>NC_139726.1:18902685-20259179 GCF_964211835.1 Anser anser | reverse complement strand
CGAAAGGAATATAGAGCTATACCAGACTGATGAACATTTCAAGAGTAATCTAAGTGTCAGAAAGACTTGATTATGAGGTAGCGAAAAATCTTCTGAAGATTGTAGCATAGGCACTTGATGTACCTTATAAAAATGTGCTTGCTTTCATCATTCACGTTGTTTCATGAGATGGTTAAAAACAGGTTAGAGTAAAAGATTATATTGTATTCTAGTAAACCTGGACTTGGGAGAACACAAAAGACAAATCTTTGGTGCCCAAAGACAAGTGTTTAAGAACAAGTTGCAAAATTGATTTCGTTTTATCCTGTGGTTATCAAAAGATCTTAAGAGTTTTATTTAAAATGGCTTTATCATGACAAAGCAAACATAATATGAAATTAGGATTACTGTAAATTGGGGAAATACCATAAAATTATAAAGGGTTGCCCTCACTCTTCTTTTTTCTCTTCCAAGCAAAGATATGACTGGTCAGTGCTGGAGCTAGACTGACGTTTTTGGTTTGGATCAGTTATGATCATTCTTAAACTCTTAATTACGATCACTGTGTAATGAACTGTATGAACATTGCAATGGCTGCTGCCCCCCCCCCCCCCCCCCCCCCCGATTCATATATCTAATGTGGTGCTGCTACGGTGTCCAAACTCTGTAATTGTCATTACAATGCTATTACATACAATTCCAAAGAAAAAAAGACTAGTGTTTTTTTCACAGGTTGGTGGGCTGAATCTGCTCACTGTGCAACCACATTGGTCCCAAGAGGGAGGCAGAGGATTGTGCAACCCTGGTGGATGTCCCCTGACTGTGACTTCCCATAGTAACAAACTATTAGATTACCTTGACTGCCGTATCTTTGCCCTCTAAGGTCCTTCTCTGGCTGCTGCTCCAAATTCAAAGACTAAAAAGCTTTGGGTGCATAATGTACATTTTAGTCCTTTACATTTTGTGTGTATTTTATTCCATTGCCTTTTTTTTTTCAAATACAAGTTGAAGATAGCTGTTTCTTAAAATACTTCATATTCACTATCTGTATGCATTTTAACAAATGCGCAATGAGAAAGACAATAGAAAAGCTGAAGAGAAACAGCTCTACTAGTATTAAAAGTCTGTTGATTAGTATGTATTACAACAGAAACTTCAGCTAATATATTTTCATCCAATATATGATAATAGTTACATGGGTGTATGATGGGAGAAGAGGCGATCAATTTGCTGATATATGGTGTGTCCCTCTTGCTCTGTGCCACACCTAAGATACATGCCCACCCTATATGCCTGAATCTTTGTGGCTTTTACCAAAACTGAGACTGAGAAAAGCCACTCTTAATAAAAAATTCCACAACTTCATTTCTAAAAGAATGCAAGTGTTAAGCATCTACCAAAAAAAAAGTGTGGTAGACAACAACTTTGCATTTTTGAAGGCTGAATAAGGTTGGGGACTTTACTATAGCAGAAATTAGGATTTCCTGTGAATGTGTGCTGATAGGAATCAGTCTGATGAGCAAAGTACAAGTCTAGACTTTTGTTTTTCTGCCTTCAGACACCTTTCAAGAAAATCATTTAATCTAACACAATACTTTATTTTGAAGCAACTTACTTTCTTTTCCTTGAGCCATTTGTTTATTGCTTATTAAAAGGCAATCTATTTAAAATCTTGATATGCACTCGATCTTCATCAGTAAAGCTTTCTGCTATAACTCTGCTAGCATCATTAAGCTCCATTAAAATCATTCTAGTTAGAATAAGTCTTCTGAACAACTGAAAATGGAAATGCAGAAGAGATTTTGATCAGTGCATGTAGTATGTGAATGTCTCTGTAAACCATTCTTTTCTTTTTGAAAAACATGTTTTTGCTTGTGGTTGATGTCCTCTCATAGGTTAGTATATAGTTGTTGGGGAAAATGCTTGTGCAGTTCCACAGAAGACTACATCAGGACTGTTCCTTCTAGGACACTAAATGATAACTGCAAGTTCCAGGCAAATTGTCTGCTCTGGGTGCCTTTGTATCCCTGGTGATGTGGATAGCAAGAACCTGCTAATTATGCAGCTGTAGCTAAAACTGGTGCATTAGGAGCCTGGTATTGGAAACAGGAAAGGTAATGCAGAATTTGTCCTTAAGTGACGGAGCAGGATATTCCTCTAATAGTCTGTACAGTTTTCTGCATTGAATCCACTTTTCATGGATTGTGCAGGAGAGAAGCTGAGCGAGGAATATGAAATGACCACAGATGTCAGGTATTCCATTATGCCAGGAACTCCTCCAGCAAACTAAACAAAAGTGTATAGAATAAAAATCATGAAGAGCTGTTGATTAACCAGAACATCAGTGAAGACTAAAGATGTCTGTGTAATGGAAAGCACTTAATACTTTTGTAGGTTAGACGAGTACCGGGTTCCAGTGGTCATCTCCATAAAACAGAGGATGGAGACTGGGAATGGAGTGATGATGAAATGGATGAGAAGAGTGAGGAAGGCAAGGCTGCTGTTTCTCAGGAAAAGGTAACTTTTGTTTGTGTCAACACATTTATACTTTGCAAGGTATTCTGCCTTAATGTTAATTGTTAGTATTTCTGGGTCTTTAATGCATTAATGTGGATAGCTCATATTTGACTGCATTTGTTTTCCAGTCACGAAGAGTAAAAGAAGAGGAGAACATGGAGGTAAAAATGTCTCTTTCAATTTTTTTTCTTCCTAGTGTGTGAGTGAAGGGATTTCTCTTTCAATTTCTGTTGTTAAAAATGTGGATTGAGGGGGGAGTGTTTTGATTTGATTCTGCAGCTTTGTACGGCAAGTACTTGTGAGGATAGAGCTGTATGCAGCTGGGCCTGTAGCAATTAATTTGAGTACACATTGGGTGAAATAGATAGGAAATTCAAAGTGATGTTATTTTCGTGCCCAGGAGAACTGGTTAAGATAAGTAATTTGGCCATTTTTATTGAATCCTCCTAATTGGATTGCACTAATTGCTCTCTTTTTTGTCAGAGTGATGATGGCTGTTTTGGAGTAGCCAGAAGATGTCCAAATAATTTTTCATTCTCAGGATTTGTATCACAATGTGTAGCTTCTAATTAAAATTCTTGATACTGTATGAAGTAAAATAGTTCAGTACTATTGAATAATAGACTAAATCAGAGTAATAAAAGACCATACTGGGTTTCATGGCCTTGTGCTGAGAGCATAGGAAGCATCAGTGCTGTAAATAATGGCTTAGTAAGTTTACAGCCACATTGGTGATCTTTTTAAAAATGCCCGTTCCATGGGTGGTGACACTTGCCACTTCACCTTCAATTTTGTATTTTCTGATTTTCATGGTGTCGTAGAAATCTGCAAAAAGAGTAACAGGTTTGGCCCTGTTTACTCCTGTAACGACCCCAGTCTTTCAGTGTATACAGCTAGTTTACATGCTGCTTCAGTATCTGTTGACCTTGCCGTTCAGGGCTGAGATGTCTTGGGGCCTGTGCACAGTTCCTCAGCCTTCTCTTGCTTTCAAAAACCTTGGGGATTGCTGCACCTTGGAGTTTACTCTGGGGTTTCAAATCAACATGTAATGAAAATTGGTCTTCAAGTGCCAGAGTCAGTTTATAGAGGGAAGAGCTTGATTTCACGGAGTGGTTTTATATGGCTGTTGGTTGTATCGCTTGAAGGTCATTTTTGAGATTGTTTATACACCTTCATTCTTTTAAAAACATTTGTAAGCTTTAAAGTCTTGTATTAATGAAGTCTTGGAAATGGTTTCCCATAATTGCAGCACATGTGGAAGTGGTCAGTCTAGCTCTGACGATGATCTCTGAAGCACGGCTTCCACGGGGGAAGCAGATTTCGACAGGCCACACCTCAAAGGCAGCGCTCTGGTCACGGACTGCTGCCTGTTGATAGGAATGGTTTCTCAGAGCAGTTGTCTCTGTCTGACGTTGCTTTTTGAAGGAATGGTGAGCAGATCCCCATTATGTCATCTGGGTGAAGGAAAAAAAAAGTTCTGTTGGCTTTTGTTTTCCTAAATGTTCCAGAAAATGTCCTCAGACTTGTGCAGGTTGCCACTACTGGTGTGTCTCTGTTCATTGTTGATGGGCCGCATGCTCCTGTAAGTGGATATAACAGACCTGTTAAAGATGCAGATATAAAAGTACCAGTTTATATTAATGGAAGGAAGTTAATGGAGCCAGCAAAAAATCCATTCCACTTCTAGTAATCAAATAATTTTCCAAATATTCATTAATTTTTGTTTAAAATACACAGATAATTAAAATCTCATATATCTCAGATCTCATATAACGTATAAAAATGTATCTTTAATGTGAAAAACTGCTGGAAAAGAATCAAATGAGGTTTGTGATACACGTCTTTCAATTGTTTTGGGAGGACTTGATTGTAACTTTAAACGAATTTCTGGGAGGGGCGACAGTGTGCCAAGTTGTGTATGGAATCGTGGTAGGATAGAGGACCCTTAGATACTCTGCATGTAGAATGCACTTAGCTTGAGACTTGATATAAATGCTAGTGGAGGGCTGGGCAGGGTATTACAGTCTCTGAGGTAGGAGTGATAGTGTGAAAGATATCTGTATTCACGATTTCTCTGAAAGCTGTTCTCCAAGCTGTGATGCCTGCTTTGATATGCAACTAGTACTTAGCAGGTGGGTAGACTTGAGGAATCAAAATTGCTATACAGAAATAATGGGAATAGTAACTTGATACTCTCACTGTGCAATTATTATTTAATAGATTACTTGAGTTTTGATGCAAGGTAGATTAAAAGTTCTTACTCTTTGTGCTTTAACGTAGGCCTTGCCATTTGTATCTCTGTAATTCAAATACAGCAGTTTTACTAGTATCAGCTATATTTTAGACCGTTACTGAATGTGTTTAAAAAGCCTTTTGAGAGTTAGGGGATGTGTAAAATATTCTCTGAAGTCAGACTGTTAGCATGGCAAGTGTTTCAGGATTTTTTTTTCTTTGGCATCTATTATAACACTTTTTGCTTTTTTTCTTTAATAGTCTCAGCCTGCTGTTAGTGAAGAATATAGTGAAGTTCCATGTGCAGTGAATCTTGTCTTAAGATTAAGGTAAGAGATTCTTCTATTTATTTTAACATTCCTTGTAAGGTGACTGTATTATTCTTGATCTCCCTCATTACTTTCATAATATTAACATAAAATAAGTGCTAACCTCTTTAATCTCCCAGTATGACCAGTATGAATAGTATTTCTGTGACTAATTGCTGTCTTTTAATTGCTTGCTGAAATAGAGTAAAATGAAAAGCAGAATATGAATGTGGCTTCAGGCTAAATGTACCCTTCATTAAGTATTTTCTTTCTTTTTTTCCTTTGCAATGCAGGATCACAGTGAGAGATTTTTAATGAGTTTCTTTCACACTTCAGCAGTCAGCCTCTGACAGAAATAAACCATAGCTATATTACAAGTTGCTACTCAAAAAACATTTTGCACTGGCAAGTTTGATCAGCCACTGTAGAGAAATGACAGATATTTTAGGAAATGGATACAAATATGTTGTCTGACTTTAAATTTATATGTGGTTAAAATGAGTCACTTTTCATTAAAAGCAGTTTACAACGAAGATTTGATAATGTTTAATTATGCAGTTTAATTCTTGGATAGAAGTGTTTGTTGTAACGAAAAACTAGATAGCTTTTTCTTTATTTATAACTATCTTCCTTAAATGGCTAACTTGGTTTAAAAAAACTTGTTGCCACTCACTTTAAAACTTGTTTTCACCCTGTTTGTTTTGACAAGTGATTACAATATTTCACACATACTCTAAACACTTTTATAGGTAGAAGTAAATGTTATTTAAACACGAATAGAGAAATATTTATGAAATTATGACCAGTATGTTAGCAACAATTAGCAGATGAATGTACAACAAGTAGCTTTAAAACAGTAACATTCAAAACTGTTAATAATCACAAAAAATACACAGTACAGAATGAGTGTCAAGTTCCCAAACCTATTATCTCCCCTTTTCTTTGACTACTTTCCTAGTGACAGCTGCAAAAAGTTGTTTGGCTGCCAAAGGTTGTTTACTGAAGGGAAGAGTAATAAATCTTATTGTGGGGAGAGAAAATTCTTCAACATTATTTGGAACCGGTTTAGTTGTCCAATTTACGTAACAGCCCAGTCACGCTATCAATATTCTTTTTCATCTTTCTGCTGACATACAGGTAGATGAAACCATTTACAAAACAGACCAATTGATACTGCCACATGGAAGTACCAGTGAGGTGCTTGGGTATTTTGAAAGTATGCTGAAACCTGTAGAGTGATAAGCTTCTACCCAGTTACCTGCAGCGCTGGCATATCCAAAGGGTAAACATTTTTACACAGGCTAATGGCAGAGATTATGCTTTCAGTTTTTCCTGTAGCTCTTAAGCCAGAATTGAAGGATTGATCCTGAAAGACCTGAGTTTCCAAACTCTTTGTGATGAACTTCTTTTTTTAAAGAATATTCCTAATTCATGGGTGAAAAAATTCCTACTTCCCCATCCTCCCTAAAAGCAATTCTGAATACCTGTAGTAACTAGGGTTACAATTACAAATGTTTCTTCCCTATCTACCAATAAACATGTAAATAAGAATTTAGCTTTTAGGAACCAGAAAGCTTCTCTTAAAGAAAATAGTCTTCAACAGGAGATACCCTCAGGGGCCTGGGAGTGCTCTTGACTGTGTCTTGGAAAAACAAAAACCTGATGCAGAATTTTGCAGGTTGAACTTTGCTAATTTTGGCTGACCTATATTCTGGGGCGGAATGCTCTGCAGTGCACATTCCTGGCCCCACGAGAGCTCTGGCTGTGTCCTGCCTCAATGGTAAGAAGTGGGCTGAATCATATATCCTTGCAGTGTTTGTCTGGATTTCCTTCTGATGGAAACCTAAGCATGTGAGTAGGGTCAGAGCTGGCACGTGTGGGGGGGGGGCGGGGGTGTTGGAATATGCAGTTAAAAGGTTTTTCATCTTTGGCTTTAGTGTAGGCACATTAATAGCGGCCCTGGCCTGTCAGCGAGTGGTTGCACCTAAGTAGAGAACTCACCAGTTTTTCTCTTTTGGGGCTGGTATATCAGCAGTGAGCTAATTTAGGAAATCAGCTCTGAGAAAGCTCTGAGAAATAGTGATTGTGGTAACAGAATTGTGGACGTGGAATTAGGATTATTCTTTCCTACCCCCAAAGAGTCCTGAAATTTGGACCTTACCACTCTACTAATGAAAGAACAGAGTGAGTTTGGGGCTGGCATCCTTGTGAATTATTGACAAGCCTGTATTGCACCAAGCAATGTACATGACAAACTAAGAGGCATTGGGAAGTCAGCAGTGTTTAGCATATTAGTGCTTGAACTGTTTTTTTAATGTTTTGCACTAATTCAACTATTTTATTTTGTTACCAGAGGGGTTTCTTCATTTAAAAAATAAAAAATATATATCATAGGATGTAGCCTGGAGGCTCTCAGGCATGATCAGTCAGTCCTGGGTTAACATCTTTTTGCTTCCCAGCTGTCCTGATGCTACAATTACTGTGGGGTGATTGAGCTTACATTTATGGTAGCTGTATATGAGGAAAGATACTGTGGCCCCTAAGTGTTCTCCTTTGTTTTAATCACTGAGCAAACTTTTTTTGAGCATCTGAAAGTAAAATAATATGATAGTTTTGGCATTTGTAGTTAATAAAATCTGGGTAGATGACTTGCTTTGTATCACACAGCATTCCCTCAGGATCGTAATGTAGTAAACAGCTAATGCACTCACAGGGATTTCTGCTTTTATCCACCTCCAGTGCAGGCTTTAAACTGTTCTGCTGATGTCTTTTGGTGAATTGATCATTAAGTCATATAGCTGATAGAGACTTGAGCACTTGAGAGACTTGATCAGAGTATTTTTATGGGATTTGTTAAAATGAACCATAAGTTGTGAACCATGTTATTATGAAGCAAGTTAGCTACAGTATGAGGATAGAAACAATTTCCTGTGATGCTTCATCTACCACTATTATATAGCTTTTAAAGGATGTCTTGATATTCAGATAAACATTGTGAACATTAGATGCCAGATCTGAAGACTCAAAACTCTCAGCATATTATCCAAAATGTTGGAAGCTTTTTCTTCTAAAATAATTCGCTTGAGGCAATCAAATTATATAAACTGCAGTAACTTGATGAGTTCAGAACACACTGGTTTTAGATGCTGTAAATTACTGTTAAAAAAAAAATTAAGTACTGATGTGGGTAAAAATGTAAATACCAGCAAAATACAAGAGGAATGAATTATGGTGCCGGGAGGGAGGCTGTGAGAGAGGAAGGGCACTAAACATGGCAAGGAAAGGCTCAAGAAGGTCTCACCTTGTCATTGTTTTCATTTTGTTTCCCTGAAGAGAGGGGCTATGGGGTAAGGTGACTGGCAGCAGCAAAAGGTGAGCATCTCGAATGTGAACGAACTCCTCCTGTGTGATGGAGGCTGGCTGGGCAAGGATTTGAGGGGAGAAGGCATTTTTCCCAGGGTCCTTGGGCAAGAAAGGGCTTAAGGGATGGTGGGGAGGAAACCGATGGCTATAGTACTGCTGACTCTTTTTGGCTGGGGAACTATCTTAGTTTGCAGAGAATTTGTGATAGAAGCCTATGTGACCATTTAGGGCCTTATGGGAGAAGTAATTTCAGATGGGGGTTGAGAGTCTTGGGAGATGGACGACCTTTGGCAGGAAGGAAAAAAGGAACTGCTCACTTTTTTTTTCTCTTCTAAAAGATGCGGCTATGCTAGGCCAAAAAATCAAATGTTAGATGATAACACTGGAAAAAAATGTAAAACTGTGTTCTAAGAAAGGTTAATAGTATACACAAAAATTTTAAATTACTCTCCCAAAGGAGGAAATCTGGCAGAAGAATTGGTGCATTTCAGTAATTCTTTTACTGGATGATCAAGTTCTGTCATTTTTTTCCAAACAGCAAGGTTGGACTTAATCAGTAACTGAGTAGGGAATGCCAAACTAACATCAGCCTCTGTTTAGTGCAAATGTTG
Organism: Anser anser; assembly: GCF_964211835.1. Lineage (NCBI taxonomy): Eukaryota > Metazoa > Chordata > Aves > Anseriformes > Anatidae > Anser > Anser anser. Next base: position 20,250,169 of record NC_139726.1, on the reverse strand, counting down.
TGTTGTGGATGAGAAGCGTAACTTTCATCCTGAAATGATCTTTACAGAATCCCATGGCATTCTTTGTAGGAGTGGTGGTATTTAATTCTGTTAGTCTGGGTAATTTCCAACTTGAGTATCTGACTTCTCTACCCTAAACTTGTATTTAATACCTTTTATTTGAGAAGGCGGCTTTTTTGGTTGGGCTATCTTAGAAAAATATTCTCTGTTGTGAGAGTTCAGGTAGCATAACTGAATTTAAAGTGTGCTCTGACCAATGGTTCACTGATGGTTCACTTGCATCTTCACTTGCAGATGGCATTTATGCAATTTATTTTCTATCTTTTGCACTGTTGTGGCTTGGAGTATTTTTGTCCAGAGGTGAAATCAGCAGCAGTGTTTTAAGTAGTGCAGTGCAAAGCTTGTGAAAGGCTCTGGTGTTAAAAACTTAATATTGACCATTAGTATTTTAAAGTTCAGCTTTTAATTAAGAGACTGTGTTCGGCTTTTGCAATGAACTGAAAAAAAATGGTTCTCAGATATGGCCTGACATGTTGCCATAATCCGAACTGCAAACCCAAACTGTGTATCGTTATGTTGAAATGTTGATGCTGCTTTATCCTCTGCTTCACAGACGAAGGGGAATTTGGTACTGGGGAGGAATGAAATCTGCAATACAAGTTTTCTCTCAGGAGGCTGCACGTGCTGTGTGTCTCAGCAGAGGACCCTGGCAGGAGGTTTAAGGCAATTCTCTGTGATCCAGTCCTCTGCTGTGACTGGGGAAAGGGGAGTGGAGAGGAGATAGCATCTTTCACTTGAAATTTCCAGTCTAACCACCGTGGTGTTACAGTTACAGATTTGGGAAGGTCACTGTCTGAGGATTTGACTATTTAGATTAATAACGGAGACATTTCATGTTAAATTAGGAGACTTGTTAATGGTTAATAGTTAAGAATTGCAAATTATCTGAAGCAATCTAAGATGGTTAAATTAGCTCCTATGACAGGAAGATAATTTACTGACTGTAATTTAGAATGTCCCAGGACCTAATTTAATACAGTTCCTGCGCACCAGATGAATTAAGCCTGTGGAAGAACAAAAGGGATAAATGGAAATTTTTTTACTCAAGGCACTGGCAAATGGAATTGTTCAGTTATATTACTGAATATCTTATTGAAAACAGTGTGTAGAGAAAATGCTAAGGCAGAATTGCCTGTAATGACACCTTGATAGTTTGTGTTATTTACAGATAAATGTTAGTGTGTATTTTTAACAAAAACATTTTTTCGGTTAATGTAGCTGGTTTGCCACACTGTATACAATCTCTGGGTTTTCCTGTACCTTGCACACTGTATGTGGTTCTTATCATTTCTTGCCTGTCACACCTAATCTCAAAAAATTCAGAGAGGAACATCAAGGATTATCAAAGGTTTGGAGAGGAATAATTCCATGAAAGCTGAGGGGAAATTTCTATATCTATATATAGTAAAAATATATAATGTGTAGAACATAGTGGCACAAAGCCTGAAAGCAGGGGTTGGTTATTCATTATCTCAGTGCAGGAACTGGAGGAACGAGAGGAAACTGGCTGATGACTATGTTTAAATTAATAAAAGGAGAAGGAAAAAAATCACACAAGGTGCAGTTAAACTTTGGAACTCCTTGCCCCAGGATGTAGAAGAAAAATTCACGAGGGTTAGGAAATGCTTAGAAACCACATCTATTTGAGGTAGCTCTTAAAAGACAAATGCTTTGTGGCTGGGGCAGTAGTTGTAGTAAGCATTGCCATGTCCCAGTTCTGCATTGTTTCTTAGGCACCCACTCTGACTGCTGTCAGAAATGCGAGTACTTGGCTGCAGATACCTAGTAGAGCTCCTCTTGTGTTGTTAATATTAAAGTGTAAAGCTTAATTTTTAGGAAAAAAATATCTAAATAAGCAAAACCCAGAATCTTTTCTGGCAAGATCCAGAATGAGTCTATAATTGACTCAACATAATCTAGAATTCTTGATTCTAGAATTCTTGTGTGTGTGTGTGTGTGTGGTTTTTTGTTTTTTGTTTTGGTGGTACTATTTCTAGCTTTTCCAGTGTTGAAACTTTTATTCTAGTCTGTTTTGTAAGAAGTGGGGCTGATGTGTATCCTTCACCAAGGACAGGTATTTTTCATTATTTTTGCTTATTTAGAATAGCTTCTGTTCTCCAGTGCATTTAATGACAAAATCAACAGACCAACTCCCAGCTGTGTGGTAGATTTACAAAGGGAAAGTAACAGAGCTTGTCTGTGGGCTGGAAGTTGATCCAGTAACAGACATCATAAACAAAACCGTTTGTAGAATTCTTGAAGTAATTTTACCTTTGATAACAGTATTGAGCATTTTCCTATATGACATTTTGCCATCACCTCTAGAGCTTTTGCCTTCCTTCAGGCAGTTGTGGGAATGTGGTTACTGAAGTTAATTTTGATTTCACAGTATAGAGACTTGATTTAAATAACCTGTTTAATCATGATTAAATCATGACTGAAATCAGTAGGCAGGAACCCTTGATTAAACTATTGATTCTAATCCTGTTTTCTGTTTGTATCTCTATTTCCTTCAGAGCTTGCTCCTTGAAAATAGTAAATTATGCATTTCTTATTCACTACTTAAGGATGTTTTTATACCTTGCTGTATTTTTATCGAAAATTAAACACTGAAAAATGTTTTAATTAACAACAGCATCTAAAATTTAGTTTGTATACCATCACTTACTTAATAGAGAACTGGTATACTTTTCTATGTAAAATTGAATAGTGAACCATGTAATCAATATTTTTTGCTTATTAAATCTAGGTTATCAAGAAGATTTTAATGTCTAAATATTTAGATGTCAGGGAATTAGGTGTTTAACCTGCATAGCTGTGGTTTAAATTGTGTGGGCAATTAATTGCATGTGGAGATGTTGCTGATGCTGGAATTTTAAAATCAATAGAGCTTTTTATTCCATTCTGATTTTTTATTGTACTTGCAAAAGAAATAAAGTATCTATTTGATTTTTAAATTCAATCAACTTCTCATGTTTGAATGAATGTTTTCTTTTCACTTTGGTTTGGATCCAAACTGCACCTGGGAGTGAACTAAAAATCTAAAAAGTGTTTTTGTGTAACAAAGTGAAGCACACTTGCTATTTTCAAGTTTTAGGGGGAAATTGCTGTTCGATGCATTACAAACACTTAAAAAAAATATTGGTGCTTTTCACAAATTAAATCTTTACCGCTGCTTAAAAACAACAACAAAAAAACCCAGCCACCGCCTTCTGTGCTAATTCATGAATAATTTCAGGGGAGAACTTGAATATTGTCCTCTCTGCAGCAACAAAACTGATAGCTCTTTAACTAAGTTGTTTCCATCTGCTCATATGAGAGCAGGTAGTAAGTGCAAGCATCCAAAAAATGATGCAGGTAAATACTTTTTCATTGCAAATAGGTCAGTAAAACTCATTTCATTAAGCAAAAGTTAAACTTGCAAGGACCTGTGCAGAGAAATGGAAAATTGAGAACTGAAATTAAAAACTCCATTCCAGAATTTACTGTTTGACTTTAGCTTGGAATAAATATAACAAGGAAAAAATTGAAGGGTTTATAACTTTGCTTTGATTTAGCTTCTGACATCAGCAGCTACAGAAAGAGGAAGACCCTATTTAAAAGCGTGTTTAGGTGTATAGATAAATCTGAAATACTTCTAGTTCTTACACTTCTATGTCAAGAAATGAAGACTTGATGCTGTAAACCAACAGACAGAGGAAGGACCTGTTTTCATATTTGTCTTCTAAGATGATGATAAACTCTTTTGCAGACTTCTCTGGTGGTACTTCAACGTCTACGGGAGTTCTGTTGCTTCTTCAACCAAACAAATTGTGCATTCTCTTAGTTTTACAATCACATTCCATATATTGTCACAGTATTAAAAGCATTCTAATTTTTTTAAGTAACTTGGGACAGGTCTATGGATAAAACTGTCATAAAGACTTCTGCTGGTGGAACGTTGTCTACCCTGGAACTGTGGACTGTGTTCTGAGTTGATCTACTTGTAAGTCGCTTGGTGGCTGCTGTTGGTGATGTTACACATCCCTTTTCTGTTTGGTAGATGGCAAGGGGAATCTTTAATAGGTAAATGCTGTCTCATTCCAACAGCATAATAATCAAATGGCGGTGTTTCATTGTGACGTTGGCTGCTTTTCAGTCTTGAAAGCACGATTGGGCTGTGTTTTGCCATGTGTATTACCGCTGTCTCTTGAAATAGTGTTTAATATATGTGTTGCTTTGTTTCAGGGATCTGTTCTTTACCTAACAACATGTAAACATTAAGTGGTAATGGTGGTGTTTTGTGTTTTCTTCTGAGTCTTATAACCTGATCTTGAAACATCATATCCTAACCATATTTCCTCTTTTTGGTAATGCGTATGGAGAGGGATAATTTGTAAACTCATGCGTGTTTTTCCAAGTCTGCTGAAATATATGGTAAAGTTTTAATAGACTTCAAAGGGCTATGTATTTCAGGTCCACGTTTTACTAACATGTAGATTTTAGTGCCATTCTGCTTGGTGTCAATCTGGAAGCTTGGCAGACTTTAAGCATCTCTTCTGAGACTACTGAGAGTTAACAGAAATGTCCTTCCATTTAATCTGGAACTTAAATGAAGGGGTTAAAAGGAATTTGAGAGAAACCATCTCCCTTCAGGATGCCATAGAGGTGTGATCTGCTCCTGATAGTGTGGTGATGTGTAATGGAGATGCCTGGATGTTGATTAGTAAATGACAGCTGAGTGTCGCAGTGTTAAACAGATTTATGTAAACATGCGGTGAATCCTCAGGAGGCAAATGCTGCTTTACAGTAAATGCTCTCTTCTGTTGTGTTTGTATGATACCATAGGAGCTTTAAAGTTCTGATTCACAAAATTACTTTAATAAACAGACTTCCTTTTCTTATTGCTTTAGTTATTGTTCTGCTACATTCAGCCTACCCTGACCTCAAAACCCATGTTTAACTAGTGCATTATGCCTTTAGCATGTGAAAGCAAGAAATGAGTGACAAATATTGAGAAGGAAGGATGATCTTTTTGAATTCGAAACTGGTGGGGCCAAATAATATCCTCTCCACTCTAACTTCCCTGTTCCTCCGCCCCATATTTGAATAACAAAGGAAAAAATATAAGCAACATTAAACAAACAAACAAAAAGACACAAACCCTAGACTTTTGGGCTTTTCCTTTAATTACATTTCTTGCATTCTACATACAAAGATCTTGCCCCAGAGATGCAGAATGGAAATCGAATGGGTACATCTCCAGGACGTACAGCCTAGCTATCACTCTGATTAGGCAGCTCAGTTTCGATGGGAATGTTTTCTCTGCAGTCTAAATGAGCAGAGGTCATTTAAATGCTTCTGCCTTCTTGATTACAGCAACAACTGCAGTTGAGGTAGTGCAAATTCCATCCTGCTTGCCTTTGTTTCCTAAGATACACTGAATTGTTTCTTTTCCAATGTAACTTAGTTTGCTTCACTGGTAGTTTTAATGCATTTCAAATATTGGAGGGGAAGAGCATCTGTGAGACCTAAAATTTCTGCAAGTGTAATGTTTATTTTTAGTGTTTTCTGTTGTGTTTTTTGTTAAAGCAAATTGGTGGAGACTTGGCCAACACCAGAAATTCCTGATGGTGGGTGAAATTCTGCTCTGGTGGGAGTGAGGCCTGTAGGAGCATGGGGAGGGGAAAAATTGGTTGGGAAGGGTTCCTTCCTTTTAGAAAGGAAGAGTATGCATACTGTTACTTAGCTATTGTAACATGTATCTCATCAAGGAATATAGACTCTCCCTATGGAAGATGCTGAAAATTGTTGGAAATAGGTGATGTTTCAGATAACTCTGTGTAAGAGGTAGTGGATAAACATCTGAAAAAAATGAAGTAGTAAAAAAGAATGAAAATCTGTTTGTTACATAGTCAAGATATCCTAGTGTGACTTAGGCCTTAATTTTAATTCCAAGATTATATTTTTCTTGAATCTCACTTACATGATTGGCATCTTGTGTAGAAGGACAAAAGACGTACTGACATTTGATGTGTCCAATTTACAGTGTTGTCATTACACCAACATGATTTCTTAACTTAGTCCCACACCGTAAATGGTAGTTCAGTGATGTAGATCTATCAACTGCATGGAACATTTAATTGACTATAGCAGGAATTAGACTAACAGGTAGTTATTTGTAAGGCTTTGTCATTATATGTGGATGTCTGAAATCGTCATGTCTGATTTTTCCAGTACACCCACATCAGTCTAACTGGCTGTGTAATTTGTTTATTCTCTAATCTTGGTTTTTGTAAATATAAACATTGTTCTGCAAATCATCTCCTTCAAAATGGAGCATCTGTGTGTCATCTTCTAATAACAGAAGTTGGCCCATGCGTTTTTTCTGGTTCTTTGAGGAAACATTACTTCCTAGAAAATTAGAAAGCAGATCTAGCAGTCTTAATGAGGACATCACGCGACCCTGATGAAAAATCATAGTGAAGTTTTGGAAAATGTACTTCTGTAAGGTGGAAAGTTTTAAATTCTGAAATTATTTAGCAAGGAAGATGGCTGACAAAATATCTTAGCATAGCTTGCTTTGGTGTTGCTTCTATTTAAAGCAGGGGAAAAAAAGGGCAGGAAATTAATAAATTGCAGTGTGCTAAAATGCACAAACGTGTTTAAAACTTACTACTCTTTAAAAGAGGTGGACTATCTGTATCCATGATAATCAAGGCATATCTGTCTGTAATGGCACAGAGAGCAAGAAGCAAATAAGAGGTATTACAAGAGATGGCAAAAAGGTCTGGGCTTGCATTTTAAAATAGAAATAACTGTTTCACAAATGTATTAGAGAAACTAGGGACCATTAAGAAACAATGGGAGAAGATAAAATTATTAATCACAAAGATATAAGTGCTTTTTTTTCAAAGACTATTTCTATTTAGCAGTAATAAAGTCTCTGTGTGCTGCTGCATGTTGTGAGTGTAATTCATGTAACTAAAAAGAGAACTCCAATGAACAAATGAAATGGTACTTGGAAGCTGCATACAAATAAACCAACGAGCCCATACAGTTGTCACCAAAGTGTGTGTGGAGGGGCAACAGGAAAACTAATTTGCAGTAACAGTGACTAACTAGAACCAGAGAAGTGTCTGAAGACTGGAGAAGAGCATGAGCAGCTTTTAGGGGAAAAATCAAGTGCATCTTCTGTTAGGTGGAATATATGATGGCATAAATAATTTATGGAAATCAATAAATGTCTGGAAGGTAATGGAACCAGAAGCAAAAGCACTTACAGGCTTCTAGCTAATGAATCTCGCCAAACTTCCTTTGTGTTCTTTCCTGAATAATAGAGTACAATTAGACAGAAAGCAGCAGCATCCTAACTTCAAAATAGTGTAGTGTAACCACTCCAGACAGCAAAGTTGGACAGCTCAGTGCATATCAACCTTTCTTGAATTTTTGCATTCACTTTAATAAACAAATTTGACTAACTAACATCTATTTGGGACATTCTTCAGTTTGAAAACGAAGTAAAATACACCTCATTTTCATCCTTCTTTAAGAGTGTATTGAGAGCAGCTGGTCTCTCACCCAGCTGTATTGGTCTGTTAGAAAGTTGGTCATTTTTGTGGAAGTTTGTAGTTAGTCAGAGCCATTTTTATATGGTGGATATTTTATGGGAGGTTTGGGGAAAGAGGTCATCTGAGAGCCTAATCTATTAGTTTGTAAATAGGTGGTTGTTAAGACTGCTAAATATACAGAATTCCTTCTCATCAGCTGTATTTAGTGTTTGACTAAATGGAAAAAGATATGCAGGCTGGAGCAATTCGGTATAGCTGCTAATAAGCAAGACTTTCTGGTTTACCTCTGCAAAGGTGTGAGAAAGTTTTTATTCCCTTGATTTGCCTCTTCAAAAATGTGTGTAGGAAGAGGGTATGTAAGTCTGAGCCAAATCCCACATTCGGTCAAAACATCTCTCTCCCCCCCTTCCCCCCCCCCTCTCTCAGAATGCTAAATTTCTGTGCAGCTTCCCTTTTTTGGAAAGCAGCAGTTTTAACAAGCTTATTAGACATAATAAATTTCAGCAGAGGGGAGTGGAGTGTCAAAAGGGAACTCGGAGATGGGTCATGTGTGGTTTTCTTCTTGACAGAAAGCCATCCAGGTTTTCCGGGCAGTGGGGAGTGGGGAGCTGAGGTTCATACTAATTCTCTGTTGAATAAAAATAGACTAAGTGCAGCAATCTATTAATGACAGCAGATTTTTACAACAGGAGTAAATGAGCCTAGTAAATCTGTACCTGTCTAGCTGCATTATCCACAGCTTTATAGTAACATGTTGAAGCTCTGTAGCTTTTTAGGGTAAAATTTTGGGAATCTTCCGCTTTGAAGCATTCAGTGTATTCAGTAAATGAGGACTCTTCATTTTAAACACTGCATGTGGCATACTTACTTTTCAGGGTTTTCTATTTTGCTTTTGTCTGTGTTGCCAGTCACTTTGGTTTTGGTTTTCCTGTGTGTTGCTGTTTTTTGACTAATATTTTTTTAAGTATTTAACAAGTGATAAAAGCTCTAAGGCACAGTTGAATATGCTTGCCTGTTGGATTTAGTTTTCCCACAGCAAGACTTCATGACCTGGTATGCTGAATTACGAGCTCGCTCACAGTTCTCCTTGCTGAGGAGAAGAATAATAGACCGCAAAACACATTCTGTTGCTATTAGCTTTTCAAGTGGATTGAGCTATTCATTGGAAAAAGTGTGCTACAGCAATTAAGTTCATCCCTGTGCTCAAGTCAGCTTGCCATTTCCAAAAATGAGGTGGACATCTATTTTGTGAAGAAACTAATGTTTTATTGATGGTAGAAATTATTAACTAAAACTGAAGTTGGAAACGTGCAAGGGGTAGAGGTTTGGAACACAGTATGAGATTATAAAGGAATTCTGTAACATGGATAGTAAGTCCCGTATGACTCTGTAATATATGTAACTAGTCAAAGCACTCTCAGGGGCAAACACGAAGGCAGAAAACCTCTGGCTTTTATGCTTTGCCATTTATTTTATGTATACGAAGTACTGTTGAGGCAAAGGTGGTCAGTAAAATAAGTTTTTCATTTCAAAACAGCTTCATAGTAGGCATTGTGCATCAAAACCTGCTTTTCAGTCTCTTAAATGAGCTTCTCTGTATGTAGTTAATCTCTGACCGGGAGCTTTAAATCCAAGTGAATATTTTGTGACTCTTGGAGAAGAAGTGTGATATATACCATTCAGACTATGTTGAACTGGTAGAGCTGGTATGGCAGAGTGTCTTTTGAAGATTGGAAGGAATTATAGGACGTTGTTTTATCCTTTAGAGTAGCCAGACATTTTCGGCCTAAACATCTTTTTGTTGGTTTTCACCAAAATCCTGCCATGAAAACGTTGTGGAGTCTCTCCTGTTATGATGCTTTGGGAGAGCAGCATTTTTGAAGTTGAGGAAAGTTCACATTACAAAAAAATTGCTTGCCAATGCTGTTTGCATTGTCTAGACATACGACCTGAGGATTTGTCATTAGAAAACTAGTATGTTATTTTTTGTACTTTTTCTGAAGCTAATTTCATGTAGCTTTACTGTTAATCATGAGATTGTCATGAAAATGAGTCATTAACAGAGAAAATCAGGAATCTGGCAGGTCTGCTAAATGTAAGTGGGGTATGTGGATGTCAAAATAACTGAGCATCTCTTTTGGGCAATATCAAGGATGGGACTTGCAGCTGCTGTTTCTGACCTGCATGATTTGATGTGGGAATCAAGCAGGGGTCTGGCCCTTGTGCATAGGGAGGGTTGTAGCCAGAATTTATACCCTGTTACGAAGTTCCAGATCATCTGATTAGGTTTAAGAAGCAACATCCCTTTTCACAGAATATGCTCTGAATGAAGCTTGTGTAAATTTCTGCTTAGGGTGTTTAGGCACATAGTTTAGTGGGCAATATTGGTGGTAGGTGGATGGTTGGACTGGATGATCTTAGAGGTCTTTTTCAACCTTTATGATTCTATGATTCTAATCATGATACTCTGTAAAAATATATTTTCTCATATTTTATTAAAGGCATGAAAGAACCAAGAGCTAGTCTTCCACTGGCTTTAGCTGGTACACTCTGATATTGTGAAGGAGGATAAAAACAAGCCAGGCATCAAAGATGTGTTGGCTTTTTTCACCCCTTTTTGTTTGGTTGGTTTGTGTATATTAGTTCAGATTCCAGAAGAGCTTTGTAAATGAGAAATGTTTTGAAGCCTTAATGCTGAAGAACATTTGTTTTATTGGAGCAGTTTTAATATTTGTAAAACTTGCATCTGAGGGCTGTAGTTCTAACAGTAAAAACTGATCTGTAACAAAGAATTATATCAGTATTTATCATAGGTGAGAAAATGTACTTTATAAACCTCACATAATACATTGATCTGATATGGAGAGAATATAAATTTGCTGGGATTTTAGCTTTTTTAATCATCTTGGATATGTCCTCCAGTTGGGGCAATATTAGAATATAAAATTAAGTACTCTTCACATATTTAAAAGCGTATTTTAAAGCTGAATTTTGTTACTCTGAATAAGACGTTCTTCATTATATTTTAATACATACACTGAATGTTTTTCAGGAACTCCAGAAAAGAACTTAATGACATAAGGTTTGAGTTTACTCCAGGCAGAGGTAAGGCTCTTTCAATCGAATAATTCTCTTATTGTTCAGAAAGTTATTTCAGAAACTGATTACTGCTTATGGTTAATATAAACTACCTCTGTGGAATGTTCCCTAGTATGCAGAACTTTATATTGGACTTAACTTGAACAAGAATAGCAGGTGTTTGTAAATTCTAGTGGCAAGGTAGCATAATGTATGGTATAATCTATACAGTATACTTTATCAATTTTGTGTCTTACTGAGGTGATCCGTGTGGTATGTAAGATCTTGCAGAGTAATATTTATGGCTTTGAAATTTACTTTTTCACATTTGGAAGACATCATAGGAAATGCAATATAATAGCCATGAAAGTGCATGTGGTGATGGTGGTAATATTTGAGTTTACTTGTCCTCTGTAATAAAAGAAATTCTGTTAACGAGTATGAAGTGTACACCTTGTTTCAAATGTTGTCTTCAACTGAAAGTTGAGTTGCATTTCTAGCTTATGTATCATCACCAAACTTAATTCTGATATTGAAACTGATGGCTGACTCCACTGAATGCTTGTAGAACTTTATTGGCTTTCCAGTGCTAAGAGTTGTAAGAAGTCATAAGATTTATTTTTGTTTGAAGAATACAAGATATTGCTGGGATAAAATGCACAAGAGGATATGTTGAGAAAGAAGGTATCATTCTTGTTACATAGCAACCCTTTGAACTGTGAACACATTTCATTTTTCTTAGAAGTCAGTATTCACTATACTTAGAATAGCCTTCAAAGAGCATCCACCTTAAAAGAAACCAGATTGTAAAAGATCTCTCTCTTCCTGTAAATCATAATATCTTTCTTACGCAGTAGTTCTGTGAATATACTCTGTTGTCTGCCTGCACTTCTCATTAATTTTGATAATGGGTAATAACAAGAGAGATTTTTTTACTTAACTTGGCACAGAGTATCCTGGTTTAGTCACTGTCAAAAGAATTACTTATATATTCTCCAAGCAGTTATATAAGCCATGCAAGATGTCTTACTTGGTCAAAAAACGTAGGATATGTCATAGGAACAGTCCTGCTGTACTTTACTAATAATCACCAAGGCAGCCAGAACAAGGCTTTGATTCTTATCCTCAGAGCTCTGCAGAAATTGCAAATCACTCAGCTATATTTTTTTTAACGTGTGTTTTTCTTGAGGAAATTATGCAAATGTTTTAACAGCCTCAAAAAATGCACTCCATGCAGATACCTGGCATTGATGCCATATGTAGTTGAGACTTTGGTGGAATGTAGGCTTGTTCCTACTGTTTCCTACTTCTTACCTTTAAGACTTCCCAAGTCTTTATCCAGAAACAAGTAGAAGGCACAGGGACTTCGGAATTAACCCACTCAGGTACAGCAGTTGATGCCCACCCAAAGCTCTCCATCTCCTGGGTCACAATACTTCAAACCTATTTTGAGCCTAGACCTCAAAGGAAGTAATACCTGTGTAACTCACCAACTCCACTGATAACAAACAAGAAAACCTAATATAGCATAGCACTAATATGCGGAGCAATAGAGGTGGTCAGGGAAGCAATGAAAACACCACCAAAATATAGTTTATTTTCTTGGTCATGAAAATACTGAACTTGTAAACATGTAAGAGTACCTAGTTAAATAGAGAAGAAATGCTTGTGGCCGGGAAAGGACTGTAGGGGGCTTTGTAATGAATCAAATCATCACCTCATTTTGCTGTGTAGAGGCTGATAAGATAATTATCTTGGAAAATTGTAATTTTTTTCGCTCCTAATGAAAAATGATTTTGAATTCAAGCCTGCCACCATGGGAGTTTATGAACTAAAATATGTTTTTGTTATATTACTTTGTTTTTGTGGGTTCTCATCCTTACTCATTTCACCTTTTGGACAGACACAGCAGATGGCGTTTCTCAGGAGCTGTTCTCTGCAGGCCTGGTTGATGGCCATGATGTAGTTATAGGTAAATTACATTTTTGTTTGCAATTACGCTCTTGTGACAAATTTGTGTTAAATGGATGTGAAAAAATATATTCTCTGATGCTGGTTTTCAAAAAATTCTTTTTGTCCTAATTTTGCTTTCATGTATGCATAGTTCAATCAACAAGCCAATTTTCATACTAATCCAAGGATTGTTTTTGGAAGTCGGGAACTCTTCAGTGGTTTGAGAGGAGTGATATAATATAGGTCTCCCGTAGGATTGTTTACAATTCAATGATTGATCATTTTTGCACTAACTTAATTTTTGTTTAACAATATAATGATTTTGGAGTGGAATTATTTAAAGCATGTTTTGGCAGCTCTGAAGTTAGTAAGTATCCTGTTGAGTTCATGGAAGTAGAAGCATGCCAGAATTCAAGATCTGGGGAAATTGCATGTAGATATACCATTTCGGGGGGGGGGGGGATAATTGGAAATATTTTCTGGCTGCTGAGAGAAAAATACGTTATTTTTTATTCTGTGCTTCAATGTTTTTTGTTTGTTTGATGAAATTTAGTGCCTGGCAAATGTGATGAATTTGAAAGTGTTCCTTTCCCTCCAGTTGCCCCCCTTCTGCCTCTAGAAATACAGTTGCAAAAATCAGAAGGGTGATAGTAGATGCTTATAATATGAGAGCTGAATCAAGAAATCCTAGTAGCTTGATCTTTGTGTTGTAGTCAAAGAAGTCAATCGATTCAGTTATCGTTATATACGTTATATATATCATTATATTACTAATCCCTAAATTCATATGACTTGCCTGGAATACAAACTAAATACATTATCAGTGGATTCTTAGGCTAGCTAGAGTGTTTCAGAGAGAAGCCAATACCTTTTGTTTTCATATGTCTAGAAGACAGGCTGACTCTAGCTGATGGAAGAAACAAAAATCTACCTATGCCTTTACTTTGATTTCTAAAGAAAAAGTATTTAGGGAAGGTTAGCAGATGGTACAGACTAGCAGGTGCTCTTTAGAAGACAATTCTACTATGCTCTTACAGTAAGGGTTCAAGGGAAAGGGGACAGCTTGGCCTCAGTGTATTAATCTTTAAATATCCGTTAAGAAAAATGGCAAAAGCATACTGTTGTTGATGCTTTTCTTAGATTTTCTATAGTTTCAAGATGTTTAACTTGAATTGAAACTTTTATAGTTTCAAGATGTTTAACTTTTTAAAGTAATTTTTTAAGAAGAATTGTTGACTATCACACCTGCCCGGGCAGTCACCTGGCACTCTGTTGTACAGAAGTCAGAAGTCATTAGGTGGTGATGCTGCAGCGCAGTTCCCACTGGGACCTGGTGGAACCCTTTTTGCCTTCTTTGTTCTTCCCTTTTCTCTTTGCTGCAAAGTTCTCTTCTGCTGCAAACTCCTCATACTTTCTGTGGAAATAGCAATGTGAATGGGATTTGATATCTTTCAGGAGAAGTTTGAGGAAAGGCAAATAGATACAGATCCTTCATGGCTTTAGTGATGGTTGAAGCTAGATGATCTTTGAGGTTCCTTCCAACCCATTCCATTCTATGATTCTATGGGACTTTGGCCCTTGAAGAAGCACATCTTTAAGTAACATGGTTTTTCCTAGCGTGTTTGGTTCGACCACTGTCTAGTTAATAACATAAGTTTATTCCCTTATTTAGTTCCTCCCTAGAATTGCATCAAATACTGTTTTTTAGTGCTACGATGGTCCTTTTTGTCCCTTTCTTTTTATTGTGGTATTGCAATAAAGGAAATCCAATGTGATTTGTGTGCTTTCATTATATATACAAGAAATTTATGATTTCATTAATTTTAATCAGTTTACAAGTCATTTTTGTGGAGTCATAAGCCCTTACCTCAAGCTCCACAGGTACAAATTCTTGCATTGCTTTCTACTGTAATTTTCACTTGTCTGTTTCCACCTGTGAAGTTAAGTTTTCAAATAGGCATAGACATTATTTTCCTAGAACATGACTATAGATTTCATGTTTTACTAAAACACAAGTTCTGTTACTTTTTTTTTTCCTGTTACTGGGATTTTACTTTTAATTAAGGAAAAAAGTAGTTCTGAGAATAGGTTTGTGGTTTGACGTGTGAAAAATGGATAAGTGTTGTATGAGCATGCAATAAATCTTGCATGCAAGCATGTTATTGAAAATTTCAGCTTGTGATTATATAGTCTTAGTAGGAAGAAGAAAGATGATGGGATGTTTAACTGTTGTAAGGAGCAGCAACGAATCCACTGAATCTTGCATGTTTCATTTCACTACGTTCTTGCATCTATCATTAAAAATGCCTAACCATCCAGTCATATTTTAATATAGCTATTCAAATTAAAAACAAACAAACAAAAACACAAAACAAAAAATTAGAATGCAACTTTAAAGTGCAATGCAACTTTATAGTATCTTAGAAAATTAGAAGCAATGTCAGGTTATCCCAGCAAGGATTTGAAGGTCCTGGCCACATCTGTTTACAAAAAATTGAGCAAGTTTTGAGCTGTCAGCTCCACTGTAGCCGCACAGTCCTGAAACATGCTTCAGTCCCTTAGTTTAAAGCACTAAGTCATATAAGAGAACAGATGGTGCTGGAAAATGTAAATCTGCTTGCAAAACTCATTTTCTTTGTAAAATGATTTTGCCACCTTGTTCACTCCAAATTAAAAGATTTAAAATCTTCCTGTAGAGGAATAGGGGAATAGTAGAGATGAGTTTAGTTAACCTTCTTCACCAGAAGAACTGATTCCGTTAGCTTACAGGTTGAAAGCAGCTGATAAATTACCTTTCACTTTTCAGCTGAAGCATGCAGAAATTCAGCCTCTATAACCTGAACGAAAACAAAGTTCTGAGATAGCCTCATTAAAGTTGTTCCTGTAGTTCCTTTTAATGAAAGCTGGGACGTGTAGAAGCTGGGAGAAAAAAGAGAAGTGAAAATACCTGTGTTTATGTTGAACTCAACGATTTATTGGCATAACAACTGGTTTTCTGAAAGGGTACTCGAACCAGAGTCAGCAAAGGCTGCTGTGAAAAGTATGGCCATGGCATACGTGAGCTGAAGCTGTTAACAGGGACCAGTTGACATGTAAGTTTTATAGAATTCACTGCTAAGCATCAGCGCTCTTCACCTTTTGAGTCCTGCTGGATTTGCTTCACTTAACACAGGCATCCCGGGAAGATTTCCATTCTGATAAGCAATAAGTTCAGCTACCTGTTCTGCAGAGAAGCAAAAATTCCATTTTGCATGTTCAGTTCTCACTACGATTGACTGGTTTCTGTTCTTATTGACAGTAACATTGTTTCACAGGAGGTCTCTAGATCAAGGGCATCAGTACAGAAAATTTAGTTTTAAAGTAGATTTTGAATTCGCAGAGGGGAATGAGTCTTGGAGCCTATATGTAGACATCTAGTTGATGAGGTATTTTTATGCAGCTCTGAAATAGCTGTTAAATCATGTGAAAGATCTGTGATATTTTCAGAATGTTTTGAGATAAAATGTCTGTGAATATGCAATATATATATATTAGGTAGTAAATGTTCAGGTAGTAATGCTTTATTTCAGTTTCTTTGGTACTGTAAAGGAAAGTTGAATCACGTCAACACTCAGTTGCAATCCCGCTTTACTGGTGTGCATGTAATTTCAGCAAAGTTGTAGGCTATAGTTAATCTTCTGGAGACAATCCTCAAATTTCAGAACCTACATGTGTCTGTTTATAGTTATTTAAAGGAAAAAAAAAAGAACAAACAAAAAAACCTACCTCCCAAACAAAGCTTAAATAAAAGCCTTGGTAGTTTTGTGGTCAAGAAATGTGCAGTTGTTCTTCACTGTGTTAATGTAACTTCAATTTTAGTGGTTTTTGTCAACAATTATCTGTGAATACCTTGAGAATCAGGGAAGATGTACCTTCACATTTACTACATCAGACACGAACTACTGGTGAATAGCTAGCTGTCTGTCTTTTGTCTTGGAACCAGACCCAGATATCCTCTTAATATCTGGAGGAGCAGCTTTTAGTAAGGCAAAGCAAAAGCTTTCTGCTTAGTAAGGTCTAATACGTTTAGAAGAACCAGCTGAAAAAACAAAAATCATATTTTGAAATGAGATATTTCGAAAGTCACATTTTTTTTTAACATCTTGTCTATTTTCTTAGAATTGAGAATAGAATAGATGCCAAATTAGTTTGATTTTTGTGTGTGTGTGTGAATTTGGTGCAGTTACTGTGGTAGGTGGATAGGGCTGACATTGGCATCTAGAATAAAAGAAGTCGTGGCTTTGTGTGGCTAAGTTGGCCATGAAACAAAGAACACGTATCAGGCCAAATCCAGAATGACATGATTTCAAGGGATGTTAAGCAGTAAATAATATGCGTGGCTCCCAGTTAATCAAGAGTGTTAAAGCATTTGAAACTGAATCATCTGATTGTTTTACGGCATCCCCTCTGCTGATGCTGAAGTTAGTTTCTTACTTCAATGAGAAGTTGAAAAAGCAGAAACCCGTTTTGTTAGTATACTGTCTGTAATAGCATCTTAACTCACAGTGACACTGATAATCAAATTCATAGACACTGTCACAGAGTTCCTCAGTGTATATTTGTTTTCCTTGTTTTTGTTGTGCTTTTGCTTATATCTTGTTTTGTTTGCTGTCTTGTTAGATTAATCATCTTTAAAACTGGATGAAATGACGCCATTTTTCAACTAATTTCAGCATACTTTATTGTAATCAGAGAATATGATCATGATACATAAGTAGAAAATGTATTGCATAAATTTCTGTCCTCACAAAGAGCAGTGGTGTTGCTAAGGGTGCATGACCTGGGTAGCACTACCATTTGAAGGCAGCAAAGGTTTGCCTTTTAATATCACTAATGTTTTGAGATGCAAAACATTTGATTTTTGTAATCTTTGCTCGAAGAGAGTTTGCTAGAAACTTTTTTTCCACTGTCAGTTGTTCAAAATGAGTGAAATAACTGATTTTTTGTGTATCACATTCTGTATATTCCAAAGCTTGAGGTACCCATGAGCTTTATAATGAGAAAATGCCGTTATAGATCTTAACAATTCCAAGCATCAGAATAAATAGTTTACCTTTTAATGTATTACCCAGAAAGGAAATTTATACATATATACAAGTATATATATGTTTAAACAAAAAATTTACTATATTTTAAGTTATTTTCTAAACTCTTGGACCTTCAATGTGTGCACATAATTCTGTATCTCTATAGCAAGAGATATATATACATGCATTACAGATAGGAGAATCTCTCTAAAAGTCCCAAAGGCTTAACTAGGGGCTTAAATATTTCAACACATCTGGCTCATTTAGAGCTAATGCATTGAAGGGTGACTCATAATGACTAGACTGTCGGGAGTTCTGGAGGTTTGCAATACACCCTCAGGTAGTCAAGCTTTGCATCTAGTTGCTCTTTCAAAGTTATTTTAGCTCTATATGTCATATGTAAGGGATGCACTTGAGAAAGTATATTGTGTGAAAAACGCTGGTTTCATGCACATTCCCACCTTACTGAATTTTCTGTGTGATGGAAACTTAGAGGTTCAAGATGGAAAACAGAATGTCGTGTTGGGTGAATAGTAACCGCTGCTGTAATGGCTGCTGCGGCAGAACTACGACATGACACAATGTGAATACATGACAAAAGATCCTCAAAGTAAACAATTTGATCTATACACGTACCGATGTATTATATTTAACGTGCCTATTTGTCTTATAGTCATGGACAAGCGAATCATAATTTTTAATTACTTTGGGGGTGGGGGAGGTGGAGTTGGCAGTTGCCTTCAAAAAAGGTTCCTTTTTTTTGCATTCAGTCAAGCAGTTCCTACTCACCTGTGTAGGTGGGGGACAAACCTAGCTCTTTATCTCTAGGATTACTTTGGGTTTTGCCTGATGAAGTAGGTGATAAACTTAAGCCCAAAGTGTTCCCTGCCCTCATAGGTCTGAGTTGTTTTGCGGTCTTTCATTTCTGGTTCACAAAAAAAAAATTTGAATCAGAAATTGTCAAGACAGCAATGTTCCTCTTTTCAATAGTAATTCAGTTACTGTTGTTTGTTTCCTTGGCATTCACTTCTCTACAAGTATGTCAAAATAGGGATTTATTGATATACTTCAAGCTACAGGTAGTCTGTTTCAGAACCTAACTCCTGCAATCAGGGCTTCTTTTCTAAATACATTTTTCCTTCTTTCAAGTTTCAGATGTAGGTGTTGAAGTAACCTGGCTGCTCTTTCATCTTCTTAATAGTTTTGTCAGAACAATATCTATAATTCATAGCAGAACTGAGGACAGGAGGAGTAGCGAACATCTGATGAGGAAAGGAATTACCAAGTGATAATATGCATAGCAGAATGTGACCTGCTTTTTTCTGCATAGACCTACATTTCAACTCTGATCCAGCATGATAAAGATGCCTGTTGAGCTGTCTTTGATATCTTGATGTCTTTCAAACTGTTGTCAAAACCTTTGTCTGAAAGCTAGCACTTGCTTTCTGTGTTCAGTCATCGGCAAATGATTTTTTTTTTAACCTTGTACTCTGACTCATTCTTTTGTAGAGAAAATTTATGAGCATGATTTAATGTAATATCTTAGGCTTGTTAAATATCCCTACTAGCAATGTTGGGCAGCAGGACTACATTTTTATTTTAAATGTTCATTTGAGACTACACTGTGGTTTAAAATGCTTAGGATCATCAGAACGCTTTTCTCAAAATGACGAGGGAATTGTGAAATCTGTATATACTCCTGCCTCAACCCTTTGAATTCTTCCTAGGTATCATCTACCCCCATTCAGCACACGCAGAATCAAGGTCTAGAATACATAAGCATTTAGGTATCCAAATATATTCTATCTACCTTTTTATAACACTGTTTTAAATATGCAGTGGTTTTTCTAAGTGTCCTTTGCACGCTTCTTGGGAGGAAAATATCAATCCTGAAAATTCAGCATTCTGTTTTTTTTTTTTTTTGAATTTCTTGGAAAAGGTTCATTTTGCCAGTTACAGTTGTATTTTAATTTAACCAGTAAAATGGTATCACATTTTCATTTTTTTTTTTGTCACAGGGGCTAAAAGTGTAAATATAATACATCATCTTGGGATCAGATATTTATACTAAATATCATCATCAAACACCCAAAGTTCCGATTAACTTGCTATTGGAATTGAAATAGGTATATTTGTAGCATTTAAATATTTCATTATCCATTTTGTTGCAGTGCTCCTCCTTCATAAAATATGTTGCTTCTATTGGGTGGGAATTCTTGTCAGCTACTTACAGAAAAATCTTGTGTATTTTTCAGTCTTCAGTTTTTCAATTTTTGTCTGTGACCCCGGGAATCAATTCCCTGTATTAATGGATGTTAATGTGCAGACCTTTGAGACCTACACTTATTCCATAAGCTCTTTATTTTTTTGATTTGAGCAAGGATAAATATTTAAGGGCATGATTTGATTTTAAAGGTCAATCAAGAATAGGCATCCCTGATGTCTCTTCCATGCCTTTGCCTCTTCTGCTATCGAGTAACATAGCGTAGCTGTTCACGAGCTGAAGCTTTGGTCTCAATTATTCCCCCGCTCCCTGGAACAAGATACCTTGGTGGCAAGCTACTAGTTAAATGTCCTTTAAAAACATCTTTTAAATGGGCCATTCTTAGGGAGGTAAGGATGGTTTTATCAAGTACAGTTCTTCATGCCTGGTACTTCATATATGTGAGAAGGCATCCATTCCTGGTTTCTACCATGGTCTACTCTA
Source organism: Anser anser (assembly GCF_964211835.1). Lineage (NCBI taxonomy): Eukaryota > Metazoa > Chordata > Aves > Anseriformes > Anatidae > Anser > Anser anser. The sequence goes on along the minus strand of NC_139726.1, from coordinate 20,229,755 downwards.
CTGGGGCTCGGAAACCATGTGAACCACGGGACTCAAGTGGTTTTAATAATCACTTTTAGCTGTGGGAATTGCTTAGCACCATGAAATCGTAGTCCTGTTGATAAGGATGCTGAAGGAGATTTTTTCAGTTTTTCACTATTCAAGAGGAAACTTGTTTGGCCTTCTGTTCTGTAGATGAGTACTGCTCTCTTGCAACTGTGTTTTCTGACTGTGAAGCTGCAAATCAAACTCTTGAATATTAAAGCATCAAATTTGAAATAGAATAAATCATTTCCACTGTCTTTGCATCCCAATTCAGCAATGAGAATTCAGACAAATTTGTGAGTCTTAATCTTCCTTTGATAAATTCCTAATGACAGTCCCTTCATAAATAATATATTTCTAAATGTTTTTAATGTTTCTCCTTTATCAACGTCCAATAGCTTCCTCAGAATAGAAGCTAGGCTTGCTGCTGATCTTTATTTTCTTTCATTTCTTTCTTATAAGAATCATGTCTAGCTCCTTGCAGTCCTCTAGCAAAAAACATGTGTTAGTTAGCTGTCACAGATCTCAAAATGATTTAATATTTCCCTTGCTACTGTTCTCAAGCAACATAAACAAAGGGATTTTGACTAGCATCCTGAATGGAGGAACTAATGGAATCATGCTCACTTAGAAGACCTTTTTGACTTATTTGAAAAGGCTTTTAATCTTTCATGCAGACAGTTTGTGAGCTATTAAATAATACTAAATAATAATAATAGAGAGATCTGGAAGAATTGTGACCAAAGGTTGATTGCTATGGCTGTTTGCATAATATAAAATAATGAAATGCTGGCTAGGTTTCAAAACTTAGTTTTGATTTTGTTCTGATCTTGCAAATGCATGAAAATCACTCTGCAGTACAAAATACAAATGAGTGTATATATTGTAATGAATGTCTTGTAATAAGTGAAATTGCCTCATGAGTATGCATCATCAATTCAGCCCTTTGGAGAGAAGCCCTACCAGCAGTTGAATTACCAGGGATCATAATTCTAGTAAAAAGTATTCCCTGTCACTCAGGCTTCCTGCTTCTTGAGACCCATACAGGAGGATACAGCATTAATCCTCAAATCAACGGACTCCCAAGGCATTTATTATGTAGAACTCCATGTATCAGATGAAAATGGCAAAATAACCCCCTGCAGTTGGGAGAGAGGTAATGTTTGAAACAATTGGAGGAAAGCCAATGAATCTGTGGTGCTTTGAGTTTGGCCTTTCTGATAGCAATACGCTCAGATGAAGTAGGGAGCAGCTGAAGGTTGCTATTTCTAACACACTGAGCTTTGGACTATGTAAAAATGATTTCATTTTTCATTTATTTAAAACCACTTTTTATTTTCTCAGAGCTTTTTTTTTTTTTTTGTGACAGTAATTTTGTGCCTGAATAATGTCTTTCCTTTCTTCATATCTGAATTTCAGGATTACAATGTGCAGTAGCTTTCCAAATCGCTGAACCTAAGCATAGCTTCAGAAGTTCACCATCCTTTTTTTTTTCAAAATGGAAAAGCATTTGAATCATTATTCTTTTCAGTGCCATAGAAATATCGCCTCGAATTTTAGATGCTGCCTGTGTCTGTGTTTATGCCAGATGGCTCTGGCTCAGTTGGCTAGGTTGCCATCGTACAGGAAATAGTTCTACTGTATTTCATATAGCTTTATTTACTGTCTCATTAATTTTAACTTTTTCAGAAGTTTTCCCTATTCAGAAGCCATTAGGGTTAGATTTCATGCTGTGTTAAAAATTTTCAATAACCATGCAGAGTCCTGTCACATTTAGAGAAGCAAAACAGCTATTTGAGACTGCCCCAAGTATGCTTAGTCTGTGTTTTTTTTTTGGTGTGTGTGTGATCTTGGAGATAGCCTTTTTGTTCTGTTGCATTAGCTCATATTGATTTGCTTATTTAAAAATTATAACTGATGTAGTTGGCTAAAAATGTTGTATAGCAGACAGTGATTTGTAGTATATGCTAAATAAATGTGCATGCTAGAGGATGCTAGCTATGTGAGCTTTTTATTTATTATATCTGCAATTAGCTGTCTGTGTTGTGTATATTTATATGCTAGTGTTGACCTTTTTTATCCTATTGCATGTTCCACAAGTGCAGACACTCACTTTGACAGAGTGACACAACCATTTGTCTCTGAGCAAAACCTGCAAAAGAACCTGGAATGATTTGTGGTACATGGGTTGATTATATGTCCTTCAGAAGCCTTCTGAAGCAAGCTGAATGGCCCCTCATTTATTGCTGTAAACAACAAAAGCCTATTGTGCTAACTGCTGCTAAGGTTTGAAGAGGATTTTTGCTCCAAGGCACGATTTGAAGTATACTCTATTTACCTGGGGGGTTGCTGGCAAAGGTTTTTCCATCACTGTTTAATTCTTTTCCTGCAGTTATCTTGTCCATATTTCTTCTGCCTTTTATAGTAGCATGGCCAAAACACCCTGAGAAACGCTTTGCAAAAGAAAAAGTAGGGTCTCGTATATCCAGGCCCTGTGGAAATGGTGAATTCCCAACAAGGTTTTCAAATTGTCGATTAGTGCTGCTTGCAGACATACTAATCTACTACAAATTTCAGAGGTACAATATCCAAGGCATGACTTCAGAGTACTTCAAAGAAAAATGGCTTTGTCAATTGGAACTGTAGTATACTTATCTTGGAGATGAGCTGTAGAGTAGGATCCAGGGACATGTGTTTTACCATGTCCCCAGTTTTCCAAATAGCTTAATAATCAACAGAGAGAGTAATTCCTCCCTCCTCGGAGCCACTGTTCTCTCTAAAAACTCAAATTTACTTGGTTCACTAACTTGTGAAGGAAAAATTTGGGGGAGCATGGGGAAGGGGAGGTAGTAAGACAGGGATGGTTATTTTCCTCCTTTTTTCCTTAAGCTTCTGGTAGTGTTCACAGATGTGGTTGGGTTCATCTGCGTTTAGAAACTTTAGGCTCATTTTTTCATATCTAAGGAAAATGAAATCTTTGAGTGTGAACCTTACTGGGAGGGTTCTTGAATCTCAGCCTAGTAAATTGTTTTCCTCAATGAAAAGAGCTTAAATTCAGTAGCTGGGAAAGATACTAGTGAGTAAAGCCTAACAGCAGTACTATTTCAGTGATTTTTTTTCTTTCCTGCTTGATGTGTTCAGAAACTCTGAATAGGGCTGAACTGTAGCAGCAACTGCTTATTTGTGGGAACAGTGTTTACTGTTGTGAGCATGTCTGACACAAATTTCTAGGTGTCTTTCAGGAGACTTTGCATACTTAATCATCAAAATTGTGTAGGTGTAGTAACAGTCCTAAACTTTTAAAGTATATCCTTAAGAGTAGTAAATTGTTTTAAATGTAACAGCTTAATTTATTGCATTTAAAGTAGGCTGAGTCTTCCACTCTAGAGTGTGGTGTTTAACTTTGATTTTTGTAACCTTGAGGAATGTCTTATTTGTAGTTAAGCTGGAATCCCCGTCTTTTTGGAGAAGTAATTGGAAGGCAGTGCAAGCTGGCTGTCAGGAAGGATTTTCAGCTGCTTGGATGGCTTCTGCAGGCTCTATTTCTGAAGGAAAATAATTAAGCTGGAGATGCCATGAACACCTGCAGTTCTTGTTGCACTGATGTTTTTCCTAGCTATTTACATCAGGACCCGAAAGATTCAAGTTATCAGTTGAGTCAATATCTTCAAGCTATTCAGCACTGGACATGTCTCTCTGCACCTGTATACTTACTGAAATACCTAGAACCTTTCATTTATACTAATATAAAAAGGATCATAATTATCTCATGATCTCTTAAAGAACAAACAAAGCATATTTCAGACACAAAGTCTGTGTTTCAGGAAACTAAATTCAGACAATTGGCTCTAATTGTTGGCCTTGCCTTCTAAATAGAGACAAAGACCTAGCAAAACTAAAGCAAGGAGTTAGAAAAAGGAGCAAGATACCCAACAGTAGTATGTGGTTTTGGTAGGTAATTACACACACGTTTCATTCTTAGTTAATTACTTACATTTTCAGATATTGCAGAAAGAGCCAGCCTTTGGGGGGATTTGCATTCATTGTGGCTTTATCAAACTATTAATGACATTATTCTGGCAAACTCAATTTTCCTGCCTTTCAGTAAAGGCCAGAAAATGCAAAACCCAGAGTATCAGAAGTCACCGGTGAAACACTAGTTTTACTTGAACAATGCTGAATGTATGTAACTGAAATTGAAAAGATATCTGTAGAAAACTGCAGGTGTGCCTATTTTTACATAAATCCTTATTCTAATATTATGGAATCTTTTCAAGTCTGCTTTCTCATTTTCAAGCGTAGCCTGAAAACATCTGGCATCACTCCCTTAAATCCTCCTAATCTTCTGTTTGATTAAACACATCCCGCTCTAGTTATGACCCATCAGAGAAGAAAAAATAAAGCATATTTCATACGCTTACTTCAGATGTCTCTCCAGCATTTTATATGTAAAAGGTTTTGGCTTGTGTTCATATTAAAAGTAAAGACAGGTGAACAAATAACTGTAGCATTTAATGAACTGGGTTTTTTGAAAAGCAATTTTTGAAAGAAAGTTACCAAACTAAAATCACTCCTTTCTGTAACAGATTTTAATAAAGATAAGTAAATAGAATCAACTATTTACATATATTGCTAATATCTCTCTTGCTACTTTTGCTTTAAAAATTTGAATTTCTTTGCTGGTAAAGAATCAGTGGGGGGGGGAGGAGGGGGTTAGGCTTTTTAAGATTTGATACTGCTTGTGAAGACCTCAATCTTGCTTGATAATTGTATGTGATATTTATTAAAATACTTGCTGATAAACTAGCAGATGTTTGCAAGTGCAGGAACAGTAACTTTGCCCAAAGGCAGGTGGCAGTTCTTTGATTCAGGTGAAATAGCCAAGCAGCCTGCTGACTTGCTGTAGTCATCCTACAGCTGGACTGCATTAAATGAAAGGCTGCCCCTCTTGAAGGCGACTGTCCGTTTAAAGCTCATCTTACTGTAACATTTTATAATAGGTGAAGTTAGAATTTTTTGGACTTGAGATCCAATTCTTTATCTCATTTTATAGATCTGAATCTGTCTTTTGGTGAAGCCAACTAACTCTAGTTGGAGAATTTCTTTTATTTTGCTTTAAAGAAATGTTTACGGGGCTTTGGATAAACCAGAACTCTCTTGAGTGCATGATCTTATTTTATAGATATTTAAGACATACGAACTTGAAGATATTCTATCATGGCTTCAGGAGCTATGAGCCTGAACACAATTTTTTTGCCTTCATATGAGATTAAGTATTAATTACAATGAAAAGCATTATCTGTATTTGCATGTATTTTGATAGGTAGGACGTATTGCAATAAAAATGAGTTACTGATTGTGGAAGTGAATTGTGTGATTAAAATAAAAACTGTTTGTAATGACTAGAATAAAGATTATGAACAACAAAGCTTTAAAAGTGGAAAGACTTTCCTATTTTAGTGGCTGTAGCTGAGTTCATTTAACTGTGAAGATTATTATTTTTTCATTCCAAGAAGTGTTCCATACAGAATGTACCTTGTGCTTGTTTTTTAAGGTTTGTTTTTATTTTCAAATACCTTTTCATCCCCGGTTTAATTTGTTACAAGTCTGCAAACAATATTCTGCCATTTCAATGGTATAGAGAAAATGAGACCCCCAAAATTTTTCTTTGCATTTAATGGTGGTAGACATTAAGTTGGCATAATTGTTTACTTCCTTAAATTCCCTAGCCAAATACTGTACTTCCCTCTGTGGGGCCAAATTTTGTTTTGCTATACAGAGTGAATCGTATACTACCAGGCGCAATGGAGTGAAAATTTTATCACTGTGTTATTAGAACCAGTGGAAGAAGTAGGAACCTGAATTTGATGCATGTTTCAAATATACACATAGCAGCAGGACATTCAACTTGCAAATTGTTTTCTCGATGTCTTATATTCCACATTAGGAAGTCCGTGGCAAGTATTATTACAGAGAACATCCAGCTTCTTGCTTCTCTGCTGTATGATACTTACCTTACAGTATACTAAGAAATCTCTACTACTTAATACCTGTTTATTTCATGTCTCAATAGCTGTGCAAAGTGTGGATTCCTTTTCTCATGTTGATATGCCGTTGATGACATCTTGTGCTCATCAGTCAGTTTTGAACAGAGGCTTTTAGTTATTCAGAACACAGGATCTAGCACTGTGTAAAGCTGGTGAGCAAGTTTAGTAAACCAACAAAGCTGAAAGCAGCCACGTTTTTTGTTCAATATTAATGATAACAATATTGTGTTTAAAAAAATAAAACCACCAAAACTAATACCACAATTAAAAATTTGACTTGTGTGCTTTCATAGAAAAAAGGTTTATTTTCTTCCCTCCTCTGTTTTTTTATCTGTAGATTTATTTAGTGTTCACTGCTGTTGCATCACAAATGTTGGTCACATGTAGAGAGTAGTTTTAAGATCAGCAGTTAGTTTCTTGAGTATCACTCTTATTTTTGCTGTTTCCGCACCCCCCCCCCCCCCCCCCCCCCACTGGTTCAGTGAGCTGTAAGCGATCACTAAGGGTCTGTGTGGGTGCTGTTGCCAGCCCAAATAAGGGACAGAAGTACAAACATATAGCCATGAGGAACAGAACATACGGAGGAAAATGAGCTCAGTCTTATCCTAGAAACTTGTGCTGGGAGGCCCAAGTTATTAGCAGAACTACAGTATAAACCTTGACAGCTGTGGTTCTGCTTAGCCTTTGCTACTTGTTTGCAACTTACCTTGCACTTGCATTTGTGTGATTGTTGAGCAAGTTTAGGGAATAGACTAGGCTGAAAATTAATTGTTTGAGGGTTTTCTATCATTTGGTTTTCAGGCTTTTTTCCTTTACTCAGTTCATGTAGGCACAAAATACAAGCTACCACAAAAGAGAGGACACAGGTTTATGGCAGCCGAGTTGCCCTCTGACATCCAAGCTAAAACTAGAGTGCAATTAAATGATTCAAGTGGTAACTTACAGGCATGTACGTGTATAGAATTAAGATGATAACCCAGCATGAGTATGAGGTTTGATGCCATGTTGAATGCAATTTTCTGGAAATAATTTTTTCATACTTTATTTTACAGTTGCTGCTAATTTACAGAAGATAGTAGATGATCCAAAGGCCTTGAAAACATTGACTTTTAAGTTGGTAAGTTCCTAAGTAATGGGTAGTACAGCAAATACAGCTTCAGAAACAGAAATATTCTCTTATTAAAGAACAGCCTGTTAATTCTTTTTCAAATAGTTGAAAATGCTATGCCAACCATTTAGCAAAAACTGAAAAACATTTTCTGGCCTTCTCTACATCAGCTGAAAAACATCACAAGAAACTACTCTTAAAGGTTTGAGCTTGTAATGCGTGAACAAAGCTTTCTATCTGTGACAGTATCTCTTCTGACTTCTGAGGGTGAAATCATTTATATTTTTGTGCTGTTTCTCATTCTCTTCTATCTGTCCTAATATATTTTTAGCCAGTTGGATGCTGTCATCCAATAAAGTTGTCAAAGATTATTAAGTACATGTGAATTTAATGAAACTTCTGTCTTTGATAGGGTAGAGAAGGGAGGTAAAGGTGTAGGGAGAATCCTTAGAGAACAGTTGCATTTGATTTTAGTTATTACTTAGAGAAACAGAACAGGGAGTGTGTCAACTTTTTGTGAGAAGTTCTCAAAATTTGTGAGCTGTGACTGACAGTCATGCCCATCAGTTGCAAAACAGAAGTCTGTAGAAAAGATGATATCAAAAGTGCTCACAAGGCTGATTTTAATCTCTAGACCAGTTACAGCACTGATTTTTTTTGTAAGACAGTCAATTAGATTTACACTGCAAAGTAATAACTTGCATTTTCCAGTTATCCAGAAACTCTTGCAAGGAATCGTGGAATATTTGATTTTCATTATGGACTTCTGAAGGTGATCTAGCTCAACTTTCTGCACAAAGCAGGTCCGTCTTTGAACTTGCATGAGGTTACTCATGGCCTTTCCCAGTGTAGTTTAAATATTGAAGGATAGAGATTCATCTGAGCAACCTGTTCTGGTATTTAACCACTCTCATTGTGAGCAGTTTTTTCGCCAATTTCTTAGTGGAATATACCATGCTTCAACTTGTTTCCGCTGTCCTGTATCCTTTTATTGCACGCCTTCAAGAAGAGCATGGCTTCATCTTCTCTCTCTATATAACCTCCCTTGTAGTAGTTGAAGAGGGCAGAAAGATCTCCTTTTAATCTTTTCTTCTTAAGGGTTTTCTGCTTTTCTGTAGATGACATGCACTCTTGCCAACAAATCTTGGTAGCTTTCCACTGGACTCTCTCCAGTACATCATGTCTGTCTGTACTGAGGAGCCCAATGTGGACATGGTACTTCAAGTGAAACCTCCAAAGCACCAAACAGAGGGAACAATCACCTCCTGCCTGTTGGCTACGCCTTTGCTAATACAGCCCTATGCACAGCAGTCATCACTAAAATTATATGTTGCTGCCTCACCCTCAACACATTGTCCATTGGTAGCCCAGGTCCTTTCTACAAAGCTGGGGTACTTCACAAGCTGCCCGGTGTGTTCTGGCATAACTCTAGCTGTAAGGACTTGCTTATGCACATAAAAATGCCATTGAGCAGCTGTGTGCACAACAGGAAGAGGAAGCAGACATCACTTGTTCATCAGTTTATGAAGTAATTTCCTTACTGTGGAAATGTGGGCAGCCCTCAATGAAAGGACTTAACCCTGACCCCAGTATTTCTGTCAAATGTTTTTAATAGTGACAACCTAAGAAATAGTGTAATGGAAATGGTTTTTAGATAGTCTAAAGGAAGCATGAAGGAAAGAAACAAACTAATTGCTACAGTATTCATGCAGTCTGGATTTTATCTCATTTTCAGCTATTTCATTGAGTAGATAAGTTGACAGATGAGATGTTTGAAATTACTATGTGTGAGAGAGAACCTAAAACCTACTTTAACAGGACATTAGGGATATGTAGTCAAGTAGCTCCATAACTTTGCAGGGGGAAGGACATTCATTCACATCAGTTCTGAGGAATTTTGAAGTTTCAGTGAGAAACAGGTGAAAAACCCTGGGAAGAACTGCAGAAAGAGCTAAACTGGAGAAAACTCTACCGGTTAGGTTAAGTTCCCTCTACCTCTACTCTTAGTTCTGGTAGTCCTCTGCTAATGGACACTTTCTTCCAATCCCACTTCTTCCAGCACCTGCCACCATTTCAGTTACATGAAGGTCACCCTTTCCACTGCTTTCTTCTCCTTAGTTCTTCACATCAACCTTCTTTCAGCTGAGCATCCACACTTGAAAGTTAATCTTGCTTCCACCATATTTCATTACTGTTTGCACCTCCAATCCTCTTTTTATCTTCTATATATGTCACATTAAACTGACATTGTGCCTGGGCCTGTCCTGAGTTGCACTTTTTGCCCTGGACCGTGAGTCCTAATTTTGGTTGATTTTGATGTGCTCATGATGGATATAATTTATATTAATAACTTTCCATTCCAAAGTCTTATTTCAGAATTGATGTGCTGCATTTGTTTTTATTTCTTGGTAAAATCAAGTTGAAAAATTTACATACCTAAAACTATTGAATGATTAGCTATGTAACTACCAAACTCTTGACAATTAGCTTTCAGCGCCCCTTGCTGAGAGTGACTCAGACACATGTGAAAGAGTAGACTGAATGCCTGTTAGATAAGTGAGTCTCCAGAATCACAGCTTTGTTTATAAAAGCAGCTGCTTCAGATGGGCTGTAAAGAGCCATTTTTAGAGTAAGTGACCTAGTTGGTGATAATGTATTAATTCAGGATTGTTCTTCCCATGTCATTTTTTAAATATAGATTTGAGTACTTTTAACTGACTAAATCATTTGGACTCATTTTTCCTCTACAATCCAGTAAAATCACTAGAAAATACCCCTTTCTTTTTAGGAAGGGATTGGGGTACAGGACATGTAACTCTAATGGTTTTGTTTCTTTGCCCGTTACTATCTAAATATAGCTTAAAGGCTGATGCTTTTTTTTTTCCAGTCGATCTGTTCTTGCTGTCTAAACATCTGACTTCGGCTTTATTGTATAAGCAATGGAATCTCACCAAGACTGTTTAGATAAATAGATATACCAGAGGTGATATAGAAGTCTGTGTTGTTTCTAATTCACATACTTAAATTAGAGGCTTGAGATTCTGAAATTTAATATCCCATAGTATCCAGTTACTGTTTTTATATGTTGAAAACAAAGCAACTTGAAAACTTATGTTGGGATATTTCTTTGTTTTAGCTTGATGTATTGCTTAAATGCTGGGGTGCAGTCATGTCACAAGGTGTTTCAGATTCCAGTGAGTGAATGGTGTTATATTCGTAGGCCTTATCGCAGTCAGAATTAATAGACAGTCCTAAATCAATGCCTTTGTCCCTCCTAAAGGTAAGTTCCACTGGCTAGGTAACAGTTCCTGAGGTTAATTTTTAACCTAAGTCTCTTGCTAATAGTTTTAACCAGCTCCCTGGGAAAAGAACCTAACCACAAGAAGTATCTAATTTATTCTTACTCTTGATTAATTTAATGTAAGTTCAATTTCTGCCTGCTCTTAAATTGTGTAGTATGGTAGCTAAATAAATTGTTGTCTAGGAGAATTGTCATTTGTTTTTCTTCACCTCTTAGCAAGGTCTCACTGAATCTGGGAGCACTTATATATGGTTTGATTAAAACACATTTTCTTGGTAAATATTTCATGGGGATTCAAAGTCTAAATCTAGGTAATCCTATATCCATTCGGAGGATTCAGTTGAAAAGTGTTCTTTAGTATAGGATTAGTTACTATTTGTGGACAAGGAATCTGGTTAGTATCTCAGTGCTTGCAGATTGCTTTTGCTGGTGTTTTGCTGGTATATTATTTCTATTCAAACAGCAAGTATTTTCATTTGGGAAACAAGAAGTTATGTCTTAAGCATTTCTGTCTTTAGTGAACTTATTATTTTGGGAATAATTAAAGTGAGGTGTCTGAATGAACCTGTCTTTAAGGTTTTGTCTCCTTGTGTATTTAAGTGCATCTTTGATCTTACAATGGCGATGTTCTACAAAACATGCATAATATTAAACCTCCTTCGCTTGTCGTGGCTAACGCAGAATTATGACTTCCCTGCAGGATCCAGCTGTCCACACTTTTGGAAGGAGGCTGTTTTAATACACAAGTATTATTTCTTGAGGAAACACAAAACTATTATGCATCATAATTAACATTTTATCCGAGAATTTTTCTTATGAAAAAAGGGAGAAAATATCATTAATGAAAGAAAGCATTCACTCCCTTAACAGTGAATTGCAAATAGTAAGAGCTCTTCTCGTATGCTGCAGTTTGCATATAGCTTTACTATGCTAAACACAAACTATAAGGTAGTAGGTTTCCAATGCATTAAATATTAGGCAGTACTGATTGATCAGGAAGGCATTTAAAAATCTGTATGCATCTAGGTAAGTTGCTTAGCATGTCTTTCAGGAAATTGATAGTTAGCTAGGGCGTAGAATGATGTAAATAATACTCTTTTTATCATGACATTTTACATGCAAAATGCAAACTCCGTTTATTTAGTAAATTCCCAGCTCAAAAAAACAATGAGACTTCCTAATAACCAGTGATCGTGATCTCAGACTTTTAGCTTGCTACTTCAGTGGACTAAGGTCTTTTAAATACTGCCTGAAAGGAGAACTTGTGTGTGTGATAAAAGTAAATTTGAAGGAGTAGCTTGATGTAATGTTTTCACAAGTACCAATAAAGTTTATTTTTGGTTGTGAAAACTCAATGTATAATGTCATTTGGTGTACATTGTATGTGTGATCGGAAAGGTTCTGACAGTTTGGAGGGGATATACTAGTAAGTCTGAAGGCACTTTTTGAAGTAATTTACCATTACACACTTCACTCAATTTTATTATTACTTTGAATTATCTGCTCCGTAGGTATAGAATGCATTTTAAAAAATGAAAAAAATATTATTAAAAATAGTCAATTATGTGCTACAGAAGCTGATTTTTAACTTAAAAATCAAAATATTAAAATACCTTGCCTATGTAATATATTTTTTTAAGCAGACCTAAATCAACTGTTCAGTCTGAAGCAAGATGGTTTTTATATTCTTCATGTTATTTGTGAAAAATGAACTGATTATTTGTGCCGGTTTGTTCAGTAACAGACGTTAGTAAAGATTCTGAACCATACAATTTGAAGTGCTAGATGGTATAGTCAGAAAGGGGACATTCTTTTGCAACTATTTGTATATACTTCTCATAGGCTGCTTCAGTTTCTTGTTTAAAAATTCATTGGGTTGGTATTCCAAACAGACTTTGTAGCTGGACTCAGGAGTCTTTTTTTTTCAGACGTTGGTGTCTACAGCACAACAGTAAAAGGTGGATTCTCTATATGTAGGTTATTTGGTCTTCACAAGTGAAAATGACACTCAGATGAAAAAACAAGTTCAGCTCACATTTGGGAAGTTTGGGTTAAAGAATTTTGGTCTTTAAGTGACCTTTTGGGATAGCTGCAGAGATCATTTTGTTTCTCTGTGTTCATTTCCCAGTCTTTCATGGTTGTTTTTTTTGTTGTTGTTTGGTTGGTTTTTTAATATTGATTCAAAGATTGTGCTAAAATGAAGGATGCAGTGGACTGATGCTGACAGAAAATAGACTAAGTAATGTGAAAGCTTTTCTTCAAGTAAGCTGTTTGCTGACTAGGCAATACAGGGAAAATTTATAGCCTGATTGTCAAACACTCCTTTTTAACCTGGTGTCCTAAACATTTCTGTTTTTACTTGCAGGCCTCTGGCTGTGACGGCACTGAGATTCCTGATGAAGTGAAACTGATTGGGTTTGCTCAGTTAAGTGTCAGCTGATGTCTGTCTCATGACCCCAAGCCAAATTGTGAGATTACGAAGAGGCCAGCTTAGATGCAAAGGAAAATTAATGCACCACACACTGAGTTCTGCTTCATTCTCTAGCAATTCACAAAGTCAGAACAAGCAAAGCCCACAGCTACACCGCTGCTGCTAATGTTCAAAATGCTACTAAATGTCTTAGCAGTTGATTTGGATTTCCCCCAAGTGAAAAGCCTGTGGAAATGCACTCAGGTGGCTGTATTCATTGGTTACAAAAGGAATTTTCTATCAAGCTTCTTTCATAAACTTTTGAGTGATACTATTTTCTTCTTGTACTTGTGGTTGATAATACTGCCTCTGTTCTGTTATACTTAGAAGTTAGCATAAATATAAAAGTTGAGAATTACTAGCTGAACTTGAATTCTAGTTTTAAAACTGACTGTGAATTTTATTTTTCATATATTTATGCTTTACACATCCTAGTAATAAGAAAATGATTTGACTTGGTTACATGTTATTTACAGTTAATCTCCCATTATTTAAAAAAAATAATAATTCAGGTATCTTTGAACTTCTAGGGTGTTTTTTTTTTTAAATCAATTAATTAGGCATTAGCAAGCTTTTGTTAGTTGTGTCTAAAAACCAGTCCACAAACTGATTGTCAAGGATGTGGGAGGTGCCTTGAAGACATTAATGTTTTAAGAATGTGCCTGAGGCTGCTTCAATTTAGAATAATCTCCATTTTCTGTAAGTACCATATATATGGTACTGTATAATAGTAATCTGAGCAAAGAGGGATTATACAGTAGCAAAGGTGTTAGTGTCTTTTGACTATGCTTTATTGGGGAATATATGAGCTAGAACTACTTTAAACTGTTGTTGTTGAGGTAGACTGCTTACTGTGTCCATCTCTGATTTGACGTATCCTTAATGATAGAAACTGGTATCATACAGGTGATAAAAACTTGAAGAACAGATTTCTGAAGCTTTACTTGAAATTCTGCAAAATACCAAGGTGGAGTAAAAATAATAGGGCTTTGTGCAATGGTCCAGTAAAACTGTTAGAAAGAAAACACTTCTGACCCAAGTAGTCTTACGCTTAACCTGTGGCATAGATGTTATGGAGCTAGTGAACCTTAGAAAGATTATCAAATATGGAGACATATTCCTTGGACGTTACAATTTAAACTACTTCCTAGCTAATTCTAGATAAACGGCAGCTCTTTAATGTACTGAAAATGGCAAATATATATTATTAAGAGAAGTTATTTATAATGCCTTGTCATAATCGTTGAGGTGTTCTAGAGCCATTTGCGTATGACTCAGTGTAATTCCATTCCATCCTCTTGTTTACATGATGATTACTCCAAGATGACTGCAAAGGTAAAAAATAAAAAATAAAAATAGAAGTGTATTGCACAAACAGATTTGCGTTTTGAATTTCTGTGCTCTGTGTACATTTCAATTGCTGTGTGGTGGGGTGATGTTATAACTCTTTGCTGCCTTTATTTAGTTGATGATGAGTGGCACCTGTGCAAGGGACATGGCTCCCTGTGTTGTGGAGAAGAAAGAGAGAAAACACCATTTTCCCGCTAACAGTGCTTCGCAGAAGCCATTTTTAAGACTTTGAACTGCTGAGGTGTTCATACTTCAAGAAATTATTCTGGAGCAGGACTTTTTATTCTTGTGGGAAGCCGGTGTGTCTGAGGAGGAGGCCTCAGGGTGGGGCTAGGGCTGTGACCTGCTGCTTCTGGCCCAGGTATGGGCTGATGGCTGCAGCTGGGACTTGCTGGGGCAATTAAGGCCCTCCCCAGGTGACTGGTGCCCTCAGGACCAGTTGCGTGGAAAGCCCCGTGCCTGGGTGAAGGCTTTGGTGGTACGTGGCTGTAGTGGCCAGGGGCTGGGTCCTGTGGTGTGGCGGGTGGAAGGGCCCTGTGCTCCAGTGGGGCTAGGCCTGGCCTGCATCCAGCTGAAGAGAACCAGCAAAAATGGTAAGTGTGCCCTTCAGTGACAAAAATTGTGCGTCTTTCCTTGGCTTTGAGGTACTTTGCAGGAGCTAATGTGACATTATTGATGATCTGCTCAGTATCGCTTACATATCAGCGGAACCTCGCCTCAGCACCCTGTAACAGGCTGTTGATCCTTGCCAAACTTTGGCTGATGCTTTCTCGGGGATGGCCCGTGCATGCTTTGCTGCTGGCTGCCCCGAGCCCAGCTGCTGGAGAAGCTGGGACAGGGGACTTGTGGCTACCACCAGTGGCAGCGGGGACAAAGGCCACGCTGTGAGGCAGGTGCCAGAGCAGGGCCTCGTGCCTCTGCCATGGTTGTGGAGGCTGAGGGCAGCGTGCCTGTGAGCTGGGGGAAGGCTGCAATTTAGCACAGCTAATTATTCATGATCAACCTTTGTAATGAAATGAGAGTAAATCGGAAAGTACCTTAAATATGTGTCTTCCAGTGAAAAGAGTTAATTACCTGCACTGATGAGATCGGTTGGTGACTGTGCAAGATCAGAAGGACTTATGTTCAGGGCATTACTGTTTGACTACTTTTTGTTACGTACATTAATGCCTGCTTCTTAAAATGTTGTGCCAGCATTGACTAATCCATCTTCAAAGTAGTTAGCTTCCTTTTTCAGGCAAACGAATGTTCAGGGCAGCTTGTTGTTTTCACAGGTCTATAAAAGAAGTCAGAATATGTTAAATGATGAGAATCGTGTGCCACTCACTAGCAGTCTCCCCTAAAACGGGGAAAAGGGTGTTGGAGTATGAGTAGCAACTGTCAAAAGCGCTTACATGACATGCTGGTTGGGACTGCAGGAGGTATCTAAATAAAAAGGAATGTAAATACTTTAATTGAAGTATCCAGCAGCATTGTAACAAGATAAAACTACAGTTGTTACACACTTGCAGTCTGAAGCAGAAACATGCAAATGCTTCACTGAGCTTCCTTGGCTCAGTGAGACAGCAAATTCATGCGGCAAACTTGTGCAGCAGTGCTTTTTATCACAGCTGTGTTGGGGCTGTTTGTTAATTTTTTTTTTTTTGTGGCTACTAAAGTATTGTTAAGAAATACGGCGTAAGCAAAATGAGTTCAGAAGAAAACTGGCCTGAGGGAAAAGGCAGTTTAAGCTTTAAAGCCTGTTAAAATGACATTCATGAATTAGTTTCTGCCCCCAAAAGTATACAGATGAAAAAAGGTGAAAATAAACAGTAGGTTGCAATAGAAAGTAATGTACAAGTGGTGACAGAAATAGACACCAAATATAATAGGAATTAGCTTCCTGAATACCATATCCACATAGTCTGAATATCAAGAGAAAAGAGAAAACCAGCAACTATTCACTTATTCATGTTTATATGAAGGAGATGGATACGGTTCTCATTTGTGATATGACACGTACTGCTCTAAAGCAGTTGTGGTGCACATCTTACAAAGGTGTTGCTGAACAAACCTTGGGCCTGCTGCTGCCTGCAGCACCTGCCTGTGTTTAGAGGAAGAGGTCTATAATTTTAAACGAGATGAAGCTGGAACAGATGAGTTACCATTTCTGAGGCCAGAAAAATTGGGCTCAATGAAATGTTTCAAAAATTTCTATAGGGATGGTTACAAGCCACTGCTCGCAGGCTCTGTGGGCTGATGTCTGTCCATGGAGCCAGGCCTGCCAGTGCACTGCCTTAGCGCGATGAAAGTAGCAGTGTGTTGTGGACTGAGCTGGAATTCAATAGATGAAGGGAAATACAGTTCTGTAGTTTTATTTTCAGAGTGTTAAAAAAGAAGAATATAAACATACAACTTAGCACAAAAATGTGTTAGGGGAATAACTGGCTTGTGCTTGCATAAAGGCTTGGGGGAGGAGGGACATTTCTAGCCTTTTCTCTCCTGGGATTCCATTGTGGGCTTCAGGCCAGGAAAGCTACCTCCCACTCCTGGCAATGTGCACTTTTCAGGCAAAGAAAACAGGAACACGTCTTTTTTTTTTCCTCTGGTAAGTGCTGGCCTCAGATACTCTCACCACACGTACAGAGTTGTATGCAAACTGTAATGCAGCTAGCAAGTTGTGATAGTAATTTTGGCTTTCTAAAAGTATTAGAAATATGTTACCATTATTTCCTCTACAGACCTCCCTGCCCCAGAGCATACTTCTGCATTACGTTTGAGCTTAGAGGTGGAAAGAGGTAAATAAGCCGGGAAACACCACTGAATTTTCTCCCACATCCTCTTCTGAGATGAAGATGAGTGTATTTTAGATGGCTTAGTCTAACTTAAGCTTTCCAACTCAGGGGTTGGACAGAGCAGCCCTGGGGCCCTGGGGTTGCAGCCAGGGGCTGCAACAGAGCAGCCCTGTAAAATTTGATCACGGGGCATCCCTTCAGAACGTTTTCAACCTCCACTCTTTTCCTATGAGAGTGAATGCTGTTTGCAGCTTGTAAATGATCTGCCTCCCCCTCATGCTTTTCTTAATCAGAGATTTATTTTCCTTTTCACCACCTACCTCTGTGTAATGATGTTGGATGGTGAGATTGGCCTGTGCCTGAAATCAATTAACTATGATGAGGAATCTGATGCAGACCTAAAACACTGCTAATTGAGTACATGGAAAATGCTGATTTTATTTAGCTGGGAGCAGAGAATGCTACCCCCACCCAGTGTTTTTCAAAGCAGCAGAAAATATGAGACCTTGCTTATAACCAATAACAGTTGATATATTTTTTCTCGAAATTGCTTGTAATATAACTTTATTTAGTCAATTGCTGCGTGTTTGTTCACTGCATCAAGTGGGCAGCCTTTCCACCCTCTTGCCATGTACTCATGCATGTGCATGCACTAAGAATGCTAATTACTTTCAAATGAGAAGTTGGAAAAGCAGCAGGAGTCTCCATCTTCAAGTTCCCTGTTCATGTGCTGTATTAATGAGCTGGTGGAGCAACTGGACTTACTCAAAACAAACAAAAACCTCCAGCAAAGTCTGTTTTACTTGTGTTTTATTACACAATGGTCCAACTGATTAAATATCCAGGCGTATTGGTTGAGCATCATGACATTTTGTTTATCCATTTTCTCACTATGAATAAGCCCAACATTACAACGCACATTAAAATGTGATTTTATAGCTGTTTTATGATTGTTAGGTTGTTGTTTGTCAAGCTGCTTGCATAGTCATTGTAATCTGAGATGTTGAACCAAACTCGGTAGTTGTGAAGTAGTTTGCTTCTAATGATGTCCAGAATATGGGCAATGATGGATCAATGAGCAATTACAGGGACTTAGAATGTACGGTAAGAAGGAGAAATATTTAATTTTCACTGCATAAACCAATAGGGAGGCAATCTTGTCCTTCTCAGGACATGAATATTTTGCTATCTAATCTTCAAATGTGAAAGCTATGCTTGTTTATTGTCTCAGTAGGGTGTAGAAAATCACTAATGCAACTGGATCTGTTTTTGTAGAGGAACAGCTATGAAAAATTGAATTGGAATAGATGGAAAATAGAGTTCTTTCTGTTCTGTTTCCCCCCTTAGGTACAAATTTTATGAATTAATGAGAAACAGCTATTTTTCCAATATAGATTTTTTTTTCTTTTTTTTTTTTTTTATGTCTGGAAAGAACCTAGATGGTTATTTGGTTCTCTTTCATCCATGTAATAATGAGATTCATTAGGGGAAGGTGCTGCTAATGCATAGGACTGCTGGGGTTCTTAAGATTTACTTTGAACAAAAGGCTTTTCTAGTTTTGTCATGTTTACTGTGCATCTGCAGATCCTGTAAATCTGGCTTTGTTCTTAGAGGATAATTGACATGGCATCTCAATGTAAGGGAATTTCAGGTTGTGTTGTAACACAGCTGCCTCTTCACTTACAGGTAGCACATGTGGCTCTCATCAAAAGGCAATTATAAGTAATGAGCCAGAAGGACCAGTGTGTGTACAGTGACTTTGAAGAGGTGAACTCTGTGCTACCCAGGTCATACAGAAACACAAAAACAGCAAAAAGATTATATTTCCCAGTTGCAAAGCTTTTTGGTGTTCTGGAAAATAGGCTGCAGTGCTAAATCGGAATGCATCTTTAAGGGAGAGGTTTGCATTTCTGCCTGTGTCTGTGTTTCCGAACCTGGGGAACCGCATTTCTGAAGCATTCTGGCGTGGAAAAAAGTAATAAAGGGAGAGCTTGAGCTGACGTACTTTGATGTTAGAGCCTGTACCTGTGCTGTTTCATCATGTAAAGGGCAAGGAAAGTTTTTGAAGACCGTACCCAGGAAAACTCCTTAGGTCTCTAACAGTTGCTATTTTCTCCAATACATCAAAGACCTTTGAGAGCCCTGAGCACACCAGTATTATTTGTAACCTTAACCTGTTGGTATTTGTAATATTAAGGCTGGGGAGAGTTTGCTAGTTTTGTTTTGTTCTGGCAAATGAGTGTCTTTTGATGGTGCCCTCTGTCGCGCTTGTGCTCTGTTACTGACCAGCAGAGAAGAAAATGCTAGGTTAAATAAGGAAGCTTGGAGAGTTATTTATTTATTTATTGGTTGTGCTTTTTGTGAAGTGTTCACATTGAGGAAAAGCACAACAGGTACATGGTTAGAATTGTTAAACCTGGAACAATTCCCAGCAGCTCAGAGAATCGGCTATGGATCCTGTTGAATACAATGTTGTGTTTTTCTTGTTACAACATCTCTGATTAAAACAAACTTTGACTCTGCTGGAGCAGTTACTCTATATTATAAGAAATAGGAAGAGGGTGGAGAAAAACATCTTAAATTAGAACAGATAATCCAGAGGGAAGGACCGTTATTGAAATCTTGGCCCCATGAATTAATAAGATTTTACAATAGCTTCAGCGGGACTAGAATTTCACTCCTTATCTGTGTTGATTATGAGCTGCTCAGTTTACTCCCGGCTATAAAATGAAAAAGGATCCGATCGTGATTAGAGAGTAGGTGTGATTTGAATGGAAGGTGATTACTAAGATCTCCCTGAAGTCTTCCACCCTGCTTGTGCTGCAAGCTTTTCCTATTTATAATAGCATAGCGCAGCCATCCAAGCAGAAAATGACACCAGAGAGAAAGAGTTTTCTGATTGTTTCTGATTAGGTTCAATGCTAACCTTGTAAATCTGTCTGTCAGAGGGGGCACGATCTAGTCATCTGTAAACCTGATGCTTCGTGAAAGATTGAAAGGGTGAGAAAACTTTTGCACTTGCGTGTTGCCTGGTACCCATTTTTTTTTTTCTCCAGATGGATTCTCAGAAAGATGAGTCTGATCTTGGGTGGAAACTATTGAGCTACAACTTGGCATTAAATAAATTACTAAAGGTACTTAAAGGCAC
Source organism: Anser anser (assembly GCF_964211835.1). Lineage (NCBI taxonomy): Eukaryota > Metazoa > Chordata > Aves > Anseriformes > Anatidae > Anser > Anser anser. The sequence continues at coordinate 20,209,533 of NC_139726.1, read as the reverse complement.
TTTGTGGTCACACATTTGTGTACTGTACAGCAGTGTTTCCTTGTTGGATTTAGGAGGCTGAGAAATATTTGAGTCCGAGGTCTGTTGTTTGAAGGTAACGTGGCTTGGAAAGGCCCGTGGAAATCAAAGCAGGGCTGTGTTTGTGCCAGTGAGCCTTACTCATTCCCCATTTTTTGTCATGATATGCAGTTGTCAACATTGTCAAGCAGCCTTTTTCATAGGCAAAGATTTTCATTTTTAACAAAGTAATTGCAGATGTCCTGTAGCAAGTCTGCATGTGTTTGTTCCAGTCCAAAGACAACTGATTGTTCTAGGCAAGGTAAGAGCTTATGGTAAGAGTTGACGGAATATTCACTCAACTGAATATTCTTCCTTTTGTATGGCATAAGGCAAAGGCCTAAAAATACCTTTGGAAGAGTGTTCAGTGACCTTGTAGCAAATCAGATTTATGCCGGTGTAAATTATGGGCAATAATGGATTTTTTGGATGCAAAAAATTACAACAAACTGAATTAAAAAATCAGTTTTGGTCCAGGAAAGTAAACTGATTTGTTTTCTAATTTACAAGCAAAATAGAGTTTGTTAGATGTGGTGAGATTTTCCCGGCAAATGCCTAGGCTCCAGGTGCTGCTAGCAGTCAGCGTGGCTTTGCAGAAGCTTCTGCAGAGATGGAGCTGGGCACAGCGCTGCTGTCCCCACACGCACGGAGGAGCCGCACGCAGCTCGCCCTGCTGTGTGGCAGCAAAGTGCTGGTGCGGGGATTGAGCTCCTGATAAACCCCTGTAATCCTGTTTGGGGGTGCACACGCTTTTGTGCTGTTCCTCTTTATTTATTTGTGGCTTGGTTCCTGTCTAGAGGGGATGTGGGAGCAATTAAAACAAACGAGCCAAAAGCCCCTACTTCACTTACCAGTTTAATTTTACAGTGACCCTTGATTTTTTTCAAAATCATGTCAATAAGTGTTCGGCTCTCCAAAGTAGTTTTATTTTTAACTCCCGATTTATATATAGATACACATTTACATAAAATGGTTGGGCTCCTTGCAGTCCACAAGATAAATAATTTTCCTTCATTCTGAAACGTTATTCTACATCAGGATTTATCTCTTCGGGTGGGCTCCAGCACTGCAGCACTTAACCTTGCAGGGGAGAAATGAGAGATTTCAAGCTGAGCCCCTGACCCTGGCCCCTTGCCCTGCAGCTCTCCCTTTCTGTGGGTGATTTCCTACTAGGAAACCTTCTGGGTCCTCTCAGCACCCTGCTGCGTGCCCTGCCCTTGCTGATGTGGCGGTGCGTGCTGTCCCCGCGGGCTGCTTTGCCAGCCCCAGCTGCTGGTGCGCGGCGGGGCCCCGTGCAGGAAGCCGGCTGTGCTGAAGGCTCGCTCCTGGCTCTGCTGCTTGCGTCCTCGCTGCCCGTGCCGCAGCTGCACCGACTGATGAGCACTGTCTGAATGGTCTGTAACACAGACTCCCCCAGGTTTGGTTTACCTCAGCAGTCATGTGGTTTTTAAGAGCTGCTACTATAGTTAAGGACAAAACCAAGCCACGGCTTCGATGCCTACACAGTTACTTGGGGTATGGGGAAAAATTCCCAAGCTGCCTGGTAGCTGCTACTTCAGGTGTATGTAATTGGGGCTTTCTTACAGAATTCAGCTCTTGGTGTGTGCAGTGTTTTCCTTTTGTTTTCACCTGTGAACTTGAGTTTTTCCAATTAGTCCTGGGCTCTGTTTGTATGTCAACACATTAAACTAATGGAGTGTTACTAATGCTTGATGAAATAAATCTTAACTTAGATCTGCACTTAAACAATCTGTCGCTACTTTTAAAGGCATTTGGGGGGAGAAAAAAAGCAAAACAACACTTCAACTCTGTGTGTTCAGATCTCAGTGAGAACCCTTTGAAAGGTTCAGTTGGAGACAAATACATGCACATGTTGACGCTAGCTAACACAAGTACATGACAAACAGGAGAAATAGGGGCTTCTGCTGCTTATCTAACGAAGATCATAATCCTTGTATTATTCACAAAAGAAATCTCTATCAGTGAAAAGAATTTTTATAATTAAAGGCAAAAGTATTGCCTTCTGGAGGGGATTTCAAAGCTTATCTGTTCCTGTAGAACTGAGCTGTAATACTGTCTGGATTTATGGTAAGTTAAAACAAAGACAGATTATGTGTGTAATGTCTTAGGATACCAGACACTGGCAAAATTAGGAACAAGGACGTAAATGTCCTTACTTTGCAAGATGCAGAATGGTACCTAAATAAATTCCACTTCAACATTCAGGCATGTGGAGCCAAGTCAGTTCTAGATGTGCACCATTTTAGTTTTTATTAACAACGTATCTCAGTTTTAGATATTCTTCAATCTAGCATGGAAGATATTTTGTCAGAAAAAAACAATTTTTTAATTGAAGTGAACTTCAGTACTTTTAATTAATGCTGACATATTACCTTGAGGAAATGGAGCACGTGGTTTATGGCTAAATTAAGTATGTTGGAATTTAAATTTGATAGCAAATATATTTTTGCCGTAAATGCACTATTAGAGCTGAATTTATTGGAAAGCGTGTTAGGATGAGTTGTGGGAAGATGACAGAGTGCACACTGCTCTTGAAAATGCTGCATTTCATCATCCTGTGGGTACTGACATATTTGCGAAACTGCACTTTTTATAGTACTTTAAAAACTGTTAAAATAAATCTGTTGCCAATTGTCTGATGTATTCCAGGCAACTGCAAATCCCACAGATGAAGTTGCCTAACCCGTCGTGAATTACTGCTCAAAGCAAATACACGTCTTGGCATTGCAGAGAACTGAGAATAAAGATGGATCAAAGACAGCAGCGTGTGTGAAATTTCAGAACAAGTATGCTTTTCTAAAGCCGTGTTGTTATCTGACGTAGGCTTCAAAGATACAAATAGTTGTATCCTCAGTGTGTCTCTTCCAATAAAAGTTCTGCAGCCTAGTTTCAAAATGTTGTAAACTACCCCAAGTTTTTGTGTCTAGTCAGTATACGTAAGGCTCCGTTGGGACATTTCCTTTTTCTCCCTCTTAAACAATAGCACCATTAGTAAAAGTAAAGCCTGGGAGGGCCGTCCCGCTTGGACTTGAGGATTTCAGAGATCTTTTCCAATGCACACAGTTCCCTATCTGCTGTAACCTTTCCTCATGAGCTGTCACCTCCTGTCAGCAAATGTCAAGGAACAGGGAAATGTTTCTCATCTCACTTCTGTATTTCATGTGCAATTTGCCAGCCAGTGTGTACGTACAAGTGAAACTTTTCAGGTGCAATTGTTTCCGTTCTCTTTACAAACGTTTGCACTACATTAAGCAGTTTTTCCTTAAACAAGTGGCAGCCTTACTGAAATTTCGATGGATAAGAAAACAAGCTGTTAGGTGCTTTCAAAAGGAAGGGCATGGAAATGAAGAGAATGAAATGTGATTGATGGTCAGTGTCTGAGCTGGAAAGGGAGAACACGGGGCGGTGGTTGCATTAACACCAGCAATCCAAGTAGCTTTTAGTTTACTAACTGATGTGGCGGGCCCAGCATTCAAATGAAATGCTGTGTACTCCTCTGATTTGGTATTTCTCCTGGGCTTAGCAGAAGGTAAAAGTGGAAGCTTGTTTTCCATGACATTTCCAGCACAGCAATTTCCAAACCATAAAAAAAAAAAAGCATTTCATCATGTGAAATGTCTGGGAAATAATCATCTGTCACAAATGAGACAACTTAATCTGCTCAGGGTTTGCTCTCCTTACGGCCTAGGAGTGATAAAATGTAATGTTTGGGAGCACAATGATTTATTCTTCGAGGTAAAATGTGTGGTTCCCGAATGGAAGCTTTGCATTAAGATGTAACCAAGGATCCTACCGGGTTTCTGCCTGGTTATACTAGTAAGTGCTCAAACCTGAGGCTGATGTGAACCTTCAGGGTGTAGGATCTGTAGGATCTCGGTGGGTTGGGATACACTCCATTGGTAGTACCCCAGTACATGTGGTATGAGGGTAGCCATTACTCTTAGCGATGGGAAGGACCAGCCAGCATCATCAGTCAGAAAGGCCCCTCCTCGCTAACCTCTGCTTCGCTAATATTGCGACAAGGGAGATTCATAAGCATTATTTCCATATGGTTTTTGTCTGGTTATCTAATTGGGGTGTACTCCTTTATGATACAGATTGGATTGTACATTTTTCTACTTGGTTTAGACTTATTGGATGCATCTTTGTTTGTAGTTAATTTTCATATATTGGATGCTTGGGCATGAAGGTTACTGTTATGAGACATCCCAGGAGTTCAAGATAAGAAGCAACATCTGGAGTTTAAGTGTTAAAGTGAATAGGGAATATTTCCCAGGCTAGTATGTGTTTAGATTACCTAAGGACCTGCTTCCTTGTGACTCATGGTTCAGCAAACGAATTTGCCCTCAACAAGGACAACAGTGGTATTCCCACTCCAGGTACCTCAACTTTTACCCAGTCTGATCACTCTTCTGTGCATAGGGGTGAATATGTTGTCTACATGTTCTTGAAACTTGCCTACCTCCGAGGTGCAAATACACAGCAATAAATCTCACGTTAGGTGCATTTTTGTTTTGTGAGAGTGGTGGAGTGTTTTTATCTTGTTTCTGTAGTGATAAAACAAATAGCCAATAACTGTTTTGTCAAGCACTGGCTTGCAATGCTCAGTTTGTTTTCCTATTGACACTGTGAAAAAAGCACATTGCATTTTACATTCAAAACCCCCTTTAAAGGAATCTGTGAACCATTGTGTGATTTATTGCCCCTAATTAACACGAGCCAATACTTTTACAAGTAATTAAATCAGTTTAAAAATGTTGCACGACTCACCCATCTGTTTGAAGTAACGGCTAAATTGCAGCATAATACAAATTAAAATGTATACTTCCATAACCTGTACTTCCAAGTATATGCCAGCACTTGCATTGTGTGCATGTATGTTCCTCTATTAAAAAATGTAATTTTAATTACATGCTGTATATATTCTTTATTCTGGCCCATTAGTTTTATCCCCATGTGTAGAAATGCTGAATCCAAGGAACAAGGCAGTAAATAATCCTGGCTTTTAATGACCAATTAAAGCAGCCTATCATCAACCTTGCCATCAGCTGAGTTTGTAATTCAAAGTACAGATATGCTGTAATTGTTAGAATAAAATAGTTCCCGGGAAGTACCAAGTCACTCTCGTTTGTACATAATAGCACTCTCCAGAGACAGCAGCACTTCATTTCGTAAGCCAACCAGCAACTGAAATTTAATAAAACTGGAAGCTAAATAGGTGTTTCCAAAGTGAGGGCAAGCTTAATACAAAGTCTCGGTGCACCTTGATGATTTTGTCCTGGATGATCAGGACTTTTCTGTGGCCTTTGCAGGAGGAATATATGTCAAGTTCATTAACTAGGTACTTTAAAGGTAACGTGGGTATGTTGATGCCTACTGTGTCTCTAGCTACTCTAGCCCTGTAGACTTGCTATCTGCTCCAGATGATAGCAAAAGTAATTTTTTTAAGTGTGATCATATAAGACAAATTGTCCTGTCTGTTGAAACAAATCCAATAACCAAGTCGCTGATACCTTGAAAACAGGGATAGAGAGAAAAGTACTGCTGTGCTCAGCCTTCATGCAGATGTACCTGTAACACATTCAGTGCTGGAAGCCTGAATATTAGAAAGAAGTGAGGACAGTGGACACAACGTGGGGAGCAGGAGCAGATATAAAGATTAGGGCATTGAAATGGTGGATGAAGGTGCACTTGATTAAGTGGAAGTTAAACTGTGAAAATTAAAAAAAAAAAAGTGTTTTGAATTACGAGCTACTTATGGCTAACAAGAGAAAAGGTAAAAAAATATATATATAAAATTATATATATATGGAAAAAACTCATGAGGCAAGCGTGTGATAGTGAGACCTGTGCGATCTCACACAGGCTGTGCAGTGATGTCTGCAGGCAGACAAAAGACGAAAGATGAGGGACCTCTCTTCTCCATGCACCTAAAACCTGGATGAGACAACAACATAGAAAAGGTTCTCAAAAGAGCAGTTTTGTCCTCTGTATATTATGTAGGACAGCTTGTCCTCTGAAACTCACCGAATTTACTTTGCCTGGCTTTGGATGAGGTAGGGCTGTAAACCCATCGGGTAGGGACCGTCTCTTTGTACAGCCTTGCATTCTGTTCTTTGAGGCTGTTTTGGATGGGTACGTTGGTTTGGTGACAGATTGCTGTGCTATGGGAGAGTGCATTAGGGAAAGTGAGAAGAGTGAAGGAAACAAGAAGCAAGCGGAGCAGAGTGAGGCTGAAGTGAGATTTGTGCAAATCAAGCAAAAGGCAGAAGGGGGGAGGGAGAGGAGGAAAGCCAAGGTCTCTGCCCTCTCTTACAGTAGAGGGTTGAAGTGGGGAACAGCAAACCTTGTGCGGCAGATTTCCAGGGCTGGCTGGCAGACAGGGGCCAGAGGGGAAGAGGAACACGTTGCGGGCTGAGCCACCACTGCAGGCCCTGTGGGTGGCTGGGACCTGGGGGTCAGGGCTGCTGTCCTGGCCAAGGGGGGCACGTGGGAGGGAGGGGAGCTTTGGGTGCAGGAGCTACACTGTGCTAGGGGCTGGCGGAACACAGGGAAAAGGGAGGAGGTTTAGCTCTGCTTTATGGGCGGGGGTGAGAGCCCGGAGGGGTCTGCACCACGAGCTATGAGCACAGCGTGATCTGAGGAATGGGAGGGGTACCACAGGGTCACCAGCAAGGCCTGATGCCAGCTTGAAAAAAAAATCTACTTGACTCATTATTTCCTTTTCTGAACAGAAAAAAATAAAAAATAAAAAATCAAGGGGCAATAAAATTACCCTAAGCAAGAGATTGTTGGGATTCTTCCAGATGAAAGAAGTTTAGCAAAGTTATCTTTGTGCCACCATTTTTTCTCCAATGCAATGACTGCAAAAATAAAAGCAGTTTAGGGAATGGAGAAGGAGAGATTGCAAGGAGCAGATAGGGCCCTGTGGGGCTCCTATTCTTGCTAGTAGTGTGCATTTTTTAGTGCTGCCAAGCAGACTTTTTATGAGCAGAATATAACATGTTAGTGAACTGGCAGAGAGCCAGGTGATACAGATAACTCAGCGGAGAGCTCTCTCCTGTCAGGAGTTAAGTGTTATGCACCTCCTCTCATTGCACAGCTTACAAACCCATAGGTCTTTTGTTCTACTTTGTCTTCATATGGAGTGGGCTTAATGGGAAATCGGAGAGGTTGCTGCTTGCTTTGTCTTCTTGCTTGCATTTGATGAGAGATGAAGTTTCTGGTGAGTAAAGTACCGTCTGGAATGTGGTGTTCTTCCCCAGAAACCTTGGTGACATCCCAGTTGACTTCACTTTGAATTGGAGTGAGACCTAAATTGGATACAGAGAATCAAATCCAGCCCTTTAAAAATAGGCACAAATCCCTTCGAAACTGATTTGCATTGTGACTGGAGTCAAATCTGATTTGTTTCACACAGCTCAATCCAAATGTAATCTGTGGTACAGCAGCTTAATGGAGCCCGGTGTTTTACTTCATTGTCTCTGAATATGTATGAGGGTGAGATCTGATGGATGATGGATAACTGTTGAAATGTCTCACAATTCAAGATTCTTTTTGAGGAGAGATTTTTAATGAAGTTGAATAAATAATAAAAAGTTTTAGAACGTTTCAAAATGTCTTATCCCTTTCTCTTGCTGCACTTTGCAACCGCTTTTCTCTTAAGATGTTCTCATAAATGTTTTATCATGCATCAACTCTTACCATATGAGCACGTTGCCCTCAGAGCCCAACGGCGGTGCATCAGGCTAGAAGAGTCGAGGTGCTGGCTGTGGTTTCTCTCTTAAATGGCTGCTATCCTCGTTTCCAAAGGAGGATGGATGTCACACTAAATAGTTTCGTACTCCGGGCTTCCTAGCACATCCCTAATGACACCGTGGGAAGCTCTCTGCTTCCCTGCTTTGTTGGCATACTAAGGCGTCTGAGTTGTTGCTCTCTCCTGCAGTCTCTAAGTAAGGGATCACACTAGAAAATAGGCCGGAGTAAGGGAGCTCCTAAAGGAAAAAGGGATGTTGGAATTGGAATTATCCTTCATAGTCTTGATTTAACTGCAGAAGTTAGTAGGTATTACCTACAAAACCTCAAATTTGGGCTATTAGCTTGCCTCAAATAAATGCTATCTGCATTACAGAGCCATTTCACGTAATTCTGCACAGATTGACGTTAACACTGCCTTTGCAGAATAAATGTTCAAAGATAAATCTTGCATGAAGAATGAATCACCTCTTGCTCTCCTTAGCTCTTTCAGATGAGGCAGAGACATAACGTAGAGCCAGCTAACATGCAGACCTAGCCAGAAAAATGGACCTTTTTTTTCCTGCATTAGGCATGTCGTCAGAGGAGAGGCTTGAGACAACTCTATTACGGGTGCAGTCGAATCAATAACGCATATTCATCCTTTTTCTTATGACTCTTTTTGTTCCACTTTGTAAATTCCCATTTTTAACAAAAGAAAAGTAAGCAGGTGTTATTCACTAGAATGTTTTGTGTCATAAGGGTCTTCTTCTATGGCATGTTGCTGTTTCAATTGGAAAGCTTCAGCAGGTTTAAGATGGTTTTATTTAATGTTTTCACTTAAGGCAGTGAAAATTTCTTTGGAAATCTATGACAATCAATTAAGTAAATGAGAAAATAGAATGCTTGTAATTAAGATAATCAAGCTACACGAAATCCACCCTACTAGTGCTAATATCTGTATATCTCCAAGCTGTATATTAATTAAACACCATGTAAGTGTTGCAATTAGTCTTGGGTGGCTATGGTGAAAATGAGAGAAATCTAAAAATGATTGGACGGGTTTTTAATGCATGCGAAGTTGTTTTAAAGCAGCTTGTTATAATTTGTAAGGTGATGGTATTGCTGCAGACACTTCTAGGATGCCTGACAAGTCTGTCACGGGCTTGAGCTGCTTCTGAATAAAGTGACCCAAGGAAAAATACACTTCAGTTTGCAAAAGCCATGTTCTGCATCTTAGGTGGGTGGATTTGCTCCTCAGCTCCGTGGGTGAGGTTGGGTTACTGAGCTCTGAAACCAGAGCTCAAGATGGTCAGATACTGAGTTCCAGGCAGGAAACCGCAAAGGGGAGGGCAGAGGGAAAGGAGTTATTCTGGCTACTTCTTGAAAGAAAAGGGTTTCTGTCTCCTTGTTATGGTTTTGTTTTACTTTTTTATTTTGATGTGAAGGCCAGACCCAGGCCTTCCTACCTGAAAAATGGCATCTTAATATATTTGTGTCAGGAGCGTAGCCTGACTCACCACGCTAGGCTAACGGCATAATCTGTGTGTATTCAGGTTGTGCTTCCTCATTACTTTCCATGCTGCTTTTCTGGGGCTTGTGGAAGCAAAAGGCTGTGACTGTGTTGGTGTGTGGCTGGGGGAGGCCAGGGAGGACTCATTCCCTTTGTGCAGGTGTCCTCCTGGTGGTCATACAGCAACTTCAGAGCGAGTTTATTGTGGTTTAACGATACAAGGGTTTGGGACACTTTTGTTTCCCTCCCCCACCATCATGCGTGGCTTCAAGCCTAGGTATTAAGGTACCGAGAGGTACAGCAGCTGCAGGGCCAGTGGAGCCAAACAGCTCCTCCACCTCCGGGCTGCCAAACTTCACTTTCATGAGCTGGGGCTGCCGAGCAGATGATGAACTTACCTGCTAATTTGCTAGATGTTACCATTGCTGTCTTAACTCTTTGGAGCCAAATGAAGTAGTACACCTGGTCAGTGTGGACATCTGCCTGATTAAGATTTTGCACAAATAATGAATAAAAGTAATATTTTTGTTGTTTTTATTTTTTTCCAATGATTTTTTTTAATCTGCTTTTACAGAACAATATTCTTTCTCATGACAAATTAACCTATTTATTTGTATCATGCTTTTGGATAATACCATTTATGTTTCTAGAGAGGAATGAAGAAGAAAACTGTACATGACACTTCCAATTTTTCATTTGACTCTGTTCTTATTTTTTTTTTTATTATTTGACATTGATACAAAAAAATAGTATCTTGATTAGCAGCTTTGCTGGCAATCCCACAAAACTGTAAATAATACTTTAATCTAAAAGAATGCACTCCTACAGACACTAGAGATAAAACAATATATACAATTTAGACAAATAAATACATAAGTACAGCCAGTCATATATAATGATACACTTAAAGTTCGGTTACTGTTGACAAGCTTTTCTAGTTAATTACATTCTTCATTTACAAATTGCCATTGCCACCTATGTTATAAAGACAAAAAAAAATCCCTACAATGAATCAAAATTGATACTCAACATTATTATTAGGAAAGATGGAAAATGAATCTTGAGACTTCTGTCTAAATACTGTCAGAGATTTAGCCAAGAAAGTGAAAAATTCCTCCAAAAGCGAGGCATTTTTCCCCATAGATTATTAGCTCAATATACTCTGTTAATGTACGTTTTGAAATCAAAATAAGATTATACTCACACTTTTGAAGTGACTAGAAGCTGGACCATCTTAACCAAATTTTGATCTGCCACATGCCCAGTGAAACAAAATGGCCTTTAAGTACTAAATACTTTTGGTTAAAGGAAGCCCAATGCAAAATATTTTATTTAACAGTACTGAAGGTGCCACAAATATTTCTGAGTGGAAGGGACAGTAACTCCCATACTGCTATGAGTAGCTGTATTGCTCCCTTTCTAGCTCTAGGTTGCAATACTGCAGTTTATGAGCAAAGGGAAAATAAATCTGTTTATACGCGTTTAACAATCTAGTGAAGTCTAATATCAGAAAATTAATAGAAGTAGAAAATTAGGCTCTTGTTTTCTTTTTAATTCACTTAACAATAAAAGAAAAAAAATCTTGTACATTCAAAAGTTAGGGCACACATGCCTAAGGCTCTTGAAACACTGGACAAATATAATGCCTAACTCAGCTCCATGCACAACAGAATACTACCCAGCAAGCAGACTCTATGCATATATACAGCTGAATACAGAAGAAAATGTCTTAGAAATATGTACATAAGTTCCAAGATGAGCATTTACATTTCTGTTGAAGATCTATCTATTTATAAATGGCAGGAAATACATTTTTCAGGTATTATTTTCAAGGTGTACCTTCCAATCATTAATGCAGTCTATTTATTAGTAGGGGAGAAATTCAAGGCTGCTGTGCTACTCGAGCCCTGAGGTACCAGGACCTGGGAGACCTGCTGTCCTCTGGGTTACTAACCAAAGGCCACAAAAGTGTCAGTGGGAGAAGAAAGGCCACCAAATCCATTTGGCTGTGGATTCAGAAACCCCAGATTACAGCACAGCACGGACAGACGGGGAAGTGATGGCAGCCTGTTGGCTGGAATTCTTACAAAGCGTGCCCTGGTAGGGCTGCGCCCGTGCTCTGTGACTTAAATGAGGGCTGGGGATGAATTCCACCCTAGTTTCCCTTCCCAAACTGCATTTTCTGGGGCCTCGATAAGAAAAGCTGAATTTCATTTGCTGTGTATTATATACATATATTCGTATGTGCAATTAGAAGGACCTTGTTTTGCTGGAGTTTTGAGTTTGACAGGAAGCAAGAGCAACTTTAACAAGAACTAGGTCAACTGGGGAAGGATAAATCTTAATATGCTGCAAGAGATTCAGTATTTCTTTTATAAAATTACTGATTTTCACATACGAAGGATGCACAAGCTCCTGTTGATTAGCAGTAACTCCTGGGCTATCTATTGCGTAGCTTCACCTTTAGATTTGAAGTATATCTCTCAGACATCTAATGCTTGTGGCCAGGTGCACTTCACCTTATTTACAAGTAGTTCCTTTCAAAACAGTGCTGCATCTGTGAATAGGACTAACGCTTTGTCTTTAAACTGCAAAGCTTTTGGGGTAGCATCTTCATTCATTTGTTATCATTACAAAGTACTATGTACACCTATGGCAAAATCAGTTCAGAGTTTTCCTTTAAATCCTTGTTCAGTTAATTTCTGACAACTCTATAGACATCCTGAATAACGTACAGTCTTACCAGTTTTCACATTATGCATATCTCCAGCTGAAACGTATGAGATTTTTGTGCATGCTGTGGATGGTGTGAGTACTCTACAGCTAATAATATATTTGGTGAGTTTTGTACCTGTGACTTGCCTGTGAATTCTTCATTCCAAGATATTTGTTAAGCAACGTCACATTTTAGTTCTTTGTTGGAAGGTGATACTGAGTAGGGATGACTTGAACCTATCAAAGAATTTTCCAGGAAATAATTTCCATCACATTTCATCAACATTCATATTCAAAACACATCAGGACATTATAAAACTTGACTAAAATCTTGTGTATTTAATTTCTACCACATGCTCTGGGGATCTCTTGAGTTCTGGTTCTTTTTTGAGCTGGACCTCTGAGTATCGGCTCTAATGGAGAGCTACAGATTTGTAACAAAGGTTTGAAGGTTTTTTGTTTGTTTTTTTTTTTTAATAAGTTATTCTTAAGTTAATAAGCTTAATAAGTTATTCTTAAGTTAATAAGTTATTCTTAAAAGCCCTCTAATTTTTTGTATGTAACTGTTATGTACTCTGTAAGTTCTTCAGTCGACAAAAAATGGGTGGGACAAAATTCTGCTTGTCTAAACCACTAAAAATATGGTATAATCTCATTCGTATATGCACTATAGCAAAAAGTAGTTTACCCTTAAGAAATGTTCTTTTGTCTTTACTTTTATTTATTTTTTTATTTTTTTTTCAGGTACATAGTTTACCAACTGATGTTGAAGGAATACGATGCTTATTAACTGGCAATCATATATTGCTATATAAGATACTCAATCATCTTAAAAAAAAAAAAGTCTGTGATAGTGTTATTGGACCCATTAAAGTATTCCTAAATAAGAAGAGATCCACATGCACTCATACTAATGAGAAATGTTGCATTTGATTTAAAATTAAGATATTCATACTCTTATCACAGATATTTGAGATGTATTTTCATACACCTCTGCTTTTTTATATTTCATCTACAGATCCTATTTCATTTTAAAAATTCACTTGGTATTTTAGGGGCTACTTTTGGCAGTAGAAAGAAGTGGGACATTTTCTGAAATGATTTAAAGGGATGTGATTTGGGGGAATAAAAATATTCTTCTGTGTGTAGGTTTCTTTCTAAGGCCTATGAGACTTTGATGTTCTTACCTGTCTAAATTCTGCTACTGCGCCATCTGTAAGCTGTTTGGAGATTGCACACATTGTACTATAAGACACAGATGCTAAGGTAGGTGTGTAAGATCAGTACAAATATATACAGTTCAATTTATTAACAAAGCTCTGAGTAGGGATGATTGTAGGGTGTCAAAAAGGGATAACAGTATATTTGTAATTCTTCATTTCTTAGGCCTGAGTCTTACCTCAGAGGCTGGGGCATGAACTGTTAAGCAGCTCATGATAGTTTATTACTGTCCGTTTATGTACAGATGCAGGAGCTGATGTGTGACAGAGGATAATATACAAAATCTGAGATTTGACTCTAGATCCTTTCAATTGGTGTAATGTCCTTATGAAAAGAGCCTGAAGTCTGTAAACCAGTAGTCAAAATGAGAATGAAAAATCAGTCATTAAAAATCCTCTCACAGTAATATCCCACAGTTTAACCTGTAAATCAGTACATCACTTTGTCAAAAAATAACCAGACTAAAGCAATATTTAAAAAAGGTATTTACATCTGTAAAAATCTTAACATCTAAGATGCTTCTTGCTTGACATGTCATTCCAAATTCTGTGCATTTCTTCTGGTGTTATCTGGTGCACTGTGATCACCCTGCGGTACCTGCACAAGCTGTAGGCCATTTTCCAGTGGTTGAAGCCACTGTTTTGGAAGGGGTGAATGCCCAGCTTCCGAAGACAGAGTCCGACGTACACGTCTTCAAGATGGAGGAGTCTGGTATGAAGGGAGGTTTTGTAAATCAGTTCTGCTACATCAGCTGAAAAAATGTAGCCAGTGCCTGAACAGAAGGGCGGGTAATTGCTGTCAGGATACAAATCTCTTGGCATGTACCACTTGCTGCGAACGTCTCGTATTGGTCCTCCGTTTATAACGTAACCGGTGAAGTACCTTCTTCTCGGCTTGGTGTTGGGTTTGAGCAGCTTATAAATAAGATTATCCATATTTACAAAAATATCACTGTCTGTCTTCATAACATACTTAGCTTTTGAACAAAATGTTGCTACCCACCTCATCCCCATTAAAGTTTTCAGAGTGAGGTTATGATAAGAGTCGATAAAATCCTCTACAATAATGTCATGAAAAATTTGGCTTTCTTGCTCTACCATTTGATTTAACACGGGATCTGCATTTTTTCCAAGAAGAAATAGCGTGGCAATTTTAATTCCTTTAAAGTTGTTTTCATCTCCCCACGTTTCTCGAATTGCTTGCCTTGCATCGAATTCTTTGTGAGTTGTGCTGATAAGAATAACCAAGAAAGGGACACTCTTCTCGCATTTATTAGGTTCGTTGATAAGAAAGTCAAAGGAATGTGGATTTATAGGTCGAGTTCTTATGTTGCCAAAGGAAACGTTTTTTCTGGCTATTGATATGCTATTGAGCTGTCTGTGGCCAGTGTAGGAAGAAGTAGGACGAGTTATACTTAAGTACCAAAGAGCGCTTGCCCAGCAAACTACTGTCAAAACATACAAGCACGAGACCTTTGAAGCCATTGTTCCTGTAGCTCTTCTATTCAGCGTAATGAATAAACAGCCTTCTCACCATCAGTGCACCGATATCCCAGACTGGCAGCATATTACCAATGAAACTGGAAAGTTCGATATAGAAGAGTAACTCTGTAATCATTCATGGATCTTGGGTAGCAGCTATTAACCCTGATGATACTCAGCTTTTCTTCTTTTACTAGCAGCAGCTTCCATTTCTTGGAATTCTCTGTTATTTCTGAAAAAGATGAAGAAAAATTTTCCATTGCTACATCATAAAAGCCTATGGCAATAAAAGTGAGCTGGCCATTAATAAGCTAAGTCTCTTAATGCATTTCTTGGATGTCCTTTTTATTTCTCATGAGGTACCACAGTGCAAGATAGTGTACTAGAAGAAAGCAGTATAAGTGAAATAATGCTTTTAAGATTGATAATTTCTCATATATATATATATATATATGGTATATCTCATATGATATATAAAGATTAAAATTACTTGAAAAGCCAACATGCTGTGCGTGATTAAAAAATCATTTTCTGGTTTCTAGCATTTTTGTGCATTTTGTTCTGGTTTCCTACTTTTTTTTTTCTTTTTTTTTTTTCAAAATATGCCACCGAATATTTTAAAATTACTTAATGAAAAATAATGTACTTTATCTTAGGATTAATAGTATCAGTGGCAACGATGCACGTGAATATCTACAAACCCTATTTAGACTAAATGCTGGTAACGTCTGCCCAGGTAACAACAGCCTACTTTGGCAAGAAGAGAGAATTGTACTGATGGGTAAACGCACAGCAGAGGACAGAGGAGAAAGGAGGATATGTGTGCTGTCTTACCCATGTAAAGATCAGCACCCCAGTAGACTCTGTAAAAGTCTAGAAGTATATTAACACGATTCAGTTAGTCCTGTTGGAAGTTATCCCTCCTCATCCCTTCCATGCAAACCAGGCTTTACTCTTCCTAGAAAGACATTGCTGGCATGCTGTATGGGGTAAGTCACGATGGCAGCCTGGTAGCAGTTGCACGGCTGGCCGGCACGTGGAGCGCCTGTTCACCTCTCCGGTCCTGCAGTGCGAGCCCTGCCTCCGGCACGGGGGGCTTTTTGGCTTCCCTGAATGCATGAATGTGCCAGCCCTGGAGCTTGCTTTGCCCTTAGCATGACTCCTAGGCGCCAATTCTGTTTATCATCATTTTGGGGAAATGAGACAAGCCACACTAAACCTTCAGGATCAGTGCTGGGTCTCCATGACACACGAGTTCCTGAAGAGTGCCTGTAGGCTCCACATTCCTGGATTTTACTGTTACGTTGCTTCAGAGCTACAGGATAGTAGAAATTTGCAACAGATGAGTTTTACAGAAGAGTCTTTGAAATACTAAACATTTACTGTGGATAGTACAACTCATGCGGGGATTCAGGTAAAATGATAGAAGCCCTGTTGTAGAAATGTCCTTTCTGGTTCCATGCTACTGCAGCATGTTTGGATTAAACCAAAATGCTTAGGAAGCCCACGCCTCCCATGTATTAGGTATTTATGGTCTCTTCCTCCTGAATAAAAGCAGATGAGAGCATGGCCTGGAGGTGCCTGGAGCAGGGTCCTCTGCCAGGCGATGGGTCGCTTGGCTTTCGGACTGACAGCCCCAGCTGGGCAGGCTATCAGGCTGTCATCCAGTGCCACTATGTCACACTGAGGTGTGAAAACAAGAGAGAAACGATCTAACATTTGATAAATATACACATATAATCTCCCACAAAGGCTGATACATCCTCACAGCTGGCACTGTCCTGCTAGCCCTGGTCCTCATTAGATCCAAGGTCAGCTGTTTAATGACCAGAACCCACATGCCCCTCTCCCCTTTTTTCAAAATAGGAAAATGAATTTGTGGCTTGTTGAGAAGGTTTTTCAGTGTCCGTAGGTTTTGCCCTATAACCCAGGCAATTTAATGGTGCAGACATTATCTGTCATCTCCTTTGCTACTTGTTGCAGAACTTGGGATTTGTGATCTTTTCCCATTAATCAGTAGCATTAAACATTTTGGGAGCAGTATTTTTAAGTGAGGCCTTACTCTTAAACTGTCCTGTTAGGCTGCAGAACACAATGACCTCAGCACCCACATATGCCCTTGTAAATAAACATAGCCATGACAAATATATACACGAATGCCACTTTAATTCTTGGAGAGCACATGTGTCCTGTTGTAGCAACCCACTGGATGCAGTGGGACACAGTTCTGAGAAAGGCAAAGCACACCCTTGATCTGCAGCTTTTTGCTGGCTTCATTGTGAATCTCTGATAACCGCCCACATTGGAAACCTCACTGGGGAAAAAGACCAAGTGTGAAATGCCACAGCATAACAAAAAGAGAGCAATTAGTTTAATATCTAGAAGGCTGTGTTAATTAAGAAATTCAGCCACCATGGATTTGAGATGTGGAGTGTGGGCTTTGTGGGTCAGTGCATTTAAAGGACTCAAGTATTTGTGAAACCTTAATGCCGTAAATATTCTGCACATGGTAGATTATTTTAGGAAACCATATATTGCATTCTCTAAATGTGTGTATTTTTCTGAATCTCTTCTCTTATAAAGGCAGGTGCATTCATTACCATGAGTACTGTGCAGGTAACTGAGGGAAAGGGAGATTGTAGCCAGTGCGTCTTACACACTGCAAAATTACAAAAAATAGCTTTTTAGTCCTGTAATGTCATGGCTGTGATGTCCAATCTGTGCTGTGAAAAGATTAGAGGTAACAAAAGTCTTAGAGCATTTCAAAGAAAGATTTAAAGCTATTCTAGGGAAAGTTCTTGGTCAATTATGAGATCTGCAGATACTGGTTTTCCAAAATGAACATTTCTTATACTGGTCCTTGGATTTCTGTCTCTTGAAACAAATCTGATTGCCATGCTATTAGTAAGAAAAGTCTCAAGCTTTGCTATGGTAGATGATTGTGAAAAGCAAATGTTTAGTATTATATTTCCATCCTGTGACTTGAAGTCGTGTGCTTAATTGTGCTGTTCACAGCTCTTGCTGCGCAAGCCAGAGAAGTCATCCGGCTGCAGCCCAGAAGCAGCCCTGTGTAACTTCTGTAAGTAATTGTCCTGACAGAGACTGCAACTATTCGCAGCAAACCTTTTACAAGCTGACTGCACATGGAGAATAATCCTCCAGCTAATGAGCACATTTGAGAATCTTGCTAACTGTTCATGGGCAATTTTCAGGCAGACGTAAACGGAGTTCAGCAAATGCCACTCACCAGCTGCAGGACTGTGCCCACGTATCAGAACACTGCCGTTTCTGCTCAGAGGTTGCCGGTCTTTTTTCTTTCAA
Source organism: Anser anser (assembly GCF_964211835.1). Lineage (NCBI taxonomy): Eukaryota > Metazoa > Chordata > Aves > Anseriformes > Anatidae > Anser > Anser anser. The sequence goes on along the minus strand of NC_139726.1, from coordinate 20,191,470 downwards.
GAATGCCCAGGTCAGTCATTGTGTGTAAGTGCAATTGGATTAACGTAACCAGATCGTGGTGGAGTATGACGGAAACCACAGCTCTTGAGGCCTGGCATGTTGCTGTAGCTGTGATCTGTACCATATCACGTGCTGCTGCTGAAGCAGAAGATAGGTGCTGAGGGAGGCAGTCAGGATGCTGAGCTGTGGGCAGACCCCGGGTGTGAAGCGCAGGGAGGCGGCAGCTGCTCGTCCTGGCACCCGCGAGCCTGCCAGGCAGAGCACGACCGAGTCAAATTAACACTGCGCATCTCTGCCAAAATGGACCTATTACTTTCCCTGAAAAAAAGGAGGGAATGCAGCCGCTAAATTATTTAGTAAATGTAGCAAACTCTCCTCATTTTCCCTGAAGATAGATTTTTGTAAGTTTTCTATAATCATGGCTTTCATCTGTGTATAGACCAAGACACTGAAATGTCTTCACCATTTATGAAATCCTTAAATTACCTAAGGAAAAGTCTGTGATTATTGCTGAGTCTTGTTGAGAAGATAATTACCCTAAACATTAAGAACACATCTACAAAGGAATCTGGGGACACTGTTATGATCTTGGCTGTATGTTTTTGTAGTAATTTCTTGAGGAAATTCTGGACAGATGGCATAGGTGATTTAGCAGGAGATTGCGAGCTCTTCTCTAGCAACTTCATTTGAAGGTTTCTCAAATACTCCAAATCCTTTTGCTGTGCCCAAGTGAAATGGGCCTGAAACTAAATCAAAGCTGCAAAGGAAGACCTTTCTTTCTAGAATATATGTGGAAAGGGATTGTAATAGAAGTAGAAGCCAAAGTCTCGGCCTGTGGGAGGAAAGTACAAGCGTTCATTTCAGGTCCAGGTTTTTTAGGAAAATCAATGCTTCCACTTTGGGAGGTCCCAGCTGTCATATGCTAAAAGAGGCTCACTTCCCTTCTGTGCCTTCAAGCATTTTCTGAAAATCAGATTGTGTTTTAAGATATGCGATTTGTACATTGAGAATCATTCCTTGCTCACAGAAATATTGATGATGGACTTTGCCCAGGGCAAATGTAAGAGCAAGTATTTGCACAAGTGGTCCTTTCATGCTAACAGTTCTCTTTGCATGAATGCTGATTTGCAGAAGTTTTATGCTGTGTTCCAACACTGAGAGGAAGAATTGATCTCTGGAAATCAGTTTGGGATTTATAAATTATTTTTCAATATATACTACGTATTCTTAATACCAGTGAAAAGTAGGAATGACTATGGATTAGGGAATTTTATGAAAAGGTTCTAAATCTTAGATAGAAAAATGCAAGTTCTAGTTAAAATTTGCAGCAAATTTTCCCATGTTACTGAAACTTCCCCAAACTTTGAAGAGCTACTGCTGTCTTTTACCAGTTATAAGTTATTCAAACTGAAAGCGAGTCCGCTTATGAGTGAAAACACTACTCTGTGTTTTCAACTTTATATGTTTTCAGTGAAAACGTCTATAAAAATAGGATTTTCTTTTTTTTTTCTAAGAACTGCTGAGACAGCTTACGTAAGACAATTAAACTATATTTGCTTTGCTTTGCATTTCTCTTTCTTAAGAAAGAATGATCCACCTATTTTTTCGAAATCGAATAATTTACAAGTTAGAAAATTAACAGTTTCCACCATGACTAAGCTGTGAACGCAGTTTTGAATCACAGAAGATCAAGCTGTTGGAAGAAATATTTAGGAATATTTGGATCCACACCAACATCAGACTTGCCATGACTTGAGGGGACTGGGACAAGTTATTGGTTAGGAAACATGAGCTTGGCATAAGGGACGATTTCTTGGCTGGTGATGTCCTGAGGTGGAAACTCAGTGTTGATTTGAGCAGCCTTTTGCTCTGGCTTGGACTGTACTTCAGGAGACTTGAAGCTATACAATCCCATCCAAGTTTTGCAGCTTTTAGCAGGGAGAGGCTTGAGAGCTACTAGGTCATTCCCAGAACTTTTGGTGACTTTGATAGGCAGAGAGCGCTCCTCTGAGAGTTAGGTGATATTAATCAGCCTCAGTACGACTTGGGAGCAGCTGTCCTCTCTTGGGGTGATGAGAAATGCCTGCACCAGGTGTGGCTGTGTGGGGTTCTGTACCTGCATTTTCTTGCTAATAAACCTGACTGAATAAAACCAGCCTTGGAAAACCCCCAGTGCTGCTGGTGGAGGAAGAAGTAGTGATAGATCAAGATTCAAGCTTGCCCAAACTGGACACAGACTGTCTGGATTTGGGTGTTTCTTGTGAGCAAAACATTCACAGTTGGTTTGCTAAACAGAAAAAAATTATCATGTCTTAAAAGTGTTGTAGGAAACAGAAATATTTTTTTAATCCTGTTTGACATGTCTCAACGTTACATTTTCAGTAACCCTATTGCTGTTTCATGGTTCTTATTTTTTGTTAAACATCTCTCTTAACCACAGTCATCATGTGTTTGTGACAGTGTAGTCGCCCACATCTCCAACTGTGGTGTCACACAGCTGACCTCGTGTGCTAGGAGATGAAAGGGCAGGCCCCACTCTGGGGACCAATTGTAGGGTGGGTGGGTTTCTAAATTTTAGCAAACTTGGTTATGCTTGGTCAGATATTAATCTAGATGCTTAACAGCTACATTTTACTGAATTCAAAATCATATTAGGATTTGGGATGTACCAATCTGCAGGCATTAGTAGGCATTTTAGGCAAATATTCTTAGCACTAGCTAAAGGGAGAGAAAAGAAATAAATAACTTGAACTGAAATAACAGAATAATTTTAAAGTCTTCTTTTTTGCTTCTTCTTTTCTTCTTCTTATTCTTTTTTTTTTTTTTTAAGTTGCCCAGGAGATGTCAAGTGTCATGCGCTTTTTTTTCCCATGAATGCTTTTCAGAAACAATTTTAAAAAACACTTTGTGACTTCATGTTGTGATAGGTCATTTGTGATTACATCAATCATGTCCTGTTACAGCAGTAACGTGTAAATTGCATCCCAGTATGGTTATAAACTGATGCAAATAACATATTTCATTTTGGGTTACCATAGCCACAACCATCATTTTCTTTAGCTATTGTGCTGTGCTCTATTGTGAAATCCCACAGCAAGGTTCCTTAGCTCATGTCACCACCAAATCAGTTACAATATTTTTCATCTAATGGAAGTTTAGGATGAAAAATAGGGCTTTGAGTTTGTTTTTTTTTTTCTCTGAAGGGGAAAGCCTTTAGAGAACAGCTTTAACAAAATATCTGTTAGTCATTAAACAATTTTACATAATTCATTACCAAAGTCAGTAGGTTAAATTACATTCAAGTAATGTGTTTGAAATCAAATATACTGCTGTTCACGTCTTAACCGTCTTAAATTTCACTATTTCATTTCCTTAGTTTTCATGGTGATGTCTGTGATGTGGTGGTCTGGGTTATGACACTAAGAACAGATGACAATGGCTGTGATTATACAGGTGCCTACCCTAGCAGTACAGCCATTCTTAATTAATCTTTGTCACAAACAGGAGGAGTAACAATTAGGTGAAAACTGGAACACCTGAAATCACACTTACAAGGTCTGTGGTGATGGTAACTCATTGAACTGGATAATGAGTCTGTTTCTCATAACTCTCGTCCTGCCCGGAGATCATTGGAGGAAAAACACAAATTTCAACTTTTGGATTTACTGGGAAAAGTTCTAAAAGGGTTTTGAACCTGCTCATTCAGGTATCTGCTGTGATGCTTGGGAACTTTGCTTTTTAACGTAATCAAAACTGGGGACAGCTCAGGCTCCAAACATTGGTTATTGCTATATATAAATACGTATTTATAATCTCAGAGCGTAGCTATTATTGATTGACATTTACTGAAGGGATTCTTCCCTATCTCAGTTGTATAGGTACAATGACTATATTTGTTGTAACAAATTGAGAAGAGAGCCAAATCTTGTAATCTGAAGCTATTCCTGGGCTTTTTTTTTAGGAGGACATTGATTTCTGGAGACTATGAACATTATGTCAGTATTTCTCTTGAAGATGTTAAAAGGTGTAACATGAGTGTAAGTATGTCTCTTCCAAGTGATACATAGAGGGCATTTTCCATTTGTACTGAGGCCAGAGTTTTGATGGGCATGTCCAGTCCTCAGTGCAAAGCCTTAGTGGCCAAACTCTGCAAGTGTTAGATTCAAAAATCATATGTTCTTATTCAAGAAAGATGCCTTATAGCAGTTTCATCATCTTGGGATGTCTATGAGATGGTTGCTTCCTTGTTCCAGAAAGGGAGCAAAGTGTATTCCTAAACCCAAAAATACAGTTGCTCAAAATCAGAGGTATTTTTAAAGGCTAAAAAATGGTTTGAATTTACTTAATTTCTCATTTTCTCCACAACAATAAGACTAGAAACTTTTTGCAAAAAGTGAGTTTAGTGATCACAAAATAGCTAGCTACAGCTTTTTATCTGTAAGATGTCCAAGGACACTGTTGGATGTGGTGACACTGTGACTGTGGCCATGTGGGCATTTATTTTCTTTTCTCTAGAAATATTTGTTGTGTCAAGAAGGTCCCAGAGTCTAGCTCTGTCCATTCAGGAACAGGTTGCAGTTTTTTCAAGTTTGCATTACAGTGGTTAATGTGAAGCAGTGCTGTGGAGCACCTTTCACTATGAGTTTTATATACATTAGGCTTGACTGTGTGGAGCCAGGAGTTGGACTCGCTGGTCCTTGTGGATCCCTTCCAACTCGGGAGATTCTGTGATTATATGACTGAAGCTTCTAATTCCCTTGGTGGAGTAGCTGTGATCCATTTAAGGCAAGCACTTTCTTTCAAAATCACACCTGCCAGTCTCTCACAGAACTGTAACATAAACAGTAAATATATAAACTAAGGAGTTTTGTCACCGACCTGGAAAATATGAGGCATACTTCAGCTAGATGACTTATTCTCCAATATGTGAAAAATATTTCCTGGACATACACTTTTTTGGGGAGGTGGTGATTGGTTAGTCATGGCTGAAATTCCCCAATTTTTGGAGCACTTTGTCAGGCACGGCTTTCTGTCCCCGGGGCGCTGCCCTGCTCCCCTCCCACCTGCAGTGCTTAAGGCTGGCAGGGCTGGCTGTGCCTGCTGGACGGACACACGTTACTTGGTAGAGAAGGAACAGGGAAAAGTGGGGTTTGCCTCCTCTTTCGATGGGGGGAATGGCGTTGTGCTGGCTTGGCCGTGAGCGCATGGAGGGGTGCTTTGCTGTGCGCCCACCGCTGGGGCAGGAGCTCTCCAGCCCACTTGGGGCAGCTCAGTCCAGCTGAGGCCAGCACCCACCACTGCTGCCTGTATCTGCCTGCCTCTACAAAGGAGACTGGAAGTATGTTTCTTTTCAGTCATAACTAAATGGCAGATGGGGTTTTGTTAAACTTAAAAAATAAACGCAATAAATGAAAATCTGCTTTTACTCGGGATTGAACTGAGCTGCAAAAGAGTGTTTTTGCCAAACTACTAACATTTGAGAGGAAGGTAGTGTCAGGCTCTTTCAACCAGCACATATGGAGCATTTAACAGACATGACCCCAGTCAATTTGTCAGCATTTAGGTTCCAGAAGCTTACCGCTGAAAGGACCATTATATGACGTTATACTTGCACATTTACAGAACATTCACTCAGCACAAGAGGCTGTCTCTCCTGTGGCACGGATTTAAAAATGGGTTCTTAGCAACTGAAGATTTTTGGGTGAATCAAATGAAGGAGTTGATGCTGAAGTAAATGGGTAAACATATATCCTTGTGAATCCAAAAGAGTAAACTTGTCCTCGCTTGCCCAAGATGTTTCAGAAGATCAGGAAATTGTGTCCCCAAGTGAGAGGAGTTTGACAATACTACTGGGGATCATAAATGAGTTGCTGCCTCCTCAGCTAAACTGCAAACCCATCCTGGGGTATCAGTGATGCTTATAACTTACATAGATGCTTACATAGTCATCCTCTTCCCCCAAAGCGTGTCTTTTTAATTCCATTTGATTCCCATTGTGAAAGTTGCAAACACTGTCCATTAGTCTCAGTGAAAGAAACTTGGGTGTCTCTGGAGAAAGCAGCCAGTCAACAGGTTTTCTGTTTGTGATCAGATCAGAGTTTCACTTGAGGCCTGTGAGAGTTGTTGTAGGCAAAAATTGAGGAAGTTTTCTCACAAACTGTTATTGGGGAACAGTTAATAACTCTGCCTCCCGGCTGGACGGAATGTGGCTGATCACCTGTGGTGTCTAATAAGGCTGCTGGAAGAACTGTATTCTGGTAAAGAGTACATCTGAAATCCTATTTCAACTCACTTTTATCACCTATGTCATTAGAGATGTTATTCATATGTACTTCTGAAGTTTTCACGGGGGAGCATAAATTTCGAATCCCAAAGACCAGCGTGAGTAGTCAGCAATACTAACTCTGGTTTCTTACATCTTCTGTCTGTGAGTCTTCCTAATTAGGGGTATTTGCCAGGACTGGTAACTAGGAAAATAGCCGAGCAGTTTTTCCTATAGTGAGTGCACGTGTATTTGTCTTTCTTTCCCTAAGCATAACAGGGCCCATGTCTGTGGGCTCATTATGCTGCCAGCACACTTTCCCTTCTTTTTTTCCTGTTGTGACTATGGAAGCATAACCATTGCAATTGTGACTTCTCAGGATAATTGGAGACTCTCCAGTTGGCTTCTCCACCTGTAACCACGTGGTCCCTAGTGGGCTGATATAGGTGTAAATGGAGACTCATTGTCTATATTGAAGGATTTCTCAAAACATACGCAAAGCAGCATTATATGAAGGATGGCCTCAAGCATATTCAGAGTTGAAAAGCAGGGAAAGCAGTCTTCTTCCTCACAGCTTGACGCTTACCTAGACTCTACTGTGGCGTGGGTAAAGCCTGTGGTTACAGTGCTGCTCCAGAGATCCCACAGCGGCGTGTGTGCAGCATCGCTCAGGGCCCTGCTGCTGCGCTGTGGTGCGTTGCACTGGTGGTGTCCCTGGCCCAGGGGATGGGTGCCCACCCTCATGCCCATACAGCTCAGCAGACTCAACTCTCTTTCTACCATGTGCTTTTCTCTGGGATGTGTTGGCTTCTGCTTCAGTACAAATGTATCGCACTGCTGATAGAAATCAACTCTGTGAAGCAATAAATAGGAAATATGTTCTGTCACTTTGCCCAAGGGGAATCATATCATACCTTAGTTATCCGCGTATTGAAGGCCAAGCCTTAAGGAGAAAGAAGGTACATGGACGCAGTGTAAAAATATAGATTGCTTCTCTTAGTTCTCCATCTATGAACCTTCAAGAGCTTTACAAACACAAGCTCACTGAGAAGCTGTATACCCCAAGGAGGCAGGTAACACAGTAATAAAATCTGCCAAGCAAGTTTAGGGTCCAAAATCTTGATATACACCTCAGGGTTGTAAGAATTAAATAGAGCTGTTTCACAGAGAGACATTCTTCTGGGAGACTGTTTCTTATAGAAGCAACATAAGATTAAACCCTCCTTTTGTTCATTTTCCAAACTTTCGGGGTTTGGGTCTTTAAGCGGAATCAGAAGAGATTGCTATATAAACAACATGACCTCAGACCTTCTCTGGAGAAAGGTGTTTGTTTCGTATCATCACTAGAAAAAACAGGGATTCTCCTGAGCATGTTTGAACTCTGTGCAGGTCTCCCTCCATGTCCCAAATGCTTCCTCCGCTTTTGGCAGTCTCCTCTCAGTGTTATTTTAATCTGAGATATCTCTTGAACAAAAGAGATTTTAAAGTACTCAGTAATCTGTGGTTTGATTTATTTTCCAGCTATTCTGATATCAAAGGCAGCATGAAGCAAAAATGATATGAAATGCAATAAACAGCTGTCGGGCCAACTGTTGTGGAATCACTTGGGCCATGGGAGAGACGTAGCTTCATGGGTGAGTCCATCAGAAGACACAGCCAGTGATCCTTTGGTGCTTTCTTTCTGTCTAGTGAGCAGAATGGTGCACACCGATGCACTCGTACGGAAAAAGCCAGAAATCACGAGGAGTGATGCAAACATCAGCACCCCTTTGCCCTGCTGCGAGGGAGGAAAGAACTGGTTTCCTGGCACTCTCCCTCAGAGACAGGTAAGGGCTGCAGGAGAGGCAGGGGATGTCTGCCCGACCCGTGCCTGGGTGCACGCTGTGAAGCCCCCCATGCAGTGTGGCTCAAGGTGAGGGAAAGGCAGACAACCTCAGTACACACAACTTCACATTATTCTCTAAAAGCCTTTCTCGCTACTAGTGCAATGAAGAGTAATACCCCACAGCAAAGGCATGTAAATAATTTCTTGATATTTTCTTTTGACTATGTGGTAACAACACACATAGTCAAAGAGCTGCCCAAGACTTTCTAAAGAGAGCTTCAATTTTTTATCATTCTTTCATGCTCTAAGAAAAGCCCTCTTTCTCTGTCATTTTCTTTGAACAAATTAATTTGCCAGCCTGTATAGCTCAGTGTGCACATACTTTGCAGAGATGTTGCCATCTGCCATTTAGTTTCTTTTCTAAGCTGTGATCTTAGACATACATTTCAGGGAAAAGGAAGCCAAGTGGTTGAGTTTATTTTCCCTTTGCGCGAACAACAATGGGAATAATTCCAAAGCCAGGCAGCAAGGCTGCCTTAAATGCCAACTGCAAATCACCTTTTCAATAAGGCATTAATTCATTCTATGAAAAATACACATGAATTTGGGAAAATAATTCCATTCCTGTTCTTCCCCCTGTGCGCTGGCTGGATCAAATAAAGGTCAAATAGCTTTCCAAAATGATCTGCTTTCAAATTTCTTATTTCTTTAACTTTTCCTAACCCCTATTCCTGATCATCTTCCCTCTGTCTCTACCCCTTGCCACACCTACCTCCTGCAGAAAAGGTGTTTTATTTGTTCGTTCACATATGACAATATAAAGTTCATACGCTCCCTTTTATTTTTGGTCAGTTTAAAGATTGGCCACACAAATTTGCTGATGGAAGAGCTGCGGAGCAGCTGAAGGGGTCAGAGGAAGGTGCTGTGGGGTGCGTGGCAGGGCCAGGCTGCCCACCCTTGGGTCGTGGGGCAGCCCACGCTGCCCATGGGGACATCCTGCACCTTGGCTGGGCCATGGCCCTCCGGTAGCCAAGCCATGGCACTCCAGTGGCCAGGCCATGGCCCTTGAACAGCCAGGCCATGGCCCTCTAGCAGCTGGGCCACAGCCCTCCGGCAGCCAGGCCATGGCCTTCTCGCAGCCTGGCCACAGCCCTCCAGGGGACAGGCATCTCTTGGTGATGGGGAAAAGTGACAGTCCTCATGTGTGGGCAGGGGCAGTGAGGAGGAAGGGTCGCTTTGCCTCTCCTCAGCTGCATGTGGCTCCTCTTTGGAGAAGTGTGCTTCAGTGCCTGAGTGCTGCATTAGAGCAAGCTGGGAGATGGTTCTTTGTGCCTGCACCTGGGAAATTAGAGCCACGGTTTGTGTGTGTAAGCCATCACCACCACAGAAATATCCACGTGTTAACAGTCAATGATTATTTTTAGTCAGATCCATTCCCCAGTCAGATTTGCCTCCCAGCCATGCAAAAGTCTGGATCAACATAGCTAAGGGACATCAGGGGCCTGAAGCAAGAGGCTGGGGCAAAGCAGGGCAGACCCCTTTTCATGGCCTCACTCCTGCCTTAAATGACTGTGAGAGGGCTGAGGGCTCCCCTTTTTGTACCTGAGACTATAGCAGCGTCCCCAAGGTTTCCTTCCACCAGAATAAGACCATACAAATAGATCCTCTGTTCTTGCATCAGCTGAAAACAAGTAATGTAACAAAAAGCCTTTGCTTGCCTATTAAATATTTAGGTCGAACTTTCAGTGATGGCTGGGATGTTTTGGAAATCAATTCAAGTATTTGAGAATTAAGAAACAAAACAAAACAAAACACACTTATCCTTTTTTTGATTTTTTTAAAAATTTGTTTTCACAATATCTAATGATTCTTTGTATCCCTTGACTCTCCTGAGATCACTTCAGAACTTAAACTGGAAACATAATTGGATTTTAAAAGGAAACTTGTTCATGCATATAGCAGTTTTAAAGGGCATGAATAGTACAGTGTTTGAGAATGTGCCGCTACTTGAAAGATCAATGTGATATTCTGATTTTGTTGTAAAATGGAAACATGGTGAGGGGCTGTCACAAGCTTCTGAATCAGCCAGATTCTTTTTAGAAGCAGAAGACAGCTCTTGGCTCAGGTAGGCAATTCTCCCACACGTGCCTTTGCCAAAACAGAATGTGTATGTCAGGGCTTTTTTGCTGTTGTTTTTTCCTCCAGATGGTGTAACGAGGGATAGACTGCTTGTCACTTGCCAAGGGTTATATAATGTCGTGGCAAACTGAAATCCCAAAGCACAGTTTTGAAGATAGCATATCCATATCAATCACTCTCATCAGGTCCTTGCACTTCTCGCTTGTAGGGTCAAGCCTCTGTCATCAGGCCAACTGTATTAACAAGTTCCATCCAAATGTTTTGAGAGTGATGAAATTCGGTATGTTTTCACTCCAAACATTGGTCAAAGTGTCCACCATTAGGATGGTAAGAGCCAATATGCAGCTGATCCTTTTTAGTTCTGTACCTCAAAGCTAAGTCACTACATTCCTCAGGTTGGCTTTGGTTTTGCTTTGGATCTGCCTGTGATTTTTCTCTAGTGTACAATTTACTTCCATGGTTGCAATTAAATCATTTATTACCTTTTGAAAAATATTTTGGCTTTGAGATTTCCCAGGAAACTTTAAAAAATAACTTCTTGCATCTAAATGAAGGTATATAATAAATAGTGATAAAAGTGAGGTAAGGTAGATCACCAAATTTTCTAATTAGAGTGGGTAGTTTTTCTCTGGATTCTTATCTGAGTCTTCTTCCTGTTGACACTTGTCTTCAAACTAAACCTGGTATATACTGCACCTTCTCTAGGAACAAAATGGCAGAATGATTCACCTTCTCATTCTCAGGATTTTGAGAATGATTAAATACATTAGGGAAAAAGTTACCCCCTGGGAGTGGCGTGTATACACAATGTATTCACTGTAATCTAGAAAGCTTCCAATATGAAGAGGTTCGGAGATAAAAAAAAATGTTGGCGCAAGTCAATCATCTCACTCATCTTCCAGCTTTAACTTGTTCAACATAAACACATTTTGTTGCAGGGACTAGCCAGACAAAATGGTGGTGACTTGAAATTAGTGTACTGAATTTATGACAATAAAAGCAATTTCACTATGGTGATACAGTGTCTTTTTAATAAACTACTACAAATGTCCTTGCCATGTAGAAGGACAGAGCAGGATATTCAATATCATATAATATTTTTTAGATGTTTCAAAATGACAGTTTGTACGAAAAACACATGTAAGAATATTACTTTGCCATGAGCTACAAAAAATGGCAAACATCCTCCAAAACAACAAGAACTGTTTTTTAGAGTAATCTGACAAGCTAAATGACAGTAGGCTTACTAATTTAGGATGTCTGGAAGGAGAAGAGATGAGATTTCCAACATCTTAGTGATATGAGAACAGACAAAATATACAGACTTTTTTTTTAGGTTCCCTATATGCTGTTTTAGGACCACCAAAAGGATTTTCTGCCTCAGACAACACCAAATTATTATCTTGGCTGGCGGGAAACAACCTGTAAATTATGGTTGTATCTGACACACATGGAAGAAAAGCCATCAGATTGTATCATATGTGAAAAATGATTTCTCAGTTGCCTTGGTCAAGTAACTAAAAGTTTAGACATATCATCTTTTAATTTGAGGAATGATGAAACCAGCAGTGACAGGAACAAAACTGCAAGTTTCTAAAAGTAGATATATTGAATTGAGAGGTAGGTCATTTGCCAGCCACCCCTGTAGATAAAATAAAAAGGAAGACAAAAAAGTTTGCTTTGGATCACAAAGCCAGAGACTGCAGCACAAGATTTTGTATTCTAAGACATCTACCCTCTGCCTGTACACCTCTGGAGACACCAAAGAAAGTCTTAAAATTTCAGCACACTCCAGCAGTTCAAGTTCTGGAGGGAGAGAGAGACTGCAGAGAGTTGTCTTTATACAGCTGACATCTGCAGCCTCGAACACCATTCATAAAGTAGGCCTCTATCACAGAACAGTGCCCCCAGGCATCTGCTGTTTAATAACTGCCCTTCAGAGGGAATGGGCAATCTTCCATAAGGATGGATTATGCATTTTACAGTCCTCATAGGAAACCACTCCAAAAAATAGGTACTAGAACAATTAAATCATCTCCGCTGGTGTCATCACCACTGGGTAAAACTATCAAACACGTTCTCTCTCATCCTGAACCTTTCATTCTTTGCCAAATGATGAGGCAGCTTTGGTGGGAGGGGAGGACGTTGCTTCCTCTGCTCCCTGGGTGAGGTTTGCTGGTGAGGACACCCTCACGCAGACTTAGGCGGCGGGGCTGGCTGTGTGCAGCTGCAGCATGAGGTCAGAGATGAGACCTGGATGTAGCAAAGCCATCTCTGCACTCCCTTCCTCTCATCTCCCTCCCACAGGCTGTATCTCACCAAGCCAAAATGTGCCAGCGCCACAGGAGCAATGTGACGGGGGACAGGGTCTCTGCTAGTCCTTCCCACCCGAGAAATCCCACTGCACCCAGGGGGAAATGGAGGTGTGGATGGGGGGGCGTTCAGAGAGCCGAGCACCAATCTTTAAGTCTCTGAAAACCTGTGCGCAGAAGTGAAGTTACTTTATCAGTACTTTTCAGAAGTTGTTTAGCTGTAACTTTTTCTGATACATGCAGAAAAGTAATATAGCAAGGCATTTCAATTCTGCCTTTCTTTTCCATTTGGCAGTTGATCTCGAGTGCCTGCATAGCCTATTAAATTCATTTTGTTATAGCTTTACTATTGACATTTGAGATTAAATGCCAGGGAATGAAAGAAAAAAAAATTAGCACTATGACTTTGTGTTTCAATACAACTTTGTCAAGACCACAAGACTGTAACAACCTGCTGTAGTTTGTTATTTCAATCATTTCTTTCTTCCTAGGAAAAATACTTTTGATTAGCACATCTACTATCCCTTTATTACACGTTTTATACAAAATTTGGCCATCTAAATGCAACTGAATTTAATGGGAGTGTGATTGCCTGGCGGTGTCTCGTTTCCAATTGCAGTGCTTGCATATCCCCTCTCATCCAACAAGCTATGAAGCAGGATACCCGTTCCATGGAAGCAGTGGTGAATGCTGGTGCCACCACACTGCCCAGCTTGGCTCCAAAGTGCAATGCAGTGGAGAAGAGAGTAAGCACGTTAAGGATAACCGTGTTGAGTTCCCCTCCATCTTTAATTGCAATGGCTGGTCAGTGTAGCAGTTTTAGCACAACAATTGTGACCAGGTTTCAGAAGTCAATAATGACTTTAGCTGCTACAGGTTTAGGGTAGCAGCAACGTGAACACAGGTAGTGTTATGTTTTGGCATGCTTCCATGAAGCCAAATGTTCCTGTCCTGTGTCTCACTTCTAGAAGTGATAGAGCACACATACGTGCAGTTAAACTTTTTCAGGGGGTTTCACAGTCTGGGAAAATCCTAAACTTTCAAGGGCAATGAATGGTACAAGAGATGCTCAGTGAGGTGTTTATATTAATTGTGACTGCATGCAGCCTAATAATACACTTTCTGCGCTCCTGCCTGATGGACGCTTTTTCTTGATGTCCAGTGGATATTAAGTAATTTAATGATCTGATGAGCAAGAGCAAGGTGATTGCAGAAGTACTTTCAGCCAGCTAACACTGGGTATGCAGCTTATTTGCTGCTCTGCATTCTGTCAGGCATCACATCTGGGAGGAGTTCTTAGATTTACAATAGACGCCTGGTAATATCACCTGGAGTTTTCTTCATCTGCCCTTAACAGATGCATCTTGAATTGAGTGTTATAGCACAGACTTTGCCCAAACAATGCAGCTGTTTGTATCTTGGTGCACAGGAAAAGACCTTCAGGGAACAAAACTAGCCCAGGTATCTCATTGCTGAGATCCGCTAGATGGACTCGGAGTTTGCACGCAGCTTAGAGTGCAGTGCTTACTCAGAGGCTAATGAAAGGGTTTTTGGCGAGGACCGTGGCTGTCTTTCTTCTTGATTTTGTGAGATTTTTTTGATTGCAGTCTGTCTGGACCTCGCTGTGTAAATAGCATTTACGCAACCAATGTTGTCAGAGGTTAGCTGAGGAGAGATTCTTCCTTTCTGCTGCTGGTTCTTCTCTCAGCTCTAAGATCATGTGCACATATGGATACAGTTCCAAGATACAGCCTTGACGTTTAAAGATATAAATGAGTTGCGTCTCAAACTTCTTGTGCTGCTGGCATGCTATCATCTCTGTTTTCTCTCTACTGGGATGAGTCTTTGGATGTTTGCAAGCTCTGGGTTGCTTAGTGTCCTCCTTAAGGGCACACAGAATAGTATTAAATACTTCTGAATTGTCTGCACAGTAAGTTTCTAGTATGTTTTCAGGCCTGCTATGATATTAGTTATTTTTGTCAGCATGTGTTTTGAATTGAGCCTGGTCTGGTATGTTAGATATAGTCCTAAGAAATACAGCTTTTTACTACGGCCCCTGTGTTGCCTCATGGAAGGCTAGTTAACCACTGGACATCTGCAGCTCCCTACCAGCAGTGACTGCGAGGCCACAGACTCCAAATGTGAGAAGTGCAGCCTGTCTTCTCTGGAAAGGCTAATTTACCAAAGTCCTTTGAAAGTCCTGTCGATGCCTGGTTTTCTGCCTCCTGTGCCTATAATTGGCCTGGGCAGTGCATGCCTGTTTGTATCCCACAACACACAATGCTTTATTTCTCTGGTAAAAGTTATGCTGTTTAACTGATAAATGGTTCGATACTGACAGACTAGATTTAGCAGTGGCAGCTCTTGGATTTTAAGAAGACGCAGAACACTGACTTTGTGAATGTAGCATCTGGCTATTCCAATTTTAACATATGATCCATTTAAAGAGCCACTCAGGCTTCTGGGATTTCAAATATCAGATGGGAATTTTATATTCCTTGTATATGGTATCGTATCTTGTAAATATTAAAATAAGCAGTGGCTAAGTCAAAGAGGACCCGCACTTTTCAACTCACCATTGACTATACATTCTTTTACATTACTACCTAATGGTCATTGTCACCTCTGTCCCATCACCATGTCCAGCATGTCTGCCTGTTGCTGCTATAAAATATTTTTTTAGAAGCAAGATGCTGTCTTCTTAATTTATTGGCACTATGGTAGCAGCTAAACTTTACAACAAATGGTAGCAAGGAACTGGACTGCACCTAGGTCAAGATTCTCATGTCCTCAGGCATTTTAATATGAACACCATTATTTTCAAAGTAAATAAGACCTTTAGAGTCCTTACTCTGCACTAGAAAAAGATCGATGTTAAAATTAAGCAGACCTCAAACCACAAACAAAATTGTAGAAATCCTGATGGTGGACTTCTGATGCTCCTGCATACAAGTCCACTCTGTTTTGTGCTTTGCTATCTGTCGTGATTTACTTGCAGCACATAAATGAGAGAAAGTAGTCAAAACAAAGTCACAATCAAATTCTCCCAAATGTCAATTAAGCTAGAGCAGCCACTGCACATACAGCTTTGTATCCTTTGTATCAACTGCTACATCTAGTCTGCACTGGGAAGGAAAATAGTCTGTTTCTGATGAAATGACTCTATAAGATGGATGGTGTTAGTAATGGAGATGTTGAGGCAGATGTAAAAGTAGATGTCTAGAGTCTAATATAACTCATTAGATAGTTGTAATAGCTGTTGATCAGTGCAACTTTCATTTGGGGGGGGGCTTTAGCTAAAAATCTGCATCTGATTTAATGAGGATATTGTTTAAAGTGATGGAAAAAATAATGATTGGAATTTAGAAAGGAATGGAACCCCAGCAGCCATGTAAATTCAGATCTGAATATCTTTAGATGTGAAAGTTTTTTTTTTTTTTTAAATTACATTTTTAAGGTTTGAAATACTTAAATATATCTTATTTTTGATTTCTGCGTGTGACTAGGAATGTAAGCACTGAATATCTGGAGAAAGAGTGTCTGTTCACTTGAGATTTACAGCTCACTATTGCAGTCTCAGAAATTAAAATGCTCATCTGAACTCTAAACCTTTAAATATTTGCTTTTGTTTTCTAATAGATGGGGACATTCCTTTGAAAATACCAAATCACACAAGCTGCCTAACTAGACCTGAATTGCCTGTATAATGAACAGTAATCTAGGAGAACTGTCTGACTGTAATCCCTGTTTCTCATGATAAATATTCCGTATAGTCATTAAGTTATTGTAGTATGATACAGTTAAGCAATTAAAAATAAAACCCTTGTTATCTGACATTTTCAAATTGTGGTTTTGATGGACAATATGAAAACAGGAATAGTGAAAGAAATTTTATATTCCTCCCATTTCACTGACCTTCATCTTTATTTCTAAGTCTTCTGCTCAAATGTCAAAAGATCTAATGTAATAAAGGATGACAGGAAGCACATCTGACAAAACTCTCTCTTAAGTCTTGTTGAATAAAACATTCACTGCAAATGCTTCTTAGTGCCAGCAGGTTAGCATTAAAAGTGTAATGATTTTAAAGCAAGCCTAAACACCTCTCAGACAAATGACAGCTCTAGATTTTAAAATTAAGATCTGAGATAAAGTTACAGCTGAAGTTATCAAAAGAAATGTACCCAGCAGTTGTCTAATGCACACTCTCATGACAATGCTATTTGTCTATCAGAAAATCACCCGCGTCGGTGATCTAACACTGATGATGCTGGCACACACTGTGTAAAGCTGAAGGTCTGATCATATTGTCAGTCACATCGCCGGGGTTCCTGCCCTTCCATTTTATACAAAACGTTCTCTTTCCAAATTTCTCTAGCACTGTTGGAGGGACTGTCTTTTCTGAACTTGGAACAAACAGTTGCTTCCAATCACTTGAAAAAAAAAAAAAAGCAAAACAGAAGAAAACAGCCCATAAAATCTACTTTATTTTGCTTGTTTGTTTTCAGTTATAACCATGCTAAGTATTGAAAATAATGAAGTCTTATATTTTAGCAAAGCTGTTCTGGACAATGTTCTCAAAACCACACATACACATCGAAGCCTAATGGAAGAACATAAATTGCAGGCAGTTATTTGGAAATATCAGTGCTCGCTTCCTCTGTGAGGTGTGGGTACCAGGTTTGTAAAACTGTGGACTCAGTACAAGTGGAAGCTGACCTCAGTTGTGAGCTAGTCAGCGCATTTATACTTGTGTGTGCACGTGCACATAGGATACAAAGTCCTTTGCACAACTTTTCTAGCATTCTCCAGCCTCCCAAAAGCCGCAACACCAGGGCACATTGTCTCCTTCAGCCTCTGGTGTTACGGCTACAGAATCCTTTGTCTGTGTTTTATGTAATATGTTAGATTGCTTTAGATTGCTGTGAATATTTTTCCAAACTGAATGGAGGAATACAGATTTTTTTATGCTATCTCCAAGCACTTACAATGCAGGACTGTGATACAGGCTCCTTGCCATTGTTTGTTGCTCAGGCAGCATTCTCAAACAAGGAGGATCAGGGTCACTGGGATGAGAATGAAGGTTTCTGCGTCACCTTGCTTGCTTCAGGTTTCTCTTGGAAAAGTTGTCTTTCAGGGTATTATTTTTCCTCCAGTTTTCTAAAAGGCATATCAATTAAACTTGGAAATTTGAATGTAGACTTCAAATATCTATGTTTAAAAATGTTAAGTCAAATTCAGTTGAGCAACTCTGACCCAAAGTGTTTTTTGTTTGATGATATCAAAGGTTCAAAATAAAATAAGCAGAACATTGCTTAAGTTGATAGATTTAGATTTAGAATTCTTTTAAAACTTCAAAAGAAAATGTGTCATTTTACTCTTAAAAGCTCTGGTGTCAGGTAATTATCTTAAAGTTGGGCTATTTCTTATTCAAAGACATTTCTGGTCTCATTATCCTTATGCAGACACAACTCCCATTGGAATCATTCTGAACTCTACTTCTGTGACTAGTGGGGGTTTGAAAGAGATGCTGAGATTTCCAGGAAGCTCATTGTTCCATTTCTTATGCTTTGCTCTGTCTTCCATTCCACTCCTCCTTTATTGTGGCAGACCTACTGCCCAGCTTTCTTTTGTTCCTAAAATCTATTCGTTCTTTTTAAGAGAACAAAACTAGAGGGGGGAAAAATCTCCGTATCAAAGGCAGTGAATATTTGTGACTCAGGGAAGGCTTCCTTTAAAAAGTTCCTTGAAAAAACTGCAATAAAATAAAACTGAAAATATATTTTGGGTGGCTTGCGGTGTACAAATCTCTGCATTTTGACCCAATCTGTTTCAAGTAAGTCTGTTAACAAGAATGTAATTCGTTTGATATTTACGTTGGTATAAGACAGCAGGGAAGTTAACTAGATGCTGAGTCTATTCAAATTATAATTTCTCCTCGCAGTAGATCATACAGCGAAATCATTTTTCCAGAGATTTCTCTCCCTGCCTCCTACCAACCCACTGTTTCTTGCCACTGTCATCATCAGAAACTTCTTACAGACCACAGTTTACCAAATAAACCAGACATTAGCCATTAAATAGATGCAAAACCACTACAAGAAGTGCTTCCTATCATGAAGAATCCCTGGCTCATATACACATGATTTCCATGGTGAAATACACTTCATCCAGTACATTAGAGGTCCCTGTGACAACTCTTTAGAGAAAATGAAAGAACCCTTTTCACAGAGTTAATTTGTTCAATTATGTGAGAAAAGACAAGACTGAATAGTTATTAGAATATAGATTAATCTCTAACCTCGTCCTTCCATGGAAGATGAGCCTAGAAAACCAATTTCTCAGCATTCTTAGATACAAATCATGTACTCAATAGATACATTTAAAAAATTTTTCAAGGCATGTTGCAGTTTTCTCCGTTAGACACCTTCAGTGTTGCAAAGACAATAATTAATTGCTTATCTGTTGAGCTTATCCCACAGGAGCTAATCATCTTCCTTTTTGCTGACATTCCCTTCTTCTCCAAAGGTGCTTTTTTCTTTCAAAATTTTTAAGTGATTACCATAATTAATTTAAAGATAGAGATTTGTTTGCAAGCTGTCCTTAGCCTGAAGTCTGTGGTTTCTTTTTCAGGCCTTGCTGGTGTTGCATACCTAAAACCATGTCTGTTTTATTGTCTGCTATTTAATACCCTCTCACAAATGTGTTACCTCTCCCTACAAACAGAAGCTTACTTAGAAAGTTCATTAACTAGTTCTCATTATCCTTCCTACCTTAAATATTTTTATCCCCATTTCTTGTGTTATGTAACTTGCTTTGCTTTGCACTGCAGGTTGGTTTTGTTTGTTTGTTTTCATTAGTCTAAGCTTTCCAGTTCAGGGATATAACCTGATTTAATAGGATCTCATTTTATGCAGTACTGACAGGATATAAAAAACAGAAATAATTGTCCATGAATGCTTATTAGTGCAAGTATATCTTGACTGGTTATTTAGAGCATTTTATTTCAAATTTCTCATTTTGATCCAAAATTTCTCTCCATATTAGACACTTACTTATTCAGCTTGTGAAGTGAAGCACTGAAAGTTTTGACGCTGCCAGTGGGTCAAGGAGAGATGCGTCACCAGCTAAAAGCCAGACTGATCATTTTTAGTTGCTACTGGCTACTAATTTGATGAACCTCACGTAGGAAAGAAGTAATAGGACATTTGTTTAATGTCGCCTAGCTTGCAGATGTCCTCTCCATGTATGAACAGAGAACTGACATTTCTGTTGTCAAGCTTAAGCTTAGAATCTCAAATTTGTGGTAGTTTGATACAAATGATTGTGTGAACTTTACGAAGATGATGAAAGAGAAAAAAAGTTCTACCCTTCACCAGAACATTAATGACAGACCAGATGACACGTCTTTCATAGAAAAAATAAGATTAAGCACTTTGAAAGCCAAGGCATTTCAATAGAAGTGAAATTGAGCTTTTCAGAACAGACTATCCAATCACCTCACATAGCAAGCAAATCACTCTGCTGAGTGATTTTATAATGCGGAATGTTTTTGGAGTGCTATTGCAAACTTTGTGTCATCCTCAAGTACAAACCACCATACACTTGCTATAGAAATGACCCTATTAGGGACAGCTGTACAACATAGACTGTCAAATAAAGCAGTACAAATTCTGTGCAGTAGCTGTGCTTTTTAAACCTTTCAATTTCATGAAATATACTTCTCTAATGATGCTCATGTTGTTATTCCAATAATAGATTACATCCAATCACTTGAGGATTTTAAAGCTAGTCTAGAAAAGCATCGGGAATTGTAATTTATCATGCATTTGCAGTCAGCTGTACTAAGTGAGCTGACAGGCTTTCCCTCCTTCTACAGTCTTTTGGGTCACTTTTACCATTTAGCCACAAACTTGGAAAGAGAGATGCCAGGCAGTTCTGTGCTCTTCTCACAAGCGTGCCGGTGATGATTGCACTCTCTGACAGTAGCTACTGTCCTCCAGTTCAGGGACAGGCAGTTTTGAAGGGTGGGGAGAAAGGAGGCTATGGGTATGTTGTTAATTGTTTTTACTTTAGAGCTTGTTAGTAAGAAAGTGTCATTGCTTGTCAGAAAACATAGCTATGTCTTTTTTTTGAGGGGTGGTGATAGTGAGAGGGGGAGTATTGGGCGGTGAAGGTTGCAATCCTTGGAGAGTTATAGAAGCTTTAGGGTAATGTGTGTCATTTTTTGAGGGTATATTCCTCAAAGAAACCTGGGCTTCCTCTGATTCCTCCTCATGGCCAGCCACAGCCATGTGGCTCTAACGCACAGTGTGTACAGGGAAAGCTTATGTCTGCCAGCAAAAGGCTCTTTTGCCTTCACCAGCTGAGGCTGTGCCTGTCAGTTGACTCACCCTTACTGTGACCCGCTTTATTCCTCTGATTCTGTGTGAGGAAAATGGGCCTAAATTCTTCCAGTATTATCTAAAGCATTTTGAATGATTGTTTCCCATTATTATTGGAGCCTTACTTATCAGCTCTTCATAATCCTCTACAAACATGGTTTAATAGAAAGCATAGGGAAGAGAACAAAGCAATCTAAATCTCCGTGTGGCTTTGCATCAGTGTGTAGTATAGGCAAAGGACAAATCCCCCAAAGCTGCGGATGCCCAGTCGCAGGGCTGACGTGCCGTGAGGACAGCACCATGCTTTCTCAGGGCTGGGCGACCAGGGGGTGAAGTGGATGCAGGCACAGGCATGCCCTCAGGGCGTGGGCTGGGGCCTTGCTGCCGGTAGGGTCTGGAGGTCGATGGCAGGCCTACCAGCTGCAGCAGCGAGCGGCTGACTGAGGTGGTTTGGCACACAGCAGCCATTTGTTGCACTGGCAGAGACCCCGGACATTGTGGCCTTGCCTGCGTGCTTGAGTGAAGCAGTTTTAAAATGATCTTTATTTGCTACTGCAAACGGACAGAGGGGGTAATTGCCTTTGAACGTGATTCTCACTCCCAGGGCTGCCGAAGCAGTGGGACGGGAAGGGGAGTGAGGATGTGAAAATTCAAGCTCTAAAGATTCCCTGCAGAGCCTGAAGCAGTTTTATCCTTTCACTGGAGCTGGAGCAAGCTTTATTTTCAGTCATTATTTAGTGTCCTAGCATTTGCTTTGAAACACTGCTTTGTGGGTAGGTTATATAGCATGGCTCTGTATGTTCTCTCTCCATAAGAAATGTTTCCAAAAAAGGCCCTTAAATTTCCCTTTACATCACTTGATTTAAATTAAACAGTGGAACCACGACATGCCGTAACCATCCTCTAACCTAAAGCACAGCAGTATGGTAGTTTATTATTATTTTTCATTAACTTGATAGTTTGCAGTACCAAATGGAAATGTTTACAAATGAGACACAGTAAAGCAGAACGCAGTTATAAGCAATGTACTTTTACTGCTCCTTTGAACAAATTTATCTTTATGCTCTAATACAATAGGATCAGCCTTGACCTCTCACTTCAAAATGTTGTCATTGTATCATAAATAGTGAATATAATGTTCTATATACATGCCATAACTGCAGTTAGACTTGTTCTCATGCTGCCTTGTTTCACTGAAGTCAATGAGGTTACATGGTTAACTGAGAGCAAAATGTACTCTTTCCATTTAGACTAAAATGGCAAATTATAGCTCTGATTGCTTCTGGGAACACAGTGAAAGTCACAATAAAATTAAATTATAATTTATGCATTGACCTGAAATAAGAAACTTTGAGCTCTCAGGAGTTTTACAGAAAATTGCAACTACTAGCGTTGAAATTTTGGGCCTGTTTCTTCATTGCATCTTCACCACCTCATTACAGCTCATTACAGAACTTGAGATCTGATACTACTTTTCATACAAGAGGAAAGCATTTTTTTTTTTTGTCAAATGAACAAAGTAAAGTGTGTGGGACTCATTTTTACCAGAGAATTAAAAAAAAAAAAGGTGAAGAGGAAAATTACTTTTGTAATACTTTTTTTTTTTTAAGCAAAACTAACATTTCATAGTAAAATACCAGAACAATGACATTATCATCATCACCATCACTACCTTAACTCTGAATGAAGATGATTCTTATTTACACAAGTTAGTATGTAACATACAAGCTAGCTGCCTTAGATGAACACATAGGATTTTTTTTTATTTTTTTTTTAATGTTCATTCTATGGTAATACAGTATGACCTCACAGAAAAAAATGGAAGACTATTTCCTCAGATTTTAACACCTTATCTGAGTGTTATAAATAATATTTCCTCTGATTTTAACACCTTATCTGAGTGTTATAAATAACCTACATGTAAGTTTTAAAGCCCAGCTTCTGAGGAATTTATTTTTTTTTATTATTTTATTTTTTATTTTTTTTAAAGTACAGAGTGCCAGCAGCAGTTGTGGTTTATCAGGCACTCAGAAGAATGGACTAGTTTCTTAGCCTCACTGGACCTGTCTGCCCTGGGCCACAGCTGGATCCCAAACTATCACTGAATTTTTAATTTAATTGGGCAAGTGCTGCATCCCTCACCAGGACAGTGGACAAACATCTTTATGATAAAGTGAAGCATCCAGTCTCTAAGAAGTGGTGCTTGGCAGTAGTATGGAGCTGTGCAGCCTCTAAGGGACAGGCAATGCTCTGGGGCACATGTGGGGTATAGCAAGTGGAAGACGTGGTGAGATGATGATTTTGTGCAGATCTCAGAAACTCAGAGGATTTGGTCTAAGACATAAATTAGGGTAAAACAAACTGAGAGGAAGATGGATTGATGTTGTGTGGAAAGTCACTGGTATAAATATTGATTCTGAATAGGAAGGCATGATTATCTCCATCTGTTCAGCTTTATGTAGTAAAAAAACCCACAATAATCTGGTTTTAGGTATCAGTATATTTCTGCAGAAGTGGATATTATGCATAGAAAAACTTTGGACAGAGAATCTACACTGAGTTACCCCTCCATGAACAACTATGGCTCATCACACTGATGGACCTGTCAGTGAGTAGGTGCATTGCATTGCCCCAAGTTTTGCATACACAAAAAGTGGAACACAGAACCCCTTGGCTCTGATCACTTTCTACTGTACACAGAAGCTGTATGGGCCTTTCTGAATGCATGCTAAATACACTTTTATTCTGGCAACTTCCTTTCTTCCAGAGACTCATAGAGCTACTAAATGCCCCCAGCTACTTCTCTGCTTCTCACCTCACAGAGAGCAAATGTAGTCTGGTTAAACGGATCAAAAGGAAAATGGAGCTTGGCCACAAGAAAAACAAGTTCTATAATTGATTGGGTCAAGAGGAGCTCAGGGACACCTGCTTAGATGAAAACAGTACGACATTCACAAAAGAGACAGGAAATCTGATCTAACACTGCTAAAACAACTCAGGAGTTTAAGAGATGCAAGTTAAAATGAAGGTTAGAGTCAAGTGTGAATAGCTGAAGCTGTGGAAGGCCAACCTTTGCGTGCTAAGGGCCACCTTCATTCTCAGCCAAGTAGATAGGCCAGACCACTACATTTACCTGTGAAACCTCCTTGATGCAACCAAGTTCTGTGTTTCTCTGGCTGGCTTTCTTAGCTGACACCTCCACCCACCTGGCAGACTCAGGTCACATCAGGCTCCTGGACTATATGTTGGCCATCATTACTTGAAAAGTGTGTGAATTTGCAAGAACATGCGAAGCAACAATAAAAACAGCCTCATCCTTCTAAACATTAGAAATGCAGGAAATCATGTCTTAAAGTTGCAATTTTCAGGGAAACCTCTTACATTCTCTCAGCTGCATCTGCAAATGTAGCTGAATAATATATTCTTGACACACTAAGAGCAAGCCAGAGTGCTGCTGATGCTATAAGGAAAAATGCCTGTAATGTTACCATGCCTGTAATACCAAGTATGGCCTTTATGTCCCTCCTCCCCGTACTAATGTTTTTATGATTTTGTACAAGTGCTCAGATTCAAGCCCCCAGTAGGATTCTCCTGGCAGGCAGAAATCGATGCAGCTGCCTCTTGCAGTTGCTGGTAAACAGGTAGTATTGGTCACAGGACACTGGCAGGGGAGCTGTGTGAATGGTGAGTTATACTCCCCATTTATGACCTCTTGGGAGAACCACAGACATCTGGAACAAATTAGAGCAAATGGCTTTAATGAGTTCAAGACATAGAGTAGAAAGTCAGTGCCCACCAAACAGCGGTATAGCTGGAGGGAAACCTCAGTGATGTCAGTTCCCAAGGTGTCAGCAGCCTCAGCTTTCATCTAAACGATAGCTGCTTTGCACAGTAGTAAATTAGTAAGGCAAGGGATGGGAGAACTAGCCATAACCATCCCAGCTTGTAAACTGTGCAGGTGTGAGAGAGAGTAAAGGATTATTAGCCTGTGCCTGTTAGTTACTCACATGTGGGTGGGAAAGCGACATGATTCACTGAACCTATGGCTAACTGTGTAACACATTTGTGTGTGAATGTTTATGAATGTGCATATAGAGAGAACTGTATAAGCATATATAAATACGATTAGTTGTGTTTGAATGTTACAGTTTACCTTGAACTTTGAAATTATTTTTTTTGTTGAGCAAGCAGAAAATTCTCTTTTTTAGGATAGCATGAGATTATTACAACAGTTTTCTCAGAACAAATCTCCAGAAACCAATCTTGACCTTATTTTCCAGACTTTGGTCAAAATAAAACTGAAGCACTTGACAGCTACATTTTAAATGACAACTTTGCACAATAATTTTCCAATGAATTTTGCCTAATTGGCTATGACTATATATGTACCTTCAGGTTATTTGTGTTTTTCTGTTATCTGCGTTTTCCATTTAAGTGTTACAAACTAATAGTGTTTCATATGTTGCTCTCATCACAGAAAATTTATGCTTTATTTTTGTGAAGGTGTTAATTCTCTTACTCTCCAGGTTTTTAGTGGGCCTGCAGGAAAGAATAGTTCTGGTTTTGATTTATTTCAAAATGAGCTTGCTGAGGGCTGGATTCAATAATATAATCCATTTGTCTTAAGCACTGCAAAGGCGCATGCCAAAGCCCTGAAAATCAATTTTTGAGAGACAGAGAGAAGTTGCATAGCTGTGCAGAGGTTTTAGCAGTTCAGGACTGTGAGGATGTTTTTTTTTCTTGAACTGTTCTCTAAATGATTATAGATTTTGTTTGTTTGTTTTAATAGGATGCTATCAAGTATTTAAGGCTCTAAATATGGACCCTGTAGGCAGAAAAATGTGGAAGATGTTTATAAGCCCAAATAGGAATATGTTTCTGAATTTAAAATGAAATCCGATCAAAGCAGATTGGTTAGAATTTAAGATCTCTCCGATAGAGCTGGAAATAAAACCTGAACTGGGATGTGCCATTAACTTAAAATAGTTTAATGCTGTGCTTCTCTGCTGACAAAATGCAAAATAAGAATGGCATTGCTGTCAAAAAAAGTAAATCTGGAACTAAATTTAGGGATGATCTGAAAAGGCTGATAGCACAGCATGCATGCAAAGATTGAAAAAAAAAAAGGTGGTGGTGGTGGGGGGAACAAAGAGATATTTTTGTCTCGGTGGCATTGCCTTGACCTCAGGCAGTGCTGCCCCCCCTCCAGCAAGGCTCCTCAGGGTGGCCTCTGCCCCCACACGGGGACCCGCCGAGGCTGAGGCCTTGCCACCCAAGCCGGTGGGAGCTGTGTGCCGGCCCGCCGGCCCGCTGGCCAATCAGAGCGCAGCAATCGGCCGTTGGGGTGTCTGTGGGAGCCCCGTGTCCGGGGAGGAGGAAGGTGCGCCTTGAGGGGTGGCGGCCATTTTAGGGGTTGAGGTGCTCTGGTGGCTTGAGGTGCTGGGGCTGTTGTGACTTTGCTTGGTCACCAGCAGAGCTAGTCCCATCTAGGCAGGTTTAATCAAATTATAGAGGTTTATAAAGGTATTCATGTGTGAAATTGTTTCCAGATTTGTGATGCAAGTTTAAGAATGAGAATGAGAGTTGGGGTCCTTTGAGTTATTCAGCCCTTTCCTCAGCCAGAGAAACTGATGTCCTGTGAGACAAATTGATCCCAGATTTGAGTAAAGCCTGACTGTCTAATCATGAAAAGTAAACAGGGAAGGTCTCATGGATAATATTATGCAAAGTACAATGAAGGAACTGAAGTACGGTTCTGATTTGCAATACAACAGGGAATATCTCAATGGTTCCTGTTTCGTTTGCTTCTGTGGAACGAAGTCTGGATGTTCTATATGTGTATTAGTTATATTCTAAATAAGCCCTTAAAATGTTAACTTTCAAGTGGATTTGCTTGAACAGAATAGACATGTTCTATTCGTTGGAAGACTTCACAATATTTGGTGATAATAAAGCTGAAAAATAATTTAAGTAGACTTTCATTAAATATGAGAGAATTAATCCGCATTTCAGGATAGATTTGCATGGTTTTGAGGAAGCTTTTGTGGTTGAAAGAAAGTGAAAAAGAAGCTCAAAAGTAAAGAATTATACAGCAGTGAGACTAGAAAGCCACTAGGAATTTAATTCTATAAATCCTGTAGGATTTACACATGGCAAGATTTCAGGTGATGAAAAGTTTTTGTTGCCCTATTGAAGTTGAGCCCCTGTAGTCACAGTGGAAGTTGGAAGTTTTACATTTTCAAATTGCATTCCTAGATCCAAACATCTTCTCTGAATGGAAATCTGTCATCATGAGTTAACCATAAATGCATGTTAGGTTATGCTGCTGTCTTCCCCACAACCTGCTCAGCTGTCTGGTATAATGCCCAGTGCTGAAGACAGGTTCCATACAACGCTACTACTTGAGAGCAGGTGAGATAATAGACTACAGTGCCATTTAAAGGCAATGAAAACTCACATTATATAGAAGGCATAGTGCAACATTTTCAAACCGTGAATTTATATGAATTTATTTTCACCCCCCAGAACAGCAAATCTGTTTCTGGGCATGTCAGATGGAGGGAGAGCACATGAGGTATGCCACCCTACACATGGCTGCATGCAAGGAGATTTGCTTGAGAGGTGTTGAAAGACTGTTGTTGTCTCACGTGTAATAATGATATGTTGGACTTAATACATAAGTGCACATGGTATGCACTTGTCCAGGGCCTCCAGATGCCTATGACAACCCTTCAACTTGTTGAAATGTTAGTATTGCTGTGTCCTGTTGTTTGAAATGGATCTCTGTCTGTTTCATTTGTGATCCTGCAGACGGATGGATATACATGAAGCAAATGAACATTTTTAGATCAAAAGTAAACCTATTCATGCACAGTCTTAAGACTTTCGGTAGAGGGATTTTACAGCTAAGGTGGGGCACCTCTTCATTCTATGTCCCTTGTATAAATAAGATGGATACCATGTAAAAGATGAAATTTAGCAATATATTTGCTAAATTACTATTTTTTTCCCATTTTTAATTTCTGAGTGATAACTTTTAGCAAATACACATTTTTAGTAGTGGTGACTGTGCTTGTAATGCTTTAAGAGGCATGAATTGTAGCATTAAATGGAATTACTTATAAATAATGAAAATTGACATTATAGTTTGCCTAAAAAGTAACTAAATGGGGAATTCATCAATATATATCATCTTAGTTGTGCCTACAGCTTGTGGAATGAATAATTTATATGATTAGTGTAGTCTCTTTCTGTGCATCATCAATAATTAGATTGTGATTTCTTAACAGTTTTCATGTTTATTTAATAAAATGTCTTTTGAGCTTTTATCTCAAGAACTGCAAATTTTCAAAAATTAAGCTGTGCTACTTAGCTGCGCTTGGTCATATAAGTAAAATCATAGTGCTTTAATTGGATAAGGTTGCAAATGTTTCTAAAACAGTTTTGTGTGTATGAATTTACTATTCTGTTTCTGTGAATACTCATACATTATTTTCAAATTTGTCTTCTATTTATGCTAACAAAACTCAAATACCTGAATATTCTAAAGAAATGCTAAAGTGTTCGGAGCAAGTCAAGTAGGTGATTTTAAAATCTAAAACAAAACACTGGTGGTACTTTGAGAAATTAAAAAGAAAAATGGCAATAAACTTAACACAGTGGACTGGGCATTTACTCAGTCATTTCCTAACTAGTATTAAAATTTAAGAAATACTGAAGATATAATAAAGAAAATGTTGACTGAAAAAAAATGAGTTACTGTAAGCCTTCTGAATTATACAGAGTTCTGAATACATTGTGGAGAAGATGAAAAATTCTCTGTTGAGTACAAGTGTGATTCTACTGCTCTCTCACCCTTCTGTTATTTTCCTTCTTTTTAGGAGAGGATTTCTTTGTATTATTTTCTGCTTCTGTAATTTATTTATTGTGTGATTTAGCAGCTGGGTCTCTGAAACAACCCTAACAAACTCGAACAACTTCATAATATGTTACCAATAATAATATATTTAACAGTTGCAGAAGTCCAATTACTTTTTTTTTTTTTTAAAGTTAGGAATCTTTAACTAAATTAGAGGTTAAAGGCAAAAAAAAAAGGTGTTTATAACCCAGACCCTGCAATATCGGTTATTACAGATGACTATATATATATAAGTGTATATATATATATTTTTTTTTCCGAGGGTCCACTTTACAGTGGGTCTTGACAGCAACGAGTCTTGACAACAGCTCAAAAATGAATCTGCTGGGATGTTTTTGATCTGGAACTGTACTGAAATCACTGCAGTGTACTGATTTATGGGTAGACCTACAGATGGCTTTACTTGTACAATTTTACCCTATCTTTTAAAACCAAAACTCTTCTATTTATTTCAGAAATTACTGAGGCTTCTGCATAAATATTTCATTAGGTAAATATCTGAAATGCGGATATTCAAGGAAGCTAATATTTTATTTTACATCATTCGCTCAGGTATAATATGGACCAACAATGGGACACAATGGTCATTAACTTCCTACTTTTCCTACAAACCTCATCTAAAGGACGCAGTGAGGGAAAGATAATTCACAGCTGGGATACCTTTGATTTCCTCAGCTGCCACTTCATATCAGAAAATCTTAAGAATCAGGTGGGTTTGATTGACTATCATACTACCAGAGAGGTATATTACAATTAGGAAGCCGAGAAACAAATGCAACTGTTTGCTGGTCAATGAAGCATGAGATTAAAGGCTGATGTCCAAATGTGAGAATCCAATTAGCAAGATGATTTATGTCTGTGGTACAAAAGTAAAATGCTGCTATTTATGTTATGAATTCTAGCATAGTGGGGTTCTCTTACATGTAAATTACAGAAAGATTTATTGTGAGTAATTAAATATGTATCTGGAATAACAGTATATGGTGTTATAAAGAAATGGCTCATGAGAAATGCAGTACAGAAGTGGTGCTTGTTCTTTCACTTTCTGTTGTTTTCCACACTGAAAAATACATACCAAGGCCTCTAGTGATGTATGATATTATGAACACTGCAGTTTCATAATTTCTGATAGGTTTGGGGATACTCTGACTCAGTAGATACACAGTAAAAAAAGGCACAGAGTAGAAAATTCAATCTGTATAAAGAATACGCAGTAGGAAGAGCCTTTTCTTATGCAGATGTTTGCAGTATGAGACTGCTGTATTTTGCAATGGTAACCAGTTTGTGGCAGTGCACCAATGCTTTGGACATTACTGTGATCTGTCTCCCAGAATTAAGCCAAATAAAGGGCAAATAGTACGTTCTTCATGATAAGTTCCTTGAGAAATAAACCTATGAAACTTAAAGATTGCTTGAGAAGAGAGATGTGATCCTGTAAGAAGAATGTTGTTAGGGGAAAAAACTTGAAGGCTATGGAGTAATTTAGAGAGAGGTTTATTTCACAGTTCATTTATTTGGATAATTGGGATTTTACAAAAGGAGTTTGGGGAAATGTATTAATTTCTTTAACTTGACTAAATATGTACAGTTTTATGATTTTTCTCACTTTATGGAATAATGCACCATTCCGATTTCCTTTTGGTGACTCCCTAGAAAGTGTTTATGACTCCTTAGGATCATAGCCAAGCTGGGCAGGTCAGAATCTAAACACGTTTGTCCACTGTCTGCGTGTAATAACGCATGAGAATGGAAAAAGAGGACTGTGCTGTTAGTTGTGGAGACTAGAGACCTGTTTTTGGATGACCATGAAGAAACAGAGCTGAGGGAGTATCATGGATTCACTCATCTATCCATCTTAGTAGAAACATGAGACGTATATTATGTGATACACATATGTGTAAAGAGAGGGGAAAATTGAGGATAGATGCTAGTCTTTCAAATAGTGTAGGGAGTGTGCCTTTGTATGTACTTATGTGTCGGTCTGTTAAGTTGACCTGGACACCAAAAATACTGACATCAACCAGATGGGACACAAAAACCCAGTATGCATCGTGAACCCTACTGAATAGCTGTTCTTATTACTTTGAGCAGAAGACGTTAAATGTGATTAAATACCTTTCTAAATGTGACTACAGAGATTTTAAAACCATATTCGTTCGAGGTATTATGAAAAGAAGTCTGTCTAAAGGAGCAAGTAAACATATTCCATGTTAAGCAGCCTCTATGCCAACTAAGCCTGGCCTTGTGATTTCTTTTTGTCATTGTTGCCTTGATCTCACAGTCATGTAATTAAGTGTTCCTAATTATCAGCTTATAAAAGGGGACTTTGAATGAAACTGTTGAGAAATTTGGATGAGGAAATAGCATAATTGTATGGTTTCATTGTTCTTTGATCTTAGCAGTGCTTGCTTCCTCCTCACAACCTATCACTGTGTGGTCACTTTCCTTCATTGCAAGATGCTGTTCTCATCTTGTCATGACATCTGCTCACAGTCTTTGTTATGGATTTCACTGCAATGTCATTCTTCCAGATGCTGCTAAAGGCTATTATTCTGGAGGAAAAGAATTTGTTTTTTTAAAAAAAAAAAAACAAAAAAACACCAATTCAGAAGATGCAAACATGAAAGAGAGCATTAGTGGTCGTAGTCATTTTTGAGTTCTGCTTTGCTAGATTCCTTGTTTTTATAGCATGAAACAAAACTTCATTATAGAGCATGTGGTTATTATGACCTCTCCTGACACTGTTTGCTATTTTCCAGTATTATGGCAACATTTTTCAGTGAACAGGAGCTTCCTGGAGTTATTCATAGCGTCAGTACTAGTCACCACAGTACTGCTCGTTCTATAAAGCTAGCAGAGAGCAAGCTCCGTTTCTTTCTCTCCTGTTACTTTCCTGCCTAAAACAAACCAATTAAAAAGCCAAAACTTTGCAGTGAAAGTTTCAGATTTAGTGGTAAGTTTTTGCACCACTTTAACTCATACTGTTATAATTTAGGAAAATATACTTCTACTCAAGGGAAGAGATTGAGAAAGTGAGTGTCAGGTGGGAACTGAATACCACAATTTGCACACTGAACAGTCTCGACCTTATAGATGGCCCCTTTTCTGTTGCGGGTAGTACTTGCAGTATTCACTACGGCTTCCGAAAAAGGCATAATATAGAGAATGACCTGGTTCTTTTTTAACCCTGTCTTTCCTTTGCTTCTTTATCTCTGGTACTTCATGCTTTCAAAAACCTCCTGCCTAAACTGCAACTACAGATTTCAAAATTCCCTCTAAATAATTTCTTCTGTTAAAAAAAAAACAGGTTGTCTTTGTATATAAGCTACATGGATACATGTCTGTGCAGAAAATTTTTCTAAACTCCTACTTAAGAGGAAGACAAATGAAAAGATATTGGCGAGGAAGCATAAAACCATAGGGGACACAGAGAACAGACTTTCTGTTTTTAACCAGTCAAATTATAAAAATCTTTGAAATATGCAAAAAAAAAAAATTTTTTTCCAGAGGTTCAGTTAGTTATTTCAGACTTTCTAATGTTGTAATACCTATGTTGGAGTCCATTTTCTTAATTTCCTAAGATCTTTGCTATTTCTTGAGATGCAGGAAAAAATCAGTGCATTTTAAAATTTATATCCCCTCTCTCTCTCTCTTTTTTTCTTAATTGAATAAATCTTCCTGACAGGTGAGGAAATAGCAATCTCCCTGCTGTGGATATAAAAGATATGCCCATCTTTGTACTGAACCTCTAGATCTTATGTATGTTATCATAATAGACTTTTACAAGTGAAACATGGAATAAAGCTTTCAGCAAATGTTTATTTTAAATGCACTGGCTTTTGAAACCTGAAGTGAGTGTAAAAGTAATGAAATGCTTTATATTCAGCTTTAACACTGGGCAGTAATAATGGAAAGGAAATATTCTTGCATTCAGCTAGGTATTTCAAATTTAGAATTATTTATGCTAGGCAGGGAAAATAAGAGCTGAAAAGGTAGTTTAGAGATAGCTATGATTTTACTAGAAGAATTTGCTTTTCAAGGTTGTTTATAGAAGATAATCTGATTTTTTTTTTTTTTTTAATATTTTACAGAACAATGATGGTTTGTAATATTAATTGGGAAATTCTAACTAGTTCCAGTTCCATTGTAACTGTAGGGCTAAACTCCAAGCTCTGTGTAAAGTGTGCATCCTTCTACCAGACCATATCAGCTTTGAAAAGTCTTTAACCTCTCAAAGTAATTTCTATAAATCCCAGCATGAGTAGTTTGAACTGCTATTCCCTGGAAGTTCACAGTAATTTCTTTCATTTATTGAGATGTTTTACCACTTTTCTGTCCTGCAGGAAAGGCTTGCTCTCTTCTTAGTCTGCTTGACATCTAAAGGATGTGATATTGGACAGTTACAAATGAACCTTTGGCTTGAGGGGAGACATCAGGCTGACTGAGGTCAGTCCCATTGAACTGTCTGCTACATAAAAACAGAGCTGAATTAATGTAGATTTGAGTAGCTGGACTTGTTTTACATCATTTCTGAAAACTAACATACACACGTTTTATTTCATGGGGCTTTTACATCTGGAAGTACACAGAATAAAATGACCTCAAGTTGCACCAGGGGAGGTTTAGGTTGGATATTAGGAAAAATGTCTTCACTGAAAGGGCCGTGAAGCATTGGAACAAGCCAGTCACTAGCCCTGGAGGTATTTAAGAGATGTGTAAATGTGGTGCTTAGGGACATAGTTTAGTGGCAGGCTTGGCAGTGCTAGGTTAACAGTTGGACTTGATGATCTTAGAGGTCTTTTCCAACCTCAATGATTCTGTGATTCTATGAGTACCACGAAATGACAATGTCCAGTACTCAGTAAGCGTTGGAGATGCAAAACACCCATTGTTTGTGTAACTTATTAAGATCAACAGGCATTTTGCCACTCACATCCACTGAGCTGATATCCACTGTCAGACAGAATACTCACCATAAGTTGTAAATTTTTTGTGAGCTTGCTGGTTTACACAGTTTCTTCAAAATTTCAGTCATCCATAGCAAACCAAAACATTATCAAATTTGTTGTCAAATGAATAAGCAATGATGCACAAAGAATGTATTTTAGATCCCAGATTGTTAGGAGATTATTTAGGCTTACATGGACTAATATGAAAGTAAGCTCTTTCACATCTGTCCAGAAATATAAGAAGATATTTTGAAGTGATGCTTCAGTATTCCTGTATGTTTTTTGCCTAACAACACATGCCAGCAGTGCCTTTCCTACTGCTGCAGATATTCAGAATGCATTGTTTAGATGACCATAGCCACTGACTACTGGAAGATATGAAACAGATGCATAAAATCAATTAAAGTGTTCAGCAGTAGTGAAAAACAGCACAGGTTAGAATATTAGAAGTGTTGTATATAAGAAAATATAAGTTTAAAATTTCTAATGCTCTTTTTGCTAATAGTGTTGCTGTATAGACATAAATTGCAAAGACAAGAAAGATCAGAAGTCCAGAAAGAAAGCCAAGAAAGAGTCCTAAATATTTAGCTCCTGTGAAAGGCAAGTTTGTTTTTGTGTCATGGACTACTTCATAAATATATGTTAAATTTCCTTGATAAATTTTGCTTTTATATGAAGCATGATGACTTCTTCAGTCTTAGCTTTAGCTGCAATCCTAACTCGGGCTAACAGGTAGGTTCTGTAAAGGTGTGGAGACAGCTACAAATGAAGAACATCACCATTCATTGCTAGGCAGTGTGGCACCCCAAATTGCCATCACCTTCAGGCACATGCGCTGAATTTGGTGCTTCACAGGGGTGGTTGGGAGCCTGTGGCAAGCTGGGAAAATAAGAGACAGTGCACAGAAGGAAGGCTGCAAATCTTTCATGTTTTCAAAGTTTGAGCCCTTCCAACTTAAGACATTCATCTGATCCTTGCTATACTGAATCACATATACACCAGAAAGAGAGAGAGAGAGAAGTAGTCTCAGGAGCAATGGGGTTGTTGGGAGTAGGAAGAGAAGAGAGCAACTTGTGAGTTCCTTATTTTCATAGGCCATTAAAGCTGAGCAATGCTCTCTGAGCTGTCTGCCAACTACATGCTGAATTCTTGGGTTCTGGGCTCAGCGTTTGAAATGCCATCATGGCCTGTTATTAGCTATTGAAAGCTTTCTCTTAATGGCTGCAACAGAACCTTGCTCATTAGCAGAGACTCTTGCTGTGCTTTCTCAGGGCAGATGCAGCTATATTTATAAAGAGTCCAGTTAGGTACTCCTCAAGCTGGTCTCACCAAAACTGTGTTAAATGGTAAAATGAGCCCTTGGCAACAGGAGTTGCTAGTGTCTGTCAGAAGTGAGGTTTGTTTAAATTATTTGGAAAAAGGGGGGTAGATGCTGCTTAAATAAATACTCTCCTCCCATGAAACATTTCCCAGAAGTTAAAACGGGAGTATTTTTAACGTCTGTTAATTGTGCTGGAGGATTTCTTGCTGATTTGGTCTATGGCCTTCACTGTTTAGCTGTTCTCTATCTGCAAAACTTAGGCAGCCTTGTGTCATGCCATGGGTTGGTGATGTTTATGTCATTAATTAATACTAGATGCTCTGCTGGAAGTTACATGGTAGGATGTATCTTGAATGCATTACTGTACAGTTTGTCAATAGATAGAGAATTTCAGGCTTTAAAAAAAAATATTTCTCTATTAAAGTGAAGAGTTAATCCATGCTGTGTCAAGAACACTGATTTTATGATGATGGATGATGAATGAAAGGTTTTAGAATAGATAAAGAAGTGTATAAGTTCAGGCTTATTACAGATCTTCCCTTGATTTCTCCCCACCTCCCCTCCATAATTTGTGGATGGGTCTCATACTTTGGCAAGTTCCCAGAACAGCATGTAACCATACTAGGCTGTTGGACATATGCTATTAAAACTGATTGTCCGTGGCGGTGTTCAGACAATTTATATGTTCCCTTAAACTTATTTTAAAAGGTCTTTTTTTTCCCTCTCTGTCTTGAAAGCCAGTTTCAACAAGCAATACCAAGAGGTTTTGATTTACTGTTATGAGTGATGGTTTTAAACGTCCTGGCACCTGCACAGGAAGGTGAAAAATATACTCTTGTGTTATGTTTTCTCAACCCTGCCTGGGATTTCAGGTACGTATGGCAGACTGTGCTTTTGCTGTTAAAAGGGTTCTCTGACATTCTACAGTGACTTTTAGTCATGGCTTAATATTTTGTTGATTATTTTTAGGCTAAGCATTACTAAATACGAAGTCTGTATATGTGGCAAATCTCTTAATAAGAATGGGTAATTTTCTGATCATCTGCAAAAAGATATGTTGTTTGGTGATTTCATTACAATCAAAGAATCAGCAGTTATATACCTGACTGAGAGTATAAAATAACAAGAACTTACGAATGCTAGCTCTCTGTTAGTGACAGTTTTCCTAAGATTTTGAGGATCCCATCCATCACTTGTCCTATAAAAAACAACAGAGGTGACAAATCTGGGGGGTGCTGAATCAGTGCAGAAATAGTCGAGCATGGAAAACACCAGACTGTTTATGAGTATTTTGTATTCATTAAGACTAGGGATATACAAGTGTATTTTAATAATGGGTATATATCACATATATATATCATCAACCTGTTGCCATGCAATACTATCTTTCCTTCCTTTTATTCAGAAAGGAAAGGGTAGCAACCACAAATTTGATCATTTGTATCTCACTGAAAATATTTTAAACTGAAATATATATCTACATTTTTTCCAGATAAACCTTTAATTAAGAATTTCCATTTTATTTGTATATGTAACACATATTTTTATTAGAATGAACTGTTTTTGATTTAAAAGTCTTGATACATGGTTTCCAGGTTCAAAATAAGAGTTTTTCAGTAGAAAATGAGCTTTTTCTTGTTGTTTAAAATTCATTCCTCAGCATGAAAAGAATAATTCCTCAAACTAAAAATTTTGAATAACTTGAATTTTGACTTTTTTTAGGTTGGTAGAAATATTCTAGTTTGACTTTTATTTGGGACAATATTTTCAATTTCCCCAAAATAATCAATAGTTTCCAGCCTAGCTCTACAGAGGCTCTATTTTATGCTGAGCTGCTCCCAGCTACACGCAACCATTAATTGAAGGAGATTAGAAATTCAAGTCTGACTTTTGAATAGCCTAATTTCTTAGTGAATAATAGGAAAAACTTCAGAGCAGCCTAATTGTAGAACACCATGATTAAATGGTGTTCTAGGCATCTAAAAATTAGAACCTCAGTTTTGCTTTTTATTAACATCAGTGGTCTTTTAAAATCTTGGTTTAATCATGCAACGAATTCTTGAGTTACACTAAGACTGGGATGTTGCAGAGGACAATTTTTCTGGTTCAGTGATCCCAACAGATGTTCTTCACCTCTTCTTTTTCTACAACTTGAAGTGAAGTGAAAGATGCGTTTGCTTTAGGTTAAGCCTTAGTACTGCTTATGTTTAAGCATGTAATGACTCTGTACTTGGAGTTGGAGTTGATGATCCTTATGGGTCCCTTCCAAATCGGGGTATTTATTCTATGATTCTATAATTCTTTGATTGTAGTTCTGGTTGCAGACATATCTGCTTGTTAAATTCTACTTTATGCATAGTTCATGCAAGTTTGCCTGATATGAGCTGTCTTTTCTTTCCCCTCTTCTATGTATGTAAAGTTGTCACATATATACAATAGTCACATGACAAAAATTCACAGTTCTTTTTTAATAGTATAGTTATTATTTCAGATTATTGTCATATGATCGTGAGGTTTGAGATGCTGTGGGGTGAGGAGTTTTCTGTGGGGAGTAAAAGTATATTTCCATACCTTTTACCAGAGTTTTCCTGTTGTTAGCAGGATTAAATGAGTATTTGCTTTTGAGTGCTGTGATTAAAAATAGGCTCATATTTATGAGAATTATAAGGCAGCCTTTAACCTGGAACTTATCCAGTATCTAACAGAGCTTTCTATTTATCAGTTTTTCTGAGGTGCTTCTGCAAAATCCGCCAGTTCAATTACATAATAGTGATGTCCATAAAACTGCATGTTTATCAGTTTCAGAATGGATATTTGTATAAACATCCAAGGCACCTCTTATATTGGCATTCATAATTCTTCACAGTATGCTATTCAGGCCATTGAGAAAAATATTTACAGATGGAAAAGCACAATTCTAAAGAAGCCATTTTATTCCTTGCATGTTATTAAAAAATATCACCTTAGTCTATGAAAATTATAGTGCATGTTTACTATTTTGCAAGTATCAGAGGAAATCTTAGCCATACATTGAGAATAGGAGAGAATGTTTTTCATTTTTTTAATTCAAAGTAAGTAAACAGTTGTGCTTCTAATGATAGCAATAAGAACACTTTGGTATCTTAAGAGTGGTGTCATAAAGACCATTTAAATGCTTTTATTACCCTTTTGAACATCATTTTAATTAAATAAACATCTTACAGTGGACTTTAAAATGCTATAAAATTCCAGGAAGAATGTGGCCCAAACTGAAATCCGTTGAAATTTGTATGAATGATACTTTCCATGGACTTCTTGTTTAAGGAGGTTAGAACAGACTGTTAGTTTGCATTTTGATCCATCCTGTTGCGTGGAAGTAGACAGTTTTGCCTAGCTATTACGTAACCTCACTACGCTTTTACCATATTTGCTAAGTCTGCTTAAATAGTCTTTGTCAAAAACTTTCCGCATTCTTTGTCAGTGGAGCAAATGGCCATGTGGTGTGTTAGGGCAGATTTTAGAGTACCAAAATTCCTAACCTGTATGTATTTAGACAAGAGCAAAAGAGTAGAAAATGCTGTAAAATAAAGGCAGATTGAGTAACCTAAACATTCAATCTCTTGCATGTGGACGCCTCTTATGTGATTGTTCAACTCTTTGAACACTCTGATATGTATGCGTAACCTTGAATTTCTGTGA
Source organism: Anser anser (assembly GCF_964211835.1). Classification (NCBI taxonomy): domain Eukaryota; kingdom Metazoa; phylum Chordata; class Aves; order Anseriformes; family Anatidae; genus Anser; species Anser anser. Next base: position 20,152,685 of record NC_139726.1, on the reverse strand, counting down.
AGTTTGTGCTTTAATAAAATATATATATAATGGCTGGTTCTTAGCACCCTGATTGAAAATACTCCTGGCATGCGATGGGCAAAGTTTGATCCTTGGAATCATCCACCTGATTTGCATGAGCTACTTTTGCACAGATGTGTAGGTAAAGATACAATGAACGGGCTATGTGATGAAACTATAATACAGAGCTCGAGGTGGGCTTTTTAAATAGACAGAACTTTCACATTAATATCTTGATACTACATGTGGAATGAAAAGAAAGGCCTTTTCTCTAATAGCGTTTACAAAGACTTTCATGGATATTTTGTTATTTTAAATTGCATATTTATGCAGTAAAATTGAAACCTAATATTGACATAGCTCTGAAGTAAATGAAGAAATAATTGTCACCAGAAGGGTTGGCAAGTGTGCATTCAAGTAACTTAGGGACTACATTGCTCTAAATATATAATGCTAGTTGGTTTATGTTCTTTCAGATTTACAAAGCTTTTTCCCTCATCTCTTTTCCTAGTCTGTGTGCAAAACCTAAACATATCTAAATATAAAAAAAAAATCACAATTTTTCCAACAGGCATGACCAAGCATATGGCACAAATTACTTGCCTTTAGGTAGGACTCCTAAATTATGTTTAATCACAATGGTATCAAGCTATTTTTAATCAATACTTTTATTCTGAGTCACTTTTCCATTAGTGACAAGTGTAATACTAACTCAACCTTTTGGGTCAAGGAGCATGTGTAGGTATAAGGTTCAAATATCTTTCTGAAAAATTATGTGTACAAAACAGGAATATTGGCTTTGTGGAGACAAGAAATAGCCCTGCAAGTTTAAACCAACCACCACCACCACCACCAAATATATATATATATAAAATGAGGAAATTAGGCAACCTACAACCACTACTTGTTAAAGTACCACATTAATGTACATTTATTCCCAGCCTCTCCCCCCAGCCTCTGAGTTCCCCTCATCTGCTGTAGCACCGCTATAGCTTTTTCTGTATGAAAGCCCATACTGCTCTAGGCTTACATCTGGACTGACAAGTGTGAACAAAATACAATAGAACTCATAAAACAAAATTTAAAAAATCCCAACAGAAATATGGCACCTTTAACAACCCCCTATCGTAAGTACAATGTACTCCTTGCAGTGACTGGCTGTCACTGGGGAAGAAAGATAAGAGACATGTAATGCCTCCTGCCCCTAATCTCCCTCCTCACAAAGGTCAGTGTCTCAGCAGCACCCTCAGCATGTTCTCTCACTGTGCTGGGAAATGTTTCCCTCGCGTGCCTGGCATGCCGTGATGAATTTTTAAATTTTATTTTATTTTTTAATTTTTAATTTTGTTGTCTCTCCCTTTTTATGTCAGATGCTGACTTCTTCAGAAATAATCAGAATTGGAATATGAGCTTAAACCTTTTCCATGTTGTGGCAAGAGAGGCTCATGTGGTCCGACGTAGCAGCTGGCAGCTTCATGGCTTTGAATAGGGATTGAAACAGCATGGTAACTGATAGCAGACTGGGAGTAGGCAAGGTTTCTGTCTTGAACGATACTCAAATTTAATTTCATTATTGATTTGAGGTTGCTTGAAACTGAGGGTATAATTGGTGAAAGGTAGTGCTCATCCTTGGCCAGTGTATCTATCAACTTGCTGCCTGGGTGGGAGTATGAAGCAGGATTCTGCTTGGGTGACTCAGTGAGTTTGTCATTGTTCTGCCCTTTGGTTATTTCATCCAGAGATGCTATATATAGGTCGTGCATTCAGAACCACACCAGATGCACAGAGCAGAAAAACTGAATTGCTAAACACTTTTCTTTTATGAGCTACTTTTCATTTCCCAGAGTGTTTGATGGTATTCTGGTGGAGGGGTTATCTTTTGGTAGCATTTCACAAAGACTGCATGTTGTGTGATTGGGCAGGTATTAAACCAAGCTCAGTTTATTTCTGCGTTTGAGGATCACTGTCTTGATCTGTCCAAAATACTTAGGTTTCAGACTGTAAGGCTTTGAACTTACATAGTAGGAAGTACTTAGAACACTGTGATTAAGGTTAATTTGATACCTTTCACTAGAATTCATAAGAAATGGTGTCACCCCTTTACAATGCACAGAAAATTATAGAATAAACTAGAAGGTAGTACTTCTTCATAGCTTAGACCATTTTCATGCTAGCTTTACAGACCTAAAAATAACTATCTGCATAGAATTAAAATATTAAATTGTACTCTTATCTATAAAAGTGAAAAGCTTGAAGGGCATGCACTTATTACTGCACCTAAAGTGTGCCTATGCCTGCCAATTTTCAATTGGATTCAATTTTCTCTTTTTTTCCTTGATTTTTTTTTCTCTAAATTGTTGTATATTGGGAAGTAGAGCTGGTTGTCATGTAAGGTCTCAGTGTTCGGATGCAAAAATATTGAATGGTACTGGTAGAAATGCTCGTGCTTTACTCAAAAATAATAGCAGAAGTAATCCTATGCAATTTGTCTTACCATAGTACTTTGTCCAAGATAAAGAAAACTAGTTGTGTCCAACTTCCACTTCAATTGCTTTCCTTCAAAGGCTTTTATCAGATGTTTGATGTATATTCTTCCAAGTGCAAACAGCTAATAGTTCAACATACTCCAGTCTGAAAATGTTCTGCAGAGTAAGACAGATATGCAAGACACCTGGAAGGAATTTCATATGATGCATAGCTGATCATAATTTTTGACCAAAATCATTCTTTTATGTCACTTTACTCTGGCCAGAATCACTTTTCTATGGAAATTGTTTTGCAGCTTGTGTGAAGTGAGCTTGTGGTTGTGATTTGTTTCCTATTAGTATGGACTAGCATAGTAACTATGAAAACTGACTTTACCTGATGCTTTCTATGGTCCTTTTGTTGAGACCAGATAGGCAAATCCTCAGGAAACTAAACATGGAATTTTTTAGATTGCCTGTGAAAGATGAAGTGGATAAGCCTGATCCTCATGATGTAGTGTCTGTTCTGTGAGCAAATTAAAAACCCTCACTACAGATGTTTGTTTGGACACTTTCCCCAAAAGCTGTTTTCACATATGAAAATCCCAAAAGCTTGGATTGTATTTTGTAGCTAGACAACCAGATGTGCAGACGCTGTCAGAGAAATGCTGATCCTGCATTCCATTAACCCGTGTGTCCTCTTTAATGTAGAGGACACAGTTGTGCTGCGCACTATCTTTTACAGAGGTATCAGGGTGCCTATTTTTACAATGTGAGAAGGAAAAACAAGATTCAGCAGGACAGGAACATTTCTTATGTTAGCAGCCAAAACAATAAAATCTGCCTTAGAATTACTGCTTTTGAGTAGCAGTAATTCGAACAAAGATGTAGCAGTACTGTTGCGCAGCTTATACATGAATAGAAAGGAATAATCATGGTTGACATATTACTAGGTTGTGAGACATATATATATATTAATTTCACCAGCTTCCTTAAACTTGATCTAAATGTGGAACTTTTTGAAAGCCACATATCAGTGGTGTGTGTACTAATCCTATTATTCATTAATAGGATTAATGAGTATACCTCCTGTATAAAGCTTTTAAAATGTACCCTCTAGGTCCTAAACTTTTTTTTTTTTTTTGTGAATTAATTGTTGAGATAATCCACATATATGCAAGAACATTCTAACTTGAATTATATATCTCTTCATGGCCCTGAATTTTGCACTGCATTTATCACTGGTAAGCATTGTTTCTGTACCTAGGGGCATTCTAGCAAAAGAGTGAAAGTGAGTAATGTTATGCTGCTGCTTTTAATGGTTCTGTTTGGGCAAGTCATTTTGGATAAAAGAATTAAAGTTTTCTTTCTTAAAAATCATAAATTCACTCAGCTGTAATTTCAAAAACAAATAGAAAAATTATTATTGTATCATAAAGTGCAAAGCAAATAGGTATTAACTGAAATAGAAGTTAATTAAAACTGCAAAAACTATCCTTGGTTCATGATGTCCTGGCTGGAGAAAGTATTTAAATTCATTCTCATCCATTTTTTATTATACTAGAGGAAAGAGGTTTGCTTGAAACATTTGTGTCATTCAATTTTTGTTTCTGTAAACAGAATTTTTTTCTATACAGAAATTTAGTAAATTTGATTTCATCTGCATGATTACACTAGAATTGTATTCAAGGTGGAAATGGAATTTTAGAATATTGTTACTTCTGATATTTCCTTTAGGCTTTGCCAGCCCTGGGTACTAAAATCTAAGTTCTTCTGTATTGCTTAAAGCTGGAGTTGCTTCAAACTTTTTGATCAGGAACTCAGTGTTATAAGCTTACCTTTGTGAAAACTCATCAAATTCCTTGGGCTGTGGTTATATAAATTTGTCTAGCTTAGTCCTAGGCCTCTGTTCAGATTAGTGTTAGAACAGAATTTAAAACTTTTATACCACAAAAGACTTTCCTTATGTTATTTTCTTTTTTTTGCGTGTCTTTTAGCTGTGACAAGTGTATTTGTATGCTTTATCTTACTATTTCTGAAACTAAGACCAGTGCAATCAATGTTCTTCAGTAGAGTTATCCAAATGGAGAAGGTAGGAAAACAGATGTTTTTGAAGATATGAGATTCAGGGTGTTGGGGTTTAGTCTGCAGCCTCTGGCATCTATGCTTAAATATCATTAAGGGCAAGATTGCAGAACAATCTGTTCTGTTTCTGGATGATGAGTATAATGCTATGCAAGCCATGTCCTGCAACATCCTGTTCCACTTGGCTGGTTATAAGTCAAAAGTATTTCTTAGAGAAGTCTCTGATGAAGAAACTGGAATTTTCAAGTAGAGATTTAAAGTCTGGAAGCTTACCAATATTTCTCTTTTTAAGAAGAATATATTAATTAGATAAAAGATTAGACCCATTCAAATCATTGAAAAAACTCATTTTATTCACTGTGATAATCAGGATGATATGGAAGTGAGAGGTTAACATTTCAGTTATTGGCTGCTGCTTTTTGAACTACATGGTGAAAGAAAGGTTATGCTTATGAATAAAAATTACAGGTTAAGATAGTATTTGATGGCTGAAAATTTTTAGAAGTTAGTATTAATTGATAAGTGAGGAAATAATGAGGTAAATAAAAGTTAAGCAACAAAATGTGGAAGGATTTATTGGTATGTGAACAAAGTAAAGTTTAGAACATCATGTTAAAGCAAGTGGTGAGGTTGTGAGTTTGTATTAGCAGCAGAAGAAATGTGGTAGTGAGAGAAAGATCACTGGTATGATACAACCCTGCATTAAAAATCCTCATACTTGTTCTGATGTTTACAAATCTTCAAACTGTTACCGTGTGTTTGGGGAAAATGTACTTTGAGTGTGCAGCCATGCCTCATAGTGTCAATGCTAAATTAATTCATGTTATAGAACCCATTAGTGCTTTCAGTGCAGGAGAATATCTAAGAGCCTGCTGAAAGAGAAACTGTGTTTTTGTGTGTCTGATGACCCGCCCACTGGGGTTTCCTAGAACAGAGGAAGAGGAAGGTGAGAGTATGGTCATTTGGTTCATAATGGTATCTGGATAGGAATGTCTACATAGCTTTTAAAACAGGACCACTTGAAGACTAACTAAGAAAAAGTTATGTCCAGGATGTGTGTAGTATAGCATATATGTAGATAGTATATAGATTTATTTCCTAGATTGCTTTTGAAGAAGGGGAAAATGTTATTTTTCGTTAATAAATGGGATTAGTGTTCTTTGAGAGGCAGTAGTATCAGGTGAAAATCTGTATCTTTTTCCTGTGACAGTAAAATAATTTCAAAATGTATCTTTCCTTTATTCTTGCCTTTTTTTTTTTTTTTTTTTTTTTCCTCCTTGATATCTGTATTGGTATTGTGCAAGATGTGTTTTTTAGTCAGCTTGTCTGCTTTGCCTCTAAATATTATTATTTTACATTGAACATAGGGAGATTATTTTTGGTAGCACATTTTAGTCTTCAAAAGTTGAAATTCGTTTTGTGAAGAACTTTTTTTTACTTCTGGAGAAAAAATAAATTGACAAAATTATACAACACTTGCTACTTCTTTCTCAACCTCTTTGCACTTCAGTATTTTAATCACTTGTCAAACGATTCTTCTCTGCAAAATTAGGCCATTATAGAAAAGAGTCAGGTGATTTACAGAGACACGTTTCAGAGATCTTACATTGGCTTAATGAAAATCCCAATAGTATAAATGGCTGTTACCTACTTTTTATTTATTTTGCAAAATATAACACATTGTACTTTCCCTGAGCTTAACTTTTGATGATTAGCAAGATGCAAGTTTACATCTTTAATGCACTTCTAACAGAAAACTGTTTTTCAAACTACCTGAGTGTTTGTTGTTCACTAACATGGCAGTTATTGTTAATGGAATAAGTTCAAGAACAGAACATACTTTTTTTTTTGTGTGTGTGTTTTCCTGATGTTCTAGAACAGTCTTTTAAACAGCAAAATAGAGTTAGGGAATAGATAAATGTTTTTCATGATACTTTATTTCATATAGATGCATATTTTCAAATGGAAGTCAGTGGGAGTTTTGACCTAGTTAGGCATATGCAATTTTAACCATTGTATTTCTGTATTGAGCTATGTAATGTAATTTTTTTTTTTTTTGGCTTTGGTCTGCATACAAAACTTTATTTTAGAGGATTTTTATTTTATATATGAAACTATATTAATCTTGTTTTATCAATGTAGTGGATTAGCTTATGTCTCTTAGTATGGGATTTAAAGTAAGAGTCATCTGCTCCCGTGAACGCCTTTTGTTTTGTTAGTCACAGATAAAATAAATATTCCTGGCTACATAACTGTATTTTAATCACCTTGTAAACCAAAAACTAATTAGATGAGGTGGTCTGTAGGAATGAAATAGAAGCAGAAGCATGAATGAAATATTAATAAAATTAGGCAGATGATGCAGTCCAGACCCCTTCTATTCATGGTACTTTTTCTGTGCACTAAATTGCCAGAGGTAGACACAAGTACTTTGTGACCTTGTAAAAGCCTGACATTTGTGTTCTTTTTATACTAGCACTTAGTATATGCATTCAGCTTTCTGATAATAACTGAAGGAAAAATAAAAGGTGCAAAGAGGACAAATATATATGTTGCTATTTTTGCAACTAATCAAAATAACGGGGTATTTTAAGTATTGGTTTCAGGCAGTTGTTTAGCCATTTCCAGGAAAGCTTATCATAATGCTTACTGTTTACTTGAGAAGACAAACACCATGACTCCAAAGGTCCTCCCCTTCCTCCTTTCCCTGAGCTTTTCCTGAGCCTGAAGTCATAAGGTATAGAATAGCCTTTGGCGAGTTTGGGTCAGCAGTCCTGGCTGTCCCCTCCCATTTTCTTGTGCACCCCCAGCCTAATTGCTGGGGGGGGAGCAGCATGAGAAAGAGAAGACCTTGATGCTGTGTAAGCACTGTTCAGCAATAGTTAAAACATCAGTGTGTTATCAACACTGTTTTGGATACCACTCCAAAACACAGCACCATACAAGCTACTTTATCCCATCCAAAAGCAATACCATGCCTGAAATGAAGGGACTGAGTGAACAAGCAAAGGAGTAATGCAAGAAAAGAAAATGGCTGCAATAGCTTGACCGGAAGAGATCAGAAGTTCTTAAGTGCGTGACTCCGAGTCCAACACGAGCATTTGGGTGCTCCTAGAATTTTGTAGTAATCTTTTTTTTACTGTCTTGAATGAATTAGGTCTTTCATTCTCACTCATATTAAGTCTTCATTTTGTATCTTATAATTATTTTTCAGAGTGAAGCTCATGAATATCACTGATTGAAAAGGGTGTGTTTTTTTCAACACACCTCCCCATGGTTTTTCATTCATGTTTTTTGTTTCACGGGGTTTGGAATGTGGAAAAGGTTCTGTAAGTTTTGTGTGTATTTTTAAACTGTTTTTCCTCCCTATAAATGGCTGAGTTGTCTTTGAAAAGCTGACTGCTATGAGGATGAGATCAATGTTAACCTATATGGATCATTTGAACATTGCTTTTTTGTCCTGCAGGGAACTTGGAGCACAGGGAACTTGGAGACACAGCACAGTGTTTCCTCAGCATCTGTGCAGAGATATTTTTGCTGACTGAGGAGAAACATTGTTTTGGCTTGTGTTTATTTACTCTTTCTCCTTCAGATACTCTGAAGCAGAGAAAGAGCAAGGAGGAGGATGAGCTACCAAACAGTTGTGACTTCTCTGTAAATGCTTTGGCACAATAAGCAAGTAATAGGCTGGCCATCAGCAGGGTACCTTCAATGACATCATGGATGTGTGTAACCTCAACTTAATTGGGGACTGGGCCTGTATATGGCTCCTTTTCACCTATTTCTTCTGCTGTTCTCCTGTAGCATATAACAGAACTGCACTCAGTGCTCCTTTTTGTATGTATGACAGTGTCCTCTAAACTTGTGTAAATAAAATAAGCAAATGATATTTTTTTCTATGAGATGCGATGCTTGAGTAAAGTGAAGTTTCACCTTTCTGCTTTGCAATGTAGATGTTGCCATTATGGAGAGCCAAACATCACTGCAGTTTATTCTTGCTGCCTATCAAGCTGCAGAATGACATCATGCCAAGCCTGGGGTCCTCTACAGAGGGCTATGCATATCAATGCATAATAAACTGTAATTTTACTATAGCTCCTCAGGTAGCCCTCATGAATGCTCTATTGTCACAACTGTCAGTGGGTTTATTCTTGCAATCATCCAGTTTTGAGGTTACAGGGATTACACTGAACTAAATTTAAAAGAGAATTTGTTGTACATCTCAAGTTACATCACCAAAATGTGAAATCTTCCACTACATTGATACAGTAGGTTATTCGGTAACAGAGAGAACCAGGCATAGCTGAGCAGCTTTTGCCATGATCATGGCATCGGAACTGTTGCTCATAGCTTTATTTGAGAAGGATAAAAATGTTCTACTCATAATGCATAAGGGGAGAGGTGAGAAAAGAGGTATATCCCTTTAGCTGATTGATAAATCCTATTTCATCCTTCCAAATTATTTCCATCTCTTTGAAAAGGCTATATATGAACACACTGTCAATATTTTCCTTTTTTCTTTAAATTTGTGTAGATCGTTGCTCTGTATTTCATCCAGTCATTGTTCCCACAACTTGCTTCACGTAATCCCTGTTCCTTTCTCACCTACAAGATCACATTCAATTTGAATTTGTATGGTGAGTTTTGCTTTGAGGGAAGCAAGCTACAGTTGCTTTGTGCATTTGTTTCTTGCCACCTTCTCCCCCCAAAGTCTGTAGGTTTTTGAAGTCGGCCTTCTGAAAGGACGTGGAACACCACAGGCAATCATAATTTTGTGTTAACGAAGTTATTTGTCAGTGAATTAAAATTCAGAAGTGGAAGTTTGCAGTTAATTAAATATGAAAAATGACCAAAAAGTCCACTAGGCCCTGTTTTTGCATTATTAAGTCCCATTTATCTCACACTGCATTTTCAGCTTTCAGTATTATGCAGATTTTTGGCATTAACCATAAAATTTAAAAACAAGAGTGAATGAAAAACATGTTGTGATCAGTTAACAATGGAAAGCTAAAATCCTGCAGTCTGGCTGTGTGTAAACCAAAAGTCATTGACTGAATTTTCAGGTAATGGTCTCATAGTCTCAAGTAGCTGGAAATTAAACAATTGCTCCTGTGTTTAAACACATTACTTGTGATCTAATTTCATTTGCTGTAAACAATTATGCCTATTCCTTATTTAGCCTGCCAATGCATCCACTTAGGCTTACATGATTCATTTTGTCCTCACTTTAGGATAGATCAAAATGTTGCACTGAAGCAGGAAGTTAGGACTAAGAATGTGAAATTTATTTGAATTTGTGTAAATGCTAATTAGGCTGATGTCTATCTGATTTGAAATATGTTTGTGAAGGCACAGACTTGGACTAGTCTAGACTACAAGTGCTTCCTCCAGCTGTCACTGAGTGCTCCCTATATTTGTGCAAGTATTCTGCACTTATTTCAAGGTACCAGTAAATAGCAAATAGAAAGCATTGGGTTGTATATTTCACCCCAGAGTATGCTATTTTTTTTTTTTTTCAATGCTGATACCTACGCAGTTGCTTTGGTTTATTTATTTTTTTTTTCCACAGAAAATGTATATGCCATTACTTAAGTGACAGAGAATAGTCTCTCTTAAGGTGAAGGGTGGGGGAAAGGAATAATGTTAATGGCTGCAATTGGGCAGCAAAACATTGTATGTAAATTCATACATTTTGACTTTTTGTGTGAACAGATGGTAGATTAAGGCAAACGTAAAGATATTTCCTCCTGTGATGATTTTGTAAAGCAGCGTAGCAGATTGTCAGATTGTACACTGTTCTAATGGGACAGATTTTCTTACTGCTGGGTTGTGGTGGTGGTGCTAAAACTATGTGAATTGCAGCTCAGCGCTGTGTCCTGGTGGATCAGTGTTTGCAAGTAGCTGCAATCATACAGATCGGATTCCTGGGTGACTCTGCCTGTGAAGGGTAATAATTTCTGGCTTCTTGATCTCCCTTCTCTTAGAGCAGATGTCTGAAAGTAAAGGCCACAATTGTATTCAGTTCCCCAAAATCCAGGATGCAGCTTTTTAACTCTTCTGAGCTCTGAGGCTCCATCCAGCTACCTCCTCCCCTTTGCTCCCCAGGAAGGTAACTTTCCACTCTTGGTTCCATTTAGGTCCCTCTAATAGCACTCTCCAGCTCTGAGTGGCCAAACTGCCTTCTGTTTCTTCTTTTTCAAGCCTCTTTTCACCACCATATAAACAGGCTGCTCTTTGCTCTAAGAAACAACGTGATATGCACTTCTGCGATGAGACTGGGAACATGTTACTGGCTGAAGGCTGTCCACTGGGTAGCAGCCGCTGAGATACTTTGTGGAACTGAGAAGCTGTAACACCCACCTTGACAGGACTGATTCAGCATAGGAACTTGAAATTTCAACCTCACGGCTGACCACTGTCAACTTTGGGGTTTGGAATTTAGCCTTGGATCATACTTGTTTCTGAAGCCATATTTAAAACCAGGGGAGTAGAATAAAGTTTTTTTAAAAGAAAACTTGCATCAAATTCCTAGGAAGGAATGGATTGTTTTACTAAGCACTCCCCATGCCACTGGTTTCTGATTGAGTAAGAAAGCAGCATGAATGAGAGCTGACTTGCTGATCTCTGTTTTCATTCGAAAGTCAGAGCTCAGGCATTTTATTTAGAAGACTGAATACTTTTTCTTTTCTTTTTTTTTTTTTTTCACTAGAGCCAGTACAGTTTTGACATTCACAGTTAATATTTTTGCTCTGTGGGCCAGAAAATACTACTAGAGAAAGGATTCGTCAGGGCCTGATTCTGCTTTCAGTGAAGTTAGTGGAAGCTTAACATTGCTTAAAAGAGGAGGAAGACTAGACGCAAAAAGAATCGCTTTTCAAATGCATCTAATGGTTGTGTATCTGTATTATCCAGATTTGCTCTCAGTCTTTTCAGTATATTTGAAAAAGACAGCCTCTCTTATTTTCTAGGGTATTATTGTGGTTTTAGTCTCTCCGTAATTAATTTCTATTTATAGAGCAGACCAAGAGAAGTAGCTTGCAGGTGTCAAAAAGACGCATGTTTTCTCACATACATTTCTCATGTTTTCTTGCTTTAACTTTTTATACAAAGAGTATATTATTACTGCTTTTTAAAAGACCACAGGATGTACATAGACTTGATTTTTTCTGTATGATTAATACCAGGCATTCATTTTTTCTGCTTTCATTTGTAAGTACTTTAAACTCTCTCCATAGAAAGGAGAAATGGGCTATATATATTTAAGTGTACACATAATGATTAGAAGAATTGCAATCCTCTCTTTTCTTAGTCACCTACATGACTATAATGGATCTCTAACATGAAATTTCTACTTTACAAAATGCCATTACCAGCACTTGTTTCCATTTTTCATCTTGGAAAAACATTTAATTTCCAACTTAAGTTCTCATTTCATATTTTTAAATTACCTTATATTTTAAAGGGCTCCTTCTGTGTCTCAAGAGGTTAGGTAACTTAACTGCTTTTGATTTAATAAAATCCTTATAGGAAGTTATGCTACTGAAATTTTGGTAAACCATATGGGATTAAAAAAAAAAAAAGTGATGAGATGAATTAATATTACCCTGGCCACAAAGCAGTGCTTAAATGCATGTTCCTGTGAACTGTATTCTGTATGCTAGTATTCTTGTGCTCTCTGTAAATTCAGCGTTAGTCAAAAGTCTTTTGTCATTGCAAATATAACTTAACTATGCCTTTTTAATATGATGATTACAATAAAATATAAATTCATTAAACAAAATACTTAAGGCACTGAGGTATTCTAGGAAAGAAAAACACCATGAATACCAAGAGCCTTATGTTTAAAGTGCAAGATTTTTTATAAAAAAAATAAATCCTTTCTTGATCTGATCTTTGAACGACCTCATTTACCACACTACCTTAATGATGAGATAAAAATGGAAGTGTGTTTTGTTTACAATATCCAATAGTAAAAATGGTTTTAGCAGTGGCTTTTGTATTGGTGAAATACGCTATGCAAAATTCCCCCCCCTATTAATTTCAACCTTTATATTGTAACTTCCATCTTGGATTGCAAAGGGGCTGGGGGGCTTTCTTTTGTTTTCTTTTAAACACTTATATTTAGTTTAAAGACACAAATCAAAATCTTTATTATCAGGCCAAAGAACTGTTAAACTTAATCAAAGAATGAAAAAGTCAATCAACATCGTTTAAAAAAAGCTATACTATTCAATCAAATAATTAAATATTGTGCATTCATACTGTTGTATTAGCTATAAAAATCTGAAACAGCTTATAATATCATACAGTTATATAGGTACTTACCATTTTAAAAGCAGTATCAAGTGGAAGTCTGTGGAAAGTCCTCAAGGTATAACCAATAACTGATTAAAATGATGAGTCTTTATGATATTATTTTGAAGTGCACAATCTGAAATTAGAGGAAATTTACTGACAGTTATGTATTTTGTTGAAAGAAGGATTGCTCAGACGTATTAACAACAAAATCAATGTCTGTTGCCTTCTACAAGGACAATGATTTATCTTGAAAACGTCTTTCAGCTGGGTAACTAAGTAACTTACACTGTGCTGCACAAAGAGTTTAGATTCCATTTTGAGAAGCAGAATTCCAGTGCACTGAGTGAAGGAAACAGATGGAGTAAGAGGAGGACAGATGGGTACCAAAAAATTACAGCCACCATTTTTGGTACCTGTGTATTAAGTGCAATAAATCAATTTATTTTCATTTACTGAAACAGCAGAATCATAGACTATGAAGCCAAAACATTATAGAGCCCAAACCACTCAATTCTGAAAGAATATGTTTGTAGTGGTTAATAAGAGTTCCAGATGGGCTATATCAGTGAGTAAAAATTCCTGCAGGCAAGACTCTCACTCCTCAGTCCACTCATTTTATTCTGTTAGGGAGATATTAACATCTCTCTTATTCAATGGGGGGAAGACTCACTGGTTATTCTGACGTATTGAAAAGCTACAAAGCTTTTCTTGTAGAGGTAATTTATTGGAGTGATGTTGCAAAGGCAAGGAGGCTGCTGTAACATTGGGGCTTTGGGCAGCCTGGGAGGAAGCTGAACCTGGAGAGCCCAGAGGGACGGGCTAAGAGTCAAGGAGGCCACTTTTCTTCCTGCAGCAGCCTTGGATTTCAAGACATGATTAGAAAATCAAAACAGATCTGCTATATATATACACACACCAGCAGTCCTTATCTGCTGCATGGCACAGCTGCTCTGTCCTGTACTTGACCTTGACTTAATTTGATCATCCCCACGGTTAAATAGGAAGTTCAGCTGCGAGCCAAATCATTTCTTAACACCCTGCACCCACCCCGCCAGTAACTGCCAGCTTGTTGCTGATACTGTTGAATTTTTATATGAACACCTGTCCATTAGAAATTGGATGGTGCTCATCCAGGCAATTTACATTTATTTTAGAATGTCTTGCAATTAGTGGACTTTTAAAATTGTAGAGCACAAAAAGAAATCACCCTTGTATTCAAAACATTTGAGACATGAAGAAATATAGGTCAGAATACATAATTATTCTCATGCTTGTTAAATTTATATCAGGATGTTTTCCTTGCATAAAGGCAGTCTAAGAATAGCTAGTATATTTTGGTGCAGCACAGGCAAAAGTCTGAAGAAGTCTAACTCATGTCTTAGAATTGACTCTGTCAGAGATTTTATTCTGGTTCATTTTATTTTTTCATATTAATGTTAAGAAAATATTCAAAATGATTTTCTAGTTAAATATTCATTTTAGGCGTTAGGCTCCCTACTATTTTAATAAAACATAAATCATGTGTGTTGTCTTCATATGAATAAAGATTGTTTAGAGTTTATCCCTCAATCTGTTAAATGCAATTTAGAGCTTAAAGTGGCAAAACCCAATTTATTTTATTTATTTATTTTTTAAACCTTGTTAGCTGACTGTAGATTATGTTCCCTATGTTATCTCATTCAGGATGAGCACTGAGGTGAGTCCTAGTGGCTGGGTTATAGTCTTCACCCATAAACAACACCTTTTCAAAGCTCAGCATCTCCTCTCACATCTAAAAAAATTCTACAAATCAGGCAAATTTTTCAGAGGGGACACAATGGAATGAATGGGAAGGGAGATGGTTTTCTTGGTTTCATAACTGAAGTAAAAGAGAAATCATTATTGAGTTTTCTTCAATTAGAAAACATTTGTGATCTAAAACAGCTTTTAGAACTGCTCTTCTTATGCAGATGCAAATATTAGTACTTTTACTAGTTTTCACTTTTTTGGTAAATTTTTTGAGTTGCAGAAGTGTCAACACAATTGCTATTATTATTATTATTTTTTCTATTGGGACGACTTACAAAATGTCTTATCTCTGTAATCATTGAGCTTCATCTCCTCCCCCACCAATTGCTTTGCCCTTTTCTAGTCTGAGTATGGAATAAAAAAATATGAAATAGTGTTTCCTTTAACCAAGTAGGAGATAAAGTACACGGTTTTCTTTAGCTATCTGTCTAAAAAAGTTTTAAATCTTAAGGTCAAAAGGGAGGATTTATTTTATTTTATTTTATTTTTGTAGTTTAAAGATGGAAAGGAACAATACCTTAATCGTTTATCATTTTGAAAGCATAGAACTACTTTGGAAATTAAACTTGGACTGGAGTTTAGTAGCTACTACTGCATTTCTTTTGAAAACAAAAAAACTTGCAACATGCAAACTAGACACTCTTAAATCCTGGTTATAAGTAATGTCCACTAATAAGACTACCCTAATATAAAGCCCTTCAGCCCATTGAAACCTGGTAGAGCATAGTGTCAGGAACATCTTCACTATTATTTTGAGCTGTGTAAGATAGACTCAAAGAGAAGATCAACCAAGGAAAGGGAAAAGGCCGTACCGCTGTCAGTATCAGCAGTAAGTCTAAGTGGTGTGCAGCTTCGTTTATACATTTGATTTGTATTCAGCCCAGACTGAGATTGCCCTTTCTCAAACTGCTTGATCACTTTTAATTCCCCAGAGAAATGCTTTTAGAAAAGGGAGCAATCTTGTACAAGGCTCTCAACGAACACTAAATTTGGGGCTTCTTGCTCTGATGTGGTGAGAGAAAGAATCCACTGCAGAGAAGAGGACTTTGTTAAAAATCAGGAGCCAGTCCTCAGCTATTATGCACCGAAGACATTTACCCAAGTGCTAAGGCTAATACAAGCTGCAGGAAAGAGCAAATCCCTCTAACGTGGTCAAAACGCAAGTGCTTGATCTTATTTCTACCTAATACAAATAATGGCTCACTAGTTTCAGTGCTTCCTCGAGCTATCTTCCCTGTGCTTTTGGTTCCATTGTTTTGCTCTGAGATAGAGTCCATACATATTAGCTTATTAACGTAATATGAGATGATTGTGAAACAGCTGTGGGACATGCATGTCAAAAGAAAGGTCACAATCTTCTCTACAAATACAAATGGGAATAAATGCCCAGTATATTCACTGCTTTTGGAGCATCTGTCAGGAGCTGAGTATCCAGCAAGGTTGCCATTTACGAAATGACTCTTGCCAAGAAATTGTTTCTTTCTCTGTTTTTGTCAGCCAACAGATCATTTGCAAATGAGTTGAACTCCATCATTTTAGCTGCAAGTTGAAACAAATATATTCTGTTCTCCATATATATGCAATATGTATGAATTATTCTACTGCATTAGTTCAGCTGCTAAGATCTACCAAATGGCAGCCTCTGTTCTGTATATGAACAGAGAATATTAAGTTTCAGCTGTAGGTATTATTATTATTCCGGATAATGGAAAAACTTTCAAAATAGTTACCTCAGTCTGTTTTCATCTCAACATTATAAACTACTACAAATAATAGAGCAGATTATTAAGGCAATAATATAATTTGTATAACTGGTAAAAGAATGAGCCAGGAAGAGTTTTTTTTTTTTTTTGGGGGGGGGGGGGGAGGCGATGACTCTGGGAGTTAAGAATCCCCACCTTAGCTTTGTGTGCTTTCACCCAGCTGTGACTGGCTGCGCAGAGGATGCTGTGTGCGTTTCAGCCATCCTTCCCTTCAGAACTGTGCTAGCCATGAGTCAGAAAGCTCTAACACTTTTATTGTTAGAAAATAATTACAGAATATTAGATATTGTAGTGTTTTTTTTTGTTTTTAAGTTATTCTCCTTTACACCCCAGATGAATCGAGTAGTCTGTAAATGTTTTCTTTTCTAGTTCTTACAGAAATGTGCTGCTGCTGAATTGTTCTGAATAAGTCTTTGCTTTGGACTCCACTTTGTTGATTCGCACCTTAGTAGATTAAAAAAGAGAAACTTAAAGCATTTGTTAACACAACTTCTGCTCTTATGTCTGAGATTCTCACCTCAGCTTCTTATTCCAAAGTCTTTCAAAAAAAAAAAAAAAAGTCCCTGGGCAAGCACTTTTTTTCCTGGAACTGATCTTATTGATTTTTTTTAATTTACTGTTTTTGTTTGTTTGTTTGTTTGTTTTGGTGGGGGTGGGGTGGGGTGGTCTCCCTTTAAAAATATATGAAAAATTGCTGTGATTAATAAGGCAACTTACAGTAAAACTTGCAATATCAAGCTTTTTTGACGGGGCAGAGGAGGACCATGAAGACAGGAAAGGTTGACAGCACTCAAGATGATTTTGAGAACAGTGAAGAAGGAATAGGATGGTGAGTCTGGAGATGTTCTCTGGAATATTTACTTCTAACAATTGAATATTAATAATTTCTAGTGGTAGAAACAAGAATCAGATCAGCTTGTCAGTCTGTATATAGTTAGTATAGGACCACCTGTGAGTGAGATTATTTTATAAATACCCAGTTCTGAATTTCTGATAAAACTTTCTTCTGACTAGTGACAGCCTTTTTGCCAGTTTAATAGATCACATTGTTTTTCCTCAGATACTTTTTGAATTTGCGTAGAAAACTTCCTTGGATAGATACAAATACAGAATACTGCGTAGTTGCATACAAATAAGAAGGGCTAAGTTGTATGCGGAATCTGATTTTGTGATAGTGTTCTGCAGAATGGCTATCATGCTATATCCTCCTATTTAGCAATTGGAGGAGCACGTGTAAATAAATAGCTTATTAGAATGGTGAAGACCTTGTTTAAGACACATTTGTTTCCTTCAGTCCTCTTTTATTCCCCCCAGACATTCAGCTTGCTAAAGAATTTATTGCTGCAGAGGAAGATGTATGATTTATTTCATGTCAGCCATCTTTCACAGGCATTTGTGCTACCTTATTCCCTTGACTCCATCCAAAAGTAAAAGTAGAGGATCACACGTCATTGCATGACCTTGCATCTGAGGATAGGCTTTCCAATGCTCAAATTTTGCCATACATTTAGTAAAGCCAGAGTAGTTCAGTAAGATTCACTACCAATATTTTTAAGCAAACCAACCAGAATCAGTTCTGGTCACTGCAATACTCCCTCTACTTTAAACACTGGTAAGCTGTTGATTAAGAATCAGAAATCACTGAGTATGCTTAAAACTTTCAAATTTTTAGAACAAAACGTTATGTGGTTCTTATTTTCTGTAGCTGTTTCTGTAACTTTAGAATTGAATCTCAAGTGTTGATTGTTCTGAGGGTATTTCTGTTCAGAAATGTGAGATATTTCAGGAGAAATTTTACTCCTAGAAGATCTTGAATTACATCCTGTTATGCAAATTTATGTCTTTGCAAAGCTGAATGGAATTATGGAATTTACCCAATTTTAAACCTTAAACCTTTAGCAAAATGCCTCTCTTAGAAAACAGGCTCATCGTTAGCCAAAAAAAAAAAAAAAAAAAGAGAGAGAAAAAAATACAGGAAACTAATCTTCCTTAGCGTGTCTGTTTATATGAAAAAAAATAAGGACGATAAATTTGACTATAAATATCTATTTATTGTTTAATGACCATTATATGTTGTCAGTAGAGCATCTGTACACTGCCTGAGATTAAGTGGTTGCTTCTTTAGTTAGCAGCAGCAGCAGACATTTGACCTCTTTGTTAAATTGCAGTTCATGGCAAAATTCATGCCATCCTTACTAAACTGAGCTCTGTTGTGTTTAGATTAAATAATGACCAAGGTCTGGTCCTGCAGCTCACAATTATTTGAATTACTCTTTGCTAGTGCTGAAGTCAGCAGAACTCATTGCTGATGAGGGGCTCAGAACTGGGCTCCTTCTATTCACTGAGCACCATAATTCCATTCCAGATTCACTTCTAGTTATGTTCCCCCACCTGTCACTAAGGTTTTATCTGCTTCCTCCTGCAATGACAAAAGCCAATTATATTTTAAACAGAGGCTTATCATAATATTTTACAACCTTATTTAAACTTTTGGCCAGTCTAGTCTACAATTTCATCTTTTTTTAATGCATTTCCATTTTCTCGATATTGCCTACACATACTGAATTTAGAGCAGACTTTGCTTCATAAAGCATCTGCTTTGGTTACAGTCATTTTACACTTATTTCATCATTATTGCATGAGATTTGTATTGAGTATATAATTTAGATTGCTTCTTGTTCAGTGTTGAACTAAAACACGAATTCTCTGCCATAGCACTTTCATTAAAAGAAGAAGAAAATGCACTTAAACATAAGAAAAAAAGACAGGTTAAAATAACTCCTTATCGTTTACGAAAATGTATTTTAATCTTCTTCTCAGCTGAAACAATTCACGTTAGAAATATTCTTGAGTTGTCTTTTTTTTCCAGAAAGTTCATATTCTCTCATGCATCCAAACTAAAAAAGCATTTTGCTGCTTTGTGGAACTGAGTCAAAGACTTTCACAATTCAAAATAATTTAGAGTTTTAAACAACACTCATCATCCTACCAAGTACTAAGTAATAAACCATTACTATTTCACAATGTTGGAAATAAAAATAAGCTCTTCTGTGTGTTATGAAAAAGGAAGTACTTATGTTTTCATTTTTAAAAATCAAGAAAAGTAATAAAAAAATGGTTGGGGAGTTTTTGAAGAGTCAGAGTTTACTGCCAATCATGATACATCTGAAATGTATGAAAAGAAATCACTGTTGCTGTTTCTGCAGAACCAGTATCAAAAACAAAATTTGTAAGTTGTTTACAAAACTGACAATTCATTTATTCTATACTAAAGGTGGAAACACGGTATTTTTATCTATAATGGACTGAGAAGGTTCATTAACTTCAAAGCATTGCTATGGTGAGATATCCCATGTGAATGGAAATTTACACATACAGTACAATTCATATATCCCTTATCTTTGTACAAGCCTTGTGCTAATTTAACAGGAAAAAAAATGTAAACAAGTAATGGTGCCATAATTAACTTTACCGAATTCAATCTGGTGATTCTGTTAATTTATATGCACAGAACTTTCTTTCTACAAAGAAGTTGATAGGTGGTGGCACTGCAAATGGCACTTGCAGATGGGTAATCATAACTATTACAATGTACTTCCATTTTGGGGTCAGAATGTGGGAAAGTAGTGCCATCTGATATCTTTTTTTGGGTATGCTTGTGCCTGGTGTGACTTCTTCTCTTATGTATTCTGTAGTCTCTCACGTATTTTTCACCAAAGGCTTATCTGCTGATCACTAGTTCCTATCAGAGCACCCTACATTGTACAGTGACCCCCTAGGCCTCATTAGCAAGATATTTAATATTTCTTCAGAAGAATTCATTGTGTATTTATTGCAGTGGCCAGAGGAAAAAACAGATCCCTTTCCACAGTAATTTTGTTCATTCTAGTATTCTCTCTATACCAATTCTGATTTCATGTCTCCACTCCTTGAGCTATCTGCATCAATTTAATTTTTATATGACAAAGCACATATCCACATCTGTGCGGGTCTATAAATAAAAAGCAATAAACTGACATCTTTCACCTGTATCAAATGTATTTCATACCCTTCTCTCTGTTATACTTGCTATTAAACTTCTGTCTCTTTATTTCTATCGCCTGTCTCTATTTCCCATGTCCCTCTTCACCTTTTCTGGCAATTGACAGTGTTCTCAGCTGCAGATGAAGCATAACACACCATTACTCTCTTCACTACGTCTACCTCTGTGCTGATGGCTTGACACAGGCATTGCAAGCAGACACTTTTTCAGCTATGGCATATAAAATAAATTATCTACAGATGTGTACATTTGCTTTTACACATAAAGTACTGCTAATTTCAAGCAATGTGTCTACATATGGATCTCAGATTAAAATATGGCTCTGAAATGAAGGCAAGGGTAAAAAATAGACAGCAACCAACAGTGGGCTATGAGATCATTGGCGAAGCAAAGCTTTCAGTGATCTAATCAGTTTGCTTATTTCATACTGTAGCTAATATATTTTAAATGTTCATGTTATGTTTGTGTATGTCAATTGTCCCAATTGTCCTGTGTTCATAAAATTCAACTAGATATTTGTGTTATTTTTTTTTTTCCCTATGACTTGACTGCAGCCAGCCAAGTGTCCGTAACTGGTCTACCAGGACTGAAGACTGGTCTCTCAGCCTTGACTAGTAGCTGCCTATGGATCTGGCATGTGAGTGTATCCCACTCATTGCTCTAGGACACTCAGCAGGTCACTTCTGGTTTTACTCACACTGTGTATTATTTGTGCAGTTTTTTATAGTTTGGGAGCTTTTTTTGAGAATAATCTTTAAGCCCTGTAAAACCTAAAAGTGCAGTTTTAATTTTAAACCAGAAGAGATTAAGATTTCCTTGTAAACACTTTTGATTGAGGGACCTGAAATTTTAAGACAAACACTTCATAAAATATTGTGTGATTTTTAACAGAATCACAAAGTTTGGTGGCAATACAGTCTGTTACACCAAGCAAGCTACAGGATTTATAAATCCAAGTAGAGTTATGGAGACAACAGGGAAGGGAATGGATACCTTAGGTGTCAGCAGAAATAGCTGATACGTTTCAGTTTGAATTTTATTCCCATTTAGCAAGACATACAAGTAAATCTGGCTCTCTAGATTGTTTTAAAATGGAAATATGTCAACAGTAAAAATAGATGGTGGTGTGTGAGAAAAAGTTAACAGACAAATCCCCAACAGCGAGGTAAATCAACATGCCTGTAAGTGGTAACAGTCAGATCTTTAGGGGCACTGGATCACTTCTTGCATATTCATCATTGAATTCTTTTTTTTAATTTCATTTTCCAAAATGTTAGGTAGAATCCTGTGGATTTTTTTCTTGCAGCTATTATAGCCCTGATGTATGTAGTAGTTATGAACTGCTCAAAGAAGTCTGCAGTGAAGCAAGGCTTGCAATTGAACTGCAGTGCTTGCTGATTTTCAGGTTGTAAAATAGAAAAATACTCAATGGATGACTAAGTTAAAACACAAAATTCTGGGAGCAGCACTGATTAGGGAAATGCCCTAAATGAAAACCAGCTCAGTCTAATCTTGCATTCACTTCTAATGCACAGGATCGTAATCCTGTCAGTAAAGGGACTTGTTTAGATAGGTGAAAATAAAAGGCCTTTGTGTACATAAGCTAAATCAAGGTTTTCGTATTACTGAGCTGTGCAGTGATTGTAGCACTAGTGTTGCATGTTAACAACTTAGCTTTTGGTTGTTTAAATCCATGAGCTAAACTAATTTGTCTACCTTTATTTAATCTTCCTACCTTCTGCCACTATAAATGCTTTTCACATTGTTCAATAGATGCAGGAGTAACTTTGGTCCCATTAAAAGCTGAAATCTGTCTGGAACGTATACTTTCAGTATACAGCTTTTCACAGTAATGGGCATTTGGCACTTACCTTTTAAACTTGTTTTTGAAACTACCCCAGGTTTAGCAGCTGGTGGTTTTAAAACTAGCAAGTGCTGGTTGATGGAAGGACCCTTGCCAATGAGTTTATTTCTGTGCATTATGATTGTTTATAATACATTTTAATAAGTTTGAAAATATAACATCCTTCCCTACCGAACTGTTATTTCCCGTTTGGCAACCTCTACCACACTACACTCACTCTACCCCAATTACTGTTGGTGCTTACAGAGATGATCCTAGAGTTTTTACTCAAATTCATTCCCCATGTTTATGCACAACAGCAGAACTCTGCCTTCAATTTTTGTCTACCTTTTCAAAGAAACGAGTCCTATGTATTCACATTGTCTCTTTTTAACTTTAAATTGTTTGTTTAAAAATATTTAACCATAATTTTTGGCTGGTAATTTCAGCCAAAGTTGAAAGAATAATGGACTTCCTAAAGATCCCACATGTGTTTTGTGAAAATCATCAGCATAATCTAGGAGAGAGACCAAAAGCACTTTTCCTGCTAAGAGAATGAAAAGAGCAACTCAGCGGATATACATTCTGTTTGCTAGTAGCTAGCTGGTGAATTTTAATACACATACTGAACGCTGCAGTGGCACAGATGGGGAGGGTCTCTTGAGGCAGAGGGACAGCTAAGGGTGTTGCTTTTGCGGATATTTCTATGATATTCCTGCAGGATGCAGGAGCACTACCTAATATATCAGCATTATCTCTGGGAATGTTGATCTTTCATTTTAGTTAACTTTACTACAATATGGTTCAAGTTATTATTTCACTTAAGAAAATATCTCTCAAGGGTATTTAGCAAACAACATATAGCACAATTTTAAATGTGAAAAACATTTACCAGGCTGGACTGTGCATTATTCATAGTTATTTAATTTTTTTTCCCACTGGTCTCTGTGTGAAGAAAACAGTATTTGGAGGAACTGGGGAGAGATCATTGAAATATGAAAAAATAATATATGTATATTAAATTGGGGGTCAGAATAACACATCTGAAATGTTACTTTTAATTTTCAATATCATTGTCCTTGTCTTTGATACCAGCCGAATTCATAGCATTCTTCAGTATTGCCAGCGGAGCCCATAACATTATCGTATCACAAAACCTGACAGTGTGCAGTGTAGTGCATAGCAGTATATAATATACAATGGCAGTATATGCTGTGCTCAGGTTTGTCCTGAGAAACAAATATCTGAAGGTTCTGATTCCTCAGGTTTATCTGTGATATTAGGGTCTCATGGGCACCACCACACAAGCTTGTCACCTATGTAAGTCTGAAATGTCAGATCAGAATGTAAACAAAGAGAAAAGACACCTCTGGAGAGAGAATAGAGAGCCTTAGTTTTGAGCCTTTTTTTTTTTAATGCTTTAATATTTTGATAATGATTTGGTGACTTTTTTTTTTTTTTAATGTGATCTAGCATTTATTAGAAGCTTGTTTTGTGTCACAGCATGCTGTATTGCTGATTGTTATTCATATTAGATTTTTCACTTCCTAGTTTTTGGAAGCTGTTTGAATGCCAAATAGTAGCAATCATCTGTCAGATAATAGATGGGAATCTGGGATTGTAATTAAATGTAGCTAGAGTACATGTACTTAAATACTAATTAAATGGCACCAACTCTGAGATCATAATCTGAGTGATTATAACTATACTCAATTCTTGAACAGATCCTACCCAAATAAGATTTTGTCACACTACTAATTTTGTCTTGTATAAAAATAACCAACAAACTCTCTTCTTTTGAAGAAGAAATTCTGTCTTAAAGTTCTTACAACATAAAACAAAGCCTTTTGAAAGATCTGATCTTCCAGCGCTGGAATGCTGTTTCAATTGTTCCTGTGTTAGGTTGCCAAGTGTATCATTGGATTTATGGGGACTTTGCAAATAAGAACATGTGAGATGTGACAAGGAACAATACACACAGGAAACAAGACTAAATTTAAGCTTTCCAGAACTTCTCATTATAAGAGTTTTCATTCTGTTGCTAAGAGCTTAGCTAAACTTTTAAAGTATTTGGGCTGAAATGTGAGTTTGCATTATGATACAGCCTTTAATTATGTTAGAGCACACTATTCTTCTACAGCTCATTCTCTGCCTGCCTCATTCAGGTCATAAGATGGATAGTACTCATTTAATGGGCAGTTTTCCAATATGTCATTTAAAATTGTGATTCATTCAGTTTGTGGCCCCTTCCCTGCTGCAACATTCAAATCTTTCTCTGAATACGCCGCTATTGATTTCCTCATAAGAGTGATGGGCTCCATTGAAACTATAATATCTCAGAGTTCACAAACATTAATGTCTCCATTTTATAATACTCTTGTGAAATGAGTGGATATTGTTATCTCAATTTTACAACATGGTGCTATGGCACAGTACTATATTCTCAAAGCACAGACCAGTTTGGGTGTCTAATATGAAATGATCAGAACTTTACTTCTCAAAGTACCCAGTCTTGAATATTTGTCCAGAGCTGGAGTTTTTAAAACTACCAAGTGAATTTACTGCATTGGAAGATATGAATTCTTAAAACTTCTGCAAACCTAATCCTTTGTTTCTCAAGCTGAGCGCTCAGAATACACAGTGGCTGCTTGTGAAAGTTTTGACTGAGTCTGTTTGCCTGAGATCATGCAGGAATCAGTGGCAGAGCTAGGAAAAATCAGTTCTTTGCTCTACTTTCTTTAGCATAAGACCTCTACTTTATTTCAAGATCTATAACAAAGGGAAATGGTTTTACAAACATCAAGGTCATTCTATACACAGCTGGTTTTCATCCTCAGAACATCATCTTTCCTGTGCACTGAAGTGACAAGATTTTTGTATTATTATTTAAAAAAATGATGATGCTTAATATTTCACAGATGAGTAGGAGTTTGCAAGATATATGTTGAATTATGTTTCATTTTCTCTTTCATTCCTGTAAAAGAAAAAGCCTTATTTAAGTAATATTTAGATCTCTCTCACAATCTTTGCTGTAGAGATTAGCTTAAAGTCTCCACTGACATTTTTACTTCTGTCACTTGCAAAATGCTGATGATTGGGACCTACATGAATATACCCAGCTGCAGTTCAGGCCTTTTGTTAATTTTAAAATTTTGTCTGTATTGCAGGTTCACAGTGATGTATATTGGATTGACTTACTGACACTTTTCAGAATTCTTCTCTGATTGTGTCTTCATCTTACAGTCTTTAAGAAACACATCTCTGCTTAGAAAGTGTTTTTTAAGAAAAAAGTTAGGAATTCCTGAATAAATTGACAGCTTTTGTGCTGTTCTTCTAAGGCTAGATTTTCAAACGGGCATCTTCTTTAATGTCATTATATTTGAAGTTTTTAGAGATAAGTACCTCCATAGACTGCTTGGGCAGAAGGTGGGGATTGTGAATACAGCTGTCCTGAAAAAAAATAAAAAATAAAAAATGTGAAACCCATTTTTGAAAATTTGGAAATGCAAAGCCAAGAACTTCTGTGAAGTGCATGTACAAGGTGGTGTTATTTTTTTTTAAACAAAACAAACCAACCAAACAAAAACAAACACAAAAAAACCCCCAAACCAAACCAAAACAAAAAAATCCCTGCTCTAGGGGCTAAAGTTCTGGTGCTGTGGCTGGTTTAACCACCCCTGACCATCTGGTCATACCCGCACACAATGGAAGATAGCACTCCCAACTGCATTGCTTGAGCCATATCACTATGCTAACAGGCATGCTAACTTGGTGAGAATGTGAGCATAATATTTTCTGGCAACTTATTTTTAACCCGAATTAGCTCAGTGGCATGGTTTAAGGCAGAATTTCACAAGCAGTTGTGGTGGTAGAAATGAAGTCATGAACTTCTTAAGCCAGCTTTTCACTGAAGTCCATTGATTGTGAAATTATGCGTTAAGCGTTGCATTATGACACCTAATTAACATCTTTAATCCTGTCTACCTGTGTGGTTAGTTATAAATGCTGTCAGCTCAGGTCAGAATTAACATTTTGTCTAATCCAAATCCATTTAAGACAGGATCTGTGTTTATGGCAGCACAACTAAGCTATCTTGCTCAGCTTCTAATACAAAGTAGGAGAGGATGGAGATCAGGCATTGAATAAGTATACAGGCAGAATGAAGTTTTATTTTTTCAGCTGTATATTAGATTAAGGAGATGAACATTTAGGGACATAAAACAATACACCCAAAATACTACATTAATCTAAATTAATCTCCAGTGTCCAGACGTGAATGAAGAATTCTTTATGCACTGTCACTGGGACATATGGATGTATGGGTCAGTTGTGATCCAACTGAATAGAAATTTGACCCATGAGATAAGTTTGCAAACTGGTTTGTTTTTCAGAAATTCACATAATGCATGTCTAATTCATCCTTGAAAGTGTTTCATGTGTCAGGAATAATGCTGTATCCTACACTTACTTCATTATGAGCCACAGTACGACAAGAAAGCATGACCCGTAGTCAGCAAGTTCCATTCCCTGTGAGTAAAACAAGCCATGTCTCCTTAAAATCTGACATTTCATTATTAATTGGTGGACACAGAGAATGGATGGAAAGACTTCAGAGTTACATTTTTTAGGGAAAAAATAATCAATTCTCTTGGAGAGTCTGAGCAACTAATTTGCTTTGTTCATTTGTACCTCATATGGCCTCTGCCATCTTCTAGGCCAGATTCATTCATCTCCAGGTCACCAGGGGGAGGAAGTACGTTATATAAATACAAAGTGTGCTGTAAACATTAAATATCAGTAGAGAGCGATGATTAGAGAAACCCAAAGTTTTAGGCAGAATAAACAGTTTTCTCCTTTTTTTTTTTTTTAAATGACAGAATTATAATTCATGGTTTATTACATCTAAATAGAGACAGTGGTATAGGAAATATATCAGAAATTCATACCAATCTGCACCCTCAAGCAACTATTTTACTAACATTGTCTTCCAGTCCATCATTCAAAATTGCTACTATTTTTCAATTTTATGCACCTCCTTATTTGTATAAAACTTTACCTTGCTGTTTGTTCATCCTTATTGAGCTTTTATATGAGTATAACTATACTCTTAATAAAAATATGTGTGTATATATATATAAAAGGAAACCAGGATGCACATGTAAATTTACCCATAACTGGAGGTGAAAAAGAGGGAAAACCTTAATGACTTTTTCCTCAGTAGCAACCTTCATGAGACTGCCTCGAGACTCTAATCTAATGAAGAGTTTTTGTCCTGCTGAGCAGCTGTCAGTAAGAAGGTTCTAAATTAATATTAAGTGTCTTTCAGCAAATGTCTACCTCCGAATAAGATATTTTACTTTTTATATGATATTTTAGTAAGAAATATTTATGTAGAAATAATCCTTCATCAGCACTGTTATTCAGTAGATTGCCAAAAGGAAAAAGAAATCATTTAGACAACATAGCATTGCAAGGTGACATGCAATTATAGACCTGCCGTAGCGTCAGCTAGTTAGATATTATTAAATTTTGTTAAATTCATGGAAGCTTGCTTTAGTGTTGAGGAAACTGGCTGGAAACTTCTTTCTGTATTCTGACAGTCTAAGAAAAAATAACTCTGTCCTATAAGATTAAAATCCCAAATTGTCTCTGAGATTCTTAATAAATAAAATGTAATTCCTACTTCTTCCAGCAAAGCATGCATATGCATACTGAGCATATCCTTTGCCAGCAATTAGAAGTAACCTCAGTAAAATTCTCCTTCTATAATCAATGTCACTTCTCTACTTCTCTAAGGCAGTGTTATTGCGGGTTTGCAAAAGATTTTTCAAGGACTACTGACAGGTTTAGACTGACCTGATGAACCTATCCTGGCAACACGGAGAAAAATACATTTCAAGCATGTTCAATTCACTGGATATCCAGAATTTCTTTCAAAGATGTTAGTGTCAGTATTCACAGCTAATGCCTATATTTCTGAAGGGAACTGTAAATGGGAACAAAAGGAAGAATCACAGAGCATCTAGTTAAAACATCTCCACTGCCTGTTGATATGACATAGGCAGCAAATACAACTGAAGAAATCTAAGCTCGTAGGCCATCAGGTACAGGTAGTCAATAATTAAGTTTGGAAGGAGATGGAAGCTATGATTTGTTTATTTATTTATTTTTGACCAAACATCTATATTTGCCCTAGATTTTTTTTTTTGTATTTTTTTTTCCTTTTAGTTTAAAGGGTAATCACATTAGATTACTTTAAAAAAAAATAAAATTCCTTGACCTCATGCAGGCACTCACTAAAAATTTTCTTGCATAAATAATGAAACTGTAACATACCTCTTCAAATACTGCCCAGAAATTTGTTACAGGGCTTATTAGCATTCACACTGCCTTATAAAATGTGGTATGAACAATAAAAATGATGAAGGCAGAATCTAGAGCTACTTTGCCGTGGTCAGTTCTAGCTTTGGTACCTTGCTACAGCTTGGAAGTTAGCATTAAAGTAGAGCTAAAAACACCTACGTTAGACAAGCGAGCATCCTTGATGGCACAGTAAAAACGCTGAATTTTCAGAAAATGCAACAACTAATGCTTGGATTAGTTTATAATGCAGCTGACAGCATGCAGTTTCTTAACTGTGGCTGGCCCTGTGACTTGGAGTGTATTGCCATGCTCTGTGGGAATGCTGTATCTGGTGTTGTCTGTGGATTCATCCACACTGAGACACTGCGTAATACAAGTGAAAATCTCATCTTCTGACCTGGAAGGAGAAATATCTGCATTTCTTCTCTACATGCAATACACCTCTAATGAGGTAATCTGAAATGTAACCAGCAAACAGATTTCCAGCTGGAAAGAAATGTTAACCATTAGGAGACTTGTGAGGAGTGTTGATTCTAGAATAATTATCCATATTATTGGGGGCAATAAATTGGAGAGAGATAATAGCTAGAGAACATGCAAAATTTGTAGGTGGATTACAGCATTTAGTAACATTTCAGTAATAAAACATTGCTAAAAATGCTTAGCTGACAAAAACTTTTTATATTGCTATTGCCTCTTTTCTCAGTGCTCTTATCAGGCCTAAAACTTTCAGTAGCAAATAGAGAAAAAGCTTTTGACAAGTCCAGAAATAAATTCCAACCCTTTCCTCCAGCATATTTCTTTTTGATCAAAATATAACCTATTTACTGTATTTTTCTACTATTCTGAATCAGTCTTGTTCTCCAAATGCTTTATCGTTTTAAAGCACTCTTCCCATCGCACCATTCCCATTTTGAAAACAGAAGCTGCACCAGCGCA
The DNA here is from genome assembly GCF_964211835.1 of Anser anser. Taxonomy (NCBI): domain Eukaryota; kingdom Metazoa; phylum Chordata; class Aves; order Anseriformes; family Anatidae; genus Anser; species Anser anser. The sequence goes on along the minus strand of NC_139726.1, from coordinate 20,123,099 downwards.
AAGATAAAAGTATACTGGTAATAGAATGTGAGCAGCAATTTCATGAGTAAAATGTGAGATCTTTCTTGGAAAGAAAGATACATCTGAGTTGTCTTAGTACAACTGGAAATGGAGCAAAATTTTTACAGTTTGGTTTGCAGTTGTACCATTTTTTAGAGTTGTTTCCTGAAGAGTCAAATTCTAGATTCATTAGAATCCAGTAGAACTATTAATTCTAGCAATCAAATGTTCAATCAAGTTTTTGCTGGTATTTATAGTGTGTCTGAGTTCAAATGAAATTAATAACCCTCAACGGTGACTCAGTATAGAAATCATCCCTCTGCAGAAGGCCTTTGTAAGTTTTTGGGTCATTTAAATCTTATTTCAGTTCTAATTCTTAATGCTACTCTGTTGAGCAGTAGTTTGATGTGTGTTGCTGGGTAGCTGTGTGAAGCTGGGCAAACATTTCACCTCTCTCAGGTTTGTAAAGGCCGTCTGCAACGCATGTGCCTTTCAACAATGCCAGGTCTTTTGGATTTATTACATATCTCACAATAGTTGGTCTTTTCCTTGAAGTCCCAGCTGCTAAATCTGAGTCTCAAAAAATTGCTGAGTCCTGATGGTTACTGAAAGAAGGCTGAAAACATGAGCAAATGCATGCCAAGTCTCAAAAATCTGAAATAAAATAAAGCCAGAAAAACAAAGCCAAAAGGCTCTAAGTTCTTGGCACATGAGGGGAATCTCTACCAGTAAGGAGTGGCAATCTGTGCTACAAATACTTATGGGTTGGTTATGTGAAATTCCCAAAGTTGTAGGAGAGATGTGTGAAGTGTGTACTTGTGTATTGCCTTTCCCCCTTCTCCTTCCCAGTAAAACCCTGGCAATTTTGGCTTTCAATGACATAGCACTTAGATGACTGCCACATTGTTTAAGCAATGTGTGGAGTACCTGGAATAACTGGTTTACAAGAAATGTGCAAATGAAAAGACTTTTGATGCTACAATGTTCCTTGTTTTCACTCTGAGGAGAAGAATGAGGTCTTCCTCTTTGGATTCCAAGATGCTTTGGTCATTTCCATAACACAGCTCAATAAATAAGACTGTGCTCTCTTTTATTGGTAGAGTTAGTTGGTCCTGAAGAAAATATATCCACCAATATTTGTACAGATTTTAAAATTCAATTGCTCCATGGTGCTTGCTTTTTGTGAACATTCTAGCAAATAAACTTTACAGAGGGAGTGTTCACAGAAGAATACAATTTTAGTTCATACTGAAGGAGAACACGCTGATTATAAGAACAATGTTCAGGCAAACACTGAACAAAATCTAATATGTGGCTTAGGTAATTAGTTTCAGAGACTAAATTTTGAATAATAAACATTCACAATGGGAGTGAGCTACAAAACAGGAACTGTTTGCAGAAATTATTCAGCAAATAGTTGCAATGAATAATAAATATGAGAAAATTGTGATCCACTCACAGGCATTTCATTAGTAAGTAAAAAAGACAAAAATTGTCAACTAAATTATGAATGGCAAGTAAATTATTAATCATTTCCACAAATGCTGTTGAGAGATCATTTGCTGACTTTGAAATGGCTCAGACTAGGTATGTGATTTCTTCTCACTGGTTTCGTGTTATTTGGCATAACAGGTTCTGAATTCAAAATACAGGTACTGCTCACAAGAGTAGTAAACCACAGTAAATCAGAAATCCTAAGCATCGTATTGCTCTTCTAAACGCAACCATGTAAAGGCATTTCTCTAACACAAATGAATGTGCTTGGTTGTGTTCAAGCAGATAAAGTGTCCCAGTCGTCTGTGCTAGATTATTCACGTATCTAAATGTAAGCACATCACCAAGTGTTTGCTAGATCCTAGGTAGGCAGTGAGGTCAGTCTGGCTGGCCACAGCTGACAAATGTGAAGAGCATGGCCTGTGCTTATTTTTCAGGTATGAATTTTCAGGTAGTATGATATACAAATGTCTGGTAATACTAGTGTGTGTAGCTGCGTGTTTTGGTGTGAATTAACAATATGGTCGTACCGCTCATGCTATTTTATTTCAAATGCAGTTGGCCTTTCATGCCAGTAAATGCTGCTGCTGCTGAATTACCACTCTGGTAACAGCGATCTTTGAAATGTTGGCTGTGGCCTACTTGCGTGCTACAGAATAAACATAGTGCTATTTTATGGTTGGAGACCACTGCAGGGAAATCAGAACTTTTGTGTTATAAGGAAAATTTAGGCCTTTGGAGCTTTTACTAAGTGAGTACCCATTTGTGCTGTAATGATTTCTCATTTTTTTTAGTTTTTGTGAGAAATCATTCTGGAAATTAAGAAGATATGTATTAGTATTTATTACACAAAACCTTTTTTTTTTTTTTTTAGCAGAACTGTAAAATAATATTATTCTTTGAGTTGTATGAGAGTTGAGTTGCATGAGAATGTAAGCTCACTGAGGCAGAAATCCCACCTACCTGCTTATAATTTTTCCAGCATCTTACATGGCATCCTGATCAGAGTGCCAGATCATAAATGACACTCTGAAAACCCACTGCACATAAATTACTAAAAATGCCATTTTTTCCATGACACTGTTTATCAGTAGAAATTATTTCCAAAATGTCTTATTGGAATGAACTATCCAGGAATTGGAGCTTTACAAAAATGAACAAATATTAAAATAGCACTCCTATGGAAACTTGCAGAATATTTAATTTGTGCAAGAGTCTATAAATTTGTCTGTGCTCATCAACAGCTGGCATATTTTAGGGGGTTTCTCACAGTTTTTTATCCAATAAAGTGAAAACCCAGTTTTCAGAGGATATTCCTTCCCACATATCACAAGAACATATGTTGTTTTTACAAATGACTAAATTACTTTCAGATGCCAGTTTGTACACTACTGAGAACAAAATGTGAGCATTATTAACCAGATATCTATATCACGTTTAGAGAGAGTGATAAATGATAGTTTACCACATCCTTCAGAACTATTTATTTCTCAGCTCACAGAAGCATTTATTCCATTCCAGTCCCCCAAAGGCTTTTTTGAAAGGTTTCTTTTCTTATGCTCTTTATTTGTGCATCTTACCACTTTTAAGATACAAATACTTTTGAGTCCTAGATGAATTTGTTCTGTGTCTAATGCTTAGGGTTTCATGTCTCTATGCCATTTAAGAAAGGAACAGCAGCATTACTTGAGGTCATATTGTACATTCTTCCTGCTGTTTCCACCTGATTAACACGTGGCTCAGAGACTGGTGCCAACACAGAAATTTTGTTTTTTTTGACCATGGGGCGCTTTACTTGGCACCTGGCCTGATGGCCGCAGACGGGTCCCTATGTCTAAGGGGAAAACGGATCCTAGCCCAGGATTGGTTGAGAGGGCTTTAAACTAGGAAAGAAGGGGGATGGGGCTGAAAGAAGGCCTGTTGGAGCTGTGCCGGGGGGAACAATGGCAGAGCCAGGGAAGAAGGCAATGGCCCAGCTGAAGTGCATCTACACTAATGCACGCAGCATGGGCAACAAACAGGAGGAGCTGGAAGCCATCGTGCAGCGGGAAGGCTATGACTTGGTTGCCATCACGGAAACGTGGTGGGACCACTCTCATGACTGGAGTGCTGCAATGTCTGGCTATAGGCTCTTCAGAAGGGACAGGCAGCACAGAAGGGGTGGTGGTGTGGCTCTCTATATTAGAGAGTGTTTAGATGTTGAGGAACTTGAGGCTGGGAATGATAAGGTTGAGTCCCTATGGGTTAGGATCAGAGGGAAGGCCAACAAGGCAAGCATCCTGGTAGGGGTCTGTTATAGACCGCCGAACAAGGATGAGGAGACTGATGAGGAGTTCTACAGGCAGCTGGCAGAAGCCGCGAAATCGTCAGCGCTTGTTCTCGTGGGGGACTTCAACTTCCCAGACATATCCTGGAAGCACAACACAGCCCAGAGAAAGCAGTCTAGGAGGTTTCTGGAGAGCGTGGAAGATAGCTTCCTGATGCAGCTGGTTAGAGAGCCTACCAGGGGAGGTGCCCCGCTAGACCTTCTGTTCACAAACAGTGACGGACTGGTGGGAGATCTGGTGGTCGAGAGCTGTCTTGGGCGGAGTGACCACGAAATGGTTCAGTTCTCTATTCTTGGCGAAGTCAGGAAGGGGACCAGTAAAACCGCTGTCTTGGACTTCCGGAGGGCTGACTTTGAGCTGTTCAGGACACTGGTTGGCAGAGTCCCTTGGGAGGAGGTTCTGAAGGGCAAAGGAGTCCAGGAAGGCTGGGCACTCCTCAAGAAGGAAATCTTAACGGCTCAGGAGTGGTCTGTCCCCACATGCCCAAAGACGAGCCGACGCGGAACTAGACCGGCCTGGCTGAGCAGAGAGTTGTGGCTTGAGCTTAGGAGAAAAAGGAGGGTTTATAATCTTTGGAAAAGAGGGCGGGCTACTCAGGAGGACTATAAGGATGTTGCGAGGCTGTGCAGGGACAAAATTAGAAAGGCCAAAGCTCATCCGGAGCTCAATCTGGCTACTGCCGTTAAAGATAACAAAAAACGTTTTTACAAATACATCAACACAAAAAGGAGGACTAAGGAGAATCTCCATCCTTTACTGGATGCGGGGCGAAACTTAGTTACAAAAGATGAGGAAAAGGCTGAGGTGCTCAATGCTTTCTTTGCCTCAGTCTTTAGCAGCAAGACCGGTTGTTCTCTGGATACCTGGTACCCTGAGCTGGTGGAAGGGGATAGGGAGCAGGATGTGGCCCTCGCTATCCATGAGGAAATGGTTGGCGGCCTGCTACGACACTTGGATGTACGCAAGTCGATGGGGCCGGATGGGATCCACCTGAGGGTACTGAGCGAACTGGCGGAGGAGCTGGCCAAGCCGCTTTCCATTATTTATTGGCAGTCCTGGCTATCAGGGGAGGTTCCAGTCGACTGGCGGCTAGCAAACGTGACGCCCATCTACAAGAAGGGCCGGAGGGTAGATCCGGGGAACTATAGGCCTGTTAGTTTGACCTCAGTGCCAGGGAAGCTCATGGAGCAGATTATCTTGAGTGTCATCACGCAGCACTTGCAGGGCAACCAGGCGATCAGGCCCAGTCAGCATGGGTTTATGAAAGGTAGGTCCTGCTTGATGAACCTGATCTCCTTCTATGACCAAGTGACACGCTTGGTGGATGAGGGGAAGGCTGTGGATGTGATCTACCTTGACTTCAGTAAGGCTTTTGACACCGTTTCCCACAACATTCTCCTCAAGAAACTGGCTGCTCGTGGCTTGGACTGGCGTACGCTTCGTTGGGTTAGAAACTGGCTGGATGGCCGGGCCCAAAGAGTTGTGGTGAATGGAGCCAAATCCAGTTGGAGGCTGGTTACTAGTGGAGTCCCCCAGGGCTCAGTGCTGGGGTGGGTCCTCTTTAATATCTTTATCGATGACCTGGATGAGGGGATCGAGTGCACCCTCAGTAAGTTTGCAGATGACACCAAGCTAAGTGCGTGTGTCGATCTGCTCGAGGGCAGGAAGGCTCTGCAGGAGGATCTGGATAGGCTGGACCGATGGGCTGAGGCCAACTGCATGAAGTTCAACAAGGCCAAGTGCCGGGTCCTGCATCTGGGGCGTAACAACCCCAAGCAGCGCTACAGGCTGGGAGATGAGTGGTTGGAAAGCTGCCTGGCGGAGAAGGACCTGGGAGTACTGGTTGATAGGCAGCTGAATATGAGCCAGCAGTGTGCTCAGGTGGCCAAGAAGGCCAACAGCATCCTGGCTTGTATAAGAAGCAGTGTGGCCAGCAGGTCTAGGGAGGTGATTGTCCCCCTGTACTTGGCTCTGGTGAGGCCGCACCTCGAGTACTGTGTTCAGTTTTGGGCTCCTCGCTACAAGAAGGACATGGAGGTGCTCGAGAGAGTCCAGAGAAGGGCAATGAAGCTGGTGAGGGGTCTGGAGAACAAGTCTTACGAGGGGCGGCTGAGGGAACTGGGGTTGTTTAGCCTCGAGAAGAGGAGGCTCAGGGGAGACCTCATCGCTCTCTATAGGTACCTTAAAGGAGGCTGTAGTGAGGTGGGGGTTGGTCTATTCTCCCACGTGCCTGGTGACAGGACGAGGGGGAATGGGCTAAAGTTGCACCAGGGGAGGTTTAGGTTGGATGTTAGGAAGAACTTCTTTACTGAAAGGGTTGTTAGGCATTGGAATGGGCTGCCCAGGGAGGTGGTTGAGTCACCATCCCTGGAGGTCTTTAAAAGACGTTTAGATGTAGCCCTTAGTGATATGGTTTAGTGTAGGACTTGTTAGTGTTAGGACAGAGGTTGGACTAGATGATCTTGGAGGTCTCTTCCAACCTAGACGATTCTGTGATTCTGTGATTCTGTTATGCCACTGAATATTAGGTTAGGGATGGTTGATTCTGGTTTTTAATTGGAAGGACATGTTTTTATTAGCAAGCTAGAATTCCTCTATCCCTAAAAAACTATTCAATTCTTTTCACCTGTTGTATTGGAAAGTGATCAAAATTCTTTTCTTCTAATAGAAAAGCTTGTGCATGAAATGCAGTTTATGTAAAGCTTATTGCAGGACCAGGTTCTGCAATATGCATAGAATGTATGAACACGCAGCTGTAAACTCTTTTCTTTTAAATATGTATGGCCAGGAAAAGAAAAAGAGCAACAATTAAATGTATTTTAACTAATTCCTGGAACCATTGCAATGTTAGTGCTGGGAAGAAGCAATCACCTCTGTTCACAGCAGCACAGAATGAGATAAAAGCTCTGCAGCTCTGGGTAGCAGAACCTGATGTCTGGGATACATGACAAGTTTTCACTTCTTATCTGATAATTCCTGAATGCTGACCTTTTTCTTTTCATTGTGGAACCATAACATTCCTGCACTGAACAGAGAGAAGGTGGTTGAACTTTGCATCTTTTCTCCTCAGTCATCAAAAGAACATTAGATGTAAAGTTAAATACACATCTTTTGGTGGTTTTCAGAAAATTTTGAGAAAACGTCTTTGATTTCTGGCACTGATGTTGGCAGTTAGGCAACTGTTTCCATTCTTGCTTTGGAACAAGTCATCCTTGCTTCTGAATAAATTAGAAAGTGGTTAAAAAAAAAATAAAAAATTTAGTCACCTTTGTAGATAATAATAAGTGTCATTTTAGACCAGGAGTAATACAATTTCCAATAAGGAAAATCCATATTATGTATTTCTAAATGATGTGGAATTGTAAAGTTATATAGGGTTGTAAATTTTCAGACAACTGTATGATCTCTTTATTCTGAATAATGGTGATAATCTATGTTTCCATTACTGTCTCTGTACATAAGGCCCAGCTACCTAACCAGCAGTTAGCTGCCAAGTGAAATGGTCATTTCGCTCGCAAGATTGGCACTGACATTCACCTGATAAAACCACAAGGATTTATGACAATTTTCATTTCAGAAAAGGGCTTCCAGTAGCCCAACTCAACTTAAATCTAGCCTGATGGACAAAGTGAGAAATCTAAAGAATATGTTTTGTTTTGGAAATATAATACGTCAGGCACTTTTAATTACAGTACTCTGAGAATTAAATTATTTGGGTTTACACTTGATAAACTGTGTGATAAACTGAAAATGCAGCACTTGCATCTTTCAGACAGTGCTAGTTTCTACATTTTAGCCTTCAGCAAGTTGCCAGGTAAGTGGATATGTGTGTTGATAGAAAACCAGGCAAGCTTCCTTCTATAAGGCCAGTTTTTTAGCCTCTACTGGAGATATATTTTTGAATTCTGCTATAATTTCAGTGAAATTATTAAGTTTTCTACATGATGACTTGATTTTGAAAAAATGACAAATTTTTGTGAAAAAAAAATATTGATATCATTTTTGGTAGTCTTTTTGTGCCTTATTTGATGCACTTTATGGGACAGTGCAGTTGTGGCATTCTGGAGTCCTGTATCCCACTGCTTCTGCTATATGCAGGAGTAAATACACAGTGGTTCTTGTTTTCATCAGTGTACACCCAACAAGATTTTTTTTTTTTAAATAGTTGTTCAAAATGGGGTATGGATATTTCCAGCTTTATAGTTTCTCACTAAAAAGTATCAAATTGCCAGCTAGCTGAGGAGACAATGGGATGAATAAAATATGGGTTTATAATAAACACATATTCAAGGTTTCATTGAAAGGAAAATGCTGTAACTTGACTTCATAGGATATGATATGTAATGCTACATCTACATCCTTATATAAATAATCTGATAACTTAATAACATATCTAATGAAACATCTTATTCTAAGACAAAAGCTTTCCAGTCTAGTTCTTGATGTTAATGAATGGCTGCATCAGATTCCTGCTCTTCATACTAGGAGAACAACCAGAAAAGGGGTTCTCTCAGTACCTATCTAGCCTTTAATTCTCAGCCCTGTACACAGGACAAGACAGAAGTATGAGAGTTCAGTTATTCCTTGCGAATAGTTTGCAAAGCAGACATGATCTCAAAAGGTTAGAATTGCAAGGTCTCACTGTTGCATCTCTCTGCTTTAATTTAAAGTGTTTCCACTGGGAATGAAGCAGTCTACATTTTTCTTTTGATATTTAATTTCTTTCCTCTGTGATTTAAACCTGCTAACATCATTTTTCTCACCTCTTTAGAAACTTCAGTGATGGCTTTTAACCTCCCATTAAAATTCTTGTTTCTAGGATTTTTTTTCCTCCTCTGTAAGTTGGCCTGTTTCTAGTGATCTTCCTGGAAGTTCCACTACTTCTACTCATTAAAATCTCCTCAAAGTTTAAGTGCAAGACTGACTTTTCACAGTTCTTGTGTGCTGAGAGAATCATCAATACTCGAACAGTCCCTGTCAAGTCCCAGGTCTCTATCTTGAGAATATTAGAGAAATGAGAGTTGCAGTAAATAATACAGTAACTGCAAAATAACTGAAAGTCAGCCTGCAAAATTATCCTTTCAGCTTGCTGTAAGAAACATAGTATCGTGAGCTATTTCAAGATTCCTATAAAACAGTTAAAGTAACATTGTTATTCAAAAGGTGTGTTTTGAATACTGGGTTTTCTTAAACAGAGCTACATGCACTGTTTGTGGTTTAAAACTGAGTTTGTTCTTGCTTTGTGTTAGTGCATTGCGGTTTCAGAGATTTACTCAGTATCTAAGAGTTGGCTCATGATGCATTTTTTTGTATTATTATGCTTAGATTGTCTAAGTTTCGCATTCTTTTCAAACTCACACCTCTCCATTTTGTTATTTCAAGTGGCAACAAAACATTCCAGTTGACAAGGAAGTGTTCAAAGAAGTGTGGGCAACCGAGCTGCTGAATTCTGTGTGCTTTTGCATTCTAGCCTTATAGTTACCAATGCACCTGTGGGCCTTCTAAGACCTGCATGGTAGTTACACTCTGGTTGGTATGCTATTGCTTGTAGAACTTAATATAAGTACTAGTTTTGTTTTGCTATTGCTGTTCTACTAGTTGCATATGATAATTTCACATCTGATTTTTGTTTCTCCTTTAGGCATCAGAGTCTATTTCCTCTCCTATTACTTGTATGTTTGAGGTTTATGTATACATGAGATTTGGGCAGAGCTATATTCTGACTTCCTCAGCCTTCTGGACTGGCCATTTACTCACTGAAATAGCATTACAAACTTAGAGCTACACTCATGGCATACAGCAAAACTATTCTGGATATGCGCAAGTGCCCGAGAGTCGCTTTGCTGACCAAAATGCACTGTTGCTGGTGCTTCACCTAGCAGGCTGCTGATTGAGTTCAGCAGGTTAATAGCTGTCTGTGGGGGAGACTTGTCACACATAAACCTTATCAGTTGCCAGACCTCGAAGGAGTTTGGGGATAAGCTGTTTTTACATGACTGTTGAATTTACTGCAAAGGCAAGGCAAGTACCATTTTATTAGGAGCAGAAACAAGGTGGAAATCCCTGTCCTACCTTACTATGCAGGCTGCAGCCTATTCCCCTCCTTTCAGAGCTGCAGTGAAGGCTCTAAGGTTGTGGAGGTGCACGTTTCACCTTTCCTTCTTTGCTCCTTGCCAAAGGATGAGCTGTAACCAGCAACAGCTTTCTTTTTTTTTTTTTTTTTCTTTTTTAAATCTCACACCTATCTATCAATCAAAGCAGCTTTATGTATTAATATGATTGTAAAAATAATTCATACCAATTCTCTTTGGGCTTCTCCACCTCCCAATGTTTTTGCCTCCCCTACATCCAGATCTTTGCCTTATTATTGGTTAAAAAATTAAAGCTGCCTACAGAAAAATACTTCATTCCAGCAGACTGCTACACTGTCTTAGTGATGTATTGGCAAATAAATGTTTTCAATCGTGTAATAATAATTTTAAAAAACACAAATGGGCATTAAATGAATAGCTAGAAAAGTTAAAGGATTGTACAGTCAAAGGTCAGAACAATTTTGGTGCTGTGAGTACTTCTCAAAAGGTTAACACATCCATTTTAACTTCGGTGGCATTTTGTGGCCTTTTAGAGAAGCAAGCAGGTCTGTACCGGTGCAACTTTAAAATACATTTGGATTTTATAATACTTTGGAAAAAGTTGATGAAGGAGTTTGTATATTCAGATTTCCATGTAATTTAACAGCAGTTGCTACTTATCTGAAATTCATTGGACTTTCTTGATATGTTTATGTAGAAAAGGGAGAAATTATAATTTTCATGCTTGCAACTTGAGATTCATTTGATTTATTTTTCAATTAGGTTCAGGCTTTATGTTCTTTTGGAAATAGTTTTTTTTTTTTCTTTTTCTTTAAAACTATTAGAAGTTATTAACTGGTTACTCAATCAGTGCTGCACAGTCCTTAAGATTTATTTTTAAAAATAAAGCCATGTGAGTAATTGTAGGTCATTTCAACCTGGATAGTTATAAATGATTGCAGATGCTTCTGTTTTGGCTTCTCAGAGGAAAAACATCAATTAAATTATAAGCAAATAATCATATTAAATAATGTATCAATGCTAAGAGATCTTAAAAGCATACTTGTATATCTGTTTATAAGCAACAGGTGAAGCAACAGGACCAAAAAAAGTGTCAAAAAGTCCTTTAAAACTATATGTGTTCTCCTTTCCAGTAGAACAATTGATTTAGGCTTCTGCAGTCATGCAAATCCTGGTCTGAACTGTAGGCAGGATTAAAGAATCTTTATGGTTAAGATTTAAAGAATTAGAGCAGTTGTGCTGACATACATTTCCCCAATATTGACATTATGTTAAAGGGAACAGGTACCATAACCAGCTGCAGAGATCCCAATTAGGCCTGAAGGGTAACAAGACAGAAATGAAGTGAGACCAGCAGTTTTTTGGAGTTACAAAATTTATTGTAATCTCACTCTTGTCTTGAATGATATTTAGAGGCCTTTCTAAAGTCTCTCTCTGAGCTGTTCTCATTATTTTTGTAATTCCAGTTGTGGTCTGACTTAAACGTTGCTGATATTGCAAGGCTTGGAATGGATTAGCACTGATTACACATTAAATCCAGTGTGCATGTCATAGGAACAGTGGCAAATAAATTTCATGCTTGCTTAAGTCTTTTTTTTTTTTTTTCTTTTTTGTTAATATTTTGTGTATCACTAAGAATACCTTTGCTCTTGCTCCTTTTCCCTAGTCAATATTGTATCTGCCTCATGTGTCACTGGGGCCCAAAATCCGAATCTTTCCTGGATAATGTTGCATTTTCTTTCTAAGTTTTTAGGGTGCTTTTTGAAAGGCAGTTCCTTTTCATTCCTTAGATGAATGTTGTAGGTACACTGCAAGGCAGAAAGCGGCAGTGAGTACTAGTACCTGAGGACGGGTGAGGTGACAGGCCACTGGAAAGCTAAGAATGGTGTGAGTTTTCCCTCATGCCCCCTCACCTCCCCCAGCGTGCAACGAGGACTGCAGGGAGATGAGTTTGCCTGGGGTGCTAGTGCTGCCTATGGAGGCACAGAAGCCTGCATGCAACCTTTGCAAGCATAGAAAGTAATTTCTCCTCCTAAACCAACTGATAAATGAAAAGCCTATACAAGCACCAGGGAGAAGGAGATCAGGGAGCCTCTTGGCCAAGGACGTCTTGGTCTTTCTAGCTGGGAGGGATATCTTTAAAGTAGTTGTAGCTTACCCAGTTCACCCCCATGCAATTATGCTGGTGGTGTCCAAAGCAGCAAATAGAGAGGCAGGTCTGTTTGTCCTTGGCAGGTACAAACTGTAAGAAATCTGATTTCCAAATTTATCTGGTAATGGGGAACCCTTTCTGTACCTGTTAGCAAGCAAACTCTGGTTTAAATGTGAAACTTACTGCTGTCTTTTCTGTCTTGTACTTCATATTAAGTTAACGTGTTTCTAAGTGTAACTTACTGTTAACTCAGACTACCCATCCAAATGCAGTATCTCCAAATAGACTTGGCTACCTATAGCATAATCCAGTTTTTCTGTGAATCACACAGTTGTGGTAGCAGAACATGAGATTACTTGAGACACCAATTGACTAAGAAATGAGATTTGGGAGGGCGAAAAGTTAAGCTATCAGAGACTAGAATTACAAAACCAGTTGCTTCACTAAATGAAAAAGATCGATTGCTTGGGGTAGGTGAGGTTACATTGTGTGGTGTACAGTGAAAAGTATCCACACAGCCCAGCCAGAATATCATGTCCAGCTCAGTTGTAGAAAACACCACGAGATAGTTACAAAAATATAACGAAGAGTGATGATATCTGGCTCCCCAACAATTCATCATCCATCCATCCATCCATCCCTCACTCACTCACTCACTCACTCACTCAGGTTCAGTATCCAGCTAGTTTCCTTGCACATCTTTCCTCTGTGTTCTACCGTCTTCACAAAACTAGCACATTGCAAAGCAAGCTTCATTCTCCCTTCCTCACGCTTTCCTGTCAATTCTTATTTCCAGCTCTGCTGCTGGCCATCTTGTTCTTTCTTCTGACCTGTCATGACAAGTCATTTTCCATAATGTTTATTTATTTATTTTTTTCCTATTACTGAAATTTCCTTTTCTCATTGTCCTTACCTGACTTCTTGAAGTCCACACCCTTTTCTTAACCCTCTTCCCTCACCACATCATATCTGTCTTTAAAACCTGAATAGTTGTGTTTGCCTTAGTTTTCCTCTGCTGTCCTTTTCACTGCTTGTCAATCCTCTCCTTCCTGTGTCCTTGATTTTCCTATTTTCTTTCATTTTGATGTCTTCATTAATGCTTCTATCTTGTCAGAATTAAATTTCCTGTCTTCTAACTGCAGACACTATCTCCTGTGTCCTTTTTATTTTCTATCTATCCTAAAAATATTCTGTGAGTTCTTTCTCTATCCCCTTTCAAATATTGGTCTTTTTTGCCTTGTTCTTTTTCTATTTCATTTGACTGAAATTAGTCATTGGGTGTCTCTTCCACATTTTTAAACTTTGTTAGACAACACGAGAGTCTACAAACAACTTTTGTTACTAAAATATTTACTTAGAAAACATTTGCAAAAAAGTCACTGCATAATATTTTTTCCTCACTAAGTGTACAATTTTGGAACCCTTGATATTGTCAGAAAAGGATATTAACATAAAATATTTTAGACTTTGTTTATCCCACAGCATTTTAGAACCCAAATTTACATACTGTGCTTTTAAATATTATTAAAATATCTTCCTTTCAACTGAAATAAATCATGTTTTAAAAGTACGACCTCAAAAGAAGGCAATATATGTATGCCTCTTTATATATCAAAAGGGAAATTCAGATATAGCTGTATGCTGTTTGTACTCCCTTTGTATATACATTGTAAAGTACTTTATGGTAAGTGCTAACATAACTCACAGACTTCTGAAATAAATAGTGTATTAATCAGGATAGAAAAATTTGTCTCTCATGAGCTACAACAACACATTATAGCATCCCAGTCCAGTGCAACAATACCCAATACAATACAAAAAGATGCTGGAGCCAGTTGAATGCGCTGCCCTACACAACGTGATGCAGCACAGCTTGGATAAATCTTGTGTTAGCGTGGCTAATTTATCCCGTTATGCTTGTGTTTACTCCAATATAAGGGCTGTGCTCACATGACAGCTACATCCTTTAAAGTGTTCCTGAATATAGGACCTCCCCCCCAAAACCAGAACCAAACCAAAATCAGCAAATAAATCCATGTATTCAAATGACCTTTCAGTCTCTTAAAATTTATATTCCTGGATCATGGTGGGAGTGGAGCTAGTCAATGCTAATCTGAAGGGCCTGTGCTCAAGCTGATCTGGGGAGGCATGCCAAGAGGGGAAGATGTGTGAAGGGCAGCTGAGGTCCCTTAGTTTGTTTGTCCCAGAGCAGAGCAGGCTGAGAGGAGGCCTCATGGTGACCTGCAGCTCCCTCACGAGGGGAGCGGAGGGGCAGGCGCTGAGCTCTGCTCTCTGGGGACAGCAACAGGACCCAAGGGAACAGCATGGAGCTGGGACAGGGGAGGGTCAGGCTGGGTGTTAGGGAAAGGTTCTGCACCAAGAGGGTGGATGGGCACTGGGACAGGCTCCTGAGGGAAGCAGTCATGGCACTGAGCCAGCTGGAGTTCAAGAAGCATTTGGACAATGCTCTCAGACATTGGGTCTGATTTTTGGGTGGTCCTGTGTGGAGCCAGGAGTTGAACTCAGTGATCCTTGTGGGTCCCTTCCAACTCAGGATATTCTGTAATTCAAGAATTCTAAGAGCAGAGCCTTACCAAGCAAGGTTGACTTGCATGTAGCTAACTTAGAATGTGCCTAAGGCTGCCCATGAGAAACCAGGGCCATCTAATTCTGCCTATTATCCTTCATTAATAATATTCAGAGATCATTACTACTGCTCAGTTCAGATGGGCCTAAGAAGAAGGGAGAAAACGGAAATGTAAGTTTCTTAATGGGTGTCCTGGATGCATTGCCACACTGATACAACTGTAATGTTCTGATCTCTGAGGCAGCTAATTCAGAATTACCTTCCATCTTTCTGCAACATCACTATGCTATATAAACACACCTGCTTTCCATGCAGCTTTCAGCCCAATTTGGTACTCGGTGTATTATTCACCTTCAGCATAAGGTAGTGACCACATCTGTTCAATACCTTGGTAGGGGTCATGGGTTTTCATGCTGGAACAGAATTTCACTTCACAGTACAAATTAGTCTCTGTGGTAGAAGCAGTAATGTCACTGCCCTTCCTCAAATGCCACTTAAGAACATTTTCATGTCATTCTAGCACAAGTCACTTTTTACGTTAGCAGTCTCAGCCACTTCACAGTAGTACTTTTGTATTTGATCATTTTTCTTTATTTTTTAATTTTTTCAAATGGATAATGGAAAGGGAGATTCTGGGACAATGTGATTCTTAACACCCTTTGAAGGGAGGAATGTAAATGTTAATGTTTACTGTAGGTGAAGTTGTGCGTAATCTCAGTAGCTTTTAGTGCAACAGACTTCAAGAATGTTGTGTTTGCCACCCGACGCTTGGATATGCCATGCTCTGGCAATTGCTTCACTGAAAGATCATTTCTAAAGAATATGATATAAAACAAAGAATGATTCTGGTTCTTTACCTGATTGACTTATGCATCATTCAGTGTATTTGAAATGCAGATGACAAATGGATGAAATAGTGCGCAGTGAAATATCTGAAAACTAAGACCATGTGAAAAATTATTTCTTCACAGCTGCAAGTGGGGTTCTGAAGGAGAGAACAACTTGGTTTAGATTAAATACTTTTATTCTCAAGAAAAGAGAAAATCAAAACTTTTGATCTGATAAAGGTGGGTATTTATTAGAAAAGTGTAGACATAACAGTACAGATTGAAAAGTACTTACAATAGGATTTTGCAAAGGAGGGAGCAGGAGAGATCATTGCAGCTTCTCACTTAGTATTTTACTTTGTGTGAAATACTTGCACAGTCACAGAGGGCAGGAGACAGAGGATGAGTGTCAGATCTAGGAGCTGGAATATCGAGTAGGCATGAAATTGCTCCTTCAAAGTGAACTAAGTATTAACAGACAAAAAAGAGAGGCACTGCATTAAAACAGCCAGTAGTGCTGTGCCTAAGGTGATGTCTGGGGGTGAAAGATGAGGTCGTTAAGGTAATGGAGAGAAATGAATATTCCTTTCCTACATTTTGGATGGCATCTAACTACTGAACTACGTGAATCTCTCAATACGCAACACAGTGGCGCTTTTCATGGCTTGTTTGTATAGCTCCCTTCAAAATATTCCTCTTTACCTTGACCTGATGTTTTGACATTTTTGTCAACTACTCCATCAGATATATGCAATGATTTTCCTTTCTGAATGTAAACATTCCCTCCCCCCCCCCCCATATTAATAATATGCTTCTGCCTTGGTTTTCTGGCTAAATCTGCTTGTTGAGAGAGCACTAGCATTAAATCTTATTAGAGCATATTATTAATCTGAAGATTAGTGACATTAGATGGTGATTCAGGTGTGTTACATCTTTTCAGAAATCCTTTCAAGTCAGAGTAACTGCAAATGTGCTATTGATCAAACACAGTCATGGGACTGACACTATAGCTACCACTGAGAAGGTGCTTCATGCTAAAAGATCATCTCATTTTAGGCACTTAAAAACTTTCTGTAAAATATTACTCTGCAAATTTCAGTTTTTCATCTTGCAGCTCACAAGCAGTTTTTTTTTTTCTTTTTTTCCAGTGGCTTCAGGCTTCTTAACTCTATCTTCTCCTTCAGATAACACAGGAGTAGCCAAAATCCATTTCTTACTTGTTTTGCTAAATATCCTTCTGGATATTTTCTCTGGTTTTCAGATAAAGGAAAACAGATTTTAAAGAAAAGCAAGTGTTATGTATCTGAAGAAATATATTTTAGAATAAAAGCTGGAAAATTGAGCATGGCACTCAGAGAGGTAGGCTAGGCCCATTATTCAGTGCATAGCCGAGTGACAGAGTGGGCTTTGCAGGACCATTGGCTTTGGATGTTTGGAATGCAACTTCACAAGAATATGTGCCTGCTACAGGCTGATTTAGGGTGAGATGTAAAAAGTCAAAAGCATCTCTATCTTAATGAAGGATTCCAGGAAATGAGCAAATGGAGATGACTATGGGGACAAATTATGCCTCCAGCTTCCAATTCCCAACTGTCCAGTTAGAAAAGCCAAAATACCACTTCAACTGCATCCCAGGAAGGGTTTATTTCTGAGATATTTTGCAGGACTGGTTTGTTCAGTCTTTCCTCTGGAGGACCCAGAATGCACGGGAATCCTAAGGTAGCTATTCTTAGTCAGCATAAGGTGTCACTTACACTGCTGGAGCATGTAAAGAAGGCCTGGATGTCATTAACTACTGACTTGTTTATGATGTACATGGTAGCTTCTGTAGGAATATTGCTACATTTCTGTAGAGTCTTACTGGCTTAGGTCTCCTCAGGTTCTACCAGAATCTTCCATCTGGCAGAGCGGTTGGACTTTCAGGAACTGGCTTTCTTAACTCTGTAGAGGCAAAAAATGAATCCTCTTCTAACGTATAGAATTGCTCTCTGATTTCCACGTATCTAGCGTGCATCTCTTGTCTCCCTCCTTCCTAGATACAGCTTATCAGTCCCATACAACTTACTGTGCACTGGTCCTTTGATTCCTCTATGCATTAAGCACAAGAAACTCTTTACAAGAGGAGGAGTGCTTGTGCTTCACTGGCACAAATTACCTGTAGAGATGTGAACAGGACAGAGTGGGCATTTAGGAGCTCTGCAGCCTCAGTCCCTCTGGGCAGAAGGATGTACGTGCCTGTCGAGAGTCTCTCGTTGGATCTCTCGTCCCACTGCAGGACGGATGTGCTTCACCCTCAGGAGTGGTGGCAGTTTTTGAGGTTAATTGTGTTTAATTGAATCTGACTCTGTATTTCCAGATAAACCATGTAATATGTTCACTTGAATTTGCTATCAACTTTCTACTTCTTGGATTTAAAAAGCCAAAGAAATTGCATGAAAAAAGTCCTGCATTGTAATTACTGCTGGCATTTAATAGAGTAAGGAAATTCAAATCCTATTTCAAAGATAAGTTTTTTTTTTTTCTTTTTTTTTTTCCCCCAGAAACTTGGCCGTGATGTATATACATATAAATTTAACACATAGCAGGAATAGAAGAACTTGAAGACTTTATTACTGTTGTGTTTTTAGACATAAAAGAAGCTTGTGGGAAACATGAAGACATGATACTAAAATATATCATAAGAGTTTAGGCACATAAAATTAGACAAAAGATGGAGTTTTCTTTTAAAAGAACCTTGACTTTGGAAAAAAGGAAAGCACTGAGCTATATTATCTATATGAATATGTATATGCATTCATGCACTCATACATATGAATTACTTCTATCTTCCCCAGTAACTACATTTTTATGAACTGCTACCATGGAAGCTAGTGGTAAATTTCCCATCAATTTTAATGGCAGTGGAATCAGACCCTGGCTATATTTTGCCACAAATATTTTCCAACTTCATGCATTAGGATTGGGGATGTATGTTTAGAGTGAATTATTTCTGCACTGTCATAGCTTCAAAACTTCATTTAGCATTATCTCAAAGCATTTGATAACTGTTATCACTGCTATGTTGTTTGAAGCTGTAAGAAACAGGTTTTCAAAGGACGAAGTCAGTGTGACTCCAAACACTTGCAGCTGCCTGCCTGCTCCACACAAACAGGTCCACCTGCATGTGACAAATAACTGCTTGCTTGCACAGCTGAGGGCTACAGAATAGGAATCACTTGCATCTTCTTTTGTGTGTGACAAGAAAACATTTATCAATGTTTAGAGAAACAGCAAACCTCTGGCAAATTCTGATGGAAGTTTATACTGCAGTACTTTTGGAAAAGGAGTCTATTTTACTATAAATACAGCTACAAAAAGGAAACTACCAATTAAAAAAGGCAGCCCAAAAGGTATGCCCTCTCTGTTACTGCAAGTACTCTATACTGGTCTAGCCATTTTCAGTCCATTTCCTTGTATTCTTCACATCATATTCACACAATGAAGTCTCACATTATGTTCATCATCTACAGTGGAGAGGTGTTAAAGTGGGAAAAAGTTTGTTTTCTGTAAGCAGTTGGCAGTGCTTGGTGTACTTCATTTCACAATTTTCCTGTATGGTGAAAAAATCTTATTTTCTTTGCGTTAAATGAGAGGTTATTATAATTAAAAATTTTAAATACAAAATTGTAAAATAGTAGGGTAATTTGTGCATATATAGGAACTGTTTTTCTTGCACAATCTTTTTTAATTCCACCCCTCCCCCCCCCCATGTACGTTGTCTCAATACATGCAAAAATATATATTTATACACATTACCCTGGCCTCATCATCACTTGGTAATGTTTGCAGTGGTTGTGTTTTACCTGTGGCAATCCAGGGAGGCAGGTTGTAGGCAGAGGCTGTATTTTGCCAAAACCTGCTGATATGGCTGGGCAAAATAAATGTGCTTTGGTGAAAACAAACTTTTGCAGGTTTGTTGATTTTTTTCCAGCTATGTGAGCTCGTCTAATAAAATACATTCTCTCTGCCTGCAAACTTTGCCTCACTTGGAACATGTATGTCACTCACAACTCAGTGTTTGATAAGGGGAAGTCCCAGCAGCGCACGTTAATTTGCAGCAAAGGGCAGTGTTTTGACTCTCTGAGCCTGCCTTATGTCATGTTATTAGATTGATAATAATAGGGGTATATTAAAAGTTGCTGTGCTAGATATCAGAAGGAAAGTTTTTTAGAGATTAGAATTTAAAGAAAAACTGACAAGCTGCCATAGACTTTGTAAGAGAAAAAAATCAGACCTTTAACGTCCATTAATATAGTTCGACTACAATGAGGAGAAAATGGACTTCAAGTTATTTATCAATAATTAGGTTTACTGAGCAGGAGAGTAATGCAAAGCCACTCAAAGTGATTATAATTACTTTCTTATTGAGACCTCTGATTTTATTTAAAGCCATACATTTTATTTTATTTTACTTTATTTTTATTTTATTTTATTTTAATTTATTTATTTTATTTATTTTATTTTTTATTTTATTTTATTGTAGTTTTTACAGCAGCTACCTCAATGGAACCATTCTTTAGCTGCAGCACAAATTACAAAAAAATTACATTTGCAGGTTGTTGCATGGTAGAAATACAATTCCTTTATTTTTTTTTTTAATTTTATTTTTTATCCACAGGTGAACATTAACCCCTTCAAAAATTGCATTGTTGGTAGTTACATACCAAGAAAGTTTTATTACTATTTCCCAATCTTGTTGGTAGTTGAATTAATTCATCAACAGCCTGCTTATGTGCTCTTTCAAATTATAAAATGTTACATTAATTTCCATGTGGAATAGAAAAAATGATAGATTTTATTTTCCAATTTTGCAAATGGTTCTAAAATGTTGCTGCCAAAAGTACCTATGATCACAGTGGAAGAATAACTTTTGAAAAGAAAGCAGAATTTAACAAAAGGTTGAATCTGGTGAGTTTTGTTGTGATTCTAGAATGTCATTAATCAACCAGAAGACAGAAGCCAAAATAGAAATTAGAGCTATAATTGAAAAACATAATTGTAGGGAAAGTTCTCAGGGCTTATGCAGAGGTAGAATCAAATCTGGAATTCTCCCTGTACTTGAATACTTGCTTAACGTGTTCAAAAATCAAAATATTTTTCTGCCCTAAAAGAGAGGAAAAAAAATAACACCAACAAAAATCCACCAAAGGCCGTAGTAACAACAGCCCACAGACTGAAGCCCTTCAGTGTGAGTGGTGATATTTCTCAAAAAGAGGTTGCTGTTCTCTGGCAGGGACTCGAGTATATTGTGCCAATGCTCCAAACTACTGCTTGTTGTTTTCTGAATGGAAAGGTTAAAAAGCATACCTTTTTGGGGTGAACCTTCTGTTGCATCTCTTAACTAGACAAAGGTTGTTTGTAACATAAATAAGAAGCAGCTATCCTTCTGTCCTGTTCTCCTGTGTAGCAGGAGAAAGGTTTGTGATGTGAAGGGGTGTTTACATGATTTGTTTACTCTTGCTCTGACTTCTAGTGTAATTACTGAAAGAGCAACAGTGCACAGGGAGAAAAAAAAAAAAACACAAAAATAAGCGAGCTGGTTTTCATTTGTAGCTGATGTGTTTCTAAAAATAGTTTTCTAATGTGCACATATGGTTAGAAAATGATGAAGAAATACAGCCAAAACCAACCTGGTGCTCTTCAGCAATGCAGGAAAACTGGCTGCTGTTTGGGAATGGCAAAGGTATTTTTTGCAACATTGGCAGAGCAGGGCAGTGAGGAGAGAGGGAAAGACTTGGAAGGGATGGGAAGATTTGGGAAATTGGATGGAGAGGTCAGGGTCTGTCAAGTAGGGCGTCCCCTTCTCCCTTTCTCTGTACACAGTCTGCTGCAGCCTGTCCTGTTCCTGAGAACCTCTTCCTTCCCCTCTAACATGCTGCATCTCACCCGGCAGCAGTTAGCACGAGGCTGTGAACTGTAGTCAGCTTTCTGCTGTAGCAGATGGAGACATGATACCACGAATGACCTCTTCCTACAGACTCCATTCTTCTGCAAGTAGGGAGCGAGTGTCCAAAGCCAGCGTCCATCTCACCCAGCAAATGCAAAGGCAGCTGACTGCCCTGTGCCAGCAGAGCCTGACAGCCCTGTCCCTGTGGCTTCTTTACATTTGGAAAAGTTTGCAAATATATTCATTTATATACTCACAAGTGTTAACTATGTATATGGTTTCTAAAAAAAATTAGAGCCCTGCCAAAAAAATTTTGGTGGCATTTAGCTGCGGTTCTCTATGTGCAGGAAAACCTGTCTCTTCACATAAACATAATTCTATCCCCAAGAAATCGAAACAAAAACACAGGAACTGGCTTGGGCTTTGGAATATTTTTCATTCCTCTCTTGTCCTTGGAACTACCACAATTAAGAGACAGACCTTGGCTTAGCTTTTTATGTTTTTTTTTTTTTCTTTTTCCAATTTTTATTTGATTAGCGCGTTTTGCTGGTTATGGTTTCCTAAGATTTTATCTGCTCTTGCCACAAATATAAACACTTTGTTTTCTTCTGTTTTAGGCATGAATGCTTTATAGAGGTGTTACATGAAAGGGTGCATAAAATTTTATATTGGCATAAAGTCCTTGCCAGTGGCTTCTTCAGTCGAAGCACGGTACTTTGTAGAATAAATACTTTCAGAAGAATATGTACAGTACTCATTCCTGCACAGGCATCTTCTAAAATAAATAATAAAAAAAAATAACATTCTGTAACTTGGTACCAAAAATAACTATGATTGTCAAAGAAGGATGAAGATCATGGCTCCATGATCCATTCATTTATCCATCCTGCACAGCAGTTTGTGGCATGCCCTGATTTTGGAGCAGCTGGATTAACTTTTGCCAGTATACATGAAGGCACACACTATTTTTTCTACCCACAAATCCTAAAAATAATTTTATTTTCATAGTATGGAGTTATAAGCTAACATTATTATTATTATTATTAATTTGTAAAAATGGACAAGATTAAGCTTTTAATTTTGCTTTTTGCTACCTGATATCCCTATCTAATATAAAATCACAGAAAAAATGCAAAATAGCTATCGTTGGCAGAATACAGTCATGGAAGCTAGCATATCTACCATGAGCATGAACCCGGGTTAATTTATCCAGTCTTAACCAGGCAGGATGCAATCCTGTGACTTTCACAGAGCTTTTTACCTACAACACACAGCCCACTCTTCAATGCTTGGATATTTGATTTGAAACACCTGTCCTACCTAAAGAGACCAGATCTTCTATCCTACTATAAACTTCTATTTTGTATTAGAGTAAAATAAATTGCTGTAAGAACTCAGAGCTATTTGGAAAGCCAAGTCATTTACTTCATATTTATCTGAAAATAGGAAAATGTTGGTCTTAAAATGGAAGTCGGCAGCTGTACTGGCACTGACCAGCTAAATATGCCTGACTTAATATACTTGTAACTTTTAGAGGCAGAAGTTGATGGAAATGATTAGAGCATTTTTACTACCACACAATAGAACTTGCTGCAAAAATCCTCAAGATGTCTATAAAGTTGGCTGCTGCATTTATATATTGTCCTTTGCTGCTGCATGGAGACTCTAGCTCAAACCAGCCAGCTGCTGATCAGCAAGGCTGGTTATTTCAGATACAGTCTAAGCTATACACACCTTCTAGTTTTGGAGCCAAATGAGCAGTTAGCTGAGATGTCTCTGCTTGTGACCTACAGTAATGAGTGTGTATGCTTGTTGTTCTTGAAAAGAATCTTGAGCTGATCCTAAAGGTTTTCACTCAGGTCTGCCTTGAGGAAGAAAATACTGGGTTTACTCCAGTGGCTTATTTAGTGGCATCACTAAAAGTTTTGCTGAACAGCAATTTTTCAATAAAGCAGAAGAAATATAGACCTGTGAATATGCATTCAGAAATGTAAAACACTATATAAAGAAGTGAGAGATATCAACATACAAATTCTTTGTTATTTTGAACTCTGGTTCTTTCTTACATTAGTCCATTAACACTGTTGCAATCATAAAAAGTATTCATACCAGCCTGGTTAATTCACCTCTCTATAGTCAAAGGCATCAAGTAATTGTAAAATGAAAGATTTTATATATTTTGCTGCACCTTATTTAATTTACATGGGCAGTTAGACATAGCAGTGTGTGAGAGTGCTGCCTTCTTTTAGAATAGTTTCTTAGGAGGGAACACTGTTGCATAAATTGTCAGCAGTTGAGGCAGCCATGGATGAAATGGCCTTTCTTATTAAATGTCACAAGATTTAATGTCACTGTATAATTGGGATGGAAGGATAATTGAGCTAAGCTCAACACGTCTTTTTCTGCTAACACGTTATTAATCTGCAGGAGTGTTAAAATATGTTTTATAAAGGCCCTATTCACTTGAAAATTGTTGGCTCAGACAAAAAAAAATCTACTTTTTTATTGCAGAGCTCATGAACAACAATTTTGGATTTCCTTCACAGAGTATTTAACTTGTAACTAAAGTATACAGCAGGATGGAGCACAATAAGGAATTAGGCATGTATTCATGAAACATGTAGCTTTAAAGATTTTTTTTTTTAACAGCAAAAACCTACAGCCAGCACCCAAACACTATAACGTTCAGGCAGTAAGAATTGGTTTCAGTTTGAAATCCCAGTGCTGAGCCTTCATTTGAGAACTTTCTTTAAGTAACTTGTCTTGATTTAGCAGAAAAAAATATTGATATAATAATTTCATATAGAGTTATCAGTTTAATATAACTAGCCAAGTGGCTGAGGAAGGCCTTTCTCTTTTCAAAGAACAATATATGACATTGAACACACCATTGTATCTTGAAATTTTGTAATTTTTTCATTAAGTAAAATACAACAACAGTAGAGAAGCTTTTGCAGACATTAAGTTTCTGATGGTTTCCTTTTGAAAAATAATGCCTTTTTTTGTTATGGTGAGGGTTATATATTTATGCCATTTCTGGTGAGGAAGTTATTCACGTGAGAAATGTGACCAAAAGTCTGACTAAGTCTGATTTTTTTTTTTTGGTCCCATATAATTTTCAGCTGTTTTCCATCTGGAAGATGTAAAATGAGTAAATGAGACTATTAATACACATGTGCGGAATATACTGTAAGCATAGAGCTCCACCTCAACATTTTCAGGTGAAGACATTCTGTTTTTTGTTACACAAATTTTCTACAGTTTTTACCACCAAGAAAAAACCAGAAAGAAAATTGAAAAAAAAAATCCTGTTGCTCTTTTTTACTGTTTCTCATTTGAAAAAGTGTTGGAAAACAGTTATAGCACGTTTCTCTAGTACTTTCTGTCAGCTTATTTCCAAATGGGAAACAGTTATTGTATTTGTCACCTTTTAAAATGAAACTGTCTTTTCTTTCACGAAGCATTCTTACCAAAGAGTGATTTTCCAACAGAAATGCTACAATTTGTACACTAAAAAGTCAGAAATGTTTCTAACCATAAATATTTTCCAATGAAATTATATCCTCTAAACAAAAGACTACCTTCATGGAAAAATTAAGATGAGTGCCACTTTGCTGTGCTTTAGAGGGCTACAAAGTCTGCATGAAATGGGGCTCAGAGTTGTGATTGTTTACTTCATCAGTATGAAATTATGAAGTTTAATATAGCCCATAACTTGAAGAACTTAGGAAGCTAAATCTCTATAAATGTTCTAGAAAATGAAGTCTTACAATTTAAGAGTAGTGACTCTAATTTTAAATGTAAAATAAGAGAATGTCGTACAAACAGTATATGCTCTGTCTTCTTCTCTCTCAACAAAACAAAATAAAGAATGCTTATAATAATTAATCAAAGTAATAATGGACAGTGGAAAAGTTGTGGGAATGTTTAGAAATTGGTGCAAATTTACCCAGTTTCCAGGCCTTTTTACTCAAGATCTTTTTGCTCAAGATATAATTTTTTTTAGCCATTTATTTGTCATTTAGCCTAACAACACGGCGTCATGTGCTTTGACTACTGAATATAACACTTCTTTGCTGCGCTGGTGATGGACTACTGGAACTCTAACCTGTGGGGTCTTCTCCTTGGAGATCTTGGAGATCTTCAGAAGCCACCTGGGCAACCTGCTCTGGGTGGCCCTGCTTGAGCAGGGGTTGAACCAGGTGCCTCCAGAGGCCCCTTCCGGCCTCAACCCTTCTGTGATTCTGTGAAACAGCTACACAGAATCAGTGATTAGTCTTCTGCTTAAGACAGAATCAATATAGTTCTACAAGAACACTTTTTAATTATCTCCTTCCTTATGGTAAACAAACAATTGTGTTCTGCATAATTTATCACATTACCTTAATCTATATTCAGGCTTTGAGTTTACACAATGTCTTAGTTGTGCAGAATGGCTGAAATAGGTTGCAGAGAACTTCAGAATAGTGCCCTGTTTAAATTAGTCATGGTAGACAAATATGAAAATACAGGTGTTATTAATAGTATGTGGGGGGTGGGTTTCACATGAAGAACTTCTTTCAAAATAAACTGTTAATATTAAAGGACTTCCTTTCTAATTTGTGCTTCCAAGAGGAAGCAATCAATGACCACGAGCCAGTTTGGCAGCACTTTCTTCTGAACCTTTTCTTTATAGAGTACCACTTCAAATGTGTTCAGGCCCCCAAGGATGTGGGATGCTAGGCAGAACAGATTGTTAGGAGACTTGTACAACAAAAAGTGATGTGTTATTCTGTTGAACTACAGTGCAGCCTCCCCATCTGTCAGTGTAGTAAGCTCAACTCAGTTGTTCATAGGCTGACGGAACTGAGTGCTGCCAAACTTATTCTTAAATTATGCTGATTTAACGGTGGTGATCCTGAGAAATGCAACATTTAAGAGGAACTCTGTTTTATTGAGTTGCCAGAGGGTAGCCCAGAGCTTACACATTCTGTGTCTAAGATGCCTAGTCCTACTAAAACCAGCTGAGGGAAAATCTCAGATATAGCATTGTAATGTAAGTAGATGTAGTTCACTCTGAAATTTTGCATGGCTGAAATTCAGAACTGTAATTGTCTACAATAAAGCCATATGGCAAACTTAGGTGTTTCCAGGCACTAATAAATTACTATGCAGTTCTCCTCCTGGTATTTGCAAACTGGCCTTAAAGAAGATAAAGAACTTTGCTTCAAAGAAACTGAAAAATATTAAAGATCAGCTCTTCTATTAGTGTTGGTCAAAAATATTCTTTAAAACTTTGAGAACTAGTCTGTCCTTCTCAAACATATTCATCACCTTAATTGAAAAAAATATATATTTTATTTTATTTTATCTTATTTTATTTTATTTTATTTTATTTTATTATTTTATTTTATTTTATTTTATATTATTTTATTTTATTTTATTTTATTTATTTTTAGTAGTCGTTTTGAGGGTTGCTGTTTGCTTGCTTCTTTTGTAAGGGAAATCAGTTTTGGGCCAGCTTGTCTCCTTGTGAATTCAAGAGGAAGAGCCCTCATCAAAGTCAAATCCAAATGAATTATAAACAAGGTTCTTTGTGGATTTTGTCATTGTTGATATTATTTTTTTTAAGCTCAGAACAATATGAAAACTTCATACAAATTGCTTGTACTGAAGTAGGGTGAGGGAGGAGGTCAACGTGCATTTGTGCATAGGCAGGGAAAAGGTGGCAAAACGTCTCAGCAGAAGCTGTTTTATGAAATAAGGAAGACCAAGTGAGAGCTGCTCTCAGAATTAAATTAATGCTAATTAAGCTTCCTATCTAGCATGGGAAAAAAAGCTTTTTATTCTGCTGGCTTTTTATCACTACTGGTAGTCTTACTAATCATGAGATAAAGCCTACTCTTTATAGAAACAATTTGTAACTAGCATAAGCATATCAAGTAAACTTACCAAAGTAGACAAAAAACTCTGACAAAAAATACTTCTTGAAAGTTGCTCTAATTCTGCATTTGGGACTTTTGTTTTGTTTTGTTGTTTTGTTTTATTTTATGTTGACATAACTGCAATTGCTTGAGAACTTTTCCTGGGAAGCTAATACTAAATTCTGCATTATTTTAAAGGTTTTAAGTGGTCTTCATCAGATTCCCAAATCTGAAGTACCACCTCTAGCTTTTTCTCTAAGTTACTTTGGGAACGAGATATGAAAATAGAAAATAATACACCTTAAAAAGCTTATTAAAGGATGATTTCCATTTTGCAAGAATTAAGATCAACTTATCTCTGAATATCTTATTTAAATTTCCCAGAACCTAAAAAGTCTGGTGAATTTCTGGTGGGAGAACCCATTGGGAGTTCAGACAAGGGATCCTATGAATATGACTTGCACTCAGTGAAATCCATAATGGTGCAGGGGAATTCTTCAGGTTTATGAAAAGAGATCTTTTTTAGAAAACTGGCACACTGGAATATTCCCAAACAGCTCTGTTCATAATGTTTTCCAAAATATCTATGCATAATTTACTTAATGCACATAGGGATAAGCAATATTTCTGGCAAAGAATGGGCAAAACACAACTATTCTCTTCAGTCCAAACTTTTAAGTACTAGCTATCCAGTTAAGTCTGGACAAAGGATGACAAAGCAGTCCTTAAGTTTCCAGGATGAATGAATTCAAGTCTTACTTTCCTGCTACTGACAGTGCTCCAAGTCCGGCTAGTCCTCTCTTGCCAAAACTGTTAGTTTCAGACAAATGTAAGCAAAATGAGGGATCAAACAGAATAAGTAATTTCTTGAATTACTAAATCATTTGGTTATATGTAATGGATAAGCACATATGGAATAATGGATAAGCAGTCTTTCATTGAGAGACATACTCATCAGTGTTACGTGCAAAGAAATAGTTCTAGCCATAACATCAAGTCAAAGTGCCACCTGCAATAAAAGTCAGGTCTGCAACTGCCTGTCCCATGTGCCAAGGAAATGCTTTGACCAACGCTCAGGAAAACTTGAACTGTGTGTGTGTTTTGAGTCTGTGTTCTCCTAGGCTAAAAGCACAAAATTTAATTTCACTCCTCGGGAGACTGAATTGCAAGTGCAGAGAGTAATTAACCATTACCAACTGATGTATGTTATAGTGCTGGAGAGGAAACTGCACAGAGTATAGAACAATTATCTCCTGCTATTAAAGCTCTGAGGAGCTTTTCCCTTCTTATTAAACATAAGTTATAGAAGGTAAGAGGGATGAGGCAGAAAAGGCAAATGCCTGAAATCCATGTACCTGATAAGCATAGCAATGATGTAAACACAGAAGCTCTGGTATAGACCCCTCCAGGAAACTTCTTAGCATAACTGTTAAGTCTTTACTGCTGTGAAATAATAGCAAAGACTGATGAGCCTTCTATGGAAAATTGTTGCTAGACTCTTCTTTGAGTTTATTTTCTTGTATGCAAAGCAGGTATACAAGAGAGTGACTTTTTGA
Source organism: Anser anser (assembly GCF_964211835.1). Classification (NCBI taxonomy): domain Eukaryota; kingdom Metazoa; phylum Chordata; class Aves; order Anseriformes; family Anatidae; genus Anser; species Anser anser. The sequence continues at coordinate 20,094,235 of NC_139726.1, read as the reverse complement.
CAAAAAGTGTGTAGCCTAAAACAACCCTACTTCTCCTGAGATTCAGGAATGAATCACAAAGTGCAAGAGTAACTACGTAGCAGCAGTAGAAAGTTAAGTTTTTTATCTTCTCCATTAATCAGATTAAAGTCTCCAGCACTACAGACATAACGTTCACTTAAAATTAGTAAATAAGCAGAATTTTCCAAAACTCTGAAAAGTCAGCTGTGAGGAAAGCTAAAAGATGATCTTCATCTCTGACATTAAATATAATCATGAGCACAGTACAGCATGTTGGGGAAATTTATTCCTGCTTCACTCTGTAACAATACAAGTAGTTTTCTGAACAGAGACACCACAATACACAACATCCCCTGAAAAGATGGCCTATCTAATGTTTTGGTGAGAGCTGTTCCAGCAGGTGTTTTGTCTGAATTTTCAAAACATACCTCCGTTGCATTCTAACAAAAGCGTGTTTACATGGTCTGTTTCTTCTTTCAGCTTATAGTTTATGTTCTGCTTGGTTCTCCATAGTTAGAGTTGAAACTCATAGTAAAGAGGAATAAAGAAAAAAATCTTCAAAGCAGTCAACATCTGGGTCTCAGCTTCTAAATTCTTACGTGTGTGTTCTGATAAGCCTTATACTATTGAATGTATGCACATTTCAATTATCTTATGACCCAAGGCACAGTAAAACTGCTGGGTACTTGTGAACTAGAAAGGCATGCAGAAGCTGGAATCTACAGCCAAAAAACAACAGCTAATGAGGCTCTGACGTTCCCTCTTCTGCCCAGACTTCCTGGCGTCCAATTCTCTGGAGATTTCTTAGAGGAAATGTCTAGTTTGCTAGGTGTTTTGTAAAATGCTACATTCTGAAAACAGTAATTGAAGAATTCCCAACGTGGATTTTGTGGCACACTTCTCTGTTAAAGACTACTTGTACCCAAAATATCTGAGCTAATTAAGAAAGTGTTCCTATGCACCTTTGCTCAGATAATCTAAGTCTTTGAAATGTCTCTCTCCAGCATTGGAGACTGTATGAGGAAAGGGTGGCAAGGAAGAAGTAAATTCTACTCACAGCAACTGTGAGACCATCAGAAGGTTTGAATTGAGTCTAATGAATCCTAAACAAAAGACTGCTGATCATCAATAGAATCACTTAAAAATAACTTAAGACTTTGATAACTCAGTACTATAGGCTTTCTAAATATTCCCCCCACCATCTCAAATGCACACAGTCCAGTCCCCCAGCTACCTTTATTGCAGTCACAAGAAAAACTCCACATTTAACATGGAGAACTACATATAATCCCAGTTTCACATCACAATGCTACACACAGAGCATTGCGACAGTTAACGACGAGGCAGAATAAGAAGTCTGAACTTCAGTCCATAAGTACTGATGCTAAGCAAGCACAAGAACCTGAATTTTCAAGTTGAAACTTTCACTTATAATGAAAAGTCCCTTTCTAATGTACCAAGGTGTAGTAATAACACCTCTCTCTTCAGAGATGCCACTGAAGTCACACGACTACAGAGGAGGTATCTTCCCCACCACTGAATACCAGTTAGTGTGCTCTCAGACACTGAAAGCAAATGGAGGTTGCTCTTTCTTGCTATGCATTTCTGAGGGTCACCATGTGGAAGTAATTGAATTGATTTAAGAAGCTTCTAAATGCTTCACACACATAATGGTAATATTGTGCTGCAGAAACTGAGGATACTGCCATTTCTTAGGATCTTAACTTAAATTTAAGTCAGCTTGAGATCCTTTCCTTGAAAATGTGAATAAGATCTAGTCTTCTCAGGTGCTGAGTAACCACTGCCTTTACTGACTTACAGTAACATTACCTTTACATACACATACAGAAAGAAACCTATTATTGACTTTGTGGTTTACTGTTTAATTTTGCTGTATTGTAGCTGAATGGAATTGAGTACAGAGTGCATGTAAAAAGGTGTCTCTTCCAGGGAAGGCTGAATTGTGTTGTGGCTTATTCCGGCAGGCAGCTAAGCACCACACAACTGTTCGCTCACTCCCCCCACCACTGAGGCATGGGGGAGACAATTAAAAAAAAAAAAAAAGGTAAGAACTTGTGGCTTGAGATAAAGACAGTTTAATAGGACAGCAAAGGAAGGGATAATAATAGTAATAATGATAACAATAATGATAAAAGAATATACAAAGCAAGTGATGCACAATGCAATTGCTCACCACCTGCCAACTGATGCCCAGCCAGACCCCAAGCAGCAGTCTCCCCAGCCAACTCCCCCCAGTTTTATTGTTCAGCACAACGTCACATGGTGTAGGATGTCCCTTTGGCCATTCTGAGCCACCTGTCCTGGCTGTGTCCCCTCCCAGCTCCTGGTGCACCCCCAGCCTGTTTGTTGGCAGGGCAGCACAGGAAGCTGAGAGTCCTTGGCTGTGAGTGAGCATTGCTTTGCAACAACTAAAACATCAGCGTGTTACCAACATTATTCTCATCCTAAATCCAAAACACAGCACCATACCAGCTACTAGGAAGAAAATTAACTCTATCCCAGCCAGGACCCATTGTGGTTTCAAGACATTGAGCAGCACAATGTACTTTACTACAACTGATAAAAAAATTACCCAGAGTGTCATAGAAGGAATGAGAAGGGTGGATATGGGGGAAAAGGAATAAAAGGTCAATATTTAAGCATTCACAAAATAAAGAAGAAAAATCTTCATTTTTTTCTTGCAAAAGAAATTCTCTAATCATAAAATGAGAAGCCCTTGCTCAATATATTCAGTTCTGAAGATAGGAAATATATTGTAAGACTTTTTGTTGCCATTATCAAACCTGAGAATTACTGGGGAGTGAAACTGGTTTGTCTGAATAAGAGATTAGAATTGGATCTAGAGGATTGCAATGCCTGAATTTTTGTCCTACAATAGAAAGATTAAAGGTTTATTAGATTAGATCAAAGAATATGAGAATGGAATTGCATTTGTTGAAGTCTGTTGTCCTTTTGTACCAGTTTTCTGACATTCATGCTGTATTCTTTGATCTCTTTAATAATGTTTTTAATGTCATAATTGTGAATTTATTAAATATCATATCATTTTTTGAGTTTATTTTCCAAATACATATTTTTAAATGAAAAGAAATGTTAAGAAAAACAATTGTTCTAAAATAACACCTAACATACACTTAGCCCAAATTTACCTTGGGAATTGCAAAGCTGGTTATTTCTTATATTTAGTCCCAGCTTACTCTGCACTTGGTTTCAACATGGTCTATACAACACCTGTCACAGTAGAATAAATGCTAATTAGGGCCTTTAGGTGCTAGTATACAACAAATAACTAATAATAGTATTATGAAACTGTAAGAAGAAATATTTTTGAACAGATGGTCTGAAAGCCCTGATTAAAATAATTCAAGAAGGTTTATATATTTCTAGAGAATCATCCAAACTTCTCGATTATGATTTTTCCAGTGACATGAACAAGCACATCTTTTGAGGTTCCTCTGTCACCAGCAGTAATTTTCTGCTTTTGCAAACTTGCACGAACTAATCAAACAGAAATAAGAAAGGTCTTGCTCCTGTTCTCATTGACTTCATTCAGAGTCTGGCATTAACTTGGAAAGGATCATTACTGAATGGAAAATGAATACATTAAATAGACTGTACAATGGGCTGCAGTTTTGACTTGAATTTTCCTTGGAATTATCACTGCCATTTTCATTGTTAACTTTTTCTTTAACCTAGTTGCTAAAACAATTCAGTGCTTCATGGGATAGATTCTTACCTTACTTTGTTCTACACTTGGGTAACTTAATTGTCTGGAAGAATATTACAAGACCAAATCACTAGAATTTTCTGTATTTGAAAGATTCATTAGATAATTTGTATAAGTAAGATTAAATTAGAAAAATAATCAAAATTATCAGTAAATTTAAAGAGGATATTCAAATAAAACACAAAACAGAACAAAGGTTTATTTGGAGTAGCCTCAGAGAAATTGTATTCTCTGACTGCGTCAAAGAATTGAATTGAGAGTCCTAAGCAGAAGCACTTTTGCAAGTGAGATCAGCATCTGCTATGCTAATTGAGAAGTTAACTTTCTAAAGCTCTTTTTCCACGTTGTTCCCTTGTCCACTGTTTGTTGAACTGTGTTATATGATCCATGATTCAGATCCTGACAATGTAGACGTCAATGAGAGAAGTGCGCTGATTTCCCCAGGGCCAGAATTTTTATTAGTATATTTATATTTTAAATATTTATCTTATAAGCATGTCAACTTCAGAGCCTCCTGGCATCTCTGTTAAGAAACTTAAAATTTGCTCTGGTAAGCTTAATGTCACAGAAAACCACTATACTCTTTCTAGTCTCAAACATTAAACTGTATGCATTATTTTGTCCTAATTCTGTTCAGATAACGTTTTCAAGAGACTTTATCGTTGTTTACTTTACACCACCCTTTTCTCTCTCCCCTGTTTGCTTGTCCATGTCACTCCTTGGTTCCTTCTCCCTTTCTGTTGTTGTGGTTGTTGTTTGGTTGTTTGTTTGGTTGGTGTATATGTGTATCAGTTTTCCTCCTGTCTACTGGAATTTATTTACTGGGGAAGTGGGCAAAGATGTGCATACTTCTCAGTGACTATCTGAAATCAGTATTTTGATGAATTCCTCTTTATTGATGAATTCCCCTCCTCTCTTCTCACAACTCTGGAGATGCTCAGATGAGACAGTTACTGTGTTATATCTGCAGCCCAGTCCAGCTGTAAGCAAGAGACTTGTAATTGGATGTCTGTGCTACATGTCATACCAACTTGGTGCTTGGTACCGAGGAAATTAAACCTTCTTTTCATCCCTTAACTGTTGCATCTTGCCCATCAAAAATTGGGAGAACAGCAATGCAACTGGCATTCAAAATTGTCTTTACCAGTAAAGACCAAAAATCTCTATACTTTTAAAGAAATTATAACTCACAAGTGACTATTTTTGTTATGACCATAAAAATTGCGATTCTCCAGATAAACACACATGTAATTAGAATGATTACCATACAACAATAAACCACCGGTACTATTATAAGACCATAAACTGTTATTCAATATACTATAAAATTTGAAATCTAATTGAAAGTGCTAGTTTAGCATAATTCCCAGAAGCCATCGTTCTTTAATATTGTGAAATGAATGAGGATTTTGTGGAGCTATTAATTGTTACTGACAAGCAATAACCACTGGAATGAAGCTCCAATTATCAGCAGTAATTAATCACATTTACTGTCATCTGTGATGTCAAAAAAAAATCAATAATATTCTAAACAGCAAAAAGGAATATATATCCCATGTTTTAACTCATTTCATGTAAATCAGATGGTCCTTTCGTGGGGTAGGCAAGGAGTTACAAAAGTGCTGTTTTCACTCTATGAACAATGTTCAGTCTTCTAATATTTTCCAATTTAAAAATGCTCTCCCACTTTATTCTGTTTTGATGGAGCCTTAGGTACCTTGGAGGTTTATACAGTTAAGTACAATTTATAATATCATTTGTTACTAGCATGATGTTATTGCAGACACATGGCTTTAAAAATTAGAAATTATAAAGATCATCTGAGCATGTAGTTCACTAGCCTGTTCCAGGAAAGTACTTAATGTTACTTTAAGTGAGAAAGCTTGAGCAGGAGATGAAGTGTTCTTGGAGATGAAGGTGTACATAAGGTTGGTAGAACCTTCATTGTTGGTACCTGAGCATTCAGATAGAAGGAACTCAACTCAGAAAGAACACCTCATTCTATACCTTAAATCTTGTCCTGTTGTTTGCTTCAGATGCTGTTGTTTGCTTCAAATATTTTTTTTTTCGATTTTTAGGAACCTCCACGGTACAGTAAAACACACATATACATCTTTGAGAACAAAAGGATAGAAAACATTTCAGTACCTTCAATAGTGATTTGATGGCCCAAACGTGCAATGTAGACATCACACTTAAAAATCCGTGTTTGTAAAATGGAATCTGCTAACTGTACCACTGAAAATTTCTGATACTACAAATTGTATTGTTGGACCACAAGGGCATATCATGGTCCTTATTCTCAAATGATGTTATGTTTTTTTCTGGAACACAGCAAATCCAGGTCATGTTGAGTGATCAGGATTTGAGATGTAGCCAGTCATTTACCTTAAGACACTATCAGCTAGCTATTGATGGCATAAAAAGACACAAGTTTAGAATAGTGTGAAAACAACAGCCTAGAATCTGTTGTAAGTTCATTTAGAAAGAGCAGTGAAATGCTAAATAATTTGTTTATTATACTGTGTTGTTCACTTATGGTTTCATCCACTTTTCATAATCCATCAAAGATACAAGTCCTCTAACATGAATCAGCAGAGCAGGAACAACATCTGTTCATAATGTACTGCAAATATCCAGCAGGGCATCTTTTTGAAAGAAGCATATGAGGATTTGACAGTTGAATACATATCAAAAGTAACCCTAAAATAGATACAGAGATTGTATTTATCTAGATCTTGGGCACCTCCTAAACACAAGGCAGAGGCAAGATGCAGTCTTTTCGAGTTTTCAAGTAAAGGTGTATTTATGAAATTCACTATATTAGTGCCCGTGGAAGTAGAATTTAGAGGTTGACTATACTAACAATTTTATTATTCCACTTTATATAACCAGCATTCCAATTTTTTAAATACTGCATTTTCACCAAGACCTGGGGGCATAGCTGACAGTACAGTTTTATAACATGTAATATACTACTTAAACAGGTCATGTCTTTAAGATTCTGTCCTCTCTGAAATTCTCTTAAGACTTTTTCACCGTTCATCCCTTGTTTTTTTAAGAACTGTGGTTAGATAAAAATACTTGTGGTTTCCCTGCTGAATGTAATTGAACATTCTTCCTCTGAAGCATAGCAAATTTTTGGCCTATCTGCATTTTCTTAAGCTAATTGAAGACTTTGAAAGTGTACACATCTAATATAATCAACATTATACTGTAATACTGTCATGATCAATTAATCAAAATAAATTAACTGGTTAAATGAATTGAACCAGCAGAAAAAAAGTTTGCATATTATGAGAAAACTTTGGAATGTAATTCTTTTCTCAAGTTGAACGCTTCCATTTATTAATGGAAGAGAAAACTCTTCCAGTTATTAATTTTTGATGCTTTCCTGAGTTTTCAGTGTGGAACTTAATAGTGAGTTGGTTTATTAAAAAATAATAGCAATAGTAATTAGTCTTTTATGGTAAGATTTTAAGTTGAAGAACTCATGTTTACTTTCCATTTCTGATATTTAATTAAATATTTCTTTTTTATAGAAGAAATTACTAAGTATTTCAAAAAAGTTATTTTTCCATTACCATCTTAAAACTCCTACGCTGAATATTTATCATTAAATAACACATTCATTTATGCTTGTTGTCAAGGTAACAGAGATTATCAGAATAACAGAAATAAAAGTATTTTAAATTCTCAGTTTATTAGGATAAGGTAAACACTAATTCTGTCAAACACTAGTTATCTTCCCTGTGTATGGAATTGAATACATTCTAATAAGGAAAAAGTATAGAAACACTATTCTCCTCTTGTAATACTGCATAGCCCTCCTTTAAAGAATATAATGGTAGACATGTTTGGTAATTCAGTAACTATGTTTAGAAGATAAGAGTCTTCCAACTTGAACCGTCAGTTAACGAATATTCAAGATTCCTGCTGCCTTAACAGCAAAAAATGCCTTGGAGTCCAACAGTGAGAACTAGCTTTCTCCCTCCATCCCTCCCTCCGTCCCTCCCTCCCTCCTTCCCTCCTTCCCTCTTTCCTTCCTTCCTTCCTGCCTTCCTTCCCTATTATTATCTCTCACTTAATAATGGCCCTTAGTTACTGACATCAGTCAGTCATTTTTACATCAACCTGTTTTGCTGGCCAAAACAGAAGATTATGTGTAGAATAAGCATGAGTGGCACTCAGGCTGAAAGTGTGAAAACTTCATAGGGTTTGATAACACGGTGGAAAACGTGTCCTGAGTTGGTGTTAGCATTAGCTGAGAAATGGAAATGTATGCACTAATTTGCACAGCAATTGCAGCTCAGCCTCACCTGCCAGCCTCATCTATTCATTGAACTGGGAGGCTGTGGTATCTTTAAATGACATTGAGTCACTTGGACGACTTATTTAAAAAGTTATCTTCCTAATAGCTGGTAAAAGCTAAAAGGAAATCTAAATACGTAATACATAATAGGAAATATTGAGAGTTACTAGAATTTCTCTGATTTATTACTGTTAAAGATCTGGCTAAAAGGAACTCTTCTACTTTTTGGCTGCTCAAACTGAACACTTGAATAGATGATAGCTTTGAAGATGCCATCTGAAGTATTGCACAATTAGCATAAATAATTTTAAAGTATTCTGCTTCTGTAACAGATCTTGAAATGCTGCATCTAATGGCCTATGGTATTTAGAGACAAACTATTCCAAAAAACTGCAAGCCTGTAAATTTCTGTGATTTGGTATCAGAAAATTTGTCTTTTAAAATTTAAGTAATGACTGAATAATAGCTTGCAGAGAATGATATGACCTTGGTTGGAATTTGCTTCAGAGTCAGACTACACCTCCAAAGATGGCCCTGGAGGGTAGGAGGGGTGAAGCTCAATTTGCTGGCATGGGAAGCACTGAATTTACAGGCAGAATCTGAAATATAATGTTTCATTGCACCTACTTGCTTGAAATTTTGCATGAGTTCTGGATATGTTGATAACAATTTGCTTGTGACTTCTGAAATATGTTCTGCCTTTCCAAATCTGGGGTCTGGAGATTTTGTTTGGGGATTTTTTAGGCCTTATGAACAACTCACTTATCCTGATATCAGACTGCCACAATTCATGTAGGAATCCTTTACTGTAATTGTTTTCACCAAACACTACCCTCCAACCCACACAGTATAAATGTGTGTTCTAATAATTCAAATAACTCATTTGATGATTTTATTATAGTTGTGCATGTGGAATCTCATTTTTAAAGACTACCAATCTAGTATTTTTCCAGCCTACCCCAGAAAATCTGATGTAAAACAGTATTATGGTAATGTGTATAGCATTACACATAGCATTTGCTGACTTTTGAGTCAACCTTCTTTGGGGTTGTCTGTAGGCTTTTACATATGGTATCTGTCAATTTCTTCTTGTGTAAATATTCCTGATAGGAGTTTATTACTTTCCAGTAGCTGGAGAGCTGTATAACACACATTTAGCTCTTTTATTTAGTTCCACCTCCATTTCAGTTACAGACCTTATTGCTATAATTAAGAACTACAGAATTTCTGCATATTATTCTATATACCTCGAGTGTGCTCTAGTCTCCTTTCCCTTTTATTGCACTCCCCAAGGTAATACAAAATAATAATATGCCATATGGCAAATGGAACCAGCTGAAACACCACACAGCGTCTTTTATCTTGTACATTTTACAATATGACATTCCCAAGTTTGTAACTGATGAATATTGCATCTCCTAGAAACTCCAGCTGTATTATGCTGCTTCTCCCATTAGAGGCATCCTTGCTGATACTCTGAACCTTTTTATTTTTTTTTACATTAATGCGGCAGCTGTCATTTTGCAGAAATCAACAACATACAGAGGAACTGGCAGAATATGTGGTAATCTTACCAAAGTGCAAAAAGTGCAACATGTTAGCATGAAAAAAATATTTGCAAAATCATGAATTGTGTTACATGTAAGTGCTATGATGTAACTAATAATAACGATTTTTTTTTTCAGTTTGAGAGGCTTAACTGGGAACTGGGCATTTTTCTTTCTTTCTTTTTTTTTTTTTTTAATTTTTTTTAACTTTCTGTAGTGTTCCTGGGAATTCATAGTATATGCTAGTTAGCACTACTTCAATAGTGCTATCTCAAAACATCGGATATAGTTCTACAAGAGTTAAACATAAGCATTAACATAGGCATTTTGTGGGGGGATTAAAGCACATCTCCTACAAGGCCAAACTACAAGGAATTCTACTTTGAGCATATATACTGAACTCGTGATAAGCTGATGGTGCTACTCAGGAATGTGAAGCCCTGTAAGGAGCCGTTCTTAACAGATAATGGGTTGGTGTACCAGTGCCTCTCATTAGCTTTAGTTTTGTGAATGGAAGGGAGAGGTGCAGATAAAGTAGACAGACAAATGATGGATATGTAGTGTTTAGTTGTGAGCATTTCTTTTTATCTCATGCTTGCGGCAAATGTAATTTCATCCAAATAAGCTATATCTAAAAACTGAAGAGAGTGTTTCTGTCACGAACAATGGAAAGGCCTCGTGCAGCCTGCAGTTACCTTAGCTCCCCAGCTTGTTTCAGGCTGTAGAGAAGGTACTTTCTCTGTCACATTTACTCTACCACCGTGTCACTACAAGTGGTAAAACAACTTTTTGCTAAAGGGAGCAGAGGAGGAAAGGATGAATTGTTGCTCACTGTTCGTCCAGCTTTGCTTCTGTGTAAATATATTTTTTACTCTCCTTTATTCAGGCTTAGGAACTAAAAGCGTGTGCCAGCTCTAAATGAACTCTTTATGTGTCACCAGTGTCAGAAAGCAGAGGCAGGTTATAACACACCTGCTTTTCTGCAGTGTGTGTAATGCCCAAAGAGCTCAGTATTAGGGTAGCATAATTTAAGGTTTTAGAACTTGGAACTGACTGGTTGAGAAAGAATAGGAACACATAGCACAACTCTCTTTTACTTCTTTGTACAAATATTACTCATTTGATTTTCTGTATCAAATAGTAACATGTTTTATTTAAACAAAATAAAATGGATTATAGTACATGGATTATATTTAACAAATAAATAAATAAAAAAATCAAATACCATGATGGCAAGTATTTGCACTGAGGGTCATGGCAATTTTGTTCAAAAAGAAAATTTATTGTCTGGGTGGGAGTAAGAAGGATATGTGTATGTTTATACATATATCCATAGACACATACAGTAGTTATTCTCAAAAATACTAGAAAGGACAAAATAGGCAAATCTATTTCAAATAGTTCTTTGTACAACTTACACTTTGTAGGGAATCACCTGTGTTCCTTACCTGATTCTTCAGAAACTGCTGTCTTTTCATCCTTAATTTCTCTTTCTTGCTGATCTGCATCACATCCACTGCCATTCTCCACAGATTGCTTGTCTCCTTGTCATGTATTAAACCCGTGCAGACTGTATATTGATAAACCTGCATTGACAAACATCCGTGAGTTACCTATAGGTAAATGAAAGTCTTGATTTTATTACTCATCTGTCTTCCATGAAAACAAAGACAAAGCAATGAGAAACTTGTGTCAAGTTCTGATGTAATAACAAGTTTTTACATATGAATACTACTGTATTCTTTATATTGATAATAACTTAAATCCATGCACAGAATCTGTTCATATAATTTCTTTTTCTGAAAAAATGTGGCAACAAGAATGCATAGATATATTGTAAATGTCTGGCAATTTGTTCTCTGTAAGTCCAAGCAACACCTTCAGAGCATTTGTCTGTTTAATTTCAGGGCTAGTCTGGAAGATTACAACAAGGTGCCTTATCCAAGGCATCTCTGCAGGGTTCAGTAATTTTCACATATTTCTGCTCAGGCTTGCAAGAACGATCCTTTTTTAGTTTGTTTTCTTCATTATTATTATTATTATTATTATTATTATTATTATTATTATTATTGTTATCATTATTTTCCCCTCTAGAACTTATTTCCTGGCTTTTCCCCAATTCCTAACAATAATTCCATTTTTTTGTACCTCTAATCCCTACCTTTGCTTTTGGACAATCATTCCATTTGTAAATTCGGATTGTATTGTCCTATTTTATGAACTTTGTTATTCTCATTTCTAATTCTCTGACTTCCTTAATTAAATCCAAGATAGTTATAAACACCTGTGTGGGGAATTTGATCACAATTATTTGAAATGACATTTTTGTCATAGAAGTACAAAAAATAATTAACTCTCCTGGGATGTTTAATAAAAAGTGAAATGTGGAAACATACAGTGGTGCCACAGAATTTTAATTGAATTAAACTGCAACATCATGAATTAAACTTAGAACATCTTATGAATTAAATTTAGGACATCTTTTCTAAAATGAGGAGCATATCTTTGAAATAATTTCTATATTTATGGTGAGTTTATTTTCTTGAAAAGCACAACAGTATTTGTTGGCCCTTTTCAGGTAGGATTTATCCAAGTACAAAGACAAAAAGCATAGAAATACTTAACATAACTTCCTTTAAGTGACAAAAATGGTTGTACCCTTTATGTATTAAGCATTCCATCTGAAAGACTGCACAAGCCTCTGCATAAGCCTGCCTGCACTAAGCCTGGCCTTGCAGCCTTCTGAGGCTTGGAGACACGCAGGTATAATGAAGTGGACACAACTCTGCATCAAAGATGAACTTACATAGGTTGAAAAGAGCAAAATTTGGCCCCATGATTCCCTTTGCCGTATTGCCAAAAAGCTTTACATGCAATAAACACCATCATCAGAACTCACTTAGGATAGGTAAGGGTTAGCCTGTGCATCATTTATTTCAGAGTTCTGTGATTAATCACATCTTAACTTTAACATGTAATATGCAATTTCTTAGAGCACAACACATTTTATTAAGGTGTCCAGCTTTCCACAGGGAAGATATTAAATAAAAATTGTTCATTATTTGCCTGGAAATGCATGCAATATACCAAATGCCATGTTTTCTGTGATTAGTTTGCAGGAACCATCTGTCATGTCCCCACCCCCACAGCACTGAGGAAGACAGATACTGAAGGTGAGCAGAACATTTCCTTTTGACAATAAAGCCACCTCTTGCCATTACTTTTAGCTAGCTTTAAGGTAAACATTAAACATGCTGGAGAAGGTGGCTATCTATTGTGACTCTAGAGCACTGGGACCAACTATGATTACTTGTGACAGCAAACCTCTTAAAACTCCCGAGGAAAATTGCTTTATAGTTCAAGTCAGGAGGCATGTGCAAATATACTTCCAGGTGGGAACTGGAACCAAGAAGCAGAAACTTTAGGCTCGAAAAGTATCAGGATGAGTTCAGTATGAATTTGACCCTTCTCCTTCCTTCCTTTTGGTAGAAAATTATATTGGAAGAGAGAGCAATTTTTCTCTAATGATAAAACAAGATTCTTAAATTAAGCACAGCAGGTAGAAATATCCGGCACAGATTTAAAAAGATATTGCATATTCATATGTTGAACAGTTTTCCAGTGCTGACAGCTAACTATTCCAAGCGGAAAGGGTATATGCTCTGCTGTTGTTCATTTTCTGCCAATTTCCCTTCTTAAAACTCTGGCACCAAATTCTGGGGGCTGTGTACTCTAATCTATGTTATTCTTACCATCATCCATAGGACTAAGAAAAGTATTTAACGAGCTAAATCATCTTGACTTTGAATTGAATTGCAGCAAATAAGTATACTTCAAAAATTTTTGAGAAAGGGAAAATTGATATTTCTTCACCATCAACACATTAATCCCTTGTTACCTCCTCTCATAGTTGCATGACGAGAGCACTCTGCTATGGTATGAACGTACCTAGAGCATATTTCAGGAGCAAAATATAAACACTGGCAGCAAAGGGCACTTTATGCAAATGCATTTCCTGAGTGATGGCTCTGCCTCCCTGATGATTCTGGCAAGACATAATAATTTGGGAAAATAACTGGAGTGACCTGCCCTTCAGTTCTCTTCTCCAGGGTGCGTACATCCCCTTGCAAATAGGATTATGACAAAATAAAAGGCTCATTTGGGTGTGAGCATCTTTTAAGATACAGTCAATATATCACTGTAGAAAATAGTAGAGATAAAGCAGAGCTATAAAAGATACCTTTAGGAAGAGAAAACAGACCATCATGCCTAACTTTATATTGCACTCATTTTCCTTTTACAGCCCACCTGTCAGTCCTGTTATTCTCGTCTAGAAAAGAATTTACAGTAAGTCTCTGCTTCAATCAGTTTCCATGGTAACTTGGTCCTGTTTTTAAACCTTTACATAAAAATGGCTTGGTTAAAATGATAATGCTGGAATGCTTGCCCATACCTGAACTACACCTTTTCCATTACTCAACAGTATTCAATTAGGGGTGTCCCTCCATCTGCTCCAGTTCCTTTAGCTCCTACAATACCGTCTCACTAACCAAATCAGATCAGTTTCTTTACCATCTGACTATCTCACTTTTCAGAGACACACAGGATTTGGGGTACTGACACAAAGCATGCTGTGAAGTACAGAGTAAAGCATGTTAGGGGCTGCATTCTTGAGTTCACTGGGGAGGGTCCCTCTGGGTGCAGTGGGGCCAGAAGCTCCAAGTAGAGGTATCTCTTTAAAAAATGAACCAGAAGAGGTAGAAGGGCCCCCACCTAAGAAAACTGTTTTCACAAAGGTAAAAAAAAAATTCCCCTTCCATGAAGATCAAGGGGAAATAAAAGTTCAGAAAAGCAAATGAAAATTGTAATTGATTCTAAGAATCTCTTGGTACTGTTCTATCACTGTGAATATGTGCATTTAATTCAACTTTTTGTTATCCTATATCCTACTTTCAAGCACTTCTCATGCACTTGTAATTTCTGATTCTCTGTCCCACTTTGACTTTGGCTGTGGCAATATTTTTCATAATTGTGATTACTGTTTTACGTTGTCTTAAATCTGATCTAGGAAAAATCATTTTTTTAATGTAACTTAAATACTTCAGAGATAACACAAATTACAGTTACAGGGAAATTCTAAGAGAATTTCTAAGGTGGATCCAATAGAACTCTTCAGCAATTGCTCTGAAAACTTGCTGCATTTTGTAAAAGATGAAAGATGATGCCTTACTTATGGAACCAAAAGCTCTTAAAATTGTATACTAGGTCTGCTCTTCTGAGTTGTATCTGATACCTTACTATTTGTATGGGAAAAATTTTATTCTGTAAGAGACACAAATAGAATTTATGAAAAATAATTTTTCACTGCTGTATCTGCCAGGCAGGCATGCCAAAAGCTGCTGAGTGTAGGTGTACACCCATTAATTTACAACTGAAGTTGTCCAAACAAAGACCTGATAAAGATCTCTGGTTTTGCAATGGGACAAAGAGATACTATTTTCTTGTGATAAATAATTGCCCAAAAGGTGCCTATTAGGTGTCTTAAATATCAGAAACAACTCCATGTTTGCACTGTGTTTCATAGTTTGGCTAGTATGAGATCTTACCCTTAGCCATACACAGAAGGGCACTGCTCAGTGATTTTTCCCTTTGATGTCTTTTTCCCGTTTCTCAATAGCATTACTATGCAAGGTATATGTGTGCTATATCCTTTATAGGAGTTTACATTTGTATAGACTTGATTGTCATCTACTGGTTTATCTAGATAATATGAACACCCTGAAATTCAGTTACAATTTAAAAGGAAAATGTCAGTATCCTTGTTCTAAACCAAATAATCTGGGTCTTCTGGAAGCTAGATTTAGACCTGCATCACTCCTTGCAAAGCAACTTGAAAAAAAAACAAGCATTTTTTTCCACCTCTTTGTAGCACATTTTTAACTAGCAGTTCATTTACTCCCAATGTCCTAACACTGTCCTATAGACATTAATTTCTGAGCGCAGGGCATTGTCAAATCAGGGGATCATAAATCCATTGCATTCCCCTCATCAGTCTTGGCAGTAGCATCTTCACAGTACTCCTGCGTGTCAGTAAAGTATGACCTTCTCTCAGTGATTCGTGTGGATTAGGCTTAATTGATCTATGCTTTTCCAATGGGCATTTTAACTTTCACACAGTGATTTTTTCAATACCTGGTGTCCAACCAACTGATCCCCAGTTTCCAGATGAAAGAATAAATAACATCTGATGCTTTATCAACTGAAATAAATAGAAGTTCCTTATTTTTAATGCTTTTAGCATCTTTTTTTAGCATCTTTTGAATCGATTAAAAAATTAAATACGCTTACATTTACCATTTGTTTTTAAATTCTATTCACAATCTTTTGTATAAAAATGGAGACTGACTCTGACACCATTGTTGAATTATTGACTCCATTCTGACGCCAATCTGTGCTCCAGAAATGCAGTAGTTTGATGTGAAAACTGATTATACTATTTGGCAGCTTGAAATGGGAAATCTGTCAGGCCTGGTCTTTAATACAGCTCTCACTGTGTTTAACCTGCTAATTACTGTGTAGAGCAACAGGCTAAATTTTCTTTTGTGCTGAATATTGTTCATATGTACAGCGGATCACCTGTTAGTTGCAAACCTATCTCTGTATTTTTTGATATTTCTGCCTCTTCTTAAATAGATTATAAAGTGCTGTTAAATTACGGGGGGATGGAGGGAGGGGTGTATTTCTTAATTTTTGCCTCAGTATTTTGGTTCATACTTTTTCTAGAAATTCTTAATTCCTTTTTATTTTGAAATATCTTTTTATCATCTTGCAACAGTTATTACCATGTATTTCAGAAATATCACTATCTATTACTTATTTAGTTTCTTGCTGGTAGGAATTCCAAATAGTTCACTTCTATGCCTTAAATAATTGTGTGTGTGTGGTTTTTTTTTTCCTGTATAGTTACGACTACCCTCACATACTGTTCTATATGAGATTCTTTTTTTTTTTTTAAATTCTGCATTCAATTAATATGATCTAATTTGTTATCTGTTTTCCCCTCTTATTGTGCTTTCTGAAGACATATAATTTGAAAGCCAGTTGTTTTGTGATTAAAGTAGAATGAACATGTTTGGATATAATAATAAATAGCTCAAATATTCACACATCTGTGAGCCTTCACGTTACAAATTTCAGAAATTTCTGCTGCTGAGGGCTAATTGGGTTATATATAAACAAGTATTTAAAATGGGTCAGTAGCTTGTAAGAAGTTTACTAAGCATGCATTACCTGTGTGCTGCCATCGTGGTGTATGTTTTTTGAATTGGATGATCTTTGCAATGGTAATTTGAACCTTAATCTTCCTCTCTGCCTGGTCCCTTTGGTCCTGATATCTCCCACATAATGGTGCATCTCCCAAACTCCACGTTATGTCCTAAACTTATTTTCAAGCTGTTTCTCTATCTGAGTGTTTTCTGCTTATCCAAAGTCTCCCCTCTCCGTTGTTACACTAGGGAATTCACATTTTGAAGTCTGTTCCACAGAAAGAGAGAACAGAGGAATGGCTCTGTAAACATTACAGGAGAAGAACAAACAGCATGCACTGAGAGAGGC
The DNA here is from genome assembly GCF_964211835.1 of Anser anser. Lineage (NCBI taxonomy): Eukaryota > Metazoa > Chordata > Aves > Anseriformes > Anatidae > Anser > Anser anser. The sequence continues at coordinate 20,077,014 of NC_139726.1, read as the reverse complement.
TGGAGAGTGTGAAGGAAGGAAAGAGCAGTACTCTCTTACTTCTCTCTGCCTGGCTGTCCTACTCACAGAGGGAAGTTCAAAAGCAAATTAATCAGTATCATGAAAGTTGTTTGTTGTCCATGTTTACAAGGAGAAGGGCACAGAAGACCTTCTCTGTGGTTTGTTAGAATCAGAACCACAGTATGTGAATAGTCTTACAAGCTCTCCCTTCTACTCTTCTCCTGCATCCAGCCCTCCTGACAGAAACACTTACCTATCTGGCAGTAAAACTTGTATAAAAAGCTCCTGATATTTATTGTGGTGAGATGAGAATTGTTTTATAATGGTGCAAGATAGGAAAGAGCAAATAGATCCAATGGGAAGAGAAGCTAAGATCTCAAACCAAGCCTTCAGGTTCACTTCAGAGACCACCAAACCCTGTTCTGTTCTGGAAGGCTAAAAGGTTGCAAGGAAGTCAATTTCAAACTAAGGTCATATCCACTCAATTTAATTAAGAGACTGTTGTCTTCAGAAACTCTTGTGATCACAATTGACTTGTGAGATTAATCTAATCAATATATATATATATATTAGTAGAACTATTTTAAAAAACACACATTCAGGTCACTTCACAGTTAATTAAAAAAGTTCCACTTAATTTGGAAAATAACCAGTACCAGTGAAAATAGTAAGCAGAAACATAATGTTTTCTTGTCACCTAGTAGCACTGAATAAGTAGGTATGTATATTTCAAAATGAGTTGGCTGTCTTGAAGTGACACAGACAGAGTTAGCTGCATTAGGCAGTGAGTTAAGCCAGTGAGTAGGTCTCAAAGAAACTCAGGTTCCTCACATGGCTTCTGGGCTTCTCCCTCATCTATAAAATGGACACCATGAGACTTGTTTCCTTTGTTTGATGGTAATTAATGTATTCCGGACTCTGTGATTCTCAACTGTTGTAAGGACCGTGTTGCAATGTTTTTAAGTACTTAAACAAGAAATAGAAAATAAATCATGCGTATTTTCTGGTTAACAGCCAGAAAACTCAAAAATTTGCATCTTGCAATGTGATCTTTATAAAGATTTCAATGACATTACATAAAGGTGAATCTAGCTTAATGTGTCGTTCTTAGAAGATATTTGTCAGTTCTGAGGTCACTCAGTTTCTAGAAAGAAATACAAGCTTCCCATATTACTTTTAGAAGTATTAAATAAGCAATTCATTTTCATTTGTGTGCTGAGAATCTGGGCTTTTGGGGGTTATTCATATAATCCAAACTAGCTTGCTCCATTTTCCACCATCCACTGTTTAAGTACAATTTGAAGGAAGCACAGAATCAGCCTGGGCTCTTGAGGATGTTTGACAGTTATATTTTCTTTTATAAAAGGAAAAGAATTAATCTTTTCTAAATTATAGCTGTGAAAACAATCAGCTGTGGAGGCGTGTGTCTTAAATAAGCTTTATAAATATAAGTGCTTTTGATTTCTAAAGATAATATAGGGAATAAGCCAGCTACAACAAAAAAGCATGGTTAATCAACAATGTAGCAACATCAGTCCGAGCCTGGCATCATTCTAGAAAATGAGACAAATATTAATCTAACATAGAGAACGCTGTGAATTCCAAGGTTACGTGTGTCATAAATATGTGGTTGACTCACCAGCGTTGAACTCCTGAGTGCCTTATAGATTAATTTCCTTTAAAACTAGAAGTAAAGCTCAATAGAAAAAGGATTTCATAATTTTTTCTAAGATTCTAGTTTGGTCAATATTAACACTTCTTAGAAAAATAGTGTTTGGTGAATCTACCTAGAAAAATTTCTGAACTTGCCCACTAACTTTTATTTTTTTTGCCAAAACACAAGTATAAAATCAAGACATATTTAAGATAGTGTAACGTAACATCTACAGCAATTTAGCTCTAAATGGGGAGGTTTACATTTATCATGAATTAAATTCTAATAGGCAAGCATATATATATATATTTAACAATTTTGTTTCAATAGTAGCTTCAGCAGGACTTTTAATCCAATTTAGTCAATTTTCTTTTTCATTTTTGTTGATTTTGATTTGGAGGAATTGAAGTTGTAAGACAAATATTTTGGCTTAAGCAGCTTAATCATTCATGTGGATTCAGCACCTTTATTTATCACTATAAAATTTACTAAAACAGTAATTTTTGAAGTCTTGAAAATGAAGCAGATTTAACCTGCTTGGATTTACAAACAACTAAAATAATCCATCTTCTTTGGATAAACACGCTCTTTTTCATTTCTAAATGAAGGATGTAGTATTCTCAGCAATGCAAAAATGAGATTTTTAAAAATAAAAAAGTTCTCAGGAGGGGAAGTAGAGAGAATGTTTAACCATCCTACAAATATAATATAAAAGCTCAGTCTTTTTAAGGTCACTTAAAGAAGAGACACTCTTCTCATTGTTATGAATTTCCCAGATAGCTGCCTAAGATAAATTACATTTGTGTAGTTTATTAGCTGTCACTAAACTTTAGCTCTTCAGTTGTAAAGTAATACAGTTTACTAACAATTGTGAGAAGAAAAAATGAGATATGGATATTTTAAAATCCAGAAGTGATAAAAAAAAATTTTGAAGACAAATGGTGCTTTTCTTCACACATAATCATGAGTGTTATTATTATTTTTTATTATTATTTTTTATTTTTTCCTCATTGGTTGGCTTTTCATCTATATGAATATTATTACACTGGGGAATCATTTTGAGTATTTTTTTGGTGTGTGTGTCACATGCCCAGATGGTATAAATTAGCTACATTGACTTCACTGATGTAGTACATATTTATATCCCCATGGAATGGGGAGCATATACAGTTAACATGGCAGAAAAGCTTTCTCATTTAGCAGAGGCTATCTGTGTGCATGAGAATTTCAAATTATTTTTGAAAATTTTCACATTGTTTTGTATGTTGGACCAAGGGTCTCGTAACTTAGTGGGACTTTTGCCATTGCTCTGGATCTCGTAACTTAGTGGAACTTTTGCCATAGCTCTGGAGCTAAAGGTGAGCAATCATATTACCCAATTTCAGGCTACTAGCTCAGATTGACAGGAGTTCAGTGTCTGTCAGTTCTCTTTTAGAAACCAAAAGAATTCTGTAGATAGGCAGGAAAAGATCTGGATTCAAATTAGTCTCTTAGGACAGTCTCAGTTGCCATCACATTTGGCTGGAGCAAATAGCTATGAATGTCTAACAGAGGAATATAGACTATTGCAAGCATGATTATTATGTTTACCTGTAATTTCTAGGCACCAAAAAATTCCAGCAAATACAATCATAGAACCTGTCTAGAACACCTTTAAGTGTTCTGCAAAAGATTGTTCAGACTTTTTTGGTTAACATGCATGGAAAGGCTTGCAAGAGTTATGCATAAAATTCAATGTAACCAAAAGTTCTTGTGGCAACAGAATTTGAACAAAAATCATTTGGGAATCTTTAGACAATGTTCATAAATTTCATGTACACTATTACATAAAAGTAAAAATGGGAGACCTAGGTCATTTAGAGATCAGCCTTAAAAGGCTGAACACAGGACACCCTCTTTAGTGTCCTGTTCCCAAGAGATGACAAAGCACCATGTGGGGTCCATGGCAGCATAAATGACGGTGCTTTACTGCCATACATTATGAGGTCTTAATCATTTGTATCTTTAGTCAGATTCAGAAATTTCTCTTTTCCTGCTCTGCCTTAGTTATCCTTGGTTAGAGAAACATATCAAAGGGTGTTTCACTCATTAAAGAATCTCTTTTAAAAAGTGAGAGTTTATTTACATGCTTTAATGAATGACTGATACAATTGTCTGAACAACTGTAATATAATTTTAGCTATGTTCATTTGTCTGACCTACAGCCAGTCTTGGAAGATAATATGCTATTTCACTGAATAATCAGCTCCACTCCTATTTCATAAATTGGGGTCCTCTTCTCTTAGACATAGGCATAAAAGGAAAAAAAAAAAGAAAAAAAAAAGAAAAAAAAAGAAAGAAATGTATTCACAAGACACCTTTGATTGCAACAAAATTTAGTTACATTGATCCAACCTCGAGGTATTATGCAGATGGCATCGGATTATATAGCCTTTGCCTATATTGCATACTTAAACTGACTTTAGAAAAGTTCAGGTGGTAGTTTGTCTATAAATACCATTTTTTTTAATTTTTTTTTTTAGTGGATGATTACACAGAAATTTAGAAAAGGTAGATTTGATTTCTTTATGGTCCAAATCCTTATTTAACAGAAAAGAAAGAACTATGTTAAGCTCTGTTTTGAAATTCAAATTCTGTTTATACCTTAGGGAAAGGACTATCTAGAGGCTAACATGGCTTGCATGAGCTTCAGATGATTAACCTACTTCATATTGCTCTCACCACACTGTATTGGTTAATCATTATCTTTTAACAGTGTCTTTAACAATTAGGTAAAACAGCATTTATCTTTTTTTTTTTTTTCCATACTTAGAAGAACTTGCACAAACTAATCTTATTTTTCCTTTGTTTTTCATTATACTTGCCATACGGAATATGTACCGTAGAATTAATTAAAAAAAAAAAATCACACCTTCAATCTCTATCCTTGACTAGATTCAGATGAGGTAATTCTTTCCCATCTTTACTCTTCCTCTAGGCCCAGTGTCCATTATTGTTGAACGAGACACTATGGGTTTCTCGATGATAATGAAAAGAGGTTGTTAAAATTCAGTCAGGCATTTTCCCACTCAGAAGCTGTTTTATCAGCTGATGTTTCCCTGAAGCATTAGACAGCTGATTGAGCAGTCCAGTCCAGTAAGGAGAAGACATCATTGAATATTTTGTCCAGAATGAAACAGTCAGATCTACTATTATTTTATTTTCCTTGAAAGACAAATTTCATGCATCTAAAGGTGAAGCACAGTTCAGATCACTACAAGCACTATTTCAGCCAATATATATAGTGCACCTTGGCAATGGAATACTTCTCACTAAAGAGTCATCCAGATAAATGTATGTTGAGATTCACCCTACTCTGATATTATTTTTGGCTCCTGATGTGACAGAATATTCAGTATGTTTAAAATATACTGAAATATATTTTATTCTTTTACCTTGCCTTTTGCTCCTGATCAAACTTTTGCAAACTGACTTGTGTTTGCTCCTTCGAAAAGCCCTGCTTACTGTACTCAGTAAATGTTCTGTTGTTTAGGATAAAAATATGACCACGTGAATGTATGATTGAAATCATATTCAGTTATTAAAATCCACATGAAAAGTCTAGCTTGACACAGTCTAGAATGATATCTCCTCAAGCTGTGAAATCTTATTGAAAACTTGCTTCAGAAATTACCTCTGAGAAGCTGGATGTGCCTTTCCCTTTTGGACAATCTGGTCATAATTCATATAAAAAAAATATACTGTGTACACACACTCATATAAAGAAAAAATATGTTACAACTAAATCTAAGATCAAATATTGCTCTTAAACTTAAAAGTGTTTCTTGGAATATCCTGGAGTCTGTCTACTGCTGCAAGGATTATACAGAACTCCACAAGAAAACATTGACAGTAAACTCATGGTCTGCCATTAGCCCTGTGGTAGACTGTAAATAGATATCATTGTGCTCTTTGTGCAGCCATGCTATAAATGAATACTTGAAAAAAAAAGAGCAGAACTATTAAAATGAGTAAGAAGTCCATAAACTTCTTATTAGAAGCTACAGATGGGTAGATCTGGCACCTGTTCTGTTTAAAGATCTGTTTTTTTACACTGCCTTTAGATGCCCAGAATTTGGGGGTTAATACAGTGTTAGAAGTAGTAGAAATGTAAACTGAATAACAAAGACAAGAATATTTCTGATGGCAAAGACTGGCTAATTTTGGAGATTTGTGCTCAAGAAACATATAAGAACTGTGTCTTGGGAGCATTTAGTAACAAAAAATTCCCATATGGAGAATACATAAGTAGTATTTATTCTTAATATTGCTTCCCCAAATTCAAAGATTTCAGTGCCATGTTTTTAGCATTTCCCAAGGCCTTACATTTCAGAAACTTTATATTTAAATATCTCTTTTCCAGAACTGTAATAATAGAAGATTTCATTAGCAACATTTAGGAGTTTTAAATTATTGCTGTAGAAACAGATACATTATAGTGCACAAAGGAAAAGACAGAATAGTTTTCCCCCACAGCAGATTCTCAGTGTATATTGTATGATTCATGGGAAGAGCAATCATGTAAATCATCTGTGTTTTTCTTTTTGAATAGATTTAAAGCTAGCTTTATTTCCAAATTAAGAAAATGTTATCAAGGTAATAGAAAAAATTCTCACCAGCAAAAAGCCTACATGAATACATACTCTGTATTATGCATGTAAGCAACTCCATTTCAAAGGTAAAAAGATTATTTTTTTGTTGACAAAGAAATTGTGAGGAGTTGGAGTTGCTGTGAATTCTTGAAGAGCTAAGAGTAGTCTTCCAGTGTGACATAAAAAATGTCTTATGATCACATGATTTTTTTTTCTTTTCTGTACAGACTGGGTATTAAGAAAACTACCCCTCTATTTGTTTTCCTTTTAATCCATCCATTCTACTTCATCTTACTTTGATCTGATTTCACATGACTGCTAGGTCTCAAACATTTTGTACAGACTCAGTCTTCCACCTCCCACCCAGTTTCATGCTCCTTGGCCCTGGTGCTAGCACATCATGTATTTGTTGAGCATCTCCTCTCCTGATCCTGAACCACGCATGCTGGAGGCAGCGGATCAGATCAGTGTCAACTAGTTTTGCCTGCAGTATATTGTTCTGGAACAGGATAGAGGCACCAGCATTGCATTTCAATGGGAAAAAGTGTTGCCAGCTATGGAGAGGTTTGTACCTTCCAGCCATGGATTCTCTCTGCAGAGAAGAGGGATGTTATTCCTCTGCTATCGCTAACTTTACTGGTAAAATCTGTGGAACAAAGGAGATCACTGTGTTGAATTTGAGTCTAGGCTTTTAAGCTGTGCCAATATTATTTTAAAATTACCTGCTTACTGTTTAATGATCAGAATAATGTAAGACATTCTACTCATCTGTTACTCCGTTTTTATCCTGCCCATGATCTCTCCTGTCCTCCTGTGTACTGTGATTGCAGCTGGAGTAGCTTTGTGTTTGCCAGCTCAAACACTGATTATACATCTGCTGCAGAAAAGAACTTTATGTGGGATGCAGGAGCTATGTGGGAACCTATAACACAGGTGGTCAGTTCACACTGAGCTCTGTGTGGCCTTGACTAAACTACTGCCTGCTTTTGCCTGGGCTAACTGGTGCTGTGCATGGATACGGTTATGCAAACATGTCTTCAATAGTCCAACTTTCAAAAGAAAACAACCCCAAATTTGAAAATCTGAATGGTAATTTGTTGTGCCTCAGATGCTACCATGACATTATCATATAGGGATTAACGTATATTCCCTGGTAAAGTAGTAGTCAGCTCTATAGTACTGTAGTAATGCATGTTCAGAGAAACATTTCAGGTTACATTCATCCACAACTTCAGCATTTTGAAGCACTTTTTCCCTTAACCTCCCTGGCACAGCTCTCAGCCAGTGCAAATCCTTATGTTCTCCCAAGAGCAAGTTTACCAGTGAACTTCAAGAAATCACATCCTGTCCATAACAGTTTTGCAGCAGTGAGATAACAACCATGTATAAAGCTTATCAGCTGTTACTGCAAACATTTAATTGACTTGATAATAAAGAACTTTTAAGATGAATTTTAAAAATCAAGACAAGAATTTGATGTAAAATTGTGCTGGGTCTGGCTGGGAGTTAACTTTCCCCACAGCGGCCCACGTAGTGCTGTGCTCTGCACTTGTAGCTAGAACAGTGCCGACATCCCCCCAACATTTGGTTTGCTGCTGAGCAGCGCTGGCACAGCACCAAGAGTTCCTCCAAGCTCCCCAAGGCCAGCAGGCTGGCGTGGGCAAGAGGCAGGGAAGGGACACAGCCAGGGCAGCCAACCAGAGCTGACCAAAGGGATAATCCATACCTAGGGTGGCACGCTCAGCCATAAAAGCTAGGGGGAAGTAGGAGAAAGAAGGACTTTCATTATGAAAACATTTGTCTTCCCAAGCAGCTGCCACATGACTTGAGGCCCTGCTTCACAAGAAGTAACTAAACATCACCTGCTAATGGGAAGTAGAAAATCATTTTTCCTCCTTTTGCTTCTCTGTGGCTTTTTTTTTTCTTTTTTTTTTTTCTTTCTTTCATTAAACTCCTCCTTATCTGAACCCATGAACTTTTCTTTTTTCGTTGTATTTTCTCCCCCTGTCCTTCTGAGGAGGAGGAGTGAGAGAGCAGCATTGGTGTTGCTTAGCTGCCCATCAGTTTTTAAACCACTACAAAACCATAAACAGGTTGAACAAACAAAATCATTTTGGGGCTGATTCTGACATGGTTTAGAATTGAGAATTTAAACAGACATATTTACTATATACTACTACATTGTAAAGCAATGGAAACATCATGTAGCATCATTCTTCGTGTGATGCATAATGAGTGGAAGGAGTAATTGGCACTGGCTGTGACTTAAGTTCATTGCTAGCCTCAGCCATTACTGTCCAAAGCTGTATTTTAGACTGAATGCTGACTCTCCTGTCTGTGGAAAAACTTTCTATTCACTCTAATTAAACTGGATAATACAATTCATGAACTGTTTCTGGATCACTGCTCTTCTTACTTTAATGGAAATCAATGAAAAATAAGTAGACTTCCACAGGAGGAAATAAAAGTACAAACTCAATCTCAGAAAAATAGTCCATGAAGATTTGTCAAAAGTGGAACACATTGGCGACCTGTGGCCTTTCCTGGGCTTGTCTTGGAAATGCTAATGTCCAGATGGTACTATTTCATGCTACTTTGAAATGAGTTATCAAATCCTGCCACTAGTATGCAGCCAAATAAGCTAGAGTTTTAAAATGAGTTATCAAATCCTGGCACCAGTGCACTGCCAAACAACCAGAGATTTTACAACAGAGTGCTGTGGAATGACCAAAACAAATCTTAGAAAGGGAAACCAGAACAGTTCTGTGACTGCAATTACAACTAAAGAAGGCTGCAGCTTGCTCAGTGAAGCAAATCCACTGTCCCTAGCAATCTTGTTTCTGGTACGCATTGCTCTTTAGACTTCCATTGCAAGCTGGAAGATTTAACAGTGTCTACTGAGAAACCAAAATGTTGCACCAACTCCCAGTTCTCCTAGCCCTTCTCCAGTTTCTTTCCCTTCACTTGTGCATGGGGAACTTTAAACGATTTGTGTTTCTCTTGTCGCCTAAAGCATTCTTCCTTTAACACTGCAAATACCTCCCTGGAATAATCTGGAGAGGCAACACTTGGGTAGTAGTGCATGATGTGTTGCTGCTAGAGAAAGCTAGACAGGATTTTGGACAGTAAAGCAGAAGTTGGGTTACTTTTGTAGTTTTCATTATGTTCCTGTTCAGACATAAAACTGTTTCTCATTTGTTGGCAGAGTGTACAGGTCTTTTTCAAATGATATCACATGATACAGTAAAGGTGGTTTCCATTCTCCAACATGAAGTAGTTTAGAGTAAAGCATTAATTGCTTTTGTCCACACTTTTTGTAAAGTATTAGTTGCTTTTTGTAACTTTGTAGTTGCTACAATAAGGCAAATTTGTTGCCTGGGAATTTAGAACTGAGTTCCAAATCTGTACTTAAAAAAATCTGTTCAAATTCTAGTTTTAAGATTCTACAAGAATCTTTCATAAACAGACTGAATATTTCTATCTCTGTGACTCATTTAAAGTGTACACTTTGTAACAGTCAAAGATGTTTAATGATAATGCTTAAGTTTATATGGAATTTTTAGAAAATTGTAAACTAGCAGCAAAGTCCTTTCTGCAGTGCAGGGCAGCAAGGTGGATGATGACAACAATCATGTGTAACCTGCACAAGAATGGCATGCATCATTGTAAGGGGTTGGCTGGAAAGGACACCAGGCCCTATCTTTAGCCACAAAGCCCAGGCAGAAGATGCCTTCAAAAAGGTACTAATCATTAGGTCTCAGATTCTCAGTTCCAGCTTTTGATCCTTTGCTGCCTGTTGTCAGTTCCAACTGTTTCCCCAAACTATTTCTCCTCTGTGGCAGGAAAAAGTGGTTTTCCTGCCTCCTAAGCCTCAATGAAATCAAAATGTTTCAAGACATTAAGTGCAAAGGCGTAATTAGTTTTCCAGTACATGATGTGAAATGAATTCCATTGAAACATGTAGCATTTAGAGGACAAAAAACAAGCAGCCAAAATGATCCATGTTAAAATTTTAAAAATGGTAAGTCAATCTTAATATTTTATCTGATAACACCTACTTCCTTAACAGTTTTGAAATTGTTGTTTCTTAATAACTGAAATTTCGTCAGCTTAAGTATATCTGTGTATAGTAGTAATGTCTGTTGCCATCTAAGAAACTCCCTAATACAAGACAGGAACTCCTGTTTAGAGTTGAAGATCTTTTAAGAAATTCCTGTGAAAATTAAGATGATGACAACATACAGGTGAAACAATGTCAAAAGGATTTCTTGCATGCAGATAAAACTTTCCTTGCATGATGAACTGCATTGGAGTATGCCTAAAATAGACGTCTATGATTCTGTATCTGCCTTAGGTTGCCAGCAGATTACCTGAAATAAGAGGCATCCTGGTGTTTCTCTTAGCATGCACTTAACAATTTAGTCAGAGACTAATCTCAACAGTCATTATCTACCGTAGCTGTATCACCTCTAAATGATCCTTTAAATATTTATAACATGAAATGTTTTAACATGACAAATGCAAGCAAAAACCTGTGAAATACAAAAAAGACATTAGAACTAGACTTCAGATTCCTTAACAGAGTGTAAATGATTTTCCCAAGATGAAGTGAGGGAGTAATCAGTATACCTAAATAATCAGGCTCAAGATCAAGTTCTATCAAGTTACTCATGTCCAAATGGAAAAAAATAAAATAAAATAAAAAAGGCATTTGAATTCTGAAGTAGCTGCTGCTTAAAAATTTGGCTTTACTCCATTGGAATTCATTCCAGAAGCTATGCAGAATGTAGATCCGTGAACTCTTACTCATCCCTGCCCTTATATTTGTTAACCTCCTACAAAAAATGATTAGAGCCATCTCAAATTCTGCACCTTAATCTGACTCCATAATTTCTGTGTAGGTTTTATCTCCCAGAATTCTATGTATGATCTTCAAAGGTATTTCAGCTTAAGACATCCCTTATCTTTGATCATATTGTTTCAAAATATATCTTATCATGTCAGTAAAAGGAAATTAATATTTAGAGAACACCTTCAAGTAGTTCAGAATCCTAAAACAATATAAACATAATGGCTTAGAGAAACATAGATCAAAAAAGGAACTCAGTCATCTTGTTTCTCTAGCAAGGGGAGGTTTTGCAAAGGAAAGAGCCCTTTATGACATTTCACTTGTGTCAATTAACCATAGGGTGTCATCTTCACATACTGGCACAGAGGTTGTGTGGTTTTCTTTGGAGAACAAGAACCAAAACAAGGATATTCTTGCAGAGACCCTGAACTATATCTTACCTCCTGTATAATTGCATTTCTTCTCTTTTTATTCTGTCTCTAAGTCTGAATAAGGTTTCTGAACCTGAGGAAGAAATCCGGTGAAAAAGTTTCACAGCATTAGCTTGTGATACTTAGGACACAGTGTCTATTTCAATACCGTATGTCATTCCAGTTGTACCCTCTGCCCTGCATCTGTCTTTGTTCCCTGAATCCTCTGTGTGTCATGGCCCACAAGGTCATTTCCACTTATGATACTACGGTTTTATGCCAAGCAGACAGACAATGGTTGTGCTGCCAGCCTGCGTTACTCTAACAGCTAGATGTTCCCTTCTTTTAAAGAGTACAGATCTGGGGTGTCCACATGGAGAGAGATCGTGAAGCGCTAAGTGCTGGGATTTACTGGCCACATCAGCAGTCTGTAGTGATAAGGTAACCAAAACATGAGTTGATCCATTGCATCTAATAAAATCAAACTACTTCTCCAAAGCCTTGAAGAGAACAGGAGAATACATAAAGAGTTGCTGCTTTGTCCCTGTGTTTTCATAAGAAAGTTGTTGTCCTGCTGCCTGAAACTCACTGAAGCCTAAATTATCCAATACCATTAAGCTGTGAAGGACAGTCATATTATTTAAGATCTTGCACTGACCATTCATGCTAAGTTGTTAAAGAAAGTCATTTTATTTATGGTCTTTGAGGTTTTTTTTTCATACAGTCTTTCAGTATTTTTCAATCTACCATATATCAGACAAATCATCATAAAGTTCTAGTGAACTCATGATTCAATGCCATTAATACCTGCACAAACAATACAAACTGTAGATCTTCAGTTTCTAAAATTCAATTTTATTTTCAATTCCCAGAACACCTTCAGTTTGGTCTGTAAGTCATCCTGCCAAAGGCTATTTTTTCCTCTATGGAATATCTGTAGCTGATTCCTGTGGTAACTTCTAACATTAAAAATATGAGGGACTTCTGAAATATTTTCAAGCTTGATGCCTAAGTGATTTACATAATAATTCTGATATAGGCAAGTACTAAAAAAGCTTGGGTTTTAGGTGTTGATTCTCAGGGATGCTAACAAGCTATCTAAACTCTGTTAATCAAAATAATACTCAAAATGATAGATATCATGTAGTTATCTAGCTAGGAATGGGAGGAATACCTGATCTCTTATCTCCTTTGCTGCTGGACAGTACTGAAATCAATTCCATGTTAATGCTAGAGGAATAGGAAATTTCCTTTAATGCTTAATGGAAGTGAAAATCAAATGTGAAGACTGCACACCAACACTGCTAGAAAAATATTTCCAGTAATTCACTTCATCTCCTATCTCAAACTTGGCAATTAATTTGATAGCCATTCTTTTTTAATCTGTTCTTTGTCTCACAAAATCTATTTTGAGTTTCCTCATAAAATAAAAGAAAAACCTCACCTCTTTTTCCCATGTAAATAGTACAAAAATTATACTTCACAAATATTATAAATTCTGAATTGGAACACCTTCAGCTTTGTCTCTTGACAGTGAATCCCACCATTAGAAACAGCTGTGGAACAAAACATCATTGTGTGCTGAAGGAGTAGTTTGAGGAATAAGAGTCTCCGAAAATCAGCAAAGTTGGTAAGAGTTGTCCATATCAGTATATATATTAGCATTGCATAGACAATCACAGTGTATTTGTTAACAAAATCCCCCTAATTTATTAGAATTTTTTGAATAGGGTCCTATGCGATCATTCCAGCCTACTCATGATGTGGTTCTATCAGTCAACTTAACCTGTGTCTAAAACATCTCCTAACATCTTAGTTACACACAAGCGACTGTCTTATATTAGCATTCCTGCATCTGCAGGAAGAGTTTCTTCTGAATGTTTAAAATTATCTATGTAAGTTTAGGTTGTTCTTCTGCCAAAATTGTTTTGGGGACACCTTATGACTGACAGCTTCTCTATCCAGAGAGGAACAGTGTCTATGCACAGCAGAGGCTGCTTCTGGGAGTCTCCAGGACTGTCTTAAATTCCCACCTGGAGACCTCCTGGAACAATTAGTCAAATATATATATTTATTTATTTATTTATTTATTTTTATTTTTTATTTTTTTGTGTGAAGGCAGCCAGTAGTTCAGTCAATCCACTTGTCTCTAGCTGAGCTCATCTCTACAGAGACCAGCTGGGAATGCAGCAATTTGATGACTGTGTGCTGGGCAGGCACACAGGTATGGCCCTGATACACAGCTACACAATGAAAACACATTACAAACTTGAATTTCATCCGTGTATCACAATTACAACTTAAATTCCACGTATTTTGCTCTACAAGATAGTATGGAAAACTCTTTGGGAAAAGACATTTGACAAATCACAATAAGAAGAGCATATGACAGATGCACCATCAAATGGTCAGATTTCCAATTTGGGTGTCTGATTTGGACAAACAATTAGGTTTGTTTAGACAACCCTATCATTCTATCATTTGGATGATAGGGTTGCCTAAACACCAGGGTTTTGCTAATATGAGTCAAGTACAAGACTTAAGAAGGGCCATAATATTTGCTGTTCCTATAGGAAATAAGGGCAAACTGTGAAATGAAATTTTCTACTGAGAGGTTGCCATGAAACTGGGCAGGAATTTGAGTCTGCAGCAGTCATTTCAGGTAACTAAGTCATCTCGCTGTGGCCTTCCTGATTCCTGTGGAAGCACAGTTTAATACCCTTCCAAAGCCTTATCTCAGTATTTTCTCTTGGGAGCATACAGCACAGTATGCAGTTAGTACTGATAAGGAAGCTATTAGAGGAGTCTGCAAGATCACAAAACTAATAATATAGCATAGAAAAGAACGACACTCCCCCCTCATCCCCCACTTCCCACCCAGCATATGTGGTAGCTTAACTTCCATGGAACATGAATAGACAATATTTATATTCCCCATCTCATGCTCAGGGTTTAATCAACTTTCAGGTGAAATTCAGGGTGTCCTTTCCAGTCAATTTTTTTTTCTTTTTTTTTTTTTTACTCTCTGTTTTCAGATAAACAAAATCCTGCAACTAGCAATCAAACTGGAAGTAGCTGTGAAACCTAGCTTTATAATGAATCACATTAGAATGGTAAAGGTTACGAATGGGTCACTGTAATCCTGTCATCCTGTTAGCTAGGCACTTACTTCTTTACTTTTCAGTCCTAAGTATTTGATTTAGATACCTAATGTGCTTTTTCACATAGTTTTTGCTTTTGTCTGTTTACCTGCAATATTAGGAATAGTCATTGTCTTTTGTTCAGAACATATTCATGGCAAGGTAATTCTGTTTAGTCATGCTAGGTAAGTTGTCTTTTGTCACGCTTTTGATGGGCAAATAGATTTTTGTTGTCTATGTTTTGTTTTGATTTACTTTTTTATGAATTCAATACTATCTTCTCAAGATGAAATTGTGCTGATCAACAATAACTTGGTTGCATTTCCTGTACTGCAATTTACACTTCAGGCATATTCGTAGCAGTATATGTGGGGTTCTCTTTTTATGGGCTCCCCTTACCTGTTTGCTCCTCTGCTACGTTGTTACATTATCTTAAAAGTATGTAAGACCTTTAGTTGTCTCAACCAAATTTTATTTTAATTCACACTACTACTTTAAGGGCTGCAGGTATATAAGAATATCAACTTGAGCCACTGCCAAAGTGAAAAATTGGCAAAAAAAATCTCTTAATGTCTTCCTGCTGGTGAAAGTTAAAGGCATTATCTTTTAAACCTAGCAAGGAAAATCAGCTATTTCTGGGAACAAAACATAATTTTCTATAATGTACTGAATCTATTTTCACAGGCCTTGGCAGAGCATTATCTTTTCCAAGATCTCTTGCATCTCAGCATGTTTTTCTGTTACAAAAAAAAAAAAAACCAACCACCATCTCTAAAGTAACTAAATCTAAATACTAACATTTTAGCTAAGAGACTTTTTATTGTTTTGAGTTCCAACTGTGTTGCATTCTATTTTTATTGGACAGTGAGGAGAATGACTAGATGTTAATTACATCCTTCCCTTTTGACTCACCACCCCTATTGTTTTCGTAACTTGTAGGCAAGTTCGATAGCAGAGAAGTGGACAAATCCTAGGGAAATAAAATAAAAAGGTTGAAGGGGGGAAAAAGGAGAGAGAGAATAAAGATAATCAAGTATAGGAAAATAGCTGGTATTGCTCTTTTCTTGAGACATACATGAAACCTCACAGACTGAGCATGAGACTCTCCCCTTTCATTCCCATGTCACACCTTCTGCAGCAAGTTATGAATACCATGCATTTGTAGCACAGCTTGACTCCTGCTCTTGGATCCCATATGGCCGAGTGAGCTAGCAGTTTTATCCTTCATCCACATCAGATTCCAGGCTGAAAGAGGCCATGGCAACTGTGCAGCCAGATACTCCTCCAAGCATAGCCCTGATAAAAGGCACGCTCCTAATGATGCTAGCTAGCCCTTCCTCACTTGACCAGGCAGACGCACAGATATTCCTGTACCCCATGATCAAATGCCTGCATCCAACACGTGGTGAGAGCTGACATATTCATTGCTGTGACAATAAGTGTTGAAGTCCAATGCATTGAAGAAAGCTGGGAATTTTTGTTACTTTTGTGTAAGGTAACAACATCCCCAAGTAGGGATTATGCCTCACTGTGTGTTTGGGGCAGGAGTATCACATGCACTGTTGGCTTGATGTCATTAACATCTGTGGTCAACTTCTTGCTGCTTTTGTTTGCAGCAGAACATGTCTGATACTGAACATTTTGGGAGGGTCACCTGAAATAATTTCCTCTTATACATTCTGATATATGAAATGAAATGCAGGCAGTATTGTAGCTCTTAAAGATAACTGTGCTGGCTGAACTACAGAGCATTTCATCTCATAATAATTAGACTCTGAATGCATTCAGAAAAGAAGAACAGCTAGCAGCTAATAGTTTTTTTTGGACTGTACTGCTTATCTTCACCATATTCCTAGCTGGACAGATGGCAATCATGTTGTCAGTCTCACAGATTCAACAAGGACTTCAGTATTCAGGCAAACCAAACTGCCCTCATTTGCATTAGATTAGAACTGATTCCTCCAGCTTGAGGTTTTAGGCCTGCTGGTAGAGTGTGAGGGTACATTTAGTGTATAAACAGCATAGTGCTATCAGATTAGTGCCTCTTAAGGAACATGAAATTCACTAGAGAGAAAAATAACACATTGGTGTTTTTAAGGGAGATTTTTAAGTTTAGAAAATACAGCAATTCCTGTGTTCTACGAATGGCTATGGAATATGTGCTATAGAATGCTTGAAACTTCTTAAAACAGTATAAACACATTCTGAGGTTTTGCTTCTGTAGTGAAGAAGTCTAACCTATTGGTACATTTCAGTGTTTTGAATATTCCTACAGACTCTGCATAATTTGATTTCTGCCATTATGCTGGTGTGATACTTGGCTCTCTGTTCTTTCTCATTTCTTCAGTTGTACGTGCATCTCTGTGTGCTGCCTCTCTTTTCTTTGGTCTTTCATATTTATTCTCTCGTGATTTATGTTGCACACAGTATTCTGGTAGAGATACGAATTTCCTTTTGTTCTGTCATGTGAAGACTGACTGTACTATCTTTCTTTGTTCAGTCCTCCTACTGATTCCCCCCAAATTGCAGAAACAGTGGGTTTCATATGTATTCAGTTAACTTCTTGTCTGAAGTATCAATACAAATGCATTATATTTAACTTATAAACCCAGTAATTAATTCTAGCTTGAACTTAACTGCATTTAACGCTCAGCTAAATTTTAGGTAAAGAGGAACCAGATTTTCTGTTTCGTTAGAAATTCTCCTATTTCATTTTTTCAGGTCCAAAATGGAAAAGCATTCTGAAATTCTTAATGAAATGAATCCTTATACCTGCCAAAATCAGTTGGGTTTAATCAAAGCATTTTCTATTAATAAAGTCAAAAGGATTGTGACCTTCCTTATTACTTATTTTATTTACAAATTGTATTCAAAACAAACAAACAAACAAAAATGTTAAAAAAAATAGTATTTTGTTTGATCTTTTTAAATGTCAAACTAGACTAGGACATATTCTTAGCTGAAGAAGGTAAATCCTAATTTGAAGATTCAAGAAGCATCAGTTTGCTTTCATAAACAATGAATTGCAAATGTTCATTGTTTGTCAGATTCTGATAATGATGATGAGCATATCATTTCTTCCAGAAGCAAAAACAAAAACAAAAAAACATTTTGGGAAAAGCTTTACCCAGCTCTGTTGAGAAGCCAGTAATAATTAAGTAATTAAGACATTACTTAACACAAAGCTTAGCTAGACCAGCATTCACAGAGTCATAGCCAACACAGAGAGGACAGAAAACATCCTTACTGAGACAAGGGCAATTTCTTTAGTATTCCCGTGTATTCTCTAGCATTCAAACTATGCAAATATCTTTGCAAAACATACTTCAGAAATATTTTTGGAATTACACCGTAGAAGAGATGGCAGTCAGGTTATCAGCTGTTAGAAGTTGTTTTTCCTCTTGTTTTTTTTCCAGGAAACAAAAATCAGAACAAGATTTCATTTCAATCAATAATATTTACAAAAAAATGAAGGCTTCTGAACTGTATACAAAAATATATAGTTTTAAATTTATTACTTGGCAGTTTCCTTTTATGATGTTTGCTTCAATTTTATACTGTAAATAACAAGACCTGTCTTTACTATGAGAGTATATGAGAGAGTTTGGGTAATTTGGGGACAAGTTATAAATTGTGTGAGGGCTGTGTATACTTTTGATGCTTATTTGAAGTACTGAAATGGTAGAAGGGCTTCACTGTTGTATTTATACTTGTTAGAATACTTTACCATGAAAAGAAACCTCACCATAAACCTAATGTTATGGTACTCTTAATTGCTGAGGAGTATTGTGAACTCTGTAAAGGAATTGAGTATGTGTCTTTACAGTGCTGGGTCATGGCTTCACCAAGACAATGCAGTAGTGTGTGCTGTATTCTCAGCTACCTCTTCAAAAGCTGACATTCCCTTCAACGGAGTTTAGCTCAGTTAAGGGGGGACGCAACTCATCCATGGTAATGATGCCAGCAGAGAGATGAGTATATCTGCTCAGGCATTTTCCATCCTTATAGTGATAGTTTGAATCTGCTTTGAATCAAATCATTACAGCACAATACTGTGACTAGTGACTTTGAAATGATTTTGATATGAAGACAGAATGAGCCACATATTAGAATTTACTCTTCCTTTAAAAAGTGGGAATATTTTCATGTATGGACTACTTGGAAAGGGAGAGCCCATTCTTCAGGAAATGGCTGCATCCTCTACAGCCTCCCATGTAGAATAATAAAAAATGATAAAAATTGTTTTCCAAATAAAAGCTCATGGTATTTTAAACTCTGCACAGCATGTCTTCCAGTTTTCTCTTTCATCCAGTCCCCCAGGTATTTATTGAGAAAACTCTCATTTCAGTAATGTTGGAATTCAGAGTGTTTTCTGCCCTATCCTTGCTGCTACAGCATCATAATAAAAGATGGACTCAAGCTTTTAAGGAAGTTGAACTGAAATTGGAGAGTTAATAGACATAGGCTCGGCACAAGCAGCAAATGGTCTCCTATAAATAACAGGTTTCTGCTACTGTGTCAGATTTAGGCTGTCATCTCTGAGTGTTCAGGTTATGGGAAAACTGGTCACAGCCCAAATCTGCAACTTTTTAAATATTAATAGCACTGCTCTCCTTTATTTTTATTGAGTTATTCAATCATTTGCCAGTCTTGCCAATGTTATTTGACTGCATTAGCAGAGAGGTTAAGAAATGTCAACCCAGTGTTTATCTGCAATAGAGGGAAGGGCCACCAGCAGGACTTCTGCAGAAGCACACTGGAGCACAAGGAACAAGAGCCCCAGGGTGAGGAGTTGCCTAAAAAAGGAACAAAACCAAGAGACTTATTGGTGTCTCATTTTTGCTTATCTCTACTGGAGTACTCTATCAAGTTACACACGCTGTGTTCTGAAGAATGTTACCTTACAAAAGATAAATGGTACCAAAGGAAATGACAAAAACTCAGCACTTTGGAAAATCAGATTGGATATATGCTATATGTATGAAATCAGCTACTCATAATTACATTAAAACACCTGCATTAAATCTCATATGAAAGAAACATAGTTAAAGCATAAGTGCTGGAAAAGATATAAAATTTAATAAGGTTGTTTCATAGTGTCTAAGTATTCCATTGCTTAAGGTAGTAGCTTTATTCAGCTGGGACTATATATATGTATATATTTTGAATTTAACATATATTTTCTTGGGAGACAAAATATTTGAATTGCTGTAACTACATTCATTTCTTTCTTCAACAATGCTGAGAAAACATATACAAAATAGATTTATGTTATTTACTTCTAAAATATAATTTACTTACTCTAGTATTTTTAAATGTACTGAATATTTATAAGGCTTTTTTTGAGGTAGGCTCTGGTTTAACAGAAATAGATGAAGCAGTCATCAGGTGGGTTTAAAACATAAATGCTTGCAGAAAGTAGTAAGTCATTAGTTAAAAAAATACATTGACAAATGTTGTTAATATCTTTTTCTCAATGGCTGCCACGGTAGTATTTTTAATGTGCTCTATTTGTTCTTTTATCTTTTAGTAGTGGCATTACTTTCTATGATTTACCCATGTAATTTACAACAGAGATTAACTGACAACAAGATGTATTATGGATTTACTTTGGTACTGTTCCCCAAGTGATTACTTTTATGCTCTTTTACCCATGCCTGACTGTATTCTTTTTCTTGGTTTGCTGTTCTTTTCCACCATCCCTTCAGATTTCTGTACTCCTTTTGATGCTGTGTGTGTGTGTGTGCACTTGAAAAGTTTATAGAAAGCCAGATTATAAGAAAGAACTCCATCATCTGCAGTTTACTAGAAATCCTGACCTGAAATACTGAGTATCTGTTAACAGAGTACTTGTACTGCCTAGAGGATATGTTAGGAGCTCTGCATGAGTAAAATTGTTTTCATCTGATCCGTATACCGCAAACTCATTTGGAAGTTATTTATAGATATGCTGTGCTGTTTCCTGTTTCTACCCCTGTATATACATATATATCAATATAAGAATTGCTCTTTACCTCTTCATACTGAATGCAAACATTTCTATCTTTGTAAATCCCGTTACTCTGATCCAATATTGTTCTGGCTCCTTTATTTAAAAAATGTCATTAATTAAACTTCATACATTTTGGCAAAAGGGAACAACAGATGACAAATGGATTCAGCTGCTCTCACATCAGAAACAGGACAGGTATAGTGGTACAGTTCTACCTAGACCAGTAGGAAGTTGAATAAATTGTGCATTTCTCACGTTTGGTGAAAATGTGGCACAGCTTCATGGTCAGTTAACACCATAATATCACATCCTCCCTTCTTTTTCTTTGTCAAGACAAGAAGCAGTAATTCAACTGTAGTTGTGCAGTCACCTTTATCTGCTTTGAGTGCAGCCTGTCACTGAAGGTGTGATTCCCATCGCTCCTTCTACCCTTGGCCAATTCTGCATCATCACACCAGCATTTGCACAGCCAGGCAATGAATCAGATCATGGGCTGATCTGGCTGAAAACTAATATAGCAAAAAAGAGGATTAGTTTTCAGTTGGCTCAGTCAGACTTACTGCACTGCCATGCAAATCTGGGAAGAGGAGGTGCAATCACCCTTTTCAGCATCTGCCCATACATATCTTGCATTAAAGCAGCCACGGAGTTGTAGTGTCAATCAGGCTCAGTCTGGAAGACAAGGGTAGTTAAAAAAAACACCCTGCTGACTGTTTGAACTACAGGATAAGGGCTCTCCTTTCCACAAGTTGAGATGTCTCCATGTTAATTCAGGATGCCTTCAGGAAATGTCTGATGTGCATAAATTATTTGGATTACATCAATTAAAAAATGATTTCCAATGTAATACTGCAAAGACCCTATTTTTCTTCACTTGGGTAAGAGGAATCAGCACCCCTTGCTCAGGTCAACAGAGAAATACCATGCAAGATCAAGTGAAGATCTGCCCAGAAGGATGTAATATGTAAGAGAAAGTAGAGAAACATAGCACTAAGTTCATCTTAGCTTGAAGTAACACAAATAGTTTCAACAAAACTATATGGGAGAAAGAATTTGGCTCTGAATTCTTGAAACAGTGGGAGGGGAAATGAACTGCTGGAGGTTTAAATGAATTGGTTTCTGGAGCTCTTGATATGTCATGCCAGCCCTGCGCGCAGCACGCTGTGCATTGGTTTTGATATTAGACAGTCTGTCTTTAAAGTGCACACATAAAAAAAAAAAGGCAAGAATAGAATATCCAGTACCTCTGTCTACTTATTTTCTTTCCAACAATAAATAATCCTTGATAGGGCCCAAATTTTCCAGAGTGTTTGAAAGTGATGAGAATACCCAGTGCATTAGTTTAATCAAATAATCATAAATAAAACATTTTATGATTTGTATCTCTGTGCTTTCAAAAAAAAAAGCTGCACAATACTTGTCCAACTCTGTGTTTTTAGAAGTAAAAAGAAACCTACTTGAACTTGGCCAGTTCAGAATGGCCTTTTGGCAATGGAAACCTTGAAAGATGCAGCATATTTGGCATCATCCATGTCTGCTGGCTTGTAGAACACATTTATAATATAGGCACTTTTCAACAAAGATTCTATGTTGTCTTCGCTCTCATGGAATACTGATGCTAAACTGGCCATAGTACAAGAATTTTTCTATGGATTGCACAGTCTATTATGCACTTCCCTCAGAGGAAAAAAAAAAAAAAGAAAAAAAAAAGATAACACTAAATCCAGTAAAGCAGCGTAACTTTGGAAAAGCAGTATCGGACTAATTCTGTTCTTTGCAACAAAAAGGCAGTGGGCAGTCAGAACAAAAGATTATTTTCTAGGTCACTAGAGGGGGGAAAGGATGAGAAGTAAGGAATTTTAAACAATGATAACTCAGTGTTACTCTTGGGGGAAGGATTTCAGAATAGGATCCTAAGGAATACTTCTGGGTATCAATCTGATTAGCAGGAAAAGAAACAAGCAAATTTTTAACCTTGTGAAATAATTGGGCTTTTTAGTTAATATATGCATTTTATAGTACTATTTTCTAGTTAAAAGTGTAAGTCAATCCCATATCATGAACCTTTAAAACATTTTTAATAATATTTTGTTTAATAATATTCTTTAAATTCTCATGTCCATTGAAATGCTTCCTTATGTTATCATTCACAGAAGGACAAATGCCAGATTCTGCTACCTGTCATGCTGAAGTCATGCAGTTTACTTAATAGAGTTTTTTCATGTGCAACAGGGTCAATAAAAGCAGAGCTGCATCTCGCTTTCTTACTATATTCAGTTTAAAAATAAATCAGATATTGCATAGACAGTGTAAATTCTTTTTCAACATAACAAAAATTAAGATTCTACACAAGTTCAGATTCTAGGGAAGAAAAAAACACTTTCAAAATCACATAAATTTTTAATTAAGGATGAAATTAAATAAACATACCCTACCATAAATAACTTTTTTTCCTAACTATTTATATATTATTCATCCATAACCTACCCATGCTGGAACTTCTGCTGTTAAAGAAAGTTCAGGATTTGCTCATACACGTTTTGAAATTAATTAGCAATTCTATTCTTTTTACTACCTGTTGTCAAAATTATTTACAGAAACAATGAATTAACAAGATCAATATATTGATCAGAGGGGTGTCTAAAGGATTTCCCATACTATTGTATTAAACATAATATTAGCACATTACTTATGGAAAAAAAAAAAAGAATTCTTTAATTTTGGTGTATGTGCAGTTTGTATCAATTAGAAGGCTGATGCCCTCCCAAACATCGGAATCTTCTGAAGCACAGACAATTAATCATCGTAGCTCTTTTCAAAACGTCATGATCTTCAGTTTGGCTAGATTCATAATCCTTCATGCCCTACAATTCCTGCAAGAACTTTTTCATGCATTTCTTGGTGCAATGAAAGTCAACATGTGTTGTCATTTTGTGATGTCATTTTGTGGGGCACTGTGGAAAACAGCCTTGAATGTATGGAAATTGTAGTAAATTTTGTAGCAGAAAACTTAGCACTTGGTCACTTACCACCTTGACAATAGGAAGAGACAAATGCAAAAAAACATAGAGTAGAAACCCACACAGGTGTTCTAAGTTGTTATGTACTGATAAGCTTCCACAAAAGGAGGTGTAGACCTGCCAGCTACACACAGATGGCAGCCTTTCTCTTAATTTGCATAATCTAGCTAAAGTGCATAGAGGAGGAAGGAAAACAGGATAATGCTGAACCCAAACAAACCAGAGGTCAGGGTAGTGAAAAGAACATGCTTTAAAAGGAAGTAATAATTCACAACATCTTAATTATTTAGTATGGCTGTCCAGGGTGTAGGTGAATTTTGCAGCCTTGAGGTTGCTACGATTTTCAACCTGAAAAGAGGCTACAAAATCTGCTCAGTTACAGCTGCCCAGAAGAATACACGACATCATATGAGAATCAGACCTAGGATTATCCATACAGACGTGAATAACTCTACTTGCCACAGAAATAGAATTAAGCCATTTGAAAATAAATAAATAAATAATAATAAAACTATCACTGAATGCAGCATCATTTAAAAACAGTGAAGGATGTGTCCAAAATATGGGCATTTAAAAAAACAAAACAAAACAAAACACCCATAAGATCAATGCGGAGAAAAGCAACCCAAAGCCAACACATCCAAAGGCCTATCCTACATTATTTTTGCTTTGCATGCTTATGCACAGGTTTCATAGTCAAAGTGCAAATTTCTGTTCAGAGTACGTTTAAGCACCATTTATGATGGTAACTGTGGTTTGATGCAGGTACAGCTTCCATTATGGAAGGAATTTGATATGATCAGATTTTCAAATTACAAGTATGTAGCATTATATATTTCTTAACAACCTGACTGGAAGATTATAGAAATGTAGACAGCTATTTCAGTGTGACAGAAAATGAGTACACTTCTTCAGTTAATGTTTATAAAGCTCCCTTGTTTGCCAATACATTTATGCACATATTTATATTTAAAAAAATAGTACTGTATTTCATTTTGTCTGCTATGTTGCTTAGGATAAAACAAGTGCATCCAGCTCATTTTTGCTTGTCTTTTTTCAATATTTTGATAACATGTCTAGGATTGTTCTCACTGTTTTCCTAGAAGTATTGCATTCTGGTCATTTTAATAGTGATTTAAGAGGAACTTTCAGTGAAATCCACAGTGTAAAAATGTTTTGAGAGCAAGTAATATTCTCTCTTCCTGTGTGGAGAGCTTTGGGATTCCTTGTCTTATCATTCATCTTTCAAACCTAAAATATTAGTTTTCACTGCCTAAGACTTGTTCTTTCTTCAGCTTTGTCAATAATATCCTTTGAAAAAAACAATTTTACCTCTGTTGCTTCCTACTCATCAAGGAGAAAAATATTCCCTAACTTTATACAATGGCCAGATGATTACAATTATTCCAGTAGCTTGCATAGTAAAAGATTGTCTTTAAGTGGCACAAAAACATTTCTGTAATATCTGGGAAAACACGAATAGTAGAGTTTATTCCTAAGTTCACGTCATCTGGTATTTCTGCATTGGCTCTGTAAAGGTGATTTGCTGAGCTGTTTTCTGCTGCCAATGCTAATGTTTTGAGATGTCTAGCAAAAAGAGCAGTAAGAGAAAAAAAACACTCTGGAAGACAGTGAATCTAGAACCAAGCCCCAATAAATCCTTTACTCTGACCCTAAACATAGGAGATATACATATCCAGCCTCCTCCATAGAAAAGTTATATTGTTACAGTACCTTAATTTGGTTTTATAAACCCTCCTGTGTTCTGTGTCTGTGCACTTTTATTTAGGTATGAAAACCTTTGCATAACATAGTGCAATAACTTGCTGCACCTTGTTCCATCTGTAAATGTTTCCCAAGTTATACTGCCATTCACAGTCTTTAGTACATATGCAATTGGCATAAACTTAGGCAGTAGATATTCAGAAAGAAAGTAATTAAATGAAATTTAACACTTATCAAAAAATATTGGAATGTATTCATTTAAAATATTCCCCTGTGAGCTCATCATCCTTCTTTTCATTTTTATTCTTTTCTCTAAAATCTCCTTATTGAAACTGAAAGCAGAGAATTTATCATATTGAAAGATCAGAGGCACAAATGAATTTTCAAGATCTTTTTTCATACGCCTTATGCTGGTAGGCTTTCCTGTATTTTTGAGCAGACAGTCATAATCTGGAATTACTGTTGTCCACAGCGCATCCTTACAGCTTTCCATTTTAGGTCTGTTTGGAGTGGCCTTAGCCTCAGATTTGCTCAGACTTCATATAAAATTTGCTTTATACTTGCACACTGTCCTTTTGGTCACAGAAATATTAAAAGTGTCATTTTCATGTCCTTTCACTTGAAGTTAACTTTTAAAAAGAAAATAGAAAGAATTCAATATACA
Organism: Anser anser; assembly: GCF_964211835.1. Taxonomy (NCBI): domain Eukaryota; kingdom Metazoa; phylum Chordata; class Aves; order Anseriformes; family Anatidae; genus Anser; species Anser anser. The sequence goes on along the minus strand of NC_139726.1, from coordinate 20,050,929 downwards.
AGGAAGGTAGTTGTTTCCTTAGGAGAGCTTAACATTTTCATTTTTTCTTGAAACTTGTACCTCATTTATTCATAGACAGCTATAAGAAACTAAATGTTTTAGCACTAAATACAGACTTAGACACACTTGGCATGTTTTTTTTTTTGTGTGTGTGTGGTTTTTTGTTTGTTGTTGTTTGTTTTTGTTTGTTTGTTTTTTAAATGTGGCTGTTCTTCTTTATTTTTACCATTATTTTTATATCAAGTTATCATGTGAACATCATTACATCTATCCTTGCACCACCTGACAGAACATATTTGCTGCATCAGGTCTTTGCTATGGAGGACATCTCTGGCAAAGAAAATAAAATCTGAAAGCCATTTACAATTTTTCTCTATACTTGGTTTCCTTCAGTAATAACTGACCAAATAAAGAATGAAGTTTGCAGGTGCATCGTTGCCTTCTCTTAATGGTAAATGAATAGTTGTGTTTGCTTTAGCTGTTGCAGAAGACTTCTAATATCCAATTTTCCTCTTGAAAATTCACTGCCGCATGTTCCGCATTTTTTATCATCATTTACACAAGGAAAGCAATAGTAGTTGAAGGTCTTACTGCCAACATGATTTCTACCCTACAGGAGCTTGGTCCCTCATCTGGAAGTCTGGAGACCCCTGAACAGCCACTTAGGCATACAGAAGTACCTATGCCAGTTTCTGCTCCCATGTAAAGATATGAAGGTCTCGAAATCCATAATGCTCCAGATTCCCCTTACAATTTATATCCTTAGGAACTGGGAAGCAGATTCTGGAATCCATTCTAAATACAACAGCTCAAAGAACAATTATAGATGGAGTAAATATTCTTTTATCTCCTCTTATCCCATATGCTACTGAATCCTCCTGCAAGTAACTGATTAGCAAGGAGCTTATGTCCTCTTCAGACAGTGCATTCTGGCTGCATCTGTCAAACTCTCATTATAGGACTGCCCTCCAAAATGTCATCAAAACTGATTTTGAGGTCCAGGGATCTTTGTGTAGAAAATACATATATATTCTCCTGCTGGATTCCTCACATATTCTGATCAAACCTTCTGCTTTTACTGAGTACTGCAGTGTCACACAGGGGACGAGATTACACAAAGTCACCACAAAGCTTACGAGGCCTCTTTCAGCAGAGCATACTATAGATATCCCACCTTTTAGAGAGCTCATATTTAAATGACTGCAGTATTACGATAGAGTCTTAGGGAGTAAAGTTCTTTTCAGTTGCTAAAGAATTCAGTATTCATGGAATTTTTTGCTTCTTTTGGAATGTTGAATGCCTGAAGCAACACAACAGTCTCCTTTCCTGGTATGGGATACCTGGCTGCTCCTTCCTTCCTAGCTTCCTTCCTAGCTTCAGCTGTTCTGCAGAACCCTTCCTCCTGAAGCAAGTTAGGACCCTTGCTTCTCTGGAGACTTGGTCTTTGGTCCTTCCCTTTGAGGATTAGTTGGAATGACGTTAGAGCCGTGTCTGCATTTTACGTAGTTCGTTCTGGTAGTATTGATCTCCAGGGTCAAACTTATCAGTGCTGGGGACAATGTGAGGCTGCTGCTGCCTTTTTCTGCCTTCTTTTCACTGTTGGGTCCTGGCTGTGGATGTTTGGTTGAGAAAAATTTCTTCAGAGGTAATCATATAGATGATTGCACAGTACAATTTGAGGTAACTATCCCTGGACACAGACTTGAGAAAAGATAATGTCAAATTGAGTATCTATATGAAATGAGTCTCTTCCCCAGTCTGAATAAGTATCAAAAATAACTGTTTGTTTACAAGATAGGCAGGGATCAAATCTAAACTGCTCAGCATTACCTACAGTAGTCAGAGCAAACCAACTGCTTTATCATATTTCACTTTGTCTTTTAGTCTAGCTCATTTGGGAAGAAGGAGTAGCACTGGAAAAGTTTTAATTGTCAACAAGATTTGACAACATTCAGTGAAGTTGTGGATTATGTATTATTGGGTCTGTCAAATTACATTTTGTGGTAGAGTACGTCCTTAGGATATTCTGACCTTGTATTCATGAAAACAGTGAAAACCTTCATCTCCAGACTGATGCATGACTTTGGAGCTAATTTTATTTGATATCCAGGTGTACTCTGGATATCAAAAAATGTGTATGTGTCTCAGTTTTTGTATTTCTGATGTTTGTAATTGCTAAGCCCTGTTCTGATTTTAGCCAATCAACCAAGATAATCTCTGATTTTAATCTCAATTAGCACCTCAGCTAGCAGGGATATAGGAAAAATAGTCTTCTGGAAACTGTAGATCCTTGGTATGTCATATAACTAGTTTATATTCTATTTCTCAATCCTAGAAATTACTTTGGCTACAAGAAATATATGTCCATACATGTGTCATGTATGATACTGTTTTGAGCTACAATACTTTGATAACTCACTTCTGTGCAACTGATATTCTCATATTTTACTGTCGTGTTTCAAATATAAAATTTGAATCTGATATCCAGCAGTTGTAAACCTTTTCATCTTCTATTTCATTGTTTTAGCACTCCAATAATTTTCAAATTTAGAAGTAATCTCTGCCAAAGTTACGCCATACTGCTGCATTTGGCATAAATCAAAACTATGGTTTATATCACTTCTGAAGATCTCTTACCCACAGCTGAAGCTATCCTATTAAGTGGGGAAGAAATTAATGAGGATTAAGCTGAGAGAGGTTGTTATACAGGAGACTGTAAAACTTAAAACATGGACCTTCATTTAATTCCCATCCTCTGCTGCATTGTCATTGTATTGGCATTACTGATACCAACTGTGCAAGACTGCCCTTTTCCTGGTTCCTCAGATGAGTCACAGCAATGTAGTGAAAGACTCCCAGCTGGGGAGCAGCAGACAAGCGGATGGAAGAGCTTGAGCCTCTTCCCCACAAAATTCTTGCACCTATGGACTTTGTCCTGCCACTTGACTTAATGAGAGTGCATAGGCAACTGGCCTCAATAAACAAAGCCATTTGTCTACTCTTGTGATGTCTGTCAGACATTGTAGGGCCAGCAGACCTTCACTTTGCTTCTCTCTAAAGCCAATTTTGCCCAATCCAGTAGTGGCTAAGTGAAAACCTTTAATTTACTGTGTAGGAGCACATAAACTTAAATATATGTCATTACCAGTGACTACTAGGCTCTTTTTGTTTGACAGCTTTCTCTGTCAGGGTCCCAGGAATTTTGTAGCAGGCTAGGCCCTATTATATTAAACGTAATGCTAATATACTAAAATTTGCACTGCTAATCTGAAGCTAATAGTATGCTGGGCCAGCAACTTAATTCTATGCTATAAAGGCTTCACTGTTCTAAAGCACTGAAGTCATGCAACGGATGTGGAACTAATCAAATTCTCTTAGTAGATCAGAATTTACGTGATATTAAATATATTCTGACAGCACAGAGATAAAGAATATTAAAAGAAATGAATGTGCAGAACTGTACCAGTTGCTTCTATCTTCATATTACCTTGGCAGGTTTTTTCCTTTCCCCACTGAAACCTTGAGTTTGAACAACCTCCCACAAAATGCAAGTAGAAGGACGAGTTCAAGTCTAAGAGCTGGCATTTGTTACTATTAACAGGCCCCTGATGTCATTAGTCCTAACAAATGGATTGAAAGTTATACATCATCAGTTAAGAATTTGGGCAGATTATATCAAAGAAACAGGCACTAAATTAGTAGTTGGAATAATACTAATTAACAGACATCACAATATGGTTTTACATTTTTTGGTATGGTAGATCTTCACACTGCATAATCTTGGCTCATTAATATGAATAAGAGACTGTGCAATGATCCCCAGAATGTACCATAGGTTTAGCCAAGTGGCCTTACAGACAGCACTGATGTCAGACACCAGTGCAAATAACATTGCCAAATCCCTGGCTTTCTTTTATCTTTGACTGTTTTTTGACCATGGGCTGTTATTGCACAGGCCAAGGGTAGATAGCTGTGATTTGTGCTCCTTCCCAGCTATCCTCAGCTTCCTGGACTGCAAAACTGCTGACTGGATGGCATCCAACAACTGCTCAGGGCTGTGCTAGAATGGCCAGAACAAGACGAGGTAATCATTAATCTGTGCCCGTGCTGCTTGGGCAGCTATCAGACTCGCTCATGACCTGCCTAGGGCATTGAAGAAGGAGGATATCTGACAGAGAGGCTCAGTGTTGCTCCCTCACGGGTTTGAATGTGCTGGCAAGGCTTATGCCAAGTGCTCAACCATCAGTAAAAGGCAAATAAAGAAGCCTGAATAGAAGTCAATATATGAACACAAGAAAAAAGTTGGCAGGAGTCATCATTTAGGCCTGATAGGTTTGTTTCTTTGCCCCAGCTTCCTATGTACAATACTTTCTTTTAACCTGTACCACGCATTTGAATGCTTTTACTGTGTATATTGTCAACGGTACAAAGGTCCTTTTATGTATTGCTGTCCCTGTTGTTCATGTTCCAGCCTGCTATAGGGAACACTGAGTTTTGTTTGTAAAATTTTGGGGCCAGCAAAGGCTGCAGATGCCCTAAACAGTGTGTCCTCAGCCCTTCTAGTAAATTGACTACTGTGCTTCTTTGTAGCACTCCAGGTAAGAGTAGATCAAGGGATTTAGGCCCAGTGAAAAGGCCCAGTGAGCTGAAAATTAACATTTGAGGTTGAAGCACCATCACCTTGTCAACTTGTACTGAAGATTACATTATAACCTTAAACTGATACTAGTGTGCACTAGGATGATGCACCTGAGCAATTCATTTAGCAGATAACAAAGCGAAAATCTGGAGGTTCAGGCACTTTGGGCTTGAAGCAATTTTGTGTGTACAGCAGGAGTTGTAATTCCTGTTCTTGGGTAGAATATTTAAAATGACTTTTCACAAAATGAAACGTAAGAAAAGGAACTCAGGTTTTTGTTTGTTTGTTTTCTTGTATGTATCAAAAAAGTAAGACGAAGCAGTTGTAATTATAAAGAATCTCTGGAGACATTTGCTCTCTCTAAATCTCTGTCTTTAGGAAACAGTTCAACTGATCTTTTCAAATATTAATGATTACTTGTGGTCCTTGAGCACTATTTTTTAGTAAAACAGCTCCAACTTTCTTCCTCCCTCCCCTGCCCCGTGGCTCTTGGCTTCTAGTAATATATTTTTTATGGAAGTCATTTACATTGTCCAGGTTCATGGAGTTTTGTCTTCCAGTTTTACTCTCCCAGGAAATTACATTACAGACTGAAAATGGAACCATTCAGTTAATTCAAATCTTGACAATGCAGAATACGTAAAAGCACTACCAAGCTAAAGGCATCTTCTTGATCTTATCTCTTCACCGCAGTTTGCACTTTGCAACCAAGATGTAATGTTTGATTCTAAACATATGGGTCATTACCTGCGTGGATACCCCCACAGTAAGAACTAAGCTTTTCCTGGAAAACCTGAGCTAATTTAAAACCTCTACTTGTTTGACCATTATATAAATGCAAGTTAAAGCTCAAGTAAAATCTTTACACAATCCTCTAACAAGTCTGAGCAGACTTAAATCGAATTTGTAGATTCATTTCTAGCTGTAATTTCTGACTTCTATTTTGGACTTTCCCCTTGACAAAAGGTAAACCTGAACATACCTGGCAGATTTTTTCCATTCTATTCATTCCAAAATTAGATTTTACTTTCAAGATTTATATGCGGAGCATTGCTAGAGATGAACTACATTTTCTTATTTATACTAAAAAAATTCTTACTGCACAAAATTTCCTTGTTCTTAAATTTTGTTTTAGCTATTTCAGTGTAGTTTATTTCATTATGAGTCAATTTGTCTTTAGTAGTATTATTTCAGCTAATACTATTGTAACAGTGCTTTGTAATAGTAGAGTTTAAACAGTTATATGATATAAACCAGTATAAGTAAATACTGTAGGGTAGATTATTCTATTGGAAGTACTTAGAAACCTGAGTTCAATGGGCATGAAAAGAGTGACACCTGTATTAAAAAAATATTTTATTGCTTCATCACAAGTATTGCATTACTTCACAGTTAAGGCTTCTGAAGTAAATCCCATGGAAAAAAAAAAAAAAGTTTAAAAACAAACACAACCCAAAGCTTACAAGCATCAGTAAATCTATGTAAAATAAATGCACTTACATACAGTATTCTGACAACAGTCTAAGGTAGTTTCAGACTTTTCTTTACACATGCAGACCATCAAGTGGAAAATTTAATCAAATAGCTACGGATATCTAATCACTTTTTGCAGCAGAATGACAGATCTTTGCTGAACCATTATTACAGCTTTTAATTTTAAATTGCTTATTGAACAGGCTAATTTTGACCTTTAGCCAAAGACAGAATTATCCATAAAAGCAAAGGGATAAGATCTTCAGGTATAGTAATTTCTGATATTTACTCCAAGGTCAACAAAGCTTTGAAAGTTTATGACTCCTGTCTACCCAAATTAATTCAAGACATCTGTTTGAATTCTAGATGTTACAAAAGACATAGCGTAAATGAAGTAATAATTTTACAGAGTTAATAATTTATATAATTTTTCTAAACATGGAAGTTAATCCTAAATTTTGTACTACAAACACATTATCTGATAGTCCTCAATTTTGTCTGTACAGTAAAACAATGATAAGCTAAAATGTGTATTATATTTTGCGTACATCACTTCACTAGACAGAACACACAGAAAACTGCCTTTTATTTTGTTTTTTAATCATTTTAAAACATCCTGCTGGAACAGCCAATAGGCCATTTTATTTTGGGTATTTTTTTTGTTTGTTTGTTTAAAAAAAAGCTCTCTTGGGAATCACATTTGTAAAGTGGGGCAGGGGGTGGGGAGCTGGTGGGGAGGTTCAGTAAATGCAGTTAATAAAGGTAATAGTGCTAAGGAACTGTAGATATTATTAGCCATAACAAGTCAGTTATGGTGGTGATAATGTCCATTAGATGTGCACATTAATCCTTTGAGATTTACAGCTGAATCTTAGCATAGAAAAGGACTGTTTTTTCATTAAGTCAGCAAATTTAGCAGCATGTAACACACGCAAGAAGTGTACTGGATCTCTTCTCACTGGAGCTGCATCCAATTTGATTTACACTTGGTACCTAGAGAATGACTTAACATAGCATGTTCTCTTTATGCTTTGATTTTTCAGTGACTTTCAGTCTTTGTGATGATACCTGCTATCTCCGATGACTATTTTGCTCTACTTATTCACAAAATAGGCACAAAATAGCTGGCAGCAGAACAGTTTTCCCCGAATGACCTAATGTCCACATTGTATGTCTAGGATTAAAGGTTGTTCCACTCCCTGTAATTTCCAGACTCCCAGTGAGGGTTCCTGCCTGTGCAAATCCTGGTAATTTTGAGTGACAGCCCAACATATGGTTACATTTTCCTACCTTTTATAGTTTACAGGAAATGATTTAGTAGACCAACCTGTAGGTACCATTGCCTTTGTCATTTTTCATATCCTGAAGAACAGCCTGCATGCTGCTGTCTGTTCGTTCTTCAAGATTATGGTTCTTTAATCATATCTATCTGCAGCACCTTTCACTGCAAAGACTTAAAACTATGTTCCATGTATGGAATAGCACAATTAATTCCATTTTTTAACTTTCTAATTAACTGTTATTTTGTATATAGAAAAAAATTGCTACCTGTAAATGCTTTTTGCTGCAGACACACGATAATATGCTTATAAAACAGTGTGCTTGTCCATGATCTTTACATATTTACTGCTATGAAGTCTTTCATCAATACTAACTTAAATTAACCAGTTTAAAAATGAATAGCTCAGTCTCACTAGAGACCATAATGAATTTAACATCTAAGCACCATTTATATATTTCAAGGACAGGTCAAAATCCATAGGTATTCTTATCTGTACTGAACTCCCATCTATATATAATGACTCTCAAAATGTCACGACTTTACATTCATTATGCTGTCATTACAAGCTCTATATTCTTCCTCTAGCTCCCAAGACCTATAAATTCTTCTAATGTTGCAGTCAGTATGCATTTATTAGATACAAAATCGTTTACGTTCCTGTTGTGTACAACAAATAGTGCAACCTGTAGGAGTTAAAACCCCACTGTCTTTTGCCTCTCAGTTATATTTGTCTGTAGTAAACCAGCAGTAGGCACAGGCAGTCTGTTTGCTTATACTAGAGAAAAATATTCCTAGATTTAAAAACCATCAATATTAAATTCTTAGATGAGGATGCACCTTCATGCCCCTATTCATTCATCACCTGTGTCACCTAAATAATATTCAAAGGCAAAATCAGATTTATTTGTAGTTCTAAACATAACTTCTGTCGTGGTTCAGAGACAAGCTGCACTCATGATCTCTTTACCTTTCAAGTTTCCTTCTCCAGGAACATCTACACTCTGTGATCGAGCTGAAATCTGTCATTCTTCAAGCACCCTATCCTTGCTGTACTGTTGTGCTAACAGGGACTTCTTATTGCAAACTCCTTTGATTGCCTACCAGTTTCATAGCAGTATTTTTTATCTTCCCGTTACATGCCAAGATAAACTGTACTGTCCACCCTATGTACCTGAGCTGGATCTTCAGTGTTACCTAGCTCTTTCAAGCAACAAATCTTGTAGGTTGTTCAAGGACAGTTGTTTTCCCTGCATTTGTGTGAATCCCACATTACCATGCAACCTCTGCAGGACTCAGATAGTTCTCTTCACCTATTTGTGAAGAGAACCTACTTCATCTCCTATTTTGTGCTCTGCCAGTTCAAGTACCTGCACTCTGGCCACTCAGTCCTTAAGTAGATGTTCACTGAAATTAATGTTTCTTATCATTTCTTGATATTTTTCTTCTACCTGACCAGCCATTATTTTCCTAATACCATGAATATCACAAAACATTTTCCTACCTCCAACCACTAATTTGTTTCCAGTTCACTCTTCCTAACATTACCTTCTTTAATTTAGCTTTGTTATAGTCAAACCGAATAATGTCAAACAGATAAATCAATTTCAACAAAATTGAATAAAAAATGTATTTTGAGAAAATAAATATCTTCACAGACAATTGTGAGCAGAGATTAAAAGCAATTAAATAAAGTATTCACTTCTGTGAAGTGTTTGCTCAGCCCTACTATATATCTATAAGTAATATTTCTAGTTTTTTACTTTGCAATTTCACATAATGGAAATTAGAAGGTGATGAACAGACAAGAGGAAAATCTGGCAAGCAAAATAACCTATGAAAAATACAGAGAAATGAAATACAGAAGATTTTTTCTGGTATTAGAAAATATAGACTAAATTGCAGGGAGCTTATATTCAATTGTTCCCTGATCCCTAGCAGTAATCGCAGTCCTGACACTGGTTATCACGTTTTTTCTATGTTATCAACAGGGACTGCAAGATGCTTAGAAATGATTGCTACAGTAACCAGCCTGTAGGTAGCCACTTACATTCACAGGATGGAAATGAAAGCCTAAGTTCAACCTTTCCGAGACATATTGATATTTAATTCTGGGCTGAAGAAAGCTACCTATTTCCATGGAAGATTCAGAGCAGTGAGCATTCCCAGAGATGGGTCTCAGATAGCAATTTTACTCTCAAAAAGCCTGAAAAGCTTCATATTGATTAATGTAATGATCAGGGCCATTAAGAAGCTGTTAGAAAATCTAGTTCCACATTTAGGATTTAACTCCCCGCCTAATCTTGAGAAGGCTTGGAATGTGTATTTTGCATCTCCGAGAATATCAGATTCCTACAAGCATACTGTAGTGTTAGTGTCCTGAAATCGACCCGTGGAACCTGGTAGACTTTGTATTAATATCTCTGTATCAACAAAAACAAGAATTGGAACTTGGTTGTTTCCACTGTAATCCCGCAAGCTTCAGAATATTTAGTATTCTCATCTTCCTTCTGAAAATACTCGAGCACTTAAGGATTGATTAGTAGGCAGTTGGCAGTGAAATGTTTTAGATGCCAGCCTAGCAGGGATACTAGTGAATCCTAGCACCATTCTGAGTCCAATGCCGAGGCTCTGATATGTACCCACAACATGTAGTGCAGTGGACTTCAACTCCATTCAGAACAAATTACTGTCCTTTGCTCCTGAATAGCCTCTTCTGCCATTGAAAAGCCACCTTGTGTCATACTCCCCTGGTGATGTGTATTCAAGCAGTGTGTGACTGTGGATGACTGGTACTTAAACAAACCTGACACACAATTTATAAGCACTGACCCTGTCATGAAATTGTAGGCTAAATTGGTACCATTTTTGGTGTCTACAGGAAAATGTTTCTATACAAAAAAATCTGCTGAACTCTGATTTTTTGAAAGAGCATCAGAATTTAGGTTTAGATTTGGAACTGTTGCAATGGTTAAAGTAACAGTTAATTCAGGATGGAAGAATTTGAAGACTGGCTAATTTCTCTTAAAAGCTAAAAGGACAAAAATGACTAGTAAAAAATGCAGAGGAAGGCATGCAGTTACAAGGACAGAGCTTAACAGATGTTCGGGGATCTTAGTCTTGTTTTTTCAGCTAGCACCATCAAGTATTTCTGTACAGGAAATACACTGTAGTCTTTTTTTTTTTTTTTTTGAGAAGATGTTGAAAGTAGACTAGTAGCAAAGCTGCCGGCATTATTTCTGCAAGGGTATCTGGAGATTGCAGGTTTTCTATAGTGATATTTGTTCATTCTTTTTCATTCCACAGACAAAGCATCCCTGTACTAAATGAAATAAGGTATAGCTGCATGAAAAATTAAGATGTATCAGGACACTCTGACATATGCGTGCTAGAAAATGTGGATATTATCAGAAAATTACCACTTAACTAAAGAAAAGTTTTATTGATTCTGAGCATGAGTTCTCACTTTACTGGCAAAGATTTTTTTTTTCTTGGCATTCTAACTACTTTTAAATCTTAGGTTTATTACAAAACACGTAATCATCAGGTTAATATAAAGAATTACAGTAATCAGTTATATTTAACTGGCATGTTATTGTTCTAAGTAACAGTTTATTGTGGATTACTTTTTGAAAATGTAATTTAAACGAGTAACCTCTTTTTAAATGTCAAAAAAGAATTCAGACTGATCCCATTTTTGCCTTGTATATTTTTGTGAATTATTTCTGTGAAGAAAACCTCTGCCCCTGCAGCCCAGTAAGTAGCATTTATTGTTTAGAACTTCCTGTGCATTACCTAATACTTGAGTATTAGCAAAATGACAACAATTAGTTGATTTTGTGTCCTATATCTCTCCTGAGATGAACAGGACAGATGGTCAAATATTTCAGACTTTAGATTGGCCAGTAAGAAGTTATTTGCAACTAGTATTAATGCTCCCATCTAAGGTCTTCCCTCTATGGCATCATTGAACTTTTCTGTTCCAACGCATTCTAGTTCATTTTCTAGTAATGTTCCTGTTACACATTTATTGAGTGAAATAGTGACACACTGACGCCTATAACAGTTCTGCCAAATCAGCCAGGGTGAGAGCCATGGACGTATATCTGCAACTGGTCACGGTCTCTTCCATGGAACTGAAAATTTCATCAATGAGGCATTATATATGAGTATATTAGGAATGACTCCTGGATTTAGGGATAAAACATTTTATCCCTAAATCAATCCCCAGTCAACACATCTGGGCAACTACCACGTTTTTTTCTTCATGGTTATCTTCAAATGGGTATATCAAGGTTCTCAAGCCAGATTTCATTTTTCAAGCAACAGAATTCTCCACATAGCTTGTTAGGTAGCTCTCTTGCTGCAGAACAAGTAATTTCCCAGAGTTAGCAACAATCTTGTGCCTAGCTGGCATTGTGGTACTGTATCATGTCCAGCCAGCCCATTCTATCTCCACTAAGAAGAAGGAAAAAAGTCTTCACAGCTACCGTACTCCATCAGTTTTTACAGACACTTCAAATCACTATGTCAATTGAGTAAATGTTTATTATGTTATGAATTTATACCATTATCTCATGGTCACTGTTACATGCATTGCTATACTTTTTAAACAACATTTTACAAACAAGTTTCCTCTTACTCTAACCAACTTGCCTGTCAGTTCTGAGTTTCTGTTGTCAGCTTTATGTACTAGTGTAAGGAAAATGAAAGTAACTGCTGTTTATTGGTGATCTTTGCTGGTCCCTGGGCCATTCCATTCCATTCCATTCCATTCCATTCCATTCCATTCCATTCCATTCCATTCCATTCCACCATCAGAGTCCTGATGAGTCTCTACATAGACAGGCATCTTTCATTTTTAGGCTCTGTTTTAGAATAAATAACTGATACAGAAATAATTGTCAATAGTGTAAAGGCATACCCCAAAGCAATCTACACAAAGGCCTCCGAAGAGAGTTTAGACCATGTACAATGTTAGGCAGGGCAGAGGGGAATATTTGCATTACAACAATCACTGTCACATGAAAACAAAACAATTACAGAGCCCAATTTCTTACAAGGCCAAACTCAACTAGGTTTAGAAATTCTTAAGAGAAGATATAAAGTTTACTAAGACACATTTTGGAGTTTGCAAAGTGTTATAAGCTGTAACAGTAGATGCAGCCATTGGATGGCTCTGCAAAATTCCAACAGTGAGCAAAGAAAGCAAGAATTACCTTTCCTTCCGATAGAGTCTGGTGAATATCAGCTTGAGGTTTCTGTATTAAGCCACTTTTTTGTTTGTTTGTTTTTAATAACTTTTTCTAAAGTTCACTTATTTCAGACTGGTGGACCTAAATATGAAGAAACTACATTTGTTTTGCCTCATCTTTTGGTACTAGATAATGTAGTAGCATTTGCCACACGGTAGAAGAAAATGTGAAACCTGCATCAATAGATATTATTGATTCTCTAGTATTTTTGCCACTTACTACAAGACACAGAAGGAATATGGAAAACTAAACCTTGCTTTTAATGACACAGTCATTGATGCGATGTGCTTTCATATTGTTGTAGTATCAGTCAAAGTAATATTTTAATATTTGATTACCTAAATGAGGTAAATGAGAGATGCAATTAAAATGCTATTCTCAGCCTCTACAATAATTACAAAATTAGAAGAGCAGTGGCTCAGTTCACATACTTTACGGGAAACATTGAAAAAAATATTCCTGTCACTCACTCAAGTAGTAAGTCAGCTGATTTCAACATGATTTAACCTTCCTATAATACTGGCGGTATTCTAAGTTAATATTTAGTCTTTCTAAACCATAACTTCTCAAGCTAAAAGAAGACACGTGCTCAATCAATTCAAATGACACATAAAGTTCTCAACTTTATTTTACTGAGACTCACTTTTTCGGCCTGAGAAACCTTGTCTCTCCAGTCAAGCAAAGAACTACACTCCCCTTTGAATTATCAAAAATATAAAATCACCTTAATACGCTGACACCTGTTTAGCACTCCATTGAGCATTATGATTTCTTGGCCTAAAAGTCTTTGAGACATGAGATGTATTTTTTTTTGTTTCCAGTTAGCCAGTTAGCCTCTAGCGTAGGTTAAAACACAGTTGAGTTTATATCCAATGACTAGAGGGAGCTCTACTTTATGGAAGATCTCAGCCAGATTTTCAGCTGTTTGAGAATTCAGTTTTACTGATTAGGTGGTGTTACAAAATCCAAGGTAAACAGAATTCTTAACCTTACTGCAAAGCAAAGGAAATACATAGAAGTGCAAGTGATTCTTTTCACTTTGGTTGTTTACCTGAAGGAGGAATTCTGAAAACCAGGAGCTGGCAGTATGACACACAGCGGGAATTCTCAGAGCTACGTATTGCCTTGGAAATATATGCAGAAAAGTGATCTACCCACCATAAGAGTCCAGTCTTTGTTATAAAATTAAATAATATATATAAACCTACTTCTTTTAAATTTACATTTTATTAGCTTTCAGAAATTCTTATCTATTGCAAGCTTTTAAAATATCACCTCTACAGTATTAGAAATTGCTATTATAAGGCCATATGAATCACAAAGAAAATAAATAATGATCACATTAAAGAAATAGAAAAGAGCATAATGACATAATTATGTTCATAATTATATGTTATAATTATGATCTAAAATATTATGTAATTAGCACATGAATTCCAGTAATTTGTTTTAGACTTGCGTTTGCATTGTTTTCAGAAGAAAGTTTACAAAGTGCAAACTTTTCTCTGACTCTACATTACCCTAAAACTGTTAATACGTAAACATTTTAAGTTGCTACCTGTTGTTATTTAGACATCATCTTTAAAAATAGTCCCTGAAACAGGACAACAGTCCCAGGCAAAAAATATTAAATTCTGAAACTTTAATAAAAGTAAGAACATAAGTGTGTGTGTATATATATATATATGCAAATGTATATATGTATGCATATAAAATGCATTAGATATATATGATATATTCTAACATACATACAAATGTACAAAAATATAAAAAATATACAAAATATACAAAATACACTATTTAAAGATTCTTTTTAATGGAAAACTTTGTTACTTTTTAGAGAGAAAAACTCTTCTATTTACAGGAGAGATATAGCATAGGAAGTGACCTATATGAGTGGATGACAATAGAAGGATAACCTATATAGCAGGTATCCATGAGGACTGAGAATATCAGTCACTGCCACACGACCACCACTCCATTTCAGTCTTCCCACTTACCATGCTTTACTTAAGAGCTCTCTATTGCTTCTCCTCATTCTCCCTACTTATTCTCCCCCCTTTGAACTTTTCTTTCTGCTTCTTCTCTTTGATTTCATTTTTCCTTAAAGAATTCAGAATGGTAGCACTGAACTTTCAACCACTGACATTCAAACAGTATCAGAATGATGTCAAAGGAGTTCACACCTCCCTACCAATGTATGTTTATAGAAAATGACTTGACTTCTGGCTTCTCAAAATGTAAATACTTGTTATAGAGAGAGAAATATGTCATAAAAAGTAGATGCTAAAGAAAGCAAGAGGCTTAACTCACCCCTTTTAGCTTTAATGCAGTTCACAGAAGGTGCCACACTTCATTTCACTCTAAAACCTGCTCAAGCTTTAATCTAAAAAAATCTGGAATACGATGTCTTGTGTGTCCTGTCCTCTTTGGGTAATCCAGGAGTGAGCTGGGATTTTCACAGTTTTTATATGTGGGATAATTGAGAAATACTGAGCACTGTAGATTAAATTACTAGCATAAAACAAACAAACAAAGAAAAAATAATTGTTCCACCAAATCAAAAATAATGGTTCCCTCCTTGGTAATGGCTCTTCTGGCATTTGTTATCCATTGTATATAGACCCTTCAAAAAAAAAAAAAAAAAATAAGGACCTTGAAAATCAAACATTAAAAACTGTGTACCTATATTATCTTCCTATCCATACAATTGCATTAGGGAATGAAAGAGAAAAAAATCCTGTTTTTCTATACAGAATTACTAGAATGACTATGAAGTTATCTAACATTTGGAAGTTCCTCTTTGACTTACATAATGTGGCATCTTTCTGACATTTTAACAGGCGGTATTTCAGTAATCAACCAGCTCCCAGGCATCTGAGTTCTTCATATATTACCCTAAACTGCCGGGGTGTTGATCTAAGATAGCATTACTCTCACCGTTAGATTCAGCTACCACTCACAATGAAATTTTCAGGCAACTCTGAGACTTTTAAAGGAGGGCCAGCAAAAAGGCAAACAAAAACGTCTAACGTTGTTACAATGTGAGAATGGACAAATTCTATTTCACTTGCCCTCAGGCAACCCCCTCGGGTTTTAACTGCCTTTTCTATAGCTTTACCTCACTCACTTTGCTCTTTTCCTCAAAAATTCATGTTCTCACATAGATGACACTATATAACATAGGAATATTGGTAACATTACCCCAAGGATCAATCTATATTTACTTAATTTGTATTTAACAGAATATCTATGAATATTTAGTCAGACCTCTTATTTCATGAATTATTTATCCATTCACAAACACAATCTCGCATTAATCGTGGCTGGAGCTATTTTTGCAGTAATTTCTTTTTGATTTTTTTTTTTCAATTCTTAGAAGTTTCTTAAAGTTAAATTAAAATATATTTAATTGATACCTTTTAATTCAGGTAGTTAAAACTAATAAACACAAAACTTCATTTCTACTTTAATCATTATGGAATAGCATGTGGACCGCCTCAGATCTCTTTGTGGTATATCGTCACTTACTCATCATTCAGCCAAAACTATTAGAATGAAGGATATTCTTTTTCTGTTTTTAACCTGAACAGATTTTAAATATTTTCTGATAAGACCTTATAGAATGAAAGTAACAACAAAAAAGACTAAAACAAAAAGAAGGAGCCAATATGACAAATGTTCTTGCTACTGCTATGAAGTCCACAAACCACAGTTAACTAGTAAGGAAGAATGAGTAGAAATACAAATAATGAATGCAGGAGATTGGGGAACAAACATGTCTCAGACTTCCCAGTCGAACAGTCTAGGTAATTTTCTTGTAAATCACACTTTAAAAGTTCCAAGTATTTGTCAGCACTTACTGCCTTTTTGTAAGCAGCAGACCCTAGTGGAAACAACACTGTTCTAATTCAGCACAGAAAAATCATCTGTTTGTTCTGTTGACATCCCTTGCATAACAGAGAGTTAACAGACTACTTATGCCATCTTTTCCCTAGTTTCTTCGTAGGAAACTATTAGAGAAGTAACAGTCTCTGACACACACAGTTCTTGTCTGCTCTGTGTAGGAATCATAGCGTATCTGAACAATACCCCCAGATGGTGCAAATGAATGGCAATGGCAGGTAACACTAAATAGTTCAGCTTCAAATTTTAGAAAACTGCTGCTTCTATCTTGTGTACCTCGATTTCTCAAGATTTCATGGAAATACGTTCATGTCTTTACAAAACCAACTCTTAAACATTCAAGAAATTCATTAAAGACTTACTTTAGCATCTTAAAATGAGAGTAAAGATTGACAGTATACTGTATGCTAAAATTTATTAAGCGTTTCCTTATCTGTATTATTTCAATATATTTTTTTACAGGCTTGACATTATATTCTGATCCTCCTATCTGCTGGAAGACAGGATTTTTTTTTTTATTTTTTTATTTTAATGAGTTTGTTCTGCAGGTCAACTATTTTAGAACTGATGAATTTCATCCACTCTTCATTAATTTGTATAACTATTTTCTCCTGGTACTTCTTCCCCCATGATAGATTTCTAAAAGCTTTTATTCCCATACTGCCTCAGTAGCAACTCCTGAAATACCTCATGAATCTCTCCCTTTGTAATTCCCCAGTATAGTCTTTACTCCATCATTTTGTGTCCACTCCAAATGGTGGGTCTTTACACTGATGATTGAACAGACAGAGTGAACTGGGAAAACCTTAAATGAGTTGAAAGATGTAGAAGGAGGTTTTCTGGTTTGTATCAACACCTGCTAGACTGCTTTTTGTTTGATAAGTACAAGGACAGACCTAAAGAACCCGAATCTCTGGCACTAAACGTTCAGGCTTTACAGCTGGATTTTACTAAATCCAATACTACATACTAGCCTTGAATGATGCTGCAGCTTTCACTCTGAGAAACAGAGTTGATACACAGGATTTTAGATAATAAGGATTACAGGGACATTCTCCAAATACTATTAAGTAAGTTACCGTAGCTCTGTAACCTTCAAGAGTTAGGACTGGATTTCCTGATACAGCTGGTTTCTAGTCTAGAGTCTAGCCTAATACCTGTACTGCAGCACCACAAAGTCAAACTGAATGAAGAACACATTTGAGAGGAACATCCTGCATAAAGGAACTCAGCATTCTTTCTTTGTAAGTCTAATGATTCACTCTACCTGACCTTTGCCTTTTGTTTTTAGGTTCTCTTTCATGTGTCTTCCCCCATCACCTAATCTGCTTCCAGAAATAAGCTTAAATTCATCTAGAGTTTAAAGACTTATATAAAACAGAAAGTACTGAAGGAAGGCATTTCTCTCTCTCTCTCTCTCTCTTAAAACCTTTTATTTCCTATAATTTTCTAGCTGAAAAACCTTGATATTCTAAGTAGTCTCTATTTCTCCATGGAGAAAATCAATAGCTCAGACTCCAGCAGAGTGCTCTGATGGTACCAGTTTTACATGTAAATTCTTATCAGTCATCCTAAGAACCATTCTACAATTATCTCATAAAGATACTAATTAAAATTGCTTCTGTTACACTAGAACACAGAGGAAAAACCCCTGAGGATGGCAAAGAAAATGCCAAGTGTTAACTGAAATCTTGTAAACTCTATTTTATATATTATCCTAGCAGAGGAAAATCAATCTAACACTGATTAAATATTACAAATAAGGGTTGGGTTTTTTAAACATAATTTTTGTGTTAAGAATGAACACTAATTATGATCACAAAGCTGCAATATACAGTTCATTTGCACTGAAATGTTCATAGGATAATGGGCAGATAATAAGAGACTTTATTATTTTTTATAGAAAAATAAGTTTGTTGAAAAGCTTTGCATGTTATGTGCAATAAAGAGAGGGAAATTATCACTAGATACACCATATCAAATCTTCAGGACTCAAAATAAAAATTAAAAATGGGATGGGAAAATATCTTTTTTTCCTTCTCTTTTTGGAGCACTGGCTACTCCAAAATGGAAAAAGGCCATTTTCAGTAATGAAACTAGGAAATATATAGTGCCTAGTATGATCTACTCTTTCCACTAAAAAAAGTCAATAATATTAAGTAGAAACATAAATCTCATTATTGATTTGTTTTATAATTTTATTAATAGCTCTGTAAAATATGTACTGAAACTTTCCTTGAATCATATCCAGCCTAGTTTAGTCACATCTCACTTTTTGCTTTGTGTGAAACCTGGGACCAGTATTTCATTTATACTATAGTACTTTTAAATAGCAGCAAATGGATGCTTGGAGATTTAAGTTGAATGTTATTAAAATATTTTATCACTAGCAAATGATAGCAGTTATGTTTTTTTTTAGAGATATGAGCGTAAAACTTTCATGTATGACCTAATTTAGTAGTATTTCATGAAATGAATCCTAAAAAAAAGAGAAACAATTTTCTGTAAATTTGCTGCTCATGTTGGAAATCTCAAGAGTTCTCATTAACAGAAGATTACATTCATGTGATCAAGAAAACTTTTGTCATCTGCAGAGGAAGTAAGTCTGTGTGGAGTCATGGACTAATTTGAAAGTATTGGAAAAAGCAGCTAAAACAAAAAGGGGCTTTCTTCTGGTGAGTTCCTACTAATAAAAGCAATATCAGTAAGGAAACTGATTATTAATGTGAATAGATAGTTTCTGTAAAAAAAACTGCAGCTACCAAAAAGTTCCAGACTTGGCAGTGAATTTGATCCACAGGTGCCTGA
Source organism: Anser anser (assembly GCF_964211835.1). Lineage (NCBI taxonomy): Eukaryota > Metazoa > Chordata > Aves > Anseriformes > Anatidae > Anser > Anser anser. The sequence continues at coordinate 20,031,569 of NC_139726.1, read as the reverse complement.
AGCAGAACTAGTCCCCTTGCTGCATGATATTTGCTTGACACACTTGCAACTGGTTCTTATAGCAGTCACTTGAATGCCTTAAGATGCAGTGGAGTTCTCTCAATTTGTATACTTGAGTGGAAGTCAGCAATTTTTGCTGTTATTCAAAGCAGATTCAAGTGGTCCAGAGTCAAGTTGATTTCCTGAACTACTTAAAAATTAGTTACTACTAGTATATGCAAAATATATAATTGCATGTATATTTAATTTCTTATATATATAGTTGGAAATATATTTTTTCATATATATATGTGTATGTATACATATGTGTATACATATATATAAATACACATTGTTTATATATATAAACAAAACAGACTTCTGCATAAGGGTAACTCATACTCCATATGTACTGCTGGCACACAGAGCCATAACTGTATCTGCTCATTGATCAAGGTAGTTGAGAAAATGTTTAAGACTATAAACTACTGGTAAAGTTTGTTAAACACCTCTTATTTCTGTTATTTCAAGTTAAAATAAGGGGAAGTGGAAGAAATGTTTTTGTGGCTGGTTTTAATTTTGTGATGTTTCTAAGAAGGAAATCCTTCCAACTCCATCACAAGCTCTTACTTCTCAGTTAAAAATAGTTTAAATGGTACAGCAAACCTGCAACTGCTATTTTTTCAAACAAGTCTTAATTTTATATACTGAAGAAATAGCAATCAATTCACTTCCCTTCACCTTATTTGTACAAAGAATGGATTAGTTATAGCTTCCCTTATAGAAACTTGCTCCAAAAATATGCCCAGGACATCCTAAATCAACGGTATTACAGCTACCTTCCTAGCAGGCTTTGCATAAATTTATTCTACCACAGTATGTTAAACATTGGAAATTCCTTCAGCACCTACTGATATGGTTAAATCTGTGCTTTTTACTAAAAGATGCATATTGGCATCAGCCATTTATTTCATTCTTTTACTTTTTCAGATCAGTCTGTGTCTATATTCTTCTAAGCATTTCTAGATGAATCCTAGGATCACTTTTAAGAGAAAATGTCTATGGTCATTATTCAATAAGAACTGCAGAGTCAAACCTCACATTTGGTTAACCGTAATTCTTCCAAAACATTTCGTCATGCCTATTGGGCTGAATAGCCCTAAATTATATAAGTATTCCATAACATTATTGCTTACCACATTTCTAATGTCCTCCCTACAATTGACGCCACTTGGTTTGAAGCACAAGCAGATGCCCTGCGTGTGGCAGGGATGACAGCAGTGGTTCAGTAGGTGCTGCTGTTCTCACTGGCTCCGTGCTCTGCTAAGGTCATCGCTCGCAGGGGACATAGGGTCCTCGCAGGTGCGTGCTCCTAAATACAAAACCAGCGTCCTATCTACTTCACACAAAATATACAGCTGCTATAACAGATGGTGACCTAGTAAAAAGGTTACAAGAAAAAATCCCAAAATAATGATGCTGGATGAAAAATACTTCTCAAGTCAGGAGAAAGTTGAACTGCCTTGCAAGGGCAGTTCTGAGCTTCTGAGAAAACTACTAATAGCCAAGGATACCAGCAGAAGTCGAGGCAAATGACCATTTAATGTTTCTGAGTACAGCAAAATTAAAATCAATGAATTTAAGCAGTATATTTTTAGGAAAATAATAAAGAAGTGCTAATCTAGACTATGCTGTAGCCAGTTGACAACCACCTAGCAGGCTTGTCATGAGGCAAACGATTTTTCCTCCCCTTTCTTTTCTCCAATACAGGGTATCTGCTGATTCATTACAAGCAGATTAGGTTCCCATCACTGTCGTGACTGGAGGTAGCAGACATGCCCGACAAAAAAGTGTAAATTCAGAACACGCTCTCTGAAAGGAATTTAAGTGACAAGAGGAAAAAAATGCAGTTCTGCAAACTGCGGAACTTATGAGCATTACTATTTTCTGGATTTTCATTTGTAATCACTTTCTCTTGTGTTGACTCCTTGGCAGTACAGTTAAATTTGTACCACAGCTTTGTACTTGATGGTGATCCTAACTGCAATTTTTCCACTTCCAAAATGCTTCTTTCCCTCAAGTGTGAGATCTGTACCCACCTGTCCCTCATGCTTCTCATCGCTCTCCTCCTGCCCCTACATTTGCCTGAAATTGAAGGGGTCAAAATGCAAGGTCAAGTGAAGACAAATTCTCCTTCTCCTACCACAATTTTTAGTGACACCACAATTAAAAGCATTCTAATGTATGAAAGACAGACAATATTATCTATGTGTGCCTTGTGATGCCAGCAAACAACCTGTTTGATACAAGATTCCTGCTACTCAGCCATGGGAAGGTTGTCCATTGGTTATTCTCAGGTGTTGCTTCCTGACGTAGTTTATATTTCTATTTACGTGGAATGGGACTTTTTTCTTTTTGCAAGCTCTGAACTAAGGTACTCCCCTATTTCAGAGGAATTGACTACTTACTTTAGACAGTATCCCTGAAGTCACTCGCTAAAAATTTCTGTAAATAAGAGATAATTGTGGGTGCATTGTGTGTGGCCTGGTTTGGTATCTAAGCGCCTGGGTTGTGGATACTATGGGCAGAATAAAAATGGATACAGACTGGGCCAGCTCAGGTCTGGCAAGGCAATAGCAGCGCTGGGGTGCAGCCAGAACATGGCATCTGGAGGAACCAAATAGGAGATAGTTTGGGTGGTAACATGAAGCTGCTAAGTGCTCCTAACTATTGTGAAGCCAGTTTTAGCATGTATGCTGTGCCCTGACAGCACTTCTGGTTCCAAAATACCCTGCTGGGTTGGGCAGACCCAGCTGTAGCACCTGAACAGGCTTCATGTGCTTGTGCAGCATCCATACTGAGCAGTTCCAGGAGAGCTGGTCACTGTGCTTCAGAAGCAGTGGAATTATACACTTCTACAGTCTGTGCAAGATGGCTTCTTCCAGTCTGTTTTCATCCCAGATGATGGAGAGTTGAATTGATTTAAAAGCTTCAAAAATCTTTTTTTCCCCCCTTACTGTAAACTCCATAAATAATAGTATATTGTACAATGTTTAGCAAATGTGGATAAGCAAGCTTTGTCAATTCCAAAATGAGAAAGCTAGTTCAAGGTGAACATTAAGAACTTTTCCAAAAGTTTCCATAAAAGGCAATTTCATAATGTAGACATCTTTGACCATCTTTGGTAAATAGGTTTATATCTGCAAATGATGCTGTACTACTTATGGTCTGTCTCGGTGCAACTGAGAAGCACTTTAGACAAATGTTCTACTCTTTTTATAGATTGACAAGGGCTTTACAGGAACGTTTGCTATTATAAGACAGATGTGAAACTTAGAAAAGCCTTCTGATTTGCTTGCGCTACATTTAACTGCATAGTGGATACTCATGTTCTTAGTTTTTAACATCTTCTTTTCCTTCACCTGCATTAGAAATAATTCCCATTTGCATTAGGTCTAAAAAATATTCAGCTATCTCATCTGTATGACATAAAGACAAAGACTCATAGTCTCCTTCTACATTGCACTGGTTTTATTTTGAGAGAAGACCCAATTTACCTTTAATGGGGGTTTATTCCAAGTTACAGAAAGCTCTGTATGGGTACTATGAAAGAATTCAGTCTTTTTTTTTTCTTTTTTTTTTTTTCAGTATTCCACAAGCACAGTTTACATTCAAATTCAGTTGTTCATCTTTCCTTCATCATTTACTCTTGACATGTTACAGCACTGATGACATAAGAAATTTTTAAAACTTCTTCCTTATTCTTCCAAATAGTTTTTAAAAAATCTTTCATAACTTCACCATGACAGACATGTATTTATTATCCTGTACACTTATTTGAATTTATTCAGTTTTTTATCTACTGATTCGTTTTCCTATTTAGAAAATGTTATCAGCTATCCAAAAAAAAAAAAAAAAAAAAGAAATTACATGAATTACACATATTGTTTTTACAGATGTGTAAGAATCACACAGGAATTAACGTAGCTATTCTCACCTGCAAATTCTTTTTTTGTGTGATCATATGTCCAGGTGCTACAGAAATCAATGGAAAACTCACACTAATGAGCTTGGATTTAACTGTTAACTTGTTCTAAAAGAGAAATGCCAGTTTAGCATTTTACTGATGATGGGCTACTGTACTGTGCAGTGCCCAAAGATCAATATGCCAAGTCTTCTAGAAGAAAAACCCATTGTAAATCTCTGTGGTGCATTGCTGACACAAGGGTTTTTATAGAACAAACAAGTTTTCTCAACACTTTCTCACCAAAGAGAATTCAGTATTTCTGAAGAATGAATTGTACTGGTTTGAAATGTCTATAGGCTGTCCTGATCATTCTGACAAGTCCAGACTTACTGATTTCATCTGTGTCTTTAGGTCAGCAACAGCATGTAAAGCTGAGGAGGAAAGGAAGCCAGACAAAACCCCTGTTACAAATTAGCTTAAAACATCTATGGAAATCTCTAAGGGGTTGCTAAGCCATTGTCTCACCATAGATGCTTTGCCTTCTCCTCTGCCATGCTGGAAAATTTAGGTCTTGACCAGACCACTGTACTAAATGATAATGGTCCTATCCCCTACTTGAAATAAAATTGGACAGAATTAGCATGGCATTAACAAAGAAACAAACAAACAAAAAAAAAAAACAAGTTCTTGTAAGTTTCTTCAAAAGACTGTCCCCCAAGCTGATCAGTACTGTGTAGAAATACACATAGTATGTTTCTCCATCAATGATGAGAGCCAATTTATAGCCTTCAAATATAAATAAAAATATACTTATATATTACTTTAATTTTACATAATTGAGCACAGCCCAGGTAGAACACAATATCTGTCTGAAATAATTTCATGGCACATATTATAAAACTAATGGCATATATTTTAAGAATAACCTGAAATACAGAGTGGATAAAATATGAACTTCACAGCTAACTTTAACAATCTTAAACATGGGCCACCTTCCCATCACATCTTTATTGCTGCAGATTTTGCCCAGACATTAAAACATTTTGTACTGAGTACAATTCTCTTCTACCACACAAAAGCATTTCAAACTTTTCTTTTAGCAAACTTTTCAATTTAGCAAAAAATACAATCAAAGGGAATCAATCCATTGGTCAAGCTAAACTGACTGTTTTTTAGAACTCTGAAGAGTCAAATGTTACTCAAAATTTGTATTAAAAATGTGTCCCTGAAAGTCTTCACCCCTATACCTCTTATTATTTCCCCACCCCCCCGCAGCACAGGATGTTATAATGTTCTAGACCCCATGCAATTTAAATCTTCTCAGGACTACCCACAGGGCAAAGTCCCCTTTCTTCAGCAATTCATGCACATGTTGTACTGAAGCAAAAAGCATACCAAATCCAATACCACAAAGTGACTGCACATTTCTGCATTTAATGTACAAGTCTTATTTTCTGTGTAGGTTTGGTAATCTACAGACAAACACATGGAGGTTAATTTTCTCTACAGCTAGTGAAACAAAATTTCTGGACACAGGCTATGGAACATGCAGATAAACAGTTCTGGGATTTCTGCAACCGTGTGTGTTTGTTTATACAGTGAGTAAAAAAGGAAGTAGTAAACAAGGAAGCAGCAGGGGCTTCTTTGCAGCAGGGGCTTCTTTGCAGCAGGGGCTGTGTGATCAATTTTATACCCTGTCTGGAGCATTTTGAAGGCAACTGCATACAGAAAAATCACTAAACGTAGGGTTGTGGAAGGAGACTACTTGTTTCATGTCTTGAATGCCATTTCAAAAATGCAGGTTTCTACTGTTCTTTCAGTAGGTGGGAGGAGGGTTTTTTGCCACCAGTAGACTAGCAAGTTTCACTCCCCAAAAATGTGAGTAAAATTTCAGCCTTTGTGGCAAACAGTATGCAAGCAAAATACTGTTTCCATTCGTAGAGTGAACTACCCATCCAGAGTTATGGCAAGCTTAATCAGCATCTAAGAAGAAAAAAATGCTTCATGAAACACAAAGGAAAAAGAAGCAGCAACCAACCTCTAGGTAGATTTCGTATCTTTTTCTCCAGTATGCAGAAGAATGGCTGTCCATGTATTACCAAGCATTTATATGAAGACCTTCTGAAATAAATCGTTTACTAAAAAATAAAAATTTTGTACAAATCAGCTGTGAAGAAAATCAGAAGGAGGTTCAGTGGATGAAAGCATTATGCTTTATTTTCAGACTAACATCTTTCATAAATTTAAGTGCTCAATATTGTACCAGCCAGGTGTCAGAAATGAATAGTGAACCTGCCAGGAGAGATGTTTTCCATTTCTTAAGCACTATCATGGTCCATGACAGAATTGATTGGCTTTCTGACATATACTGCTACTACTGGCAAGGATAAAATATTATCTGTCTTTAAATAACTATCTTTACACCAAATTTATTCTCTTCAAGTGAGTTCAGTAAAATAAATATTTTGCTTTTTAAAATGATATATGAAATAATCTAAATACAAAGTACTTGTAAGTTCCTTTCATAGAATACTGAAACATTTTTGACAAAGGGCTTTCTTTATAATTTAAATAAAATATCATCAAAATATGCAGTGGACTTTTTAACCTTTCCTTTTAACCTAAAGGTACTGGACCTTTACTTGAATGGGGATCTTAATCTAGTAGGTACTGTATGCTGTTCTTGATGAGGAAGATTTGAGTTCTCAGTTTGACCTGATTGCCTTCCACTGTGGTTTAAGATGTTAGTACACTCCATGATACTGTTTTGCTGTCAAAATACTGATAGAAAAAGGACTCATCACTGATCAGTCGCTCTTGTCTGTATGGTATAGCATTTCATGTGAACTGTGAATTATGAGATCAATTTGCATCACAAAAGCATAACAGAATTACAGGAAAGCATTGTTACGAAAACTGATCTTTTGCCTCCTGTTCTTAAAACTTTGCTGGTCACATAGCCCTTCCCAGTTAGCTGAGGCGTGGTGCTGCAATGATGTGGACATACTGTTTCCAGCTCCAAAAGTGGGAAAACCAGCACACCAATAAAATGGGAATTGCTACCTAAACAAGAGCCTCTTTCGGGTGCATAAAGAGATCATTGAGTGTGAAAGACGATATAAGCTATTGTAAACAAAGGCAAAAGCTTTATTGTGAATCACCTTCTCGTTGTTGTTATCTCTTCTGTTGTGTTTCTCCCTGCTAGCCAGACCACACTGACCCCAGAATGAGTCTCATATAAAGATCAGCATCACAAGGCAAGGGATCTGCTATAAGGCAGATGAAGACTTAACTGAATGATTGAATGATCACGTAGGTCAAAGGGAATCTTTCTGCATGATTTCAATAGACTTTAAATAAGGTTCCTAACAGGGGATAGCTTGCCTGAAGAGTTAGATTGCTCTCAGAAGTGAACTTGTTAAAATCTTTGGAACACAAACTTCTCAAATCTTTTTTTGCCAAGTGTTCATCATTTTAATTAATATTCCGTGTCTGCAGAACTTGGTCATATGTCGGCACTGAGAATTTATGATTTCCCTACTGCTCAGCTTTATCACTAAAATAATAATATATGAAAAGCCTATTACTGATCCAGTCATCCATCTCTACTGCTTTAGTAGCCTTGCAATAAGCAGGCAGTTTTACAACTTTCATTGCCAAACACCAATTTTCAATCAGCTAGACTTTGAAATGCTTCTGAACTCCCATTCAGAGAATGCAGGTTCTCAACAGACACTGCATTTGAACCAAAAATAAAGTGAACAATAGAGGAAAACTCTACTACTAGGATGCCCAAGTTTTCTGTGGGCTGTTTCCTTCTTTCATGACGTCAGTGCTCCCTTAAGGTAATAACTGCATGTGAACATGATAGAAGTGTTATCCTGGTTGTAATAAAATGCCAAGTTACAAAAACACTTTTTCTATATGTCGTGACACATATTTTAAAACAATAGCAGAGAACTACCAATGATTTTTCCGGAAAAAAGACCCCCATCACTCTTAACACATTTTCTCATCTTCCATTATGATGCTCTCCAGGTTGAGCTAGCAAAATGAAGGAACAATTATGCAAACATGAGAAACTACACAGTTCTCCTTAAACAGTAGGCTATCATCTTTCTAACAAAAAGGATTCATAATCTGATTCCAAAAGTGTATTACTCCTGGGGAAAGTTTTATTTCCACAGTTACTCTCAACAGTTTCATAACAGGATCATCAGCACAGAAAATTGTTTATATTTGGAGAATACCTACAAAAAGCCATCTACAAATGTCACACATTCTCTGATTATATAAATTACAATATACAAGTTCTCCTGATGCTTACAGGACTGCATGGATTCTGTATGCGATCATTTAGAAAACGCACAGGGTGATATTACTCCATGAACAACCATAAGGCTACACCATACTGTTGCAAAAGGGCAAATCTATAAATAAATGTGAATCCTTTTGGCTTCTCTCAGAAATATTAAGAGTTAGAAAAAAACAACAATAAAAACATATTGAACCATCAGCTATGCAGATATGGCAGACACCAGGACTTAGCTCTTCATATATTTTATACTTTTTTTTTATTGAATTGCAGTTATTTAGTTTGCCCAATGAAATGACAAATTACCTTTTATATTGTGTTGCAAAGAAAGACGTTGAAAGAGTAGAGTCATTTCTCTGGCAAACATGCTATACATTTCATCCTGAGTTACTGCTTTCTGTCCTGATGTAACAGGAAAGTTAAAACCTTATTGTCAGGTTCCTGAGAGCTTTAGGAGTATTTAGGTAAGCAACAACGCTGACTTAGCATGCAAATCTAACTTTTGTCCTTTTTAGAAATGACTTTGGCACAATGAAGGGGCATGACATTTGTATAAAGTTAATGATAATCCTCTGACCCCCACACCTCACCACCCTATTGAATATAACTATGGATAGCAAACACTGAAGAGTTTGTAAATAACAGTAAGGGTATTGCACAAATATGGGTTGTATGCCAGCAGATGTTGTACATATTTGTTGATAGCAGAGGAGCCGTGAGACCTAGGAGTCTTAATTTCAGACCTTGGGAAGCATGCAGAGGCTAACTGCCCACTTCTGTGTTTCCTCTTCGGTGTCACTCCTGTATTCTCACTGAAGTCACTCAGCTCTTGTCTGCAGAGTTGCAGCAGCTTGCTGCAGAAAGATGTCCCAGCACCTCCCCTTGCCAGCAGCGCTGTCTCGTCTCTCCAAGTTTCCTTCTCAACCTCCATGCTGTTATTCTTAATTCTACTTTCTAGACATTTGTTTTCAATCAATCTTTTAATGATCTCTTGCCACCCTCTCCTATTTCATCTCTGTCCTCCCTTCAGAGCACGTGTGTATATACACACATTAATTTTCTTGAGTTGGCAATGCCTGGCTCCAGCCTCCTTCACCAAGGTCCTCATTCAATCTCAGTGTCATTTTTATTGCTTTTTATTTATAACTGTATAGAGAAGGCTCTTGTTCTTCGCTAAAAATGAGAAAAATAATAATTAAAGATAATCAGAAAAGTGGAAGAATTTAATTTTCCTTTTGTACTTCTATTTACATGTGTTTTTATTTGTTATACAAAATTCAACTTATAATAACACAAAGCTAAGAATAAGCTTAGAGATTCCATTTCCAGCTATGTCATTTCATATTGAAAACAATTTGCCCCATCCTTTCTAGCAGTCTATTCCCTGTTTTAAAACATTTAAATTCCCTGTTTTAAACATTTAAGACAGCCTAAATGTGTGCTGTCTTTTCCACCAAAATTCATCAATACCTCATGGAAATCAACTCAAAAACAATAAATAAGTAGAAACAGAGAGAGTAAAGCAGACAGACAATGAAAACAGAAAATGAATGCACTTTAATTCAGTACTGTAACAGGTATGACATAGATGAGGGCTGAGTGCCAGGAGAAAGCACTAGAAAGATCACTGAGCTTTGCTTTTGTTTCATTTTGCAATATGCTATGTAGTTATTATAATATGACATATGAATTCTTTTACTAGGAGTTGACTTCTTCCTCACTGTCTCCTACTTTTTGTCCTGAGATTTTATTCAAACTCTGCTTGACAAAGGTGCAGCAGGGATGCTTTGATAAAAATCTCAAAATCCTAGATTAGTGCAGAAACCGAATATGTACTAGAAGCACGTGGTTAGGTTAGTTCACATAAGATGAATGGATATGAAGTTATTTTTAAGAGAACATGTTAAATACTTTCTTTTCTTACTCATATCCCTGAAAACTCTGATTTCATTGTTCTCATTGTACAGTTAGAGCACCTGGAAGCAATCAATCCATTGAAGCTCACTTTCACATATATTATCGTTAATCAAATAAAAGATTATCTTAGTGAATTAAAGATACAGTAAGAAACTGCACCATCTCCCTGTATCCTCTGCATGCTCATTGATGTTTTTAGGGAGAGGAAAAAAAAAGGCACTGAATTCAACTTCTGCCACACTTTGCTCTTGACAGTTAAATTGGAATAAAAAGATGTATAAATGTTTATTTCTCGTGAATATAAGGAGATAGATTTGGTAACAGTGAAGTTAAAAAAATGCCACTTTTATGTAAATAGGATACAGAGTTGGGCTGTTACATATCCAAAGAGGTTATGACATTTAACTACAGTGTGGGAGTGCATCATTTCACTTTTAGGAAGGGTTCAAACAGCACATTGTTTCTTTGGCTAGCCAGTTCATGGCAGAAAAGGAGCATCAAAACTTCACGTCTGTTTGAAATTTATGTCACGAAATCCATGAGCCTCTACATGGCTTCTTTCAGAGAGGTTATCCCAGGGAAGCAGGTAAGAGGAGCAGTCATCTTCCCTACTCACTATAATGCAGCCTGATTTTCCCTGGGGATGAGAGACCTTCAGTACATCCTTGCATGCATACATGCAGACCACAGATGGGATGAGTCAGGAATAGCACAAGGTAAAACCAAGAATAAATACTGGAAGGTGATGCATGTCTTTTAGACCTTAATGTAGATTTTTCCTTGGCAAAATGGCTACGAACACACTTAAGAATAGGGTATTTTGGCGTATTTACACACCAGAATACCTTATAGAACAAACTAGGGAACTGTTTGCTTTGTTTTCATACATAAATATTTGTTTAGATAACGGAAATTCTTATTTCCATCCTTTACCTCCAAAGCCCAAGATACAAGTGTATAGGCAGCACAAAAGCTTCAAGGATAAAAAGGTCAGGTCTGTATCAGGGTGTAAGGGCAGAAGCAGGTGTGGATGACAAGGCCACTTGCCTAGGTGTGAACTAGCAACACTTTGTGCAGCTGATGATGCTTGGATACGAAACATCCTCTGTCTGCTAACTGCAAGTCATTCCACCTGCAAGCAAGGATTTGCCATGTCAGACTGTCAATACCATCTCTATCATCATTACTACAAATTCCCACTATTCTTCTACTTCTTGTGCTGGCTTTGGTCAGACACACACCTCACTGGTGGAATGGAGCTGAATCCTGGGCTCTACATTTCCATTTCTAAATCTTGGCAGGACTTTGGAGGGTCAACACTGCCCTTTTCCACCCAGACATAACGTGTAGTGTAAATTCAGTACAGAAAAATAAATCCTATTGCCAGACAAGCAAAAACAACTGGGGAAAAAAAAAACAACTCAACTTTCAGGTTCTTCCTTATACTTCTAAATTTCCCTTAGTGAAAATTATTTTTCCCCTAAATCATAAACAGAGAGCTGACACAAAGCCAACCCCCAAATAGCCTGTTCCACACAGTTGGCAGAATTTTGAGAGCTTATCACCGTACTAATGCTACTTAGAAAGTATACAGGTTCAATATATTTCTAGTTATTAAATAAGATGTACCAAATATATTAGAATATAATGTCCTTCTTTATTTTCTAAGATTACAGCTGAACATCAGCTGCCAAAAATACATGAATATTTTGTCTAAATTTTTTAATTTAGTGAAGTGGTTCACTTCTAACATCGAGTTCTTTCTGGGATTACTTCTGAGTCATAACTGATGATGACTTTGAGTTTCATCTTCTTGGACATATTTTTGTATTTTATTTTTGTATTTTATTTTTGTGTTTTATTTTTGATCAAGGGTACTTATCTGTGCAATTTTTCAAAATAGGAGGGTGATATTCTTTCTTATTGAAAATATGCTCCATGACCTTTTAAAGTATTAGGTGTATTAGTATTAATCCCATCCAGAAACATACAAGTACCCAAGAATCCCAGTCTAAAAAAAAAAACAATACCAAAACAAATTTAAGTATATTTTTATTCGCACAATCATGAACAAAATACAATCTTTCCTTCCTATATTACACAAAATATTTTGAACAAAAACATGAGTTAGTGAACAAGCTCTCCAACATACCAATTTGTTGGAAATCAAAATGGATATTTTTCTAGTTTTATAATACTTGGATTACATTTGAGGTTCATCTTAAGTGTGGTGGTTCACCACCCAGAAGTGGCAATAAAAGTGGGAATATCTGGATCTGCACAGATATTTCCTCAGAGATTTATACAGGCTTCTCTGAAGAGGAGGATGGGATTAGAAAGTAATGTAGTTCACTCTGTACACAGGATACAGAGCAAATGGACAAATAATTGTATAGTGTCAATCATGATTGAAGGTCCCAGAATCATTTTAAGGATATTTATACAATGAAATTATCAGACTCCATTGATCCCATGAATGGCTGAATGTTTCAGTTTGCACCAACAGCAAGCTGTAGAAAGCTCTTTGAGGCAGAGAGCTCTAGAGGCCACTGGAAAAAATCAGAAAGAAGGGGTATGCATCAAATGATTAATATCCTAAAAATTAACACAAAGCTGCCTGACTGCTGCATTAATTTTAAGACCAAGACTCCAAACAATGTAGACTAGCCAGAAAGAAGATGACACAAAAAATTCCAGAAAGTTTAATTTTACACAACCTACAACACCAGGAAGGTTTATATAATCTGATAAAACATCTTCAGCTTTGATACAATGATTTGTGTTAAGTATCTTAGATGAAAAAACAAGTGCTTCTCATTACAAGAGTTAGCTAGAATGTAATGATTTAAAACAGAGCCCAACAAAGATTTTAAAAGTCTTCAGAACTTTAGGTTGTCCAGAGACCAATTAAATTTTTCTCTGCTGCAAGATAGCAGAATTGGGTTTCAATTTGCTTCAGATAAATATTTGGATAACTAAACCGAGCCTACTGAGAAAATATTTAAGAACAAGAGCATGTGCTGGAAGGCGGTGGAAGAAGTGTTTGCACTGTCTGGCAGCAAAGGTGGACTTCAGATTCTTCAAACACATGGACCCCTTTGCCACCATGACTGCACTGCTCATATTCCTTCCCTGCCACCTCCTTGAGGAATTTGCATCAAAGTATTTAAAGAGAAAGATGTAAATAGTAATGAAGATTAACCTGGATTTTGGAGGTTCTTTACAGTTTGATATTTCAGACTAAATCACAACTAACTGAAAGAAGAAACATAGCGTACCTTAGGTGAAGTAGGAAAAAAGCATACAACCAGGCATCTGGTCTTGTGATGTCTTGCCTTAGAACAGGAGATTCAGAAAAGTGAATATAAAGTCTTACTGTAACTATGCAAAACTGAAAATAAATTGAATCATGGTTTTACTTTTGAAGATTTAATATAATATATCTATACTAATTTTAGATGAGTTTGTTAACTCCAATGGAATAGGTCTATTAAAATTACAGCCAGATTTATAGTTTCTAGTCCTATAGCTTCCATAGCTTTAAAATTGGTTCAAATCTGTTTTTAAGAAAGGTGAGGAAAAATGTTGTATATAAAAACTCACTGTTCGTACAAAATGCTTTAGCTGGAGGAGAAGCTTCATTAATCTTTAGGGCTGGGCTTTGAGAATTGAATTTTTTTGGAACATAACATTTTATTTACTGGCGGTTGACAAACTGTAGTGTTACCTGCCAGCTGGCTTCAGTTAAATAAAGTTGATTGATAGGCTAGGACATACATATGAAGAAGATTATGAAAATGGTAGAAACTTACTTTTTTTTTTTTTTTTAATTAGTCAGGCTAAGCATTCCTCTGTCTTGAACAGGATCATTTTTATTCATCATCTGTATTATTCTACCTCTTATAGTACCAACCATCATTAGGGTTACTGTCCGCTAGCCTCTTAACGCTCTGTAGGAATAAACGGTTTGGACGTACTGTACGGTCTCTGAATGCTTATAATCATACAGCATAATTTAGATATTATCTCTGTGTCTACTGCAATCTCATCTCTGTAGAAAGGTGTGTGTGCAAAACAGTGTTCAGGAATAAATGAAAGGAATTATATTAATATAATTCACTAGTTAAGTGTAGAGGTAGAAAGCAATAGCTTCTGCAAGTTTTTCTACCCCCCCCCCCCCCCTTTTTTTGACATTTCCAAAATAATCTAGTTATTAATCCCTTCAACTCTGTTTCCAAGACAGGTAATTCCAGGTGAGATTACTAGTAAACAAATAGCAGCTGCATCCTTAGCTGTTTATTTTTTCCTTTTTGCCTTTCTACTTGTTTGCATCTTGCCTTAGCTTATTTCTTACTGACCATAGTCTGCAGGCAACTGCTATTTCTTAACTTGTGTTTGAAATACCTTTTGATTGACACACAACACCTCTCCATCAGAGGGAAAGGCCCTTTACAAAGGGTCAGAAGCCCAATTGCACAAAGTTTTGCACTTCAACTGATAAAGAGCTGGGAGCACGGCCAAGGAATCCTGTACAGTACCCATAAATCGTAGTTTGTCTCTTCTGTCACCAGGTGTAACAAAGACTGAATGGTAGAACAATGATCTTCACTGATACTAACAGCATTTCAGTACATAAATTAGAAGTAATTTTCTAAAGGATCACTGGTTTTGGTGAAAAAATTATGTGAAATTGAACTGCTGTTATCAGAGAAGGGTATCTTTATTTTTGATTTATACATATATATATGTATATATATATAAATTTGAAGAGGGCTCTGAATCCAAATAGATTCCCGAAGACCGTCATATTCGGTACAGTACTCCCCTTCAGTAAGAATTCCTCTCTTATGTTTTGTGTCCAGAACATACCAGATTAGACCACAGAAATCCCTTGTAGCATTTGAGACAAATCACATTCTAAGAAGGCTACTATCTGCCTATCAGGTATAGCAAAATAAATAAATAAATAAATAAAATATTAGGGCACTTAATTTATTTCGGTGGTCCACAGGCTGTCCACCAGCCAGACACATGGACAGAAAGAATACTGCATGCACACGACAATTTTATGGCTCTATTTTAACTAAAAGCTCTCACCATTTTAATCAATATACCATGCCGATCTTCTGTCCTGGAAGGGGAGACAGGAACTTTCTATCATTTACCTTGCTGGTTCTCTAATGCAACCTGTACAGAGCTACTGAAAGATCCCCGCACTGTATCACAGTATTAAAAAAAACCAAACAGGTGAAGAAAAAGCCCTCTCTTTTTCATCCAGGTCTTGGAATAATTCATTTTGGCATTCCATCCTATCTTATGATACCAAACAGCAGCAGGAGAATAGGAAAGTGTGGTGACTGTGGTGTTTTGTGGATGCTATCAATCTGATTGGTCCCATACTTCAGCAGAGCAGAAAAAGAGCTCTGTCTTGGTTGTTTACCTGCTTCATTTATCATCCAAGATATGCTGATCACAAGCATCTTTAAAATTAGTTCGCAGCTAAAAAACAACAAAACCAACTCTATGCTAAACAAGCATAGCTCACACGGAGGACATGATGCTCAGACCTGTCCAGCATCTCCAGAATTTGCAGGAGTAACAATAATGTGTTTGCCAAATTGGCCTTATTGCTCTCCTTTTAAAAGCAACTGTTAAATTAAGACATCAGTAATGGTTACTGATTTAGGTACCTTCATTGGTTAAGAAAAAACAGAGCTCTCAGCTTCATTCCCAGAGAAACATAGAACATCTAACAAACGAGACTATCGTAACAAAACTTACTTGCATTGCAACTCCCATGCTCAACGGATATAATACAAACTTATTTACATCTAAAGAGCTGTACAAGGGACAACTCAGCAACATCTCTTAATTCATGCTTGACTGTGACTGTCATTATCACCGGTAACTGGAGGCAACCACAGTTTAAAACTTGATGCCATGATACGAACTGAAGGAGGCTGGTCACTTGTCATTCTCTGTTCAGACACACTAAAATGGTCAGTGAAATTTATTTTTTTCTATGGCTCCAAAAAGAGGTTACTCCCTGGGTAGACTGGTACTAGCTAGCTTTAACACAGTCCAGCTTAAATTCTCCTTCAAGGGACAAGGGATTTCAATGAGACAAAAATCATTTTTAGTATTTAGTATTTTCTGGCCAAAATACTGGATCCAAATATCCAACATCTTGAGTTGTCTGAGAGGAATGGGCAAAAATTGAAAAGAAAAAAAGCACAACCCAATCTAGAACTAGATTTGAATGTGTAAATGGCATTGGTATTTATAACGATCAAAACCCCTACAAGTTGCATTTCTTAGCCATTTGAATCAAAATCTGGTTATTTTTTCCTGAAGTCCAGTTCTAATTTCTAGGCATTTTTATGTGAAATTTTATTTAAAATAATTTTTGCATCCTGTTTAAAAATAACTCTTTCAATCTGCAAATGTAGAGTAAGTTGTCAGATGTTCCCAGGTATCATACTTAATCTTTTATAAATATTTTTTTTTTTATGCCTGTGAAGAAAGATGGGATTTTTAGGTAAATATCTTTTCTTGAGGGGCTTTTATACCAGACTGTAGTCAATTGATACTCTGCTGGTGGTTATATTCAGAGAAGTCTGTTACAGCAATGCAGTTTAATTTCTGAGATACCCATATAACACTAAAACTGAACATCCATCAGAATCATTTTTCATTTTAGTGCCATTCTATTATTATTGGTGGTATTATATGTAATAGCGTTATTTGGTATTATTACTTTAGTATTCTTAGTTACACATAAGTAGTTTTGATCCCTTTGCATTAGGCAGTGTAAACGTAACTAAAACCAACAGCTCCTTTTCCACGGCACTTTATTTGATGCTATTGATTCAATCCATATTATATATGAATTATAGGGTACCTCAGAATTTGTAATTTTTGCTGTCAAGAAAAAGCATGTTTAGTGGAAGAAAAGCATTTTCTAGTCAGCTGTATTTTCCACAGACCTTAGCTTCAAATATGATGGGCTTGTTGAAAATCCACTGATTTCTCTCTACCTTGAAAAATCTTAGGTCAACCGAGAATTCAGTTTCATCACAGATACAAACTTTGTAAAATCAACATGAGCAGTAATGTCTTACAGACAGACTGCAAACTGTATTTGCATTTTCAACATTTTTCAATTTCTAAATACCCTTCAAGTAGGTTGACTGAGAAGAAATATTCTAAAACATTACTAGTGGAAAAGGATGCAATGAATAAGCACATTAGCAGTAACCTGTTTTATACAATAACTATCAAACTGATGGCTGTATGCACTAATAAAGTGTATTTGTATTTTCTGGAAATTTGTACAGCATTTGTGGAGAATTATGCTTTTCACAAGATCGGGATTATCACGCCTTACAGAGGGAAAAGCATATAGTAATAGTAGAGCATCTAATTTTATCATTCACTGTACTTCTTGTTGATTTTGTTGGGAACAAAATCAAGTAGGTTTTGGCACTGAGCTGTGAAAACTCAGATATTTACAGGAGGCAAAGTGAACATCTGTGAAATCTCTCTTTCCAGAGCAGCAGTCACCCAAAGTGTAGGCACTCATATGCAAATCCTTAGCCCTCCCAGGGAAATGCTCAGGAACTTGAGATGTGGCATAGGGAAAAAACACTGCAACTGGTGCTTTTGCGTGTCTGCAAGAGGCTGAACTGTGGCTGCCCAAGGAGGATTCTTCTGTTCTTTGCAGGAGCCATGGGCTGAGGCTGGCAGCTGTTCCAGGCAGGCAGCTCTGGAGCTACTCAAGAATGTGGCCTAAGGCACTGTGCCCCTCTGTTGCAGTGCATGTAGTGTATGTGCGTGGGCATGCATTAAAAAGCATGGCCTTGCAGTGCAGAAGTGATCCGGAGGTTCTGAACACTAGTGAATCACCTTATGCTGCCATTGCACCCTTAATATTAATCTTTACTACAGTGCATACCACAGCTGTTTCATAACTCTCAATTTCATTTTCTTCATAATAATATGAAATGTTGGCATAATTAAATACATAAAAAGTATGAATATTTCATAATTTTGTGGGTTTTATTGCAGAGTTTACCACAGCATTTCCACCCAACTTTGGGACAGGTATGAATTGGCTATGCAAGTTGTAAGAGAGGGGGCAAAAAACATCTGTAGGAGACAGACAAAACAGAAACTCCAGCAAATCACAACCAAAGTCCAACCATATCGCTCCCAATAAAGATTCCACTATTACTGCTTTGGTTTAAAGCAACACAAGATGTTGGATATTTGGATCAAGCCTTCTGAATCAAGCTCATAAAACAAATGTTAGCCATTTGCAGAGAGCTGAAGTAGCTGGAGAGAACATTCTAAGTCTAGTACAAAAAGGTCACAGTAGACACACAAAACTTGTCTCTTCTGATCCACCCTTTAAAATAAGATGGGCATTATTCTGGGCAGGAAAGAAGACTTTAATAATGCCAAACCACAAAATCAACTACAATTAATCGTTTTCTCACTGCTCTGGTAGTTCTAACACTTTAGAAAGAACACATAATAAGAGTATCTTAGTCCTAGCTAGCTTTTATATAGACTTCTCAAGAACTTTGTTATTTTATTACCAGTAGTGAACCTAATACTCATATAAACTGTTTCCCAATTATATTGTAAGTGCTGGCCAACTGAACAGAAAGAAGATACTTTGGGAAGATTTACAACAGTAAATATTTTGGAAAAGACAGATTTTCACTGTACCATGGAAAGCAAAACATTTAACTCTGCCTTTATCTTTCCCATGCTTGTTATTTAGGTCCAAACAGTTAAATTTAATGGGAGGTTAGAAGGAATAGAAGTAATATGTTATGTTTCAAGAGACAGACCAAGAAAAGAATGTCCAGATGTTTGACTGTTTCTTTATGAAACATTCTTCTATGTACTAATACTGGAAACGTCATTATGCTATTTCAGTAGTAAAGAAGGTGCAATAGTAGAGGACTATATACAATAGCAACTGTGTCTAGTCCTTTTTCCTTCTGGAGTGACTAATTTTACAAGTTTCATTCATAAGAGCAAACCCAAACAATTAAATGAATTTCATGTAAACGTACACGACAATAATTAATGACTGTGATAATATAAGCCAGAAAGAAATCAATTATGAAAAAAGAGAATAATAGAAAAAGATAATTTTTTCCAGGAAAGGTTTCTGCATTTTATTAAATAAGGAGCATTTCTTTAATTAAGGAAATGTTTCTCAGTACAATGTGTCTGGATCCAATCTATTCAAAAGAAGGCAATGCACAAAGTCTGAACAGTGGACAGAGCCCTTGGAATCAATTAGAGATTTTACTTCAATACCCGAAGATCTCTTTGGGAAGCAAACAAAAAAAACACAACATAAAAACAAAAACAAAAAAAAATGATGAAAAATTACAGAACTTAGACCTGTTGGAAGGAGGCCTTAAAGGAAGAGTCAGTTACCCAAAGGTTGAGTAGAGAAGAATAAACCCTAACATTTGGAAAAAGTTGGAGAAGTTAATAATCTGCAAAAAGAAAAATATGATTTTTTGGAGGGGAAAAGATCTTTTGCTAGTGTACACCATCACAACTTCATTAATTTCAATTGCATTTTGATAATATGTATCAGTCAATAATCACAAAGTTTTGTTAAGGCCAGGTCTACTGGGTTTCAAACTCCTGTTAGGAATAACATCATGTTTTCAGACAGCTTTCAGCAAGGTTGCTTATTGAAAGTATCCTTCAGAACAAGGCAGCTGAGCCCAGAAAGGTAAAACTGATTGAGTAACTATAAACATATGCCAAACAACATTCCTAGAGACTGCAAACCTTTATGGCAGTTTAACCACAGAGCACAACTAGTGTCTTATCTGAATTCTTGCACGGCCAAAAAATGCTAAGAAATACCTTTCATTTTCATTTGAACATCAGACTGCTTGCCTGGTTCTTTAATCATCTCATTAAAGAGAGTTCCTAACATTTTTGATTTTCTAATTCACTTTGAACAAATGCAGTAATTGCTGAGGAAAACACACTTGATCTCTATGTACAGCATGTGAGAAAAATGCATCATCGCTCAAAGGAGTGAAGCAATTAATTTAAGCTTCAAGACAGTATCACTGTCTTGATTCAATAAGGAAAAAATATTTTTGAAATTTTAAATATATTGAAATGAAAACCTTTTATAGTATTTGGATATTTTTTGTAAATGCTTAATACTGTAAAAAAAAAAAAAAAAAAAAAGGAAATATTATGGTTATCTCATTTATAGTTTTAAGAATACCAAACTGTTAAGGCTGCATTTTCAACAAAAATCAAGTCAAATGACAGCATGATAATCTCCCAGATAACATACAATAACAGAATGGTTTGGGTTGGAAGGGACCTTAAAGATCACTTAGTTCATCCCCCCTGCCATGGGCAGGGACACCTCACACTAGACCAGGTTGCTCACAGCCCTATCTAACCTGGCCTTGAACACCTCCAGGGATGGGGCATCCACACCTTCTCTGGGCAACCTGTTCAAGTGCCTCATAACCTTCTGAGTAAAGAACTTATTCCTAATATCTAATCCAAATCTCCCGTCTTTTACACCTTATCCTATCACTAGTGTATGACATAGTATGACTAGCTTAAAATCTGACAGTTTTTGAAGAAAATAATGAAGTTCAATAGCCAAGTAATTATAAAGGTTTCTACTAAAGATGTCGGCATTTCATAACTAAGCAGTTGTTTTCCCAGATGCATTAGTAACCACTGTTGAACAGGGTGCATCAAGTCCCCCAAGATTTCCCTGCCTCATTTTTTGTTAAACATCGTACTTGCAACAGAGACTTCCAGTCAATGAGCTTGTCTGAAAAAGGAATACGCAACCTGGGATTCTCAGGACCTTGTTCATTCCCAGAGCTATCAAACAGACCGAAATACAGGTTCTTCTTCTGCTCATGTTGTCTGTTCATTCCTCCCATCTATCCAACGTATTAATTTTCTGCTCACCTAATCATGCCCCCACCTATGAATCATTTAGGAATGACATGCTCTTGACAGCCTACTGACACGTGTACTGTACCTTGTATACCATAGTGGCTCTGTCACCTAACATCACTAACATCATCCATCTCATCATCTTATTTTGTACAAGGAGATGTGCTCTGTGAATATAATACACAGCTCTAACCAGTTTGAGATAAATTATCAGCGTAGCACATTTCACAGATGACTCCCATTATGTCCCACAGACATAGTATAAGCTGCTCCCTAGCAACTGCAGCAAAAATTTCCCCCTTTACGTATTTTTCCTATCTGAAGAAACCAACTTGCTATTTTATGAACTTCATATATAAAAGAATCTTGGCTACTGTCAGCTCAAATTATTCCGACTAATGGTCCTTAAGATGCAGTTTTAGCCCTTTGCCTTGTTTGGGTTCCAATACTGATGTTTTGCCTCTTGCAAAACCCCCACCCTCAGTAATTTTAGCATCAAGAACTCTTCTTTTTATTTTTTTTTTCCAACATGAGAAATTTATTATCAATAAAAACTAACCATTTATAATAGACTTATAATATTGTTATAAACTAGAAATACATTTTATATGGGAAATGAAACTGCTAGTATGCTGGTAAGAGTGACATGATTTATTTTGTGGAACATCAGGAAGACTGTCTTTTGGTTGGACTTCATTCACAAACTGAATGGGATTGCACATACTTTCAAAGGACTACATGCTTTTGAATGGACTATTGCTTCCTACGTTACCTCAAAAGTCTATTTAAATGAACTTTCTGGGGAAAGCCAGAAATTACTACTCCTTGCTTTCAAACACCAGCCTCATGCTTACATCACACTTAACGAATAGGAAGATGTGACCAATGTGAAATTTGTATTCATTTAACACACCAGAAGATATTTTAACTGAAAAAACTCAATAGCAGCAGCTAATTACCCCTCCACAAATCAACAGAACCTTCCACCAAATGGCACCAATTTCAGACCTCTGCCAGGAGGGAGGGCGTGACAGCATACTGCATCCTCCCCACATAAAGGTGGACGTTATCCAGGCTGCTGAGGCCAGCACATTCAGTGAACAGCCAGTTCAGTATCGTACTGCTGGACAGGGACCTAGTGATGAACCAAAAAAATGATGAGGAAGGTGCTGAGAAGGGGAAGGCTGAACTAGAGGATGCATCTCTTAAACCCTCTGGTACCAGTTGGTTTGAACCTGGACCATTAATTGGGCTTCACAACACACAATGTCAAACTGACTTCAGGCATTCTGTACTGTGGGTTAGAGTAGGTACCACGACTGGATTCTCTTTATTAGACTGATATACTTTACATAGTGGTAGTAACTGCAGACAATGATAGCAAGCACTGATCGTACATTATGCGAAGTCTATTTCCTAGTGGTTGAGTCCCTCAGCATCTCAAAAGCCAAGGTCCTGTGATGAAGAGAGGCTCTCTGCAACAGTTTGTGAAGTTATCCTTTTTCCTCTGACCTTCTAGCATCAGTGCTCTTACCGATGGTGATAACTAGACCAAACTTACACATTTGCAGTGATGTGCAGATTTTGGTGTCTGTTCTGAGTAAGGTCTAAAATTTATCTTAAGTGTAATAATACAGTAAAATATATATCTAGATATAAAAAAATACAACATACATAATAGCTTTTTGAGACAACCTCTAGAGCTTTAAAAAAAAATTATTTTCCTGCCAAAAAGAATTATATCAAGCTTGTGATACAGCAGTAAGTACAGAATCTATTAAATTTTAGATGTTCGAGGAATAACTTTTACAAAAATATTTTACATTTTTATAGAACTGCATTAGTTTCCAACTCTGAAATACAAGGTTCTTGTAGAATGAAGAAATCACTGGCTAAAAGATGCTATATACATGTAAAGGGCTGTATACCATTAATTGCCATGAGCTTTTTATTTTTAAACAAAGTAGTGGATTCACAGTGCAAAAGAAAAGCAAGTGCCTACAACACTGATTTTTGTGTGCACACGCATGGGGCTGGAATGACATTAGTGAACATTAGAACAAATAATTTAATCTGGTCTCTAGAGAGAGATACCCAGCCAAATCACAATATCTAATATGTTCTAATTATATTTAAGGTGAATTTCCAACTTTTCCCAAAAGAGCATATTCCAAACCTAACTAGAATTAATATTGGCAAATATTCTTTATTAAATTACAGTTCCATTTTCTTTTTTTCTTCCGAACAGCAAATATTTTAAGGAACATTAGAGAAACAGTTTTGTCCAAAATAATGTCCATTAATTCATTTTCTTTCTTGCTGTCTCTACCTAATACTGATACACACGAAAGCTATAAACACTGAAGAAATTTTAATTGAGCTTTTACAGGCAGCCAGGCTAACAGAAATGTTGTATTCTACTTCAACATAGGACTTTAAGGATCTTGTCATTTTTATGTCTGACTCTGGGTTCAGTGAAGAGGCCAGTGACTCAGTTCAGGTGTTACACTATTCTTACACAGCCATATCTTCTCAGCTGGGCCAATTAACATTCAAGGGGCTCCAGGTAATTATGTTGCTTCTCGTACAGGGGTCATTTGGTATCTTTGCCCGTGGCGAAGGTAGAGTTTCAGTGCAGTTGTGTTCATTTAAAGTTGTTTACAGCACATTTTGTCCACATCAAAAATAAAAAGCACTGCAACTGTCACTCTTGCTGGCAATTTTAAATCAACCCTAAAAAAACATTTTAATGTGCAAAAAACATCATGTGATTACTACGTAACTACACAAAAAATAAAGCATGTGCATAAGGTTCACTCACCAGGCATTGACACTAAGTTATAAGATAAATAAAACACATTGGCATAGAGGAGATTATTTAAGATGCTGCTCCTTGTGCTGCGTTTGTTTTTTGGAGAAAAGGATGAGCTCATGTTTTACAGATGTCAAACTTGTCACCACTACCACAGTCAACTGAAAAGCCCCTACTGAAAACCTTCAAAAAACAGCTCTTATGCAACATTATTTTTAAAAAGGTGCACAGCCCAGGACACTCGTGGTTTCAAAACTGCTAGTTGTGCCTAAGCAGCTCTCCTGTACCCTTTCTATCCTGCTGTGAAACATATGTGTTTCAGTTACAAGTGGTCTAAAAATAAGCACATGCACTCAGCTTTATCAATTCAGAAGAGAAATCCTATAAAGGCTTAACAATTTAGGATCTACATCATCTTCCACTGGCACACAGCCTTGCAGATGGTCACAGACAGCAATTCCAGGACAGAGGAGAAACCAGCACCTGTTAGCCCCAGACAACAGCAACTCAAACAGCAAATGCAGAGCAGACTTAGCCTTTCCCTTTAGGAAATCCTATCCATCTTTGCAACTGCTACAGAACTCTAGAGGGAATGCAATCTGTCCTTTCAGTACATCAGGAAAAGACAATAAACAACCCCTCTGCTGACTGATAACCTCTTTGATAAAAAGTATAGGATCACTTGCATGCGACTACCCTTTAAGCATCCTCCTTGCAACCCTTTATGGAAACTGACCCTGAACAAATGCAAATAAAATTCACATACAAATTCATGCCAAGTTTTAACACAACTCTAGAACATGATCCTGGAGACCATGTGACTCTGTGAAGCAGACATGTTTTCTAAGTCATATGTCACTGCCACCAGAAGTCAAAAGCTATGCAGAAGTTGGCATGTTTAATAAAATGCCATTGAAATGTGTCTTAGCTAGAAGACTGCTATATGACAAGCTAAATTCTTGAAGGAAAGTAATCATCTTCAGTGTCACTTGGTAACTGACTAGCACTGAAGAAAAAAAAAAGCATTTCCAATAATTTCCATTAGAGCCGGGTATTCATAACTTCTGCATTGGGTAAAATGCTAGAGTTCAAACTGCATTTCCATGAGAGAGTTGAATCTGGTGTACCTGCTATTATAATGTATGCTTGATGCAAAGTGTTATTAGTAGTAGCACAGTCTTTATTTCAGTGAGATTCTCATTTCATGAACAAAGTTTCTGCTGACATTTCTGTCAGCTTATGTGTTTTAGGTCTGCGAGGTATTGTGGGTTAGCCCCAGTGGGCAGCTGAGCACCACCCAGCCGCTCACTCATCCTAAGTGGGATGGGGGCAAGAATCAGAAAGGTAGAAGTGCGAGAACTCATGGGGTGACGCAGAGACAGTTGACCAGATAAAGAAAAAGCTGTGCAAGCAAGCAAAACAAAACAGGGAATCCATTCGTTGCTTCCCATCGGCAGGCAGGTGTTCAGCCGCTCCCAGGACTGCAGGGCCCAACACGCGTAGCGGCTTCTTGGGAAGACAAATGCCATCACTCCAAACGTCCCCCCTTCCTCCTTCCTTACCCCAGCTGTTATTGCTGAGCACGATGCCACAGGGTGTGGGACGTCCCTTTGGCCAGTCTGGGCCACCTGTCCTGGCTGTGTCCCCTCCCAGCTCCTGGTGCACCCCTAGCCCCCTCACTGGCAGGGCAGCACGAGCAGCTGAGAGTCCTTGGCTCTGTGTGAGCACTGCTCTGCAACAGCTAAACATCGGTGTGTTAGCAGCGCTATTTTCATCAAAAATCCAAAACACAGCACTGTGTGAGCCTCTGCAAAGGAAATTAACACTATCCCAGCCAAAAACATGACACAAGGTCAGGTCTTCTGTAAATATTTTAATGACCTAATCAAAAGAACAATTCTCATGCCAATACACAAGGTATGACATAGCAAGAAGAGAGGGAAAGCTTTTTCCCTTTTAAGCTAATAACCGTCACCAAAATTCTTGGTCACACCTTTTTGTACAGTTGTCTTCACACTCCATAGGAGAGTTCATTGTTTCCTCATAACAAGAAATAACTGGGTTAAACGTAGTCCACAAATGATGGAAGAGTTTTTTATTTGAAGGGAAGAAAGCACTATATTCATATAATATGCCTTTCTACGTATGAAAATCCAGTTAGATCAGAAGACGAAAGAGTAAAAAAATATTTTTTCGTACTTCACACTCAGACAAAAAACAAGTAATCATACGTTATGTATGCACACACACACACTTCCTAGGAATGCTTTCTCCTCAGACAACCTTTTCAGAACCAAGCATACCCCCCCCCCCATTTTTTTTTAATGATAATTTGTACACCTTTTGTTAAATAAAAGAAAGAAAAGCAGTGTAGTAAAGAAAGAAGGTTCAACTGGTTGAAGATGCCAAGTACAGTATACAAGGTGCTGTGGAAAAGAGAAAAAGAAATGTTTTAGAATTAAAGATATTACTAAGTGTCATAGCTTTACCCCTTATAAAAAAAGAACAAAAAAAGATTACCATAGGTTGGGAAAAATATTATTCATCTGATCTTTGCCATCATCTCTCTGCTTTATTCTCTTGAATATTGAATTATACCTTCTGTTCGATGCATATTCAAAACTCCCATTAATACTAAGCTAAATGTCTTGAGCACTAAATGGAGAAGAGACTATTGCTGTTTTGTTTGGAAGGCACCATTTAAAGAGAAATCTGGCTGAATGATCTAAAAAACAAATATAAAATTTCCTTTCCTGTGAGAATTTTAAACTCCTATAAAACATTGGAATGTGTGTCAGTTTTAGTATTAACCACACTGGCAACTTGCATTTCTAGCCCAAACTCACACAAAAGTCTTCATTGCTCTCTCTTAGCTTTCCCAGAACATAGTACAAACACTAAATAAAATGTTCCTGACAGTAAACAAATACTATAGAAGCAAATCCTCATAAGCCCTGATAAAACAAATATGAAATAGTACAGAGAGAATCCTGATGAACCTACAGATTGCAGTGTTTGGGGAAAAGGAAACTGTAAGTCCTTGCAAGGCTGTGTTCAAGAGAAAGCTGTTAAATGCACTGAAGATGTATGAACTACTTAAATCCTGAAAACTGGATTCACTGAAATTCAGGGAAATCTTGGCTTTGCACTCTCATGGAAGAGGGTAGAGAACTCAAGGCCAACTGAAATTAACTGAGGTCTTAACAATTGTTTCAGTTAGTCCAGTGGGCTTTGGATTAGGATTTAATATGAAACTCACCTGGATATCAAAGATCTTTAAACCTGTTCTTTTCCTTTTTTTTTTTCCCTTCTTTATTTCTATCTACATACTTGTATACGTAGATAGATAGCCCACCTTTTATGTATTTGTTAACTCTGAATATGGTCATTTCATTGTTACAGTTCTGTTTATTGTAACTGTTCATTACATAAAAGTTATTTATGCAGAATAATAATCGTGTTTGAAGAATAACTCCAGAGAGCTATAGCTGAGGTTCTTCTCTAGAGGTGGTTGAGTTTATTACAATATTTCATTACTACAAAACAATACATCTTCAGATAGAGGCAGCATTAGCTTGTAATATTCTTTGCTACTGTGGTACCAACTTTTCCTTGTAAAGCAATTTAATCACTTCCATACTGGAATATGGAATATTGAAATATTAGTGCTATGCTTTATAGGGAACACCTCCTGAATTTTCATTACAACACATTGTTATATTACTTACACAGTTAGGAAATCTATTTGTCTTTAAGCGTGTCACTGCATCTCATTGAAAAACGTCTAGCCTAAGTTTTACTTGTAAAAATGTGTTTTTCTAGTTGTAAGTCTTCAATTTGAACAGTCAAGCGTTTGTTACTGATTTTCTAAATCCCGCACTTTTCCATGGTTCTTCTAATCATTTTTCATATTACCACCCATCAGAATTGTTTAAAGACTAGAATTTTTTGTCTTTCTAGACAGAAAGAATAATCAGAAATTTTAATATGCAATATGAGATAAACTAGTACTGTAACTATGTTCTTATCTAGCCACCATAGTGACTAAAACAATTTGTACCATTTTACATAGGAAAGATGTAGCCATCAGTTATGAAAGTTTAACACTGCTGCTTTCCAACAAATCCCTCCCCCCCCCCCCCCCCCCCCCCCAAAGTAGCCCTTCAAATAACAAAAGCTTTAATTAATACTATGCCCTTCTTGGCAAATCAGGCAAAACATCATCCAGTTACTTATGAAATCCTGGCACGTAACATGTACAAAACCAAACCAATTACAGAATCACAGGTAGTACACATGTGAAACTGAAGTTCTGACCAGCATTTTTATCATTGCTGTGGAAACGCTAGGCCAGGTCCTTAGGTGCATGAGGTTTCCACTCTGTAAATGAAGCCATTTAAGAGCTACTTGACCCTATGGTGTCTTCTGAACCAAGGCAGCCTGGGCTGATGCTCTCTGGCAGGCTCTTAGGGGACCAAACTGTAGCAGCCTTGAGTTTCACCCATCCAAGCAAGTACAAGTACCACCCAACGCCTGCTTGTCTCAGAGCTCCTTCAGACCCAGCAGATCTCAGCTGGCTCTCCTGGCTGCTCTCCAGCTGTTGGGACCAATTACTTATAGCACACAGTGGCCAGAACGTGATTTGGAAACTGATCCACGATATCCAGCCAGGACAACTGCTCTTCCTCTTCTCTGGCCTAAGCAAATCTGCTCCGATGTTCACAGCAGCAGAGAATCGGGGAGCCAAATCTGACAGCGTGTCTCTGCTGCATTGCATAGAAATTTTACTTGTTCTGCAGATAACTCAGTCTCAAAGACTATAAAGAAACAAGAACTACTAAAATAATTTGTCATACAACTAATAAGAAAATTTAATTCTGGTACTAATTGCTGTATCTTTTATTCAGGGTTGTGAAGCATTGGAACAGCCTGCTCAGCGAAGTAGTTCAGTCACAATCCCCTCAAAAGGAGGGGGGGGGCTTCAGAAATCCCATAGATGTAGTGGTAAGTGATGTGGTTTATTGCTGGACTTGGCAGTGCTAGTTTAAAGGTCAGACCAGATGATCTTAGAGGTTTTTGCAACGTAAACGATTCTATGATTCTATTCTACGATGTTTCTACATACAGGATAATAAGTGCTTCTTTCTATCTACAAACACATACTATGTCTGTGAGAATTAAAGAACACCTTTAAACTCATGTACCATTCATAATATAGCTGCTTAAAGCCATGTTGCTACAAGTGTCACTGAAAATAATTTTCAAGCAAGTGCTTGTTGCATAGAAGTAACCTGGCTCCATTCATATTGGTCCAGTAACATCCCAGTTAAGCAAGTTTGAAAGATGGGCAAAGGACATTTTTTAAAAGTTTGGGTAGGTCTATAACAGCGTGAGAAACCACGAAAAACTCTTTCTTGCTAGAAAGAACTGCATTCACAATAATTCTGGATAGTATATACTCTAAATTTGATCCAGAATTTTGTAGGGCAGTTTGTAGCCAAAATTGAAGCCACCCGAGTCCAGAAAGTTTTATACAGAAGTTATGATAGGTCTGAGTCCTCATTTCACTGACAACTGTACAAAGTCCATATGGACTTCCTCAGACATAATGTACCTGTTTGCTGGTATCAGAAGTCTCACCACGGGACAATCACCTCAAACCCCTAATAGTGAAATGAAAGCACGTAGGAACTCAGCTGAGTGACTAGACGGAAAAGAGGGACGTACTTTAGGGAAGACAAGTTCCATTAGCATCTGTATGTTGCTTACTTTTACTGTGTTAGTAAAAAAAAAAAAGAAGTCCTTTCCTAGAGTTTTCAAATTCTGAAAGAGATGGTTTCTAGGTGACCTCAATTAAGCAATACATGACTTCCCTAGACTTTGTGGTTACTTTATTAATTAACATAACCACTCTAATGCCCATGAAAGCCACATGTGCCCTAGCCACAGGAAAGTAATTTTTCATAGGGACAAACATACAAAAATTTTCCTGATGATTCCTAAGTATCTTATAAAAACGTTAGATGAACAACTGCTTACATCTTAGCACAAGAAGATACTGTCAAAGTAAACAGTGGAAGACAAGTTCCACTTTATGCTGATAGTCTGTTTAAGGCAGATAAGCAGTTAAGTGGCACTACTCTATCAGCATGCTTCTAAACTCATTCAGCACAGATTCATCAATTAACACTACGCACCCTGTAAGCACTCAAAAACACATGACTATGCGCTAACAAGCATTTATGTCCACTGCTGACATCCTTGCAGACTATCATGAACTCACTATTCCACATTAAACCAATCTTGAGCAGTATCAGCTAATACAAAGCTGACCATGACTGAGCAGCTATCATAGACAGGGCCAGGATCACCCCACCTGTCATGAAGTAACACTAGGTGAGTTTTCAGCGTACCATGCAAAAGCAATCAACCAAAACCTTTTTCTGCAGCAAACCACAGCCTTGTCTTGGTTGCTACAGAGTCTGGCAAACAGCACCCTTTAAATAGATCAGGACCTGTGACCACACATTACTAAATTCCAATAGTAGAAATATTATGTTTGTTACACACTTGAATGCATGCTAATATGAAGAGCCTGATCTGGAGAACTATTATGGTAGAAAACAAAATGAAAGAAGAATTGCTGCAAATAACTACAGCTGGTAGCGTGATCTTTTAGACAGCCAGATTTACTCAGCAGATGACCTCAATGGATAGTAGAACAGCTGGGGCCTTTAAAGGATGTAAAATATAATTCCTTAAACTAAATATTTTAATTAACAAAGCAATAGGTAGACTACTAAAATAGGCCTGTGATTCTGCCAAGTACTTTAACAACAATAAATCAAGGAACAGAACAGCACTTCAGGCTGTGGTTTGACAACTGCATAAGCCAATTTAACTGCTGCCTGTCAACCATCTTGCTCTCCCCTTGCATTTACCTTCATCATTCCATTCCCTCCCTTCATCACCCTTCATAAGGTCTGCTGTGAAGCAGATTCAAGCTGGCAGAAAGTGGTTTGCTGTTTTGTTTTGTTTTTTAAACCATGGGGCCAGTGGGGGGGAGCTGTCGTCTTTCTGCCAGATTAATGCGCTGAAGTGGTTCTGCAAAGGGTTGGGGCTGGCACAGCAGAAGGATGGGGTCACGTGAATGGGAGAAAGGGAAGACACGATCATCACAGACAGCAGTTGGAGTTACTTATGCTGCTGTGAAACCACATTTATTACTAAGTAACACCAAGCAATAATGCAGCACACTAATAATACATTTCTAATGTTTCTTTAAATCTCACTCTCAATGCTGTTTGCAATGCAGCAGCTCTTTTAAGTGACATGCTCTGAATATCAAATGAGGAGCCTGTTTTTGAACAAGGAACATGAAGAGATCCTTTCTACATGGTGGGCTTCCAGCCTGACCTCTAATGAAACTGGGAAGGGGGGCAGGGGGAAGCTTTGCTCATAATTTTCATGTTACTGTGAAATGCAGCACACAAATGGGAGGTGATTAATTAGATGATAGTGGAGTTAAGACTGTTGTGTAGTGAATCTGTAGAGAGGCATGGAAAGGATTAAAGTTATTCGAGTAAACGTCACTTTGCACTCTAATATTTTTAAAAGCTTCTTTGGTTTTAATTAAGCATAATCTTAACAGCAATCAATGTGGATCAAATGCCATATACCGCCATTCCCATTTCCCCAATCAGTGCAGTTGGATTAAGTGCTACGAATGGCATCTTTCAGAGTTTTTCTTTTTACCTGGTGTGGGTTTGTTGACACAGCCTTAACCTGTTACTCTTCTGAGCTCATGTTTGTTGATATTAAAAAAAAAAAAGGAAAAAAAAGAAAAAAGGCAAAGCTTCACTTATATACAAACTAGTTTTAGATCTTTAAATACTTTGACTGATCTACCATGTCACTTTTATCCCTCTCAGCCATCAGGTGTGCATGTGAAAAAACTCTTAAGGAATGATACCGTTTGTAAAATTAGGACAAAGACAAAAAGTTGTATTGGAACTAATGCCATTCTGATGGGAAAGAACTCCAGAAATACCTCATAAAACTTAGAGAGCAGACAAAAAAATTACACATTAGTTTTGGTATAGATACATTTAAGCTAATACATATAATGAAAAAATAATCAAAATTGTGCATGCACCATGCTGACTCAAAAGAAATCTAGGGATTATGATTTACAGATCCCTGGAATTATCAGTTTTATGTTCAACAGCAACCAGAAAAAAATCAAAAAACATATGCCCAACAAATGTTGGGCTAGGATATGCACAGGAAAGGCACTTGGAACAAGATGGGACATTTATACAACCTTGGTGCACCTACATCTCAAATACTGGGTGAAGTTCTGGTCTCTGAATCTTAAGAAGGACAAACTGGAGTCAGAGAAGGGCAAATAAATTATCTAAAGACTGAGTGCCTGCCTTAGAAAGAGAGACTGAAGAGGCTCTTCAGCTGGAGAGAAGGCTGAAGTAAGATTTGATCAAACCACGAGGGGGGTGAATAAACTAATGTAAAACTTCTGCTTGCCAAATCCTCCAGTACAAGAGCTAGGAGATATTTGATGAAACTAGCAAGAGATTAGTTTAAAAGAGATTGGAGTGCTTCTTTACAAAGTTAGTAGTAAACTGCAGGGACTTGCCTTCACAGAATGTTGTAAAAGCAGTGAGCATCAGCAAGTTTGAAAAATTAGACAATTCTTGGACTGCGAGTTCGTAAATGGGCTCTAAAAGCACTAAGCAGCGATACACTCACCATCCCTAATACAAAAACTAAATATGCTGAGAGTGTAAGGGAACAGACTACATGAAGTAGCCAGGTCTATGTATTGCCCCTAAAAAGCATCTCTTAATGACACTGCTGGAGACAGAACCCCGAGTTTCAGAGCCCATTGGTCTGACCCAATACAGCTTTCCTTCTGTCCTTATATTCTTAGCTTCAGTTTTCTAAAGTATCTTCTTTTAAGCTCTTACAGAGCACGTACACACACACAAAAGGCTACACCCCTGCTTCTTATCTGCTGTGAAAGATATGGCTCAAACCTGAGTAACAGGAGACCTTCAGTATACATTCTAACATATATCCTATGCTAAGCATGAAATTAGCACTATATCTTTAAGCAAAAAGAAGGGTCAGACCCAGGAGGAAATATTTGAATTATTCCAGCCAATGTGACCCCCACAAAGTCACAGATGTTGTTCCACAGCAGGACCAGCTATTTCAGTGAAAATGTAGCCACCTGCTGAGGGACAAAAGAAACAAACATCGGTTCCTCAAACAGCAGAACTGCAGAATAGCTCCAAAGGAGGCAAGGTTAGGCACGTAAGTCGTTCACATTTTTACTACAGTAAATCTCAAGATGTAGTAAGAGTTACAACTTAGTGGTACTCAGCAGCCTTAAAAAAATGAGGGTGAAAGCCAGTATCTATAGGGTATTTTCCACCCTCTTTTACAGAAAGTATGTATACATGAAATTGGAGGCACATTATAACTGAAGTATTTTGAGGCTATGGATAATACACAACACCATATGCAAAGGGAGAAGGTATGCTGGCAGCACTCCGTAGAAATAAAAAAATAGAGCTCAACAGAATCCTCACGTGGGTTCAATTGTATAATGTATTCTTCACCCTTACCATCAGCTCCCTCTCCAGTATTTGGTAATTTGTTGTTATTCAAAAGGAAAGAGTACACACGTAATGTATCACTATGTATATTTGTGAAATACATATGTTACACATTAAATTATACATTTATATATGCATTAAAATTATGCATTTTCATTCATAAGGGAATAATAAAGTACACTTTTGATGAGTAACTATTGCAGATATTTAGGTTATTCCCAATAGTTTGGCAGGATAAATTGAGAGCTAGAAAATTCAGAATGAAGGAGGAATTAAAAAAAAAAGTGTCCACCACACACTATACATGCAAAATATCTAGTAATTTTACGTTTTAGGTAGTGATACAAGAAGAGAGGTGTGCTTGTAAATGAGGCGTATTCATCATCACACCTTGACACACCTCTGCATTAATACCATCCCCAAGCAGGCCCAAAGCTTGGAGAGAGTCCATACATTTTTTGTTTCTCCTGGATGAACTCTAGAAAGCTGATCTCAGCCACCAACACAACTGCAGTCTGCACAGCTCTGCTGAAATTCACTCCTGCCTGACTGAGCATCAGTCAAAGAACAACTTGCCCATCTTCACCTCTCGCCCTCTGTTATACTCTGTTGAAGATCTACATCCTCAGCCTCAGCAGCTGAATTCCCACATCTTGTTTAAGAGCCTCCTTTGTTAACTTCATTGGGAAGCATTCACTGATGACATGGGAAGCAAAGAAGAGCAGTCTTGGGCATTTACATACGGCTATGGCAGTGCTAGGCAGCAGCAGATACTATCACCATTTGGAAACATCTGAAGCCTGTGAGTAAGCGGCACAGGGAACACTTGGATGCAGAGGCATGTTATACTTCTGCTTATCTCCAATTCTGCAGAGCTTCCATACATCAGCGTCTACAGTCACTACGTTTTCTGGAGACATTATGAACAGCTACAAGTCAGTATTTTAACTGCAGCTCAGAAACAACATTAGCTTTTCGAAAAAGATCTGTATACTGTTTGTGTGATCTAATACAACTAGAAGATGATGCATCATCCATCTTTTCTACAATCTTCTGCAACTCTTCAGTAGTTCAACTAAACGTAAATACGTATTTCTAAAAACACGTCACTTGTTTTGCCTAGCTCCATCAAAATAACTTGCCTAAATAGTTAAGAAAAAGGCTACATAGCAAATATGGTGGCATACATTCTCCTGCATGCATATCCTCCTGAGAGCAATCCCAGGGAAACAAGTATCACGAATAAAGACTACTCATGTGCTGAAGGTTTTACAGATTACCCATTCATAAACTGGATTTTTAGATTCTGTATATCATCCACAATAGGAAAGGAAAGTTGGTATTTTCAGTCTATAGTCTTGCAAAAAAATCCACTCATCCTCACCATAAAATTTGGCTTTTTCTTTCCTAAGAAGCCATGCAAGAAAAACATAGGTGAGGTACGAGGCAGACTGGCACAACTGAGTGCATCTCAGACATTGCGTCATGGCTACTTGGATCAGGATTACTCTCTGCCCTAGGCATCTAAATTAACCTAGCATAATCTAAAGACATCGATTCAAGTAACTGAATGATGCTTCTGAAAAACTGGTTTGCCAATATGACATTTTACTGGATCCATCCAGAATAAGTGATATACAAGAAACTGAAATTTCATTAGCCATTTATGTTCTCCCAGTACAGATATTTATTGGCTAAGTATGCAGGGAGGGAACAGTATTAGTCTGTCTCAGTTATAAATTCAACACCTCTAACCTTTTACTAGTACTTCCCACTCAGCTGGCTGTTTGTAACAACGGGTTCATGCTGGGTGTTCATGCTTGTCGTCTATCACATGATTTTTACCAATTTTGAACGCATGTCGTGCATCACGTGGCCAAATGCATCCTTATAACTGAATTAAGGAATTGAAATGCTACGTATCGAGAAAGAGAGAACCAAATCAATGCATGCCTAGAAAGCAGTGAAGGAAGCTCACAGGCACGCAAGATTCCGAAAGTTAGAACGAAATGCTCCTGGTGTTTTCTAGAGACATGAAGCGGTTTCCTCATGATGGCAATGCCCAGGTCACCATATGCAAAGTAACCAAGACACAACAGAGACCACTCTCTTCAGCTGTTAATTTCAGATGCTGCTTGCTTCCTACCGACTCAATGTCACAACTCCCCTTTACTTCCATGACCGAAGGACCAGGTCCGCTGCTTAGTCCGGCAGTGCCCTAACGATCCTTAAACCGCTACCGAACTGAGGTTCCGCATGCTTACACCAGCGACCACGAAGAGCACCTAAAAGGCTATTTTCTTTCCCAAATCAACGAGATTAGACAACGCTCCAAAGCCTCCCAGTACCACCTCCAACCACTGGAAGCGGAGGAGGTCGCAGCACGGCGAACGACAGCGTGCGGGGCTCAGCGGGATCGCACCCCCGGCACCCCCCGGCCCCCGCCGCCGTCCCGCCGCCCTCTCCCCAACTTTCCGCCGCGCTCCCCGCTCCGCAACTTCCAGGCGCGGCACCGGGCGGCCGCGGCCACGCCTCGCGGGGCTCGGGCACCTCCCGGCGGTGCGGGCCCTGCTGCGCGGGGCGCTCCGCCGCCCGCCCCGGTGCTCGCTCCGCCGCCTGCCGGAGCCCCACCGGGCGAGCATCGCCCCCTCGCCGCGGTACCCAAGTTGCCGCCCGGGGACCGGGACGAGGCACCGCTGCGCCGCGCCGCGCCCCGCCGCCGAAGGGCACGGCAGAGGGCGGTGGGGGGGCTGCACCGGGACACACCGCCCCCTCCCGCCCCGGGCCCCCCGCCCGTGCCGGTGCCGCCGCCGGTCCCCCCGGCGCCAGGCGCAGCGGAGGCGGGCATCCCTCCCTCCCTCCATCCATCCCTCCATCCATCCATCCGCCCTCCCCGCGGCCGGAGCTTACCGGCTGCGCTCGCCCGCCTGGCCGCACGCCGCTCCGCGCCGGACCGCGAGTGCCGCTGCCGCCCGCCGCCCCGCCGCCGGCATCCCCGCTCCGCCCGCAGCCGCACCAGCCGCCGCCGCGGCGCCCGGCAGCAGCGCCCGCCCCGGGAGAGCGCAGCCCGAGCGCCGGGGGGACTCGCCCTCTCCGACTGACAAGGGTCGGCGGCCAATCGCCGCCCGCGCAGCGCCGAGGAGGCGGGAGGGTGCGGCGGGCAGGGCCAATGGGAGCCCGCCCCTCCGGCCGCGCCGTTTCCGGGAGGGGGGAGCCGAGGCTGGGCGGCGGGGGTCGTCGCGGGTGTGAGCGCGGGGCGCAGCCCGCAGAGCCGGGGCTGCGCGGGACGGGTCCTCCCCTCCTCGGCCCCCCGGGGCGCGCTGTGTCCCCGGCGGCGGCCGCTGGCCACGGGAACGCGTGCGCCTGGGGCCAGTCTCGCCCTTCCCCGGCTGCGGGGCCGGGGCCGGGGCCGGGGCCAGGGATGCCCTGCCCGGGGGAGCCGCGCCTCGCCCTGCCCGTGCGTCCGCAGGGCGCCGAGCCTCGCGGCAGGGCGCTTTGTTCGGGGAAAAAGGAAAAAAAAATAACGGGGAGAGGGCTTGTTACTCCCATCGCACCCATTCTTAGCATTATTTTTCCCGGCGGACCCCATCCGGGCCGGAGCCGGGCCCGCCCGCAAGCGTTGGGGCGCAGGTGTCGCCTCGGGCAGCGCGGCCGCTCCCCAACGGCTTGTAACGGCCCCAACGGCCGCCGCGCCCCGCCCCGCCCCGCCCCGCCGCGGGCAGCGCCCCCCCGGACCGTCCCGGTCCCCCCGCAGCCTGCCCGGGTCCCTCGTCGCCCTCACAGCGGGCACGCGGCGCCCGGACGCGGGGCGGCTCTCGGGAAGGGGGGCTCGGGCGGCCGCGTGCCCCCTGCGGTAAGCGCGCTGCCCCCCGCTGCCGTCGCTGCAGGGCGATGTATTGAGGTGTCGGAGCTGAGGCTCTGCCCCGCTCGCTGCCTCCGAAGTTCGCCCGCACCTTTGTTCCACCCGGTTTAGCCGCAGCAGCGGTGGCGCGGGTGGAGCGGGTGCCCCCGGTGCCGGCTTTGCCCGCGGTTCTGCCCGGGTGACAGCGCCGAGCAGGGCGGTGCGGAGAGGTGCCCGCGGGCTGCGTCCCGGAGAGCTCCTGGCTGCAAACGGCTCGGGAAGCGCTGTCCTGGGGCTGGGTGAACTGCCTTCAGGGGTAACAAAGGAACAGCACCTGACACATCTCAGAGGGGACGTGGCGTTGTGACAGGCTTGCAATCGGAGCTGCGGGCTGAAAGAAAGAGAAAAGTGTAAAAGCGTGTTAGCAAACATAAAAATGAGCCAAGAAGATTCCGGTGGGGGGGGGAGGGGGTGGAGAAGAAATCATAAACGTGAACGTGATGTTCCTCCTGGCTGAGGACTCCAAATGCTCACCACTTGCTGGTGCCACCCTCTCACCCAACCCCAACTTGGAACTTGCCCACCAGGGATCAGTAGAAGGGTGAATGTAATGCCAGGGCAAGGCTGCAAACTAAGAACCGCATGTAACAAATTTAACAGCGTTATTTTACTTCTGTAATTAATTATTACAATGTAGAGATTTCAGCATAATAACAAACACTTCCCTCTACTCCGGTCTCTCTAAAAAGCCAGGTGATATTTGAAACAGTTCAATCAAATAGTTGAAAACATTTCAGGACTATGTTTCACTGCTAGGTTCTTTTTGGTATTGTTGGTCTTTACCCACAGTTTCAGCATTTGCTTGTCAAGAAAAGCCCCTGACCCAGTTTCACAGTTTATCTGCTGGTGTGTTCATAAAACCTGACTCAGAGGTGTGAAGGTTCGTCAATTCCTAATGGCTTACCATCATATCTTGTGCATTTCAGATCTGTTTCCAAAATGAAACGACCTCTTTAATTAATCTGTTAAGCAAGTGTTT
This sequence comes from Anser anser, assembly GCF_964211835.1. Lineage (NCBI taxonomy): Eukaryota > Metazoa > Chordata > Aves > Anseriformes > Anatidae > Anser > Anser anser. The sequence continues at coordinate 19,993,081 of NC_139726.1, read as the reverse complement.
GTTGTGACTTAATGAAGGAATTTATTGTTCATGTTAGCATTGGATACTATTTTTGGGCAGAATTCCTTGCTCAGTTGTACCAGATGCTTGTACCTTCATCTACGGAGTTCACAACTGCTCCAACTGTTAGGCAACCTGAAAGTCATGCCCTCTCCTTTCATAACAACCTTTTAATGCAAATTTTATTCTGTTGAGACTGATCCACAACAGTGGAAGGTTTCTTTCCCTTCCACTCTTCAACTGTTTTCTCTTGTTTGGTCACAGTGATACATTTGGGTTTGTGTCCAGTGTGAGCAGTGAACACACTCACCTTTGTTTGGAGGAAAACGACGAGAACTGTTTTAAACGCTCATGGGTTTAGATGCTGTATCTGATAGCTCAGGGCTGTCTTTTTTTTTCTTTTTCCTTCCTGGCAATTTTTATTTATTTATTTATTTATTAGTTCAGGAGCTACCCCAAGCCATGAGAAAATAAAGTGTCAAAAATAGTATCTTATATGTATCAAAAAGTATGATATGTTTTATTTTTTGTTGAATTTTTAGCTTGGAAAAAAACCACCATACTTTATTTTACTGCCCAGTTTTACAAATGTTGCAGAACTAAAGCATTTCACACTTAGAACTTTATAACTCCTGCAAAGAAGGAGGAAATATGAAAATAATCTCTGCAAGTACAGCTCTTTCACAGCAAGTACGACTTGCTATGAAATAAGCTGAATAAACTTTCATTGTTTGTAATATTTAAAATTTATCTAAAAATGTAAGCAGAAATTCAGAAATCCTGTCATAGCACTATTTTCCTGTTAAAAGAATAGCTTCTAACATTCAACAGCAGTTTTTCCCAAACACATACACAGCTCAGTGTGTAAGGTAACTAAAACATTGCTTGTCAGGAAAAGCTTGCAGTTTAACTACCAGTATGTCAAATGTGTTGGAGATCATTAAATAGAATTTGTTCCAAATAGAAAGCCAGTATGTCATCTAACAGCTAAATACCCTGTTTGTGAGACAAAACTTCTCAGGGGGAGATTTGCTGTTACAGGCTCAAAAGCACCAAATAATTAAAAGTGGAAAAGATGTGAGAATGAGAAAGTGGAACAATGAAAATATAAGGCTGTTCATTAAATTGCTTTACAGTACTCTTAATATTTTCTAAAATTTAACAGAGCTCATAATATCTGCTGAAATGTTTTTTGTATCCCAATAAAACTCTTTAGGTTGGCTTAGTCCACAAACCTTTAATTTAGACATTGGGCACAAATAAGGAAGGAGAGTCTGATGGTTCTTTCTAAATAAAACAACATACTTGAAAAGTACTAACAGGACATACACAAGCTGAACTACTTTAATTCACAGCACAAACAATGTAGGAAATATACCCATACAGCTCTGTCAACACAAGTCCATTCTGTCCTGGATCAACAAACCTCCAGGGGTGCAGAGAAAGTCAGGAATGACACCTGTTAAATCTTCATTTTAGCTGTAGGACTGCCAGGAGATTCAAGCTGTGGCCTAAGTTCTGGCATTTGGGACTTTGGCAGACACTGGGAACTATGCTGAGATTCAGCTCCAAAAGAAGAAAATAAATAAATAAAGAGGGAGACTTTCTGTATAATCCTTTTATCCTCAGATTTTAGGAGAGGTTATGCTTCTTACAAACAATCTGTATGCTTTGAAAAATTACTCAGTCTTCATCCAGAAATTCTTTGTGGCCCCTGGAGGTTCCCCAGCTAAAGAAGATGGTTAGGGCTTCCCAACATTAAGACCTTCCACTTGTTCTGTTTGTGATTTCATGCAGGCATTTTACTTTTTTGTCTCTCTGCTATCTTTTTATACAGAAGATGTTCATTGTTTTTAGAGGGAATCGTTTTACAGAGGGTTGATATTTTCCTTATATAGGTAGCAGTAGGTGGAGTCTTAGTTTTATATTTTGATCTTACGGTTTTGGCTGGAATAGTGTTAATTTCCTCTGTAGAGGCTCACACAGTGCTGTGTTTTGGATTTTTGATGAAAATAGCGCTGCTAACACACCGATGTTTAGCTGTTGCAGAGCAGTGCTCACACAGAGCCAAGGACTCTCAGCTGCTCGTGCTGCCCTGCCAGTGAGGCGGCTAGGGGTGCACCAGGAGCTGGGAGGGGACACAGCCAGGACAGGTGGCCCAGACTGGCCAAAGGGACGTCCCACACCCTGTGGCATCGTGCTCAGCAATAACAGCTGGGGTAAGGAAGGAGGAAGGGGGGACGTTTGGAGTGATGGCATTTGTCTTCCCAAGAAGCCGCTACGCGTGTTGGGCCCTGCAGTCCTGGGAGCGGCTGAACACCTGCCTGCCGATGGGAAGCAGCGAATGGATTCCCTGTTTTGTTTTGCTTGCTTGCACAGCTTTTTCTTTATCTGGTCAACTGTCTTTACGTCACCCCATGAGCTCCCACACTTCTACCTTTCTGATTCTTGCCCCCATCCCACTTAGGATGAGTGAGCAGCTGGGTGGTGCTCAGCTGCCTTCCAGGGCTAACCTGCAGCAGTATTAACTGTGTAGCAACTGGAGACATACTAAACATCCAGCCTTCAGACTTTCCATGCTTCATCTAGTCTCTTCTCCACTGAGTCGTGCCTTCTTTGTCTCTTAACGGCCCTCTGCCCTTTTTTTTGGGATGAAGCCTCTAGCAATAGAAATACATAAACTGCATTGTTACCTGCTACTGGTTTCTTTCTATGTGCGTCACATTGCTGATTGCTAGGACATAACTGTACAAACACTGAATAGTTAAGTCTATCCCAGACCACCTTTCAAAGAGGAATAACTGCTGTATTGGTGTGAGGTCCAGGGGGAGTACCAGAAAACAGAAAACCTCTTCCCGGAGGGTGCTAGGCTGAAAAAACCATCAGCTTACAAAATGCTGTGGACATCCCCTGCCATGGTGGGTTGACCTTGGCCAGCCAGCAGACCCCACCCAGTCGCTCCCTCATGCCCTCCTCAGCAGAACAGGGGGAGAAAAAGAGATGGACAAGCTCTAAAGTGTGTTGAGATACAGTTTTATGAGAAAAGCAAAGCTGCGCGTGGAAGCAAAGCAAATAGGGGGAATTTATTCACTACTTCCAATCAGCAGGCCAGTTCCTGAGAGGCAGGGCCTCAGTAGGCGTAGTGGTTGATCCAGAAGATAAATGCTGTAACCACAACTGTCCCCCCGCCTCCTCCTTTCCCCCAGCTTCTACTCCTGAGCACCACTTTGTGGGGTGTGAAATAGTCCTTTGGTCAGTTCCCTCCAGCCTCCTGCCCACCTGTGGTCAGGGAGGGGAGGGCTGGAGATCCAGCCCCGGTGCTGTGGGAGCACCGCTCCACGATGGCCAGAAGGCTGGTGGTGTGCTCTCACCAGCCCTCGAGCCTCGGAGGCAAAGCACAGCACTGTGTGGGCTGCCAGGCTAACTCCACCGCAGCTTAGTTGGCTTCATGGTGATTCACACAGCAGGAAATACCTTCTTTTTCTTTTGAGGAGTGACAGATCAGTCCTCTGCTTAAGCCTGGTTAGGCTGATAGTATTATTCATGGGTTGGCACCTTATTACAACTGAAATTAAAAATTATCTCTTACTTTGTCTGGCCTTGCTGTGTCCTGTCCTCTGAGTATTGGCAGGCAGTGTTAAAAGGGAAGCTCTGTCATAAGTGAGCCCTTCTAAAAGGCATGGTGTAAGAGCAGATCTTTGACATCAAACTGGAAGGCAGCCTTCTAGAGATGAACGTTATTTCCCTCCTCCCTTTTGATAGCGGTTGAATATTTGGCTGATATATAGATGGAACGCTGCCTGTACATATCTGTGGGAGGAATGTTTGATTATTTATTTTAAAATGCATTATAATTTGGCAGTGTTATTCAGCCCCAGTTGGTAACCCATTTGTTAATATTATGTCGATGTATGTTGTGAGATACCAGTCACAGCTCTGTGCTAGGTGCAATATAGAAAAGTAAGGAAACAAGGTCCTTTACCCAAGGAGTTTGCTCACATGATCTCTGACAGAAGTGCATTGTGATCTGATTTCACACTGCCTGAAGAAATTTTGTTTTATTCTTTTAAGATTTATCTACCATGTATTAAGTTATCTGAAGAGAGCTAATCTCCCTGTAAACAAAGCAAGGCAACTTCTGTGTGCTTGGTGAGTCCTTCAAGATGTTTGTTTATCATAAGTGATCAGTTGCAAGCACAGCTTCCATTTACATAGTGTCCTTCATAGCAATGTCATTATGAAGATCATAATGAATATACTTAGAAGCATTTTAAGACTCCATAAATACATAAATACATATGTATTTGTGATTGCCTTGAACAGTAGTATAAGATAGTCTTTTTGTATTAATGAAGGGATTTATCATGGAGTATGCTTTCATATTCAAGCAATTCTTCTTTGCATGAATGACCAGGACATAGAATGAACACTGGCCCTGTCAGTTTAAGGATTTTTATCTTTGTTTTTTATCTATTAGAGATTTGATTGTCTCCCACCCCATATTTTATTTTGTGGTGGATTATCTGTTTTGACAAACATTTACATAATTACCTAAGAAATTCATCATAAAACAAAACAAAAAAAAACAAACAAAAAAACAACAGCTAGACTAACGAAGAGAGAATAGCCTTCACAGCATAGTCGGCGCCTGAATCCAGCTTGAAAAAATCAGTGTGGTTCTGTTTAATCATGATTAAAGTTTTTACTGATTTCATAATTTTGTATTTCTTTTTAAGGATCTTGCAAAATTACCTAGCACTTGCTATGCATAAACCAGAGGTCTTGGTTCTGTGTCATTTGATGAAGATATCATCTGATTTGCTTACCAGCAAGGGTAGAGGGATGAGACTTGACATTAAATTCCACTTGCTCAAAGAATACATCTATCAGAAGTCAGGATTCCTGTCACAAGGGACAAGCACTGCAAAGGTTGGAATTGTCATCACTGTTACTATTTTATGACTGACACACAGACCTGGTTCTGTCACCCCCTTTTACATTGAAGAACATCTTAAGAAAAATTAAAATATATTTTTTTGTAGTGGCATCCATGTAGACAAGAATGTCTGCTTGGGAAGGTGCTGAGGACATTGTTGCCAAAATTTATTCAAAGTAAAGATAGAATAACTATATTAGGAATATTTGACCACTTGCTTTTGCTTATCATTTGTAAGAAAAATTCCCCCATAGTCTCAGCCCTCCAAAGAGATGAGCTGCAAGTGGAGTAATGATAAAAGAGAAAAAATGGAATATATGGATAGAAAGAGTGAGGGGAAAAACAACGAAGCCATCAAATTCAGAAATTCAGCGGTACTGAGACTGCTATCTCTATATATACATAACTGGTGTTAAAGTAATTTGCTGATTGCTTGTGGTTCTACTTATGTATACATGAGCATCTATCTATTTATATGCATACATATGATATTCATATATTGCGTTGGAAGGGCATTAAGTTTGAAAGTCAGAAAGCCTGAAGTCAAAAGCTGTCTGATACAGTCTTTAATTTTGTGATTGCATGGATCTTAGGACTTATTCATAGCGTAGAAGGGATGAATCCTGCTACTTGCACAATTCTTCAATATTTTGTTTTATTGAATTATTAAAAATATGGCCTCGGGTCTTATTGATTACAGGCTCCTATTAGTCTTCCAGCTGCTGCAGCAATTCAGAAAGAAGTCATAATAAAAACATTCTCCTGGCTATATATCACCAAACCATGATCTGTACCATAAAAAAATAATGTGAGATGGTGAAATTGAAAACTAGATTGCAAATATAGTCAAAATAGAACCATATAGAAACTAAGGTACTAGATTATTCTAAGTTTATTCAGCTGAAAGATACTTTTAACACAGGCAAACTGCTATACTCTTACCAGATTTTCTTCCCAGACATGGAGGAAGCCTTTTTGGTAAAGCTTTAAAAAGAAATCAGCCTGTCTCTCATTTCCTATGTGTAGAAAGCTTCAACCCAAATAGATAATATCAGACAAAGTTCTAAGTGACTGAAAACAACAATTTTAATTGGAAAGTATACAAAACTCTTACTAGAATGGTATTGCCTTTTACTACAATTAAGACATGACTGTGTGAGAGAGAATAGAACCTAGATTTTAGCATTTTGGTTTAGCAGGATAATATTGCTGGAGTGTGTCATTTACAGAAGTCACCCCAGACAACTATTGGTGTGATATTTTTGCCCTACCAGAGCATTTCATGGGTGCTAAAGAAAAATCATTCCAGAATATTATTGAAAATTCTAGTATTTTGTGACCTTTCAAGACCTGAGTCACATTTTAAATCTATTGTGAGGAATTACTCCTAATTTTATAACACTTAAAAATCTAGCAGTCTATAAAGCATTAGATTTTGGTTCTGAACTTTTAAAGTTTTCAGAAATTTCAGGTGGATCCAGATTTTGAATTTCCAGCATTCAACCACTGTAACAGTACACACGTATGGGTGTCTTCAGCAAGTATATTAAAATAACATCAAATTTTTGAAATCAAGCACTCAGAGACTATCAAATGTGAAAATTTAGGTTGTCCATTTGATCTTATTTCATTTTCCTGTAAACTGTGATTCATTTTAAAAAATTATTGTCACATAATAATGAATCAGTAATATAGTAACCCAAGCACTAATAAAAGTGAAACAAACACAGTTAAGGTACAGGAGGTGCAGAATTTCAGCCATTATCCACTTTCCTAGTGTAGCCAGGTCTTTATTTGAAAAAAAAGCACTTAGAACAAGTTCTCAGTGAATGGTAGTTTGTATTTATGAAAGAGGAGCGTACTAATTCACCTCTGTTGCTGAGTGAAGGTTTCTTCTGTTCAGATACAGGTTATCAGTTCAGAAAGCCTTTCCATTCCAGTTCTCTACAGAGGGTACTGTAGAAGTGCAAGACTCTCTCTTAGTCAGTGGCAACAAAGAAATTCCCCATGGTTCTTCTGCCCTCCTGTTTTTGAGTTTCTGCATGTAACAAGCTCCAGACTGACACTGGTTAGTGTCTTAAAAGGGACAATGTGAGTACCTGAACTTCAGCTGCAAACAAATGCATACAAGGATCCATGTTACAGAATGTCCTCTGAAGATACAGTAATGGGTTGATGAGACTGAACATCCCCAACAAAACAGCTGTTCCTTAGTATGATAAAAGTTTACTAGACAGACATGTTATCAAAGCAAATTTTCTCTAAGAAGGTGAAAAACGAAAAGTAGCTGAGCTTAGCCTTTACAGTGGTTATTACAGAAATTAATAGCTTTTGATCAAGGTGGCCATATGCAGTTAAGTCAATTGCTTTGATTTACATAATATTTATCTTTGGTATTTTGGGAGATGGTGTTGATTATGTCCCTTATTTTGGATAACCATTGTGCAGAACTTGAGAATGACAGTATAAAGAAATGTATGTCTCTTTTCAGTTCTAGGACTGGTGGAGTGCTGGTAAATACAGATGGCTCCTTTCACCATCCCTCTACAACACTTGACCATAATAATCTACTTTGTCAAACGGAAATAGCCAGAGCACAGAAACATAATGCTCTGTTTTGCTATGTCATCTCTGTCTCTTGGAGTTGTTGATAAAATTTGTGTCTGGATAAAGAAAATGTTTTGCTTCTTAGAGTGCTGCAGGAATGTTGAAATATCATCACAAAATGTAAGTGTCTGGAGACCTAATTGCATCCTCACCATATTTGTTGGAAGCCATTTTGCAGAATTTTATAGAGCTTTCTCCTTACACAGGTTTTCACAAATAAAGTAAATTATTCTTATTAATTTTTAATCTGATTTTGCTGTCTTGCCACTGTCTACAGTGTCCATATACCTTCTTTAACAACAAAACCAACAAAAAATACTAAGATATTGGAGCACTCTGTATTATGTTACTTTACAGTATTTTCAAATATAGGTTGCCATACATTATTTGCCAGATGTTCATATCATGGTGTCTCCAAGAGCATATGAGGGTATTCTTGATTCTTGATTGTTGTCATTTATATATATATATACACACATATATACATACATAAGTATACACACACACACTTTTTTTTTTTTTTTTTTTTTTTTTTTTTTTTTTAGGAAAAGATTTAGGTTTCATATTCTGGCCCAAAAAGCTGGATCCATGCTGCTTCTGCTTTATGGCATACTGGATAGCTTTATGGATAGCTTTATGGATAGCTGCCAGAGCTTGTGAAAGCTACTTTTCATTACCTTCTTTCCAGGCACATAAAAGCCACTGCCAACTTCGGCAAAATAGTTTTCTCAAAGCCACCAAGACTGAATCTGCAGCCTTCAATGCAAGAGTACCACCCCAGCAAATTAGAACAACTGCTTACAGGGGGCAATAAAGGATAAAAGATTCCAAACAGTGTATGAGAATTTGAACATGCTGTTTCCACACTTAACATTGCTTTCTGAAAAACTGTACAAAACTTCTTAATATTGGAAATGCAAAAAAATATTTTTCTGTGTCCAGCTTTACATGCTGAATATGCAGCCTTCTATTTATTCTTTTTTATCTAATATCATGCAGATCTTTTAACTGTGATCACAGAAAGAAATTGGAAGCATACTCTAAGTTGTAAGAGAGACTGTTTCTTAGGATAGTTATTCCTTTTGTTATATGTGCAACTGTATTACAACTAAGGACATAATCTAATTTACCAAACCATACATTGAACCACTTTCTAGGCAGTTTCCATTCCCTCTTGGTACAGCCACACCTCCATTCACCCATAACTTTTTAACTATTTTGTCACCTTTTTGTACTGAACAGTCATCTTTTTTGTTAAGGGGTGACTTTCTTTATCATGAAATAAATTATTTGGTCAATTTTTCTGCAATAAGGATGACTGGAAAAACGGCTTTATTTTCAGTTTGGAATATGCAGTTTCTGTGGGGCAGGAATGGTTCATTCATAGGTAGCTATTGTGACAGAACATTATTTCCTGTTAGCATCTGTCATGTGCATCCTTATGTCAGTCTAAAAGTAATTTTAGATGGCTACTGATAGTGATGGCTATAGTGTAAAAAGCCAAGAAGTATAGGGTGTCTGAAATTAGCTGTCATCACGTAGATATCCCTTGGAGGTTTTTCTAGGAGAATCTTTTTTTATTTAAACAGATTATGAGATTTTGAAAATCACCTGCTGCAAATGTGTAGTAGATTTTTCATGTCTGTTCTTAATAAAATTGTAATGTACCCAGTTAATAAAAAACATATTCATAACACATATTCTCTCTTACTGTCTCTCTCCCACACCCTACCCTAAGAGAGGGAAGAGGAAGAAGGTATAGCAAATAGGTCGATGGAGAGTTAAGTCTTTGAATTTTTCACCTGTCTCCCTGAAAGAGTACACAGCTGCCTTATTTTTTGTTTGAGGATTATACTGAAAAATCAGGTCTTTTTTGGTTAAATTGTCATTTAATGTGTTAGAAAGCCACAAAGCAAGGTCACTCTGATTATTTTCCCAATCTCATTTTAACACAGTTCCTCTCTTTAAAACATTTAAAAATGCTTTTCATGTCAAAATCATCAAATGTAACCCACATACAGGGTGAAATGCTGCTTGTGAAAGTCAGTAAAGTTCACCCAAAGGATTTAACTTAGATGCCTCTTAATGGATGTGCTAAATCATGAAAGAAGACAAAGGTTTTAATCTCTTTCTGACTTGATGTTTTCCTGTTTGTTGTGAGTGTACTGAGGGTAGTTAATGTTTTTGCAATTATACCTAACAGTTGGAGGTGTACTTGACTGAAATGACCCAAATCTTATATAAGTAATTCTGATAGTTATCCTGCACTTTTAAAATAAGGCCTGAACTATAATTATTTGTGGGAGGGATATTGCAAGAAATGTTCTGTGTTAGAATAACGCAGATTCTTAGTGTGGCTGTAATGTCCAAGCTGAGCACTGTGTCTTTAAGATACTAGTGTAGGTGTGCCTATTAATATGCATGAAGGAGATAAATGCTTAAGAGAAGACAGACACAGTAAGTATACCTTTTGCACTAATCAAGCATTTGCTTTCAGCAAGTTCTTCACCTAGCAGTCTTTCAACAGTGTAGTAAAAGTGTTATTTAGGTCCCTCTATAGCTTTGAGGGTGCCCCTGACTCTGTGAAGCCTTCAAAAGGATTAGTTGATATGCTGCATCTATAAAAACAATTTCAGTAGCTCAAAGTAAGTCTTGGTGCCAATAATGTTAATGAAACTGCAAAGGGACTGCAAATTTAGAAGTCCTATAAAGTCCAGTGCTGGTCCAGCGATGCAGAAGCTCCTTAACAAGACATTAAATCAGGCTCTTTAATCTCTCTAATTGGTGCTTTTGAGTACAGAAGAATACATGAACCCTGCTGTGTTCTAAAAGCAGTAGGATGTCTTCACTAGCTGGTAAGACCTAGTGAATGCCTAGACTTCTCAGACTACCAGCCTCCTCTACTAAATAATGATGCAGTGACGTTACCTTTCACTGCTGCTTGTCAGTGCTGGTTTGCTATTAAACAGCGCTTGGCTACACCTGTCCTGGATCAGCTCTGCCTTCCATGGCTGTAAGGTCCCACTCCTAGGCACTGCTAAATATCCCATCTATGAAATGAGGGATGAAAGCCAGGACTCATCAGAAAATGAGGGCTTCACTACCAGGATTCCTCTCAAGAACCATCAAGCATCTCCTCACAGAGTCAGGTGGGGACTTTTACAAACTGACGGCTGGTTACTTAAACTCAGATACTACAACTTAGAAAGCCTAGAGGTTAACTTCAAGATCTTTAAACTTAGAGTGATGACTATATCACAAAATGTACAGCTCTGATGTGTCCTATTTCTTTCAAAACCATAAAAGACTGGCTCCTTGGCTACACTAAATCTGTATGGTTTCCCTAAAATGCATGAGGCGTTTTGGCAGCCAAGTTGCTATTCATTTAGCATTATTTTTAAATAAAATCTGTACAGCTCCTGCTTTCTAACTACAACTTTTATCCCAATCTCACTTTCAGCTGCTATATGCATTCTCTTCAGAGTGTGACTTCTGTAGTGATAATGTATGTGTACATTCAGAAAACTCAGGGATATTACCATCTCCCATCTCTTTCGCCTTCTGTGGAAAAGGGAGCAAGATAAACACGTGAGTGAGTTCCAACCTTATCTTGTCTGTGATTACTCCTGCTTTAATTTCTAAGCATTTTTTTGTTGCCTTAACAGGAATTTTTTGTTGATGTTATTTTTAGTTGTGTTAGTAACTCAAAGAAGAAAAGTCGGTTATATTTTAAAAATCTCCCCCCCCCCCCCCCCCCCCCCCCCCATTTTTTTAAAGTAGTTTATCTTGGTTAAGGTAAATTGTGAATGAAAGGGAGAGAGATATCAAACAAAATCTTACCAAAACAATTTTAAAATGTCTGGATGTCTTCTCGGGTGTTTGTTCAGAATTTCTCAAAAAACTTCTAATGACTGCAGCAACTGACTTTTACTAGAGTTAGCATGAAAACAAAGTAAGGTAAGTGGGAAGCCAGTAAGATTTCTGTACTTCAGTGGGTTTGGATGAGGATTTACCTTGTTCTGTTGCTCATTCGTTGTCAGCAGGTTCACATTGCAATAGCCTGTAGGCTGAAGCTGTTTTACAAAGTTAACAGATACAGGGGTGTCTGAGTGCCTTCTGTGAAGACTAATTATACTTCTGGAAACATTCATTTTAAGGGGTCTTTTCTATATTTCTGCATTTCATGAGAATACTTCACAGAAGTAAAGCAAGATGCATAAAGAGGAGGCTTCACACTCCTGAAGTATTCTCATGAAATATTGTATATAGTTTTTCTCTCTGTGTATGTGTATACTTTATAGATATTTCTATACAGGTATAGAAGAGTCACATTCTGACACAGAGCTCAGGTTAAAATAATTATCACGTGAGGAATTTCACAAACGTTAAGGAAAACCACCTGTGTATGTTCATATATAAAAACCCTTCACAAAATATTTATTTTAAAAGTGATTTTTTTATTATGTATTGTCAACAGTTAGATCATATGTTACTGTTTAATACAAGCTAGAATAGTATAAGGAGAGCAAATACTAATGCATAAACCATTTAAGGAAAAGAAGAGCTAAATCTGCCTAAGTTTGTACAGAATTAAATATGAAAATTGAGAACTGCTTCAGTAAAAATGACTAAGGATTAGTTACTGAAACAATTACAAACCTTCATTGTGCAGTGATCCCAAACCCTGTTCCAATTCTGCCTATGATGTTTGTTTTTATCCTATTTGCTTTAAAATTTACATACTTTTTTTTTTTTCCCCAGTCATCCAATATAATGCCATAGCAACTCTAGGAATATAGGAAAACAGTACTATTTGCCAAAAAGCAGAGTCTGTTTCAAACTAAGTAGTGCATGATATTACAAAAAAAAAATCTTGTAGTATAAGTTAACACAATGAATGTGCTTAATACGTCATGGAGCAACAGCTCAGTTACAATAATAATAATAATACATACAAAAAATAGTTAAGGATATATTTTTCCTTATTTTGTGCACACCAGGTGCTTCACCTATCGACATTTTTGTAAATGATAAAGAGTAAAACTGATCTATTATCTTTCTGAAAAACTGTCATATAGTAAAATATTTCTTGCAATGTTCAGGAACATAGAAATATGTATTGTTTCAATCGGTGACTGAAAAAAAATCCTCTTTTTTGCCTCTTCATTTCCTTAAATATAAACTAAGTAAATAAAGTCTGAACAATTAACGATATATAATACACATTTTCATATGAAATCTCTGGATATTAAATTCTTCAAGAAGTACTGTAAAATAAGTGAAGAATTTTCAATTTACCACATACTTGAAAATGAGTGATAGACATAGCTGATTTCTTAGCTGTTTTGTTAATTTTTATGATAGAATTTATTTCTTTTAATTTGGTGTTCTACAGTGAGCTGCTTGGACTTGACTTTCTCTCTTGGGATGCTGGAAAAACTGTACATCTCGAGCTCAGTAAATCTCAACTTATGTTTCTGTCATTCCTGGGCACTCATGACTATTTTATCTTCCTGACAGGCATTAATATCATTCAGTTCCCTATCACAATTCCCGTCTTCTTTTGAATAGGGGCTGGAGGTGCTTTTAGTTACATCTGTGGATTCTACTAGACCAAAGTCTAAAATGAGGTAGTCTTTAAGAAAAGATGTTTTCACAGTGTCAGATAAAATAGTATTTACAGTTTTGTCGTTTCTTGATTCTTCCCCAATACATACCAAGTCACTGTCAACAGAGAGTGTTGTATTCATTGCCTCCTTTAGAACTAATATGCTATTAGTACAAGGCTTCTGACAAGTGGTATCTTTAGTAAATTGAGCAAGACTATTAGAGGTAACAGCATCTTTATCTTCTGAATTCTGTTCATCCAGTGAAACAGTTACAGTATTGCTAGAATAGCTCTCAAAAGATTCACCTATCTCAAATATTTCTTCATTTCCAGACTGATTTTGCAGTTTTTCAAAGGCATGCTGCGATGCAGTGCAAATTCCATGGCTTAGTTCTGTCACTGGGTTAGATGGAGCTGAGAGAATTGTTTCCTGCCTACAAATGTTTGGATGTGAAAACGTGGTGTAATTGTTATTGTTGTTATTGAAGTTGAACTCTTTATGATCCTTTTGGACTGCTTCTTCGTCAATGTTAGTAACCTGTACAACTCCGAAATCGTCAGTTTCATTATTTTTTTTCTCTCGCTCCTTCTCAGCACTATACCCAACCACATTATCACCCTCATTATTTTCCTTTCCACTTTCCTCCCTAATCTGTGTTCCTCCCATTTTATTCAGTTTACCTTGCACATTCTCAGTTTCATCACCTTTTCCCTTACTGCCCTTATTTTTACAGGTACCCCTAGCTTCTTTTTCAGACAGGGAGCTAAAGGCTGAGTGTTGATTTTGTTGTGCATTTATAGTGTCATTCTCCTTTTGCTCTCTCAGAGCATTTCCTTTCTGCAGATTCTTTTTATTGCCCAGAGGTTTATTGGCGTGTAAGCTAGAGCTTTCTTGCACAAAGCCTTCTGGGGGCCACTTTGGCTTATTTACTTTAGCTACTTCTTCAATAGAAAATGTTTTCTTAGGTGCTGCATCATCTGTTGGAGGAGGCCACGTCATCTTTAATTTACCTCTTTCTGTGGATTTTATTATCAAATTGTTATCCAAAATATCAGGATGGGTACCTTCAGTACCTGAGTACAAGTCTTGATCAATTTTTGTAATTAGTTTAGGATCAACAGGTGTACGATGAATGGGATTTATTTCTTCAGTGTGAGTATTACCAGCTGAGCTACATTGATCTTTAGAATTCCATAACTCTTTATGTTGCTTGTGTCCAAAACCTTCATCGTAATTTCCTTTGGATTTGAAAAGTTGCTTAAAATGAGGTTTACAATATACTTGTCCATGGAGAGATGCATAATTTCCCAAGCTGCCAAATGGAAGAAAATTTGTTTTACACTTTCATATAGCCTACATCTGCCAAGAAGTTTACACTTTACTTGGTAATTCAAGTACCCCTACATGACAGTAAATATAAAGGAAGGAAGAGTAAAAAGAGAGCAAATTCAATGGATCAGCCAATTCTGATGCCCAAAAGCTAGTGTCTAAATTCTTCAATTGCCAATTCCCATAAAATTTCTAAGTTAAACTGTTGGAAGGAGAAGAGTCATGCCTTGTGATTTAAGAAAGAACATAAACTTATTCAGTTACTGCATCATAAGCTTTCAAACAAGGTCTTCCGTAGCACTCAGGGGTTGTTGGGGATTTTTTCCACGTAATATTGAAGACCAAAGCCTCAATTTTCCTAGAAAACAGGAGGACAAACTGCCATGAAAATTTTCTTTAGCCTTTTTGTTTTCACTTAGATTTGGATTTGGCTCCCAGATGAAATAAACTAAATTTGTATAGCTAATCTCAGAAGTGTTAAATCAGAACTGCTAGCCTTTACAGTCTGTTAGAGCAGTAACCACTGCATTTCATATAGAGGTTACAAGAGTAGTTTGCTAGTGCAGGGAACCATCACCTATTGAAAATAATTTCACCAGTTGTGTATTTTTTATTCAAGTGCAGATGTTCTACGAATGAACGTGCAGTGTTAATTCTTACCTTAATTGACTGCTACAGTGGTGGCATCGGAAACACGATTTATGAAAATTTTGCTTGTCGGCCACTAAGCGTTCCATTGGATAAACTCTCTGTTGACAGAGCTTGCATATTTCATTTTCCCAAAACTGCAGTTTCTAGATGCAAATATCAGAAAGTTACAATTTGGTCTAAGCAACATATTGCAACTTATTTTTAATCGTAGAAGGTCCATGCAAATATTTTTTTGTTAAAGTTGTAGTGTTCATTTTGTTACCATGAGCTGATAGATACCAATCTGAGGGTTTCATTTTTGTTCAACTAACTGTAATGCTTTGAAAGTGGAAAAGCTATGCATCTTGTACCTTTTCAGAAATCCATACCTTTAGAAGGACTATTCAATCCACTACATAGGCACGATGTTTCCCAGGTATGTCTAATAAATGTTTTGTGAACTGGGATAGGATAATGAAAGGTTTACCAGCATAAGTGGAATTGAGTAGAACATATGTATTCTGATGAGGAGGTTTTGCTTCATTGTGCCAAAAGCACATCAGGAAGCTCCACTGCTGTGGTAACCTGCAATGTGGACACTCGTAGGGTCTAAATATGCTACAGACCTCATAATTTCTGACTACTACAGTTTTCCCTTTCAGACCTGATACTTACTTGAGTGAATTTTCAAGACTAAGTTAGCTACAATAACATCAGCTAACTATCAAATCCTTTCTTCCATTAAGCATAATTAATTATAAAGGAAACTAGTTCTCTGTAAAATACAAAGCACAGTTAGAAGGCTTATTTCATTACCAAAAAGGGCATAAAGAAATAATGGGCGATCTTTTGGTCTTGGGAACATCCATACAGCTCTACTGTCTTGATTTATGAATTGCTATGAAAGCCATATGAACAGACAAGTGAGAGCTGAGCAACTCATTGCTTGTATAAGTGCATGGATCTCCATGCTCAGTTAAGAGGATGTTGCATTATTTCAAAGGATAAGAAATCAGGTGCATTCTGTGCATTTTACTATTTCTCAAATGCAATAGTAATGCTCTTTCGAATTTTAGGTAATTCTTTGGTTCTATTTGAAATACAGTGATTACATTAGCAAAAAAGGTCTGAAACCTCCATGTCAGTATTTGTTAGGCACATATTTGACATATCACTTAAGCCAGATACCCTTGAAAAGGAAAGATAGTAAAAGATTAGCAAAACAGGAAGAGAGATGGGCAGCAGAAATTGTCTGTTAGTTTTATACCATTTCAGCCTTTTATTGTAAACCTGTTGTGCATTACTACACAACATGTGGACTGTGAATAATACTGACTCATGTCCCTCCTCTTTTGGATGTGGTTTTCCACCAGCACATTCCCATTACTGTGATCTTGGTGATCCTCCTTTGCAATTCTTTCTTTTTTTTTTTTTTCTTAATGTTAAGGCTTGTATCTTTGTTCTTTACTTCTGATTCTGGAGTTTTCAAACCATTGCACGTTTTCAGGCAGAAAAGAAATTCCTTGCTGGATCAGATGTCTTTCAAATCTTTATGATTCTTGTGGATTTCATTGATAACTTTAATCCTGGAAGCAGCAGAAGCGATTTGACTTTCGGGCTGGCACAATGGTTCCCTCACCTGTGGCTCCCGAGGCTTAGGGAGCATCTGATCCACACAGACTTCACCTGTTTGACATTTCTGATTTTGTTGTTCAAAGAAGTTTTGAACTGGAAGATCAGCTTCTCAATTGTTTGGATGTCTTAAACAATCTGTATCATTCTTTACGATTGTGTTTATGATTTTAATTCTGAAAGCAGCAGAAGTTATTGT
Organism: Anser anser; assembly: GCF_964211835.1. Lineage (NCBI taxonomy): Eukaryota > Metazoa > Chordata > Aves > Anseriformes > Anatidae > Anser > Anser anser. Next base: position 19,976,139 of record NC_139726.1, on the reverse strand, counting down.
ACTTCTTGGCTGGCCCAATGGTTCCCTCACCTTTGTCTCCTGAGGCTTACGTAGTGTTGGATCCATAAAGCTCTCACTTGTCTGATGCACTGGGTCACAGTGGAAACTTCTGACTTGAATTTCCTTGGTCTCCCATTTTCACCGCTTGGATTTGTTCCCAGCAACTGCATGAAGTGACTAGGTTTCAAGCATCATTCTGTGCTTTGCACCACTTACTTCTATTATTTCCTCTTCACTAATGATTTTCTTGGTGCTAGTATTTTCAGATTCATTTCCAGACTGGCCCAGAGAGTCTCAAAAGCAGCTTTTCATGTTCCCCACCTTTATGTCTGTAATAGGCTTGACTGAGGGTTTGTCAGCTTTGTTTTCTTTTATAGCATCAGTTCAGTGGTTTTCTACAAGCCATTGGCAATGTAAAACATTTTTTTTATATGCTCTTTTTGAACAGCTTTTTTTTTACAAGTTCCACTGAACTGAAATTTACAGAGCCTAATGATTGGTTTTCAGATTTATTCTTCACAGCTGAAACATACCCATCCTGAATATCAATTTTCATTATTTGTTTAAATTTCTTGCCTTCATCACCTTGAATATTTTCAAATAAATGTTTACTGTTGGTTACGTCACCTCCTATTACTTCTTCAGGTAGAGGAGGAGGTGTGTTGTCATTATCTTCTAGAATTTCAAGAGTCTGAGTTCCAAAAATCCAGCATTTTCTGGAAATGTACATCCTTTAGAACATTTCATTTGCAGTGATTGTTTCCTCTGAATCCTCTTCAATACAAGTCTCCAAAGGCTGTGTTTCAAAAAAAAAATAAATAAATAAATAAAAATTTTGCCTTGTGCGCAACCAACTTTGATGTTTTCCTCCAAAGAGATTTCACATGCAACTTGAATTTCCATTGGGTCTGTGTTAATCACATCTAAAGGCTGTGTTGCCAACAATCAGCATGCAGTTCTGACGTCCCCTTTTTCGGTGTCTTCTCTGTGGACAATTGTACTCTCCAGTCTTTGCCTCTGACAACATAAGATGTGTGAGTTTCAAGACATGCTTCTCTTCACATTTCCTTTAATCTCTTTGAGTTTGGACTTCTGCTGCAACAAATTAACATTGTCCACTGAGTAGAGATGCCAAACTCTATCCAGCTGTTGAGTTTCTAACATGTGCCTAGTGGTTTTTACAGAACCAGCAAAAATTTCTCTGATGTGAGTTTCAGCTGATGCTTGTTCCTCATCATGGTACGTTTTATTGAAAGATTCCAGTCACTGCATTTCAAACATCCATGTGGCTGTGCGGACATGTCCTCTAGAGAATTCGAGAGTCTTGTGCATTGCTTCTGCACATTTTCTGAAGAGTGTGGATTACACTTGTTTTCATTTTTTCACAAACTGACATTTTGTGTGTTTCTGAGAAACTAGTGACAAATATTATATACATTTACAGACTGCAAACAAGGAAAGAGGAGACTGCATTCAGCAGAGGAGTACAGGAAAAGCAGAAGTGTTTACCGAGTTCTACTTTCTGTTGTGTTTGTCCCATAGTAGAAGTATTTGCTGAATTAGTAAATGTACTTATTACTACTTTATGAGCCTTTGATTCCTAAACTCCACATATTCCTACAACATTCATAGGTTTCATTTTTAATTGCAACTACATAATGAAAATAGAAATTCAGACTGACGGACCAACATGTAAACTTCCACACTTCTAATTAATATCAAGATTCCTCTTATTAAAAACACAGACCTGTCCAACTTGTGTAGGTGTTGCAGTCTCTCTGTCAGAGGGAACAACCTTTTCCTGAGCTGTCCTTTCAAACTGCTGTTTTAAAACCTGCATAGAAATCTTTGGGACATCCTCATTCATAGCTGCATTGGTTACTGCAATGGAAAGAATAATAATAATAATTAAAAAAGTGATTTTGTTTTCCTTCACCCTGCCTTTTGTGAAATTAATTTTATCAGTGAATTGTAAAACATTATTACATTAGACAAATTATACTTACCCTTGCAGAACTCTAGCAAGGCACTTGGTCATGAACAGAAATCCATAGAAAAAAGAACAGAAGAATTGTTGAGGGACACATTGCCTGCTGTTTTGCCATACCTGAATAGCCCAGGCTCAGAGTTCATTGAGGTCTTTGAATTAACCAAACGTGTGAATTCTAATACCAGGACTAAACTGCAGAAGCCGCGCATCAACATCGTGCTCATGGTCTCCAGGCCTATTCCACTTGGCTATAAATTGAGCCTTTATCATCCACAATTTTGTCTATACAGGGGCAAGCATTTGCATGTGTTTTCAGACAACTCTTAAAATGCCCAGTTCTTTCCAGCAGCTCAGCACATATTTGACGCTACCTCCTTATGCCAAGCTCCTCTCTGTGTACCAACATGTAAACCTTTTCTTAAGTCCCATTGAGATCTATGAATGTGCTTAGCTGAGGAGGGAGGCACTGAACAACTTGGAGCAATGTCCAGTATCTGTATCCTAAGAGCAGTCTCACTTTTGTGGGAGTAAAGACAGCTGCCAAGAACTTGGTTCGTTGTGCTCCTTTGTGAGCCTTTACTCTCAAGTCACTTACTTACCTGTTTCATCAGCGTGCTGCATCAATGTAGAAGCCCCATTTGTCTCCGAAGTAACTTGCTCCTCACGAGAAACCTGTGCACAAAACTTTCACTTTACTGTGGGATTTAGTGCAACATGTAAGAATATTCCATATTTCTGCCACTGTCTTTAAAACATCACAGAGAACTATGAATGGGAAACCCCATTCATTATCACATTTAAACAACACTGTGTAGGATGCCAATCAAAAACCATTGTTATGCATTGCCAAATGAGGGCGGCGATCAGCAGAACATGAAAATCTTGCTGTACCAAGTAGTGCTGGAGTGAGAGGCAAAGCAGATAAGGATCGGCATCTCAGTATACCTGCTGAATGAAATAAATCTTAATTGACAAAGTTACCTCTTGTGTTTGAAAGGCTTCCACTGGGCTTTCTTTGGAAGTCATTCCAGTGCATTCAGCTTCCCTGGTGCTGCTTGATACTGGGGGCTGAGTGGTTCTTGAGGTCTCCTAAAGACAAATACAAAGAATTGCATAATTAACAGTAATTGAGATTTTTGTTTCTGCCTTTCAAGGGCTGTCACAAATTAATTCTACTTTAAGAGGCGTAACCCCAAATGGTTCCTTTATGGTAGTGTACCATGATTCAGTTTGGGTGGGAGACAGCTGTGTGTACCTCATGACAATGTTTTTGATCCTTCAAGTTTACTGACAGAATAAGCCATAAACGTGTTTAAAAAAAAAAAAAAAAAAAAAAAGTAGGAAGATGCATAGAATTCAGGCCAATTGTGAAAAACAGCATGTTGTGTTATATTTTTAAAGGGCTTCTTTCCTATTTCATCAAGAACTGAATAATTATTTTCTTTTATTATCACCACTTTTTATTTTCTACCACTAAAGTCCACATTTACGTTTAACTCAGTGTGACGTTGTATTCTTCTTTTCCAAATCTACTAACTATAACAATATCCTCTAAAAATATTATGTTTACTTTCTCCTGTTGCCTTTCTGTGCCTCTGTTTCCTTACTCTGCTGACATATGGCATTGATGTCATAAAGTGAATACTGCTTTTCTGGTTTTTGAAAGAATTGTACTGGTCATTTCTTAAACACCTGCAGTATCTTCATTTGAATTCATTTTATTTTCTGACTTCTGATCATTTCAAAAGTTCTGCATTCTGAGACCAGAAGAGCAATTCTGATGTCTGACAGAAACATTCATCCATGTGTTCTCATCCATCATTTCTGTGGCTATTGTGTGAGCGTTCATTTTTCCCACTTTCCTTGCTGGTGTGGGTTATCAGAATACCAAGAAGATGGATCACAGTGGCACTAGAGTAAGGAAGTAGTGAGAGCTTTTTGGCAGCTATGTTGCTTAGAGTTTCAATTTGTAAGGTTTGGAGTATATTATACTAGGCCTTACAAAATTTTCCTAGTTCACAACAGTAGCTCCTTTCTTCTTAGTGTCTAATTTATCTTCCTTATCCCATGTATTATTTATATGGAATTTAAAGTCTTCCATCAAGACATGCCTGTGAATTAAATCACTACAGGAGAGACTTAAACTTACTTGGGAACCTTTTCAATATTCTGTGGACTGCAGATACTCAAGACACCTGTAATTGTTTTGTCCTTAGACAATGAGAAGAGTGTAAGAAACTGTCTCGTGGTAGCCAGAAAAAAATGATCTCATCCCCATTCTTGAGGTGAGAGAAGAATCTCAGGCCCTGTGATTCTGTGATTCTATGATTTAGTCAATTACATGCACAAGGAACCCTATGTGCTGAGAAGTTTGAGCTGTTAAAGTTAGTTGGAGCTCCAGGAGGGCAAGTCAGAGTGTGATGTACACGCGCAAGCTGTGTCAGCGTAACAGCTGAGAGAGCCACACAACATGAGGAGGTGTAGAGTTAACACCCTAGCAAGTTGAAAAGAAAATGCATTGCAAAATTTTCCATGTCTTCTCAGCTTAATGAGGATGTTTGGATGTATGTATAATATGCTCTTTGATTTTATATGGGTATGCTTTTCAATATATTTATGCATACATATGTTTTTTTCACATAATATATACTTTTCCATTCCAAAGTGAATGTTTTAGATATGTAAGTCAAGCTCTTATTACTAGAAAAACTCGTTCATGAGACATATGAAATGTTCATGATAGTCATTATGTGTCTATGGTATGGGGTATTAAAAAAGAATATAATGAGGCTTAATGTAGTCAGGAATCAAATCTAATCTGAACATCAGTAGTGCCTTATTGCTATAACTTTTGTACTGCTTATGGAGTAGTTGCCATATTGCAAAAGGTTATAATAGTTTAATGTGCCATCCATAGCTGTCTAAACTGCAGCCTAAACATTATGGGCCAGATTTTGACAATATAATTACATGGCCTAGTTCTAAGTATGAAAGGAGGAAGAGGGACTTGGAGGTCCTCATCTTTTCAGCATCTGTCACAATGGCTAATTGAAATTACATTGACAGCGGGTAAAATGCTGCTGCTTTATCCAAAACAAGTGGTAAGTAGGAAGACCCTTGGTTTCATCCCTCCTTCTGCAATGGCCAACTGCAGGATATGGATAGCATTAATTTAGTATATAGCATTAGAGTTTGTGGCAAGTTTTGTATACCACATAGATTTTGGAGAATGTCCTTAAGAATCATTTGAAGATATTCATGGGATAAAGTTGCTCTTATCTTAATAAGTTGGGCAAGTCCAGCTTCCACTACGGAACTGTAGCTGAAGATCATGATCTAGATTTAATGCTTGTTAACAGTTGTGCTTGTGGTAACTTGATCCCTTCATTTCTTTCTGCGGAATATACAATTTTGTGCATTATTAAATCAAGTAAAGTGTTTAATAACTGCAAGGCTAGACTGAACAGCATTACAAAGCCACACAACAAATTTGTTGTTGAAAACAATTCACACAGGTGCATTCAGTTAACACTTTACTATAATTGTGGAAGCTACCATGGAAAGGTAATGCTCAAAATTTCTGCTACTTTTTTTTTTCTGAATATTTCAGGGTATGTAATTGTGGAAAAGTAAAATTCAAACTTTTTTACCTGTTAGGATTTAGAAAATTTTAATATATTTTTAAAGTATTAAATGTTGTTCATGTCTGTATACATTATATAACAAGAGTGCATTTTTATTTAGGTATTCAGATTATATTACTAAAGAGAACTGTATTTACTACATGCGGTTTATATCTTAGTGGTGCATACATCAATTTTGGTGCCTGTAATAATTCATATAGAATTCTTACTGCAAAATGTGCCAAGATTTAATTTTTCATTAACTGTACTGTGTATTTTAGACCAAGGTTTTCTTTTCCTTATTGACATTTTTGCAGTTTTCCTCTATTCTGACAACAGAAAAAAATTACTTTCCCTTTCAAAAATAAAATTGTCTTGAGAATCAGATTATGTATACTCTGTTATATACATGTGTAGATAAAAACAAGTATATAAGTTTATGTATGTATGGAAAAAACAACTGATCAAGACGATCGAACGGTCCAAAACCTTGCAGAAGTACAGAAAACCTTTTACTCACTCCTATCTGAAGCATGTTTATTTTAGTTAAACTGCATTATGATAATCATATATTAACTCTGTGTGAAGTTAGCTAATATAATATCATGTACTAGCATATTTAGAACTTACTGTTCTAAATGTTCAGTTTGTACCAACTTACAGTTCTCTTCATGCAGCAGAAGTAGATTGTGACTCTTAAGTTTCAGCTGCAAAATTGTTAACAATAGAGGGACTCACTGGTGACTTACTTGGTTGTGTATTTTCATTTCTTCCTCAAAGCTATGTTCTTTCACATATTTATGTTCTTATGGTATCATCTGCACATCAGTGCTGTGAGAATCCTACAGAAATTTCTTATAAGTAATTCTGCACTTCATCTCTATGATTTGTCAGCTTTCCTTAGTTTTATGTAAATACTTATGTTGTTTTGGGTACTGTATGGAATATTTTCATTAAAAAAGTTAGGTTTTTGCCATTCACTAAAATTGTCACGTTATTCAATCTCATCCTCTGCAATCACCTGAAAATTGGCAATTGCTGCTCTAGAAATCTTAGAAAATTTGTCTGGAATGACCCTCAATGAAGGCAATTTAGCTATACCTGTGTTATTCCTGGCACAATGTACTACAGTGTTGAGTGAAAATCAGATACAACTGCCTATGTAGGAGGTTAAGCTCACTTGCCAGAAAGTGCTTGTGTCTGACACTGGATAATGAGATTTTGTCTGAGCAGCTGTTGTGCCCTTCAGAACTGTTCTAACTGTGATTTTACAGCTTCTGTGGCAAGATAAAGGAATTACTTTCATTTCCAGAGTGGTTAGTAACAGTTCTTTTCTGATTTGGAGTGTTGTATGTTTTTTGTTTTTGTTTTAAATCACTGATTTAATGCTCTGCTTATACTGTTCATCTAATTATTTTGGCAATGAAGAACAGCAACCTGTGGGTTTGATGTGTGGAATATTGTGGCCAAATTTTTTGTAATTATTTTGCTCTCTCTACATCTCAGCCTGTTGGTCATTCAGCTTCATGTTGAGCAGCTCTACCATATGCAAACATAGCTTGTACTCCAGACTGCGAGCTAGCAAACAACTCCAGGCTGGCATTTTCAGAACAGTAACACTGAAGATCACGACGTCTTCTCAGCCCAGTGGCTGTGGACAAAAGGTGTTCATGATCTGTGGTCAAGTTAAAGACCAGGTCTTTAAACAATCAGGTTGAGTTTGTGAGCACATCACAGTTCTGTCAGCTTTCAGTACTGCTCAGCATTTTGGACAAGATTTTAGTGCTTTCTACCAATAATAGGGCACCTTTCACTAGAAACAAATCTTCCTTGTAATGAAGAGAGTTATGAGTGATGACTGGCCTGAGAAAAACAAAGATAATAGTTAAATAGTACTTGCATATTTGATGTAAATATTTTGAATAACAACCCATGCACTCTTTATGCAATATTTGAGTATGGTAAAATTTTCAGCAATTTAGATTACTGTTTAAAAAATTAATTGCTTTCTTATTTAAGCTTTGATTAATGGTTTGGATTTATCCAGCTCTGGAAATCTGTGTTCAAACAACATGTTTTCTGTATTTTGCCCCAGAATTGATTCAGTGACCTCGAATAATCTTTCAGCTACCTAAGTTTATAATCCCATTTTCAATGAGAGTGCAGTTATGTTAGATATAAATGGGATTTTATGGTCTTGCAGTAAGTTATTTAATCTAAATTTAAAAGCTGTTCTATATAGTCTGATTCTATTTCCTGTGAACACGACCATTTCTGCTGATGATTTGAGAGAAAGTTCTCAACTAGACACATAGGACACACATGGATAAGTGTGCTTAGAGGTCACAGCTTTGTTGAAGAAATGAAACCATCATAGTGGCTTTGTAGAGAACTAAACCTCATTGTTAGGCCAGGAAGAATTCATCTTCATATCACGGGAATGAAACTCTGCTTCTAAGTAAGAGAAAAAGTCACATCATTTTTGTAAACAGTTCTGCATTTCTTCATCCAGTAAATGGCAGCAAGGTTGGAACACCTCACCAGAAAAGTACATGCAAACAAGTTATGTATTTGAAGTAGAAGTCAAAGTTAAAGGGAAAAATATGAATGAAAATAGAACAAAAATGAATTTACGTCCTTTTCTGAGAAGTTTTTTTCTCGGGTTTTTACACAGATATTTACCATGAAGTTAGTCAGTAAGATAACTGAGTATCTCCTATTAGCATTCATGCCAGTTGCAAGTGTAAACCTCTATAAAGCAACAAAGTTAATAGTCTCTTTGTTAATAAAAGAATACCTGAAGTCCAGGCAAAAAAAAGTCATTTAGGATTATTTTTTGCACTGTGTTTTTCTTTATGATTAATTTTTACTGTAATTAGTAAGACTGCCTAGCTAAATTAGTGTCTACCCAAAACTAGGTAGTCAGAAGAGCTGTTTTTTGAAGGAAGTTAGTCTTTGCTTTTGTGCCTTTTTTTTTTTAATTGATATTTCCTGAAATCTGAAATTTGCCTTTCTTCGTTTTTATTGTGACCTTGAATTTAATTTCTCTTTAATTTCCTGTCTCTCTTCCGTTCTTAGGTTACTCAAGCATTTCTTTCATTCACAGAATCACAGAATTGAAGGGGTTGGAAGGGACCTTGAAAGACCATCAGGTCCAACCCCCCTGCCAAAACAGGTTCCTTAGAGCAGGCTGCCCAGGTAGGTGTCCAGACAGGTCTTGAATATCTCGAGAGAAGGAGACTCCACAACCTTCATTACCTTCATGTTTACCCTTAATAGAAGGATTTCACAGTTTTTAGACTAAACTACTTGTAGAATAATCACTACAGTGATGATTAGTCTGTGGTCTTGTTTCAGCATTTAAATTAGTTACAGTTATAGTGTAGTTTTAATTCCTCCTTTTTACTTGTGCATCTTTTTCCATACTCCTCCATCTCTTCAATTGAAAAGCAGTAAAACATTACTACTATGTAAGATGGAGTTCCCTGTAATGAAGGAGTTCACATCACCCAGCAATAGATTAGGGTTTGTACAAATTCAGGTGGACTCATGTAATATTTGTTTTCTTTCCCACCGTAAGAAATATTGCTATCAGCATTACTGTGTACTAGAAGTTATCACTGCAAAATAGTGCAGTTGTACTGTGGACCAGACTGCCCTCACTAGCTCCAGAACCATGGAGGAGTGGAGAAACATGGCTTGGTGAGGATCCAGCGAGTCCCCATAAAACAATGGTTAAAACACTCTCACAGAAAGAAAGAAACTTTTCATAGGTCCTTGTTTGCAGTGACCTAGCTAATTTACTCTTTGCTTAGGCAACAAGAGCACAACAGCCATCCTCCAGATAAAATCTGCTCAACTGTGCTATTGTGTATCCTCGACGTGGCATACTGCATCATTTCTGATAACTGTGGTGGTTGTGGGTTTTGTTTGTTTTGTTATCTCATAAATCTGCTTTTAGACATGCAGATTGCAGCATGTGTACTGTAGTATATCCTCAAAGAGAAAATTCTGAGAATATGAACACTATGGAAACATTGTCTTAATTATAATGAAAATTCTTCAATGAAGCATATTTTTCCCACCAACTCTTTAGCAGGGCATATCTCTTTTAGTACTAAAAACGCCATCGTTACCTGTGCAGATTTGTGCTGGTGCTGGGAGTGAGCAAAGGTGATCTTTGAAGAGGTCATCTGCCCTTTCTCAAACTGTTTCCGCACTGCAGCCAGGCCTCCAGGCACAGTGCAGGACTTGGTTTTCTCTGAAATCTGGAGTGATAAAATAAGGCCAATTATTTTGCATCTGCAGTAAGAACATACTTCCACAAGTTGATTTTTTTTTTTAATTACTTAAGAGCAGTACACTATAATTCTTATTAATTTAAAATGGAGAATTTGGAAGCACTCAGTTATATCTGTACCCTCTTATATGCAACTTCAACTGGTATAGTCTGTAAACTATACTTATTTCAATAGTACAAATGAATTTACATTAGTATGCACAATAGATATAGTAGTAACACAATTATTTTACAGTTATCATCAAAATGCATAACATATACATACTGCTTAGATTAATTGTTAAATCTTATTGGCCTACTTTAGGACTTTTTATTTTTTGTTACATAATTAGGATCTGAAAGTTATCAAGTCCTTTTGAAATGTTACACTCTAGAATATATTTAACACTAATTACTAAATGCTTCTGTGTGAAATAGATCCTGCTGGTATAGCTGCATATTCATCTCTGCCTAACCTGCTGCCTCAGTGGTTTCCTCTGAAGTTTAGGGGTCAGTCACATATTTTTAGCCATGTAATATTCTTTATTTGCAAGAATTACACACTTATCAGCAGACAGACAGTCATAAATAGCATATCTGGCAAGTTCATAGACTACTGCACAAGAGCCATAAATTATGGTTAGGAGAACTAAAGGACTATCTATATTTGAAAAAATAAGCATGTTTGACCAGAATCTTTAACACCAACATAATAGTTCCCATGTACTTGATTGCCTGTAGCAATCACTTCAGAGCAATCCTCTGCTGTTCCATCTTCTAATTATATGTTCTGAGTTCTGTTGCCTTTGCTATTGCTACCTGGCCCTCTCTGTATTTTTTCAGTAGCTATTGCTGAAAAAAGTAGAGAGAGCTTAAAGCAGGCCTTTGTGAGATGATCCTTCTTCACCTTCTGTCACCAACAATGGTGACAAAGGTCAGAAGAGTGCCCTTGCCCTCACAGTCTCAGTTATGTCCGTTGTGTGTTGCTTCTTAGATGGTATGAGAAAAAAGCTTTAAGTATTTGAACCTATTAAACAATATGCAGGAAATAAAACATCCAGTAATTCAAAATTATCTTGTAATAAAAATTGCTAAAAAGAAAAAAAGAAGTAAATTTAGTACATAACATCTGATGAGTAAGTAAGCAAATCCTAAAAAACTGATGAAGATGGCACAATCCTATATATACATGGATATGTGAATGCAGAGAGTAATTACTTTAGTAAATGAACATTTCAGGCACACCTTGTGAGCCATTTGGAGATATTTAGAGTAGGTAAATGCAATTACGGGTCCTTTAAGGAAACATATTGATTTCCTTTAACGGAACTTAATATACTTAATATAAGAAAGGGCAAGGTGTCATAGAATGCAAATGAAGCAGTTCGTATGTTCTCAGCACAGTTCAGTTGGGTCAGGCTTCCTACAGTTCTTCCTCTTGAGGAGGGAGAGTTAATGGCAGCACTGTTGGCAGTTGTGGGAGGAGGGAATTTGAACCTTCCCAGACCAAAGAACGGCAGGAATCTGCTGCGAGTACCGAAAGGCAATTAGGAAATAAAGAAGTCAGTGGGCAGGAATTGTGTGGTTTGAAAACACCTGGACTCAGAAGGTGAGCGTGGGTGGTGGCTGCTTCCACTAAGTGGCTTCTGGGCTACCTGAGCCCCCAGGTCACTTCAGCTGCTGCAAACCACTCCTCCGAAGACCAAAGTGCAGGGTAAGACTGAGAATCCTTCTACAGCTCTTCTCACATACGGACAGAGATGCTGTCTGGTTAGGCTTAGAGCTGAATCAGACTCATTCTGTTGCACCCTGACTGACAGGAATTAACTCTGGCCTAGTTTACAGTAAGAGAAAGGTGCGTGCTTCCTGTACGCTGAAATTCCAGTGTAACAGAGGCCTTTGTTGTTCGAGCGTTGTACCAAGCCAGCATAATGCCTCGGTTTCCTGATAACAAGATGGTTGAGCTGCAACTTCCAGTTAGGATTTTCAGAGATGGTAAAAATATACTTTGTGTCCTGAAGTATTTCTGTGCCTTAGTTAGCTAATTCTATTAAAAAAAGGTACCTCTCCCTGTACCTTATCTCGAATGGCTGCTATTTTATAATGTGGTAATTTCAAATTCTTCAGTTTGAGCAGCAAGAGCTCTAAACTCACTGCGCTCCTGAATATGATTTTATTATTGGGCGATAGAGAATATTTATTGTGATAAAGAAACTGCCTCTTTCTGTCATCATGAGCAAATAGGATAACTGCATTGCTGATCTCTCATGCCTACGGTCCTCATAAGTGAAGTTCAGGCAAAGGTGGACTAAAAAGAAGACTACTTCCATGAATTAAAGGGGATTGTCCAAAAGACCAAAGGCATGTAGCATGAAAAATCTCATTTGGTAGAGACAGAGACTGATGGATGACTATGTTTGCTATGTAGTTTTCCTAATTTCAGATTTAAATTTTGATCCACCCCGTGATCCATCTGATAGCTTGCTTGTAGAAATAAAGACGGTTACAATCTGTCCCTGCACAAAGCAAATGCAGAATTAAGAAGGTAATGAGACATTGGTATCTTACATTGGCAAAGCAGCTGCTGCTCTCTGCCTTGGACACAGCAGCCTGATACAGAGCCATTTTTTCCTTCAAGGAGACATTCTCCTGAAAGTCCAGCAGTGTGTTCCCAGTCCTGGGAGGGCTCTCTTCTGGTAGTCCTCTTACAGGTTTGCGACCACCCACTGCAACTACAAACAGACATCAGAGTTGGGGGAGAGGGAGATGGGTGCATGTGTTTCAAATCTTGAAAGAAAAGCAGTAGGCAAAATGAATGGTATAGCCAACTTTTTAGCAACTGTGTCATACTTTTAATTTAGAACGTATCAAGTACGGAGAGTTTCATTTATAGAAATGTAGTTTCATTTTTAAAGTAAACACTTGAAATAAAGCATTTGCTAGAGGGATTTTACAACTGCAATTGGAAGAATCTTATAGGTCATCGAATAGTTCCTGGCTGTTTCTCAAGGACCAGCCGGTATCTCTGTGCTTTGCTTATGCAGGACTGTGCAAAAAGAGAAAACTTAGCCATGACCATATACAGGGCAAGAATTAATGCTGAATTGCCTTTTAAAAAGTTAGCATGCAAAGGTTCTTACCATTGTGACAAGGAGTTACAATTTATCTACCTGCAATTCAGGAACAGTGAATGTAGAGACAGCAGTTCAGAGTACTCCTAAAAGAGCACTACAGACTTAATAGCACTAGTCTTTTGTTGTTGTTTTTAACATACATATGAAGTTGTTAGAATTCCACATGCCCAGAAAGGTGCCTTAAATTTAGCATCAAGGTGTTTTTCCTTCTTGTTTCAGGTAAGGGGGGAAAGAGTATGCTGTGAGCATCTCTACCATCTGTAATCAGAAGCAGAAGAGGTTTAATATAAACCCGTAGGCTGGAAATTCCTCTTGACCTGCCAAGGTGTTTTGTTGTTGTTGTGTTTTTTTTTTTTTTTTTTTTTTTTTACTGTCCGTGGAAAATTGTGTTGAACAACACTGAATTTCTGTAAACAGGACACTCCTTTCCTTTTTGGGTGAAGAGGGAACTGTAAGATTTCAAGAACACGTATTTTTAGTGAAGCCACCATTATCTATTTTTTTTAATCCTTGTGCTAGTACTGCACAAATCAGAGTGCCCTAATCTTCTCTAAATCCATCTACATTCTCCTTGTCTTTGCATAATAGGAGGGAATAAATTTGTTGCAACCTGCATTTCTTCTTTAAAAAATTGCATTTTATGAGATTACAGAAACAGGTTCTAGCTGAAATAGTGTCCCCCCCAAAAAAAAACCAAACACAACCAACCAACCAACCAAACAACACAAACAAACCCCCTAAACTCTACAAAATCCAAGCATAATATTTCTTTGAATTTCTCAAAAGTGTACACCTCTCCTTTTCTGGAGTAAGTAGAGGGGGACAGCTGATTTTATTTTATCCCCACATGTATACGGTGGAACTTGGACGATGTTTTTAGGGGCTGAAGCCTGCATAGCCTTTGCCAGAGTCAATTCCTTGTTCTGGAAGCCCAACTGTAAGACATATTGTCATATATATGCATGACAAAAACACATGTTCAGTCAATCACATTTCTTCTTACCTAAATTGGCTGACTTTTCATTATTGTATTGTTTTACTAAGGCAGTGGCTGACAAGGAAAGATACAGATCAAAAATCAACCCTTTTTCTTTTGAAGTGCCCACAGTTTAGCTTTAATACTATGAAATGCTGCAACAAGAGCCTTTCCAAAATGCTATCTGTTCACCTGGCATAGAGCAGAGTGCCAGGGAAAAGGTATCCCACCAAACAGAGAGGAATGCCAGGCCACATCTAGCCTGTCTGCCTGTTTACTGTAAAACTGTTTAGCTGGCATAAGTGTTCAAGGTCCAGTTATAGCAAGCAAATATAAAAAAGCGACCTTAATCTTCTGTAAAAAACAGACGTATATGTAGACACCCATTGAAGGGTGGCTTTTAGTGTAAACTTACTCAGTTTCTTAATATTTTCACATGACCCTACTCAGAACATATATGAGGACAATCTTCTATTTAATTATCCTTATCACATGCAGTGCATTTGTATATTGGGAGAAATAATCATAGGCAAAAAAAATGCTACACTTTAAGAAAGAATAGCAGCAGTTACAATCAATGAAAGCCTGCTGGAAGGAAAAAAAATGGTTTTCAGGGAAAGTAGAAATCAGGAGAGACAGAAAATTGCTGTCCTCCAAGTGAGAAGTCTGTACATTAAACCAAATCTAACCAAAACAGTGGAGATGTTGAACACATGCTTCAGAAACAGAGGGATAGTCCCCCATAAACCATCAATATCCTTTCATTTTAAAGGTACATTGTATTGGTTAACACAGATTACTACCAGCATATTTATTAGCCTTTGCTTTAATTTTCAAGAATGTTTACAAGTTTGAAACCTTTCTTAGTATTGTTCTGATTCAGCAAGGGATTCTTAGATTCTGCCTAATCATAAGCATGTGAATAGTTTCCTCAAGTGCAATGGGAATACTCATATGCTTAAAGTTAGACATGTGATTAAATTCCTTGCTGAATAGGGGCCAATGAATTTAATGGACTGTTTTAAAAAACATTTTAATATATACATATTATTAGCCACCTGGGGAGGGAAGGTAATAGAAACTATTCTCTTGTTACCTTTAAAACAGGAAATGAAGTCTCCTTAGAAGCTAGTTGTTTTATAACATAATGCAAAACTCTTTCTGATGCTGTGAGAGTTTAAGCAATCTAAGTTCATTCATTTTGCTCTAAGCTTTTGCTCATTCAAGAGAACTCAAAAGTGTAATATCTTCTGATTCTTTTGAGGATAAATGTGTGCTTGTGATGAAATATTTTGTCAGAAGAGTCTTACATTTACCAATATGAGGTATGCCAAGAAAAAGCTGAAAACTCTGTTTTCCTTTGTCAGGTGGGTCTTAAATGATACCATCTATTTCAGAGGATATAATTATTTTATTAATGGTAACATATCAACTGTATGAAGTGAACAGACCTTGACAAGTCTTCCATGCATAATAGGACTGGAGAATTCTGGCTTTCATCCAGTTGTATCCAATGTTACATTAGCTATTCCTTATGGGCTTCTTCATGTTTTCACGATAGGTTAAACAGCAGTATGAGCATTGCCTTCATTGTTTTTCAGCGGAGACAGTAGAAGTTGTTGGTACTCAGCCATACAGCTTTCTGTAAATCTTGTTTTGATAACTCTTCTAGGAAAATAAGGCTTTGGCATAATTGAAATTTAATTTAACATTTAATAAAAAGCTCCATAGCACTTCAGTGGTTTGAGGGTTTTGCTTTTGCTGAGAAATTGAAGCATTTGGTATTGAGAACTCAAAACTCATGGTGATGAGAGAAATAATCTATGGATTAACATTATCCTATACTATTCAGTTCCTGAATATTTATTCAAGTGCATAGTTGCAGATTTCAGTGCCTAAGTTCAGTGCCACTAGAAGTTTAAGAGTTTTCTCCGCTGCTTTCAAATACTCAAATGAGTCTATAGGGAATTTGCTTCTCATAAGACTGCCTGAATGCAAAATGGGATATTATGGCTCTCACAGGAGCTCAGAAAAACATTATCCCCTATGGGTCTGTCACATTTTTAGAAAAAGCTTCATTTATAAGAGGCATGAATTGTTGAGTGTGCAGTTTTATGTAGTTCTTATGCTTTGTTATTCCTGATGGACCAAACTATGCTTCTGAAACATACTTTGCTCAATTTGCAAAAGAGGCAAAGAGAGTATGGAATGGAGCGGAGAAAGAACATCTTTAAACTGTAAGAACTTAAAAGGAGGGGGGAAAAAGGTTCCTTACAACCATATTATAAAAAGATACCTGAAAAACTTGAGAAAATGTGGAGAAGAAACAGAGAAAATATCCCCACATGGAGAAATGCAACTGTGTCTAGACGGTGGAAAAGAAAGTTATGGGGTAATATGATCATAGTGTATAAACATCCTTCCAAGAAGAAATGAGCAGGTTAAAGATCTCTTTGATTGGCTAGAAACAAAACAAAACAAACAAAAAACAACAAACAAACAAAAAGGAAGCTATCCAGTGGCTGAAAGGTACTACTCAAAGATGCTTATCCAAATTGAATATTATTTCACTATAGATTAAAACTACCATCTTTCCAAAGAAACTTCACAGCTGTTACTGCAGAATTTGCAAGTGCTACTGCTTTGAAAGGCTATTTTTCATGTATAAGTGTAAAATACTGCACAAGTTAGTTCTTTGAAATATTAGCACACACAGAATGGCAACATTTAGTAAATTTATTTATCTTTCTATTAGAGAAGTACTGTGAATTAGTTTAAAGTGAAATACGGATCAGTTCATAAAGAAACATAATTTTATGTCATGTCACCTATTCCCATGCAATTATATTTGTCCTTAATGAAAGAAGGCTAAAATGGACCTTTCTGACTTTGTTAGGTGGAAGTTAGGGAAAGAGTTGCAGAAAAGAATGATGAATGGCTATAGATTTGTGATGGGAAATAGTCTGAAGCTCATGGTCTAAACACTTAGAGTAAGGCCTGAAGAAGTAGTCCGAAGCACTGGGTAAAGAAGCAGACCAGAGGCAGACAGACAGAAGTTGTAGTGATAAACATGTCGGTTTTGGCCAGATAAAATTAGTGTAGAAAGGGGTTATACATCTAGTACAAATAAATGCCAGAAAGGATTAATTCAAAAACAAGTGGACCCTACATGACGATGTGTCATTTCTCTAGATGCTTTTTAGAACTCTGTCCCAGATTACAAACAAAACACTTGAGACGTTCTACCTGATTCTTCCTTATCTGCAACCACATAAATCAAGGATAACTCCGCTGAAGTTGATGTAATTGTAAGATTGTCAATTTAGAGACGGGAGCTAATGCCCATTAACGGCCAAGGTTTGTAAGTCTTTGCATTCATCAACTTGTATTAATTCACAAGAATATTATACAACATTTTTATTACAGAGTGAACTGAGCCGATCCTATCTTCTATTACAGTATGTCATTTTTTTTTTGGTCATTTTATGTTATTTGCAAGATTGTGACTTTCTTATTACACATTATTACTCTTTTGTAAGAGCAGGCCTCTTCAACTCAGGATTCAGCCCATTGGTTAACAATTAAACAGGTTTATTTCAAGTAATTAATTATTCCTAGTATCATTTAAGTTGTCTGAATCAGTGTTCATTGCAAGTCATTTGAAATGCAAATAACTTTCTGTAAAGCCCTGCAGCCCTAGAGACCAATGTAGACTAGCTGTAAATGACTTTAGTGAGGATCTTCTTTTATAAGCTGTACTGGGACAGATTTTTAAACAGGGCAGTGGACAAAATAGGTGTGCAATAGTGTATGCCTCATTTAAACATGCAAAATAGTTGCTGTGAGCACAGCATTATTAAAAAAACTCTAAGTTAGTATTGGCTTTGTAAAAATTTAGTAACAAGCTGCAATTTAAATAAATCAACTACAGCTCTGATTCTTCTGTCTTTTTGTCATGTCCAATATTTGTCTAGAGTTTGTAGGTAGCTGATACGTATGCACAGCATTGTGTATTGTCATCATACAGACTAATTCAGCTGATGGTTTCAACTCGACCAGCCTGTTTACTAAAAACAATATTTCTACCAAATCTGGTATTAGAAGAATGAGAAATCTAATTAAACTACAGTTCAAATTCTTCAGAGAAAACTGCCAGTTACAGTAACTTTCTCCTGTAAATCATTTTTACAGTCAATTGACAACAATCAATTTTAAAACATGCTATTGTCAGTAATTTTCCATTTTTTTGGAGACATAACCTGACTTAAGCCCAACAGATTTTTCCAGTTCATAGTAGATACTTAGAGGTATCTCTTTTGTTGCAGAGCACACTCAGAACAATTAAATGTGATACAGAACCTAGTAGTACTAGGTTGCCTGTAGTAGTACTTCTACTTGCCCGCTACTTGCATACTCCCCAAACTTATTACTTATTTTAGTTATAAACAAACTCCATGCTACAGCATCAGGCCTATGTTAAATCCATGCATAAATAAAAGATGATAATACTAGCATCCTTAGTTCATGGAGAGGTAGCACTATTTCATTGAAATTATGTGCAATTTAGGACAGTTTCAGCCCTAAGTTTTCCTCAGTTGTGTCAGTCCTTTGGTGAGAGTCCCTTTGTTTGGGGTGTGTGTTTCTTCTTCAGATACAGACCTAAGTACCATTAGCAAAGCTTTGTTATTTCAAAGCTGTATTATTTTAACAGCTTTTGTTGCAGCTGCAACTCAATGTCTCTGGAAATAGGGAGACAGTTTCACAACTCCAGGGTTTCTACAGCAGTGGTACCTTAAGAATTATTCATTTTCATGCTCACTCTTAGGCTGCAGTACACCATTCCTGTCACTTGTGCTGGTACTATTGTTTAAGAATCTGCACTGCAAATTGAAAAAGTGGCCTTCAGTGAACAACTGATCCAAGGTAAAATGAGAGAGAGAGAGAGAGAGTATTTAAGCCAGTTATATTGCCAAATCTGTGTAGAAAGTAATTTCCTTCTTAGAGCAATTTTTTGTTCTGGCCTCGAAATAATTCCTGTCTGGATTGTAGAATACAAACTATAAATGAGGAAATTTCTTACAAATATTCTTCCTCTTTGCTACATAATCTTATCTACTACTATTGTCTTTTGTTACAAAAGACTTTTCAGTGTTGTCAAATCCACAAAGTTGGATTCTCTCTCTCCGTGTTGTCATCAACCAAAACTTACTTAGACAGGTTTCCTGTCACTTACACCTCTGTGGATAAAATAAAGTTATTGCGGTTAAAAAAAGGGGGCTAGTAAAACAGGTAGTAATGTCCACAATAGAAAATAATCTTGGCTGTCAACAAAGATGATTTTGGAAGCCTAGCATGTAAAGAAAATAACTAGTTTAAAAAAGGAGACAAATTATGTCACAAAGCCAATGAACAGAGCATTTCAAACACCGTATGTAGAGAATATTTTTTTCAAAATAGCTCTATGTTTACAGTAATGATTTAACTGATAACTAATCAATACTGATTACTAAAGAAACTATCAATCCTCCTTTAAAACATCACAACAGAGATATCTGAATGTGTCACAGTTAATATACAAAGCAAGTAGTGTCAGCATTAGCTATAAGAGGTCTTGCTCATTGAGATTTACTTTCCTCTTTGATCTCCTTGAATCTGGAATTGCTAAACATGCAGGCTAAGCATTTTCTGATCAAAAATAGAGTGGAGGCAGTAATAGGTTGATACCCTATAAACAGTTTATTAATTTCATTTGGACAGTGGACAAGTCTTTTTATGTCATTATTTGGGTGATCTAATGTTTTACACAAAGTCAGATCCTAGAATCTTTGAAGTCAGAGTGATTTGCTATTAGCCACAATTATCTTGCATTTTTATCCTTTGACTTTAGAATGAATATTATTGTAGCTTTAAAATTTCTAGATGCTTCTAGATGCAGGGTCACAGGATCAGGATTAAAGAAAAATAAAGGTTTGTTGACTCTTACAGTGTTACAAGATGCAGGTTTATGACTTGCCTTGTTGTAAACATAACGAGTAGCCCTTTCCAGTATATTTCTCAGAATAGTAAATCTCCTCCAACCTGAGCTTCCAGGCAGTCTCCAAATGCCATTATGGAACCTGCTCTCAGTGACTGTAACAGTAAGTTGATGTGTGTCCGGGACTAGGTTCAAACAAATATCAGATTCCCTTCCCTTGTGTCACTTCATTTCACCAAGATGAAACTTTTATTCAAGTCATAAAATATATATAGTATATGGCTTAAGGAAAGTTGACTAAAATATTGATCTTACCACTGAGGTGGAAAAAACAGGCCCAGCCCAATGAGTTTCAGTTAATCTATGTGACACCTCCATTCTTCTCTCTCTGCAGTATTAATGACATAATGTTTGTGTTACGAGTGTTCTTCATTCCTGATCTGATTCTGGTTGTTTGTTTAAAAACTGCATTCAGCTACAGCATTACAAGTCTCTAATAATGAATGCAAGTATTTCGAAGAGCACATAGAGAGATAACCAACTCTTACATATGTCAGTGTGATTTATTATCCTTGTTTTACTGGGTTAGAATCTGAAAAATGGAGGGAGATTGACGTTTGAAATAAGTCATTGAAATCTCCACAGAAGAAAGAAATTGATAGTGAAACAACAGAGCCATGTTTATGAAACTACTTTTCCTGTGACCCACCTTTAAAGAGAACTCTATTATTTATCTCCTGATCTCTGTCTGAAGCTGCAAACACCTCCTCCAAAGGTTTTGAGGAGAGGGTTCTATTTTGTACCTCAGTGAATATCTCTCTTTACTTTCCACAATGTGAGAAAAGCTGTGCTAGAGGGACAGTATGTGCCTATTATGTAGGATTTGTCAACCTAACAGGCGGTCTTGGTTCAAATTCCAGTCTATGCTTCTTGTGCACTGACCGTGAGAAAGAAGAAATGTGTTACTGCAGCTTCAACATACTTAACCATTTTAGCTTCCCTCTTCAGTACAGCATTGAAATTAACTTTATCTATATTGACATTTAAGGTGTTTGGTTTTCCATAATGAAGACAGCAGTTGAGGTGACACTGAGTGAAATGCTTCAACATTTATAAATAGACAATGTCAGGCAAGGGCTTGCTTCCCAGTGGTTGATTATCAAAAGAAATACAAAGGCACAAAAAGTTGGGCAGAATTCAACCTTAATTTACATCAGGTTTTTCCATTGGCTCTCTTGTTCTCCCTGGGTTGAAGAAAATCCTTACAAAGAAAATTATTTTAATGTTAAATGTAAGAACTCATTCTCCAAACAGTGAACTGGTAACAGTAATGGCTGAGAGGCACAGCTTTTATGAGCACTTTTTTTTTTACTATTTATAAGAACACATGCCCTGAAAACGTTCACAGTTCTAATTCTAAAAATAGTATACATTGTTTTTAAAAATACTTATGTTATAAAAGTATTTCTGTTCTCATGTAATCATCTGAAAATAAACAAGCATTCATTAAAAGGCACCAACAACAAATTCCTACATAAAGTCTAAAAACTAGTTTTACTGTAAAGGTTCAGTTGAAAGGAGCATACTAGAAACATGCAGTATTTTCAACCTGCCATTCTGAATCAGACTTTATCCCTTTTCATTCTAATATCAGGAATTAAAAATAACATGGGAAGAATCTGAGTGATCTGAATTTTTATAGTCTTCATCATGCTTCCAGATTATGCAGCTCTTGAAGAATTGTTTGGTTCTGGAGGTTAGGACTGATGGAGGTACATACAGCAGATTATTATAGTCTCTCATTGTGCCCTGAGAGACTTCTTCTTTTAACTTTTAGCTTGCATACCCACCTACATATTGGCAGTTTGTCAGCTATTCAAATCTTGACTTTGTATCATGTCATCAATATAAATTGCAATTTTTAAATATTTTTTTCACCAGTTTTCCATATATTACGGGCCTAACTTCCATCAATTTGATCTTCCAGTTTTCCACAATCCACTGGCATGATACTAAGCTCAACAAATGCTGCCGTGAAACATTAGGACTACATTAGGGTTACAGTGCAAAGTGATAAATAATAATGAACTTTTCCACTAATAATATCTAATTTTAAAATTAAAAATCTGCACTCAAGATAGCTTCAGAATACCTGCATCTGTTTGCCATTTTAAGTTCTGTCTTAACTGGATCTAACATTACACTCCTTAGGTCATAGCATACACAGAGTCTTGGATTTCTATCTCCTAGGTAACTTTTCTTGCTTTTCCCTGAGTTTTGAAATACTTAGCCAAAAAAATACTGATCTGGGTAATATAATCTAACAATACATCTATAAACCTTACTTCAGGATTTGAAACATTTGAAGAAACATTGAAAGAGAAAACTTAAAAGAGTTCACTCAAAATTTCCAGCATGTGTTGCCAGCAACTATAATGGGAGAAGCAATAAGACCACTATTATATTAAAACCCCACTTTGTAGTTCTGAGAATATTCAGTTCTCTTCAGATTTGGTTTGTGTATTGCAGTAATATTTTCTTTTGGACATATTCATTTAAGAGGCGTGCTTTGACATAGAGGTGAACTTGCAACTCATTTTAAAAAATGGTGATGCTGGAATATGTTTTGCAAGCCCATACATACATAAGTATTTTTTTTTTCTGTACTATAGAGCATGTTGGGATAACACCTAAACACAGATTACAGAAGAGAATTGCTGAATAGATCTGAAAGATCTAAACCTAAAGGGAAGAAAATACAGGACTTTAAGGTAATAATCTTTTCAGAGTCTTCCTGAATGCTTGAATTTCTTTACATTTTATTGCAGATCAAGTTTCCTTTGCAAACAACTTGTAAAATTAGACTTGAAGCAATATAATTTTGGTCTCAAAACTAATGACATATTTCAGCCCAGAGGGCATATTTGCATCTGGGTTACAAACTCTTGAAGACAGCAGAGTGGATGATACTATTACTTAGTTCCTAAACAATACGATTTCACTTGTTTCACTATAGTTATTCCCAATTTCCCGTGGATGGATCAGCTAAGTTTATGGATAGCCAGTATAAACAACATTATGATCAAACTAAGAAAATATTAAGGGCATGAAATAAAAATAATGCTCAGGAGGCTAATCAACATATTATTATTAAAACAACACATCGCCAAATCTGAACTATCTCCACCAAAATATAAAGTCAAGTTATTGCTTTTTCATAACTGATGACTGCTGTCCGTATTTTTGATAACATATTTGTAGATTTGGGTTGTCTTCATCAGAAATTATGACAAGAATAAGTTTTAAATTATTGAGCTACAAAGACTAATAACATTTGAAAACATTCATAAATGAAAATTATATAAAATACATCCTCAAAACATATCACACCATTCTGTCATATTTTTTTCAAAAATTATGTAATTATTAAAAAAAAAAAAAGATGAAAAGCTGGTTTTGCACTGATAAGCACACCACGTTCTCTTATTGAAGGCTGCACTGGTTATATGAGTGTGATTGCCCACTGTCACATCAGAGATCAAGTGCATTGTTTAATTTGTGTGTGAAGGAATTATATGCACTGTTTTAACTGACATTACCAGCATAGATTTTTGAGAATAGGGGAAAAAATCAGGAGGGGGAGAGATAAAAGGAGATAGTCATGCAGTGAGCTGGTTTTGCACTAACATCACTGATCTGTAGCATGAATTTACTTTATAATACCATCAGAAGTGTACAATTTAGAAACCTCAAGTACGTTCATGTATTAGTATGTTATATATCATTATATAAAGCCTAAAAAACAAGTAATGTATAATCAATATTGTTTCTCTATTAAACCAAAACACAGGTACATACATTCTTTGATACTCTAGAGCAATGGTCTCCAATGGGGGGCAGACCCCTAGGGTCTGCACAAGACAATCAGTTGATTTGTAGGCAGAATGTATTTTTTGTACCATTATAAATAGTATACATTTTAAAAGCGTTTATTTCATCTTTCATCCCTTCTTATTACTTATTTTTGTGTATGCTTCATCATATATATAATATATTGGTAGGATAGTAGATGTATATAATCCATAAAGTAATATACATATGTTGGGAGTACATACTTGAAAATATTTTATTGAAAAGTGTGTGTGATCAGAAAAGTTTGGAGATCATAGCCATAGAGAACTAAAATGAGAAATCAGATCAAAGCGGTAAGGCTAACCTTCAGCATTGCTGTTCTGTCCATTTTCTGACGACATCTTCTCAAAGATTGCTCTCCCCCTTTTCACACTGGACTCCATCACAGAAATGTCTGAATGGCTCCCAGGCTGACTCGCTGATGTTGGTGACAGTGAGCTTCTCCCACTTTCTCCTTCCTGTTTGAAGACATCGAGGGGATGTGAGTTAGAAGCTACTGGTAGGAGACAGATGTGGTTTTTGGGGGGGGAGGGCAGTGTATGAATAGGCAGCAGATTGGAAAGGGGTGTTGTTCTGTAAGTAGTATTCTTCAAAATGCTCTAGGATAATTTTCTGTGGCACTGCAGGATGGAAATTCATGTGTGCTGCATAGTTTATAGGTCAACACACCATCATGCCTGGCAGTATCTTGCAGTTTTCATCTGCCATGTCTTGCATGTTCTTTCTTCCAGAAGCAAAAACGGGTAGTGGTAAGGATCACAGTCAAAGATGCCATCTGCTTATTTAAAAAGTATTTGTACATAGAAAAGTTGACAGACAGAATTCTGTTAATTTCATTACTTGGAATGCAAGAATATGTAAAAGCAACCAACGATGGGTTGGAGACCAGATGTACATGGGTGTTCAGTATTAAGAAATTAATTGATTTTCAATTCTGCTATGATAAATTAACTGTATTTGGTTTATCACTATAGTAGGTCAACGTTCCATACAGCTTGTTTACAGAATATCATTAGTATCACACTGTGGCCTCAGCCCTTTAAGGCAAAATGAGTAAATTATTGCTAAACAAAATGTCTATGTGTCAAACTTGGTGTTTTGGGGTGCTTCTCCTTCATACCATGCAATATATACTAGTTAGTATGGAGCAGTTCAATGTGTTGGACACAACAGCCGCACAATCTCAGCTACAGCTCTTACATTACGTAAACAGCTGAAATAGCTGGAGTAGTAAAATTATATGTGTATGTGTGTATATATATATATATATATACAATATATATATAATTTATGTATTTTTTCCAAGGGAATAAGATGAAAGGTCCCCTGTAAACTGTGGGTGCATTTTGCTAGCCTATGCATAAACAGAGTATGATTCCAGAGTACTGCAGGGAGAAAGAGTACGAAGTCAATCATAACATTTTCACTCTCTTAAAGTTGCTGCAACTAGAGCTATGTGGAAATGGGATCTAAAGGTTCACAGCTTTTCAAACACAGTATGAAAGTTTTCTTGATTAGATTTTTGTTTTCATAGTTGTCATATTAAACAAGACAAAGTACTTCAGATTTTCTTGAGAGTATCAGAAAATAACTTGGAATTTTCAATGTTATGAAATAGTATTTAATCTGATTTATAATTCTAATTAAAAGTTCTTTGTAGAATAGTGTATTGGCTTAAAGCATTTTCAAAACCTTCACTGACAAAATGACAGAATGAAATACAAATAAGTTATATCTATGTGAGTGTTTTATGTGTAAATATATAAGTATTTGAAAAAGAGATTTTTGGGAGGGAAATTGAGTTAATCAGTCATATGGATTTTTTAAGTATTACAGCTGTACAAACTATCCTTATAGAGAGATGGATACCAATGAAGTGGAAACTACTCAAACCAAAATTTGAGAAGCATCCAGTAAGGTTGTTTCTGATTTGAAGTCAAATTATTGAAGAGATTTTTTTTACTCACAGTTTGTGGGACCCTCCTATATGGTAGTTATGGTTCTAGAATTGATTTTGTGGTCTTGTCAAGTTAGATTTGGTCTCCTGCCAGAACTCATTGAATTGGATTAGCACAATTTTATGTTGCTCCACCAACGTAAAGCACTTGAAAATGGACCTCTACATTCACTGTAAAATTTCCTCCACATCTGCATTGAGCTGTACACAAGACTTTCAGAAGAACTTAGCTATTGGTCAGTGAGATTTAAAAATATGTTTTGTTGACAAAGTTGGAGCTTCTAACTTTTGATTAGTCATGAAAGGAATAACTATGACTGTGCCACCACTAGTTAAAGAGCTCTTCAAAGCTCAGCCCTAAACTGTGCATTACATAAGAAGCCATGGCTTTAGCAGAATGAAAGGGTGTCATGTCTGGGCTAAAGAGACGTCTGTGAGTACACATGTAAATTCCTCTAAACACATTTTTTCCTGTTAATAAGGTAACAGTCAAGTCCTTAGGAGTATTAGAAGGAAGACATGAATCTCAGGACCTCTATATGGAGCCACTGAGTATCAGTCGTTCAAGACAACTTTTAAAGATCATTTATGACAGCTAAAACTAGTTCAACAGTCCGGTCATGAAATACTGTTGAGATGTTAGAAAGCTTAACCATTGAATTAATCTGGGGGATGGGGCCTCAATAAAACAACACACATTAATAAAACGTATATTTATCTGCATGCAATAGTTTAGTAATTCACTAAAATAATAATTTTGTCCTATACCATTGTTTATGTGAGGATAGGTATGTCCATTTTCAAAGAAACAACAAGAAAATTGTGATGTGTTAGAATTACATAAGAACGAGTTTTCTTTCTCCCCTATCTAAATGACAGCTGATCATTTATTTGAAGCATATTGAGAAAAGGACTGAATAAGCAGCTGCAATTTTTTGAAATTGCTAAATTATGTAAGAGCTCTGCTCTTTCTGGTCTGGTAGATGACCAACATACAACACAGAAAAGTGGAAAATTGAGAAATGAGTTGCCTATTGGGATAGTTTCTTCCTAACCTCAGTAAGTGCTTGCTGATTTAGAAGCAACTACAGCAGCTCTTTTAGTATGTTTTTTTTTTATTCAATCTTTAGTGTGACTGATTTTATTATACATAAACTCATCAAATGTTTTATTGCATTCTACCATTCTGTCTTTCAAATACATCTCACATAGTTATTGAGCTCCACAAGTCAGTTAGGCTCTTTAAATATTACTTCCTTTTATCAACATTAAATGTGCTCTATATGATTCTGTAATCAGCAGTTCCAGCTGCCATCATGCTCAAAAAGTACTTCATGTTCCCATCTGAAATCCACAGTATTCCAGGTGACTGGGATGTAATTTATCATGGAGATACTGTTGGGTGTTAGCTGTCTGAAGCTATTCCCACCGCCCAAGAACTGTGAATTTCAGAAGGAAATCTTTGGCAGTTTCACACCTAAACAACAGAAGACTTGCAATTTATGCCTTTAATATATGGAAGCACGTTCACGGTACTCTTGTGCTGTATTCCAGCCGATCAACTGTACATGACTCTTTGCAGAAGCACATGTAAATTCACTGTGTTTCCAGAAGTAATTAAGATTCTTGGAGGTTATGGAGCCAAAGATTCAAACTATCAGAAACACAGCCAAGTTTGGGTCAAGGACAAGTGTTCATAAGGTCACTGAGTCAGAACACCACTGAAAATGCCACAGCACTGTAGCATGGCCAAGTATACTGACCTACTGCTTCTCGCCTTCAAACAGCCTCCAGGGAAAGCAAGGAACAAAATGTTTGGTTTTAAACAAGGAATTGCAAAGATCAGGGCAGAAGGCTACAGGCACATATTAGGGGTAACTCCAGTGAAGGAAGACACGTAAGCAACTTGACAGGGAATCAAAGAAAGTCTATTAAAAAATGTTTAAAGAAAACTAGGCTGATGCAACATTTTTCTTAAAGTGCACAGTTATCGGATAGCAATTGACATTCCAGTAAAATCAGAAGATAAAGATATGGTCCTGGAGGAGTTTGTCTTCCTGGCATAACACGGAACCAAAATTAGCTTGCTCTGAGGATCAAGACAGCATGTATACCTTAGGCTATTGCTTCATCTGATAGAGGCCACAGAAAGCAAGGGATGTAGTTGCTCAGGAAATAATCAAAACAAATGAAATGGCAGTTAAAGGTGAGTGGGTCAAGAATCTAAAGTAGCCTATTTATCAGTCGTGCTATCTATTAATGCAGCCTCATGCCCTCATATCTACAAAATGAAAATGTTTTTAAAAAATTAGCAAGTTTTTTGAGAAAATATGAAAGGCTCATTAGGCTATTTCAAAAATGAAATGATAGCATGAGTATCATAAACCCAAATGCTGGGGCATCTTACATATCTTGTCACACCAGTGTCTCCCCCACCCCATCTCTCCTCAAAAAGAGCAGTGCTGCTACTACTAATATGGAAATGAACTTGAAAGGAAATCTTGAATACAGTGGATGATTATTTTGGCAGATAGACCAGGAGGTACAATCAACACACTGGAAAACCTAAGTCTGCCTAGATTTAATGGTGGTAAAGGGGACCTTAAACAACACTGGGATTTTCTGTTTTTCTTTTTTTTTTTAAAAAAAAAAAACAGGTTTACAGGAGGAGATAATTGGTTTAAAATTAATTTAAATTGTTCTCTAATTGCTTTTGCAGTTAGAAGCATATTTCCCTTGGCTGTTATGGAAAGTATTTTTGGAGGGAAATAGCAAGAGAAGGATTTCTGGAGTGAAGAATGTAGCCGTCTTTCTGCTGCGTGACACTTCCTGGTATCCCTTCCTCAGCAGTCTGTCGCATACTTGCGGGTTGTCCAGCCCACTCAGAAATGATGCAGTGGCACAGTGCCAGTAAGATAATCCCTGAGACCAGGCTGGGTTACAATGCAGACACAACATTGCTAGTGGGCAGTTTCAGCACTGGAGGATGGCTCGGCCAGCACATAGGTATGCTGAGAGGAATGAGATACTTCTGTGCCAAGGGATCAGGCGACAGCAGGTGGCTGAAATGAATAGGGTGTTTTGTGTGGGAAGAGCTACAGTTCAAACTGCTGATCATTATATACCCTCTTTCAGAGCTGGTTATCAGTTACAATTACGACACAGTATTAATGATGATTTTTTTTTAAAAAAAAAGAAGAGCTGACCTGAAGAGCTGACCATTACATCTGAAATCTGGTATGGACAATCTGTGATGCAGCAATAGTTATGCAGAGGAAAAATTAAAAAAAAAATAAATAAAATGCAGCTGTGCATGTTGCGAGATCACCCTGAACACAACTGTCTCCTGCTTCTCCAGTTCCACAACGAGCCAGTGCCTGGCATAAATGAGAACAGCCTCAGGATCATATTGCCACAGCATTGTGTGTGCTTTTAGGAGTCATTAGGATACTAGAGAATCACTTTAATAATGCTCTAACTTCTGCAGTATTAGTACAAAATAGAAAGCTCCAAATGTACTGTGTCTTCAACTGCTGTTGGCATCTCTGAGATGAAAAATTTTTTTTTCTTCTTTTTGTATTCCTAACATATCTGTCCATAGTTACTGGTAACAGCTAAAATATTCTTCAGAATATACCATTTCTTGTTCTTATTCTTGCAAGCTGGGGACCAGTATAAATGTCATTTGCAGTTTTCTGGTAACTTGAAGTATATTTCTATAACTTTTTCAAATTTTCATCTCTTTAGTAGAAATTCTTTTACCTATGAAGTTTATATAAGTTATTTTTTACATTAATTTTAATAGGAATTTTAATATATATATTGTTATATTTTTTGGCCATTTTATTATCAATTACAGGTAAATTGGTCTTAAGTGATTTCCACCTAAATACTTTTATGGACAGATTTCTGAGATGGTGGCCACCATGTGAGAAGGTATTTTCATTCAAGCTTATTATTCTATGCATTGAAGTTTAGAAAAGCATATTTATCAAATAAAACTGAAAATCTGGGATACTACTGCAAGCTGTTTAGACATTAAATATTACTTGTCTTTAGTGTTAAGTTTTTCCATCTGCAAGCTTGTCTGACTCTCAGGTTTTGATTTCTAGTGCACCTCATTCCCATTTTTCAAGGCTGCAGTGGAGTTTTTTATTCAGTGTTTTTGTAATTTAGAGATTTCAGTAAACAGCATCAATTACTAGTTCTAGGAAAGCTCTTTTCAGTTTTATGCCATGATATTAATTTGTTATCCTAGTTCCATGAAGCATTTTATTATAGGCAACTGAATGTAATTTACTGTAGCTTCATAGTAAGTAGTTTGAAATTGTGTTTATTGTTCCAAATCACTTCGTTTGAAACTGTGTTTATTGTTCCAAATCACTTTGTTAATTTGTCTTTTGAATTCTAAGTATTCCTGCCTGTAGTAATGTACGCAAAAAAAAAAAAAAAAAAAAGAATAACTGATTATTGCTCTATAATTACACAGGCATTTGGGGGGGACATTTAATATATTTGTCCACAAAACGATTACACTTCAGTAGATCTACCATTTTAAATACATTAATTCTCTTATTCTCTTTCAGATGCTCTAATTAAGTTATCCTCATTTTCCTAGGTAGTTTTAGCCTTTATCACAATGTTCCACAGTTATCCATACTCTTTAAATCCCTGATAGGTGAATGATCCATTTAAATAGTCTTTGTGAGGATGGTGTTTTTATGGTATACATTGACAACTGTTAGGGCAGAGGGGAACTGCATGCTTAGCACTTCACAGAACTTTTTGCTTTAAACAAACCAATTCAGTGTACATTCTTTTTTGTCCCTCCTTTTCACTACCACAGTGGCCCCCACGTGGCAGTGTCCAGCTGCCTTAGCCCCATTTCCCAAACATCATCCCTGTCTTACTTGGACTTCTGAAGGATGGTTTTCTTGCACTGTTGCTTCCACTTAAGTATGAGGGCCCAGATTTATTCTCAGAAAGTGATATTTCCTACTGTGAAAATATTATTGAAAGGTGTTAGGATTACCATTAAATGCTATAAATCGGGAAAAATTTAATTTGCATACTGCTTTATTGGGATATCTCCCCAGATAACCTAAAATGACAATGAATGGCAAAGATGTCTGCTTACTAAGGACAGAATTAACATAAATGACACTTACTGAAAAAGCAGTGAGGTAGTTCCAAGAGGTGCTTAATTAGAGGCTAATATATGCAACTTTTGCAAAAGTTGCCAAATGAAAACTAAATGATTTTTTCTTCCTTATTACTGCAGGCTTGAAGTCACGTCAACCTTTTTTAACTGTGTATGTGTCTAGTCTTGGTGAGAGCAAGTATTCAATTGGGGCACAGACTGTTTTGTGGAGCACCCTGTTTAACAGCGTTCACTCTTTTTTTTTGTTGGACACAAGTTGCTGAAATGTGTCTACAAGTAAGTAACTTTCTACCATCTAACTCCTTCAGTTTACTGACTGACTCTGATATTATATTCAATTTATTAATGGGCTCCTCAGAAAAATGTGACACAAGAAGCTATTTTTATGTTCTGATATCATACTCAAGACGTGCTGAAAAGTATAAAGCATTGGAGTGCCAAATTTCAAAGAATATGCAGTCATTACACTTACAGATGTCAAAGATAAAGATTCCAATTTCAATGGCCCACTGATTGACTACGCTTCATTTAGATAGTGGATTTTCCACTTGCTATCCAGTTCTGCACTAATGTAAAAGTCAGTAAGCCAGAACACATAAAGTTTTAAATAGAGGAAAACTATTTACTAAATTACTACCACCTGTTTTGCATACATTGTACTACCTTGGATTGGAAGAGGAATTTGCTGTCGGTAAATTAAATAGACTGCTAAAATCTACTATTAATGTTCAAAGCATGTCATCTTTTTAAAAAAGAAAACATTTAAAAGTATTTGGAAAATGCATACAGATTACCCAGAATTCTGGTACAACGGTTTCTCATCCCCATCCAAAACATGATGATGTTTTAACCATTTCTGTTACATGCGTTACTTAAAAGAAAGTTGTCTAGCACCTAACTTTTGGTTATTTATTGTCTCCACTAAAAGAATGCATATGTAAGAAATGAATAACAGGGGTAAGAAGGAATGGGCCCATGGACAAAGGATAAAAGCATATGTTCAAAGGAAAATCATAAACCCATAAATGGGTCATGGAAAACAAATGAAGCAGTCGGGTAAGCATTTAGAAATTTCATCTGTCGCTATAAAAATAGTTACATAAAAACTTGATCCATCAATGCATTTTATTGTGATTGTAACTTTAAATACTTGAGGGTTGCTATTCAAAGAATGTTTTCTGTAGAAATTAAAATGCTTGTCTAAGTGCTTTGTTGAACTGACCCCTAAAATTTACTGTTACCTACAAGACCAGTGCCTAAATAGGAAGTCCTGTTATCAACAGAACTTAATTCCTGTATTTACTCTATGTATTTATAAAAATAATTTCTTACTCTTCAGCGTAAAAATACCGAAAGCTAGTGATTACTCTCAGACATAACTCTTCATGGGCTCACTCTATTTAGAAGACTGTAACTACACATTTAAGCTACCTATACAACTACTGAGAAATAGAAAACCTCCTTTTATCTTCCTGTCTGCCTTATTTCTCATAACCCTTGATAATATTTTTGGCCAATCAAATTTGGACTGGAGAAGAGGTGATCTTACTGGAATAAGACATTCTGTGGGTTTGAGAGCTTTCTACCACAATAATTTTACCACTAAAGCTGGCATCTTAACTTCCAATTCAAAACAAGAGACTGTTTAGCTGAAGAGTACAGAAGACCAATTTGAAGTTAATTCTATTGCTGAACGAGCTGAAAATATCTCCTGCGAATCATTCAATCTTTGTGAAATATAAAAAAAAATAAAACAAAAAGCAGCATAGCCATGGCCTGCCTGGAAGAAAGCCTTTGGAAATGTCAGCATGAGACAAGTCTGTTTCTGATATATTTCTCATTTGTAATTAAAAATATGATGGAAATTCATTCTGGTGCAATTCAGAAGCAGTGAGAGCATGGAATCATGTCTACCATCTGCTGAAATGCTGGTGGCATTATTAAGATTGATGACAAACCCCCTAAAGTGACTATTACAGAGGAGTGCTATTAACACCTGCTACATAAACTCTATGAAGCCAGTAAGTAAACTGTTGAGACAAAACCACGATTCTTAGTTGATTCTCTGCAATGCACCACTTCACTAAGACAAAATTTCTCAAGAGGCTTAAAAAACCACCTCTGTGGCTGCATGGAACCTGCTCATTCATCTTATCCCCAGACCAGCTCCAGAGATGCTTATCCGTTTTAGCTGCTACAGACAGTTTTGAAATGAGACAGTATTTTCATCTGGAGGAAAGGTATAAAATAACTCTGTTGTATATGAAGAACAGATGCCCTGAAAAGAGCTGCTTGTTACCCTGAGCAAAACTAAGATCTAACTGTGGAATTGCCATCTCAGAATGGGGCTCTACACAAAGACAAAGACAAAACATTGAAGGGCTCATTCTGTAGCCTATAGATTTCACTCTTAATTACCAAAACTCCCACTGATTTGCTGTTTACCACCATAGCAAAATTGAGACAAGTTCCCTGGTCTTACTACTTAAAAAGTAACAGCCTAATTCTATGAACTCAAAAGAGAAATTCTTTTAATTGAGAAAAGGGTTTGGCTTACATTAAATTGTTGAGCTGTTCATATTCTATCCCATGGAAGAAGTATCAGTTATATGTAGCTCAACATAAAATGTTAATTTGCAACATTACAGCAATTTTGACAGTATGATAATGAATACTTGTGCTAAATCATCAGCTGGACTATGGATTAACTAAGTAAATTTAGGGCATACAGTAGCAGCAGAAACTTTCCTTCTTAAATGAATAATGTGCAGTGGTCCATTTTGACTTTTTTTTTTTTTGTGGGGAAAATAGTTGTATGTTTCAGAAGCACATAAGGAAACTGAAGCAACAGTTAAGTCATGTGACAGTGACCAAGCATGTTTTAATTAGCTTTTTTCAAGCATGATACTACACTGACTGAGTAAAATCATTTAAGTAGGCCAATATCTACAAAGGGCTAAATCAAGCAATCAAACAATATATGACACTACAAAATAAAAAACTTTTTAGAGGTAAATCTTAGTACAGAATTTTTAAGGCACATTGAAATAAAATCACAAACAACTCAATTTATGCTAACTTGGTACTTTATGTCCATATAAATCACTGGCAACACATTAGAAGCAAAATATGCAGAATGAGAAGTGCAGGTTTGTGACATCTGTGTTTAATGTGAAATGTACTAGAAAGAGCAAAAACAAAGAAAGGGAGACGGTATAGTCAACATAGCTTTGTAACCAGAATTAATGGGCTAAAATTTTCAGGCTTGAAAAAAGGTCATAGAAACTGTTTTCTAAACCAAAGTGATTAGTAACTAAGAATAACTCCAAAGTTCTCTTTCCAAACTGTTCTGCATAAAACACTACCTCACTACACAGGAGAGTAAAAATAAGATTTGAAATGTAGCAAAAATTAAACACAGTAGCCTTCCTCTTCCATCTTTTTTTTTTTAACTTTTCTATTCACTTTATACAATGTATATATTTATATATATTATATATAGTATATATAATTTATATATAATATATACTATATATATAATTTATATATATTTATATCAAATCAATCAAACATGATCACTTCTGCTTCCTATTTTTATAATAATTCCAAAGTATTTGGAAAGCAGTTTTACCACAATGTTTAAAACCCACCATTGTAAATAATCCCACTTTGTTTTAGCACAATAAAGTTCTAAAGATGTGTGTTCCGTAGGAAATTTACTAATCTCTTTTCATATAATTGCAAAAGGAACACTTCTGCGTAGTACATTCCCAGGCCAGCTCAAAGGTTATACTTTTGCTCTTAATTATAATTTTCCTTTTACAATACTTATTTTAAGGATGTAGTTTTATAATTCTCAGTGTTTTCTATCCTTAGAGTGGAAATTGAAGAGCCATTATTTTACTGGTTATGCTGTCTGTGAATATCAGTGCTACTACTGTTAATTATAGGTACAGAATTCAAAACAAATGCTATTTATTTTGGGTTTCATGAAAGCATGTGTGGGCTTTGGTTTTTTGTTTGTTGTAAATTCACAGAGAGATCTAGAATATATGTTTTTCTTTGCACACTCTCTTGTTGAAGTTTTAGATTCAGAGACATATTGGATTAGACCTTTAAAAGTTCTTAAAATATCTGTGTGCCTCTGCCTTTAAGCAAAACAAAATAATGATTATGACAGTGATGTTTTCTAACATGATCATTTTGTGTCTAGTGTTCCTGCAGACATTTACGTTCCTTCTGCTGTCATTTTCCACAGTCATTTGCTATTTCATGATTTTCGTAATTATTTTAAATAGCTAGAAATTATTGAAAATACACTGTGGTGTGAATCAGAAAACAAAAATAATAAAGCAGAAACAAAAGCACTAGCAGAGAGTGGGGAAGCAAATGACTTCCAAGATTACTAATATTTCTGTTTCATAGTAGGCACTCGATTTTAGCTGCACATTCTCACATACGCCAATATTCTCCCTTTACCCTCCATTTTGTTTTCTTCCAAAATACTGCGTGTGTTTTAAGATTATATATTTTCCTGTAACTCTGAGCAGGCTATTTCCTGAAGTCCACTGACACTACTCTTAGAAGCTGGATAGAAGAAGCATTTTCCTTCACATGTTCAGGCAGCTGAGGCAGATCCCTCTGCTGTAGTCCAGATCAAAGAGAAAAATGTAGACTTAAAATTTATCAGCATTCCTTATTTTTAAGAAACAGTCTTTTCTTTGTTCTGGGTTGAAGTTTGAAAACAAGTACTAAGAGAGAAAATGAAACATTCTACAACAGAAGATTAAAGCAGAGATCATAAAGCTGGTATTATGTAAGAGAGAATCTTACATAATCTACAGGGAGAATCTACACAGAATTCAAGTTGAGCTAGAAATTATGGTCAGTGATGGAGACTCTGAGACAGTGGGCATAACTAGAGAGATTCTCTAAGCTAGTATCACCAGACCATTTTCATACCTGTAGTCCAGCAATGATATTTATTATCTATGACAAGACTTCATTTATACAGCTTCATCAAAAGACAATGCATACCTTGAACAATCCTGGGTATACAAAGTTCAGGAACTGCCTAATGCAGAGTAACATGTACTGTTCCATTCCTATTCATCAAGTCGTACTGTTGAAATAAACATACCATAACACAGAAGAGAGAGAAAACAAACAGGGCTAAAACATGCAGTGGTATTTTCTTTTCATTTTTCTTCCCCATTTCCTAAATGCCTTAGAGATTACACTCAGCTTAAAGATAACATACCATGTAACCTTAAATCTAGACAGAAAACATATAAAAAAAGGACCCCATCATTACAGAACTTTTTTTTTGAAGACTCAACAGAGCAAAAGAAAATGCGATAAAACGGAGAAGACAGACACAGAGATAACAAAGCATAAACAGAAACATAAATGAGAGATCTTGTTTGTGAAAAGAGTCCTTGAAGGATCTATTAAGACAACTGATGTAGTAAGGTGTATTTAGCAGGTTATTTGTACCTTCTGCACTCTAATGGTCCACAGTGGCATCTACCCATATACTAGTACTACATGTACCTTGATACAGAGATCAAACACATTTTGTTCTGTATTTCTTATTGAAAATGCAAGAAGTCTTGCACTTTCATGTGGATTCAGAACAATACCATGAAACTCCTGAGTGCAGTTATTTTGGACCAATTTACTTCAACCTCTTGACAACAACTTCAGAAAGCACGGTGAGTCCATTTCACTTTCTACTAGTTAATGGCAGAGAATAACACCATTGTTAACAGTTTGTTCATATGCAGGTTGGAGGAAAAAATAACAGGAATAGACACACTGGGGATTTTATTTTCCATAATTGGTGGACTCTTGAAATAATAAGTGTAAGAACACTTTTATGCAGGTGTTCGTTTGACTGTTAGCTTGAAATTGTTCATTTGACATATTACACATTGTACTCTGCAACAGCAAGTAATGTCTCTTTCACTCCTGTTTAATTTATGGATCTGTTTTCCCCTGCGTACCACCACCTGTTGATTTCTTAGACTGTATGTCACAAGCTGATTTCCTTCCTAATCAACTTAACCTAGACATTATGTTTCCCTCCCAGTGCTGTTTCCCAAGATGTGCTAGTAATGAATGTATTTACTTCCCATCTTTCCACTGCACTTTCATGCTTCAAGAATTGATTAAGGTGCCACAGGCTGCTGAATTTTTCCAAATACCAGCAAACAGAATGACAGTGAAATGTTTTAAGATTTGTTGCTTTCTGCCACAACTGACAAGTACTTTAGAAAAATATACTCAGGATAATAAGTGTTGTCTATAAAATATTGAAAACTAACATTAAGCTAAATGTGGAGATGAAGTTAAAGAACATGGTATGAATGAAAAATACTTTTTCAAACATCATTTTCTGGCCACTGCTCTTTGAAAGGAGGTGTGCCTTTCCAAATGTTCTATGGTCAGTTTCCCACAGAGGTTATCAAGCTCCAGTGCTTCTGGCTAGCGGGTCAAAAATGATACAATGAAAACAGCCTCTGGTAAAACAAGGTATTTACTGGCTTAGGTGTCTGCACCGAGTAGAGGTGATTTTTCTGATGACTCATAAAATACAGTTCTTTACCCTCGAGATCAAACTGTACAAAACTCCATGGACATCACATGCAACTTCTAAGTTAAAAGGTTTTATCTTTATTGATCTTTGCAGATTTTAAAATGTTAAAGCTAACTTGCACAAAACCCACTTTCCAGGTCATCTCTAACAGATTATATATCTTAAAGAAAAACCCATTCATGATTTTATTTTTTTTTCTTTTTTTTTTTTTTTCCTAGGAAGCCCGAAGGGACATTTTCCTCATTCTTCCATTCTCTAAATGTGCTTCCTTAATAGCACACAGTCATGTTAGAAATAGTATCAGCATACGGAAGTCAGGGTTTCTCTAATTTTCTTTCTTTTTTGGAGATTTGACCCAAAGGTTAGTCAGTCTGCTGTAACCCTGAACTTAAAAGAAGGTAAATTCTGCTGAATCAAGACTTAAAGAAATATTAACAACATCAAATGTTGTATCTGTTCAGAATAAAATTAACAGCTTTTTAAAAATGAAGTAAGCCAGTTTCTTTCAAAATCTCATTTTTCTTGTGACCATTGCAGCTTACAATGCACTGTGAAAACTAAAACCAACCAACCAACCAAAAACACTGGAAGGAGAGCAAAATGAGACAACATAGTATTTCGATCCTTACACATTGGTGTTCTAATAAGTGCCATTTTCAATATTGTTTATAGAAATGGATATCCCATATATTCTGTCATTTCTATTCTACTACTAGAAATAGCATTATATTACACTTATAGCACCTGGAAAGAAAAACCCAACATGAAGCTTTTAGTTCTTTCAGTTTTCCTGAAGTGAATAAGTTTCTCCCCCATTTACTCCATACCCAAGTTACAGACTCAGCTGGAGGACTTCAGTTAGCACAAAATAAAGTATTTCCCTTGAACTTCAGTGTTGTTTACTGACAGAACTAAAGGCAAAACAATGTCATATCTGCAATGAGACAGGTAGAAGGCCTGAAAATATTTCAAAACCTGTCAGAAGCCGTGCATTACAAAATGCTTCTTTGGGTATGCACATTTCTCATTTCCTAGACTTTTACAATACCTTTTAAACTGGTATGTGAATTTTCCCTGTTCAAAAGGACTTTTAGTTATTTAGACAGACTTCCCAGGAAGTAGCATTGGATACACTGTAGAAATTGCTTTTTCTATTAGCTAACTGTACTCCACCAAAGAATGAACTCATCATAACAGATGAAAAGTGCCTCTTTCAATTAGAAATACAAGTAACAAATAAACAGGCAAAATATCTTTCTAATATAAGTACATAAAGAATGTATGGAATGGAGCCAGACAACAATCAGACAAAAATGAGACCCGCACCTGGAATCACTGCAATTTGTTGAGGACAAGTGATCCTAAAAATAAGCCATCCTTATCCTCTGCACATGATACACTGATGAATCTTGGTGGATTCTGATAAGTAGTAAACAACATGAACATTTGAAAACAAAAAAAATTACCTATAGGACAAAGGTCACCTCCAATGGAAATTTTCCTTGAGGTCATATGACTATATTTCATCCTGTCCTCTTCCTTGTAAAAATGTATTTTGTATGTAAATGAAATGAAAAACAAATTTTATAATTTTATTTGTTATAAAGAACTGGGGACACAAAACTTTCAATTTTAACTGATCGGTCCTACTTTTTCTATTTTTTTTTTTTTGGTAGCAAACTTCATGTTGCAGTAACTCAAACAATAACATCTCGCTGTGAGGACAAGTAGATGACGTGATTCTACCCTTCTAAGGTGAGATCATATTACAGATTGTTACACATCTCCAACTAAAGCACATAAAATGGTAAAGCTGTACTTAGGGCAGAAGAATGAGAGAGTTCTCAAGGGTGTGTTAGAAGAGTATATTAAAGCTTTTTATTTGGAAAACATTCAAATATCTGGCCTAAGCATAGTTGATATTTAGACAACTAGATAAATCAGTGACAAGGAATACTGGAGTTAGATGGGCATGATGAAGAACAAGGTTTCAAATGTTGAGTTGTCACGTGTGAATCATTTGTGCTGATTTCAAGTCCTCAACACCTTGAGGAAGGCAGGTACACTTTCCAGAAAATAGTCACTTCTTCTGTATATACAATTAAAGTATAACAGTGAAATCAGTGAAGAAAATAGCTCAGAAGAACTAAAGAACTGCAGGTGATACATTGTAATGGAATACTAATCACTGCAAATTCACTGATTAAACAGAATACTTTATAGAAGAACATTATATTTATTTTGTGTATATATAAATAAATAAGTACATATATATATATAATACTGTATTAGTTCATGGGATTCTTTGTAAACAAGAATCCCATTCCCAACATCAGAACAGCTACTTTCCCTGGTGTAGAAGATTGTAGAGATCAGTGACAGTTCTGTCAACGTGTCTAAGGCAAAAATTTAGTGCATCTTCCAAACTGTAAAAAGCCAAACCAGATCAAAGGTGAGTTAATTGACAATAAACAAAGAGCCAGAAGGATTGTTTCTTCAGATGGCCTCTAAGATACCTGTAAAGAGCCAATGCATTTATTGTAAAAGTACAGAAAAAATGTTTTCCAAAATAATGTGAAATTTCAGAAAATATCTATTCTTCATGATCTACAATTCTAGTCACCTAGACAGTGTGTACTTTGCTTGATGAGGAATCTTTTGGCACTAGACAAAATGTTATGAAAACAAAGGGAAGGAGTGTATTATGTCATAAAAGAATGAGCTAAGAAATAAATTAAACCCAAATCCACAAGGTTGACCACAGAGCACTCCCTTCAAGACCAAGCTTTTCAGCAAGGGTAGCTATTTAGCCATCCTATGCATTCCTTACTATTCATTTTCACTCATCCATTAAAAAAAAATATATGGTAGTGCTAACAGGGTACAAAACTGACCTACACTTGTAGTGGGGTTTCCATTCTTTTCAACGTTACATGTCTTTGCTAAGTTAATATAAGCGTTTCATAGAGGAAAGAAGATGCTGCTTGTTTAAACAATTTTAATGAAGGTCTAACCTTTTACATTAGACATCTGTTCCCTTCATTTACTTTCTGGCAGCAGCTCATATGTTTTCTACAAAGGACACAGTTTAATGAACATATACCATATTATTTAAATGAACGGGTTTAATAAGTTCTTTGAATAGGTTTCTCTAAAAAGTAAGCATGAAATTACTTTCTTAGTTTGGATTTTTCTTAACATATTTTAACAAAAAAAATACATAATTACTTTTCAGCAAACAGAAGCCTTAGTTGCATTAACATTCCAAAGCTTTCGAGTGCTAATGAGGTAAAGTAGTTGTTGCATGGGAATGATAAGTCAGTACAGTAAACTGATGCTTTAATATATTAGCACTTCTTAAGAAACAGTTTTTTTGTTTGTTTGTTTTGTTTTTTTTCCTACAGGAAACGGGAACATACTTTTCATTTGATCAGAATGGGACATTAGTTTACTTCTAAATAATGGAAAGATGTGGGCAAGCCTGATACCATATGCTTTCTTTAAAAGGCTCCAGTAACAGACTAACTCATTAATACTCCTAAGAAGAAGGAAATGCATCCAAGTTCCAGTTGGATAAACTAAGGGTTGATTATATTCAATTTGACTCGACCAAGTGATTTAGCCTTGAAATTATTAAACTTAGTCCGTCACTCTATTTACTCTTTTATGTATTCACTTATGTTAATATGAAGTGTTAATTCCACGCAAATAATTAGGATTCACATATAGCCATCAGGAAGAAAAATCTGCCAAAGGGCTAAATACATTTGCAGCTGGCCTATAATATCTTTCTCTTTGGAACCATCTGAGATTTTTTTTTTCTATAGTTGATCTAATAGTATAGAAGTCACTCAATGATTTAACATTATCTAATTGCCCTAATTTTTCTCTATTGATTTTATACATATACAAGTAACAGCACTGCTATGGAAATGAAACCTGAATGAGAGATTTTAGAATTTTTAATGAGGGAGATTTGCCTTCTTAGAATAAAAATATATTTTAACTCATAAAAATGCAGTAATATGGGTCCCGGTCTTGAAAGTCTGATTAGTCAAGAGAAAGTCTATTTAAACATGGTTACAACAGTTGGCAGTCTTTTTCTAAGCATAAGGCTAATGAGCACATTCATTTATGCATAAGGTAACTTTATTAAACTTAGCTGGCACAGACCCTTAGAAGACATTTTCTTTAAATTTTAAAAAATCCACTGTGATTTCTATGGCCTTGACTTTGTTTTATATATAGCCATTTCTATGTTCTAACCTTCCCTGTTGCTTCTGAGTGAAGTAACTACAAAAACACAAGGAAAAAACATCAGCTAATTCCCTGTCCCTCACTCCTTCTGCCTGTGGAAATGGCTGAGATACATCAACTCTTAAACAATCAGTTTGTTAAAACTTGTGCATAGCCTTGCATTATATTGTGATATCAGTTTTTTCTTATATCACTGAGTACTTGATAGAACTATACTCAAAATCTATCTCCACTACTTTTGGTGGAGATGCAAGTAAACACTTGCCACCGTTTACTGCTATTTTCTTAAGCAGCTTCATGTTTTATCAGCTTGGATAAGATCTTTTTATTTGTAATAGGCCCCATTGGTATTACAAATAAAATAGTGCAAACTTATCATGTGGATATTTTACTCTTTAGCTTGCTGCTTTTTTTTTAACGCATTAGCACTGCTGCATGTCCTCAACTCTGAGAGGCAGACATTTTTTAAAACTCCTGCTATCTTTTCCAAACAACTGACAGGAAAAAAAATAGTGAAAACATTTAAGGGGTGTCTGCATGTGTGTGTGATTTTATATATACATATACATGTATATATATATAATTATTATTTTTTTTTACGTCATGTAACTGTCTCTATCCAAAACGTGTTGTCTACCTAAACCATGATTTGCTCCCATAATCTCACTAGTTGTTTTTCTTCTTTCTCATATAAAACTAGATGTGTTCTTTACTGGCTTCTCTAGCAGAACTATTTTTCAGGTATGTTCTTATTCTACAGAGAATAGATACTGTTTTTAGAAAGCAGTCTCAATTTGTGACATGGCATGCCAGTCAGAGTCCCTTGTTCAAAAGCACTTAGAAGATTCTGTGATTGCCAAGCCTTTCCTATCACGTTTCTTTAAAATTATCAGACCAAAAGGTCTTTACTTACTTATTTTGAGCCACATTTTTACACTTGCAGAAGCCTCAGCTGAGTAAAGTACATCTACTTTGCCCATGGGAGATAACCCCAGAAGCAGATACTATGAGTACAGACCCACACTGCAGATCAGGCTCCACATGAGCCCTTGTATATAAATGTTATTCTGATGAGACTTATGGCAATGGATGCAGAAAAGATTCTGCTTTTGACTTCAGGTCACAGTTAACTGATTCACAGCTACACTATTAACACTCAGATGTTAATATTTTGCTTCCTAAGGGAAACACTAAGAATATACAACTGTACTGGTGAAAAAGGTTAAATAATAGTTGTAATTAACCCCTTATTTTTTCAACTTTGGAGTTTAAACTTTTGAAACCTTTACCAGTAGGCTCTACAATTTTCATTTACTTCACATGGTAGGCACAGTAAGTGTTAAGAAGATTACTCTACTCTTTCCCATACACTGGCATATTCAAATGAGCTTAGGCAAAATAAAGGTGAAAGAAAAATGCTGTGCAATATTAATAAATATATCTTTGTATATACATATATAACATTCTGCATATATATAACATCTACATATATATGTATCTATCTATATATATGTAGATTGTTATTTTGTTTCTTCCTGGCTCCTTGAGGTAGTAAGGAAAAGCTCTGACATCCCAAAATAAATACTACCAAACAGCACAGAAACGATAGCAAATAATTCCCTTGGGTTAACGTGACAAAGACTCCATGGATTTTAAACTACTAGAAGTAATATAGGGAAAATATATATAGCATAAAACTTATATTCAAACCTGCAATTGAGTTGAAAAAAAAAGTGTTTTAATAATGTCAGGCTTTATTATTTAATAGTTGCCTGTAATTATGCTTCCACTAATTACAATTTTCATAGCTTTGCTTTCCTATCAAGCTTTCAGTCTACTCTCCATCAATATATGTAAGTTGGGGCTGTCAGAACTAATAACTCTCCCTGCATTTAACTATACATTAAAGGGACAAAGACCTTTCCCCAGATCTCACCACAATTAAACATACTAACTGGAAATCTCGATACTATAGTGCGAACTAATTTTTTTTTGAAATGTAGTTGTGATTTTGTAAATATTTTTCAAACCACAAAACACATCACTGAAAATTCAAATTGCTCTGCAGATACAGACAAATTTTAATCCAAAGTTTTTGAAATATGCTTGTAATTAGCTATTTGTAATTTAGTGATTTGATTCAGTGTGAAAAAATATTACAACTTAGGGGGATTGCTAATAATTTTATTTGAATATCAATATGTATTTTATTAACTATCATTTCATCATTAGTTAGTTTGTTTGTTTCTTGATGTCCTTATTTCTATTTGAAGCAGCTTGATGCACATTAAAGTAACAAAGGAAATGTAAATATATAACTACATAGCAGCATCAGAGGTTTATTTTAAGAACAAATGGAGTATGGGGTAAAGTAAAAAAGTATTTTAAAATAAAGTTGAAAGAAGTCACGCTGTCCTTTGTACTAAAGAC
The DNA here is from genome assembly GCF_964211835.1 of Anser anser. Taxonomy (NCBI): domain Eukaryota; kingdom Metazoa; phylum Chordata; class Aves; order Anseriformes; family Anatidae; genus Anser; species Anser anser. The sequence continues at coordinate 19,931,848 of NC_139726.1, read as the reverse complement.
ATACTAACATGAGTGTGATTTACATAAATGTTCTTTAACTTGATATAATGGAACTTTATTTTATTTTTATTTTTTACTTAATATTATTTACCTTAGGGGAAAAGATACTTCTTGTTAACAGCCTGTAAAATAACACACATTACACCCAGGTGATACTCCTTTTTTACAAAACAAACTGAAATATAAGAATATTATTTAAGAATATTATTTAAGCATCTGTATTTTGTATTTTCCTTGTACTGAGCCTATGCTTTCCTTTTGTATTAGAAAGGGTAAATTTTCACTTGAAGGAGCACCTAGCAAAAAGGTGTTCTTATATACTTGGAAATAATTTTTTATAAAGTATATGAATGAAATAATAATGGTAAGGTTCTAAGTTGCACGTGAATTTAAAACATTTGCAGGGGTAGTAGTAGCTAATTTTGGAAAAAAAAATCAATCCTTAATTGGTACAATACAGAGCAAATCAGTCCCCAAAAAAGCTCTGTGACTGGGAATAAGTTCTGTCATTTTTCTAAGTAAGAATTTATAAATAGTAACATTAAGACATTAATAGTAACAATAAGAACCAGTTCTCTCCCACAAGAATGGTAATGTCTACATACTGAATTTCTTTCTTCATAGGAAACAGAGGTTTATTTTGCTATTATTAAAAAATGACTCAGATCAACCAAAATGGTCTCCACCTTAAAAATCATTTGAATACGCAACTTCAAAGGAGTCTATGACTGTTTCACATGTTTAAAGCTTTACAGGTGTTCTATAATCCCATTAAGTTTTAAACTTTATTTATTGGTACATGCTACTTCCTGTATTATGTATCTGACACCACCAGTTAAAAGATTTTTCATGAATCGCATGAATTTCTATTTTACTGTTCACATAAAAAAGCTTTCTAATATCTTTTAATAGAAGATTTTTTGAGTATGAATTATACTGTGGTCAGCACACATTATTCTGAACTCCAATTTCTGGACCAGAAAGCCCTGTTCAAATCACTCTAGGCATTAAAATTAAATGGGTAAATCACAGAATGAGTGACTATATGGACTGCCAGGGTTATTCTGCAGCAGTTATAAAGTGGTAGAACACAACGTTTGTATCAAAAGAGGAAATTCTTGCAATGAGCAAAACCAGTTTAGTCATACTGGTGAAAAAGGTGCACTGAAGTCAAATAGAAAAGTCTGCAGGCATTATCACTAAGCTTGCTACTACTCCACTTCAGATCCAGACTTCAACAAATATTAGAACTCTATTTATGACAAGATGGTAGATGTAAAATTTAACATAGTGATACCATTGGCCTATCTCACAGGCACAAATCCCAAGCATCCATACTATGTATTATTAGTAAGTTGCATTTATGTGTACCAGCAAGAAAGCAAGATGCTTCTGTCACAAGCCTGCATTATATTAAAAACCAACAACAACAACAACAACAGAAAAACAAAACAAAGCAAAACAAAACAACTTCATGGGAAGGGAACTTTACTATTCATTCTGTTTTACTCGCAAAACAAGGTTATTTGGCATAGTTGCATGTGCTTTTCTATTGTTTCCAAAAGCAATAGAATCATAAAATCCTCAGTAATATTGCAGGAATCATTTTCAACTGCAGAACTTTGTTTTGTTGTAGAAAATCCAAGCCTTCAGTTCCTTTCATTCATCAGGAAACTGAACTGCCTGCTCCAGGGTGGCAGGGGCTGCAGTCCACCAGCACCACCACCAGCATTGCCCATCCCCAGCAGGGCAGAGGAGAGGGGCCGTGTGAGGCTCAGGAAGCCTCCCTGAACCCTCGGGGCCCATCTCCATTCCCTTGAGGTATCCCCCTGGCCCAGGCACGCACCTTCCTGCCACCCAGGGTCTCAAAGTGGCTCTGCAGCTCCTTCACAGTGATGGGGAAGGGCTCAATCCAGCGAGGGCCACCCAGGGGCTCCTCCTTGAATATGTCCGCCCTCCTGCTGTCTGCTGGGACTTTCTCCACGGTGCTGCCATGGCTGCTTTTCTCTGGTGCTGTGGACCGTGGGGCTGGCAGGCACCGGAGCACCAGGCTGGGTCTTCGAGCACTGGCAGACTCCCATCTCTCCTTGAGGAGCTTCACAGAGCCTTTCTGCAGGGTCAGGTCAGGCAGCTCCAGCGTGCCCTGGCAATGCAACAGGTACGTGGGGTCAGAGACGGCAGCCCTGCGCTGGCAGAGGCCATCGCGGGGCTGCTCAGGACCCCCCATGGGTCACGGGACAGGCCAAGGAACAGGCTGGCTCTGACAGAAGCCACTTCACAATGGAAAGAGAAATCCTTGCCATCAGGAAACAGAGACAGAGAAATGCAAGTTCTACTCTGTTTCTGTACAAGCACAAAAAAAAAAAAAAAAAAAAAAAAAAGAGCTTTTATAGAGTTTTTAAAAAAGGAAAGAAGCAAGAAGAAACCTAGCCCCGTCATGGTTTAGAGCTGGAGCAAGCATCATTAGGAACCTCTACTCCAAACCCAGTTATTACTCAGGTTCATGGTTTGGAGTAGATCCATGATTTCCTGCTCTGGAACAATTTAAAAGCATCTGCTCAAAATAGCACAGAAGAGTTTTGCCACTGCGGTGTGTTTTCACTAACTGTAATCTCATTCCCAAATACAGATCTGCGGATGAGTGCCAGGATGGCATTACACCTACTTCCAATCACCCGGGCACACAGATATCAAATGAGATATACCTGCTGACTGACTTGCACATGACTTTTAGGAAAAAGTGAACGAAGGATGCTAGGATGGTCTTGGTGTGAGAGCTGCCGGGTACACAGCTGGATGTCCAACTACCAATGGTAAGGATTTGTGCAGTGACATACATTTAAGACCCTTGGATTGTCCTTCCCCAACCAAATGAATTTTGCAGAAACTGCAAACTCCTCTTTTTTTTTTTTTTTTTTTTTTTAAGAAAATTTTCCTTGGAATAGCAGAATTGCCGACTTAAAAGAACATGACTTTATGGAACGATCATATTTGTCCATCTGCGAACTGTCACTATCTGGATTTATCCTAAGCACAAAATACAAGATTTATGCCTAAATCCATTTGTAATGTGGTGCTAGCTCATGCAAAAGAACTGATCTTCAGTACTTTAATGAGTAAGCCATAGACTGATTAATTGTTTATTCATTTTTCTGCACGTTCCAAGCTGAAATAATCTAGCACTAGTAAACCAACCTGGAGCAGATTCAGTTGGGAAGGTATCTATATTAATGTGTTGTTAGCTATTTATGTTAGCAAACTCTAATTCTCCACTTTGTGTACAGCTAGAAATTTTAGAGGCAGTGGCCAGTGTGACCTTGCATTTTGACAAATACTACAAATTTAGCTGCATAGAGTGGAGGACAGAAGATGTCAGATACAGAAAATTATTGGAAAATACATTCCAATTATTGTTTACATTGCAGATTTAAAGGGAATGGGGAAATGACTATGTACATTTCTGACAGGTTATTTCTGTTGCTGTTGTTTGACTATTTAAGTTTAATAATTTTTTTCTCTTAAATATAATCAGTAATTAAATATATCATACTAATAAACAGTTACTAGAACTTTAGATTAGGGTGCAATAACTTGATGTGAATTAAACTTGATATGAAATGAACCTGAGCTACTAAATCAACTTTCCAAAGTTTGGAAATGCTAAAAAGAAAAATCAAGGAGAATGTATTTTACCAAAGTTACTATGCACTATCAATTAGTAAAGAGAAAATGTTAAAAATAAGTTTAAACGTGTTAAGAGGAAAAAGGACTAGTGTCTCATTTAGGGCACTGAATTTGGAGGGTCGTAGTTTAAGAAATGCATATTGCAGATCATGAGAGCAATATCTGAGTGAAGGAGGTGAACTGAATCTCTTCTTTTAACTTCATCAATTTGACAAGCAGCGTCCTGTTTTTGTGGGGCAAGTTTGATTTAATACACTGCATATTTAGTGTGTCGCTTGGGAAAATTCTAAAATGGCTGAGATAGATATTTTATTTTGGAAAACAGTGACTCTGGAAGTTTTATGCTTTTTTTTTTTTATGTTGTAATTAATCTTGAGGCAGACAGCAAGTCTGAAGTATAGTCTGGACTGTCCATAGACTAAGAGATAAGCTGTAATTCTGGGTACAGTGTAATAAGCTGTTGTAATAATTCTGGGTACAGTGTAATAAGCTGTAATTCTGGGTACCCGGACAAAGCAAAAATACCATCTACTCTTGTATCCATCCAAGCTGGCAGCAGCAGATGTGGATCCTTCCACTGAGGCAACGTATGGTCTCTGAACAGATTTCATCATGGCAATTGCATGTGGGTATTTTTTTATTTATTGGTTATTAGCAATACCTATAAAATATGTTGTTGAAATTATTTGTATTTATGCAGAGTTGCAGCTCTTTTTACTTCTGCAAAGCATGTATTCTTGGTTTTTGTTGTTGTTGAAACTAATTTATAACATGTCTTTTCATACAGCTGAGAAAATAATCCAGAAGAGCCATTTCTGAAATACAGTTAGAGTAAAAATTAGCCTATAGCTATTATAATAGGTATAGTAGAGGTTTAAAAGGTCTTGGAAATTGGGCCCAATATCAAAGTACATGGAAGTCACAGTACGGATCAGTATCATTACCTACATCCCTGTGAAATATTTGGATTTGTCAGCCACCACTCCCAAACACTGAACAGTTTTCCATCTTATTAAAACATAGTTTAACTCACACTTATTGCAGCCTTCGGTGATAAAAGAAAACTGTATTATTATTGCAGGTACAATCAATATTTTGGTTTCTTTTTTCCATGGGAAAAAAAATCAGTTCTTTATTTCAGCATTATGATATTCCATTATGATTCTGTTAAGAATGGCTTGCTGTGCAAAATGGCTAAAAGAATGACATATTTTTTTTTTCAGAGATCTTAGAATACCATTGTGTTTCCCTCATGTCTAAAAGCTGCACTTTTAAAATCATATCCATTAAAATTTAATTAATGAAGGGATATTACAACAAGAGTCAATGAAAGGGGGCACTGTGTTCATAAAGGACGAATAAGTTAATTAAAGAGTGAATTAAGTGTGTTGTTCGGGTATTTTATCCCTAAGGTTGCCAGCAGAATTGCTGTCTTTCAAGAATGGAAAAGCAGCAAGCACACAGTTAGAAAGAATTTCAAACGAAGTGGGGGCTAATGAATGAGTGCCTAGTAATCAATGGGTGCTGCACTGAAAGGTGTTGTGACAGGTGACTGCTGGTTTCTTTCAGATTTGATGCAACTGTCAGTATTGTAGAGCAAGGCACAGCATTTTGATGCATAGCTATGAGATAGAAGGGTTACTGTACTAGCTGTGAGAACCCAAGCACTTCTACAGTGTGAAAACACATCCCAGTACAGTGCTCCAATTGCAAAGTAACTCTTTTAGCAGGTAAATTACTAAGCGCTGATATCAGATCTTTCTGATCAGTTGACCTTCTGTGTCCTCACAGAGGCTTATTCCATCTTTCTCGCAGCGCATTTGGAAAGGGAGATCTCCATTCCATCATTTTCCACCAATTGCTGAAATCTGTTACCTGTTTGCTGAAATCAGGTCCCAGGAGTTTTGATTTCAAGGTTTTTGGCATAAAGTGCCCTGTAGCGAATACTGTAAGTTTTCATCTCTCATTCAAAATGAGTTTGAATACAGAGAACATGCATTTAAAACCATAAGGAGAAATAAATATTAACAAGTACTAAAACTCAACCGCTCATCTAACTCTCACTTCATTAGCACCTCCCTTTTTGTTATGTGCTTTAACATGCTTACATTTAATTCAGCTTCAGTCTGCATTGTTGGGTTGTTTGGATTTTTTTTATTTGTTTGCTTTGTTTTGAGATAAATATTTAACCAGAATTTGAGTGCTTTGCAGTATTTCACTTAGAAGGAAGAAACACAGGAGGAGCACTAGATGTCTGCACTCCAAGGGTACTTGTAAAGGAAATTCAAGATCCCCCTTCTTTGAGCATAATAGGAAAGAGTTCCTTGACTCACAGCTTTCCCCTCCCTTCTAACCGGAAATTGGCCCAAGACTCATCTCTCCTTCAGCTTTTTGCAGTACCAGCCTGTCTTCCTAGTACCCTGGGAATGATGCAATCTGTCGTGATTGATGCAGTGGTGCTCTGTCTTTCTGCAAACAAGAGGGTCACACCCCTCCTTACTCTACCACGTGTGTCTGTTGGTCTAGGCTGTTTGGTTCCATCAAAGGTCCTAAACAGATCTGATTTTAACCCAAAATGAAGCACTGCTGATAAATTCACCGGAGGTGAGACTGTTCAACCTCACTCAGGGCTGCACATTAGAAATGCACCTGGTTTAAACTGCACCTGTGCCTGACTTTAGATGAGGAAGCAAGCTTTCCCTAACTCAGGTGAGTACATTTATGCAATATTCCCTTCTTCTATATTCTGCTTTAAGCGTGCTTCAGAATGCTTTGGTGCTGTTGGCTCCCTTAGTTGATTTCAGTGGTTTTCAGAGTAGGTGTTATGGGGTCATTCAAAAGTAGTCTGAAATTTGTCTCGTTCTGCCTCAGCTCTCAAGCTAGATTTAACTGAGAATGGTAACTTTTTTTTTCTGCTTGTCTAGGTTGGGACCTGGGTGTTGTACAACAGAGAAAATGGGCATATTTTATTTGTGTGCATGATTAATTGGCTACTGCGAGTTGATTGTACTGTGACTGTGTGGAGATTTTTGTTTCTCCCTGCAAAAGAGAAATTTCATTGTGACATCTGCAATTATCAGCAAATAATTTGAAGTTAGGCCTAAATCTGACTATAAGCCACTTTCTCCACCTGTTCATGGTTGCTTAAATCACTACAGAATGCTGATGGCAATTCATTCTCAAATAAAATACTTGATGACGACTGCATGTCTGAAACTGTCAGTAATTTGGATTGTTTCCTGGGCTTCGCAGAGCCTTCTTAGCCTTTACAAAAGTGCAAGAAGAAAATTGGGGGAATAAGAAAAAACAGAGATTTGGAGTTGGGCTTCAACGGCCTTTAGCGTTTCTTACCATCTTTGCTGACTGTAGTTAACTTTTGCTGGCTACTTGTAAAGCTAGCTTGTTTAAATGAAGGTGAGAGCAGACAAAGTATGTACATTATGAGAGAAGGGCCAACATGTTGCCCATGGGGGCTGTAGCTCATTCAAGATGATGCCTTTTCCAAACCACTGCAGCCCAACCACCAGGACCCAGAGGAAGGGCCAGAACAAAAAGCAGATGAGCCCTTAGTTTATGGCCATGCTGAGAAGGGAGGCAGGGGGATGTGAGAGAGAGGAACGGAAGATGCTTCAGTTCTTCCCTCTATCTGGTGACTAATATTTACTGGCCACGTTACTAGAAGATCTCTTCTCCTCTGAAGACTCCCTGAATGTACATATGAGAGCTAGCTGCACACTTCTGACGCCGTCACTTGAAGAGCTTGCAGTTTCTTCTGCAGGTAAGCAGAGCTGCAAGTATCTATAGCATTTCTTCATTTACATTTCAAATGCTTCTTAATAAAGTATCTCAGACAAGCATAAAAGAGGTAGAGTAGTTCTCGATTACTACAAAATTTCAAGTACTTCCAAAATCCTGGTTGTATTTTGAGGAAAATAAATTAGTTTGGGCTGTCATTTAACATGAAAACCTTTATACTGATACAAATACTCACAGTTAAATTAAAGAACTTTGTCTCAAATATAAATTTGGAGAGATGCTTATTCTAGCAAATGCTACAAGGCTCCAATATTTTGAAGTAAATCACACTGGACTACTAATTCTCTGTTAACCTTCTGCACATCTGACCCACAAAGCCACATAGTTTCTAGTCCTCTCTTATTAGAAAAAACAGTATTATTCAGTTGTGGGACTTTAGGAAATAATACATGCTCTTTTATCTTTCTTTTGCCCCCTCCCACACGTTTATCACATGAACAGTATCAGGCTTTGTACTAGACAATCTATTTCCAAAAAAAAATGCATGAAGTTGTGTATTTGTAAGGAGCTTGTCTTACCGCTGGGCTCTTCTTGGTCAAGTTTTCCTCTCGTGACACTGCTGCACTCATTGTGTGCCTGTTAAAAGGAAGGCAAACGTAAATGTTCTCTTATTCACTGGTCTCATTTGACTAACAAACATGAAGCCTGATTGACACATGCCTGATAGCAGTTGCGAGACACCAAATCTCTTATGCGTTTGTTTGCCAATGTATTATTTAGTAAGGCATGGAGGAAAAGTGTGCTTTCTGCCATACCTGTGGCTGTAGTATGTGTACTCACGTTACACTGCTCAGCAGTGGCAAAGGCTAGATGTAACAGCTTCTGTTTCAGTGCTCTTAAGCAGGAAACAAAACACCTTCCAGAAAAATAATTTGTTCTTAAGTACTTGGAAAAGGTTTGGAGAAAAATTTCAATTGATAACTCCTGAGTCAAACAGTTAAGAAAATACTATGTATATTTAGTGTCAGACTGCATTATGATATCACATGTCAATGCAGTTGGTTGTCTAAATAATCAACATAATTGCTTTTCAAGTGTTTAATTTTGGACCAAAAGTACACATTATAATCGATACAGGAAAAAACATACAAAGATTTTTCAAAGATGCTCCTCTCCCTTTCATTCTTTTTTTATGTGCTGTGGTATAAACCTATTGCTTGACCTGCCTGTCTGCAAAATGGGCACACTGCTCAGTCCGCAGTTGCCAGGTTACCATCACTGTCCATGGACATACGGAAAACAAGACAACTAAGCCAGCATCCCAGCTTTCCTTACCCCAAAAAACTGGCCAGAGAATCCCTGAGGCAGAATCTGTTGTTGGTGCACAACCTCTACCAGAAAGAACATGGTGTCCTTAGGGAAAAGTTCTTGGGTGGACTGTTGCAGTAGATAATAAAAGCCCTCAAGCAGAGAGCACTGGTTTTTCATTTTTGTTCTCCGCTACCTAGCTAACTTCAAATTCTCTCACAGAGCTAACTGGCAGAAGTCTTTGACCAGCTCTGGCATGCCATGCTTGGTTTACTTTAATTTACATGTTTTTGGTTATGTTATTTTTTTTGTTTTGTTTTAATTATTAAGAAAAGATCTTGTGCCATGTGTTTTGTAACTTATAAAAATGAGACAAAACCTTATTTTAAAGAAATGCAGACAATAAAACATACAAAATAAATAACTGAAAATTACAAAATACTTTTTTTCCCCTACCTTTGAAATAACATCAAAGCTTATAGTGGAATAAAACTTATTTTGTTGTGTGTAAATTATACATGGCCCATGCTTCAGTCTAGCATTTAATGTAAGATGGTTAAATCCGTGTGCAGAAATTCTCCATAAATACACACAGGGAAGTCCAAGTTAATCCACTGTTGTGGTTGAAATAACTTTGCTACAAATTATTTCTTAACACCAGAATTTCCTTTATCATGCCCTTGACTGTTATTTACATTCATATGTAGTTGGTACACAGGCTTGCAACAATACATTTGTTTTCCTCCACATGTTTGATCATGGCTAAATGACTACAAGGCAACAGAGAATTTTGTTTTGGCCCTCTGTTTCACATTGTGTTTTAAATTTAAGACTCAGAAAATTCATGACAAATGTTGCTGAGCATGAAATCATTGTCCTGAGGCTCATCCTTCTCGTTTCTACATCTCCACATTTCTTACCTATTTCTCCTGTGTTTTCCTTTTGAATGAGCTAGTAAAATGCTCATGTCTACTCATAGTGTCTCCTATAACAAAAGTCTGACCTTCCTATAACTAAAGAGGAAGGTATTAAATTTAGTTTGTTTTTGTCAGATCTGTTTAATCTCTTTAAAATAATTTTATTTATTAGAACTATGTCTTTTAAAATGAGAATATACTAGATCCCCATCTGCTTATCACTCCTTATAGCACTTGCTTCAAGCACACTCATTGTAGGGCTATTTGATCTACAATGTGGTCCTTTCTAAGTGGCTTATTCTGTTTAACCTAATCTTTCTAAATGGAAAACTCAGGGGCAAATCCAATATAGACTTATCTTGCTGATTCTCTCTTTCTAGGTACAAACAAATCAGAAGTTTGTAGTTGCAGTGCCATACCTGGAATTCATAAAGCAACATCAGTGCTCAGGGTGAGGTTGAAAAGTGATCCAGAAGAATGTGCTGCCAGTCTGCATTAAGGTACTATTTGTTGTGTATTTGTGTTCAGCTGACAGTTAATAATTGTCCTTAGCAATACACAGCAGGGGGAGAGGGCAGAAAGAACTTCCCATGTTGTTTCAACCAAAGTCCTGTTGCTTGTTTAAATAACTATCACTGATTTAGTTGACTGTTTTCAGAATGGATTTCCACTTTCTTTCTGTGCAGATGGAAGGATTTTACAACCTTGCCACCTTAGCCAGCCTTCTAGGGTCTCTGAATTGGAGCCACCTGTAAGTGTTGTGGCTGCATCCTAGCAGGAATACATTAGCACAGAAAGCAGCATCATTTGGGGAATGAGTGCATAGAACAAGTGTTGGCAACACACTGTTGCTGTGTTAAGTGTCTGGGTGAAATTCCTAGGGTCATGGCATGATTCATCCAGACTGGGTGACCCTTTAACTGGTTGGTTATTCTGAAGTGGAAAAACTGCATCTGGCTCGCTTGTTGGTAAGAATCTGTGACAAGTATGTTAATGATCATGCTGTTATCACATAAGTGTTATTTTAGGTGAATGAGCTTTCAAGGGGCAGTGGCATCCATTTAAAAGCAAAGCTGATGAAATTGTATGGTCATCCTTCTACCTCCAGAGATCAAGGATAACTGTGCTTGGTCAGCTGCTCCGTTATAGAGACAAATGTTTAGGATGCCAAAATCTTGTCATTTGTATCTCTCAAATGGCTGCTGAAATGCTATTTGACATTCTTTTCAGCTTGATGGATTTTTGTTTTATGCTGCTGTATTGAAGCCAGGGGGGTGCTTCATACTGAGGGCTCATGAAAGAAAACTACTACAGTTATGTCTGAAATATGGTTTTTTTTTTGTTGTTTGTTTTGTTTTTTGTTTTGTCTTTCCATGTTGAATGCAGGTCTTAATGAATTGTATTGCTTAAATTATCCCTGGTCTTCTAATTGGTAGCGCTTGGCATATGTCTTCATGTAGGAGGACAAAGAGTTTAGCGGAGCAATTATGGATATTATTTCCTTGATCTATGGCCTATGTATGTACAGACAGGGAAAAGCATTTGAGAGGGAAATGGCACATGGGAGCTTTAGTGTTTCCTAGAGTCCTGAATGCTGGAATCAGTCAAGACAGCATAACTTTGGGTGTCCGTTTTGACACTTAAATAATTTGAAAAGGATTTTGTGATTTCAAACTTGGTACTAGATATGAAACTAAGGAGATAAGGGTTCTAGTTCACTGAGGGAAGCAGAGAGATCAAACCATTTGCCCCAAGCTGGCCTAAGCAACTCACAAATGTTGGGTGTAAAGACTAAGGCTAGTATGAAGTGCACAAGAAAGGACAAAGAAAGCGTTCCAGCAATAGGAAAATTAACTAAGTGTTAGTATCGAGAAATACCTCAAAGACGGGCAAAGTCTAGGAACAAGACAAGTGCCTGCTGAAAGCCTGAAGGAATATTTTTTTCAAATACTCTGTGCACACAAGAAAAGTTATATAACCTGACTTGTATAGTGAGTTACATGTGGCAAAAGGGTACTCTAAAACACAAATTACTCAAAACATTAAAGATAAAAAAGCAAATCCATTGTTGGTCATGCTTTTATTAGGAGTGAGATATTTATATCTTAGAGGTAGCTCATGCAACATGTATGTAATCAGATTCATTCTTGCTGACATACAGTGGGAAGGAAAGGTCTCTGTGTGGATTCCATCTTATGAAATGAGAGACCATATTAATTTTTCCTTTATTTTGCACCTTATGTAATTCATTGTTTAGTCTCTTCCACACAAGATTTAAGGGGAGAATGAGAAGGTTGGAGAGCATCCATAGCAGGAATTGGGATATTCCTTCGCTCTCTTCTACGTATAGGAATTTCCCACTCAGAATATTATATAGCAGAATAAAATTAATGAAAAGGATCAGGTAGGATTTTTTGTTGTTTGTTTTTGTGCCACCACAACACAGTAGCAGCACTAGTGTAAGACATATCTTCTTTTCAATTAAATCTTATGGCCAAGAGGCACAAATAGGTTTGGAGTTATTATTACTGTGTGTAAGCAATAGGCCCTATAAAAAGTCCTGGAATAGGAAAGCCAATGAAGTGGGAGATGTTAGATGTGCATACCATGGGACGTAGTAGAATAGGATAGTGCTGTAAATCTCTGCATGTCTCTTCTTGACAAATGATTGCAAAAAGACAGTCAGATGGTCACAAGTTCACAAAGACAGAGCAGGTCAGCTGAAGAAGAGAATTTCGTACTCATGTACCTCAGAACTTCTCCATTTCATGTAGTGGAAGATCTAACAATTAATCTAAATAAAAGTGGGTCTGCAATGATGCTTATACTCAAAAATACTTCTGTCAAATTCTCCTGGTTGCCCTGTAATTTTCCAGACTTCTTGGGTATATATGTTTGAGGATTCAAAGAGGGAGTTTCACTAATGTGAAGAACAGCAAGGCTGGAAAGCCTCAAACCTATCCTCAAAACAAAGAAACAAACAGATTTAAGCAAATTCTCTGCTTTGAGTGCAAGATCGAATGACAGCGTGCTCTGAAGTACGAAGAGAAAACTGCATGATATAAGATGTAGTGAACTCCAAATGCTCCTTGCCCACTGAAGTGCAGTGATTCTTCTGGGTGTTTGGAGAATTGAGGAGGAGATATCAACTGTTGAGATTTTTTTTCTTCTTTCTTTTTTTTTTAATTGATTCAGATGCACATGAGCGTCTGCAGTTTTCAATCAGAATAAGTTCCATGTTGCCTTTCTGTTGAAGCTTTTAGATTATTTAGATTTAGATTTTATTTAGATTATTTCCCACACTGAACTGCAGTGCAGGTCCAGTTGCTTTGTAATGGCAGTGATTTATTAATTATTAAAAAAAAAAAAAGACTTTTAGGAGTATGATATTTTGAAAGGGAAGCTGCTGTGCACTTCTTTCATGACTGTCATTTGCTGTTCTGCTAGATGTGCCAGAAAACTAGAGCTCTCTTCCAAAGTAATAAGCTTAACAGAGATAAAACCTTACTGTTGAGACTAGAGGCAAGAATATGGATACGTTAGTCAAGGGACCAGTTTGTAGCCTCAGGATTGGCAAGCACCGACTTGGAAGAACAGCTGTTATTCAGAAGACTTAAGCATTCAGGTTTGCTCTCAGCCTTTAGGATTTCAAGGAGCCTGGAACAGCTCTAGGTCTATTGTTTTACTTCTTTTTATTCAATCTTAAAAATGCTGTTTCTTTTGTCAACTTGAAATGGCATTGCAGCCTGCCTTTACCTGCTGCCAGCGTGTTCTGCAAAGAACCTATCTCTGTCCTGTATCTCCATTGGATGTGCAAGAGCATTTAGCATCTCATATAAATGAATCCCTTTTTGTCTGCATCAAAGACTGAACTTTACTGCTTTCTTCTGTCATCTTCTCAGCTTTGGGATACACTTCTCATCCTGAAAGTGGAGATTTCATTACTAATAGTACCAGAAATAAATTCTGTCTTCTAATGGAAAAATAATGCTAAACTCTGAAGGCAGAATCTTGAGCCTTTATTGGATGAACTGCTGAGTAAGTATGAAAAAATAATAAGAGGCATCAGCTTTCCAGACAGTTTTTATGAAGCACTTGAAATCAAAATTAAGCTAGAGCTAAACACTATTCTTTTTTTTCAGATTGTTACATTTACATTCAGATGCACTCTTATTGTACTGTTCAGTTTTCAATTATGTGCACAGAGAGTCAGTATGTTGTAGGAAATTACTGTGAAAGAAACTCGGCAAGAAGTTTTCAGGGAATGATTATGAAAAGTTCTGCAGGTCAGAGTAAGAAGCACATATAATGGGGCTTTTAGAAGGAAAAATCGAAGAGAGGAAGACATTTCAGATACTGTTAGCAATGAAGATAACAACAATACAAGTAATTTTTAACCTGGAGGATTTCTTCTAAGGAGTGAACATGACATCACGTAACTGAACAGAAAGAGCCATAGCTATATCAACTTTGAACAATCCTTGTTCAGCAGGACTTTATAGCCCTACAGTGATGAGCTGCTGGAAACAGAGTTAAAATCCTGAGATTCAGAATCAATGAAAAGCGTACATCAAGCAATGTTGAGTAAAACACATACAAATCATTAATTTGTTTTGTTGCTGTTGCTGGCAGTTTTCTTAGCTTTCTCTTTCCTCCCCTAAAATTTCCACTTTTATGGGTGAGATAGTAGGTAAGTGGTAAGGATTACAACTGGGAAGTAAAATAAAACTTGCATTTTTGTTTACATCTCTTCTTTAAGCTATGTTGTGCCCCGTAAAATAAGCTTACAAATGCAACATTAAAAAGAAGAAATGAAATACTCAGCTTTGTTTGAACAGTTGATGGAACCCTTCTAGCGCACTGTTCTAATTTCTTGTCCCAGCAGAGAGAGGGGATTACACCTTATTGTGAGGACAGAATGGTTGCAGAGATTGTCCTTACTTGGGTTGTTAAATGTGACCACGAGAACTGTAAAAATCAATTAAATTTGTTTCAGGTAGATATAAAAGAAAACTGTTTTTTCATGTTATTTAGACATTAAGTGGTCATACTGCTCACTCTGCAACTGCAACATATTAATGTACATCTAAAATTTCATGTTGATTCAATATGAATACTTGTTAAAATTTTCTTGCATGTAGGGAGTGCAATATTTTTATTAAAAATGTAATTTAATAGCAAGTTGACTGTGTGCAACTTGAACCCTGAAGTACTAGTATGAGTAACAAATCTTAACAAATTTTTGTTTGCCCTGGGGGCTTGTCTGGTGTGCCTTCTGTTGACTTACATTTAGCCACAAGAATGTGGATATGGGCTATTAACTTGTATTCCCTTTGGGTCTAGCTGTGACTCTTTTTGTCAAATGGCTATAGTAAAATTTGCAATTTTCATGTGGGGCCACAATGTTTCATGCAACAAGGTTTAACAGTAACTGGCTTTTCTCTCCCACCTCAGTTATGTATCAGATTTAAAACATTTTTTTCATCTATGTTTTCTTACTACTTGTGATACAACTTCTAAATACATTATCAATGTTCCTTAAAGAAGTCTAAAACATCTAGACTGTCAGTTATATACCTTCTCATTCATCTTTTAGACATGCTACAAGCTGGTAGATATCTTAAATTGTTTCTCAGAAATTAGTTCGTCTCCAAGTCTCTAATTATTTCCCCCCCTCCTTTTTTTTTTTTTTTTGAATTCTCTCCAACATGCTGGTGTACTTTTGTTGTTAGGAAGTGGGGTGATGGAACTCACCATGCTCTAGATATTTTGTTTCCAGTTCTGAGTTGGAAAAATTGTCTGATACATGACTTGGTGCTATGACTATATAGGTTTGAGTTAAGCATGCCTAGATGAGTAAACTCAGTGATTTATTTTATTTTATTTTATTTTTCTTTGTGGAGCATTTAACAATCTGCTTATTGGCATTTTTATTTGCCAGTTCATGGTATTTTTGTTTTCAACTCCTGCTTTGCATGTGCTTTAATGAGGGAAAAATATTTTAGAAGAAAGAGATAAGTCTTCTGCAATGTGTTAGCAACCACAGTGTAGCCAGTGGTTTTACTAATAGGGAAAACACTGATAAGTAAAGACTAATAATTCTGTCGGTATACATTTTCCTGAAGGCGTTTCCATTCACAGACTGGGGCATTTAGCTACCTGAGGACTATGGCAGGAAGAAAATGTTGGAGGATTTCTCTTATAAACTTTAAAATAGAAGTCTGATTTATGCAAGAGAATAAAACTTCTAAAAGAGAAAGGGAGCTAAGGCATTAAGGTACCACAGTTTCAGGAGAATTTGGAAATATTTATTGTGGACACCTAGTCCTTTACTTCTATGACCAACTCAGTCTTTGCCCTATGAAGAGGATAGCCCAAACTGGCAATCAAGAAGATGCAGATTTATAAAGGGAAGGGGGGTGGGGGGGGGAATGTAACAACAACCACCTTCTGGTTAACACAAATTACCTCAGATCCAGTAGGCCTTTCCCCGACATACCCAAGGAGCTGCCAATTTATGGCAGGGTGCTGCCGTTTTGTTCACCTTCAAACGCTACCTGCTTTCCTGTGACTGGTTGGTGTGACCAGCGACTAGTGAAGGCACGGATATGTCAGGAGAGGAAGACATGGCCTCCATGTACAAGGAGACTGCTGTTTTTAATGGTGTCATTCCCCGCCTGTTTTTGTGTGGTACAGTAGCCTTTTTCTAGAATGATTGTTTTCTTTCAGTGTACTATATCCAGCTGGACTTGGGTGGAGACAGATATGGTGGTATTTGACTAAGAGCTTTGGTATAAATGACACATCCTGCCTTGTAAGTTCTAAACCATGGAGGTCCTGAGAGAAGGGCCTCATCCTGTCCCCTGTGTCTATGCTCCAATGCATTGTGCTAAAGCTGTTCTGTCATCAGCTTCTCCCCAAATGCATATACAGAGCTGTTGTGAAGCTGGAATCATTGTCAGCCCAGAACTTCCCTGCTTCTAAATACAGTGGGTTTGAGTGGTTTAAAATTAGTTCAGTAAAACTGAACTCGCTTTTTATATTCATCTGAATAAATACTTTGTTTGCCAGGCTTGACATCAGTTGGGCCACTTACCATGTGTGTGCCCAAACCCTCTAGGAGTAGAGTGTTTAATTATAAGCTCTCTGCCCTGGAGATTGCTTCTGTAATGTTTGCAAAGAGCCTAACACAGAAGTGCTGTAACTCTCCTCAGAGTTTCTGGGATTTGGTGTTATAAAAGGAAAGGAAAACAAACAAACAAAACAGAACGAGACTGATGAAATGTGAAATCTGGGGACTGGTCCTTTTACAGGCATTGTTATCCAACTTGCTGTTCATTATGTCATTAGCACGTGACTGCTGAAAAAAAATCTGTTTAGTTTTGTATAAGAGAGAAGCAAAAACACAAAACTGCATGCAGTATGAGGTTTCCATTATATCAATGTATAGGCAGTGTCTATTTTTTTCATATTTATCACATTAGGAAAATTCTTACATGCAAGAAAAAAGACTTGAAAACTGGTTTTGTGTAGACTTCTTTTCAACAACAACATATATATTTTTTTAAATCCAGAGCTCTTGTATTTTGGCACTGAATTTAGATAATTCAGTGGGAGAGAAGGACAGTAAAAATTCAAAATTTGACTTTAATGTGCCTTAGGAAAAAAGATTTTGAGGAGGGGAAAAAAAGATTTTTTAGTCAAAAAAAAAAAAAAGGAATTTGAGTATTATGTGTTTGGTTTTTTTTTCTTTTTTTAAAATAATGTTTCTGTTGTTACTGATATTAGTAACTGCTATACAGCAATAAAAAATAGAACATTATACTGGTCCAATAGTGCTGTGCAAATCATAGTTTACGCTCTGTACACAAGCTCTACTAGTATGCTCATTCTGTGCTGGGCACATCAACATGCTTAGCAGCAGGTTTATGTTAAATGCATGACATATAACGGGTTCTTTTTTGGGTAAAACTATATAAAATTTTTTTCTAAGTTAGTGTTGTTTTCATTTGTGTGATATCTCTCATTTTTCAGAGGCTCCAGGAATTCTCTGAAACAGTTCCCACAGTTGCTGAAAGTGAGAAACATCCTTCAGGCAACAATATTGTACTAGAGATTTCTGACAGTGTCCTTGAGCTCTATCACTTGAGATGTCAGCCATGTGTATGCCTGTGGTGTGAGGCCTCAGAACATCAGGACACTGAGGCTCCTTGAATACTTGAAATGTGACCCTGTTAGTAAACCACTGATCCAGTTAGTTACGTGATAAGGGAAAAGTATTGGTAGAATATAGTAATCCAGAACTCTATGTAGTGTTGATCTCTTCACTTTATCTTGCTCACCCTTCAGCACTGAGATGCAGACTTCTTGCTAACAAGCATTTGTGTTTCAGTCTGATTAAAATGTTTAATCATATGAAAGAGCTCCAGAAAATTAGCTGACATTGTTTTTAGAAGAACTAAATCATCTGGAGCACATATTGAATTGTATGTGACTGGTGTAGTAGAGAAAGGCTACCTGGAGAATTTTTTTTGAGTTACACGATGAATTTTATGTCCAACTCCACATCAGTCCTACAAGAACATAAATACCAAGCTATGTTAACTTTTACCCAACTGAAAAATATATACTTTATGGGTTATGGGTCTCATGTGGATGACAAACTTGAACCTTACACTATATCTAGTACTACATTATTGAAAAACTTGTCTTTTTTTCTTAAAAAAAAAAAGTTCACCTCACATAGGCATGTGGATAATTCTTAGAAGCCATCTGGATGTAGAAATAATGGGTTTGTTTCTATTGCAACATTAATCATCTATTTATTCTCACAGCTTGATTTTGTTTCAGGCGATTGTGAGGAGGGAAAAAAATAATCTGTCTTCTGGTCAACATTAATCGTCTTTACTTAACCCCAGAGCTGATGACTCCTTTAGTGGTCTCTGCATCAACAAGGAAAGAGTTTCTGTGTAATGAAAAAAGAGATGCCAAAACATCTTGTTTGGCCATGTGATAAGAGCTAGACAAAAATAAGTTATTTAGGATAAAATAGTTTTGAAAGGTGGTGGTGGTGTGGTGTGTGTGTGTTGGGGGGGGCTTAAGTGAAAAAAAAACAACAGGAACAATTCAAATATTGACAATATAGACCAAGAAGAGAAAGTCAGTTAATGAGCTGCAAGTTAAGAGACGGACAGCTTTCAGTGCTGTTAACAGCAAAGAGTGTTAGGGCTAAAATATATGCTCATTCTGAAAGTTGAATGCCTTTTCAATGCAGAGATGAAATATCCTTCTGTTGTGTCAAGCCCCCTGCCCCAAAGCAAAGCAAACACCAAATTACAAAAGTGCTTATAGCAAAATTTTACTGTTGGTTTTCTAGGAATCTTGACTTGCATAAACAGTTTCTGCTCCACTTACTTGCTGCAGTTCAGTTTTGTTTCCTAGGCAGTATATGTCATAGGTGAAATAATGTACGGCAATTTCTTTAGTTCATCTAAGTCTTTTCTCCTTCCAGGTGCTTCTAGCTACCTACATATTCAACATAAGATCTTCCCGTCCAGCTTTAGTTACATTTCACCTTTGCTGATATCCAGCTGAATTGTTCTTCTTGTGGCTTATGTTTGTACATAAGAACTCCCCTGAATTTAATCTGAGCATATTTTAACTGTCCTTTAAAAACAGAAATAAAGTAAAAGCCTGCAGCAAAAGCTGTCTCTCAGGCTATTTTGCCTCTTCAAATGTAGGTCAAGATTTTTTTTTTCATTGTGGTCTAAGGAAGATAATAATTAAAGGAGTCTAAAGTATGTATTAATGCAATAGTAAGGACTCAGAGATTGCCTTTGAAAATCATCAAGTTTAAAATGTATGATTCTTAGGATAGTAATGTAGGAAAGGTAGTGTTGTATTGCACAACAAAAAATAATGTCAAGGTCATTGGAATATATATTTGAAAAATAAGTATTTTTGATTTGTTTAATATAATTCTGCAGTCTTAGTATATCATTAATACAGAATTTCCAATTTAAGATCTCAAGTTTTTAATAAATAGAAAAGGAAAGGACTAAAGGATGCTGTTAAGTTTCATGAAGGGCTTAGGGCAGCCTTATATGTGTGTATAGAACTAAGTATAAAATAAACGCATTTTATCTTTCCTTATTAAGTATTTGTAATGGATTTTTTGGTCTAGTATGTGTCAGTGTGATTAGGTAGAATTAATTGTGTCTTAAGGGGTCTTTTGTGTGCTATTATTTGATTTCAGACAGTCTGCAGTAAGGATGCTACTTAGGTAGATATTTGAAATGCTGTCTCTTTTACATCCTTTTTGTCCTTTCTGTGAGCATACAACAATTCTGATAACCTGCATGCTTTTTTTTTTTTTAACATCAGTCCTATTTAATTTAACACTCTGATAAGGGTTGCAGTTGTAAGGTGAGATCTTGGACTTTACTTCTTCATCCACATCAGTCTTTCTGGATGATAACTATCCAGATAGGTTTTGAAAAAAGACTCTGAAAATCCTGGCTCTTATAAATTTAAGATTTTTATTAAAAAGACTCGACATTGAGACTAACTCCAGCGATATGAAGCCAGAATCATATGAAAGTGATAGCCCAGATATTCCTGTGCTTGACATGCATTTCCCTACTTGTTAGCTGCACTTTCCCCACAATGTTAGCATTGCATTTGGTGTGGTAACAGTGTTTTGCTTTGTGATGGCATCATGTATTAGAGTGGCCAAGCCCTTCTGTAAGATAAAGAGGCTCTGTCTTCTGGTCAGCAGAAGGGGAAATTAATTTCTTGTTGTATCATAAGCAAATAATCCCACTGATAGCATTAGGGGTTGGTTCAGAACAGTTTTAATTTTCCAGCAGGGAGCAGACCTGTCTTGTCACTACAGACTTTCTGGGTGATGGGAAAGTCTGCCCCTGACCATTGTCTCCCACCCTGACCTGGAGTCACAGGTGGGAAAAAGAGAAATGATATACACTCTGGTTGGGAGACAGAAGCAGCAATATGATTTATTGATAACAATGCTTATGTGACTTAACAAAGATTCAATGATTACAACTGATTGTAATTGGAAGATATGCTTAATTGCACACTATGTAAAAGACACTCCTCAAAGATACTAAACAAAAGATGATATATACTATGTAAAGGTACTGGGTTAGGTGACATTACATCAAGGAAACGCTCCTCTTGAGCAATGATTCTCAGAGTGGATCCCCTTGCTTTCTAAACTTGAACCACAGAGGTCAGGAGCCTAGGTGCGGCTGAATCTACTCCTAGTCCCAAACTTGGTCAACCAGTTATGTCTAAAGTATTATATGCATTCTTGAATCCTGTATGCTACTTTGCTAAGACTATGAAGTGTGATCAAGAAGCACCTTTACAGCATGTTAGCATGCTGTTACCTTCCCAATCTGCTTACCAACTATCTGTAGCAGTAAGGGTGCTCTCAGTCAGCAGAAGTAACCGTGGGAGACATCCCTGCCCAAGGGGAGGTCCTGGTGTGCAGCTCGTTGTCGTGTCATGAGAACTCAAAGGGCTCTTGGGTTGCTCAATATTTATGGGCTAAGGTGATTTGGCAAGCACAGTGGGGGTGGGGGGGTGCATTACTCAAACTAACCCTTGGCTTTTTGTCTTCTGCCTCCCTCAAATCCAGGAGACAGCCATCAGGACCAGACATAACCATCACAAATGCCAGTGATGGTTATCTGCTTAGGCTTGGGACAGGATGTGTCTGTGTGGTGTTGGAGGGGGGTGGTTAGGAGTACACTGTGACACCTGGACTTTCCATTTTGCAACCTGGCTCTTGTTGGTGAGGTTGCTTTTGCTGTCCTTATTACTGCTCCTAGCTCACCTTCCCCTGCACAGCAGGTTCCCTTGATAAACATTGTTCTTTCTTAGCTCCTTCTAAGGAGAAGGGAGTCTATTGGTGGAAAAGTAGTACCTGAAATAACTACTTGCCACATGAAGAAGATACAACAGAGTGTATGTTCCAGCTTGAAAGATCAGAAATGGAGTGTATTTCCCAAGGATTTCTTCTGCCTACTTTATTTCTGTGGTGTGCATGTTATTGATAAGCCTCTTATCTTTAGAAAAGTATGGAGTATGACAGATACTTTGTTTGTTTTCTGTTACGTTATCTGGCAGAGGTATATCCCCAACAAAATTGAGCGCATTTACAAGGGGATCATTACTTGAAACATAAGAGTTTTCCAGAGAACCAGTTGGGGTAAGTATTGATTTTCCACATACATTTGTAAAAATACCGCAGTCTCAGTTCTCACTGCTGTAGTTACAGAATAAACCAGTAGGTACCCAACTGAAGAATGTGCAGAACAAGAGAAGCCCTTATTTTTCAATGCATACTTAGACTCAGAAAGCACTGGTCTTTTTGCCTCTTAGCCTGTGCTGACAGTGAGGATACGGCAGGTATCTGTGAGGTGATTCTCTTAGAGCTAGCTTAGCTACCAGCACAGTGAATGTAGTATGCACAAAGAGCTTTGCATCCACAGGCAGATCACATCTTCTAATGCAGTCTGCTTTAGAAATTTGCCTTCAATTCTTCCTCTCTAGAACAGGAATAGCATCAGTTCCTAGTCACAAGGCACAAGTGACACTGAGGATTAACCAGTTAATGTTTCTACAGTACTCTGAAGGGATAACATTTGAGCATATAAGTAGCTGATGGATGTTATTGCAAGCTACAACTACTGGCAAAGCACAGTTACTATTCCCACATTGCCATTGCCATTAGGAAAAAATGTATTATCTTAACATGTCCTCTACACAGTGTTTTTGTTTGTTTGTTTGTTTTCCAGTCTCTTCTAATTTACATGGAGGTTGGCATTTTATTACAGCTTTTGAGGAACACATAGCATTGAAGCAAATGAAGCTCAGTGCAAAAGATACATATTACATTGGCAGCCACATAGCATCAAGTTTGCCAGTTAGAAAATGATCTGTTAAGGAGCTAATGAAAATAAGTATTTATTGGAAGGATGCAACTCAGTCCGTAATTACTGTATATAACTGCAATTTTGCAAGGCAAGCAGTGTTGCAGCAGAAAGAAGGGGAAGAGTTCAGAATGTAGTTTGAGACAAACTGAGAAAAGATGTAAAGGTTACTGAAGAACCTGCTTAGTGATGAGCAAACTAGCTAAAGAAAGAATTATCTAGGTTTGCTTGGCTTGAGTAAGCTTCAAGCGCAAACGTGCTTTTGTGGGCTGCCCAATCGCTTCTCCTCACTAACAGTCATGTTTTGAATGAAGATAGCTTGAAAACTCAGTAATGAAGACCTGTATTAATTCCAATTACCAATTCTCATGTTGTCAGAAAGCAAAGGGTTTGGAAAAGCTCGAAAACTGCAACAGGAAAAGGGGTCAAATTAGCAGAAAGTAGAGTACATTATAACTAACTGTACAAGACTTAGCAAAAAAATGAACATTTGGGTTTTGCAGTCTCATTTAATTCCCAGACTAGTTTTATGCCAGTCCACTATAGTTTAGAGGAGTATTGGAGATATTGTAAACTCTTCCAACTGGCCTCTAAATAGCTGCCTGCCAACAGAGAAGAGCCGAAGCTCAGCAGTGCCCCTTGTACTCCCTGTGCTGGCGCTGGGAGCTGGAGGAAAAGTGCCAGGTCTGTGTCTGCCAGAGGGCCTCTGCAGCAGTTCCGCAGTCATAAGGAAATTCTCAGGTGGGAAAATGGAGTTACTTTCTGGTTGCCATGTGGCCAGAGCAGCACAAAGAGATCTAGACTATCTGGAAAAAGAACAAGCTTTTTGTTCTTGTGTATATATTTGATGCATTTTGTCTTATCTTGCTTGGAGGCTAATTCAGGCATGAACAGGTAGGATCAGGTCCAACACTACTTTATTAGCAGAGCACCAGCAGCTTGCTTAATGCTGTGTAATAATCTATGAGTTACTGACTAGTGCATTGGTGGGATTGTCAGGCTAACCATATGGTTGGATTTAGAGGAATGTAACAGTTGATTTGTTAGACCAAAGTTTTGATTTATTAAGACATACTGAGCTTTGAGTTTAGTTACCTCAGAAACTGTTCTTCACTGGTTCAACCTCCAGGCTTATGGTGACAAAGACATAAATTGAACTTAAGTTCAGGAGTTTATCTTAAAACTGTAAATTGAACAGCTGTATTAGTTTGCTGTGGAGATTTCACTCATCGCAGTGGTGAATATGCCAAAAGGCAACGTTGCATTGTGCTCCAGAGATATTAGAGACTTGGCTTAAGGTGTTAAGTGTTTATCATTCTTCTGTGGTAGTATGCAAGAGGACATAATTTATGTAATGTGTCAAAATGTAGTGGATTTATTTTTACTGTCCGATGGGATATACCTCTCTAGTTCCTCCAACTTAGCAGCATAACTGCCCTGACTACCAATTTAGATTGATAGTAGGAAAAGAAGGCCAAAGATTTCCAAACCACAGCTTTTCTTCAGAGTGTCTACCCATTCAAGCCATAAGCAAAAAAGCAAAAAGGGGAATGATGAAACCATAGCAATTGTTCTGTGGCTGCAAGGGATTGCCTTTTCCCTTTCCTCCACTCTGCTCACTCTGGTGTGCTCTGTAGACATCCAAGGGCTGCTGCAAGCTGGACTTTCTTTCCTGTTCCTTTTGGGGGAGGGAGAGAGGGAGAGACCATCCGCATGGTGGTTCCTGAGAATTGCTTTTACACGGTTTGAGATCCCTGTACTATCTGATGTAAATGGCCTTAGTGAAGCTGCTCTCCAACCATCTGGGCAGGGATTTATAGGTAACTCTTCCACGAGCAGCAGTAGCTTTTCTATCAGTTACAGTGTTCCATAAACATAGTGCTGACTGCTGTGATGTCATCTGAGAAACTCTCCAAAGGGCACTGGATTCTATTGTACTTAAAGATGTTTTATCTCCAGTGTTAATCAATATTCAAGTAGTACCTACCTACAATAAAAAGCACCACAATGAAAATTAAAGGTATTTTTACAAGATATAGTAGAAATTTTCTTGGACAGCTGAATCTGTTATTTAAGATAAAAGATGATTTTAGTTAGCTATAGTAGAAGTACTGTAAGAATCTACCGAATTAGAAAATATTATGACTGATCTTTTGCCTGCTTTTGGCAAAGCAAAAGGTTACTAAGATGTATGTGGTGAAGTTAGATGCTATGTCACTTGCGAAGTTTCATCTGACACTTGGAAATCTTCTGATTTATTAATATACTGTCTCTGCTGCTGTTTATATGACCAGTTGCTTCCTCTTTTGAATATCTAAGTCCTCTGGGAGTTAACGCTATATTTTCAGTCATGCTAATCAAAAGCTGGCACACAAAATATTTCTGATTTTAAGGGAGCTACAGCAGGCAAGTAACAATGCACATGATGACCTGTGAATCTATGTGTCATCTCTTTTTTTGCCTTTTCCTACTGCTTGTTCTCCATCCTATAACAGTAATCATCAGAAAGTAATTCTTCAGTTATTGTTGTCAAGCTGAAAGAGGAAGTAAATGTGCAGCCTAAAGCAAGGACAAGAGGCACCCTTCTCTAATTACCAATCTGAAATTTTGATCATTTCTGGTTAGGATACTTTTTTAAAGGCATACAATGGACTGCAGTTATTTTGTGTATGGAGAATTCACTGTTAATTCTCTGCTTCATGGTGCTAATTATTAAAGCCCGATTATGGCTTTTTAACACGATGGTATTAAATATATATGTTGTTTATCCTCCAGTTACTGCTCAGAAACTGAAATGTGTTGGATAATTAGTGTAATTGTTCTTTGATTGTTGAGTTAAGACTTTTTAAAAATATATTTAATTATTTTAAAGTAAATGTAACTCTGTCCCTCCTGGAGTGTAACAATAAAGTCTTTATTTTCAGTTATTTTTCTATCTTCATAAGGTAATAAAGTGAGCAACTCCTTGCATGTAAAAATGTGAACCTACCATCTAAATATAATACAGTATAATCCAATGACATGGTGATTTTGAATGAGAGATGCGCATTAAAGGGAAGATTGAAACACTCTTAGGAACAGGGAGCAATTTTATTCTCTGGTAAATTAAACTGACAATTTCCAAATTGTAAACAATAACAAAGAAACTACTTCCATCAGGAGAAATATTAGCACATTTTTATTTTTATTTTAAATAGCTCCATGGCAATTGTGTCCCAAGAAAGATAAAGTTGTGCATGACACTGGAAAATCTTCTGGCCTGATTAGGACACCATGAAGGAGAAAGTCAACAGAGACCTACAGAAAAATGCTGCTTCATGTCTTGACACTATTGACATAGGACAAGAAGTCTTACTCGAAAACTCTTCTTCTGTTGTAGGGAAAAGTGCAGATGCACTTATTGCACTTGACTGCTTAAAATTCACCAAAATATCACATAGTTATGTGATTGGCAGATTTCAAAAGTCACTACTAGCAGGGTATCTGATAATTTACAATAGATTTGTTATAGTTGTGCTTTTCCTGCTTCTAAGTGAATCTATCAGGAGGGTAATAAAGCTACTTAGATAGCTGCCTAATACATATGGAGGATCTATAGATGGATAATGGGTTTAGGGAGCAATGAGCAACTCACCCATTCTCACTGAGGTCTTATATCTCCACAGCAGGAGTTGTAAACCAAGGGCACATCACATTGGAACTCATCTATGAAGAACAAAGACATTTATCAGAAAGAAAAAAAAAAAGTCTAGAATGCAGTTTTTAAAACTGTTTTTGAAACACCTTAATGTGTGGGTTTCCCATACTCCTTCATGTTACTTAGTAGAAGCTGGGACATGCTAAGACACAGATGAAAGTACCATGCATAAAAAATCTGTCAGAAAGCGGATTGTTAGCTTTTTTATTTACATCTATAGAAATGAAATGTGCAAGATCTTAGACCATATCCATTAAATCTGAAATTGGTTCTTGTCTGTAGGTGCTTTGCTTCTCTTTCTACTAAAATGCCAGTTCTGTCTCATATTCCATGTTAGATTGGAGAGAGATATTTCTTGCACTTACTGAATATATTTGTGTTCAATTTGTTTTATGCTGTTGGTGTGGAATGTGGTTAATGGCGATCCTGTGAGCAGTGTTATGGGGTTGAATTCATGTTTAATTTTTTTTATTATTATTTTTTTTTTCCTGTAACACAAGTGTTCGACAGCTTTGGTTTGGAGCCCAAGAAAGGAAAGAAGGGAGGGAGGAAAGATGGGCTTTTGGAAAACTTTTGACCCAGGTGAATCATTTAGCAGTTATATTTGACTTTAGAGACATAAGGCCAGTTATAAACTTGTCATAGTGTTATTTGGAATTTTTTTTTTTTAAATCTCCACTTATTTATGGAAGCTACCTGTTTATGGTCTGCAATATATATATATATTTATTTCCTTTGTATGTAGCTCTATTCGAAGTACCAGTGTTTGTGTAGCTCAGCAATTTGGCAAATTCAAGTGAAAATAGAAGAATTGTAAAATCTCTCCTGGTACAATGCATTGGAAGACATTATTTATTTCAATGATTCAACTGTGGTTTTCCAACAGATGCTCATTTTGTGTATAATTTGTTTTGTACCTCAGGTGGCTGAACTGTCTTGCCTCATTAATGGTACCATAATCAGGCAATTGCATTATAAAAAGACTCTCATTTAACCATAAAAAAGCCCAACAGTTTTACAGGTTTTGTGTCTGTATAGGGTCTACAACTTTTGAAGACAAATACACATCCCAACTACTAATTCAAACAAGGACCTGTTGAGTGACTGATGCAAAATATAAAATAGTCGAAAATGAATCTTAACATCTATTTCTAGAAAAACTTCCTTTTGAAATACATTGCAGATTAGATGAATGGTCTATTCATCTCTGTTAATTAGCATGCATTTTAGTATGAAGTCTTGCTAATGTATTATGTTTGTAAATATAATTGATTTTGTGTGAGTCAAGTTTATTTTAGATTATATATCCAAATTTTCTTTCTGAGGCAAGCAACACTTAGGGTTTCTGGTTTTCTTTCTTTTCAAATGGCAACAGTTGAGCCACAGGCATGGGGCTTAAGGTATGGTATCATTAGGTAGGTAATATCTATCAATTCAGAAATAAACCTCAAGGATTCCAGGTGGTCAGCACATTTCCTGACACCAGGAAAGATGGAGAAATATAATTCATATGGCTTCTTTTAACCTTTAAACTTAAAAATGAGAGATGTTTTCCTGATATGTTCCACTGCAGAAGCAAAGTTCAAAAGTTTTGCAAATAATTATAAGGCAAATATTACAAAGTAGGGAGATCTAGAATGCATACTTCTGATCTGAAATGCAGGAAAGTAAAATTACTCAGGTCTCTGCATACAAGTGATGTAAATTTAATCACCATATTCATGTTGGAGTTGACTGAATCATACCTTGAGGAAAAATTAAAAACAGCTAATGAAGTATATCTTTCTGCTTTCCCAGAGTTATATCATAAACATACAGAAAGATTTTTTTTTTCAAATCCAGGAAAATTTGCTCTTAAATGAGTTGTTATTATTGATAAGGTAATATATTACAATGAAAGTTACTCTGCTTCCTTGCTGAGTTCCCAGCCTGAAAGGGGGAATGCAGGTTAACAAATGTGCTAGTCACCTCCACATGCACCTTACAGTCAGGTATGACTACAACTCCCGAACTCTCTGGAGCATAGTGCTTCGTCTTACTGTGCTTTCCCTCAGAGCATGAGAAGACCAAAGAGGCGTATGGGAATGGCCTGATAGTGCATTGTGGAGTGGACAATGTGGCAATGGATTTCTAGAGATGTCACAGCACTGATACCCTTTTGATGACAGCTTAGTGAGAATGTGGAAATAGGAAGTGAAGCAATACTGAATGGCATGTTACCTCATAGGGCAAGGATAACAGTTACAGGGAGCAGATGCAGAGGACTGCTGGTTTCTGTCTGGTCAGCTGTCCATCACTATGCTGTCTTGTTTATTTCTGAATGAAATCATGAATATATTAACATAACTGAGTCTTCAGTGTTTTCTTTACATTTCTCCAGTCTTCCTTAGTCCTCATTTTTTGGCCACTGTGTGAAGCAGATCAAATAAATTTGATAGACCTTTCCTTTGATTTAGGACAGTTGTTCTAGAATTTGTCAGTATTCTGGATCTCTCCTGCTTTCTTCTTCTGGCAAATGGTATTTTTGAGGCTTTTTTTCAGTATTAGTTTACTCAACAGATGTTGGGAATTTATGTAATCCATGTTGTGCATGAAGTGAGCGGGGGGGTTCACTGATCATCCTCATTAGGCACAGCCTAATGATCTTCACAAGTTAAAAGTAAATAGCATTAACTGGCCTTTGCAAGTATGATTATTTTTGTGCTTATGCCATCCAGTTAGTATTCTTGGTTCAATAACTGTGCAATCAACTTTCAGCAAGTAAATGTAGAAAAGGCAGAAAAGTGTCATTGCCTCTTAACAGGAACCAGAAAGTAGAAAGCCTGTGCTGTGACAAGATACTTCTGTTTAAACATCTATGATTATAGCAAAAAAATGAAACCTTGTTTACATAATGAAGCAGAAGTAGTTCTGTGATTAACGTGGTTGACAGTATATACCTTCACAACAGAAGTCCTGCACTGAACTAATTGAAGCAATTGCAAACTAATTGAAGCAATAATAATTTAATAATGAACTAACATAAAATGATACCAAAAAAAGTTTACACTAAAAGTACATGAAACTCAGAGTTTATTTTAGATGATAATCAGTTTATACTTTTATGGAAAAATGTTTTAGTCTTTTGGCCCACACAGCAACTGTAAAATTGAAAGCATCAAAAGGTCTTACAGTTTCCTCATCAGTTAATCTAGAAATCAAAGAGGCCTTCAAACTAAATTTTCAAGGGACAGTGAGTTTCCAAGAAGGTGAGAAGATAGAATAATTGTTCATAATTGCTGCTTCAGATGAATTTCTAGGAATAATTTTTACATTTTGATATATACTTTTGTATGCCAACGTTCAGAAACCTTGGTGCATCAAAATATATATATTGTACCCAGAAATGTATATGCTATATTGGAAACAGCCATCTACCATGCAATTTCTGTCTTGTTGAATGAATTCCTACTCTTTTCTACTTAAATAATATGGCATCGGAAGCTGACTTTCATTTTAATGTAATTTTAATTCATAACAAAGAAGGTGTTAAAGGTTCTTTTTCTTTCAGTATGTATATTAAAAAAAAAAAACATTTTCTTTAGTTTTTCATTTTCTTCCTTTTTTTCAGAGAGAGTTCAGATATAAAAATAGAAGTTTATTTAATAGTGCAAAGTGCCTACAGGTTTAGAGCCTGCAATTTAATGTTTTATTCATAGTTTTCCTCTATAATTATAGCTATTTATTGATCTTCATACAATTATTTTCAATATTGCTTTGAATTTAATTTTTTTTTCTGGAGATTCAGGATCAGCTTTCCAGTTATAAAACCAGAACTCCATATGCAATTCACAGTCAGCTTTTTTTAAAGTACTTGGCTATATGAATCATTTAATATTTTTCCTTCTTCAGTTTGCAAGGACTGTTTTCTTTCTGTAGACACAGTAATGCCATTGATTTCATTTTCATATGTACTTAGTCTAACTGTTTTTGTGAGCTGCCTTAAGCTGAGTGATGAACACAGTAATTGTGAAGGTAATAAATCAGAAACTCCCTTTGCAACTCAATCTGCTCTACAGTACTTAATTTCCACTGGATTTTTTCCACTGGATAAAACCAGACAGTATTGTGGTGACAGAACAAACCACAGCTATCTCATGATCATGTCACTGTTTGCATCTCCTCAGTGCTCTTATGCAGCACTTTTCTTTCCAGAAGAACTTGCAAGGCATTTTAGTGAACTGAATTCTTCCTTGAATCTACAGAGATGTAACTGTCTCATTTATGTCTGGTTCTGATGAGGTACCGCCACATACCAATCTGATCACTACAGTTAATTGTTTAATATAAACCAACTCGATCTCCATATACTTTTTCTAAACGATTTATGTTCCTTTTTCTATTTTTTTTGTCTTGCAGACTGAAATCAGCCTGTCTGACCTGCAGATGGTGTATTTCTGTATAGCTTAACTTACATTATAGCAATTTCGCCTGTATTGCTTTTCTACAAGTGTCTTTCTGCTGTGTATCTTCTTTTAAATATTCTATTAAGTTCCTTAGTCTGTCCAATTAAAAATATTTCTAAAAGTTTAATGTACTAGTTGGGACATGCAGTTATTGGGAAGCTTCCATTTACAGTTACAGCTGGACAGTTGTATATTTCCAGCTAGACCCTCTCATTGCAGTATGCTTGTCTGATCATCTGTTACCATCTAGCAGTACCTGAATTCTGCCATGGGAACTTGATAGTTCATACCTGTTCTT
This sequence comes from Anser anser, assembly GCF_964211835.1. Classification (NCBI taxonomy): domain Eukaryota; kingdom Metazoa; phylum Chordata; class Aves; order Anseriformes; family Anatidae; genus Anser; species Anser anser. The sequence goes on along the minus strand of NC_139726.1, from coordinate 19,900,784 downwards.
CAGTGAGGACAATACTCAAACTCCTTTATCAAGCAAAGTAAAATGTTCTCTTCTATTTAAGTATAATGCATTTTATTCTGCAAACGTATCAGTTAATTAATCAATTGCAGTTAATACATATTTAATTGTGCATCTTCAGGTTGGTGAACAGTCAAAAACTGTCATACAAGCAGCATATATCTTTAGCAGTTACCCTCGTTCAGCTTTGGCAGGCAAATTTTGTGTGTTTAAATTCTAGCTGTTTTATATGGCTGCACATTCGAGCATTTTTGCTGAACTATTCATAGAATTTAAGACTTTAAGGAGAGGCCATGATGGTCATTTTCTCTGATGTCTTGTATAACACAAGCCATAGTTTCTACATGAGCATCTCAGTTAGAAAACCAGACATTTATAATTGGCCCATTTCTTTCTCTCTCTCCTTTTTTTTTTTTTTTTTAACTTGAAGGCTGCTATTCCAGCAACCTAAAAATAAAAATACTCCGTAGCTGCAGTGTCCCTGTACTTCCATGAAATGTACTGAATGCTCTAAAAGGCATGGAAATAACTAGTGGCCTTGAGGATGTGTATAGAAACAAAACTTTCTGTACTGTACACTTTTTTTTTCATTAAAAAAATAATTTCAAGCATTAGTTCCTTTTCATTTCAGATCATAAATTGTTAGGAACTGTTGACATTCAAATTACTGGTTTCAAAAAGAGTTGCAAGGGTGTAGCATTGTAAGTAGAATATTTGCAACCGACCATAATGCAATAATAAGATATGTTACGCAGGTTGTAATCTTTTACATTGTTAGAAGCATGGACAAAAATTTGATACTGTATTTCCTTTGGGCTTCTCTACACTCTTTGGACTTCAAGCATGTGTCCTTTCTGCTTTTGGCAGTACAAACATGAATGGAATCGATGTATTGATGACAACAGCAAACAATCTGTGTTTTTGGATTGTTTTATCACTAGTAGCAATTATAACAGAAAAGAATTCAACTATTCCTATTATTAGGGATTAATTACTGAAAATCGCTAACAGCAAAACGGCATTAAGAAGTGTTAAATACACATATATGTGGTTTGCTGAAGTGTTTGCTTCAGCCACAAACTGCAGTCACATCAGGATAGGTGTGTATTTCCCCTCTTCACCTTAGTGGGAAGTTCTGAAGCCAAATCATCATGTACCTGAATGGCATTGTAGACTCTGACTTGGCACAGCACTAGAATTTGAATTAGGCACTTTGGCAGAAGATCTTAGACAACTCTTGTGGCCCTTCCGTTGATACTTTGACAAGTCTGATGTCATTCTCAACCTCATCCTTACCCTGTGCTGCGTGTCTCTTAAATTCCCAATTTTGCATTTATGCTAAGGACACAGGTAAGAAAAAAAACCAATGTGTTTTGTATTGTAATACTACTAATAATAAAAACTATTTTGGTATGTTTTGCATGATCCAAGTTATCAAACCGTTACTGAGCAGCGAGTACACATTTATTTAACTGAAATCTGTACATACTCCAAATTGATGAAAGATGTAATAGTCAAAAAGTGAAAACCTAGCTATTTATGTGGTATAAAGTGTAAAATTTAGTTCTTTATGTGGTATTTTATTAATTCTGTTATGAATTTAAAAGCTTTAGTATTCCTTTTAAATTTCTGCTACTATTAAAAATAAGATTTTTTTTATTTCTTGCAACTTATGCTGTGTTAATAGAAGTAAAGGATTTTATAAATTATTTTGTTAAAGAATTGTATGTACCTAATAAGGATCACTTACTCTTCAGCAAAGAAGCACTCATTTGCAAAATTTACTGCAGTTGAATATAAAGATCTGAGATGACTGATGCTGGCAAGAGCATGCTCAAGTTATCTTTTTCTACTTGGAAAAAAGGGCATAGATGCCAGGCATTGAATTTTGGGTACTATAATACAGAGGACACAATGAATACTGCTATAATTATCCAGAGAGACAAACACAGTGGGATTAATGATGCTTATTTTAACTAGACGGTAGGTAATAGTTTTTGAGCAAGCTATTTGGAGTCTCCAAGCCTTCCAAAGTTGTTTTCTTCCCAAGCAAGCGAGCAGCCCAGTGAGTCAGTGAGGTGTTACACAGGAAAACATTTTCCTTTTTCCTTCAGAAACAAAACAACATCAATAATAATAATAAAAAACCTCCCCCCCTCTCCGATTTTGAGACAGGGCATGAGTTGTTATGACAAATACAGCTTGTGAGACAATCAAATCCAACTGCTTTTTCTGATACTAATTCTCAAAAGAACTGAGCCAGCTAATTTAAAAGCTCAACTTTAAGTGATATCTGGTAGTTTTTGTGCTTTCTCTGAAAATGTGAGGATGAATTACTCTTCCCCTTAAAACCTAATTTATGATAGATGCAGTCTTCTGACCGCATGCTCCCTGTTTTTTCCTGGTCTGGTAAGCTTGACTAGAATCTGATCTGCATTGTGGCTAATCGGGATGCTTCGCTTCACCTCCCTTTTGTCAGCATACAAAATCTCAAGTCAGAAAAGCTTTCAGAGGTAATCAATCCAGAAAAAATAGATCAGCAAAAGGAAAACATTGTGAATAAATATTTCATTGCACTGTGTAAGCCTGTTGTTTTAAATAGTAAATCAAACAGCTTAGTCTGTTTTCTTTATGTATTTTAATTATTCATTTATTTTGAATACAGACTATATGTATGTGTTTGGGATGACTCATTCAGTATTTGGGAGCATACAAGTTCCTTGACCACATGATGTCTGGTAACAAGGCTTTGCAGAGTGCAATGATATGTCATCTCCATGTATTAATGTACTCTCCTGAGGGCATAGTTTTCTGTTAAGAATTATTATGGCTACAGCAATTTGCCCCCCACTTTATAGAAATTAGATATTGCCATTGGGCTTGGCAACAGCAGGATTCCCCTAGGATATACAGTCCTGCCATCCTAGGTACTAGGAGATGTTTGAAACAGCTTTTCCCCTGGTTAACGCTGCTAGGAATGTCAATCTGAAATTGGGAATAATCTTTACAAAGCAGGGTTATACTGACAAAGGCAAACAGCAAAGACACACGCACACACTGACTGTCTGATATTCAATGTAGGTGTTTCTGTGGCCTCTGGGAGATTATTGTGTGGGTGTAGAACATAGTGGAGCATATGTTTTCCAAGAATTTAAAAGCAAAATGTCATGCAGCTCGTGCCCTCAAAGCAGTGAAGTCTACCTGTGACAGTAGCAACTATCTGAAAGTAAAAATTTGGATGAAAGTGATTATTAATGCGTATAGAACTGCAGCTTGCGATTATTGGCTAGCTGCTCAACAAGAGGGAGACAGAGCCTCTGGCTGTATAGAGACAGAAGGTCTAAGTTAAGACTTCTCCTTTTTGGTGATCTAGAGGAAAATACCAGGTAGATGCATGCACATTTTCCTTTCCTGTGTTTTTGTGAGGTGGGTTGAACACTTTCACAATGTTCATATCAGTAAGCTGCTAGGCATAAGTAAATCCACAGTGAACTGCAGGCTTTTATGTCATGAATCTGAGCTAAGAATAATTAAAATGAGTTGCCCTGTACCCACACAATGCAGAATAAGAACTCCAAAGGTAGCATTTTTCTAAAGCTTTTCCTGTTTTATAAGTTCAATGTGTATTTTAAACAGATGTTTTACCTTTTGCCTAAACTTTTAGTGAAATAATGACTTTTTTTCATTGAGTTGGATCTTTGAGCAGTTATTTATTCATTGATCATAATTTTAAGACTTATTCCCATGCTGTTTCCCCACCTTATTGTGAGCTCTTTTAGATTATTACTGAATGAAGGAGAGGTATTTCTGGTTTTATTTCTGGGAAAGAACCTCAAATGATTAAATCTCATTTTTCTCTCTGTGCCCATTTCATGTCTCTTGATCATTTTATATTATAACTATAGTAATTGCAGACAGGCTAGGAGCATGTACAAACTCATTGGAATTTGAAAATTTACTCCAACTGTGCAACTATATGTGTCTAAAACATAGATAAAATAGAGACTAACATTTTTTTTGTCTTCTGGAGGTACATTTCAATTAACGTTGCGTTGCTGCTAACAAAACACTTGTAGAAACTCTTGTAGAATTCAAGTATAAAGTTGCGTATATTCCTGTAGTTCCTTTTTACATATCCTCATTAAATTCACTTACTTATTTGGAAAGTCCATTTGTTTCTAGAAATCATTAAGAAAATGCTTTAATTGAAAGGGGAGGATGATAGAAAAATACCTCCATTATACGTTCCTAGAAGAAGATGGAATGTTTCACACATCCATGCTAGCTGACCCAGAAAAATTCTACCTAAACCCTGCATAACTTTTTAAGCAGCTCAAAACCTAAATTACTGTTTTTATTTTGGCAAGAGGTAGAGCTATTTAATTTACTCTGCAAACATTTTCAAAGGATAATTTTATCTACTGAATTTAAAGGTTATAGTGGCTATATTTTCAGTGTCTTTGGAAGATTCAGCTTTGGCTTTGTGGTGTTCCAGTCCAGCTGTTTTTCTGTTTTTGTTTTGCTTTAGGATGCCTGATCAAAGAATAGTATTATTGGGTCAGGACAGAGGTGATATATGGAGTATGCATACACCTGTAGAATTCGTGCTTCAGGGTGAAGTGTTCTACCTTCTCTAAATGTCTTTGATACAAAATAAAAGATTTTCTTGTTGCCTACAGGTGTGAATTGGCACATATATTTTTTTTCACATATTACAAATAGGTCCTCAAGGCCACTTTAGAAACATTTGCTTACTTGCTGAGTGGGTAGAAATAGGATTTTATGGTCATTTGGGAGCTCTCCAAATATTTTAATTTTCAAGCGACTTAGTCACCCAAGAAGCGATAAGAGCTGTTCTGTTCAGTAATACCATATTTCTGGCTTCATCTGCTTTCATTTTACTAAACGTTATTGTAATGTGAGTCATGATCTACATTCAATGTTAAATTCAGTTTCTTAAGAAAGCATATTCCTCCTTTTACACAAGTAGTTGTTTTAGGTGCCACATATGACTGGACTCCTTACAGAAAGTCAGCAGACTCTACTTTGGCGGAAGATATCCTAGCAGGTGCTTTCAGCATGGTTTGAATTTCAGCAAGGACAAATTCTCTGCAGACAAAGCAGTCTAAATACACAGTATAGATTTCTATTATTCCAAATGTGCAATATGCTACTATAGTTTTAACACATCTGATGGGATTTAACTATTAAGAATGCTGAGGGACCAACTTGATGGATTAATATCTGAAATTACCCTCAAGGTTTAAAAATAAATAAATAAATAAATGAAAATTCAACAACTTAATTGACTTCCACAAACATACTTTTTTTTCAAGCTATATTGTTTATATTATGCTATATTGTTTATATTATGTAACCATATGATACCATATTCTCAACTTTAACTACCACTTTTTCTGCTCCTTTTTGTGTTGTGATATTGAGGGACATCATATTTTCACATATAACTATTTTTTGAGCCAGTGACTGTTCAGGGATAGTTCCTACTCCCACTAACTTTCTTGTATTGTGCAAGGGTTGGTAACAAATAGTGTCATGTCAGCAGCATGCCTAAAAATAACTGAAAGACACTGAGCAGTGGAAATCATTATTCTTTTCCTTTTCTTATATCTCCTTAAGATATTACTACAATAAGTTATTGTGTGTTGAAAAAAAAGAAATAATCTGGAAATACAATGCACTGTTTTCTATTATTACCCCAATAGAAAATTATTTCTTCTCCCCTTTTGGCATTCACAGTGTAGTTTGATGGTAGGCACTCCTAAGGAGCTTGCAATGTTGTAAATAGTACAATGAGTAAATGAGTTTTCAGTGAGCATTCTAGGGTGCCCACCTGTACTCTGCTGCTTTAACTCATGAACAGTTACTAAGAATATCTGATAGAGTTAGGTTTACTTAGGAGGAGATCAGATCATGATTGGATTGTGAGCATTTGAAGATGAGTAATTCTGTCTGTGAAGTTGTTAAAAACTTCCTGTTGCCTGCCCTGTTGCTTTGCACATCAGGATTCTTTCATAACTTCTGCAAGGGCAAGAGTGAGACTTTTCATACATTAACACATTATTGGAAGCCAGAAATTGATAGTGAACAGAGCAGTTTATGCTGTAACTACATGAGGTGGAACCTAGAGCTTAAAAATTTCATATCCTATATCCCCTTGTCTATGTCTACTTATTAGTTCCCAAACAGTTTTACGTTGTGCCTGAGGACTTTGATCCATGCTGTGTAGCACCTTGTGTGCTACTTCAAGGCTAGAAGGGCACTGTTTTGCACTGCTCTAGAAATACACTTGGTATGTCACACACAGTGTATTTTCCCAGTGGTGCCCATCCTAAGCTTTTCATAACAGCTGTAGTTTCTGTCCTGTGCTGTTCCCATCTTCCTCCATTTTACTTCCAGGTGTAGCCCAGTACATTCAGCTAGGAACTGATCCAAGATCATTCAAGTCCCAGTGCATCAGCACAACTCATCCTGCCTCCTTAAACTTATCACAACTGTGCCACAACTCTGTGCTTCAATTAATTCATTTTTAAAAACAGGTACTGTACACCATAGAGTGAAGTTGAGGTTTAATACCTTATTTATTGATGATTGTATGTTGTTATAAGTTGCAATAGTTACTTCCTTTTTTTTTTCCAGAGAGCAATTTCATCTCCAATACGTGTAAAGTATTATTCAAATAGCTATGTACTCCATTTAAACCACTTGTAAACAAACAACCAACAACAACAACTAATAGGAGAGAGCATTCCTTCAGACAAGAGACATTTATGACAGAAGTAATAATTTTCAACAGATGTATATTTTAGGGCAGTGTAGACTTCCACAAAGGTTATCCAACTCATAAAAGAAACCTGATTCCATGCTGTTTTTGTAGGTGGCTTGAAATGTTTCACCTCTGTTTTCATGCTTTCAGGGTTAATTATAATGTCTCAGATAGTCTTTTCAATATTTTAAAACTTCTTTTAAATGTTAAGTACATGAAAGATCATACTTTACATTACTACAGTGTTCTCAGGAAAAGCCTTTTGTTTAGAGAAAATTAGGCATAATCAGGTACTGACTGTAGGCTATCCATAATAAGTGTTACTTGAAACTACAATACACATTGGAAATTCATTCATTGTGTTAATAGCAAACTGAAAACTAGATATAAAATGAAAAAAATCTGTTGCTATTGTCAGTCCAGATTTTTTTTTTTTTAATTAATGAGTCAATTTGAATATCTAAAGCAAGAACAAGAACTTTTTTTTTTTTTTCTCCCCTGGAGAATTAAAGATATTAGCTGAAAATCTCCAGGGCATTGTTGCAATCCTGCTGCTCAGGGGACATAGAAAGTTTTGTAGTGGGGACCTCTCTGGCTATCTAGAGCCGCTGACTTCACACAAAGCTTGCTACAAGCTCTGAGCTGGCCTACAGAAATTTGGGCAAACATTGGTAATTCTGCCATATTAACTTCTTAACAAGTGTTTAACAAATGTCTTAACTAGGCTTCTGGAATTGTTGAAGGAATCACAGAAAGTTTTTCATAATGGTGCATTTAAAGATGCATGAAAATTCTTGTTAAAAAAAAAGGACGATGTAAATCATCAAATGAAAACAATAGCTTAACAAAGATGAAACATCCAACAAATTATGTATTATGCCTATATTTGATTTGAAATGCATTTATATGATAGATATTTTAATATACTTTCCAGGAAAGGGAATGACTCTTTTAAAAAATGCCTGGAATGTCCAAAGGAGCATTATTGTAAAATGTTATCTTCTTGAAGCATCATTACCTAGCTGCAAAAATGCAATTACTGCATTTTTAATATTTGGAAGATTTCCTATATACATTCGGGGAGAACTTTCTTTTTCAGGCAAAATTGTGGACGATTTCCTTCAGTACTAAAAGAAATTGAGATTTCAGTAATAATGGGATTAGATCAAGACTGCATTTGTCAGAAATGGCCAACATTCCACACTCTCAAGTTCCTGGGTGCTTCTGTGACATTGGAGGTTATTGCCTGAGAAAGCCTGGCCACCTTACTAACACTGCCTTTTTTTTCCCCAGATCCTTGCCTGATTGAGAGGGTAGCTTTACCACAGAAGATTTTGTGGAGAAATGGTCAGATCATTCACTTGCAGAGAATTTGAACATTTCGTCCTTGTTTCATTCAAAATGCTCTGTTAAAGTTCTGTAGTATGGCTGAACAGAAATATTCATTTGAAAGTCTGGATTTTATTTTTTATTATTATTATTTTAATTTAAGTAAAATTCACTTTCCCCTTCATGATACAATCAAATGTAAGAAAAAGAAAGGCGGATATTTTTAGAACCAAGCTTGCATGTTTGGGGTTTGTTTTAATAAAAGGTAGGCTGCTTTAGAATTTGAGCATGCTTTAAGTAATTGTAGAAGCATAGACTAGGTAGCATTGAATTAAAATGTCAGCTTTGTCTTCTCCTTAGCAATCAGATTCATTAAAGGATCCAGAGAGATTGACCGAAGGAAATAAAAAGAAGTAACCTATAGAGTAACACCATAAATATGGCAGTCCTGATGCTGTGAGTACAAAGCTTGTGAGTAGAGCTGCAGAAAAAGAAATGGAGGCAAACACAGCCCATAAAGAAGTAAGATAACCAGAAAACGTATTTTTCTATTGACTGTGCCATGCTAAACCTAAAGAGCAATAAACTATTTTTTTTTTTCCAGGAGTATTAACTGTGGTATAAAGAAGAATGTAGTACTGCGTGATTTGATAAATGTAAATATGTTTAGTGAGAAAAAGAATAGTAATGAACAGTAGTATAGTAGGCTGTTTTTTCGGTTTGTTTATTTATATCCTATCACTTAGGATATACTAAGGCAATATCGAATACAATGTGTTTGGTGCTGGATGCTCTTTTTCCTTTGGGGTAGGGAATGGTGGGAGTGGAAGAGAATGTAGCTGGATGACTTGTCAGTACTTGTCAGTACTTAACTGTAAACCTATTGTAAACATCAGTAAAAAGAAATTGTCCTTGACCTTCTGTACATTTTCATTTAATCTTTTTGCAGGAGAAATGGTAGGAGGGAGCAACACGGAAAATAGAAATGAAGGGGAAGGATAACAGAAGAGTAGGTGGTATATTTCACAGATGTTAATTGAGAAACTAGATTTCTTTTTTCCTGTTTCAGACACTAAACTGAAGCATGACTTTGACTTTGGGCAAGTCAGCTAATATTTTGAGCTTTATTATGCAGGAGTATGTATCTTGAGGATCATTTGTCTCTAGGCAGAAGCCTAGGAGATGTAAAAACGTTAAAATTCTTATTTGTAAACAGTTTAAACTGGAGTCTCTCCACTGGCTGCCCTTGTGGATTGAAATGACCCTCTTCTAGGTTCTGTTTCAGCAAGGTCCTGAATCACACTACTGTCTTCAAGAAATTGTTAATTTTAATGGGTTCATGCCTAAAATTAGAGGTGTCCCCAGATGAGTGGCTGAATGACAGCCTCAGTAAGGGTAGTAGCCTGGACACAGATTCTTTCAGTATTGGCAAATATTAGATTCCTAACATATTACCAGTGAGTTAAATCACAAAGTGCGTTTGACTACCATAATCTCTAATGTCCAAAGTAGTATATGAGCTAATTTTGAAGTGTTAAAGAGCCTCAGGATTTAGTGAATCACATTTTTAATAGTTAACTTCTTAGAATTAAAACATTTGGTTCTACTTAGCATGAAAATAAATAAATTAATTAAAAACAAGGAGAAAATAATACCAAAACCCAATACTATTCAAACACACTTTGTAATTTGTATTTGTGACAATAGCAGCAAAGAGAAAAAGATTGTCAGAAATAAAAGACACAATGAGAAGTGTTGAGTAAAATTTTAAAAGCTTTGTCAGAGTGAGAAAAACTGAAAATCCTGTACTTGACACTTAATGATCTAATATTAACTCTAGTATTAGAATTAATTTTGCAATATATTTGTGATATTATTACTAGAAAAAGTCTCTGTTCATCTCCCCAGGATCTGCATTACTATGGCAGCTTTCTCTGTTATGCTTATGGAACTGTTCTAAATTGTAAGAGATCCAAATTTGGCTGTGGAGAAATAAACAGATACAGTCTGCAAATACTGTGTTTGTGACTTTGAGAAAAGGTTGCAGAAAAAGGAGAATATCTGATCAATCGCCCCATCCCAAACTAGCCACGTGACATCGTTGCTTCTGGTATGTCTGGGCTTGACAAATGTCTATCTGATAATTGTCTATTACTATTCAAGTATCTTCAAAATTTTCAAGATAGAGAGATAAGCAACACAGGATGTTTAACAAAGTGACCCTATTTTGTAATATATAGAATAACTGAGAAAGTGACATGAGACAAGTGCCTTCAATATGCTTCAGTTTTTCTTAAAGGTTTGACTTTTTTCAGGTGTTAAAACTTCAGCCTTTTACTCACAAAACAACAGAATTGAGGCTTTGCTTGGCATTGGCTAAACAGACCAAACTCGGAAAGTAAAAGCATAGTAGCAAGGATCCATGTCTGACTTTATGGTACATGATCCTAATTTTTAAAGATCCTAATTTTTATTTTTTTAATCTTTCTGCATATAGACAAATGATCACAGTGAACCAGCTGCTGTTTTTATGTACCTCTCTCCACCCTCTAATAAATCATGTGTCTGCTGCTCAGAACCGTTGGGTAACCAAAAGAAATTTTCTAGGTCTAGGAAGAAGACTTGTCCAGGTATGTGAGATGGTTCTGACTTGTGTAATAACAGTAGCTCGAAGCCCCTAGGTTAGCTATTTTGCCACTTAGCATCCCAAGATTCCTTAACAACATCAGTACTCATCTGTGTTTTGCACCCTAGAAAGCTCAATACACAGAAAGTCTAAGAAAATGTCTTAGTATTGTCCCTTGACAGTGGGGAAAAAATGAAACATTATTTTTTCTTACATTAAAAAGTTTATACTTCAAACTCAACATACAAACATCTTTTAATGACTGAAGAAAATATTAGGACTCAAAGCTTAAATTTCTTTAACTTAGAAGATAATACTATGTCATTGGGCCCACCAGAAACTATGAAGCTGTCTTGTGTGTTTACTTTTCCCCCTCACTACTCACCTTATTTATTTAGCTAAATTCACAACAGAAAATTTTCATTCTGGATATATTTATTTAAATACCAAGGAAGAAATACGAGTTCACATGTACTTTTAGTACTATTTCTGTCCTGTTGGCTAGTGGGCTTAAAATGGTTGGGATAGGAAGAAATAACTATATTTTTGTCCTTTAAGTCTCCACTGTGAATCTTTTGCAGAGCAAAGCAAAGAATAATTTTAATCTAAATAGCAAGGCCTATGTTGAAAATATTACTCTTGCTGTTAGGTTTGATGCACATGGATAATTCTTCTTCTCAATGTACACTTGGAGACATTTGATCCTTCCTAAGCTCACTGTCTCGTCATAGCTACCAGTGTGAATAAATTATAGATAGAATAAGAATTTGAATGAATACCAGTCTGGCTTTGCTAAAAGCCCTACATATTTTTCCATTATTCCTCTTTTCTTCTTATCCCTCTTCTACTTGCACCAAATGTTTTGTAAAGAACCTTCCTATCAAGCTCCCATACATTCTGCTTAGTGATTGGATTTATTGAGTAGGATATAACTTAAAGGGAAAGAGTCCCAGACTCACTCACTTTGTAAGATCACTAGAGGTTTGGGGATCGACATCACACATTTTGTGGAAAAGTGTTCAGGCATGGTTATCAAAGCCATCACTGGCAATTCAGACCCAGCACACTTTGCACAATTTGAACTTAGATATATAATAATACAACAACAAAAACAAACAGGTGTAAAAGATTACTGGCTTTCCAGATAGAGAAGAAAACCTTCCCAAAAGAGGTAAAGTACCATTGATGTGGTGATGGTTATCTGAAAAAATGGTTATGGCTAATCTGAACTTTTGGTGACCCGTTTATAAACAAGTTTTTGATGCTTTTGTTTAAAATCACAAACTCCAGAGAATCTATATAGCTATAGTGAAACACTTCTAAACTGCTGAACATACAATGATAATGTTGCAATGTATAGTATAAGCTTTATTTTCCAATATGTAGACATCCAAGTATTTTTTCCAAATCACTCTCGAACAGCTACATAGTAGAACAAAATATGTACAATTGGCATGAAAGAATCAATTTCAGATATTGAGAATGTAATTTAACGGAAAAAGTCTTTCTGAAGGAGGAAAGCTATTCCTCCACTCTGTTAGAGAACAGTTAATGAGGGACAGCTAGCAGCAGTCAGTGATTTGTAAGTGAACATGCCAGTGAAAGCTGTTTATATAGTTGCTGCTTTTTAATAAAATTAAAAGAGCCCTGTAGTGACAGTTTATAGAAGACAGCTCTTCTCTGAAACGAGCAAATAATTTTCATAAAATTTAAAGTTCTTTTTGCAAGCTTAGGAATTGTTCATGTTTGAGAGTGAACTCATGAGAGAGATTTTGATGATGTTGAGCTTTTTTTAGTAAACACTACAGAATTCTTGTCATCCAAGCATCATTTGTTTATTGTTTCTGTGCTAATTTTGCCGAGTCCAACACAGAAATTCTTATGTTCAAGATAATCAACATTTAAATAGTGTCTTGGTTTGAGTGTTCTTAAGTGATCCTCTGGTAAGATCAGATCATGGTTAGCTCAGATTGTGAAGGTGATGTTTTTCCAACAGGCTTTTGAATTGAGTATTTAAGATCGTAAGATAATCAGGTGCATGAGGTTCTTCTTAGTGTGCTACTTCATCCAAGTATGTGGTACCGTACTACTGAATCTTGAGTAGCCTAGGATTCATGTCTGGTTTTCTAGATGGGTCTGGTGCTGCTTGTAATACTTAACTTCATTTTAACTTGCAGTCTGCATTCTGAATTTTCAAGATGCAGAAAATTTTAAGCAGAATATCTGGCAGAGATGAGGGAAGGTTATCCTATTATCAGTTTTACTCACATTCTGACTAAATAAAAGATGCAACACAGTGTTACTGACATAATTTGTGACGCAGATACATACTCCCCCAATACTTAAAAAAGAAAGTCCCATTTGCTTCAGTTCCAAACAGAATGCTTAGGAGTGAGAATCTTCATGTGAACACAGAAATAAGGGAGAATAATGCTCCTGGGTGTCCCAAGGATTTTCTCAAACAACATACAGCAGAAAAACAAAATTGAGAACTTCATAGTGTAAATGTGTTCTTTTGAGAATTGGCTTATAGCAGGAATGTTTGCTGGGAGGCTCTAAATCTGTTTTACTCATCAGCTTATGAAAAGCAATGGTATTTAAAAAGCCCAACTGGCTTTTAAAGATATGTGAGGGCAGAAAATCAATTTATGAATCATGATAAGTAATGGTAAGTACCAGCTGCCTGGGACTTTGGTGGAAGTTCAGTCTTTTTTTTTTTTTTTTTAACCTATGATAACAACAGGGAGGGTAATCTCAGGTTCACCCTTTCAATTGATTTCCTCGAGTTAGGTATCCATAAAAAACAGAAAGAGCACTTAACTTCTTCCCACTTTGGCTGTGAAAAGTTAATCCAAACAGATTAGTATTACACTTCTCCTACAGTGAATGTACTTAATATGACAATAAGCTGAAGCACATCTAATCAAATTGAAATAAAATTATTGTTACTAAATGATAGTGTTTATAACCAATTTTTAAATGGGATGTTAATTTAACATAAAATGCAGGCAGAGTTCCCCTTGGAGAAGGGTCAGAGATGATGTTTTTCTGCTTTATTCACCATCACAGGAAGAGTGTCAAAATTCAATCATCCTTTTGTTTTATTGGTAGCCAAAAGTCCATTAGCCCTGGTCAGGCTGGAGGGAAGATGAAACATGCCAGCTTTTTTATCTCTCTGTTCATACTTCTTGCAAGTAAAAGCATAAAATAGGATTCTGTAAACCTCCTTGGATATCTTCTGTAAGAAGGCTGTCAGGGTTCTAGCATGGCTTTTTACAATTTCAGCTGCTCATCTACTCTATGTGATAGTTACAGTTACAAATTACTGTTTATATGTTTTCCTATTCTAGGTCATCTGTATGTGTACACATACACATTTTTTATACTGTTCTCTCTTGAAAAATCCAACATTTCACTGGGGGGAAAAGGCATTCAAGTCCCAATATAATGAGGCTGTTCAGATAAAAAAATCTTTTTCACAGCTCTGGTACCTTTCTTCTAGATGACAGCACTGAACTTTATATCATTACTGATGTACTAGGGACAGGAACGACAGATACGTTAAGCAATGCTGCTGATGTTCAGCATAGTCAAACAGCATTGATTTATGGTTGCTCTGATGCTATTCAGCACTTGTTTTACAGTACAATAAATTTAGGATCAGTCAGTCTCTTCTATGTGGGATCAAAATTTTATCTAATTACTTTTGTTTAATTTTTCCTTAGGTGATTAAAACACAACTTAATAAACTTTACAGTTTGGACATTATTACCCGTGAAATATTACAGTTGCATTAATACTATCTTATGATAATTCTATATCCTCTTCCAGCCAAGATACTGAAGCATTTTGCAGTGAGATGAGTCTCACAAAACACCTTTAAAATATGCATGCAAATGCTTTTTACATGCAGAAAATGAAGTTACAGGGCTCATTTTAACCACAAACTCTGTCTCTTGGTGCCTTACAAGTTTCTCTGGTTTTGTTATTGTTCCTTTGTTGTTGTTTTCTTTTTCTAGTGTTTCATCTTTGGAGCGTATTCAGTGGAAGAGAATATGGGCATAAGGATCCAATAGTACAGAAACAACAGAAGATAAAGGACTTCAGTGGTTGTACAATACTAAGTAGTAAAGTTGAGTTAAGTTTAGGGTCATTTTTATTTTTAAGGATTTGTTCATTTGGTGGCCATGTTGTCATAGAGAGTAAACAATACAACTCTGCTGACATGGAAGAGAGGAATAGTAGAATCATAGAATAATTAGGGTTGGAAAAGACCTCTAAGTTCATCTAGTCCAGCAATCTACCTGTCACCAATATTGCCCACTAAACCATGTCCCTAAGTACCACATCTACCCTTTCCTTAAACATCTCCAGGGACAGTGACTCCAACATCTCCCTGGGCAACCTGTTCCAATGCCTAACTACTCTTTCTGAGAAGAAATATTTCCTAATATCCAACCTGAACCTCCCCTGTCGCAACTTGAGGCCATTCCCTCTTGTCCTATCAAGTTATCTGCGAGAAGAGGCTGCCACCCACCTTGACACAACTTCCTTTCAAGTAGTTGTAGAGAGAAATAAGGCCTCCCCTGAGCCTCCTCTTCTCCAGACTAAACTATCACAGTTCCCTCAGCTACTCCTCATAAGACTCCTAAGTACCATCAGAGGAAGTAGCTCTGTCCATGTGGACTTGCTTCTGACTCTGCAACGCTGACTTCTGGAACACTCCACAGTGGGCCAAAGGGAAGAACACGCTGAAAAGTCTTTTCTGTCCCATTTATATCTCTAATGCCTTTTAGTATAATTTAGTAGTAGATTTATGTTTACTTAGTATTAGATTTCCATATTTACCAGGTGTGGAAAAGTGATCGAACTATTACTTATATAAGAACTGAAAACTATTTATCTGTGTTCAAAGAATCAACAGTCTCAGAAAACAGTTAAGCTTCTTCCAATCTTCAGGTCATAGCACAATCAATATTCAAAATGCATATTTATGTATAAATTTATGAATACATAATTACAGAAACTTGTAGGTACATTCATTTGTGTATGTAGCTGAAGTATTACAAGAGAAGTATCACCTCGGTTTGTTGCTTTCAGATGTTTTTGACTGAGGTGTTTGAAATGCAGGTATCTTTGCACATGTTTAACAAAGAAAAACTGTTTGCAGTTTATCTAATTGAATATGAATAGATAAAAATGTTTTTTCTTCTCTCTCAAATCATCTCCTGAATACTCAAACAAATGAATAATCAAGAAAAATGGGAAATAAAAGGACAATGGATGAAATTCAGAACCTTCTTAAGTCAATGGAAATTATTACTGACTTCAATGAAGCCAATATTTTACCTGATGCATTGAAGTTCCAACCCTTATGAAAATGCAGTAGGTAGGTCATTAATCATAACCATGTAGAGTTACGCTAGTATAAAGCCATACATTAAATTTTGATATGAAAAGTTCTTGTTTTCTCTGTACCCAGGGGAGATTGCTGGTGATGGTACTCACACAAAAATGAAATTCAAATGGGGCATCTTATTCAAGATGGAAAATATATGCTGATTGCAGCAAGAAGTACTTGTATTTTTTTATTTTTTGAGAGAAATGTAGTCATGAAGCATAGCCCAAGCCTGAGCCGACAAACATTCCCTTGGTGGCTTTACATTTTCTTCAGATGTCCTACAGCTCTTCTACCAGCAACCATTACTTCAAGGTTAAGACACATGCAATGCCAGATGTGAAATTAATATGGATGACTTGAAACAGAAAGGTTATTTTAAATTGCTACTGTTCACAAATATGTTGAATCTTTAAAATAAAAAGGGTGCATTTTTGAAAAAGAACTATGAAATGCCCTTAGTAATTTGGAAGCATTTCCTGCTGATAGCCAAAATACCACAAGTGAATATGAAATAATTTCTGAATCATTGGGTTTGTTCTTCATCTTCCTTTACAGATTTTTCAGGTACAAAATAGATGATTTTCAGTTTCAGAAAAAATACTTAAAATATGTTACTGGACCTTGACAGTGATTAACCTATTTCTGATGCTACTAAGCTATAAAGCCATGGGTGTGTGTGTGTAACAGGTGAAGTTAAAGGTTAACAGTAGTTTTTCTAAATGAATTTTCATATACTATTTTTCAAATGCAATTGCTTGCTTTTACTATTAAACAGATTCTTAGTATGATTATCAAAATTCATATGATTATTCAGGCTGATAGATTGAATTCTGAAAGATGCGCATGGGAGGTTTAGGTTGGATAACTAGGAAGAACTTCTTTACTGAAGGGGTTGTTAGGCATTGGAATAGGCTGCCCAGGGAAGTGTTTGAGTCACCATCCCTGGAGGTCTTTAAAAGATGTTTAGATGTAGAGCTTAGTGATATGGTTTAGTGAAGGACTTGTTAGTGTTAGGTCAGCGGTTGGACTTGGTGATCTTGGAGGTCTCTTCCAACCTAGAGGATTCTGTGATTATTTTTTTCCAAGCATAAGATAAGAGAAAAACTCAAATATGATTATACTTTGGAGGCTGAAAAGTAATACACTGAAGAAAATATTTCTCCTATTAAACTGAGATGGGGAAAGTATACTGGGAATTTAAAAGGAAGTTCTTCATTCAGTTGTAACTACTTAAAGCATTCTACCTAACTTTTATAGCATTCATATATAATAGTCTAATTCACCAGAAAAATATTAAAGAAATGTACAAAATATGAATTGCGTTTTCTTGATATATCTTGAAACTGTTAGTTCACTTTTGAACTGTTGCCAAAAGCATAAGGAGACTATGTCAAACTATTCTGCGAAGGCAGTCAGAAAAGAAAATTGTAATCTGGTCTAACTATATGAAACTCTTCAAGGAGATATATAGTAAAATAAAACAGAATAGTCTGAAAAAAATAGGTTTGGCTATTGGGCTGTCTCCAGATTTGTCTACAGTCTTCATCTCTTCACTTAAATACATTGTAAAAGTAGCTTTCAGGCTGAGGCACTGAAAAAGCTGACACAGCCAGAACAAAACTTGCTGGGTGATTCTACCATTTTAAAAGGATATTATGTATAATTTCCTACATCAAAGGAAGAAAAGTAGTCTTCTTCATTCTACCCCACTTCATCTGTGCAGTAATATGTGCAATAACTATTCAAATAATTGTTCTTTGTTTTCAATTTTTGTCCTGTAGTTTACATACCAGCATTTCTGCAGCTAACAAAATGGTTAAAAAGGCATGCTACCCTGCCTTCGTGATAAATGTAGACACAGGACTAGGACTCATACTACTGTCTAAAGTGCAAAATGCTCTGTCCATGAATCCACAGAGGTAGAAGACAACAGTTAAGAGAGTTTGAAAAGGTGGCAGCAGTGTTCCAGGATAGCAAGGCAGAAAATAAAGTGCCATCTACTAGAAATAGTAAGAAGCAAGTAAGGTATATTAAAGTACCCAAAATAACCTGTGAACCCGTGGGACAAAAGTTCTCTTCATTATATTTAAATATGTAGGCTGTTTCTATCCTTTTTTCTTTTTTTTTTTTTTTAAATGCATATTCTCATGGAGTTTGTTCATGGCCATATGGACAAAATCAGGCAGAAATCACCATTTATATTTCTGTGCAGTTGACCCAGATGTGTTTCTGCTCTAGTCCAATTCAACTGCCTCTTTGTCATGCTGCTCAGACAGTATGTATATCCTGCCACTGCAGGACTGCCACCAAGCCATGCTCATCAATTGAACTCAGGGAAAGGCCGCTGAGATTTCAAAGTCTGCTGGCTTATCTGCAGAGCCAGCTTCAGGGGTTTGGTACAGTTCTTCAGTAATGTTACCCTCCTCTAACATATCAGCAAAATTGCTTTAAAATGTATTTTATTATTTACACATCTTTATGGGTGATCATAGGAAGTTAAGCAAAGATCTTGCAGTGTCACTGTTCTGAACCATGGCATTGCCTTCCTAAGAGAACTAGGGTAGTTTCCATAACATAGCATCTAGAAGCTCTCTCAATCTATAGATGTAGGAATTACAACATTAAAGCTACAGCATGAAAGAATGTTTTTTGTATTTTTTTCACTAATATGTTTCAAAATAGTCTCTTCTGAAATGTGCTTTCTGAGCTGTTGCTTGCTTGATGGTTCATTTTTTGGATTGCTCTCAAATACAAAATAGGCATCTGTGAGATATGCAATTAAAATGAGGACGTTAATGGGGATTCATTCAAAGAAGGATTAGGAAGGGGATTCTAAATCTGACTATATAAATAAGGGCTACAAATGTAGCCCAATGCATTCATTAGTCTGATTGGTAGAAGTAATTTAGCAGTGAGCAGAGAAATGACATTGGAATTGTCTTATGTTGTGCAGTTTATCAGATTTATGCTAAAGAATTCCAGTTCTATCCACAGTGTCACCATGACTAATTCCATATTCCACTTACTGCACAGGAAAACAAAGCCCCTTTATAACTAACTGTGACGAACTGTATAAAACTATACTCTAAACTATAACTAACTCTAACCATACCTGCTATGTTGGTGCAATTGGCTTGAAGAAAGGACCTGTGAATATGCAGGCTTTGTTGAAAACCTGACTTTCTTTCTATCCCTCATTTATATATCACTGATATACTGATAGAAATAGGACAGAGTACGAACAATTTTAATGACTAATTCAACTAATGCTCTAATGGGTTTGGATTTCTTTTGTTCTGTCACATTATTTCACCACTGTGTGTGATCACGCTATCTTCTCTGCAATGCTGGAGAATGTAGGCCACTTCCCTCCATCTCAGTCTTGCCTGCTTTGTCTCCCTGAAGTCATGCCATTAGTAAAAGGCAAGAACTTGTTGCAGCTGTATGTCAAAAGGACATTTCCAGTAGGGTTTATTTTGTTTGTTTTTTTTTTTTTTTTTTTTAGAATACTGGAAGTAATGGAGATTAATAAATTAATGGTTTCTGTATTATCTTTGCCTTTGAATGAGAGGCAAACTTTAATTAAATATTCTCAAAAGTTTTATCCCATCTGCATGCTCTGGTGTCTAATAACTCTTGTGCCCAGGCTCCAGTCTTTGCCTCACTGAGGGCACTAATAATACCTCTTCTTTCTGTATAGCTGTTAGTTGCCTGAAACTTTCAGACTGTTATTAGCTAACAGGTTTCTACTTCTGTCACATCAGGGTGAGATTACACGATGGGTTTAAACAATCAATGAGGGGAAGGCAAACAGAGAAGCAAAAATGCTAATGCAGATAATTATCGCATAGATTTATTTCTTAAGGCTATTAAGAAATACTGAAAACAAAGGTGCTAGCAATAAGCTTTCACACATATTTCCTTAACTTGTCCCTTACATATGATGATTGTTGAACTACCTTTTTTATGGAAACTTTGTTTTTGGTGTCTGTCATAATTTTTTCACATTTTCATCTTCTGGTGACCACAATAATCTTTTCTTAGCTTACTTTTTTGCTTAGGAAGCACTGAATTCTGATGTACCTATGAAGTTGTGAGTCCATGACTTAGGAAACACAGGTTTGAGAATTCTTTTCTCCCTACCTTATTCCTTCCTCAGTATAGAAAGGACTGCTCTTGGAGTAGGATGCTTTTGGGAAGGAATATGACTGTCATTTTTTTTTTCAGTGCCTTTTTTTTTTTCTTTTTCAAGATTCAAGTTTTAAGTGTATTATAATTTTGGGGGGGTCTGTTTTATTTTTGGTTTTGATGATGCTATGTAAATAATATAATCATATGCATCTTAATTTATTTTTAGTCTTGTGTTCTCTGGGTGACACAGTCTTTATGCACTAAAACTTTCTTTCATCAATACTCTCAAACATGGAGGTTAACACTGTATGTCTTGTGTTGCTGGAGGCCCCAGTGATATCGCTAACAGCTGGAGGAGATAGGAAATGATGCTTTTAAACATTTGTTGTTGACAGCTCTGAAGAAAAAGTATCTGATGTGCTCTGTGGTCTTCCAAGATGTAGCAAAGTTGAGCAAATTCCCAATGCTACTTGTCCTACTGAAAACAAGGGTTTGCCTGAATAAGGAAGATGGAATTATTTTTTCCAGCTATTCCCAGAATAAATTGAGACTAAGAGTACTGTGTTAAATGATGACAGAAAGAGCACTGCAATGTGAAAACTCCCCAATAACTAATGAACTTAGAAGAACAAGTTCCTCGTGTGCTCACTGAAGCAAACATTACATTGGTCTTCAGGTTACATGATGCTTCCCTGTGCTAGATAGAAATAACACCCTTGGGTCTATGAAGCTCAGTCATTTTGAACCAAAGTAAACTGGGCGTATAAAGGAAAATTTCTGTGTGAAGTAAATAATACTTGCACAAGCAAAATTTTTATCCTTTCCTTCTGCCTTTCTGCATGGATTTTGTGTTACTGCATTCAGTAGTAATAGAGAATGGAGAACAAACTAATTTTCTCCTTACTTCTCCAGTCTGGTAATAGTCTTTTGACAACACAGGATTACTATTTCCACTTCAACCAGCAGTGTTTTAGAACTACAGACCCCTCTTATATCTTAAAGCTTCTGCTGGGAAATCCTTGCTGCAGAGATTTTTTTTCTGTCTAGTTGTACCAGCATGAACGTATCCAATGGGAGGTCATGAAGTGAGGGATCTTCAAGTGAGTGGTGGTGTATTTCCCTGGTAGATGAGCACCATGACCTATATTTTCTCATTTTCATTTTTTATTATTCAACTGCTTTATACTAGGTAAGTCATGTGTATGCAAGTAATTTCTAAACCATGTGGGTTCTGCTGCCAGAATGAAAGTTATCCTTTTTGCCATAAAGTATTGTTTCTGCTCATGTGGGAGTTATCAATAGTTTCTGTAGCAAGTTCTTGACAAAATTCTACTGAAGACTGAGAGTTTTGTGAAATGTTTCTAAACATGCTTGCACATGTCCTGCTTGTATGGAAAGCCACCAGCATGAATATAATTCTTGTTTAAGTGTGCAGTGCACTGAAGTTACTGGAAATCTGTGTGTGTATGAGTATCAACACTCAAAAGTTTTAAAATAATTCTTTAAAATGTACGCATTCAAGCTGAGACCATATGCTAGCCTACATTTGTAACTGTTTTTCATAAGACCATATGCAGACTGACTGATATCCTGCTTAAAAAAAAAAAAAAAGACAAATACATCAGTACATCCTTGCACTTATATCTGGGTTATTATATACAGAATATTTTCTGTCAGGTTTATCATTCATTCTTGCACTCTGTTCTACAAGTATCTATATTTTTATTTTAGAAAGGTACTAGGGTACCTTCAGAAGGTCAGAGTGTTGAAATACTACTTCATTTCACAAATGTATGGCCGTCTGCTGCCATCTGTCTGCTCTGCAGTAGGCAGTCAATAGTGCACAATTAGATCTATGTATCAAATTGCAGCTGTTTTGTGCATTGCTGAAAGCTGTTAGATTTCTGCTTTCCTTGTTTGCCTCATTTCAGAGTGGTTTCTCTTGGTCTGCTTTTGCTCATTATTGGAAAGCAGATTGCAAGGCTGAAAGTTTGACAGATATAAACATATTCGGAATGGCAAATCAGCCCTAAAATCATTGAATAGGTATAGGTCTACCTTATCTACTTGAAAAGCGTATGTTCCTGATTCTTAACTATCTTTTACCCCCCCAAATAATGCCACTCTTATTGTCTTTACAGAATCCAAGAAGAACCAGATTAATTTTATCTGTGCTGTCATTCTCTGTTGTGCTAGATACCATGATATTCCAATGTACTATATGAGATCTCAAAATATTAATTCATGCCAAAGCCTACAAAAGGCATTTTCTTCTCTCCCACCCAGCTCTCCATAAAAGACTCTGAGATTGAAAGTTATCGAATTGGGACTGACTAGCATCCTACTAATTCTGTGTATTAATGTCTGTTACACCTTATTATCATGACAAAGATTGTAAGGGGAGAAAGATATGGTACAACATTAATGTATTCTTTGCCATAATATGATGAGACTGGCACTGTAAGTGGTATAAATTTGTTCCATTTTCACTGCAGATCTTAATATTTCAGTCTTCCTAAGGTGCCATTTTGTAGATTTGAGGTTATGGTGGATGACCAAGTACACAATCAATATGAAATCTTCTATCTCATATCACCTCGATTTGACCATGCCATCATGAAGTAACAATTTTACAATTTTACATGAGACAAATGTATAATATGACATTTTCAAATTTGTTAATTTCAGTCTAGAAATTGTCAATATTCTCTTTAGGGTTTGTTACCTAATGTTTTATCATATTTTAGTGAATTCAAGCCTTTCTTTTTTAAAGAATATATATGTTCTGTAGGCAAAAATACTGTTTTTTATGCAGATGCATATGAGAGATTTTCATTTATATTACAAATTATTTAATCTGAAAAAAATTTACTCAAATACTAAACATCTACAAAGCTGCTAAAGAAAGTTGAGTATGACATGCCCATTTTTTTGTCTTTGTACCTAAAACATTCACAACTCCTGCTGATTAAAAGCAAAGATATGTTATTACAATAATAAGAAAGAATAACAATTACATTTTTTGAAATGGGAAAGCAATTTGACAAACTGTGCCTATATTTTCCATGTAGTCAGCCATTTCATGACAGTGAAACAAATCAAGAGAATATATCTTTTATAAATGCTGTTTTACGATTGTTTAAAAAATAATTTTCTTGGAGAAACAGCATTGTGCAGTTTACACATATGCAAGAACACTTGCAAAACCTTGTGATTAATAGAGGGTCATCATTTATATCAGAAAGTAGGAGAATGAATTCTAGTACTGTATCATAGTACCGTGAAGTAAAACCATATTTTTTCTGTTTTCAAGAATGTGTGCTGTTAATAGCATTTCAAAATTTATTATGCAGCCTGTTTTCTTTTTCTATTTTTTTAAATTCTGTTCTTTATGCTCTAAGCATCTTTTGATTCACTTATATATGCAAAAAAAGTTCATTAACTTAAAATTCAAACTGTAAGTGTTAAAATAGTAAAACAAAGAAAATTAGTACTTAAGGTATCTAAGATCTTACCAGTCATCATCCAGTCACTTGACCTGTCTGTGACAAAAGGAAATCTCTGTATATGATCTCTTTCAGAAAGTTTTTTTCTCCAAAAATTTAATTATGAAAAATGCTGAATATTATAGAGGGGAGAGTTACAATTTTGCATCTTTTTGTGACTAGTTTTGCGTTGGGTATATTTGAACAAAAATTATTCTTCTTTCTGCAAATGATATCAGTAAATTTTCCAAGTACCTTGCACATCACTGTTTTAGAAGAATGTCACATAAGCAAGGTAAAATCTAGTGGTTTTGCTGATGTTGTTATTGTTTTCTTCAATTTATAACATAGGCATTATGAAAAAAATCACCACAGAGAACTAAAAACCTTGGGGAAAATTTTATCCAAGAGACTTAAAATGTATATTTTTTTATAATTTTCTATAAAACTTTTTATATAGATACCCGCATTGTAACATACATAACACTATGTATGTTTCAAGAAAATCACATGAAATAAACAATTTCTTTCCTAGTTAGTTTGATTCAGAATGCAGCACCACTACCAACAATAGCTCAAGCAGTCACCTGAGTGCCTTCATTGTTTAAATATCTGCACATTCAATTTAACTCAGCATTAAAGTGTCCATTATTGGATGGTCTAATTTGGTTAAATGGAGAGTGGATGCTATGTATCCTGAATTGCTGGGTGAAAAATAAATAAAAAGAGGAAATATAATAATAAAAAAAAAAGGTGGTAAATAATATGGCTCATAAGAAACTCCTTAATCCTATCTGCATCTATTGTAACAAACATGGCGATTATTCTCTGCCAATCTGAGCCACTGAGAATAAATTATGTTGTTTTCTGCAGTGACTGGGGACTTTTCCGTCATTCTAGGTCTTGTTTGGTGAATCTTTAGGTAGATTTGGCTGACAGAGTTCAAGAAGCATTTGGTCAGCACTTGCAGATGTATGGTTTGATTTTTAGGTGGTCCTGTGTGCAGCCAGGAGTTGGACTCGATGACCCTTGTGGGTTCCTTCGAATTTGGGATATCCTATGATTTGAGCATTCTAAGAAATGTATGGATTAGGAAGCAATATCCAGGTTGAACACGGAGTGGTGCTATGACATTAACTATTGCAATTCAGTCTACTCCCTTAGAAACAGATTGATTGTACCACCTGATAAAGCCCCTCAGATTTCACGTAGTGATTAGGTATTACAATTAGGATCCTAACACTTGTATGAAGTAGTAGTAATGACTTTATTATTGTTACGGAGTATGACTAAGACTTGGTCTGTGTAAAGACAGGGACCAAATAAGTAAATTAGCTGTAGTCTGTTCTCATTGGCTGCACGACTCTGGACTGAGGAGTTCCAGCCTAGGAAGGAATGTAGACCCCATTGCAGCAGATGGTATAACACGACATGAAAAACACCCCATCCGTGTGGGGGTGCTTTTGAATGACCTCTTTGAATTTAATGTAACAAATGACTTCATATGGCATTCTGTGTTTTAAGGAAATCCATTGGTTCTCTAACATGTGGTAATTCTTAAAAGCACTGCCATTGTGGGCCAACTCCATAATCACCCCTATCTGAAATATCAGGCCTGTCTTGCCCCAAAGACAAACCTGACTACCCCAGTCACCCTGGATATGGAAATATTCTGGATTTCAACATAGCCAAGGTGTTCAGAAAGCAATTGTACAGCTGCACTACAATGCTAACTAAGCGAGAAGAAAAAAATTGGAACCAACTGAACATAGGAGAATGTGTGAGTGGGATGAGAGGGATACTTTTTAAGTTGATTTTTAATTCAACAGGGTCTTCTTGTCTTGTATTCACATTCTTGCATTTTTAAAAGGAAGATTGATTCCACCGATTATCTTTAAGAGCCAATTAAGATCTCATTTAGCCATTCATAGAAGTATTGGTTTATAGGACAGTTGACTGTGCTACCTTCTCATGGTTAGGGTACAGTGGCTGTTAAACATAGGTCACTGGGCAGGCATCACCTTCAATACTTGTTATTGGCTGAAGGCTATGTTTTTGGTAAATGTTTGACATAAACAGCAGATTGCTTAGCTGTTTTGTGAATTTTTATGATAGAATTTATTTCTTTTAATTTGGTGTTCTACAGTGAGCTGCTCAGACTTGACTTTTTCTCTTTGGGATGATGGAAAAGCTGTACATCTTGAGCTCACTAATCTAAACTTATGCTTCTGTCATTCTCGGGCACTCAGGACTCTTTTATCTTCCTGACAGGCATTAATATCATTCAGTTCCCTATCACAATTCCTGTCGTCTTTTGAATATGAGCTGGAGGTGCTTTTAGTTACATCTGTGGATTCTACTAGACCAAAGTCTAAAATGAGGTAGTCTTTAAGAAAAGATGTTTTCACAGTGTCAGATAAAATAGTATTTACAGTTTTATCGTTTCTTGATTCTTCCCCAATACATACCAAGTCACTGTCAACAGAGAGTGTTGTATTCATTGCCTCCTTTAGAACTAATATGCTATTAGTACAAGGCTTCTGACAAGTGGTATCTTTAGTAAATTGAGCAAGACTATTAGAGGTAACAGCATCTTTATCTTCTGAATTCTGTTCATCCAGTGAAACAGTTACAGTATTGCTAGAATAGCTCTCAAAAGATTCACCTATCTCAAATATTTCTTCATTTCCAGACTGATTTTGCAGTTTTTCAAAGGCATGCTGCGATGCAGTGCAAATTCCATGGCTTAGTTCTGTCACTGGGTTAGATGGAGCTGAGAGAATTGTTTCCTGCCTACAAATGTTTGGATGTGAAAACGTGGTGTAATTGTTATTGTTGTTGTTATTGAAGTTGAACTCTTTATGATCCTTTTGGACTGCTTCTTCGTCAATGTTAGTAACCTGTACAACTCTGAAATCATCAGTTTCATTATTTTTTTTCTCTCGCTCCTTCTCAGCACTATACCCAACCACATTATCACCCTCATTATTTTCCTTTCCACTTTCCTCCCTAATCTGTGATCCTCCCATTTTATTCAGTTTACCTTGCACATTCTCAGTTTCATCACCTTTTCCCTTACTGCCCTTATTTTTACAGGTACCCCTAGCTTCTTTTTCAGACAGGGAGCTAAAGGCTGAGTGTTGATTTTGTTGTGCATTTGTAGTGTCATTCTCCTTTTGCTCTCTCAGAGCATATGTATTCTGATGATGAGGTTTTGCTTCAGAGTACAAAAAGCACAAGCCTAGGGCAAGCGGAGCCATTCTAGACCAGCTTCAGCTTGACCCTCTGGAGCCAAGGCTTCACTGGCCCTTAGTGGTGCTGGGGCCGCTCTGCACTGGGTGCCAGTGGCACCACCTAGGGAGGTGGGGTCTAGCTGGTGTGAGGAGAGGCCTGGGCTTCCCTGTGTGGCAACAGATGGTTCTGGAAGGTTCCAGCAGCTACACCACAGAGCATGGCTGGGCCCCTCTGGTTGTTTTGTTTCTTGTGATTTGATTCTGTTTGGAAAAATGTTGAACTGGAATACCAGTTCTCTGCCAGTTTTGATGTCTTTCAGAACCTTTATGACCCTTGATGATAGCAGTCATAGGTAATTTGGATTAGAAGAGTTCTGGTAAGGCAGGCCTCCATGTCCTTGGATGTTACCCAATCCCAAGGAGCCCACACAATTACTTTCTTTGTACACCAGCAGGTCTGGTAACTCTCACAGGCTGTGATCATGTCTGCACCAGCCCTTCTAAGTACTCTGTTGTTGGGCTTGTAATGTCTTTCTGAATGCTAAAAATGCTTTCGAAAACATACCTGGCTTGCTGTACTTGTCCTGCTAGAGCATGCATATCTCATTTTCTCCTGAAAGTGCAGTTTCTAGATACAAATTACCAGAAAGTTACAAGTTCTTTCACAACATGTAGCTTAGACTATTTTTAACTGAACCAGGAACGCACAAAGAATTTTTTGGTAGAGTGGTAGTGTTCATTTTGTTATCCATGAACAAATAGCTACCAATTTGAGGGTTTTGTTTGTGTTCAACTAACTGTAATGCATTGAAAGTGGAAAAATCACACACCTCCTAAGTTTTGAACTGGGATAGGATAATGAGGAGGTTTTGCTTCACTGTGCCAAAAGCACATCAGGGAGCTCCGCTTCTGTGGTAACCTGCGATCTGGATGCTTGTAGGGTCCAGATATGCTACAGACATGATAAGTTGTGATTTTTATAGTTTTTCTTTTCACACATGCCTTTGCCAAGGAAAGATGGTAGAATGCTGAGACTCCTAGGAAGAGAGACAGGCAGCAAAAGTTCAGACAAGTCTGTTACTTTTAAGTAATTTCATGTTTTTATTGTAAACTTATTGTGCATTACTTCACAACACATAGACTGTGAGGGTTGCATCTTTGTTCTCTTTGTTGGATTCTGTGGTTTTAAACCATTGCACATATTCAGCCAGAAAGGCAGTTCCTTGCTGGTTTGGACGTCTTTGAGATTTTTTTTGATTCTTGTGGACTTCATTGATAGTTTTAATCCTAGAAGCCGCGGAAATGATTTTGCTTTTGGCTGTCGCAATGGCTCCCTCATCTGTGGCTCCTGAGGCTTAGGGAGCATCTCCTCTGAACACGTTTCACCTTTTTGACACTTTTGATTTTCTTGTTCAGAGACATTTTGAAATGGCAGAGCAGCTCCGAGGTGGTGTGGCCGTCTTACAGAATCTGGATGATTATTCATCATTACGTTAGTACATTTGATTTTGGAAGCGGCAGAGGGCATTGTGCTTTTTGGCTGGTGTAGTGCTTCCCTCATCTGTGCCAGTTGTCCGTTTGTCTCCGGAGTAACTTGCTCCCCACGAGAAACCTGTGCACAAAACCTTCACTTTACTGCGGGATTTTAGTGCAACATGTAAGAATTTTCCATATTTCTGCCATTGTTTTTGAAAGATCATAGATAAATATGAATGGGAAACCCCATTCATTACCACATTACCTCAGGGACTGAGGCTTCACTGGCCGTGAATGGTGCTGGGGCCATTCTGCACTGGGTGCCGGCAGCACCGCCTGGCGAGGCGAGGGGGCCGCAGGGCTGGCTGGTGTGAGAAGAGGCTGGGGCTGCCCTGTGAGGCGACAGACAGTTCTGGAAGGTTCCAGCGGCTGCACAGCAGAGCACAGCTGGGCCCCTCTGGTTGTTCCATTTCTTGTGATTCTGCTGTTTGGAAAAATGTTGAACTGGAATACTAGTTCCTCGCCAGTTTTGGTGTCTTTCAGAACTTTTATGACCCTTGATGATAGCGGTCATAGCATTCCCCCTGAACGCTGTGGAAGGGATTTTAGTGTTTGGGCTGGCACAGTGCTTCCTCATCTGTCTCTGTAGAGGAGGCTCATGTAACATCTGGTCCGGATAGACTTTGTCCGTTTGACGAGCTGTGTTACCATTTGCAGCTGGTCGTATGCAACTTCAGTGGGGCTTCCCTCAGCCTTGCTGTCTCCTTTGGCGGGCTCACAGTGACCACTTCTGACCTGAGGTTTCCATTTCTCCTCTGGTACCTGCATTTTTCTTCTGCAGCTGCTTGAGGTAACTGGGTTTCAGTCACTCCACTTTCAGAAACAGCTGTAGCTCTTCTCGGAAGTGTTAATATCTGAACTGCTAGCATTTTCAGTCTGATAAAGCAATAAATACTGCATTCCATATGAAAGTTTAAAAAGTGGTTAGCTGGTGAAGAGAACTGTCCTCAGTCATTTTGTGGATAAGGAAATGTGAGATCAAATTGGGCCCCCAGTCAGATGTTTGAAATTACACGCCTTTGAAAAAAATGGCTCAAAATTCCACATCAGTATTTGTTAGGCACATGTTTAGCATGTCACTTAAGCTAGATGCCCTTGCAAATTAAAAGGGGGTAAAAGATTACTGAGACTCTGTGGAGAATAGTCATATATGTTAGCATTACTGATAAGTACCACCCTTTCGCAAAAGGGTTTTCAGCAGCTTGCTTTTGTTTATCTGTTACACAGACTTTGTGGATGGAGGTCCACAGGCTTTTTATGAGTGGTTGCTGAAAGAGGGAGTCTTGCGTTGGTGGGATGGCCCTGTTTTGGTGGCAGAACAGTCTTGGGGGCCACGGTGCCCAGAGTGAAACCTTTTGCTTTATTATTTGTAAAATGAACATTAAAGTTAACACCCTGAATATGATAATGAGTTTAATGAAGTACATGCTAAATGTATGTGGCTGTAGTACTTCACTCTTCACCCAAATCATGCTAAACATTGCTCCAGAGAGGGACCAAATAAGATTAGGATATAAAAGAGTGATAGAAGTTGGTGTAAATGAAACAAAATGACACCAAAAAGTGTTATAAAAAAAAAAAGTGAGAAAAAAAGGGGGGGCGGGGAGAAATTGGAAACTTAGAAGAGGCAGTCAACAGGCTGTACTCCTCCTCTAACAAGACAGGGATGCCTTCTTGGTAAGCTCCGTGCCTTCACCCTTTGGTGAGGAATACCCAGGATAGGATTTTGCTAGCACTACTATCATACATTCATGCTACTGCAGTAAGTGTATTTATCAATGGCAATTCCAAATCTGTTATATCTGTTGCCTTATTAAATACATTCAACTTTGTGATACTGCCTCAGTGAAAGCCCTTGGAAGGACTCTAAAACAGGCAAACATTGGACTGATAAGTCTCCTTTAATGCGACAGGCTCTTAGGAAGAGAGACAGGCAGCAGAAGTTAAGCCAAGTCTGTTAGTTTTACGTCATTTCAGCTTTTTATTGTAAACCTGTTGTGCGTTACTGCACAAGATGTAGGCTGTGAATCATACTGCCTCATGTCCATCCTCGTTTGGATGTGGTTTTCCACTAGCACATTCCCCTTAATGTGCTCTTTTGTGATTCTTTCTTTTTTTTTTAATGGTGAGGCTTGTATCTTTTTTCTTTTTGTTGGATTTTGTGGTTTTGAGCCATTGCGCATTTTCAGCCGGAAAAGCAGTTCCTTGCTGGTTTGGACATCTTTGAGAGTATTTTTGATTCTTGTGGATTGCTTTGATAGTTTTAATCCTGAAAGCAGTGGAAGTGATTGTGTTGTGCGTGGCCTGGATCTTGTTTGTGTGATACTGCTGATGAGGTGTCAGCTGGGCTTCCCTGAACCTTGCTGTTTGTTTTGACTGGCTCACAGTCACAGCTTCTGACTCGAGTTTTTTTTTTCTCTCCTTTCTGCTGCCTGCATTTTTCTCCCACATACGTATGAAGTGACTGGGTTGCAAGCATTGTGTTTGCACCATTGCCTCTTGATATTTCCTCTTTGTTAATGGTTTTCTTGGTGCTAGTATTCTCAGATTTGTATCTAGTATGGTCCAGAGGAGAAGGCTCAACAGTTCTGTACAAAACGGGGATTATACTGATTAATATGTAAACAGTAGAATCGTAGGTATCAGCTCTAGATGTGACAGAGATTTAGAGGATACTAATATGCTTTTATATTTGAGATTTTTTACAGGTTAGAAAGTTGACAGGTTCACATGGTTTAAATGAATATGAAAACAAATTATGCACAATTTCCTGTTCACTACCCCACTTTCACTGAAATAAACACTCATTTTCTTCATCATATGATCCTATGAAGATCCCTGGTAGGGAAGTTTGGCCTTAGACTTCAACAACACTTGGATTTCTCTTTGAATCACGGATAGAAATTGTGCAAGTATAATTAAAAATGATGGAGAGAAAATGTACTCAACTTGATGGGGGGGGAGAGGGGAGGTAATAGTTGGAGAAAGGATTTATTTTTTATTTTTATTTTTAAAAAGGAATATAATCTCTGCCTGCATTTATTTTCAATATTAATCAAATAGAAGTTATTTAAGACTTAAGTCAAAATACAGGTATATATTTCATTGTATGTAATGTGGATCCAACTTTATAATTGTGTGTGTTTTAGTGCCCGAAACTGAGCTAAGGAGCTTGCATTGATGTGGTTCTGTGATAGATCCAGTCCACATCTGATATGTGGATCTGGTGATGTAGGTGAACAATTTTATGAGAAGAAATATTTTTTCCCATTTCTTACTAAAACACGTTTCATTTTCTTTCTACTTAAAAATGCTTCTTAATGACAATTTTAAACACTAATAATATTTTTACCAGTCCACGGATTGCCAGTCTTTTAATATTCCACACTCACAGGTATAATGGCATATGTGGAAATGCAGAAGTTTCTTCATGTGGACATGTTTATATAATATGACTGGACATTAAAATACTGACAAGTAAAATCCTGCAAAAAGTAGGAGTACAGTGTTGGTGGAGTGTTGAAAAAAGGTGAGGAGGAAGCAGCAAATTAATTCCCTTAATTCAACACCCGCTGTACAACTCTCTGTCTTGAAGCATTTTTTTCTGCATAGCCTCTAAAACCCAGAGAAAAGGCAACTTAATGAGACCTTTCAGATGCTTCTTCTAGGTTTCTTTATACATTAATCAATTAGGTTTTGGTTAAACTTAAATGGGTTGTTTTGCAGGAAAAGTCTTAATTGCATTTTTTGACTGCTGTTTACTTTTCCAGTATTTTTATGTTCAATTATTTCCTAGCCAAATTCTAGTTCACTAGTAGATTTTGAAATATATTTATACCTCAATATGAATCAAACTTCATACCTCAAAAAATATGTATATAGAATATATATTGAATATATTATTAATAATATAATATATATAATATAATATACAATATATATAGAATATATATATATTAAATGTATATATTAAATATATACACCCATCTAGCTGATCAAAGGAAACCAGCTGATGTGATCTTTTTGGACTTCAGCAAAGCTTTTGACACGGTTTCCCATAGGATCCTACTGGACAAAATGCCCAGCATACAACTTAACAAAAACAATATACGATGGGTGAGCAATTGGCTGACGGGCAGGGCTCAAAGGGTTGTGGTAAATGGGGCCACATCTGGCTGGCGGATGGTCAGTAGTGGGGTCCCTCAAGGCTCCATTTTAGGGCCAGTCCTCTTCAATGTTTTTATAAATGATTTGGATGTAGGACTAGAAGGTGTTTTGAGCAAATTTGCCGACGACACCAAACTTGGAGGAGTTGTGGACTCGGATGAGGGTGGAAAGGCCTTGCAGAGAAATCTGGACAGATTGAAGAGCTGGGCGATCACCAACCGCATGAAGTTTAAAAAAAGCAAGTGCCGGGTCCTGCACCTGGGATGGGGCAACCCTGGCTACAGACTGGGCGACGAGACGCTGGAGAGCAGCCCCGCAGAGAGGGATCTGGGGGTTGTGGTTGACAGCAAGTTGAATATGAGCCAGCAGTGTGCCCTGGCAGCCAGGAGGGCCAACCGTATCCTGGGATGCATCAAGCACGGCATTGCTAGTCGGTCAAGGGAAGTGATTGTCCCGCTCTACTCTGCGCTGGTGCGGCCTCACCTCGAGTACTGTGTGCAGTTCTGGGCACCACAGTACAAAAAGGACATTAAACTGTTGGAGAGTGTCCAGAGGAGGGCGACGAAGATGGTGAAGGGCCTAGAGGGGAAGACATTTGAAGAGCAGCTGAGGTCACTTGGCCTTTCAGAGAAGAGAAGAGAAGGCTGAGGGGGCACCTCATCGCAGTCTACAACTTCCTCGCGAGGGGGAGTGGAGAGGCAGGTGACCTATTCTCCATTATCACCAGTGATAGGACCCGCGGGAACGGTGTTAAGCTGAGGTAGGGGAAGTTTAGGCTGGACATCAGGAAGAAGTTCTTCACCGAGAGGGCGGTCGCACACTGGAACAGGCTCCCCAGTGAAGCAGTCACTGCACCAAGCCTGTCTGAATTTAAGAAGCGATTGGACTGTGCACTTAGTCACATGGTCTAAACTTTTGGGCAGACCTGTGCGGTGCCAGGAGTTGGACTTGATGATCCTTATGGGTCCCTTCCAACTCGGGATATTCTATGATTCTATGATATATATATATATATAATTTTATTTTATTTATACTTATTTATATTTATATATTTATATAATTTATATTTATTATATATAATATATATTTGTATATACGGTATATATATATCATATATATATGATATATATTATATATATATATATCATATATATATATACGAACCTTTATACTACTATACCTAGTAGTCCACTAGCTCAGCAGCGCAAGCCGGATGGCACAAGCTATGGGGGAGAGCAAAGGAATTGCAGAAAGACCAACACATCACTTTCTACAGTTGTTAAGCAGTCTGATGCAATAACACTTAAGAATCGGCTGAAGCTAGACCTGTGGTCCATGGGGCCACAGCAGCAGTGTCTCATGACATAGCACTTTTGCCTTTACTGAATATTTTGGCATGTATATTTTCTGTGCTGTACTGCCTCAAAACCATCAAAACAAATCTTGCATTGAAGTTGACCACTGTCATAGAACGAGTTTGCACCCAGGACAATTCTGCTGTAGGGTGTCATATGAATGACTTATCTTAATGTGCAGGAGGAGCTACTGCAAAGAAAAGCCAGGAGAAGGTCAATATTACAATGCCAGAAAGGAACATGTAACTGGATGGTGTGATTAGTAGAATGAGAGGGTACAGTTTTAGAAGAAAAAGGGCAACACTCAACTAAGATTAATGTAAGTACACATTAAAAAATTCCAGTGATAAAATTTTCTGACAGTTCACAGGCATTTTGCAGTGAGCCAAGATCAGCATCTTGCTGAGACACCAGTGAGGCAGCTCCTTAGACAGCAGTATTTCATGACTGACATTAACGAGGATTGCTGGAGAACAGAACAGAATTATTTTCATTTCACATCTATCCAGACCTAGGGAGGAAACCATCCATTAATACAAGCATTGTGACTTCAGCATGGCCCAGTGCCAAACTGGAAATACGATGCAAGTAGCTAGACCTTCGAAAGCCAATTACGGAGCATTTCCTTGCTCATCATGTCCATGAAAGGAAAGTTAGACCAGTAAAGCATTATATGGTAATGCTGTTATTTGGCAGCAGGCAAGGGCAAAGTGTAAGTCTGTTCTGTTCTTCAGGATAATATACTCTAAGTAGGAAAGTAGCTAAGGGACTGGAAGGGTCAAAATTTCCTTCTGAGCTTTTGGAGAAAAAATGCTGTGGCTGGTTACAAGCCATAGCAGTTTCCATGCAGTTAATACTTCCATCTGGCTCATTTATATCAATAGGTACTGGACATTTCTTTTCCAATATGTTTATATTGACAACATATATGTCCATGCTTTCCTTCTCTACTGGTGCACATTGCCATTTGCGTGGGATTAATGAGATTATAAACAGTTTGATCACTGTGTTTCTCAGGTGGCAACACAGCAGGACTCTGCACAGGTGCAGCCTCACCTCGAGTACTGCGTGCAGTTTTGGGTGCCACAATATAAAAAGGACTTAAAAGTACTGGAGAGTGGCCAAAGGAGAGCAACAAACATGGTGAAGGGTGGGAAGGAGATGTGTGGGGAGTGTCTGAGGTCCCTTTGTTGGCTCAGCCTGGAGCAGAGCAGGCTGAGGGGAGGCCTCATGGTGGCCTGCAGCTCCCTCATGAGGGGAGTAGAGAGGCAGGCGCTGAGCTTTGCTCCCTGGGGACAGCGACAGAAAGCGAGGGAACGGCATGGGGTTGGGAGAGGGGAGGGTCAGGCTGGGTGTTAGGGAAAGGTTCTGCACCCAGAGGGTGGTCGGGCACTGGGACAGGCTGCCCAGGGCAGTGGTCACACACCAAGTTTGCTGGAGTTCAAGAAGCATTTGGTCAGCACTTGCAGATGTATGGTTTGATTTTTAGGTGGTCCTGTGTGCAGCCAGGAGTTGGACTCGATGACCCTTGTGGGTTCCTTCGAATTTGGGATATCCTATGATTTGAGCATTCTAAGAAATGTATGGATTAGGAAGCAATATCCAGGTTGAACACGGAGTGGTGCTATGACATTAACTATTGCAATTCAGTCTACTCCCTTAGAAACAGATTGATTGTACCACCTGATAAAGCCCCTCAGATTTCACGTAGTGATTAGGTATTACAATTAGGATCCTAACACTTGTATGAAGTAGTAGTAATGACTTTATTATTGTTACGGAGTATGACTAAGACTTGGTCTGTGTAAAGACAGGGACCAAATAAGTAAATTAGCTGTAGTCTGTTCTCATTGTCTGCACGACTCTGGACTGAGGAGTTCCAGCCTAGGAAGGAATGTAGACCCCATTGCAGCAGATGGTATAACACGACATGAAAAACACCCCATCCGTGTGGGGGTGCTTTTGAATGACCTCTTTGAATTTAATGTAACAAATGACTTCATATGGCATTCTGTGTTTTAAGGAAATCCATTGGTTCTCTAATATGTGGTAATTCTTAAAAGCACTGCCATTGTGGGCCAACTCCATAATCATCCCTATCTGAAATATCAGGCCTGTCTTGCCCCAAAGACAAACCTGACTACCCCAGTCACCCTGGATATGGAAATATTCTGGATTTCAACATAGCCAAGGTGTTCAGAAAGCAATTGTACAGCTGCACTACAATGCTAACTAAGATAGCGAGGAGAAGAAAAAAATTGGAAATAAGATATTGTCATCCTATTCTCCCCCTCCCCACCTTTTTATTTGTTTGTGTGCTTTGTTTTTTAACTTTCATTGGTTTTCCCTCTGAGAGAGAAGGAAAAAGAATAAAAAGACAACTATGTTCTTGCCTCTGATCTCTTGCAGTTGAACATTCAACATTAAATACCTACGGAAAACCAAGGCGTTTTCTTCGTAGTTACCAAATGCAGGTAAGATTGCCTCTGGTGCTACATCACAACTGCTTAGAATATGCATGGCTCAGAGCAGCCAGACTGAAGGTATCGAACACCGTTACTGTACCTTGCAGGGAATTCATGGCTCAGTACAGAATGCAATTTTTAAGTGTTTGTTTTGTCTTAAATTGAGAGAATATTAGACACAATCTAGAAGTTGGCTTCTGACATTCAGTCAGGACAACGATGGACATTGTTTTAAGCAGGCTCTATGTGGCTGGGGGCTGGTACAAAATCTGACACAACCTGGGGAAATGCCCAGGTATGCCACAGAAATGTGACCAACATCTGTGCTAAAATGGTAGAAGTGAGGGCTCTTTAGCACCAATTCCTCCCCACCATCATATGCCCATGCTTCGTCAGGATGATTGATGGATTGTGGGCAAGCAAATATGAGTGTAATAGACCCATCACATCTGCACATTTTCAAATTCATGGTTGTGTTTATGTATTTTTACCAGTTCTCAAGAAGGGGAAGAGTTATTTTTAAGGAAGGTGATGGGACTTTGAATGCCTTCAGGTTATTACCACAGACAAAAAACTACAGAGTTAACTAATTTATCCGGTCTTCCAGATCAACAGAGGTCCTAAGAACATCAGATGGGGAATTGGTGCAGATGGTACACACAGGCCATAGCCAGAAACCTGCAGGGATATGAGCCACTGATGTTGAAGGTGCCAAGGAGCCCAGGTGGGTGGATAAGTTGAAATGTTTTGATTGTAGCTAGCTATCCATAATGGTTTTAGATACACGTTTTAAGAACTAGGGCTGTCGGGTCTTGCAGCCTAATGCTGTTCCGATGCCTACTTCCCCCTGTTGTCTGGTGTCCATCACCGCGGTACCGGCGGCTGCCCAGCCGGGAAACTGCCGTGCACCCGTCTCCGAGCACCCCCGGTGGCTGCTCCCCCTTCTTCCGCGGGCACCCCTGGTAGCCGGACGCTCCCCCATCCCCGGGTACCGGCCCTCTGCAGCGCACCCCGTCCCCACAGAGGCCCGGCCGCGCCCCGGGGCCCCGCCCGGCCCCTCCCGCTGCGCCGCCGCCGCCAGGGGGCGCGGTGGTGGCGGGGCGCGGCCGCCTCCCTCCGCTGGCGGGGCCGGGCGAGGCTCCCGGGGCGGCGGCGGCTGCAGCGCGGAGCTGGGCGCTCGGGGCGAAGGGAGCCGAGGCGAGCGGAGGCGTGGACGGGACAGCGGCGGTCCCGCAGCATCGAGGCGGCGCGCACCTGTGGCATGGCAGAGGTGAGCAGCAGCTGTGGGGGGCTGCGGCCCGACTCCGTTCCTGGCGGCCGCTCGCGCATCCCTCGGACCTCTCCTGCCCTCGGCCCGCCGCTGGGGGCGGCTGGGGAGGGGGGTGAAGGGAGGCAGCCTCTTCGCCTTATCCCCTTGCCGTTTGATGGCTCTTCTGCTCCCCATCGCCGCGGCACTTGGCTTTCTCTTTTCTTTGCTCTCCCTCCCTCTCTTTTCCTTCCCCCTCCCTTTTATTTATTTATTTATTTATTTTTATTTTATTTGGTATAAGCATCTGGGGAACTGTTTTACCCACTGATCTAATACTTTCGTAGTCTCCACCCTTAGGAGAGAAACCCCAGTGCATCCCAAGTCACCTCTGAGGTCCTCTCTCAGGGTCTCCGAGCCAACAAGGAACATGTATTCATCTTAATTTGCCATAAAAGATAGTTTGCAGCTGTGGGGATGGAGCGGGGTGAGCTCTGGGTGGGGGATTTTGCTCTCTGCCATCATGTCCCCTTGGTTGCTAGGCAGTGTTGGCCACGTTTGTGGAAAGATCGAAGAAGTGCGTGGCAGAGAGCAAGCAACAAGAAAAGCTACAACGAGCAACAGTATGTTGTAATGTCTGGCAGCCTTGCTGGTGGGGAACCTGATGCACAGATTGCTCTTGTGCACCTTGTTACCTTAACTCTACACTTTCTGCATCCCATCATTTACTCCAGAGAGAGCGAGGTGGTTTTACTTATCTAAAATGTTTGGTCACAACTCCTATAGAAATGGTAGTTATTTAGAGACATGTGCTTTGTGCTTTGTGCTTGAGTGGTACTGCTTCAGCCTCCAAGTGTCTTGGTAAGAAAATGAATGATGGAAGGAACCCTCGTACTAAAGTATATGATTGTTCATTGAACAGTCATGCAGGGAAAAGGCTTTCATCAAATAAATTAATTTCAATACACTTCTCCTGTAAATAAGTAGATTCAGTTTTTGCAATTTAGCTTGAGTATTTCTATCTATATTGTGTGTCTTTGTTAACAAATGTCTCATTTCTGCGATATGTTAAAAGACTTTTAATTTGAATGGGATGCAAAAAATCAAAGGTAAGTGGTGGAAGTGAAAATCTGATTTTTATCCCAGTTGAGCTTGTTCTAGAGCAAATGTATATGTGTGGGAGTTAGCAATAAAAACAAAACAGCAGAAAACCCTTAATACTTTGTAAGAGGAATTACTGTAATGAGGTGTTTGTCATTTGAAGTATAGCACAACAGCACTATTAAGCTGTGGATTTTCATATGGAAAGAAAGGCAATTCTGACACAGCTATTTTCATGTCAATAGTGGGGGGTTAATGTCCCATAGTTTCTACGTGGATTGAAAATTTACCTTTTGTTAGTTGTGCCTGATTGGTTGCAGTGTTGTTGTTATCATCCAACAAGCTGTTGGACACAAATAGAAAAAAATCATCCTGTGTTGACCACAAGCTCTCCGGGAGAAACCCAGAGGTTCTTTGGCGGTCCTGGTGGAAAAGGGTGTGTCAGCAAGGGAAGGCAGAGCCCAGCTGCAGGCATCGTGCACAGAGGTTTGGAGCAGCTGGAGGTGGGCACCTTTGCCAAGGGCCAGGCTGGCCATCAGACAGACAGTGTGGTTTCAGGTCATCTTCACCCACCCTGTCACCTACGTATGTTAGAGATTTAAGAGAATAATCTTATTTAGGCTCTTGTTTTTTATTCTTTCTTGTGTATTTTTAAAAACACTATGGACTTTTTAAATGGTCTTTTGTTCATATAATGTTAAAATTAAATACACCTTCATTCACTTGATGAAAATGCAAGATTTGAGCAAGGCTAAGGCATTCACAAATACTTCTATATTATACCTAAGAGACACAAAAACAAGGGTTTCCCATTTCATTCTCAAAACATTATTCAGTGTTTGCAGCTGAAGTTCAGCAGAGAGGAATGGAAATTAGTGAAATGGATTGTATTGATTTTTAATTATACACATTAAAAGAAATGCAAAGTGTAGATAAATAGTATGAGACGTGAACAAATTACTGGGCTTCTAAATCGATTTTGTTAATCTCAGGCTTTATTACCAGCATTACAGTATTGATAGGAACAGTTTCCCCTTCAGTATTTTATTTTAAAACTCATTTCTCTTGTTTGAGGGAAAGAGGGAGTTTTGACATAGTGTTGAACAGGTGATAAATACTTCATTTTCCTTTATATAAGCATTTATTATTAATATATCCTTGCTACTAATAAGCAGTGATAGAATGAAAAAGACATTCCACCTTATTCTAGTGCAAGGAAACATTGTATCCCTGGGCCCAATCCGTTAAGCACATATGTCCTCATTTAATTTTTTATTGGGACATTAAGTTGGGTACCTAGTACAGCGTGTCCTCTGGGAGTGCATACGTGCATACAGTGCACAACCCACAGAGTGGAAACTGGTATAATTTAATTTTAAAGAAGATTTTTCCCTTCTCTTGAAATAAATTGTGCGCTCAGCCCAAGACAAGAACGTATTTATCAATAATAATCACAGATGTCATGCTCCTTAGAGACAGTTGAGTCATTCCCTATGTTGAGTGGTTGTGCTGGTTGAAACACCCAAGTCCAAAGCACATTGTTCTGTTACCAGGGGAGAATTTCCATTAATTATCTTGCTTCTCTTGTTAAGGCTTTTGTTATCATTAATTAGATTATTTCCAGATAGGAGATAAACCCTTTCTCACATGTCTAACTATAGGTTGTATATTGCTATGCTATGTAATAAGTTCAATACAAAGTTTTCTTAAAATCTTGTGAGAAATCCACTGTAGAAATTCAGAACAATGGAGAAGTTTAGGCAAAAAAATAAACCATTTAGTTGTTGCATTCTGGAAAAAAAACAAACAAAAAAAACAACCCAGAACTTTGAAAGTATTTTCATATTTGAGCGGTAAGGTTTAATATAGTTATTTCATTAGAAGTTCTGTCAAAATTGGACTTCTTTGTTGAAAGTCATCCCATGAAATTTTCTTTCCTGGAGTTCAGTAAGTTAAATAAGGGAAAAACAAGAACTGCTCTAGTGAGTCTCTTGGAGAGCATGCACTTTTGTGACATATCTGTGACATTTCAAACATCAGTCCCCTGTTTATCTATGCTTTCAGTTGATCCTCTTGGGTTATTTTTCTGTTGCTGGAATTATTGACATGTAGATCTAGTTTATTTTTTCATTTACCCTGAGCAGTGTCTTTTCAAGAAGGTGCTTTTGCATTAACATTATCCAATGTTATCCTGAACTTTTGGACAGAAAATTCTTGTTTAAAATCTCTCAATCATAGAGAGAGAAGTGTGCGTATGGAGAGACACAGTGTCTGTGCCCTTGCAGTGTTGCCCACTTCTGCAGATGAGCTGGAGCACGTATTCACTAGGAGCATCCAGGGGCAGGCAGTGCTGGGTGCCACAGCAGCATAGGAACTGGTACTGCTGCCTGCCATCCTTGCCAGGTTATAAATTTCTGATGCTATTGATGCTTCACCCAAAGCAGCAGCAGGCAGGTTGTCTCTAGAAGTTTTGGTCTATCCTGTGGGTACTCCTGAGAGACCACCAAGTCTTGCTGCCTGAGTTCCTGGAAAAGGCAAGGCAAGACCTCTGCATTTCACTCACTGTTTGGCTTGTATCTGGACAATTCTGATTTACCATACTGGTTATCTTCATATGGAAATAAGTACATAATACGGTGAGAAGATACTAAGGAGAAAAAAAATGTAAAACCAATCTTGAAACCCACTTGGATCTTATAATAAGGTGCATCACTTCCTGATGCTGTTATAGATACTGACTTTGCTACGGTGCAGTCGCAAAGGTTTTTGTGTGTGTGTGCGTTAAGTATGCTATTTGAAATCTGACTGTGCTCATAAATATATCTCCAGTTTCCCCAATGTGTAATGCATGTCTCAGAATATTTACAACATCCTTGGGAAGTATTTTGCCTACATATTTTTCCTGTGTATAAATAATTTCAAAATAAGTAGATAGGCCATGAAAAGTTCTGTAGAGCTGTATTCTCTCCTTCCTACTGCATTTGCAGCCTTTCCCTTCTTTCTGTTAGTAATTCTTGAGCATCTCACGCCTCATCTTTCTTATCACAGCCCCCCTTGTGTCTCCCCAGTTCCCTCCTCACTTACCAGCTGCTGCGTGGACCCACTTTGGTGATTGCTCTCCCAGGTTAAATAACATTGTGCAGCTCATAAGCTGACAGTTAGCTATGTGTGTAGAAAAAATGTTTGATATTTGATCAGATAGCAACCAGGAAGA
This sequence comes from Anser anser, assembly GCF_964211835.1. NCBI lineage: Eukaryota > Metazoa > Chordata > Aves > Anseriformes > Anatidae > Anser > Anser anser. The sequence goes on along the minus strand of NC_139726.1, from coordinate 19,858,690 downwards.
AGCTTTTTGTTTCTAGTACCTACATGCTTAATTAGCATATGTATATAACAGATTTACCCTAGTTTTCACATGTTTATAGGTCTTAAAAAAATTAAATCTCAGCTTACTCTCAAGTTACTCAGTTGTGACCCAATACTTTGTTGATATCATGACCCTTAATTTAATCTGGGAAAAGATGTTTCAGGATTAGCGTGACACCTTTGAGGACTGTAATAAAAAAAAAAAAAAAGTAAAATAAGTGAGAATTGCTAAGTTTGTAGACCCTTGTTGTCGTAAAAACTTAAATCTATTGTATGTCCTTCAAGTGACGTATGAATATACAGTTGTTTTTTGTTTTTGTCTTGTAAGACGAAGTCTGTCATTTGGAAGATGTGATATAAAGCTTTTATGATGCAGATACTTGTGGTTGATACTTAATGATGTTTCAGAGATGATATTTACTGATGTAGCAGTTTCTGTGGCTTAAAAAAGATTATTTTGATAATTAGATGTAATAAATTGAATGAAAGAAGAGTCCATTTGTCTGGTGCACAAAATAGCCATGATCATTTATTTTCTATTTCTTTCCTGCACTCTTCTTCCGTCTCCCGATCCCTAGAGGCATATTTTATTTTCTTCTTGTTGCATCGTTGTCCTTTCACTAAATTCAAGTAGTGTTCTTTCCTCCTACATAGTGGTGATGTACTTCATGGATGATGAAAAGGAATTAAGTAACGACTTCCAGACGTTTTGCTGCACTAAGTAAACAGATACTTAGCAGATATGTACTTGCGATGATGTACACTTATTAGCATAAGTATCTGTGTTTATTACTAATTAATCACTATTTCCCTGTTTAGGGATAACAGTTTGGTGCAGTGCTACAAAACCAAGAGTATCTCGTTTTCTGCAGTAGAAAATTGATTTAATTTTCAATAAAATCTTCAGACACTTGTTTTTTGAGAAGCTATATGTATAATCAAAACAGAGTACTTGTCTTGTGCTTCTCATCCTTTTTGTTTTGTGGACTTCAGAAAAAAAAATCCAGAGCCTTTCAGAAATACTGCTTTTCTAGATTGATGTGAATTGGATCTTGTTTGTGCACTTTCTGCTGCATAATGCTTTCTGTACTTTTTCTGGATTTCTTCAGTTGAACACAGAGCCAAATAGACCAGCAGCCTGCAAGACATAAACAATTGACTAATAGTTGAGAAACGCATAGGGTGAGAGTTTTTCTGTTAATCTAAAACTGTTGATTTGACAACTGTAAGAAGGGAAATCATAGCAATTACTTAAAAGTGAAATAATACTGCATAGATATGCTGAACAATTTTCTCATCATTTTGCTGAGGGACAGATATACAAGGAGGGTGTTCTGTACTGAAACCACAGTCACTCTATTCTAGAAGTGAATCTCAAATTTTTCTATTGTAATACACTTTTTAGTGGTTTTGTTGTTGTTGGTGGTGTTTTTTTACAGCCTGTACACCTTTCAATTTGCTTTAGTTTTAAGAAAAATGTAAATAAGTAAATTACTTCTTTCTGGGGAGGGTGCTGTTGGTTTTTGTTTGTTTGTTTGTTTTTTTGTTTTTCCTAGAGAAAGGTTGACAATATATGGCAACTGAATCCCAGATGCAGGAAAAAAATCAGAAGGCAAATAGTATCAACCATTTGTACACTTCAGTACAGCAACACCCATAGTTTTAAGTAAATACTGGCATTTCTAGGGTCAGGCACAGGCATTCTGTATGTTTTATAGCAGTACTGATTTCTGAAGTTTTTACATTGTTTAAAACTTTAATTAAAAACTCTAGAAGCAGGACAAGAACCTGACAGGACACTAGTTTCTTCTCTGTTTGTACTTGTTGGTGCTAGGATTCTAGTACAGTACAAATGGAAATAATAAATAATCTTTAAGTTTTTCTACTAAAAATCTGCCTCTGGTCACTCAGATTAGGAGAATGCCCCCCCCACTTTGGAGGAATGGGCCAAATCACACTAGCTTGGTTCTGTGTAATTTGATATATGTAAATGTGCTTACTGGCAAATGAGAATTACGTGCTTGTAGGTATATTTTAGAAGCTCATGGCTGTTGAATTTTGGGGGGTTGAAAAATTCTCTGGTAACTGATTTTCCAAGAGTGATTCTTTTATATGTAGATATGTATATATAGAGAGAAATATTACTGCCTTTCTTCTAGTTTCTTAAGCAGTGTGATTCTTCTGGTTCTTTCTCAAATGTTGTAACATTCTGTTCATACTAGTTCTTCATTCACTTTTAATTTTAGAATGCTGAGCATGAATTTGAGGATACTCAGGAGCTTTTTTTTCTTAAGCTCATAGATCTGTTATTTTGCTAAGCTATAAAATATACACATCTAAGAGATTAAAGGAAGAGAGGGGAAAAGAACGCAGGCACAGACTAATAGTCTAGTCCCCTCTCCTGATGAGTAGTTCATTAAATTATTTATTCCTATTGTATGACTGGGGAGGAAGGAACATGGAAGGTTTTGCAGATGAGTGTCATTCCGCAGTGCTGATAAAGTACAGTGAATCTGGTGGTCTGGTCTGAAACAGCTGCTTTCTTTTTGTCTGAAGAAGAAAATGGTGGTGAATTAAGTTTAAAAAAAAAAAGGGGGGGGGGTTAAATCCAAATGCTACCTTCTGTATTGTGTTGTGAGTGGGTTTTTTTAGTAAATGTTTTTAGTGAATGTCTAACAATTCTTTTGTAATTATACTGTGGTTGTGCAACATAATGGCTGCTTTCTGTAGCAATGTAGCACTTTGGGGCAAAGACTCCCTTGTTTCTAGGGAACTATGTACTACTGTAAGTGTATTAAGAAAATGTTATTAGAATTGTATATTTCTATTATGAACAGCATTTAAAACATTGTATTCATCTGCAAAGATTTCAAACACTGAAATAAAAGTGGCTCAGTGCAACAAAAAAACTTGTGATTAAAGCTTTATGCATGGCAACCATGGATCACAGATTTGTTCATGTTGGAGCTTTATCAACCTCCTGCTCAGAGCTGCTCGGAGCTGAAGTCAAACCAGGTGGCCTAGAGCTTTGTCCAGCCAGGTTTTAAAAACTTCTGAGGACAGAATTTTCATGTTCTTTCTGTGCAATCTCTTATGATGAGGTGAGAAAATGTTTAACTTGGTATCATTTATATATGATTTAATGTTTCACTGACAGAATGTGATTATTAAAATAACTTTATCCTTTGCACCCAAGCTATAGTCAATTCAAATCACATCTATTTCTAATACATATAATCACGTGTGAAAAGTAGTTTCAGTAAAAAGATGATAATTTCTGTCTCCAGTTCTGCTCAGCAATGACATAGCCAGCTGGTGGCAGATGGCCTAGGAGATGCTTCCATGTGAAGATCTGGGAGGACAAAACAATTCCCCATGCACATTTTATTGATTTTGGATATTGCGTATTTATTGGCATTAATTAAGATGCACACTTTCTAGATAGTACTTACTGCCTAATGCACCCAAATCTTGTTTTTTCATCTGGTTGTCTGTTGGACAGCATCTGAACAACAACAACAAAAACTGATGTTTTGAGCTAATCTGCCTACCCTATACCTTGTTCAGTGGCCAGTTTTCAGTTCAGGCTTTAGTAATTACCTGCTTACACTTAGAAGCTGCTCATTCAAAGCCATTAATTCACTCTGGGTTGTTGCATGGAGTCATCTGTTGTGAGTTACTGCTGACCTCTTAGATTAGTAATCTCATCGTATCTCAAATTTGACTCCTAGTTTACTTTTCCAGCGGAGACTGTTGATGAGCACTTTGACTTGGCTAGTATATCTTAGTTTTTCTTTGAAAGGTTGACATTGAGGAAGCCTGGCTTTCATCAGGGTAACTGAAATCTTTTGTGGGCAAACGATTCTCAAGTCTCACAACCATACCAAGTGCCCAGGTAGGCTCAATTCAGAAGGCTTGTGGATCACTGGCTTTGAGGCAGGGGAGGCTAGTGATTCCAAGCAGGAAGATGGTCCCGTGATTTGTGAGTAGGTATGATTGGCAGACGCTTTTTCTATGGCATTTCTCTTCTAGCAAGTGGCACACATCATGATTATCTGCCTAGTGTGCACTGTTTTGTTTTTTTTTATGTAAAGCTGATGCAATAATTGCAAATATTTTGATTTTTTTCAAAATTTATCAAGATAAAAGTCATTAAAACAACTGTCTTCTTGCATTGAATTGTGAGGTGAAGCATGTTTGGGAAAATATGGATATCTCATAATAATACTAGGTGAAAAAAAAATCTTTAAAATTAATTTTACGTTGTCAATGAATAGAAGAGTATATCGCACCAAAACACTGCATTTATCTTTGCCTACAGATTTTGATGAAATAGCTCATAGAAATTAATCTTTTTCTTATTGCCTTTCAAGAATCTTTTATACTTAATTGCTGAAATTTCTGTTTCTCACTACCTATAGTAGTGACATCCTTTAAATTAGACTTTGATCCATGTAAATTGGTTTCAGAATACAGTTCCCTGGTTTGATTGTAGTAGTAATTAATGCTTCATTAATAGTTATCAGTAATTTCAATATTTGTTAACCTCTCAGTACTGATGTCTTTTATTACTGCTTCTTACTCATACGTAAGCTTGCAATTGAAATCAACCAGTGCATCCTTGACTTTGAAATGTGAAGGAGAAAATTTTCAGTGCAAAGTAAATGATTATGAATTTAAATTCCTTCAGATCTGGATTTCCTTTTTCATTCAACAGGTTCTGTTGTTTGATTTTAGAGAATACTGCCATATCTTTTCATTTGTTCATCCTTTTCCCTGCAGGTGCAAGGGTAGCATAACTTTGAGGTTTTGTTTTAAAATAACTTGATCTAATTGAGCTCATTTTGTGTTGTCCATAATTCTTTATGCAAACTAGAAGGGGAATAATTTTTCAAAAGCAAGTAATTAAGAAAAGTGAATTAAACCAGGAGGTGTGTTTCCAAGTTTCCTTCAAAGCCTTCGTTTTTGTGGGGTTTGTATGGTTTTCTGTGGTGGAGAAAGATTTCCTGTTTTATTCCTGTTGATAGGATGCACTTTCAGATAAATTCTAATGCAAGGCTGTCTCAGAATACAGAGTCAAGTAAAATAGAAAGCCAAGTAGGGAAAAAAGGGATGAGGGAGGACAAATCCTTCAGAAAATATAAAGATTTGGAGTCAAGCCCCAGAGAAAACTATTGCCAAGGCTACCCTGCAGGTTCCATTGTTCTGTTCTGATCACATGAATGACTGAAAATGGCTGATACAGAGTAAGTGAATTAACATTGCTTACAGTAAAGGCTTGGTGGTCGTAGGAAAAAAGCTTATTTCAAAAGAAAACAAACAAAAAAAAACCAAAAACAACAACAACAAAACGCTATATACCTTAAGAAAAGTGAGTAAAACAGTGGGAGGGTAACAAATGCAGGGCTTATTTGCTTGTGAAACACCTATCATTATCATCCTAGCCTCACCAGGACATTTAAACACTTCAAATTCGATAAACCTCTTTTCCAGGTTTCTTTTCCAATCTTTCCTTCTATGTTTCTTTAATATTTTTATTATTTGGAAGGTTTTGTATGAACTGTTCTACAGGCTTGGGAAATGAATAATACTTGTACTTACTTCCCAAATACATCTACATTTGAATGTTTATTAAGGGTTGCAGCATATGTAAACAGATTTTTTACTACTTTAGTGGGTAAGAGGAAAGAAAAAGGGCAACTGAGGTTGCCAGATAAGGTTTGTTTTTCTTTTTTTAATTCATTCCATCCTTTTTAAGAATCATGTTGTCATGATTATGCAGGTTTTGGTGGCAGTCACTGTTGTGTTACCTCAGTTACCTCTGGGTGGGACATGGGGGAAGCCAGCAGCTTTGGCTGGTCCAGCTCCTGCATTCTGGCCTTACATGGGAGGCAGAGTAGTAGGTTAGTAAGCTGTTGTCAGTGGAACTGATTCACACATCTGCTTTAGTCTTGGCTTCTCTTCTGTGATTTTCTATCATGGTGTTAAATGTTCTAACATGTTTTCTCATTCCTTCTCGTGCTGTCCTGCTCATTGGTAACTCCTCAAGCAGGTAGTGAACTTTGCCAATGTGCTTGATGGCTCCAAAATCTCCTGTAGCATCACAGCACTGCATTTTAGGCAGTTGAACTGAATAATTGGTATTGAACTCTCATCTCAATTTTACAGGCTTATTCTGCTTCTGTGGGTTTTTAATGGATGTCATGAGTAAATATATATATATATATTTTTTTGGTTCTAATGAAAAATCAATAATATATTGGAGGTGCTAAATCCTTTTTGGACCTGACAGGTGAGCCTTTTTAAGAAGAACATCCTCCCATACATCTCTGTTATAATGAATGCTGATGCAATTTTCCATTTTCAGGGTGTTTGCATGAAGATATATAAACACTGGTAGAATGTATTTGGGAATTTTGCCTCTGTATCACTCTAATCCAAGCCAGGTTTTACTGATCACCTCCAGCCTGTATCGATTTGCAGAACAGCAGCTGAGCCTCTAGAAAATTAGACAGGCACAAAAAGTAGACTCAGATTACACTAATGAGCCCATTAAGTGAGGTATAGGGAGTCTGTCTGGCCAGAATGAAGAACTGAAAGTCTGGCTGTACTACTTGCTTTATTTCTTTTGCAGTCAGTAGCCAGTTTTAACCTCCTTTATACTTGGGATGGAAGGGAGGGATGCTTCCATCACCGCCCTGCATTTTTTTTTTCCAAGTAAGATAGTCTTGTCCTTTCCCTCTATTTAAGGGAGAAAACCTGAAGTGAATTGTGTTTGCAGGCTATAAAGCTTGTAACATGGACTAAGTGTGCAAAGCACAAGTTCCATAAAGCACATACGCTTTCTGAAATCTTTCGTATATGTCTGTTCAGTTCTCGGACCTTTTACGTTTTAGTGCATGGAAAATCAAAGCAGAGCAAAAGTACTGATTTTTAAAGTAGTCCTTAAAAACACCTAATAAAAATCTTCTCACCTTTATTATAGAATAACAATGTATAATACCAAATAAACTTCAAGGTTGCTTCAGAATTTCAGCAGGTTTACAGAAATGGGAAAACTATTTTGTTCTGTAGGTTGATATATTTGTTTTGCTGCAGTGGTCTAAAGGAAACAAGAACATTTTGAGCTTTCTGGTACACTGAAAACCATGGTCTGTGTACATTTTAAGAATAAAAGAATATGGTTTTTGCCTGTTTAAAATCCAGTTAAGCATAGGTTTGGATTCTGCAATGACTTATGTTGTTAATAACAAATTGTTAACAACTTTTGTCTTGTAAGGTTTTTGTTACCCTTACTCTGCTTTTTTATAATTATTCACAAGGACCTAAATATAATAATGTATAATAAAAAGTCTTCCTTTTTTTAAACCTTGACATGGTTTGGCTAATTCTTCATTCCCGTTGTTCAGGAGGGAAGCTTTCAGCTGCGGTTATTTGGGAGCTGTGGTGATTCAACATCATTTATTGCTGTTGCTTTGCAGTGGTGACTTGTGTTAGTGATGGTCAAAGACTGGAACAAAAACGGAGAAAGAAATTTGATAACAGACCAGCAAAAGCTGCAGGAAATATTCCAGTGCCACCTGGTTTTAACACAAGTCAGGGACCTGGAAGAGGAGGTAGTGCTGAACCCAAATAGCTGGAAAGAGAAGCCTAGGCTTGCACAAAGAGTAGGTTGGGATGTGGTGGGTAAATGGTTTACTGAGGCACCTTGGGACATCTTGAAGAGATGCAGTGGAGGGGAGGGAGAAGAAACCTGAAACAGACCCTGTGAGCCTACAGGGTTTTGCATGTAGGCCATATCAGGAGAGTAACCTTAGCCTTGTTCTGAGCTGGATTGTGGACTATCTCACTTCAGAATGTGCTGCCCAACCTCATCTTTTCTCTGACTTTTGTACTATTATTTTACATAACTGGTTATGAATACAATACCAAAGGTTTGTCAGAAACAGGCATCTTATTTTTTTTTTCTGTTCAGTTGAAATTGAAAGAAACTAAGCCATTTACTTCGGACATGGCATACATGTTCCCTTTGTGGAAAAAAGCATCTTCTAACTTCCATGCAGTTGGTTATGACTCACTTTCTGCATTACTGAAAGTTTAACGGTAGGTGTTGGTGCGGTCACTCAGTGGGATCCAAGTACATTGACTTTAATATGATAAAGGTAAAGCATTCAAGATCATTTTGTCTTTAAATCAGTTTTACAGGAAAGTTATTGGAATGGTGATACCAAAAGTTTGAGCCATGTAACAGTCTAAAGTCTGAAAAATGAATAGCAATTGGAATCACAGAATGGGCAGGGTTGGAAGGGACCTCTAGAGATAGATCATCCAGTCCAACCGCCCCGCCAAGCAGGTTCACCTAGAGCACGTTGCACAGGATGGCATCCAGGTGGGTTTTGAATATTTCCAGAGAAGGAGACTCCACAACCTCTCTGGGCAGCCTCTTCCAGTGCTATGTCACCCTGATGGTAAAGAAGTGTCCCCTCATATTGAGCTGGAACCTCCTGTGCTTCAGTTTGTGCTTGTTGCCCCTTGTCCAGTTGCCTTGTCTCACTACACCTTGATGAGGTGGAATAAATTACGTAGAGGTGTTTATATCCCAATATCCTAGCATTGTTTACAAGGTTTGAGTAATTTCCATGGAGTATTCTGATGTATTTGGATTGGTGGGTGAATGTGGGCGAACTTCTGATTCCACATTTGCAAGAACAAGCTAATGAAAAGATCCTATGCTCATGGATGTGTAGAGTTTCTATGCTGTGCACAGTGCTTATGTACTCTGAATTACTGTCTGCATGTAATTTATTTATTGTATTAATACTATAATTGAGATTGAAACATAAATTATGGGATTTGCTGCTGAGGCGGTCTCCCTGGAAAGTAATGAACTTTGACAGGATTTGTTTTAGTGGATTCACTGTGGAAATCCCAGCACCTAGCTATAAAAAGGTGAAAGGAACTTTCTCCTTCTGTCCTTCCTCCCAGCCCTAAATCCTTTAACTTGCAGTGAAAACATACTGACAACAGTTCTGTTGGATGTGTGTGGGGTTCCCCCAGGCACTGATGCGGAGGCTCAGCCTTCAAGAATTCTTTCCCAAATTGCATCCTTAATGGAACAACTAATTTATCTGTGGCATTTTCCTTCTGTTCAGCATGTTCAGCTTTTCCTGTGTAATGTATTTTTATCTAACTATTGGTAAGAACAACCAACCGGTAAGTTTAGATAGTCTTCCAGGGTAGGGTCACAGGCAGAGTTCTGTAAATATTTGTACCATGATAATACATTTTAGCAATGTGAGGAACATGTGTCTTTTATAAACAAATGCAAGAAATACCTTCTTGTTGTTTTAGTCAGCTCTGTGGACCCCAATAAGCTTACAATGATTAATAGAAAATCAGATTTGATTATAAAAAGCAAGAGCTATTAGTGTACTACTCTGTAACAAGGAAAGAAATAATAGTTAATTAACAAAATAGGTTTTGTTTTATGTAATGACCTTACCAGGCTTCAGTTAACCCAATATATCATAAATATTAACTTGAAAAGCCCTTTTCTTTAAAGAGCCAATGCAGATGATAGTTGAGATAGGTTCACCTGCTTTCATTAATTGCAGCATGTTCGTTCATGTGGTATGAGGTATAGCCTAACTCCTTCTCCATGGAAATCTACTTCTTGTTGAGCTCTTCTCTCTCAAGGCAGACTCATTTAGAAGTTCAAGTCATTTATAATCTCAGACACATCAAATGCTTGTTTAGAAAGACAATTCCTTGCTTGCATATAGATAGGAAGTTCTATATTTCTGAAGGAAAGCAGAATATGGTAATTTTTTAAAGTTATTTTAATAATAATTTTAATTCTAATTATTTTAATTTTAAAAAGACCTATTTCAGGGGACATAGTTTCTTTCAGTGGAAAGTCATAAATACCTTGTTTAATAATAACTGTTTTGATGCAGACATCATTAGAATTGTTGTTTCATGTATCACTGTTTTTTATTAAAAGAACAGAAAATTCTGAACTATAGAAATGTATAGAAATTCCTGCATGCTTAGAAGAAATGCATGTTCCTTTTCTCAGTGCTGTTTAAAATAAGGCAGTTGCCGTTGGTTGATAATACAGGTCCCTGGAATTAAAGAGCCAAATAAAATGGAGGTATCTCGGAACTTGTTCTGTTTGAGTGGCTTGTTTTTGGTTGCAGTACTACACTACTTCTCTGTGCGACTGCCATTAAAGATGTCACCTTACTCTAAGATTGACTGATGCCAAGAGATATCTGATGCTCACCTTTTTTCCAGACAGTTTTTGGGAATAGCCTCTGATTTAGCACCTTTATTCACAGTCCTGAGTTTGGGGAGATTTAACAGAAACTTTCTCCTATAATGTGGTTCTGGACGTAGGACTAGTAGAGTAGCTGTGGTAGCTGTGTTATTTTATTCCTTTAGTTTTCTTTTTTAAAAATAACGGTGATGAAAGGTCTCTGACAACCCAACAGTTAACACGAAGGTTGAAAAGTATATCTTGGAGTGTGATCTCAACATGAATAAACTAAATGTATATGTATTTAACATAGGGAAATGGCATGGCTGTGGTTTTGCAATAAGGGTTCTAGCCTGGTGGCAGGCTAAATGTTACTAATCTTGTATGCAAGCCTGCTTTAATTTGCAGAAATGTTTGTATTTTATATTTGAAGAAATGCCTCTGCTTTTTACTGAACACATTCTTCTCCAAGTACCTCACATGAGTTGCTAAAAGATTTTATCCTGGTTTTATATGCAACTGTAATGCAAAGCAAATTTACTTGTCAAAGTTATCATTCTCGCATTAAATCAAAAAAGAAATGGTGCTTATTGTCTCCAACTGTATAACTTCTAAGTATCAATTACATGTAAATGTTTGCTCATAGTAACAAAGACTGTTTGGGAGACTTTAACCATTTTAAACATAATTGAGTTGTTGGTTGATTTTTTTTTTTTAATCTCCTTCAAATGTTAATGGAAGTCGTGAGTGGCTTTGGATAAAACCAATTTAACATTAGTCATGTAATATAATGCTGTATACAATTATGCTTATTCTTCTGCTGTGCTAGAAAGCAGAGTAGCTGAGCGCCTTCCAATAAATGGTCCATTACACAAGGAGCATCTGCATCATCAGTTTTAGATATGTTAAAAGCTTCAGTTCTCATATATGCTAGAATCAAATAAGAATTCCTGCTTTAGGAACTTGGAGCAAATTCTGATTCTTCAGTTTGTATTAGTGTAGCTTTTAACAGATACTAAATGAACTTGTGAACATAAAAGAAACATTTCCAATATTTAAGAGTGTAGTTTCTGGATTTCTTTGTACACGTATGTGAATATAAACTCTTGTTTTGTGGACCAGAGTCTGCAGCATTGTTGGGATCCAGTTTGGAAATAAATGCTATTTTTTATTTACTACTTAGTCTCTCTTATGAAATAATTCTTAGTAATCTCCTAGGGATTAATAACCATTCAAAAAAGATGTTTCATTGACATCAGTTGCTTTGTGGAGAGCCTTTTTTTTTTGTTGTTGTTTCTACTGATGGGTGTTATAGCCCATCAGTATGAAATGACGGGAGGCAGAAGAGAATGTCGTAGAGCTCTGTGAGCACAAGCATTGGTGATGATGCCATGATCTGTAAGAATTTCGTAAATGTCTGGATTTTAAGTAGGCAGAATGTTTTAAAGTAATTCTTCTGCCTGTAATTCTGCAATTTTTTTCTTCACAATTTCATTTTGAGGCTATGTGCTTTCCTTTTTCAGCTGGCATTCATTTAGTGAAGATGAAATCTGAGCCAGAGAGCTCCTAAAAATTTAATCTGGAAGTGTTGTAGTACTTCTTTTCTGAAAGTATTGTTTATTGATTTCTTGGAACTGTGGCAAATCTGATGTAAGAGAAATCTAACTTTGAAAAATAACTTGCAATGTTGTTATTGCCATTCTTGTTTTTCTTTTGTGTTGACCCATGTACCTTTGAGGTCTTATTCTGTAAATGTAAATCTTAATTCTTATTGGATTTTTTTCTTTTTTTTAAAAAAATGTTTTTCTTTCTTCCTTAAATACTAGATTAAGTTCATATGATTTCTGGATAAAATACATTTTGGGTTATAACGGGGAATCTGGCAGTTGTATCCTGAAGAGTTCTTCTGGCTAAAGTGAATTTAAGTAGTCTGTTCAGTTTTATAACTGAAAACAATAATTGGGTAAAAAGTATTCAGTGTGAAAAAAATAATTTTGTATGATGGTTGCCTTTCCTTCCAACTCTCTTTCAGCTAACGAGTACAAGAAAACTAAACACTGTATAAGTACCATGATTATTTGAAATACGTATAGGGAGTATTGCTTCATAGCTTCAAGCAACTACAGTATGTTGTTATACAATATCCATGGCAATACTGAATTTCTTTATTTATCTTTAAAGCATCAAAACAAGGAGTTAGATGCATACTCATTTACATCCACAGATATAGTATTTAAAAGCTTTGACAGTTGTCTTTACTAAGAATTTATATAGAAAATTTATCGAAAATGATAAAGGTAAAAGTCAAAATGTAATTATCTTGATGTCATCATCTGTGGTGTAATAAAAGAAGTCTTTTGGAACAAAGGTTATCCGGCACACATTACTGGTGCTTTGTGCTGGAAGTTACATAAAGTCTTACTGTGCCATAAACTGGCATGATGATATCTCATAAACACAAAAGCAAACTGAAGAAGGAATGTGGAGAACAGAGGATAAAAAGAACAAAACGTGATAATGAAACCTTGTAAGATCAAACACCAGGATTTACAAAAGCAAATCTGTCGTACAAAATAGCATATACACAAAAACTGTAAAAATGAGTTTCAGTGACTGATATGCTTGATTGGACTTAAAGAAGAGTTTCTCTGAACTTGCTTAGCCAGAAAATGAGATTTTTTTCCATAAATAAGTTAAACAAGGAAGCACAAGTGACTGGTAAGTTATTGAAGAGTAGCGTTGCCATAGGGGTAAATTTGATACAAACTTTTATTTAGATTATAAAAAGGATTAACCTATTAAGGAAGATTTAAATTAGGATTATTATCCAAGGAATTGGCTGCATGATTTATTAGGACTTAAATGAAACCAGGGTCTTAATATTTTAAAATACATTTGTGTTCTGAAAAAAAAAGTCGTTGGCATGCATATGAATGACAGAAATATCATACTTGCTCAAATAAAAATGTATGCATGTCACCTTTCTGTCAAAGTAAATAACGTGTTTCACTGTTTTTTATTGTATTGCTAACAGTAAACAACTACATAGTTTTTCATTTGTTATGTGTTGGCTCTATTCAAGATTTTCTGTTTAATACGTTAGTGATTGGAATGCTTGTCTGTGAGAACTGGGTTTCCTGGATCTGAGCTTGATGAATTCATTTTCAGACAGTAAGGAAAGAGACTGATCAGCTTGCCTAAGTGGTTGCAGATTCTTAAAATGGATTTATATGAGAGAAATCTTCTTTTTAAGATCAAGAGTAGCATCCTCTGCCTTTTTAACATTTTGCTTTCCTGCAACATTAATATTTTGCAAGTATCTTCTATGTATTACTATAAACTTTCACATTGAATCAGAGATTCTTGAATTGAAAATAGCTAGTTTGAAATAACTTGAAAAGGATAAAGGACATGTAAGGTGAGTTGCATGTAAGAAACTGAACCATTAGAACTGTACAGAAGTTGTCTGTTTTCAGTAGGCATTTGTTTTATTCTTTAATATGATTTTAATGAGCAAACTATAAAGTAACAACTTGTAAATGAAGGGCATGGCAAAATCTTTTGAGATGAGTTGTCCCAGTTAGTCACATTGCATTGCCACAATATTCTGCTGAGAAGTACAAGGGATGAAATGTGCCATAGGTTTAATTCATTCAGGCTCAGAATAATTAATAATTTAGGAATGTTTCAGTTCTTATTGATGCTTACGATCATAAGTGGTTGAATAGTGTAGGTACTGTTAGTGTCTGCACAGGAAATTCTTTGAGAGGGGAAGGAAGGACACTAGATTTTTAATTGTTGATTAGAGGAGGTGCTTTCTAGATTAACCCATTTTCCTAAGAATTTTCTTGGTTTGTATTATAGTCAGCTTTTTGTTTTGCAGACTCTCAGAGAATAGTAATATTTAGGTAGTAGGGATCAAAACAGTTTCTTTTCTCTAGCAGCTATAACAGTCTGAAGGATTGAGTAACAGCAATATAGTAGTTAATAATGCAAATTTTAATTTATATAATTAGCCAAATTTAGTATCCCTGAAATAAAAATGCCATATTCTTTTATATAGACAGATGCAGAAAAATAAAAGAGCATGGCAAAGAAAATGTATGTAGGTTTGCTTATGACTCATGAAATGTGATCGTTTGCCAAATTGAATTTCAGTGTACATCATCAACAGACCGTCACGGTAGCAACTTCTTAGTCTTAATTAATTTTCATACTTAGGAGAATTTATTTGGTTATTGAGACTTAGTGATTTATCTAGGCTTCTTTAGTATGCTGAAAATTTTATTCAACTTTATTTAAATAGCACTATGAAATGTACAATAGTAATTAACAGAGAGAACACTGAAAATAGTAATGTAAAAATTCATTTTTGTGTTATGGGATATAGAGTATCAGGGCAGATGTTTTGTTTCTAGCTCTGAACAAACATGAAGGTAAATATACTATGTCTGTATGGGAGATGTATTTCCTTCATTCTGAGATTTTGATGCTAAATGGTTTGGGTCTAAGTTTGAACATTATTTTTATAAATGCAAAAATAAACATTTTGTAGATGTCTGTAGAAAATGTTGAAAATGTCAGAAACCTTATATTAAGTTGAGTTTTTCATTTTAAAAAATTTATTACTCTTTGCGTTTTTTTAGGGGGGAGAGAGGGATGGAGATTTGTATAGGGACCTTTTTTTTCGAGGGGAGGGAAGTGTTGGTTTTCTTCTTCCCTTTTTTTTTTTTTTCCTCCTTTCAGGATTCATATTCTTTCTTGTTTTTTGATTTGATTTGTTACTACTTCTTTGTGGTACAGTAGCCATCAAGACTGCAGAAAAGAGAGAGAACATTTAAGTCATTACACTAATCCATCCATCGTCGTAATTCTTTCACTCCGTTTCCTTACTGGATAAATGAATTTCCTTGATGGAATGACATAAATGATGTCAGTATGTTACAGAGTGTATATATTTACATACATTTTAAGAAAAAGTCATGATGAGAAAACATAGTCTCTGATCTGTAACTCAAGATCTGTTTAACACGTGTATTGTTTTTTATCCAGAAGTATGGGTTGTGATTAGACTGCTGTGGCAAATCATTGACAGAAGAGGTGGCTGTTAGGTGTTGGAAGAGAACCTTTTTGTTTGTTTGTTTTATGCTAACACTGAAATGTGATGCAGTCATTGGCTATGGTCTCATTAGAGAGAAATTCTGGATGGAGTTTGTGTCAACCCTAAGGATACTACTTAAGCATTGCTGAATAAATCACTGGGATATCAGCATGAAAGCAGAAGGATTGGTTTTCATTCTGATAACATTGGTAACAACTCAGAATAAGTGTCATAAGGCCATAGTGGTATTTGGTAAAATGAGCAGACATGAACTCTTGGTTTTACGTATCACAGGTTTCTAAAGGGGAAATTTAGCCTAAGTGCATAGGCAGGCATAAGTTAGTGATGTGTTCAATTAAAAGTAGTTTCTGTGGTCATATTCATCACCTTCTGAATCTGCCTTCATAGTCAAGGAGGAAACTCTTTAAAGCTTTTAAATGTCTTCCTCCAAATAATAAGAATATCCCCAAAAGGCTCACTGATTGTTGTAGTAGATAACCTGTATAACTCTCTTAGGGTTTTTCCCCTTTCTTTTAATTAACATGTTTTTTTCTGCCTTTTTTGTTTCTGAAGAAAATCATCAAAACACAAAATCATGTAAATATTACTTAGACTTCCAAGCATGCCCCTACTTTTTGATAGACATGGTGGACTGGTGCATAGATGTGCTGAAAAATCTGTAATGTCATGTTTATCTCCACAAAGGGCAGCACTACCAGAGCAGTACTGTGTGTACAGCACCGGTTTTATTTGGTTTTAAGCACCAGTTTTATTTTCTTTGAAGATGATTGTTCTAATGTCTGTAGGTCTTTCTCTCCTGTCTCTTCAGACTCTTCATAGTTTGTACAGCTATCTAACCATTTCAGAAACTGTACAGTCAGTACATACAGCTGTATTTATAATATGAACTGTAGTTTGCATGTCTTAATGCAGGAAAGGTAAATCTTACATAAGTGCAGTCCTCAGTATCTGTTATGACACATGCAGAATTGATTAATATACCGTATAGGAAGATTTATTTCAAAAAAAAACACAGGTGTAAGCTAAATAAAGGAACTAAGGGTACCAAATAACAATGTCATTACTTACATTATTTCTTAAGTAAAAAATGGAGCTTTAAGGGAAAGGATTCTGGTGTTCTTCCTGTGACAGTGATTTCCTTTTTTGCTGGTGCATGAGTGCATGTTCCCTGGGCGTTTGGCCACAGGCATCATCCAACTTCTGAAGGAAATGCTTCAATCAAAGCATTGCAGGACAGATTTTCAGAAGCATGGATGTTAGGGATTTGGGAAGGTTTCAGTGGAGAAGGCCGCTGGAATCAATAGGAATCAAGGACCTTCCATTTGAGAATGGTGAATCTTTTAAAGATGGAATGGATGCAATCGTCCATTTTGGAATAACTAAGGGAAGACGTGTCTTTCCTGGGCTGCCTGCTCCCAAGAATAACTATTGCTCTGTGTTCCGAAGATGCTGTGTGGCTGACACAAAAAAAGGCTGATTTCTGCTCCTGTTTGTCAGGAGATTCCTCATGTCCTTACTGGCCTGTACAAAGACCCCTTTTCTTTCTGTCTTATGTCACAGTAGAGAGTACTTGCTAGGGAAGCAGAAGCTGTAATAGCTCAGCTGAAAAAGCTAGGACTTGGATATATGCATACCCTTGATTGGCGAATTTTGAGGAAAAAAAGGCTGGCATAAGGATAGGTTTTAGTGGCTGTGAGAATTCAGTTTATGCTGGGAAATTGTTAAAATGTAGAAAATGTTATTAACTAACTTGGAGTAGACCTAAAAGTGATTCTAGAAGAGGCAGCTGTATTAACGTTCCTGGGATTGATAGCATGGTGTGGGAATTGAATGGGGCTACTGCACCTCATGTGTAAGTATTTGGCATCGATTTTTTTTTTTTTCCTGCACATCTCTACTGTTAAGCTGACACTGTGACCAGAGGAAAAGCTGTGTCTTTAACGAACTCTCACCTGCTGTGTAGCACAGGCCCAGTCCGAGACGTTGGTGGTAGAAGCCTAGGGCAAATGGAGCCGTTCTAGACCAGCTTAAGGTTATTCCTCTGGGCCCAAGACCTCACAGGCCCTGACTGGTGTCTAGGCCATTCTGCACTGGGTGCCTGTGGTACCCAGTTCCTCGCCAGTTTTGGTGTCTTTCAGAACCTTTATTATTCTTGATGATAGCATTCATAGCATTAATTCTGACATGATTTCACTTTTTGGCTGGCAAAAAGGTTCCATCATCTTTAACCCCACACCCAATCTTGTGGCGCCTCTGGGAAAAGACGTTCAAGAGGTGTCAAAATGCTGCATGGCAGTGTAAGGAATGAGGAAAGAAGTGCGCGAAACAGCCCTGAAAACCTCAGGGTCTGAGAAAGAGGTGTTCTGGGTGCCAGACATGAGATTCATCTGCAGCCTGTGGGACAGCCCATGGTGGAGGCGGTATTTCATTGTAGTCCATGGGGTACCATGCCAGGACAGATTTGTGTGCTGGAGCAGTTGGATATCCCCCAAAGGAACTGCAGCTCGTGGAGGGCACACTGTTATGAACTGGCCCCAACCCATGAGATTCTTTACTTTATTTTCTCCTTCTTATTATTTTGATGAGGGAAAGTACAAGAGTGGCTGGGTGGCAATCTGATAGCCAGAAATGATCAACCCACCGCAATTTCTGAATTTTGTTGAAGTGTTGTTAAAAACTACAGCACTGCTGAATGTCACCGAGGAGGACTTGATTCTGTTTTGTCTGTTTATAAAATTGGTTTATCCTGAACTAATTGCACCCATGGGTATTAATTGTGTTCTCCCTGTAGAAAATAGAAACCTAGAAAGAAGTAATCTGTTGAAAATGTAGCATTTGTTGAAATTTTAATGAATATATTATTTTTTTTGAAAATACATCAAGCCTCAGAGAAAGTAGTGTAACTTCAGGGAGTGTGTGCCGTGTTTTTTGTGTAAATCTAAAACACTTCATCCCTCATAAATTCCTTAATTAGAGAGCATAGCACCATCGAATTTACAGTTGAAAGTCAAGAAAATGCTACTTAGGAAATCCAAAAATGAAAGGACTAAACCTTAGCCTAGTTGCATTCTGCTTGTGCATATGGCTTTAAATATAGTACCTGTCTCATAGAGCAGTATTAGTTTAGCTAGCATAATGTAAGCCACCAGGTGGAGTAGTGTTTCCATAACAAATGAAGAGAAATAGGAAGGACATGCTTATTTTTCTTTCCACTTTCATAATACAAATTGCAAGTGTTTTGGAGATACTAGCTCAACTTTTTATATAAATCCCTATCCTCATAAACACTGAATAAAGTAAGATGTTAACACATTTCTTAACTTTTAATAATAAGGTGTGTTTTGGATTTCTTGTTTAGATGAGGGAAAGTGAGAATGCTTTCCTTTTTCTTGTGACATTTATATTAACCTGAGATGATAAATAAATTGCATGCAAATTTCATTATAATTCTTTTCCTTTCATGTTTTTCTTTACATTCTAAACAGTATCTGTTTGGCATGTTGGTACTTCAGAAAAGCTAAGGTAGCTAATTTTCTGTTGTCTCTGAAAATTAATTCAAATACTTCTCTGTACAGTTCTTTACAATTAGAAAAGAGGCAGATAACTACTATACTATGCCGAAAATTGTTATTTGGGGAATTGTCTTGCTGTTGCACTCTCCTAATCTTTCTGTTTCTCCCCACTCCCCATCCCTCACGTTCTCCTAGGATCTTCTTGCACAAGAGCATAAAAGTGTTTAAAGTTTGCAGAATGAAAAGATGGCACAGGCAATGTTCGTACCACCAGGATCTGACAGCTTCTTCCATTTCACCAAAGAGTCTCTTGCAGCTATTGAGAAGCGTATTGCTGATGAAAAGTCTAATCGTGACAAAGATGAGCATAAAGATGATGGTGTTCGTGAAGAAAATCATCAAAAGCCAAGTAATGACTTGGAGGCAGGAAAGACGCTGCCATTTATTTATGGTGATATTCCTCCAGAAATGGTTTCTGAGCCCCTGGAGGACCTGGATCCATATTATGCCAATAAAAAAGTAAGTATTTACTAAGATTATAATTAGAGTATACCTGTTGAACTACAAAGTGGTAAATGCTGTAGTTTACTACCTGTTGAAGGTAGTCAGAAGCCCTATTGAAAGTATTTAAAAGTCAGTGATACCATGTTAATTGTTTTGAATCCAATATAAATATGACTGTGAGTCTTCTACTCAGGTTACTTTTTTATGATTTTTTTTTAATGTCTAAGATTTCCTTATGATGTTTTGAGTTAGTGGATTTTGGATTAGATGTCTTTTAATCTCCGGATCTGATGAAATGCTGAAGCACTGGAAAACTTCATCTTTCTGGCTACTCTGTTACTGGGGATTTGAGGAAACATAGTACTAAGATGTAGTTCAGCAGGCTAAGAAGGAAACTAATTAAAGCAGCTAAAGTTTTTGGTTTGTTTTCCTCAGAGAATTTAATTATTAGATATTATAAGAATTCTTGCACTATCTTCCAGTCTAGCAGCAGATTGACTTTGGATGAAGTGCTTGTTCTGTCTGTCATCTGCCAAAATGATCTACTGTCAAACATTCCTTAAAACCTTATTGAAGTATTTGAAAAAAAAAAAAAAAAAAAGGCAAAACAAAACTCAACTGGAGTTACTTGTTAAACTCTACCTGACTAAGGAGGGACATAAGTAAAAAATAAAAACGCGATTATTAGCACATGTTGCTGGCTTCATGTGATATAATTTCTGTGGATAGGTAAAAGCTCATGTGCAGACATGAGTTCGTTTTGCTAGATTTCGCTTCAGGATCACTGCACTTTTTTTTCTGAGTCTGACTAGATTTTCTGTCCAGTTACGTTTTTCCTGATGATTTTAATACCAATTTACCAGTAAGTAATCCTTCCCAGTACCGCCCCACAAGAAACATGAAGACAGTAATTGGTAGGACATCTTGAAGTCGTGTACCCTCAATATTATGTTACAGTGCAAGGAAGTTATTTAAAGTCTCTCCGTCATTCCTTTAAGAGTCACTTTATATCTTCATGTATGCAGAATTTTCTTCGAAATTTTACATAAATGTTTTTTTTTTTTAATGTAAAAGAGGTTTTGTGGCTCAGTAACAACAACAAAGTACTGTCTGCAAAACAGTATAAAAGCATCCGTGAGTAGCACATCCACTTCTGAAATGGGACTCTGTCTACTACTTCCTGTTTCTGTATTAAGACTTTGTTATAGGTCCAGAATAGACCTGAAAATGAAATCTAAATTGATGTATATTTATCTATTATAATGCAACTCAGTTTCTTTTATAGAGAAACTTAAAAAAAGGAGACAAGATCAAGGGTGGTGCCTTTAGCAAGTATAGATCTTAGATGATGAAAAGAGAAGCAGAATGATGTTCAAAATGAAAACAAAATTGAGTTTACTTTTAAAAGGCAGTACAGAGTAAGCAAGCGCTTATTTCATTGTGAAAAATCAATAAAATATTTGAATTAAAAACATAGAATAGGTTCTTGAAACAAAGAACTGGATAATCAGCAGGTTACCATCTTCCATAAGAAGCAACTCGGTTAAAGCAGTATTTTTCTAGTACAGAATGTTGAAGACTAATAATCAGGTGTAGTGTTTTCAGTTGTTTTAGTTGTTGTTTCTACTCCACGAGCTCTACTGTTAAATGATCTATTTATGTTACAATAGAATATTGGCATAAAACAGGAAGAATCAATATTAAAACCTACGTATTTCCAGACATGTGTCATTTGGGAAAATAATCATGAAATGCAGACTGACTTAAGTTTTCATTAGATAACAGTTTTAGTCTAAATCAAAAATGGTTGTGTAAATGGTACTAGAAATAACTGCTCAGACAATAAAGGCAGTAAAGTCTTTAAGAACCAGGATGTCTAATTTCAGAAGCAGTTTCTAAGTGCTGAAATGATTAAGTAGTTGCTGGTGAGTCTCCAAAAATGGTTGATTAGGTGCTGTGTTTTGCACTGCCAGGTTTCATCTGAAGTGCACGCAATATAGCTGCACACATTTTTAATGTTTTGAAAGGACAATTTTTTAATTATAGTTTTCACTTATTTACATAATGCAGGAAAATGTTGAAATGCAGACATTAAGAGCACAGAGAAAAAGAATGTATGGTTTTCAGTTTTCCTTGCTTATGTGAAAATACAGAATCAGATACTTGCTTGAATAATTTTATTGAAAATAAATTTGGCTACTTACATCTGTGTAAGTGCAGCCTCTATTTATGGTGAGGTTGCAAACATATCCTTAATTTCCTATTCTCTCTCTTTTTTAAAGACATTTATAGTATTGAATAAAGGGAAGACAATCTTCAGGTTCAGTGCCACCTCTGCCTTGTACCTTTTATCTCCTTTCAATATTATTAGAAGAATAGCTATTAAGATTTTAGTTCATTCATATCCTTTTTACCTAGTTTGCTTAAAATGAAAACATAATAATTACTGGTCTTTTGAAATATTTTATAATGATTGTTTGTTTGAGTATTTAAATGTGTTCATACCCTTAATTCTTTCTCTCAAAATGAATGAGGGCTAGCATGTATACCTAGTTTACATAATTAATAGTATAATTAATATGAAACATTTTTGCATTATCTATGGCATTTTTAGTCATATTAAACTAATTTGTATTGTACGTGTTGTCAGTGTTCTAAAGCCTGGTCAACTACTCATGTTTTGTGTGAAGCAAAATCAGCATTAAGAAAGTGTAAGTTCCTTAACTGCAGTCAACATTGTTCAGCATGCTTATTATGCTCACTATTTTGACAAACTGTGTATTCATGACATGGAATAAACTACCAGATTGGACAAAGAATGTGGAGTAAGTAAAATTATCTAATATATTTTTAAAATGGTTTTAAAATGAAAAGCTAAAGTAGGAGCTAAGCTGTGTGGTTTTACTTAATATCATGTGCAAAGCTGGTATTCTTTCTCTAGCCTGTTGATTAATACTAGCTGCAACTCAAACCACTACAGGCCTGCAGGCTGTAAGAAAAAAAGCTATGATATTGTTACCCTTTTTCCCTGAATAAAACTGATTTAATCCTTTTGATCATAATTTTTGTACTTATAATATTTTTGCGCTCTCTCCCTTTTCAGCCGTTCCGTTAGCATTTTTATTAAAAGAAAAAAAAAATAATAATCCTGTCAAACTGACACTGTTGCTTTTCAGTAAGATGCTTTGTATAGCCACTACTGAAGAGCCTTCATGCTTAACAAAATGTAAAAATTTAACACCCAAGCTTTTCGTATCAAAATATGAGGATTACTGTCAGACATTCTAAAGTCTGACTTTGGTAACTGTAGTAAACACTAAGTTTCACTTACCCATGGATTTTATTTCTGAAATGCCAACCATGCTGAAATTTTCACTTACAAAAAAAATATTTTCCTCATATTTGTACTGATTACTACTTTGGGTTCAAATTTCAAACTTATGCGTGCCAGAAACTGCAAAAATATGTTTCAGATTAAAAAGTAAAAATCCCATAAGTATTCAGAAGAATGGTGGGAAAGCAGTCATGTTTGATGTAAGTTCATAATTACCATTACAGTCCATTTAATAATCACTGCTTTTGAGTGGTTTTCTGTTACTTCTATATTGTTATATCACTGAATGACAATCTTAAACTTTTATTTTGATGTTTTCTCATAGGTACACTTTTACTGGTATTTATACTTTTGAATTTTTGGTAAAAATCCTTGCAAGAGGCTTCTGTATAGATGATTTTACTTGCCTTCGTGACCCCTGGAACTGGCTTGATTTTATTGTCATTTCCTTTGCGTAAGTATACATTTATTTGATTTAAGTAAAATACCAGCCAGAATTTTTTTTTTCTTAAATGGTAATAATTTGTTTGGGTTATGTTAGCTCATTTAAAATGAATTATAGTTGAATTGTGTTTCAACTTCTCCCATTTTAATGTTTGCCTTGATCTAGCACACGGCCGAATTAGTGTACTATTGCACAGTACAAAAGAGAAGTTACAATTGAACAATCTATTATAAAGTATATTTAAACAATAAAATCAGGGTAATCAGTTTCATATTAATTTACATTCAATGGAAATACTTAAGGGTATGCTTCCTAGGGAAAACTCCATTGAAACAGGAAAATATGAATGTAAGTCTTTCATTTAATGTTCCCCCTTCCTAAAAAATAGTCTGGATTACAGGTCCAGGTAAGTAACATACACTCTACCTTAATTCTGAGTAACTGTGATTTAATTCTACAGGTATATAACAGAGTTTGTAAACCTAGGCAATGTTTCAGCTCTTCGAACTTTCAGAGTATTGAGAGCTTTGAAAACTATTTCTGTAATTCCAGGTAAGAAGTAACTGTGTAAAATAGTAAGCTCTCTACATCACCTCTGTTTAATTCTGTGTGTGCTGTCATTGTGTTTGTGTGTGGAATCCCTCACTACAGATATGTGACAGAGTTTGTGGACCTGGGCAATGTCTCAGCGTTGAGAACATTCAGAGTTCTCCGAGCTTTGAAAACAATATCAGTCATTCCAGGTGAGAGCGAGGTTAAACACTGAGGCTGATTGAAATTTTCACAGAAGCTGAATTCATGTTTTTAACAGAAGGATTTAGGCTCCAGTCTTAACTTAAACTAAACTAAACTTGATTATTTTTCTGATTCTCTAAAACACTCAGCCTCAGAGTTTAATACATTCATGCATGAGAAATTGAATTATATAGCCTATATATTATGTAGCCTATAATTTCTATTTCATGATATCAAATTTTCTCTTCCACATGAAAGATCAAAATTAATTATCTTCTCATTTTTCTATTACTAATCTGAATGCTACCATTTATCAAAGACATTTGGGATTGAAAATTTCAATGCATTTTAAAAGCTAAATCCTTGATAAAGGAATAAGAAAATAAGGAGTAGCATGGGGATTGCATGATGTATTATCTTGAGATGCCTATCTTCACCAAATCACCTCCAGCTGAATAGGACGCATTATAATGGTACCATTAAAATCTCTGCTGCAATGCTATTGTGTTTTGTTTTTTGCTTGCTGTTATAGAACCAATATATTGTGAATTGGATAAGGACACTGGCACAGGTTTGGAGGAAGAGGCATCAAGCAGAAAATAAAACTGGAACAATTTTCTTCACATGTAGTTAACATGTACAGGGAGCATGAGTAAAAAACACTACTTGTTTATTTGTAGAACGGGTGTTTTGGAATGCCTACCATTCATAGCTTCCGATTAGTTTATCAGGAGCTATGGGACTTACTGATATCTTTTTCCTTTGAAAAATATTTTAAGACTATTTTCATGCAGCTGTGCATGATGTTTAATAGTGTGTTGGAGTAATCCACATTTTATTTTAGCTTAGGTAAATATTTAATAAAAATCTGCCTCTGTTTGCAGGCTTGAAGACTATTGTGGGAGCCTTAATTCAGTCTGTGAAGAAGCTCTCAGATGTAATGATTTTGACTGTGTTTTGCCTGAGTGTGTTTGCACTAATAGGACTGCAGCTGTTCATGGGCAACTTGAAGAATAAATGCTTGTTATGGCCATCAAAAAATTCAACGACTTTTGAAAAATACGTAGCTCCATACTTTAATGGTACAGAGTTTGACTGGACGGCATACATTGAGAATGGAAGTAAGAAACACTGCTGAAATAATGTGTCGAAGTATTTGTGTATAAGCACACATACGTGCACAAACACATTAGATTACCATGTCATGTTATAGGCTGAAGATAAGTATCAATGAAATAGGATGACAATGAGTACATATTTTATATCATGCCTCCCAAATTCACACTGACATGATTGTTTTTTCCCTTAACTGCGCTTTGAAACATAATTGTAGGGTTAGGTTGGAAATCACTGAATCATGCAGGTTGGAAGAGACCTCCAGGGTCATCCGGTCCAGCTGCAAGGTGTCATTAGAGCAGGCTGTTTAGCATCATGTCTAGTAAAGTGCTGAATGTCTCCAAGGATGGAGACACCAAAGCCTCTCTGGCCTTGGAAGAGGTGTTTTTTGGTTTTTATTTGGGGGTGGGGGGTGTAACAAATCAAGATTGCATCTTCTGACACTTACATTACTGTAGTTTGGTGTAGTACTTCCTTGCCTTAATTGTAGTAATTTAGCATTTCTTTTCTTTTAGGTCATTTTTATCGTCTAGAAGGACAAAAGGATTATCTGCTTTGTGGCAATAGCTCAGATGCAGGGTAAGATACAATGAAAACTACATACCACCTGTTTAAACAAAATGTAAACAATACCACTATAAAGTTAAAAAGCTAATTTAGCTACCTAAATCCATAATAAAAAATGCACGGTCATGGTTCATAGTAACTAACCACTTGAATGAGTAAAAATACTAAGTGAGAAAATATTTTGCTGTAAATTTAAAAACTCTAACTAGACAAATACTATTTCAGCAGGTAGATATTGCATTATCAATGACTTGAGACTGTACTTCCATATCAAAGACTTCAAGTCATTTCATATCTCTAAAAAAGGCATGGGGAACTGGGACTTAAGACCGACTTTTGGGAGGACATCTTCATTATTCTTCTGTCTGTGGACTTCATGCATGGCACTATCTTGGTCTCTCTTTACAACAATTCTTTGTAATAAAATAACATTACTAGACTGTAGTGATATAGCAGTCCATCCCTTATTTTGGATAATTATGTCTAAAACAGATATACTTAAGCTTTTTTTGTAAACATTTTGTGTGTAAATATCAAGTAATGTTATATATATGCATACATACGCAGACACGCATATGGAAAGAAATCTTTATAGTGTCTTTCAATTAAGTTTTTTGGTGGCAAAACCTCCTCTAACCCTTAGGAATACAATCGTAACAGAGATAATGTGCCTACAGAATTGGATCACCTACTATCAAAACTGATACATACAGTTTCAGGAGGTTAAAATATTATCACTGGCAGTTATTTCCTGTTGTGGAATTGTTAACTTGACTATTTCACAAGCCTGAAGAAACCAAGAAACCTGGTATGCCAACCCTGCAAGCATGCAAAATTCAACAAAAAAATATCTATACCGACTCTTTCTCTTGCATGGAACTGTTCAATTTATGGAACCTCTGTATTAAGCAAATATATTATCTCCATTGAAGAGGCACCTGCAGATATAGTATCAATCTGTTAGGAATAAGTTTTATTTTGTGTATAATGGTGAAAAGTTTGAAAGAAAGATTTTCATTTACTTGTTTACCATTTGCTGGGTTAGAAAAAAGAGCACTGTTCTCCTTTCCTCAATAATTTTTAAAGTGTAAGCCACAAATAGCAGCAGCCACCTTGTCAGATAAGGTCTAATTAATCTTTTTTGGAAATTCAAGGCACAGTAATTTAAAACCATTTTAATGACACATGTTTTTTTATACACATTACTTTTTTTTTTCCCTAGTAAATGTCCAGAAGAGTTTATCTGTGTGAAAGCTGGAAGAAACCCTAACTATGGATATACTAGTTTTGACACATTCAGTTGGGCTTTCTTGTCCCTGTTTAGGCTTATGACACAAGACTACTGGGAAAATCTTTATCAGCTGGTAAGCATATGATAAAAATCATTTAGTGTCTAACTGTCCCCAAACCAAACACAGAAAGGGCCTTTGTTTATATTACATACCACAGCTATTGATAGCAGTTGAAGAAGTGCAGTATTTATGAAAGAAAGCAAATTCAGTTGCAGAATTAAGCAGACATGGGTTCTTAGTACAGAATCTCACATGATTTCTGAAGAGGTGTGCACATTTTTGATCCTTTCTTTCATTTTTACAATGTATTTTAGCTAACAGCAAAACATGAATCTTAATTTGTCTTTGTATAAATTAGTTCTCTCACCATAGTTTTTTCATGTTTGTGAAAATCTGTTTTAATAACTATTATCTTTTAAATTACTAAAGTTTTGTCCTTTTAAAATTCAGTCAGTGTTTAGGAATTGCAGAATTGATGCATGTCTTCACCAGATGGATCATTTCTCTTCTTCTCCTCTAGACGTTACGAGCTGTTGGCAAAACATACATGATATTTTTTGTTCTGGTCATTTTTCTGGGTTCCTTCTACTTGATTAACTTGATTTTGGCTGTGGTTGCCATGGCCTATGAAGAACAGAACCAAGCAACTATGGTCGAGGCAGAACAGAGGGAGGCAGACTTGCAGCATATGCTTGAACAGCTGAAGAAGCAGCAGGAAGAAGCTCAGGTATTTTCTAAAAAAGAATTTGAGCATTAGCATATCTCTTTGTATGATATTCATGTGGAACAAACCCAGCAATTAGATAATACACTCTAAAAGTAATAAAAAGCCATAGAGAAAGCAGTCTAAAAATACTTGAGATATATAAAGGCATGTGTATTTCTTTTTTAATGTTGATGTCTAAAGTTTTAATGGTCTTCTGATCTGAGAATAGAAAATACAAATTGGAATAGTAGTTTTTTTAATAAACATTTCTTATCAGGAGCTAGTATTTAGTAACCTGGCATGCTGAATTTCTCAAATTCTCAACTTAAAAGTAATTCTAGTAGTTGTGAAGTGTTTGTCAAGCCTTGGTTAAAGTTAAATATATTTTTGTCCATAAATTTTACTTACTTATACTACCTGTGTTATCACTAGCGAATCTAAGACTTGCAAGCTGCAAGTAATACCCCCAAAGTTTCTTCCCTAATAGCAGCTTTTAGGGAAGCTGTTTACAATAACAGCTAAAATCAGTTTACAAAGATAATACAGGCTGTATTAACGTAGTATAACTGCATTTAGCTCTTTTGCATGCAATTGCATTCACTGAAATTAAAACAAAAAAAATCTACTGCTATTTTTCTTTTTTAAACAACAAATCCACCTAGGCTTTTGTCACATTTACAAGTCATGTGGTATAAACTTCAGAAACAGGCACTATAGCATTCTTAAAAGATTGTGGAATTTTAAAGCATTTGATCATGCACATATGTTTTAGATGTTGCGTTAAATAATTGCTTTGACAGGCAATAGCAGCAGCTGCAGCAGAGATGACAGAATTAAGTGGTGAAAGTGGGATTGGTGGACCTTCAGATAGTTCTTCAGAAGCATCCAAGCTTAGCTCAAAAAGTGCCAAAGAAAGGAGAAACAGAAGGAAGAAAAGGAGGCAAAGGGAACTCTCTGGGGAAGAAGATAACACAAAGGAGGGAAAGCTTTCAAAATCTGAATCAGATGGCAGTATCAGAAGGAAAGGCTTCCGTTTTTCTTTTGATGGGAACAAACTTGCTTATGGGACACAGCTCACATCACCCCACCAGGTACTGTGAATAGTGCAGTTTTTGTTGTTTGGATTTGTGGTAACTGTAATATGCAGCAAACTTTGCTGTAACTTTGTAAAGTAATACAACCTAGGAAAAAGAATTTTGCATTGCTTTAATTACCAACTGCATCAAACAAGAGTTTGGAGGTTATTTTCTTGTTTGGGATCTGGTGGGTCTCAACATGGTGCACAGCAGTAGTACACTTTCATAGTTCAATTGAAGTAGAAATTAATTTTTAATTCATAAAAGGAAAATTTAAGTGTAATGTATCAGGGTAGAAGACTAAAAGTATGAAACAATATAATTTGACATAATGCATAATCTACACGGATTGTTAGAATTCGTAAAGTCTTTATTTCCTCTATAATATGTGAATGGAAACTGCTATAGCCTCATGCATGTTCACTTTTTGTTCTCTGATAATTGTTTTAAGTGGACTGTAAATTTACCCATTCAGATGATTCTCATCTCTCATGTGTCTGAAGTCTATCTAAGGCACTGTATTAAGAGTAAAGCTGAAAGATTTGGGGGGAATATATATATATATATATATATATTTCATAGATACAGATGGTGTATATTAAAAATCTGGTGACTTTGTTTATTTCCTTTACAGTCTTTACTAAGTGTTCGTGGCTCCCTGTTTTCTCCCAGACGTAGTAGCAGAACAAGTCTTTTCAGTTTTAGAGATCATGGAAGAGAGATAGGATCTGAAAACGACTTTGCTGATGATGAGCACAGCACATTTGAGGATAATGGAAGCAGAAGAGGTTCTCTTTTTGTGCCACTCAGACACAGTGAACGACGCAGTAGTAACATTAGCCAGGCCAGCAGGTCGTCAAGAAGGCCGACACTTTTTCCAATGAATGGAAAGATGCACAGCACTGTGGATTGCAATGGAGTGGTTTCCTTAGTGGATGGACCACCGTGTCTCTTGTCACCTACAGGTCAGCTTCTGCCAGAGGTGATAATAGACAAACCAACAACTGATGACAATGTAAGAAAGTTTTTAATTACTCCAGATTTCAGGATTAGAGATCAAGGCTGATCTGTAAAAGTTACTTTCAGAAAAAAATTGCTATTGCAGAAACTTCCTAGCATAAATCACATCTTATAAGTATATTATGATTGAACTTGTTTGGAATTTAAGTATTGGTAAAGAAAGCATGGGACTGGGAACCAGAAAAAGTCATGCTTCTGGTGAATTTGCAGTGAATCCAGTGAAAAATTCACGCTTCCACTGAGAAGTGTCAATTTGTTTCTTTGGCCATAGCCTCCTCCAGAATTTGCTTATGTCTAATAAGAAGTTAATAGTAAACTATAATGCAAAGATAATCTGGAAATTAAATATCAAGGCTTAATACTTTATAAGGTATTTTATAAGGTGCTTAACAGTATTCAGAAGTATAACCTGAAAATACCCATTTTCTTTAAACAACAAAAAAAAAAAGGTGGAAAAAAAAATTCTAATGTCATAGCACGAATATGAACCTGTGTATATTATGAATCCATTGAAAGTGAAGAGTCTTTTTGATGCCTGTTCTGTCAGCATTTCTAAAGGTAAATTATATTTATCTCCTCCCCCCCCCCTTTTTTTTTATAGAGCACTACTACAGAAATTGAAATAAAAAAGAGACGTCCAAGTTCATATCAAATACCGATGGATTTGCTGGAGGATCCCAATTTAAGAGAGAGAGCTATGAGTATAGCTGGCATTATCACAAATACGATGGAAGGTGTGTTATAACTACAGATTCATGAACTTTCTTGAGTTAGTCATAGGTGTGAAGGTATTATATCACATGCAAATACAGAAGACTAAAAATAAGTAGCCATTGCAAATGCATAAAATGAATGGTAGGACAAAATGAAAAAAGAAATGAAGGAGCCTGATAAACAGGCTAAACTAAAAAAAAAAAAGTATTATAATAAAACAGACAAAATGTATGTGTACTATACTACTTACTCATATTGGAAGAAGTGCCTTGCGATAAGTCTTCTGGTAACCTATACTATAAGAAGGTAACATAAAATTAAAAGCCAGGCCTTAGTTAATAGGAAGAAGGAAATTTATAGTGGTAATTTCTTTTGTAGTAGTGAAATTATTACTGAAATTCATAAAAAAGCTTGAATAGTTAAAAAAAACAAAACTGTTTTTGCTGAAATTAATCATATTTTTCTTGCAAATCAATAGTTAGAAATTTGAGGGGACTGTGAATTTGGAAGTTTTTCTATGAAAAGTGTCCTTAAATTTAAATAGGGTGTTTTTGAAAATAAGGTTGTGTGATAAGTAGACAACTTTTTTCAGTTATTAGCTGGAAACCCTTATTGATTTTCTTCTAGTCTTCTGAAACGATTTCATTCAGCAACTATAATTTCTAAGAAGGTTCCTCCAAACATCCTTAATGGTTCCAGGAATATAAACGTGAAAAAGCAGACCAAACAAAAATATATCGCTTTCTTCACAAATTGCTTACTCTGCATTTCTTTTTTTTTTCCCCCCAGAACTTGAAGAATCCAGGCAAAAATGTCCACCCTGCTGGTATAAGTTTGCCCACACTTTCTTGATTTGGAATTGTTGGGAGCCTTGGTTAAAAGTGAAGAGTATAGTTTCATTTATTGTAATGGATCCACTTGTTGATCTTGCTATCACTGTTTGCATAATTTTAAACACACTGTTCATGGCCATGGAGCATTATCCAATGACTGAAGCTTTCAACAATACACTTAAAATAGGAAATCAGGTAAGTCCACCAAATGATTTGATGCAGTCTGAACATTGTTTCTCCTTGAAATATAATTACTTTTGTTTTTATTATTTTTATCATCATCCCATAATGTTAAAGGTTTCATCCAACATGTTAAAGGTTTATTTTTACTAAACATAGTCTAAAAATAACATTTGAGGTATGTTGTATTGAAGCGTATGATTACCATACTGACATTTCTGCAAATAGAGTTTTCAATGACCAGAGTTTGGATGACAGAAAACCAAAAGAGAAATCTGACTCGATTTTGTTTAGTATTGCAAGAAAAGTGGGCGCCAAATTAGATGCTTTCTACTGTATCACTAAAAGCACCAAAGCACCAGATGTTGGATATTGTTATGGATTAATATTTTGCTCTGTTATTTTTTGCATTTTTTTTTGTAATTTTGTTTGGAGTGTTGCTTCGACTGGTCTATAATAATTTGGAAGGGAAAGAACTTGGGGTTTATACCAAGAGTGTCTGTTGATACAGTTGTTTTCCCTTTGAGGTGGTTTTGTACCCTGTCTGTAGGTGGTTTGGTTTATTTCTTTGCTTGTTTTTATAATGGCAATACTACAGATCATCTGCTATACTTCTCACTTATGCTCATTTTAAGTGGAATTTCTGGTGATTGTGGTGTAATTCAGTTATTACAATAAATGAAATTCCAGTACATATTGGGAATATATTCGGCTTAAGTGCAGAGATGTTAATGTGTCAACATTGGAATTGTATCTTGGTATTTTTAGTCAACACAGAGATACTTCGATTGTTTACATGGCATAAGAGATCATGGTGGAAGATAATCATTTCACATCACCATTTTAAAAAAAGATTCAGGGTGTATTTGAGGAGAACAGTATTTGTGTAGTTTCAGCAGTTGATTTCTTGCTTTTTGAACTCTTCTAAAGATTGTCAAATAATATTCTTGGTTTTTGTAATAAGCTTGTTTATATTTCTAGTAAAACGTGTTTTTTGAAGTTCTGTAGATGCTGGTGGGTATACATTTACAGTAAATACGATGAATTTACTCCCTTTTCAGAAGTGTTGTTTGCCTTCTTCTTCATCTGTAGCCTGTCAGAGGCAGAAAGAAGTTTTGCTTCAAGCATGAGCCTTGACAAAACTGGCCTTTTTTTGCAGATAGCAAAAAAATACATGCTTATTGTCACTGAGAGTTCTCCTGAAGACTTCATTTAATAGCACATCACTCTCCACCTGATGACCAATTCATATTTTTTCCACACGTTAGCTAAAGCAGCTTCCATTGTGACAAGAGAGACTTTATTATCTTGCTGGGGAATGTTCTTTTAATTAGATATAGGGCAGATGTGGGGAGCAAACAGGAGGCCCATTAGGTATAGATTATTCTTCATGAGTCACTGAATGCATCTTGGGTTTAACTAAAAGTTAATAGAGTTACTCTACAGCTCCTTTTGATTTTGCCACTTTTCTTCTCTGTGATGTTCAACTTGTGATGATTTTCCTTATTGACATCCTGCTGTAAGAAGTTTGTCGCTATTAAGTTATTCTTAGTCATCTGGTTTAACTTATTCATACTCATCTATTAAGTAATAATAAACATTCTTCCTTTAGGTTTTTACTGGAATTTTTGCAGCAGAAATGGTTCTCAAGATAATTGCCATGGATCCTTTCTATTATTTCCAAGTTGGCTGGAATATTTTCGATAGCTTTATAGTGACCCTTAGTTTGGTGGAGCTTTTTCTGTCAAATGTGGATGGATTATCTGTTCTACGATCATTCAGATTGGTAAATAAATTAATGATGATAATTATGTATAGAATTCTGAATTTTAATTGTACCCATGTAAATAGACACAGTATTTTTATACTCATATTAATATTACATTAATACTATATTTTTTTTGGAAGTGTCACAGGATATCTCTGCAAACAGGTTTTTCAAAATTATTTACGTAATCATGGAATAATGTGTTCCATTTTATGGTTCAGAAGAAGCTAAGTTTGTCAAGGGGAAGAACTGTGATACCGTTCTAATTGTATTAACATGAATGGGTAACAGCATAGTGAGTGTACAATTTACTTAGTGCATACTGAGAGGAGATGTAAATAAATAAAACATTCGTAGTCTTCTGTCTGCTCCTATGCGGAAGTTGTCAAAAGTTTATTCTTTTTTAAAAATTTGGTCTTTTAAAATGCAGGATTTATAAATCTGATAAATTAATTTTAACAGGTCATTTTTTCCTCTTGGCAAAAAAAGTAATGCTTTATTTTAATAGAAAAAAAATGTAAAAAGAAATTAAATTAGAAAAATATTTCCCATATTTTGCGTGTATTCAAAAACAAAATATGTTTTATATAGTTTTTATTTTGGGTGGAAAAAGTGAGAGTTATACGTTTTTCCTTCGTAAGTTGTAAGGTTTGACTTAGGGCTTATGTTTGGCTTTTATTTCCAGACTGTAGGTCTGCTCCTTTTTCTGTTTGCTGGAGACAATATACTTTTAAAAGATTCATCCTTTGAGGGTTTCAGAAGACTTTTTTTTTCTTTCAGCAGAATTCTGTTGCACCTTTTTTTTTTATGCATTTCTGCACAAAATGGTTGAGATATGTGCTGCTGTGTTCAGAATTCACTAGCTAAATAAATTCCACTAGTATGCTGTTTCACTCATGTAGAAGAGAATACAGATATGCTATACGAAAGATAAGGATAAAAAGGTCTAAAATTTATAAGCCTAAAAAGAGCGGATTTAATGAAACTCCTGTTTCTGTATAAGCTATGGATGCTGGAAACCTGTTGAAGGTTACTTAGTTTTTATTTTCTTTTTTCCTTATTATTAAGAGACACTGGTCTGTAATCTGTTGTTTATTTCTATAGCGTTTTTATAACTACTACAAATAATGTCTCTATTTTCATTTTTCAGCTTCGAGTTTTTAAATTGGCAAAATCTTGGCCAACTCTAAATATGCTGATAAAAATTATTGGCAACTCAGTAGGGGCTTTGGGGAATTTGACCCTGGTGCTGGCCATCATTGTGTTCATTTTTGCTGTGGTTGGGATGCAGCTGTTTGGGAAAAACTACAAAGAATGTGTCTGCAAGATCTCTACCGACTGTATACTTCCACGCTGGCACATGAATGACTTTTTCCACTCTTTCTTGATTGTGTTCCGAGTGCTGTGTGGAGAATGGATAGAAACAATGTGGGACTGCATGCAGGTTGCAGGCCAACCTATGTGCCTTACTGTCTTCATGATGGTCATGGTGATTGGAAACCTAGTGGTATGTAGTCGGAACAATTTGAGAATTCATGTAGAGAAAGAATGGTAACAGAACCAGTAATTAAGTGGTTTATAGCATTAAATGTGTTATTTAAATGTTTTGTATGATTTTCAATGTTATGAATATGGATTCTGAAATAGAGTTTTCTGCTCGTTAGATTTCTGGTCCTATGTAGAATCCTCAAAATTAACGAAGGGCCTGTCAGGGTATGGAGTACAATTCAGAGAATATGGGTGAGAGGGAGAAGCATGATGTGTTCATATTTTTGTGGACTAGTACTTGTTACTTAGAGTAGGATGGGCCCCACAAGCATTACACTCCCAAAATGGGAGTTTGCTTTTTGCAGAAGAGGACTTTCTTCCTAATTAACTTCAAATCACACATAGCCATTCCCCCCCCCCCCCCCTTTTCTGTCCAAATGACTGCATTAAAATTCTTAGACTGAAGTTAAAGCCATTTTAAACCTTGCTTGCTCCTAACATATTACACAGATAGGGTAAGGAAACTGGAATTGGAAGGCACTAGTTTTGCATTAAAACAGATGGAAATATTTAACATTTTCAACTCTTCAACTTTTTTCTTCCTACTTCTTAGGTGCTTTTTATAAACATCAGGAGTTGGACTCGATGATCCTTGTGGGTCCCTTCCAACTCGGGATACTCTATGATTCTATGATTTTAAAAGCAGTCTTTATTGCATCTTCTTTTTCTCCGAAAGCATCAGACCAGTTTGTACATTAACATGTATAAATTTATTTTAAAATGTTTTATATTTACTAACTCAACAGCATTTGAGGCCTTCGTTGCTCAGCCTTTTGCTCTGCTTTTCTCATTACCCACAGAATCTTTTCATGCAGTTCTAGATCTTTTCTTTAGGCAACTGTCAGCAGCAAAAGAGCTCTTGAACTAGCCATCCTGGTCTCATTCTTAAATAATAAAATTTCTAATAGGAATAAGCTGATTATCAAACCAGTCATGCCACTAGTAGCACGGCCACTTTCTCCAGGATTTTCTGCAACTCTGTTGTCTTATAATAAAAAAATAATAATAATGAAATGAGTTTCCAAGCAACATACCCTCCTCAAATAGCTTTATAAGCCACAAGAGAGAAATCTGTGGAATGTAGTATTGAACTCTGAATTTTTTTAGAGTATTCACTGTATTCTGATTTTATACCATAGCTCTAGCAGATTTTTTCATTTATTTATTTTGAGTAGACAATCTCTACTCCGTCTTCAGGGCTCTGTTATCCAGTTGTCTTTCTGTATTCCCAACATGTAGTTTTTACCCTCTTTTCTTCAGAGCTGCCTAGAAGGGCCTGGTCTAAAGAATTTGAGCTGCTACTCTACAAGTTCCTTGGCTACTTCAATCTTAATAACTTTTGAGCTCTTGGTAAACTCTGGATTTATATAACTGAAATTTATTCTATGTTTTGTCTTACAGTGGGAAGAGGATGAGAGCTAAGTAAGATTTGGGGAAGGGGTTGCTTCATGTGTTTTAAGTCACAGACAGCAAAATACTTGTGTGGGTTTGGACCAGCCTTTAAGAAAGCTCTTTTTGCACAGATCAGCTATGCCTTGCTGCAGAGGGCTTCTCTGTGCAAGAGAAGTTAAAACATTTTGGATCTGTTCAGTCAGTACCAAAGATATTAACTTCTAGCCTTAATACCCTTCCACAAACATGAGCAGAAGTGGAATTTACAAGTGTTTTTGTAGTCATACAGCAACGTAAAACTACGAAAAGCAACTGCGTTGAGTATAGAGCAGGTGTTGTGCTTATATTGCATTTACATTTTATTTACTGTTTAATTTCCAGAATCATATACAGCAGAGGAGAGCATGTCTAAGCTGTTCATAATAGGTGATAGAAGAACCATGTCAATGAAAAATTGAGAAAACCCAGCTCTATTGTCTTTGTTTTTAGGTGTTGAACCTTTTTCTGGCCTTGCTGCTGAGTTCATTTAGTTCAGACAGCCTTTCTCCTACAGAGGATGATAACGAAATGAATAACTTACAGATTGCTGTTGCAAGAATTCAGAAGGGAATAGATTATGTGAAGAAAAAAGCAGGTGAATGTGTCCAAAAATCTTGTTGGGGGAAACAAAGAGTTGTAAATGAAAGAACAGCAACAGATCAGTTGAATGATGGGAGACACCATTGCATTTCCAACTGTACCATTGCTGAAATAAGGATAGATACAACTTACCACAGAAATGAGAATGGAACAGCCGGTGTTGTAGGTAGCAGTGATTATCCACCATTCATAAACAACCCAAGCCTTACTGTTACGGTACCAATAGCTGTTGGAGAATCTGATTTTGAACATCTAAATACAGAAGAGTTTAGCAGTGACTCAGATTTGGAGGAAAGTAAGGAGGTAAGATTTAAATTGTTTACATTCTATATGAATTAATTGTTTTGATCTTCTGACATATAACACTTGTATTCTTTCATAGCATGGCTCTTCCTGTTTAGAAATAGACAGTGATTACAATTTGAGATTGTTAGACTAGACTGAAAGTGAATAAATTGTGATGCATTGGGAAAAGTATGGCTAAAGAGAGTAGGAAATCCAGGCAGAATTATATAAAGACACATAAAACAATTTATAAAAGTGTTTTGAAAAGCAAGGTTTTCTAAATTTTTCAGGTGGATAGATAAACTGGTATGTATGTTTAATTAAACAGACAAAAGGCATATTGCTTTAGTATATTATCATCATAATATTTACATGAAGTAAGGATGAAAGTAAACTGCTATTAAAAAAAACAACTAATGGATATCTTAAAATAATAATATTAATGCCTTTCCTATCTGATTTTTAAAGCTTACTGCGTTCAGAATTATTGGTATAGCATAAGCTAACAAGGTACTAACTCAGGCTAATCAGAGCAGTAAATTTTCCAGTTCTGAAGTTAGAATGATTAGGAAAAGCCAAGGGAACAATGGCAGTATTATAAGGTGAATTTACCAAATAAACAGGATGAGAAAAAATAAAATGTTTACTTCTTGTTTATGGGAGTTTTGAACTAAGATGAATTTGCCTTGTTCTTTCCAAATTTTAGAAATAAGCTTGTTGTAGCAAAGTGTAATCACATTAAATTTGAAAGGTGTAATAAGGTGACTCTTTAAGTGTTTCTTTTATTGTACAGGGAAATATTTAATAATATTAGACTTGTTTGCTGTCTGAACAACTCATTTCCTGACACTTGATTTCCTCCATCTGCTTTTTGGAGGTTCTATTTCTTTGTGTGTTATGTTAACCTTTCAGCTGAGAAGACCTTAGATGAACAAAAGACCTCCTCAGAGTGAAACAGAAAATATTTATAGCTGCTGAACAGCTGCTACATCTTTTGCTTACTCTTAATGTGAATAAAGGATACTGGCCTTAGTGTGTTTAAATCTTGGTTGTGTGGAATATCTGATGATATTGATGTTAATTTTCTCCTGATTGGGTAACTGTTAAATCTACACCTTACCTGGAAATTATGCAGAAATTGAAGACACCTGGTTCTTCACTATTCTATATTTAAGAGTTGGGTAACAACGTCTGTTACAATCCATAATGTACCTTAAATTATTGATGATATTGCTTACCCAGAAGTTTTCATGTTTGACCCAGTAAATTGATTTTATTTTGCCATGTGGCTTCTTTCTGAAAGCATGTCCTAGATACACGTTTAGCATGTAGGGAAGACTGGAAATAACCTTGAAAATAAATTGCAAGGAAAAATATATCTCTGTTAATAACTAGCATTGAAAGGACTCTTAAAGCTCAAATATACATACTGTAGATGTAGCTTTTTCTTTCGTTTTTTTTTTTTTATTTCTTTAAATTTCAGGCCCAAGTTCAATACACATTTGTGATCTTCAGATATTATTCTAGTTTTATCTGTTTCAATATGTCCTTAGATAAGCTTAAAGCACTAATCAATAGCAATAAATATTATGTTTTGCAAACGTGTAACGTATCTTGAAAACACATATTTAAATAAGTAGGAATCCATACTTCTGCTGTTTCCAGTACTCAAAAAAAAAAAAAAAAGGGGGTACCATGTTTTAACTTCATTGCGTACCATTCTTACTTCTCACAGGAGTAAAATCAAGCTGGATCATTCAAGAACGCAGCTCTGGTGCTTTTTAACCAAGCAGAGCAACGTGTCAGCATGTTTAAACAGGTTACCTAAACAAATCATGCATATATGATCACTTTTGAGATTGACTGGCCTGCATGCTACTCAGCTACAATATATTTTTCCCCATCCATTGCAATGTAGTGGAAACATGCACAGCCACTGAGTCCTGTGACTCATATCACAGCATGGTTGGGGGCAACCCCAACGTGTTCCTCCGTCCTTGTTACATCTTTAGTATTTTATGTACTACTTCTGTGGCATAAGCTGCATGCTTTGTAGGCTTTGATTACTGTTAACTGAATTAAATGTCAAGACTGTTCAAGTTTTAAAGAGATTAACAGCCTATAACTTTATGAAAGTGCAAAGGTAATTTTCCCTTTTTTTTGTTCATCTGTTGAACCATGTTTTTAGCTGTCATGTAATTACAAACCTTTTCTGATCATATTCATTTGACCATTGCCTATTGATCTTCTTTATTATTACAGTTTTGTGTATGCTGAAATGTTTATATCTTTTAACATAAATCGTTTCATGTCTATTCACAATGTTTTTATCATTTACACTGCAGTTTTTCTAATTTGAGAGAAGCTAAAATAATAGGATGAAAGACACTCCTGGGAACAATCAAACAAGCCTTTTTTATGCATATGTGTAGTCCTTTTGAATTTAGATGTAATAATTTAGTTTTACTCATGAAGTTTGCATGTGTCTAAAATTGGAAGTTAGTAACGCATCAGTTCAGCTCTTTGTCAATAATTGTTGTTTTTTGTGAATTTAGTCCATTTATTTGGGTGTTTTGTTTATTTTATTATATTTTTTTAGAAAGACAAAACATTTTAACCAGAAAATCTGTGTAGGATTTAGGTGTCTAAACAAATCTGGGTATTTTAAAATAATTCAAAATGAGGAAGATAAGCAAGAAAAATCAAAGTTAGGAAAATCAAGAATAAGGCTTAAATGAAGGCATTTATTAAAAATACAAAATAACAACTAGTACCTTCCCAAATCTCTAAACTAAGGAACTCCAAAACTACCAACCTGTGTATTTCCCGTTCATCATTTTCTCTTCTGAATAGGCAGGCAGTTCCACTTGCCATTTAGGAATCATTGATGTACTCCTTTTCCAAATACATTTTTTTTCATGTGTTTTTGTTGTGGGATTCTGCATTATCTCTCATGTACTCTTTTGTGCTATATTATATACTAGAAGTATTTCAGGTATCTATTTTGTGACTGAGGAGCCTGCCTCATTCAAAAAGATGATCAGTCTTCCTAGTGATATTTCAAACCATTTTAGAAAAGGCAGTCAAGTGGCAGAGAGTAGACCATGGTAGTATTCTATCTTAACAGGTGCTAAGTATGGGACGATGTTTTTGTTTTGATGGATATTGTTTATGTGACTCTGCTTCTGTTTCAATCTCCTACTGCCATGAATCTGGATAGGTGCAGAACAGTGTGTAAAATAGCAAACCAAGTATTTAGAATGTTTTGACTCACAAAAGCTTGAATTTTCATTTGACTCTCGCATCACCTTACTATTGCTTTATTTGGGTAATACTATGATAATTTTTTTTTTTAATTGTTGTTGAACTAGATGATCTCAGAGGTCTCTTCCAACCTAGATGATTCTGTGATTCTGTGCATGTCGGGTTTTCTTCCCTGTTACATAGAGGTGGGGAGAGAGGTTTTGATTTTATGTTGGCTGAAAAAAAACAGTATGTGGAGATTACTCTCGGTATAATAATTTGTGAGCCTTATTTAGAAATGTTTATTTTCTTCATGAAAAATACCCCAATATAAATAAAAATGATTGTTTATTGTTATTATACTTTAATGCATAAATATATTGTATGATCATTATATTTTATTGATTATATTTCTATTATTAATTTCTATTAATTCTAATTAATTTCTATTTTTATTATTAATATAAATGAAAAGACCCCAATAAACCTAATTTTACTGGTTATACTTACACTAAAGTTCTATACTCGGGGGGCAGTCAGGCTGAGACTAAATGAAAAAATAAAATTTGAAGAAATATTTCCTGCTGAAAATAGAGCTGATTAAGCAGGGAAATACTCAACTGATGGAATGTAAATGGCATGACAGAGGTATGCTAAGAGTTTCTATTGCATTTCTACTTAGTAATATTTTTGGATTTTCTTATCTAAGAGACTCCTGAGCATATTCACCAAAGGGCTGTTACTAATAGTTGCCTTTTGCTTTTAACTCTTAGAGAATTATGAGCTGTTTGCTCATTGTTTTGTCCTCCCTATTTTAAGCAACACTGATAATTTATTTCCTATCTTCTTTCTACTAGTTTTTTTGTTTTGATTTTTTAAACATGATAGTTTTTCCCTTTTATATCAAATATTTACAGTAGTGTTGGTAGTATGTGTGATCTTTGATTTGGAAATTGGGAACTGTATCAGATTTTCCTTTACTATTTGAATATCAAATTGTGAACTATTTGTTATAAGTTGATGCACAATAGTTGGCAGCATGTGAATGATCAGCGAACTACTTATTATTCGCTCTTGTTATGGAGTTTTCTGTAAATTCATCATCTACAATTTTGCACGCTTTCATTTATTGTATGGAAGATGATGCTCACTACAGTTTGACACTTTAATTACCTCAAGCAATCCTAAGTGGCTTCAGTGGAACTATTTGCTGTAGTAAAATTATTCTTGTATGTATTTGTGCCATTGTTCCTTCAGAAAAAAATCATGAGCTCCAAATTTTGACCTTATACCAGTACTGGAGATATTTGTATTGAAAAAGTTAACATATTCAAAATCTGAGTTATTTTCACTGCCAATGCTAATAGTTTCATCTTTAAAAAATATATTAATGAGGGAAATATATTAAAGAGCAAAAATATTTAGGTGCTGATTTGCAAATCTAATCAACCTTTGAATACGTGAGTTGATCCATTCAATCCAGTGCTTAGTGTATATAAAATGAGGCCTTCTTACCTTAGTTTGGTAAACTTTGAAGAGCAACCAAATGCTCTGGAACATGAAGGGAATTTTTCCTGAAACTCCAGTTACTGGAGTGGTTCACAAAAACAGTTGAATCTCTGCAAACATTGTGCATGGCTGAGAAACTACCTGAATTTTTAAATTGGTCAGAACAAGAAACTTTTCTATACATACTGATTTTTAGTGTCAGAGTTTTTTTCTGTTGTTGTTTGATACTTTGTCTTAATATCAGTGAAAAATGTGGGCATAAAATACGGAAAAGACAACTGTTGTTTAATTAAACCTGTAACTCTTCAAGCCCAGGATTATATCCTAGTGTCCCTAAAAGAAAGAGGGAACCAGACCAGCTGTTCTTGATATCAAAACAGTTCATAGAGCTTTCAATTTGCCTCTAGAGTCAAGAAGATTCTTTTTAAACTAAAAAAATAAAAATCTCAATAATCTCTGATTATTCTACCACGGAAAAAATGAGATATATAACTTCATGTCTTAAACTCATTGATTCTTTGCAGTTTCTTCTGTATTTACAGTTCTTTTACTGTTGTTAGTACTTAAAAATATATGTATTTTTTAGTTGAATTCATGTCATCTGCTCAAATGGTACACTAATCAGCTTACAATTTAGACAACCCAGGGCACTTTATGTTGTTCTTAATTTTCATTAACACCGTGACACAAAATGTTCTTACTCCTACTTATATATATTTATACATATATAATTATTTCGTTATGTTTTGTAATTCAGTTCATTATTTCAGTTTATCCACCACTGCTGCAGCATTTTGCAAAATATATGCTAAGTCGTGGAATGATGAAAGCAACATATTAATAAATGATGTGTATATGTAGAGCTGTTCTCAGGTTTAGTAGAATTTGTGCTTGGGAAAAGTGTTGTTGTGAATATTGGTATTTTAAAATTAGCACTTCTAAAAATGAAAATGACATGTTTACATTAAATATGAATAACTTTGAGGTTTTATTTCCTATTATCAATTTCTAAAGTAGCTGCAAATTAGGCA
Organism: Anser anser; assembly: GCF_964211835.1. NCBI lineage: Eukaryota > Metazoa > Chordata > Aves > Anseriformes > Anatidae > Anser > Anser anser. The sequence continues at coordinate 19,815,841 of NC_139726.1, read as the reverse complement.
ATATCAAATTGCTTATTAAAAAAAGTTAATGCAGAACACTGAATTACTTTTTCTTATTCAGTAGTCTCTGCCCTCTTTTACAAATATAGCAAAGAAAAAAGCAGATTTTTATTTCATCCTTCAAATAGATTTGTCCTCCATCATTTCAAAAATGAGGTGTAAATATTGTGAATATAGTTTCATTGGATAGTGCCTGCAACTTGTCTTGTTTTATTTTAAATATCTCTTTAAGTATCTTTTAATCAATCAAGTCTAGCTAAATTCATGACAATTCATGAAAGAGCATGGTTAATTCTACAAAATTGTGGCTGTTTTACATAGTGTGCTTACATCATTCCCTACAGACATTTAGTTGTGTTTCAGTGAATCCATTACTGACATTATGTACTTTTCTGATAATAAGATCGTAAAATGACAGAGAATGCTGTGACCTAAACTACTTTGACTTAGTTTGGTACTCATACTCAGATCGAGTGTACGGGACACCACGGTCTTCCTTTAAAATCTCCAGAGTATGGATTTAGTGCAAGACACATGAAGATTACAAGATAAAAAATAAATTCAGGCATATTCTTTTATTAGCATTTGTTTAGTAGTAATTTAAATCAGTATCATTTTAATTATTTTAAAACACATATCCTTATTTTCTGGGTGTTAACTGTACAGGTATGTGTACCAGAGTAACAGGTAGTTTCTGAATGCACAATGTAATACATATGTGCATTGACAAAAGAGAATGCGAATTAATGCCAGTTGAAATGTATTTATCATACTTTTTCCTTTTTGAAAATTTTAATAGATATGAGAAAAAAACATAAATGTTCATATGGTAGTGATAATTATATGCTAATATATAATGCATAATTAATTTCATAAATGTGTTCAGATTTGAACATGAGTTTGAACATTTCTGTAACAGGATTTTGCATCAATCCTGTTTTTTACTTTAGCACTTTGCAATCTAGATGATAATAATGATCTTAAAACCAAAAGTAAATAAATGTATTATCTGTGGTCAATGGTAACCAAATTTTATTGTCAATTTTTGTCATATGCAAAAAGTAGTTAGCTTGCATCATTCTGACATTTAAGATGCCAGTGAAAAAGAACTGATTTTTTTTCCTGGACTTTGACATTGTGAAAAAATGTCACTTCATTAAAATGAGTCCATAAAAGTCTGCTACATTTTCTGCCTTGGACAGTTTATCCTGATAGTTCACAGTGTAACACACTACTGTCAAGGATTTACTGTCTTAAGATTGAGAAGACTGCTATGATGAAAGCAGTTACCAAGATAAATGAACTTAAAGCATACTGTATAACTCATACTGGTTTAAAACGTAGCAATGGAGATGTATTTTAAGAAAACAACAGTAGAACACAAAATAAATGGAGTATGTATCAAAAAATCTACTTGGTAGTAGTTAGCTTCAAGGAATGCTAACATCGTGTTGTAATTGGACCAGGAATTCTGAAATTCAGTGAAGGATTACATGATACACTTTGCAATCTATAGGTAGAAAGTTGGATGATTTATGCACATTTCAACAGCATTGACTGCTATATGTGGATGTTGGTGTGTGACAAATATTGTTCTTACTGTTACTTGTACACTGTGTTGCATGCTTAATGTTAATTACAGTTCCAAAAATGTGAATGTTATTAGAGTATAACCGCTACTATGGAATTTTATTTTCAGAAGCTAAATTTTTCCAGCTCATCTGAAGGCAGTACAGTTAATTTAGCTCTCTTTGGAGAAGAAAAAGCTGAGACTGAACCAGAAAAAGCATCAGAGCTACAGGCATGTTTTACAGAAGGTATGGAAGTAAAATGTGGGGTTAGCAATTATATTTGAGTTGTTTGCAACAAGCATTTGCAGTCCAAAGAAACTATTCTCTAATGCAGTCCCATATCCTTGTTTAAGTCTTAGGATATGATTAATTTTGCCCTTTGTAGATGGTTGTACTGAAGACAACAGAGCCATTTTTGTGATGCAAAACTAAATATGTGTGTTTGATTATTTATCATGATAGATGCAATTTTATAAACTGATTCTTGGCAATCAGTATTCCTGTTGATTTAAATGCCAGTCTCATTAGTGAAATCTGTGAGACCAAACTGTAAACCAGGTTCACTCCACTTAATTTGAGCTGCTTCACTGAGAAGCTTAAATCAGAGTCATGTGATTACCTGTGTTCCCTCCATAGTGCTAGAAAGTAATCCAGTGGATGATTCACATCTTGGAAAGGCTGACTCAGATAACAGACTTATTATCTTGACATTTCACTAATGACTGGGGGCAGGAAGGTATGCGCATAATATAATATATATGTATGTGCATAAATATAATGAGGAATGCAACATGTGAGTCAAATTAAATGGGTTGAATGAGATCCTACATTTTCATTCAAGTAAAGAAGTCTAATGGCGTACTTGAATGTCCTTAGAGAAGACTGTTTTAGTTCTGCATAGCGATATCCTTTTATAGGCTACTGAAATTTACCATATAGGAGCTTTTTCCTTTTTTTGTGATATTACAGGTTTTACCTTCCATTTAAGTCATGATTAAAAGAAAGTCATTCAAAATAAAATATGTCCTACGTTAATGCTCTTAGCATTGTCATGTATTTATCAGCTATGCCTTTTGATGTAGTGTTATAAAGACACCTTTGACTTAGGCTAGGGCTTTTGTCCTTAGGAGTATTTATTTTAAAAAAATGTTTTGGAATATGGGGCGATGTGCACGCTCTTGATTCAGAATATTTATACTTCTCAAATACTTTTATATTGTATTACAATTCTTTGTTATATTATATGCTATGTGTTATTTTTGGTGTAGAGTTATTTTCTCCATTATGTAGGCATTTTGAGGAGTTGAAGGTGAAGTACATCATGATCTTCATCATGGTGGTAGTTTTATGTGAGATGATGAAATTCAGTGTAACCTGTAGCACGCAAACCTAACACTTATCGGAAAACTAGAATACTGCCTTTGGGACCCATTAAAATAATTTAAACTTGGTTACTTTTCTTTAAAAATGATTAATCTCATAGAAAGGAAAGCCAAGTAGTGAGGTTTGTGTGTTTCTTTGAGTCTGTAGGCTGTGGAAATAAACTTTTTCGGTCCCATGATGTGGTAGGGAGCCCTCCAAGGTGGGGCTTATTTTGCAGATGGCTATCACGAATCTGTACCATGTGGAAAAGTTTCTCCACTATGCTTAGAATATATTACTCTCGTCTACTCATGTTTATCTGAGAAATTACAATGTGTTCTTCAAATTATCTTGAATTAGTGAAAATATAAATTATTTAAAATATTATTAATGGAAAATTATTTCAATATATGGTTTAAATAGTTATTGGAATTGAAAATGTGCCTACAATATATCCTGTTAAATTACCTATACATCTTTTTTTTTTTTTTGACATTTATTTGAACGTTTTCATACTGCTCATGTAAATTCAGTGTACCTGCTCAAGCAGAAATTTTCAATTTTGAAGAGAAAAGTCCAATCTATGGATAAAGAAGTCACTAGAAGTCACTAACCTTACTAGGTTACCTTGGATGGGAATCTGGAAATTATTTTATAGCTTCTAGATTATATTGCAATCTCCAGTTAAATCAGGTGTTTGTCATGAAAGGAAGTACCATTAGTCAGCTCTTGAAGTAGATACCAACCCTCAGTATAACTTAAAGGGTGTTTACATCTGTGTGGTTTATTTAAACAGTAGCTGAGAGGCGACTGTCCTTTTAAAAAAAGCTTCTGTACTCTTGAACTCTTAGTTCATGTGAAAGTTTTTACATTTTTATGTTCTTTGTTTCTACTCCCTGGCAATTCTAATGTGCTCCCTAGTTATCTATATATAGATGAAAAATGTGTTTATAAATGAGAATTAGCTCAATTAGATGACTAGCTTTGTTTTTAAGCTTAATGGAGTATAAGGGTAGTAGGAAAAAAAAAATCACTTCAATGCAAGCCTTCTTATATCCAAGGTATTAAATCAAGAAGGCAAGGATGCTTTAAGCAGAATCCAGTAACTTGAAAGGCTGACTACCTCATGAAACAGGAACTAGATGAAAGTGATATTGCTGTTTCAGAATAATGAGAATTCTACCTTAAAGTGGGTTGTCATTGTTTATATTGTTAGGCTGTATACAGAAGTTTAAATGCTGTAAAGGCAATATAGAAAGCACAAAAGGAAGAATCTGGTGGAACCTTAGAAAAACATGCTACAGGATAGTAGAACACAACTGGTTTGAAACATTCATTGTCTTCATGATTCTTCTCAGTAGTGGTGCTCTGGTAAGTACACCCATAAAAACATTGTCTATGAAGAATGTTTTATCAAGAACATGATTATACCACATCTGTGGTCATAAAGAAAAAAATCAGAGTTGGTTGGAAAGAGAGCTTGGAGTGAAGTTCCTAAAATATTTTCCCAGTGCATATAAAATAAATTATTCTGCTGCCAAATAACCTGCAGATCAGTTTTTGATGAATACAAGGTGATACATGTGTGAGTGCTTATTGAGATGATTATGTTTAAATTCTTGTTCAAGAAATTATAAAAATCATACAAAATCATGGAAAAGTTTTATGCCGTAACTGGAACAGTTATTCTGCTGTAAATTAGAATAATCTCCAGAAGCAGTACAGATACTGATTTCCTTGTATTCTCTCATTATTCACTTCTGTTAATTGGCATTCTGTGTTGACTATTACTCAAATTTCCAAAAAACTTTTTGGCAACTTCAGTCATTATATTGTAATCCCATTGTTGGGAGACAAAGTCTAAAATTTAGCATAAGCAGAGACTACAAGTATATCCTGGCTTTTCAATGTAAAACATATAAAGATGACAGCAATTTTACCTTGCCTTTTTTTCTTCAGTTCTTGTGGCTTAATTTCTAGTTTGTAAAGACCTATGAATATCTGACTTACATACAACCTATATTTCCTACAGGCTTTTGAAGATATATATATTGAGCAGCGTAAGACTATCAAGACCATACTAGAATATGCTGATAAAATATTCACTTACATCTTTATTCTGGAAATGGTGCTAAAATGGGTGGCCTATGGTTTCCAAACTTACTTCACTAATGCTTGGTGCTGGCTGGACTTCCTGATTGTTGATGTAGGTACTATAGTCTCTAAGTAGCACACTGATTTTGTTTAGGCAGGTTGTGTTACATAGCTAGTATGTGATACATGCATATGCAGTGAAGAATACGAATTGGGTTAAATATCAGAAAAATGACGTGCTGGTGAATAAGTTTCCATTGTAATTGTTCCAGAAGTAACTAAATCTGACTTCATGTATATATATGTTATCATTAACCCCATCTCTTCTGTCTCTGTTTTACTGCTCTGGGTCCCAATCAGTGATTGAGGTGTATCATCTGAAAGGTCTTAAGTCTTCTGGATTTGGTGACAAAGCAAGGAGGAAGACACAGAAGGGAGAGGGAGGGAGATTTAAGTGAGCACATAGGGTTAGCGTAGGACAGTTGATCCTGAGCTTAATGAGTCACCGGTGAAGAACTGTGGGTAGAGAATATCAGGCTGTCATGAAGACAGCAAAAGAAGGGGAGGGCAAGGAGGCAGCAATTAAAGTAAGGATAAGGTTTGAGGAAAACAAGTAGTGATAGCTTATGGATAGCTGCTGACGAATGATTCCTAACTTTTTGCAATCCTCGTTTTGACTATTACTGGGTTGAAAGAATAATTTCAGTGCAATTCTTCCATTTTTCTTTGACTTATGATTTTAGATTCTTGTTTTGGAAGCTGAAATTACTTTGGTTTTGTTTGGCGATGTCTCAGATTATAGAGAATGTCCCTTTAAGCTTCTCTGAGTTATTCTAAGAGGGAAAAAAAGCTGGATGTTAGGTGAAAGTATAAATGTTTTTCAACAATTGCAATAAAGTGAGGTAATTGCACTCCAAAGAAATTAATGAAATTAATGACATTGCATGATATTAGCATAAGTTCTTGTAAAGTTCTTTTTGCATAGACATTATAGAGGAAATTCAACAAACAGGTGGGGCAAACTAATCAGACGGAATCTGGAATCCAGAACAGAAATTATTTGTCCCTTACCAATATAATAGAATATTATTTTTTTAAAATACTTTTTTTTTTTTGGGGGGGGGGGGGGTTAGGGATGGAAGAAAGGCACAAGTAGTTTCATAAATCTTTCTCATTTAACTGTGCTTCAGTTTTTGACATCTATTACAGGGGTGGGGGGGAATCCCCAATTGGAGAAAATGGGCTAACTTAATGAAATGAAAATTAGCATGTTTTCTTAGAGAAGGAAGTTTTCTTTTCTTATTTTCTTCTCCTGCTGGCTTTCTAAGATGGTATCTTTACAGAACCGTGTGATACTTGAATTTGCATTTCTCTGTCCATTATAATTGCAATTTGTGAACATGAAAAATTAATAAATAAAAATCTATTACATCTTAAGAAGTGTTCAGAATTAGTATAATATAATATTTGTACAAGACTGTGTTGTGAAAGGTTGATCCTGCACTGTAGTTTTAAGATATTGAATTTAGCAAAGCGTACCATATCTCCGTAACAGTAGATGTGGACTATTCCCACTTTTCAGTGATTTCAGTGCTTTTGTGTAGCCACCTTCATCTCTTGCTGGTCATGCCTACATCTTATGATCTTATAGCAGCAGACCATAGTATAGTTTATGGTGGAAGGCACCTCTGGTTTTCTGGTCAAGCTCCTTGCTCAAAGCCAGGCCAACTTAGAAGTCAGCTCTAACTCAAAGTTACTTAGGTTACTTGGGATGAATACGCAGTTTTGAATGGAGATTCTGCCACACTACTGGGTGATCTTTTTCCAGTGTTTGACCATCTGTGTTATGTTTTTTTATTATTTTTCCCCCTAGAAAACATCCGGGGTGGCCTGCTTATAGCATTTTCTAACTTTATTGTAAGATTTGCTTGTACTGTTTTAATGTAGTAGTAAGTAACTTAAATTTTCTCTTACTGATGTTCTTCTTTTACCTGTTGGTTTAGGTAACAAGCAGTGTGCTGACCTCAGCTGTTGGAATCTATCTTTGCTTTATCTTCCTGTTTTACGCCTTTATTCACTGGAGATATTTGACATGCCACTACCAGTCTAAACAAGTGTTTCACAATGAGGCAACATTTTATAGGATCTTCTTATGCAAACTCTTCTGTACCTGTTGATCTAACCTCTCCAGCTGTCTCCTGTTAGGGAAAGAACCCCTGTGTTACCCATAGTTACCACAGGCTTATGTAGTGTTTGACAGCTTACTTGAACTACCCTTAGAGGAAAGAAATCTGCATCAGATTTCCTCATGTGTAGATGCAACAACATGTGACAGCTATCAGGAGTAGAAGACTTGGTGGGGACACAAATCATTGGTTCTCACTAGAAAACAGCAGTCATCAATCAGCTTCTTTTTTTCTGTTAATCCAGCTCAACTGAAGCTTTCAAAAATTATTTTAGTTTACTACAAGTGTATTAATGTTAAAAAAGGAAATAAACCTTAAGCCATATTGATTGTCCAAAGTAAGATGTTTCTACCTTTAGTTAACAGAACGTGTTTTTCTGTGAGTGCCCTGTTTGGTAGTTAGGAGAACAGAAGGTTGAAGTGAAGCTGAGGAGGATGGATTCTGTCTTAAAAGTATTATAACATTGTGTTTTATGTATTTTCCCTTTCTTTTCTTTACAATACACCTATTAGATTTACTGTATTGGAGAAAGTATATACTAATATTGTCATTTTACATCACAGAAATGTTAGTTAGCACTTCTATATAGAGAGGAAAGCTTAGAGCTGCTATCAGGTAGTGTCCGAACTGTGGTCATATACGAGGAAGAGGAGGAGATTTAAAAAGAAAAAAAAAAAAAAAAAACCAACAAACAAGTGCACGCATGCCTCTTTGCACGCACACAAACAACATCATGAGATGAACTATCCTGCCTCTCCATTTTCTCCTTTTAAAATAAATAAAGCAGAAAAAAATGCAAAATTATATTTCACTTTCTGAAGAAAGATATTCTTATGGCATCATTAAGTAGAAATGTACTAGTCAGGAAGAGGATTGCTTTCTATGTAAATATAATAATTGTATTATCACTAAGAAAATCTGGTTATCTGACAGATTTTCTCTTATATCTTCTCTAGAATTGTAGAAGTATGACCTTAAAGTCTTGATGGATTAATGCTTTCTACAACAAATGTTTCTCTAGCATTTGAATTTAAAGAAGCAACATTATTCTGAAACTAAGTATTATAGTTGAGTTTGTATAGGAATTAGAATTGCTGGAATAAACAAATGTCTTTGCACTCAGTGAGTGTGCTCTTTTTCTGGATCTTCTCATGAAAATGGAAAGTTTCTTCTTGTGAACTACCTGGCCTAACTATAGTTAGTTCAGCTGGTGAATTTTGTAAAGCTTTAGATGAGTTATTTCATAAATGCAGCAATACAGTCATTCATGATAATGCATTGTACTGATCACTGACTTGTATTTAATATATTATTCATATATATTATTATTCATATATATTGCACAGATGTTGAGTTCCCTAACTTTATTTTAGTTTTATCTAGTTAGTGTGATTTACAGAATCTTGATTTTAAAAACTCATGATTTTATTAAGACTTTGCATGCTACATTTAAAAGACATTTTAAAAAAATAGCCAGTTTCTCCTCATTATCTATGTATTTTATAATGTGCCACTGTTTAACCTACTTCTGTACTCTAAAGCAAATAGCTATAACATATCTGTGAGCTTCTTAATCATTCTTGGACTTTTTAACTTCAATTTTGAACTTAAGACACTGGAAGCAGTTCTCTTTCTCAAATGGAGATAAACATAGATTTTCTTCTGGCACTCGATATAAGGACTTCTAAATATCCAGCTTGTGGTAGTCTGTAGAGCCGTAGCTCACAATTAAGTTATCAACTCTGTCGTAACTCTTGTGACTGTCACAGCTACTGTTTTCCAGGAAACTGCTGTCCACTGTTACATGCATTTGAGTGCATTGCTTTTAGGTAATTGTACTAACATTTGTATTTATGTAGCCCATCATACAGTTAGTATTCATGCTTATCAGTGTCCTGTCTGATTCACCATATACCACTTCAACGACTTACCATCTGCAGGAAATATTAATTACTAGTTATTCATATATTGGCTATTATGTGAATTAGTTCTAAGTGCAAATTAGTAGAAGCAAATGCTGCTGGGTCACATTTTATCATGTCTGTAATGGTCAGTCTTAGAGTATAGTTTACTGTTTGAACGTTGCACGCAGAATGGGATGGGTTTTCAGTACATTACAGGCTTTGACAGAGTTTATTCAACTTATTATTATTATCGAGATAGTCATGCCCTCACAAACTTCAGGGGGGCTGATGTCGGAAGTGAAAGAACGCTTGGAATTTTTTAAGTGCTGAATCTAATTGGCTACTACTTTCATTTGAACTCACTGCAAAATTTTAGTGTAACACTTACACATCTGTGGACATACCTAATCATGTATCCTTTGTAATCAATGTCAGAACTCAATGTGGTTTTTGCTTTCCGCTTGACTGAGAATATTTTTGTGACATTTGAAGCGGAAGAGTAAAGCGTTGTATTCATCAACAAATGCAATGGATTTACCCTATTTAGTATATTCTTTTTTTTTTCAGCTGTTCTTTCACTAATTCTGAATCCATTTATTCCCTTGTGTTGTGTGTCTTTGTTAATATTGTATACAATGATGCACTTCATTGTTTTAATTTCTAGTAGTCCTCCTAACCTATTGCAGTGGTTTGTGCTAAAATATTGGATGAATTCTTTACCATTAAGAACTTATGAGAAATGCAAATATACTATTTGGTATGTTGTCTCAGACAGTAATACCTGAGAAAAATGTCGCATGTAATTCAACACAGCCTATGCCGTGCATTTTGTAAAAGTATTATGTGTGTTTTTATATATGCATAACATGTCAGTTATGAAAGTTTCAGAGATCATAAAGTCTCTTTTAGTTTAAATTGTTCTGAAATTTACAGTCAACTTTATTTTTTCTTTCTGATACCCAGATTTATGTTTTCTTTCCAGTAGGCATTATATTTGTATTGTGAGGCTATTCGAAAATTTAAAAATGTTAATTTTATATTCTTTCATCTAGGTCTCCTTGGTTAGCTTAGTAGCTCATGCCCTTGGTTTCGCAGAACTCAGTGCAATTAAATCCCTCCGAACATTAAGAGCTTTGAGACCTCTAAGAGCTTTGTCACGCTTTGAAGGCATGAGGGTAAGAAAAAAGGAAATCATGAAATAATGTGTAAAACAAATTCTTAAAAATATGTTTAATAAATTATTAAATCACTGAGGAACTCCAATCTGCATGTGAGTTGGCAAGGCACATAGTAACATGCTTTATTCTATTTTGTGTATTTCTATTTTTATTGGCATTATATCAGTGTATTTTAATGATTTAATCTAAATCTTCTGCTTTATTTGGAAAAATAAATGATTGCTGATATTTATATATAGGCATGTGCATACAGTTTTTAAAAAGCTTTTTTCTTTTGTTTATTAGGTGGTTGTGAATGCTCTTACTGGAGCAATCCCATCCATTATGAATGTACTTCTGGTTTGTCTTACATTCTGGCTAATTTTCAGCATCATGGGAGTAAATTTGTTTGCTGGCAAGTTTTTTAACTGTGTTAACACCACAACTGGTGCTCAGTTCCTACCAGAAGAAGTTGATAATGAAACTGAATGTGAAAATCTTATGAGCACTAAGACAGATGTTCGATGGAAAAATGTGAAAGTAAACTTTGATAATGTTGGAGCTGGTTATCTTTCTCTGCTTCAAGTCGTAAGTGAAATTTTGATAAATTAATTTTCCAGCTTTAAATTTTGTAGCAGTAATATTCAGTTCCATAATTTCCAATATTATTTTACAATATATGCATGGATAAAGGATTTGTTTTTATAAATGTGTTCTATTAAGCTATTTATAATTGATTGTGGTAAAAATCTTATAGATTCTATGGCAATTTTGGAAGAGGAGAAATATCTAATATCTGTCACATGAGTATAAAGTTTCTTTGCACCCAACCACTACTATCTTCCCAGTTCTACAGCAGTAAATCTAGTTAAAATAAATAAATGCAACTAGGATTAATTTTCTGCCATGGTAGTCAAATAGATGCATTCTACAGCTCATTCAAATAAAAAGAGTACACTACTGGAATGGAAATATGGAGATGAAGGAAAAAGTTTTAAATTCCCTTTTTCGTTTCTGTTCTTTCCCTTGTAACAATTCCTATTAGCCACAGTCTAGTTATTGTCTGTCAAGTGTTCATTTTTTTTTTTGTAGATAATTTGTAGCTTGTTTCTAGATGAGCAGTTGCCAAATTTACTACTGGTAGATATCAAAGCACAAGCCTCTTTTAAAAGCAGCATGTGTAGATTGGAGCCAGTAGGACAGAAACATGTATTCGTAATTAGGTTCACTTGATACACTGCTTCTGGGAAAACAGTTGTGTTCATAAGCACTTGGCCATTATTCTGTCTCTTAAACTCTCCAGCTGGTAGTGAGTAGCTAGTATTGTGCTAGAAAGTTACCATCTGATTGCTCAAGGGAGAAATAGTGGCTATTTCTATATGGCACTAGGCTATTGCATAATTTACTGATGTAGAGGACAGCAGTGTCTATGCCTTTGTTACTTATCTTGCATAGAATTGTTCAACTATGTAATGTTTCCAGTAAACGAAACATTTATACCTTAATATCATGGTGGACAGGAGTATTTTCCTGGAGTATTAGGCACACCTGGATTTATTTCACTATATCTGATACAGTAGAAATATTTGAATTCCTGAAAATTTTTCATGACAACAAGTATTAACATTACTGTTGCCACATGTAGTCACTTCCTATTTGGGTTTGAATAGTTCGTCTTTTTATCTTGTTTCTGGTAACAAAAAGTGACTTTCTGGAACACCATTTCAGGCTAAATTGTTCAGAAATCAACAAAACTGGTAGAAGGACAGAGGTGCTGGTCAGCTTCTCTTGAGACAAGGTCTTGATAAAAATGTGTTTTTTCTCAGACTTCCACAGGCATGGTTTTTGCTCATTGCTCATTCAGCACAGGAATAGCAAAAACAGATGGAGAATCTGAAATATTTAATATTGGTGGTAGTTTGCCGCTCATCCAAAAGTCCAAAAGCTCAGTTGGGCCTAGTTAGCCATTATGCTTCTGAACAGTCAATTAACTGCAGAACTGTAAACTTAAGCTTCTGTTTATAACTTTTTTTTCTCCTACTACTCAAGCAGTTCATCTTCTCTGGGAATTCTCAGCTTTCTTTGTGAGAATTAAAGGGAGGTAGTAACTTAAATGCTGGATTCTGCATTATATTTCAGTGAAGGACTCTGTTATATACAACGAAGTTGAATTTATACCACTCATTCAGTAACTTTGTTCAGTAAAAGATGTCTGGGCCCACTGTCACACCTCTTCTCCCTGTCACAACCAAAAGAAAATTGCTTAGTTGACGAAGACTTGATATGTTGAACAGGGCAGAAACATTTTTTTTTTTTCCTATATTGTGAATAAGATACAGTGTCATGCTGTAGTCAACACTTTTTCTATACCTACTAGGCAGCTCAGGCTGATAATTAACTTTTCTTTCATTTTCCACAGCCCACAGGTGAATGTAAGGATTATGTTCATATTGGTAGAAAATATTAAAATGTGTTATCTCAGTGTGTATGGTAGTAGATACTATTTACCTGTTTCAGATAATAGAGCTATATAATCTCTGCATTCCACACCTATAATAGGACACAGCTTACACCATGTTCTGCAATTTTTAAGCTTTGTTCACAAAAATCAGTCAGGATAATCAGAGAATGGTGCCCGTATTGAGACAGATCTATTATATTGATGGTGTCTGTTTTTAATCCCTTCATTTGTACTTCATATATACTATGAATGTTGCTAGTTAAAAAAGTAAAGTATGTAGACATTGTAGAATCACACAGGCAGAACTTTCATTCCCTTAGCACCATCCTGAACCACAGAGGTTATTTTCAGTAATCTCACAGTCATTCTTAACAGACACAGGAGGTACAAAATCTGTGCATAAACTGGACAGCAAAGAGATTACACATGCTAACAAATGCAGTGCAGTAATTTTATATAGGGTAGGAAGGTATTTCATATTCAAAGAGAGATGGCAAACTTATTTCTAAACTTTTTAGACTGTGTAGGTAAAAGCGTAGCTAAAAGTATAGCTGCAGCATTTTTAAATAATAATTTATTTCTCTGAGTCATATAAAATGATTAAATTAAAACTTTTCACATAGTAAATGCAATAGTAACTTTTTCTAGGTAGAAGCTGTCTGTCTAAACAATTTAAAACTTTACATTTTCTTAAGATTTCTTGAGACTATTTATCTTACGGAATTTCTTTTAGGACAATTTGCATATTCTGTCTGGAAAATGCCAACCAGTGGTGGCATTCTTTAGTTTTTGGTTGTCAGAAAGTTGGAGCTGAGAGAAAGACTGCAGTTTACAACAAGGCTGTTTTTCTCAGATATTTATTTCAACTCATTCCACATAGAATTCATATGAATTTGCCTGAAGACTAGAATTTGTTTATTGTTTAAGTATTAGTAAATAATAATATACCACAGTAAATTATTTTTTGTGAATAAATCACTCATTTCTTACCACCGTCTCTTAATATTCCCTTCTATTTCTGTGTGCAAATATGTTGCAAGAAAGTCTTTTATAGTTCAGAATATTTACAATATTTGAGGTGTCTTTATTTAAAGCTTTGATGGAAAATGTTAACAAACTTTGTTTTTAGGCAACATTTAAAGGATGGATGGAGATAATGTATGCTGCTGTTGACTCTAGAGAAGTAAGTGCAATGTAAAATTCACTAAACAAATACAAGGTTGATGTGATGCTTCTTGAATGGCAGTTGAAATAAAGAAACAAAGAATAAATATAAAATACTGATATTTTTCTATACAGATCTTAAGTTATAAAGTAATTAAGTGGATATATTTTTAATAGGTAGAAAAAAAAAACACATGAAGTAGACCTACATGAAGTTTTGCTACTTTAATAAGTTAATAAGTAATCTATGCGTAACATTGAGTAACATAACTAGTGAAATTTAGTTTCCTATGGATCTCTGTCACTGAGATTGTACAATTGTACAGATCAGGTTTTTCTTGTCTCCAAAATAAATAAATAAATAAAGCAAGTGGCAGCAGCTGCAGTAGCTAATCCAGAGCTGCATGCTGCACTCTGACAATCTCAAAAAACAAAATGGCAGAATTTTTCCCGTTTTAATGCAGGTATTTTTTTGCATCTCTCCTCTATCCAACTACTGATCTGCATACAATCCATAGGAGCTGAATTACTTTTGATACTTGCATACTTCTGTCAAATTTAGTAGGTTATATGTAAAACATCAAGTGCTATTAGAGATGAGCTGGCAGACTTAAAGGGGAGGAAAGGTGGGTCTGTGTGTGCATTCATCGATGCCTGTATTAAATAAATTTACAAGATCAAAGATTAAGTGTAGGATATGCTCCAAAATAGCTAATCTGCATCCCCCTCTCTCTTTCCTTGTTGTTTTTCCATCTGGTTGCAGCTTCTGTTTCTGCTCAGTCTTCTGTAATTTGTCTTCACTGTTATCAGTGATGTATTGCTGTTTTTCTGTGTTATATAGGTAGGGAAACAGCCCAAGTATGAGGATAACCTATACATGTATCTTTACTTTGTTGCCTTTATCATCTTTGGATCGTTTTTCACCCTAAATTTATTCATTGGTGTCATCATAGATAACTTCAACCAACAAAAAAAGAAGATAAGTATCACCATGTTTCATTGTCATGATACCTCATTGTCATTGAGCATCCAGCAAAGTCATAATATATAATGTATCAAGGATCCTGAAACTATTGATCAGTACTGCAAGACGAAAGAGTTGGAAAACTGTCATAAGTTGGTAGTGAGTTTGTAAGAGAAAAAAATCTTGACGTGTGAAAATGTGTTCTCTTGCCTTTTTTTCCAACTGAAAAGGTTTCTGTTATTCAAATGAACGCAGGTTTGTGTCAAGAACTTCAGGAGGATTAAAGTAGATCAAAATGCAGACTGTGATGGCAAGTTAAGTTCTATTTGGGTATGACGGCAAGTTAAATTCTATTTGCTGTCTATAAACTTTAAATGTTGTATACAGTAGCCTTATTTTTCTGTATGTTCTGTTCTGTTTGAAACAGAATCATACTGGAATTTTGTTTAATAAAAAGGGTGCTGCTAAGTAATAGTAAGGCAGAACATAATTTTGTAGAAACATAGACTTATTTCCTAGACACGTACTCATTTGTGATTCTAGATGGCTTGTCAAATTTGATTCATTGTACTCAAAGAAAGATACTGCTAGACTTACTGTGATGGAAAATTCCAGTGAATCTTTGCATATGCCATGTATAGAAATCTACACGGAAGATGGCATACTGGAATAAGTTCTTGTAAAAAAATCTTTAAAAAACAAAAACACTTTTTTCACCTCTTGAACTCTTCAGATGGTCTGTTAAAGTAATCTAATCCTGACGGTAAGTTTCCTGGATAATCATGCCTGAATAAGTCCAGTGGAATGTATTCAGTCATGGTCTACAGAAAAAGGTTAAATATTTCAAGAAATCTAAGGTGCAAATAAATGTATTATACTTTTGACAACTGTCTTTATATTCTCATTTGAATTCTGAGAGGTTTTAACTTTTTGTCTCTTTGACAGTACTTTTCTTCTCACTGTGCTCTGTAGAGAGAGCATAAATTGTATAAATTTATTCTCTCATTGAGTTGTATAGAAATACTTGTCTCTTGGATAGGAACTTTGGTCTTGCAATTCTTTTAGTCCTCTTTTTCCTCATAGCTTTGCAGTGTTTCATTTCTTCTAATTTTTCCTCCATCTTGCTTCAGTTTTTCTGTCCATTTCTCTCTTTAGTCCTCAGAAGGAGAGATCTTGGCCTATATTGTAGAGGTGTCCCAACATGGCTTGTGAAATCCAACCCTTGGGTTAAGATTTTATTTTTATTTTTTTTTAAATCTGCCAGTCCAGTATATCTGACTACAACGTTTTTGGTCATAAACATTAAAGAAACATGGAAAAAAGCCTACCACTTGAGATTGGAGTGTGTAGCTTCATATGTTGCTGCAGATCTTCTGAGTCTCTTATCTGCACACCCAAATAAGAGAAAGAAAGTTTGTGCTTACAAAACTGAGGTCGTCTTTATCCTCCAGTAAGATGTCCCCATACATACACACATTGAATAGCATCAGAGGCTTCTAAGACTTAAAAGGAGTTGGTTCAGTTTCATCTGATCCCGCAAGAGGAAGACTAAGGAAGCTATGTACATGCTATTGGCATTTTTGTCAGTCTGTATATAGGAAGGTCTCTTTCTGGCATTGTGGTATCCTTGTACTTTTGTAGCTATTGTAACTGTCACCAAAAAAGTTAAATAGACTGGGAAACATTCTATTTGTGTGGTACTGTTCACTTTCACA
The DNA here is from genome assembly GCF_964211835.1 of Anser anser. Lineage (NCBI taxonomy): Eukaryota > Metazoa > Chordata > Aves > Anseriformes > Anatidae > Anser > Anser anser. The sequence goes on along the minus strand of NC_139726.1, from coordinate 19,799,263 downwards.
CAGCTAATTAGCAATTGTTACTGGCCTGTCATTTCAATGTATAGAGGCACCTGTGCTCATAGAAATGCATAGGATATGTAGCGTGTGGTTACCCAGCAATATTCTTGTCTTTGTTCTGCCTTCACATCACTGAAAGCTACCTGTTTTGGTAGGGATTGCTGATTTGGTAGGGATGTTGCTGGGATATGAATGGGAAAGACATGTTGCAATATACTGTCCCTGTGTTGTTAAACTACGTGCATTTCTTTGGTCCCTGAGTGCAACCCACATTCAGTACATTAGTTGCCTTGGGGAAAATATATTCCACTAGCTGTCAAATTGCTAACTGTTACAGTCCTCAAAGGCGTATAAAGCGTATCTCACCTTGAGACAGCCATTCTCCCAATGAATCACAGACAGAGACAGCGATGTTCGCAATTTATAGCCATTACATCAGTGAGGCAGCAGAAGAAATGGCCAGTTCAATGCCAGTTCCTTTAAACTGTTGTGGTTGTTTGTTTGTTTGTTTAAATTTATTTTTATTTTGTGTGTGTTTGTTTTGTTTTTGTGTTGTTATTGTTTTGAAATTTCTGCTGGGTAAAATCTGATAGATTCACACTTTGACCATAATCAGCAAATTAATTTCTTCTTGTTTTTTTTCCAGAACCCTAGGTCTCTAATACCTGAATTTTACTTGAACATGTGGTTTATGAGAAGAGTGTACTGAACAAAATCTCTTTTGATTTCTAAATCTTCATATCTGTGTGTAGCTATAGCTGAAAGGCTCAAACATGTTCGGATTCATTATTACTTGATTGAGAAGATTGACACAGTATTTAACAAAGTCACATTTGCCTGTGACTGAAATTCATTTCCAAATGCTCCAGCATCATGCATACCTGGAATGTATTTGAAATCAAGTGCATGGAAGAAAAGTAGTTACTTGTCAAAAATAATATTTTAACAAGTATTACATACGACAGTTTTGATAGCATTCTCTTCAGATTGCTGTCCTATTATTCAAGCAAGAAACCCCAAAGAGTATACCAATGCTTTTTGATGCCCTTATTGATGGAGGGGGATGATCATACCCCAGACATGTACAGTAGTACTACTGTGGCAGCAAGTATCTGAACAGAGATACCTGTACTCACATGATAAAATGTGGATTCTGAAAACTAACTAATGTCAGTAATTTCTTTCTCTTCATATTTTCTCTCTGAAGACATGTCAGTTCTAAATGAACCTTTCTACCTTTGAAGCTTTTAATTTTGGTTGATTGATTTGCAATGTGGAGTTCATCCATACAATGAATGTATTTTTAAAAGTTGTTTTTTTACATTATTTTACATACAATGTGTATTTTTATAAGTTTTTCCATACTTATTTAAATGAATTATATTTAACCAGTTCTATTTTTTTGTTTGTTTGTTTTAAATAACCGATAAAAGTTGTTTTCTATTTCAGTTCCTTAATTTGTTTCATTTTTCCAGCAAGGCTTGCAAAATACTTTAATGATCTTTGATATAATTACTGTTTGGTTGTTTGTTTTTTTTATATCAACATGTAAGAATGAATGCATGGTTCATACAAATACAAATTAATTGATTTAAAGACTTGGCTGTAATCAGTTTTTACTTTTATTATTTTACCTTGGAGGTCAAGATATTTTTATGACAGAAGAACAGAAGAAATACTATAATGCAATGAAGAAATTGGGTTCCAAAAAACCACAAAAACCTATACCTAGACCAACGGTAAGAATATGTGCTACTCTTGTGTCATCTATGTTTGGTAACAGCAGTACCTTAACTACTAAAAGTCTCCCTTAACTCTAAAATGTTTTAGGCCTAGTTGAAATTCTCTTAATTCAAAGCGGAAACGTATATATTCTGCAGGAAGTCTCTCATAGTTGTTATGCCTGGGGAAATACAGAATCAAAGGATATGATAAAGTAGAAGTCTGTTGGGTTTTGAGGGGAAAACAAAAAACTGGCAAACAGAAAAATTGCTAGAGAGTGCTTTTAGATTTTTCGGCTTGTTGCTTGGTTGTGTATTTTGGGGGAGGAATAAAGTAGTAGGACAGAAAAAAATGTTCATTACATGCAACATACTATTACATTTTCTTTTTTCTCCCTTCAGAATAAATTGCAAGGCTTGGTGTTTGATATTGTAACAAAGCAAGCATTTGATATCAGCATTATGGTCCTCATCTGTCTTAACATGGTCACCATGATGATAGAAACAGATGACCAGGGTGAACTGATGCAAAATATTTTATACTGGATTAACTTGGTATTTGTTGTCCTTTTCACTGGCGAATGTGTCTTCAAATTGTTCTCACTACGATATTATTACTTCACCATTGGCTGGAATATATTTGATTTTGTGGTTGTTATTCTATCAATAGTAGGTAAGAAACTCTTCCATTTCAAATGAAATACAGTACGGTATATTTTTTAAATGTTTTATCTCTGCAAAGTTTTATAGATTAGAGGAATACTTAATTTTTATTTCTCCTGATTATTTAGGAAGTGTGAAGCATACTTGAGAATAGTACCTGCTCAATAATTCCATATCAAATTTAATACTCATTTTTTCGAAGAGTGCTGGAAAAAAATCTTAAATTACCCATAGCAAATTAAAAACTATTGACTCATCCTCCAGTTACAATTTCCAGAAATTTCACAGATAGAGTTGTTCTTCATTCTTACTCTTTCTTGTGGATTATGTTAGCCTTTTAATTTTATTTTTATCTTTCACAGGTATGTTTTTAGCTAAGGTGATTGAAAAGTATTTTGTGTCCCCCACATTATTCCGAGTCGTACGACTTGCCAGAATAGGTCGAATCCTGCGTCTCATTAAAGGCGCTAAGGGAATCCGCACTCTGCTCTTTGCTTTGATGATGTCTCTTCCTGCTCTGTTCAACATTGGTCTGCTGCTGTTCCTGGTCATGTTTATCTATGCGATATTTGGCATGTCCAACTTTGCCTACGTTAAGAGGGAAGCTGGGATTGATGACATGTTCAACTTTGAAACATTTGGCAACAGCATGATCTGCCTATTTCAAATCACCACATCTGCTGGCTGGGATGGTTTGTTAGCCCCAATTCTGAACAGTGGGAAGCCGGACTGTGACCCTGACAAACCTCATCCGGGGAGCTCTGTTAAAGGCGACTGCGGCAACCCTTCCGTTGGGATTTTCTTCTTTGTCAGCTACATCATCATATCCTTTCTGGTAGTGGTGAACATGTACATTGCTGTGATTCTGGAGAACTTTGGTGTTGCCACTGAAGAAAGTGCTGAACCCTTGGGTGAGGATGACTTTGAGATGTTCTATGAGGTTTGGGAAAAATATGATCCAGATGCCACACAATTCATAGAATATAGCAAACTGTCTGATTTTGCAGCTTCTCTGGATCCTCCTCTTAATATACCAAAACCAAACACAATTCAGCTTATTGCAATGGATCTGCCCATGGTAAGCGGTGACAGAATTCACTGCCTTGACATCTTGTTCGCTTTCACAAAGCGTGTTTTGGGGGAAAGTGATGAGATGGATGCCCTCAGAATCCAGATGGAAGATCGTTTTATGGCAGCCAATCCTTCTAAAGTCTCCTATGAACCAATCACAACCACATTAAAACGCAAACAGGAGGAAGTGTCTGCTACTATTATTCAGCGTGCTTATAGATGTTATCTTTTAAGGCAGTCAATAAAGAAACTTTTGTATATGTATCGCAAAGATGGGGTTGATCTCCTTAGCAAAAAAGATATGATTTTTGGTAAGTTAAGTGAAAACTCACCTCCAGAGAAAATGGATATGACTACATCCACCACATCTCCACCTTCTTATGATAGCGTAACAAAACCAGAAAAGGAAAAATATGAAGATGACAAATCAGAGAAAGAAGACAAGGGGAAAGACAGAAAAGGAAATAAAAAGTAAAAGAGGACATAAATATATGGTCTGTGGTGGCTGTTTACAGCCTGAGAAGATGACATTTTTATCAATAATACTTTTATTGGAGGATTATGCCAAAATGACAAATTTTTACATATTTACCCAGTGCTACAGTCAGTGCCTGTACCAAGATAATGACTTGTCATTAGTAAACCCTGTATGTAAGAGGGAAACAACCTTGCCAGAAATGTAGCCTTTATTACCAGCTGACAATAATGGAGAAGAGACTCTAAATTTCTTCTTGGACTGTACTGACCTTGAATGGAATGCAAAATTACCAGTCATAAGTCTGTATTTTGTGGAATAAGTGTATCCACTGTGTACACTTCATCTGTTAAGTTCCGTTTGTGTAATTTCTTTTGGTGATCTCATTTGCTTTAATTCATATACTATTATTTGTAATTCTGCTGTGTTGAGGAAAAAGGTGAATACTCTTTCAGAGGAACACAAATGTTAGGAATACGTAATTACGTCATCATAATGTGAACATAGTTGTCTTCAAGCGAGCACTTCTAAAAGCAGAAAGACAAGATTCCAGATTCTTGGGCCTCTCTAGATCAAATCAACAGCAAATGATACAGAACAGAGCTTAAAAAAATAATTTATCAGGAAACAAAACAAGGGAGGAATCATTTTCACAGAAAGAAGGTTGGTAGTTTGATCTCTTTATTAATTCTTCATTTATTACACAGTCCTATTCAGGTAATGATTTAAATAAATCATGCTACATGCAATTCCTGTTTTGAAAAATATGAAACTTAAAAAAAAAAAAAAAAATCTTTCAGGGTCCTAGATAGCACTTAGTTCCTGAGGGTTTTAAACAATTCTATCACAGAAAAGCTGTAAACACCAACTTTTGCCTATAGGGAATTACTGAAATAAAGTGGTAATCTTTTTTTTTAATTTTTTTTTTTTTTTTTTAGAAAATCTTTAGACCCACTAATAAGTAGCTTTGATACTCCATTCCAAAGTCAATCTCTGCAGGTTTTATTTATTTTGTATAAATAAAACCGATTTAAGACAGTAATCAAAGCTATATGTGTAAACTGATAGCAAAATACCTACTGGGACAAATTTTGCTTTAGTGTATACCTCAGGCTGAAATTTCTGTACTTTGTAGAAATGGACCATGACAGAGACATGTACATTGGAGGTGGTTTCAACCCCCATGGCACTCTAGTCAGGTTTCCACTGTACGAAATGCAATCTTCGATAGAAGGCTGAGGTGTCCAAAAGGATGTGCTTGAATCAGCTTTGTCCTGCACTGTGGTTTACATCACTTTTTTTTTCATCAAGGCTTACACTTCATATGCAAGTAAAATGTTCTCTGTTACTTAATCAGTTGTTTTACACAGTGGTATCGGTTTGAAAAGAGACAATGACCTAAGTACTGTATTTATTGCATCAAATATGTACCCTACTAAGTGTAGCTTATAACGTTTCAATAGATAGCTTGATATATTCTGTAATACTCCAAATAATTGGGAAGCTTTAACTGATGCATGCTTGCTGCTATTATCCTACAGCTATTCAAGTCTAAGATGGAAAGACATGTGAATGGTAGAAAGGAAAAAAACTGTTTGAGACCATCATTCCTCATACCAGTAAGCAATAGTTTGCTGTTATTATAGATTTTATTTTGAGTTTAGTAATCAATAATATGCAGTGAATAACCAGACCATACAGGATAAATATATTGCTTAACTTGATAAAAATGTGGGGCTATTGAAAATAACTTTTATAATATATATCTCTCTATATTGATCTATTCACGTTATTTTGCAAATAATTTCATTTTAAACATTTTGTACATACAAGAGGATACTACAAATATGTTCACACTGTTAGTCATTTTTATTGCTTTCTATCTGTGACAATTTATTGCTGTGAAACCTAAGATACGATGTGAATTGGCAGTTGCAATTTTCTGCTAATTGTATTAAAATAGATTTTAATAAGGAATAGTTTTAAAAGAAATAGTATAGATCTTTTTCTGATCAGTAAGTAGTTCTTTGTATGTGACACAAGATGGAAGGCTTTCTTTTGAAATCATACTGATGTCTGGCAATTTTCAGGTTGTTCTTAGTCACAGAAACCCTGTTTTTCCTGTGTTAGTCTCACACTGACTGCTGGTCCCGTTAATTCATGCTGCAGTACTAGTGTTTTAAATACAATTTGCTATTCAAAATCTTTCTTCATGAGAATAAGTAGTGACCTTCTATAATGAACAGTGGAATACCTTGCATTTCTTACAAAAGAAAATATAGATGGGCTTCTGCTTTTACAGAAACTATTGACTCTCAGTGTACTGGTGAACTGCATGCAGGAAGTTGTTTTACCAAAAGTAACAACATTGCTAACAACCCAAAAGAATAAAGATAACCTTTTTATGTACTCATTTTAGTCTTTGTGTTTTTATTGTATGAAGTTAATACAGTTTAACAAGTAATTGTTAAAATTAAGGGTGAACCACTTCAGCTGATGCCATTACAGGCACGGACCCTGGCAGGAGGTTGCAAACAGGCAGCAGGATGTGGGGCAAGTGGACATGTGCATGGAGTAATTAATGATTTTTTTTCATACCTGTTGTGAAGACTACTGTATACTTGGGTTAATAGAGCTAACAGGAGAAAAAAAAAAAAAGACAACCTCAAATATGCTATATTTTCAAGGACAACATGTATGGTTTTTGTAGTTATACCTAATTTCAGTTAGTTTCTTTTCTGTGCTTATGTCCGTGTCCAGAATAGTTATTGTTCTAATATCTTAATTGCTGAGAATACAAAGCAGTAGTGTAAATGTTCTGTAAAAATTCTTGGTCATTGAATTGCTGTTTGAAGGACAAAACTGTTTTAAGTCGGTGCTGGATAGGTAGGTAGATAAATTTGTGGAATAAGCATGGAATGCTTATGTAAAAATTTTACTACACATCTGGTAATGTGCAGAAGTGTATGTGAGATCATTTATAAAATCAGTTTGATTATGGTTTCAATAAACAAAATGTTAAGTGAAGTCATTCATCATTTTTGTTGAGTCCAATTGTAAACTTTTTGGTTCATTGCACAAAGAGTAATATATTTGCAGATTTAAATATTATAATATTTGAATAAACTTTGATCCTTTTATATTTCTTTGAAGTTATTCCAGTATACCTGGAAGTTATTTGGCAGACAGTTGACTTTCAGTCTTCCTCCTTAACGTGCAGGTATAAAGAATATTCGTGTTTTAATGTTGATACAAGAGAGATGTTTCAGCATAATGGTTCAGTCATATATGAGCATGTAAAACACTAAGCAAAACTCCCACAGCAGGAGGTCTCTGCACTCTCTTACTATCCTAGTTCACAGAGAATGATAGATGAGTAAGAAGGGTACACACACACATTTTAAAGGAGAAATGTATGTTCCTGAATACCATAAATACATCAAATTCATTAAAAGAGCATCTCCTTTAGCTGTTGGCTGCATTAAGACTTAAAATAAAAATTTAAACCTGACAGCATCCAGTAGAGGGCACAAACACCTACCAGATGATCGTGGTACTCATGGTGTCTTCTGCCACAGAATAAAGAAATAAAAATTGCAGTCACTGACACAGGGAATATCCTATAGCTTTGCACATAATTTATAGATTTTATATATTTGTGTTTTTTTTTCTAGTGGACATAATAATTCATCTTGTTTTGTAAAGGTAATACTCGTTGGTAATACTTCTGTGACCTGGCTAGCAGCTTTTGCATTTAGGTTCTGCACAATAATAGGTGGCCCTATATCTATCTAGAGCTGACATGACGTTAAGAACTCTCACACTTGTCCAGCTTACTAAAATACAACCTATGGGTATCTATTAAATGCACTGGGGAATTCCACAAATAATGGTGCTTTTATTAATATGCATTATTCAGTTCCACGGCGCACATATAAAAGAGCTTCCACCTTCTAAAAGAATCAAATATTGAAGTATGTGTCTTTATTTGCATGTCAAACAATCCTTAACATGAAGTATTATTAAAAATGCTTTGGTTTTCTTTGGACCTAGAAAATTCTTACAATTCATTCAGTAGTATAGTATATATTCAGAAAGGCTTATCTAGCTTTATAATGCATTAGAAAAAATATCCTGAAGTGTCTGCAGTGTAGGAATATATAATGGCTCACAAACCTCTGCATTAGCAATATCATTTTCAGTGGAGGATGGTACCCATCTCTTTCATTCTCTAAGCACAGATAGGTTTGTCTATGTGATCCAGCATGCAGTCTCTGTTACTTAGCATATTTTATATTTCCTTGCTGATCAGCGGGTGCACAGAGAAACACGTGTATCTCAGTGCTTGCCTAAAAAAAAAAATCATATTGCAGTGTAACCCAAGCAAAGTAAACTGCGGTACATTCTCATCCCTCTGGAGAGGGGAAATTGCATGCTGAAGCACACAGGAGCTCTACTGCAAGAATAACGTTTGATGAAAACAAGGAATGGCACTTCATCAACAATTTATAACACACAAAAACAGCAGTGCCGGATATATTATGCACTTGCATTTTCTGTTGCCTTAAAATCATGTTGCTTTCTCTTTTACAGCAATCCTGATGATTATCTTTGTGGAATGGGACAGCCAATTAAAAAGAAAACACTATTTTTTTTCAGAAAATATATCTGAAACAATGTAATAAACTGTTTTCATTTTCAAAGCAGTAAATATCTGTAGCATGTATGTTCATAAGTGGTCAGGGAATTACATACCTGTTTGTAGTATTGCTTTATAAAAATGTCATGCTTGCAGATACCATAGCAACCCCTGTCATGTGGTACTTTTCAATTACCAAAGTATACAATAGCTTTTATGCTCATATTCTGCAGCAATACTTGCACTAATATGTATCTGTAAAAGTATCTGTATATAACGTATAGTAAACACTGCATCTTCACCCACTGAATATGGCAAATTGGACTATTGCCTGCCTGATACCACAAACATGATAATTGCTGGCAAAAACTAGAAAAAGACTTTATCTAATGATAAGCATTGTGAATCCCTGTAACTTTATCTTCATGATGTCTGTCAATGTGACGTTTAGAGGGTCATGCAGAATTCCTGCAAATACTTGTATATTTATGTATATAAATTTTAATCATAGAAGATTGGAAATTGGATGTGCTTTATATAGTGCTGGATAGGTGGGGAGAGCAATTCAGGCCCCTGACAGCCTCTGTCCAGAGCTGCATGCACACTCAAGAAATAAGAATTTTGGGAGTGGTACTGAAGAGCATTGTAAACTTGCCAGCTTTACCACTCTTGCTTTAAAAAAAAAAAAAAAAAAGAAAAGAAAAAAGAAAACATTTTATATGAAATGTTGCAACAATCTTTTAGATTTTTGTTATTGTATAAAAATAAAAATAAAAACAAGGAAGTGAGAATGTGAAAAAAAGATAGTAACTAATGCAAATGTGGAGAAGACAGATAATAAAATGTTAACATGATTTTTCTACTTGTATTTTAGGAATAAAACCTTCCTCGCGTTTGAATTTTCCCCATATGAGGACAGCTTCATACATAGGAAATCTCAGAAGGTACAAGAAAGAACTGACGACAGCAAAGGAAATTAAAGTGCAGACACTGCTGAGAGGTTATTAATGTAAAATCTTTTGCAAAGTTAATTAGAAATTGATGCATTGTAAAACTAAAAGAAAGTGCTAAAGAACATGGCAGTGAGAAAAATCTGTAGCAGAGTATGATTAGAAACGGTTGTCTCAGTACAAGGGAATCTCTTTTTTTTTCATGTGATGAGAGAGAAAATCATATTCTAAAACGTAAGGTCAAAAAATATTTTACGTTTGTTAACATCCAAATCATATGTGTATATATGTATGTGTATGCACCCTATCTATTCAAGTCTATTATATAAACATCTTGAATCAGTTCAGAGAGTAAAAATCTTCCCAATTTTCTTTAAAAAAAAAAAAAAAAGTCATAATGGAGGGACATGCAGGCTCAACTTTTCTGTATTATTTGGTACCTACTTGCTCTCCAGCTTCGTTTTCCCAGTCGCATGCCCATGGTATGCCATGTATGCAGCAGTGGCCAAATGGTTTTGATTATAACTAAAAATGGAAACTAATTTCCCAGTATATCCGCTTCGGAAATTAGTGTGTCTTGTACAACTACATTCAGTAGAATTGAAATCAAGCCCTTGACTTACTGTTTTCCAGTTATGGATTTCCTAAAAGATAAATATTTCTACTTTTCTTCCTCTGCCTCTGGAGTCTAAATAAATGATTCTGAGTCTTTACCTTATGACAGATGAGTCACTTCATTGTTGCATTGTGTAAGGAAGAGTACAAGTTATGCCTTCACATGTAAAATACTGGGGAAGGACATTAATTTTTCTCAAATTAGCTTTGTCAAACTGTAACAACATATGCCATTGCTGCTGATGTAAAACATAAGAAAAGGTTACAGATTTAGCACTTTTTTTTTTTTGCTAAAGATAATTAAAATATATAATCTCAAGGCAAATCATGCATGGAGGAAACTTTCAAAAATATGTTTGAAGATCTCATTAGATCTGTATCCAAGAGCCACATCTCTGAAATGTTATTTTTATATATAAGTATAATAATAATATAATAGTGTATTACTGTGTTATCCCTGGGATTCAAGGCACTGAAAGGAAGCTATACATGTAAAGGAATGGACAGGGATGATTGCATAGTCTAGTAATGGATATAAATGACTCTCTGTTACAAAAAGGTAATCTGAAAAAGCCTCTTGTGGCATTTTTTTCTGCTCTTAAGGTTAAATGTAAGTCACTATCATTCATTTAATATCATGTGCAATGATTTATATTTGTAGTTTATTAATTTTTTTTGTTTGTTCACAGTTTGAATTTTAGAAGCCAACAACTGATATATTGGAAAAGCTGTATATTGGAAATGGCATAATTTTAGTGAAATATGACATTAATAATATTTAAGGAATCTTTCTGTGTGAAAATAATATAAATAAGCTCTTCTATTTCTATGAAGTCTATTGGCAATTAGACAAAGATGAATTAGCCTCTACCTGGACTACCAAAGTTAGTTTGCCATGTCATTGTCAGAGAAGATAACCTAGGCTAATTAACAATAATACTGTGACTATTCAGAGTGTAACTAATAGAAATTTAAATACAAAGGCTTTGACAAATGCTAAATACTTTTGCTGGGAGAAATCACTGTTTTTTCACTTACCAATGTTTTTGTAACACAAAAGAGACTTTATAGCCTTTCTTATATTAAAGATTCCTGTTCTTGAATCTAAAATGCACAATTTTGCAAGATTATGAATCATTGAAACCCATAGGTTCCCTGCATAAAATATAATAATCAAACAGGCTATCTCTAATAGCTTGTTTTCAGTGTACTTTGTTGATTTATTGTAAGTTCTCTGACAATAGAAAATAAATAAAATTAACAAAGTAATTGCTTCACGTACATGATATCCATCCTTACAAAGCAGTATTTTAGAACTGCCTCTGACTGAAATAATTATGTTTAAGAGTTTCAGAAGCTGTGCTTTTTCTAATATCTACAGTTGTCAGTATTACAGCAACCACTGACTCCTTTAAAAGTAAGATTCCTTATTTAAGGGATTTAAAGCTTTTAAAATTATTTTCTTTTTTCAATAAACAAATGTCTCTTTTCAAAATATTACCAGCACCTTTTTAGGGGATTGAATTATGTACGACGTACTAGAAAGAGGTTTATTGATTTTAGATATTATTCTAATTTCATTAATATTTGTTTTGCTAATATTCATGTGCTATTAAAGAATGTCAGCTTTTCCCAACAGCTGATTTTGACACTGTGCTGTCCATGATGGTCAAGTCTAAGATGACTTCTGTATTGTCATCACATTAGTTTGATACCAGATTATGTAGAATGCCTGGTTCTACTGTCTTGACTATTTTCCAGGCTTTTACCTGTTAACACTGACAGTTATCTTATATGTGCTGGCAATGTATGAAGTTGGGAAGCTAAGTCCGAGTTTTTATTAGCTAGGGAGCACAACATTTGTGTATATTGAGATATTTTTAAGGACCAGCTGTCTTTGTATTCATGACAAACCTAGAGAAAGAATATGTAAAAAAAATTTGCCAAAAAGGGAAAAAAATAAAACTGGAAATATGTTAAAAGACAATCTGATGATTTCTTATTTCCTTCCTCCATCTCAAAGTAGTCAAATTTTTCAGAGGACAACCAACTGGTTAAAGCCCAGGAGAGAGAGAGTTTCTTGAACACAAGTAAGTATTAAAACTCCTCATGGAGGGTCATGTCTACTCATATAACCAAAGTTTAAGAGTTAAGAATTCATAAATTTCTACTCACTTTCATGGAAGTACTGTATTTATAAAGACGAGGACAACAGCAGGGCATAGGTGGCATAAGTATAAGAATACTACTACAGCACATACTTTGAAGTATTTTAAAACCCACAATAACCCAAAACAACAATAACAAAAGCAGCAGTCGTCGGGGTTGTGTGTAAGAATATAATCTAAATCATGTTATTCTCAGTATGAATTTTCTCATAAACTTCCACTCAAAGTTTCTATTTGTGTAGGTGAGATGCATTTAAAATGCACATATGGTTATGATCTCATATATAAATATGATATGTCCCTTTGGTTGAACAAGGTATAGCACTTTTTGTTCAAATGTTCAGTGAATAATCTGTTTTTGGAGAAAGTGGGAATTGGTAATATTATAGCATGTTGTCTCTCAAAACCTTTTCCAAATGCCCAAATTCTTTGATAGTCCCCAAGTCTTGGTTTTAGGATATCAAGTCTAGTGAAAAGATATATAAGAAGGCCAACAACCATATGTGAGTCAAATAAGTTCTCTATCTATCTTCCACAGTTCTGATACTAATCTCCAGAGGTAAAGAATTAGTGAATTTTTGAGATGCGTGTCTAACAGCTGAAAATTTTTTAACCATCTCAAAATTCATGTAACGTTGTTTTGATATGAGGGGTTCACTACATTTATCTTTAATACTATACTGAAGAGTGTACACCTGTTTCTCTAAACACAAGTACTTTTCCTTTCAAAATTTAAGACAGCTCTAGTAAAATACAATATAGTCTCCATCTCTCTCCCTTCTCCTTCCTGCTCTTTCCACAGTCTAGAAGCGAAAGGAGATGCCTTTCAAGCAGGAAGACCCAAAATCAATTTATTGCAGCAGATGGTTCAAACAGTGGAGCTGAAGAGTAGTTGGATCAGCTGTAGCAGTTATTTCATGTGACAGCACCAGCAAACGGTGGTAGGTAACCTCATTATCAAATAAACTTCAGTAGCAGTTAGAATAAATGTTAAAGAATAAAGAAATAAAACATTGTTCTTTAGTAAAGACATTAGATAAAATTTAAGTCTTTTAGGATTAATTAGATAATTGATCACAAGGAATATTGTGTTTGTTCCACGTAAAGCTGTAGACTTGTGTATGTATTATTCAAAAAACCAGATACACAGCACTCAGCCCTCCCCCAAAGGGGTAGAAGACACTCTCAAAATGATTTAGAACAATTTTGAAACATGAAAAAAGTACTGTCTAAAAATGTCCTGTTTACCTGTAAGCAGAAGCAGGTAATAGTTCATTCTTAGAGACCAATAACCAACTTACTTTCTACTTGCACTAATAACACTTTGTTGTTGTTGTTGTTGTAAAGAAGTTAGTTCTATCCTTCTAAAACATGTTTCATCTGACAAAAGTGATAAAGGGTTTTAGACAGTATCTAGCTCATTCATAACCCCTGTGAGAGTTCATTTATGTTTGGCTGCATTTTGCTAACAGTTTCTAGAGTGTAGTTAAATTTCAGGATAATTTCAGCTATGAACTTCTCTAACACTTTAAAAATTCTCTTGTGGTGCCAAATAACTTTTCTAAAATCTTGCTGATCACTAAGAGCCTACTCTGAATTTCTGATCTGTCTGAGCACAGCTGGGATGCTGGTCAGGAAAACCTTTCTTTGGAGATTACTGGCTGCTGGCCACTCCCATGATGAGGAACCCTGAGGCACCTGTAATGCCAAAAAGCTGCCATATGTATTACCAAGCTAAACTGAAGCTTAGCTGATTCCCTGGATGAGAGTCCAACTGATTACTTCCTGACTATTCCCAACCTGTTCATTGAAGTTGCATAGGATAAGTTATGGCAGCTACCAAGCAGGCAGAGAATTCTATCTTTCAGCATACCACAGTGAGCACAGCATCTTAATCCTTCATTACATCTGTTTGTTACACAACATTGTTAACACAATGGTTAACAACTCATTCCTCCATTCTGCCCGCTGTGGTGATAATCTTGGGTGCAGAACTGGTCAGCTCTGTTGGATAAGGCAGGTTTCTCCATCATGGTTTTCCTATCTTTACCATTTACCAGGGCATGAGGTGAAGGGAGAAAAAAAGGTAAGAGATGAAAAGGAGGAGAAGCAGCTCCTCAGTTCAGAAAGCTTACAAGGAGGTGGGTGGAGTAGGCATAGCCACAAAGGAACAAAATGAAGCGGGGCAGTAACTTCTGTTCCAGACTGTCAAAGACTGAATTAGCTGAACTGGTTTATGACTAGTATTATAGGCAATCCACTGTTTAATTTAGCATTAAGAAAAAAAAAGAAACAATAAAATCATGAGTCCACCAAAAAGATGAAAAATTTTCAGCTTGATTTTAAGTAAGGGGATTCTGTAGGATAAGGCCTATTGAGCAATTGCACGTCTCTCCCTTTGTATTTATAAAGCACATATACTTAAGAGTTTCTGGATGCATCAGATCAGTTTCTGTATGTATTAAGGGATTACTGCAAATTCCCTTAAAATAATCTAGATCTGTTACTGGCAATGATACTGACACATACCATAGACATGATTAATTACTACCATCACAAATAGTTCAGTATATTTCCATTAATCTTTCATATCACTACCCTTTCCTAATCTTAGTTGTTCTTACCTGGGAGAGGAGTTGGGTCACCTCACTGATTTTAGCAGTGCTCACCCCTATCAATACAAAATTATGCTCTTATTTTATAGACTTGCTTCAAATTATTTTCAAGTATTCCAGCTTCCTTCCTTGAAGCTTCATACATTTATCTTGAATCTCCAGATTGTATGAATACAGTATGAACAATACTGATAGCCATAACTTTTATAAAACTAGTTATCATACAATCACCATTTCATTTAAGTGGGTATAATTTATATACCTGGGGTTTCCTTTACATTCCTTCTTTACATTCTTGAGACCTGTTTGGTGAGTAAGATCTGGTGCTGGTAACTCGTGATTTTTGCTTCAGTAGCACTTTTGACAGTTGGTATCTCTGGAAGTGTCTCATCCTAACTAATTGTAAAGTAGAAAGCCTAAATTAGGCCGTAGTTTCACAAACATATTTAACTGCTGTGAGTTGGTGATGTAAGTGAAAGAAGCCCTGCTCTTCCCTTTCCCCTAGGTTAGCACAACCATTTGTGTTGCCCTGCAACAAACTAGCTTGAAGAACTGAAAACTCTGTGAGAACAAAAGTTGATATTTAACCTAGATAATTTTCCTATGCAGTTCATTATATAGCCGTATAAATGCTTTTGACAGGCAAAAGGGAGGTGAGCTGGAGCAGGCAGTGCCGTTTTCACAAATACCAAGTTATTGCAAACTATAGCTTTGGATATCTCCTGGTGGTCCCTCAAGTTTAAGCCTTGGTGTTTTGCTTCCCTGGTAGAAAAGAAAGAAAAGGACAGAGTCAAGAGGAAAAAAAATCTATGAATTCCCTATAAAGAGAATTTAAAATGACAAATTGGAGCTTAGAGTACCCTATACCAAAATAGAAATGCCAGTCTAGGGGAAACCCAAAGTACTGTGTATGTTCAGTTTACAATGCTATATAGTCTGTTCCTTAAGACTGGAAATCATTAATTAAAATTGGTATCTTTTCACTTTTGTAATATAGGTGAAAAATCTGTTTGTCATTCCATTAAACATCCTTTGCTGCATAAAATTCATTTTCCCAAAACAGAAATTTTTCCATATCAAGTCTGATATTCATCAGAATTCTTAAAATACAATACGTTTTGAAATTAAGATATGATTAATTTATTTTGAGTTCATTTATTTAAGATAGTATTCAGTCACCAATCAAATGCACTAGTAGAAAGTGGGATACAGAAGATGCTGCCTCTTAAAGCAATATTCTTCTCTAAATTCAGTCAAAATATTTAAAATATATTCAGAAGTAGCTTTAGCTTACATAGCTTTATTTTGCATGCCTCCTGTGGTCGCTTATTTTATAGCATTAACTGCATGATGCAAAATATTTAAAGAAGTATTTTCTTCAAAGTTTTGTCTAGCCAGGAAACTTCTCTTGCTCTTTCAGCATCTTAATCCCAGTAATCCATACATTTGTCACTTCCAAAATGGACTACTGCATATGTAGCTGCAGATTTATCAGCGAGTAATTTGTCTGTCCATAAGAGAAATAAAAATTGCGTAGCCTATCAACTTCATTTACTTCTGAGAGATGTATTTTTGAACCTGGATCCTTTATAGCCTTTCTTGGAAATTACCTCTTCTTACCTAATCTTGCCACAAATAATTAGACAGATGTATGACTGCAGTGAGGTCCATAACTAATTGAGTCTCATAATCATTCAGGTTCAGCTTTATCTTATCTGGGAGCATTTATAATAGACAGCCAATTTGATACGTTTGGTATGTGGTAGTTGTACAAAATCCAGGATGGTATAAGAGGTCATCCATTCAGTGAATTTAATTTACTTTCAGGTTGACTTTCATCTTTTGGTTGCATCTTACTGTGTTATTTATCTCCTGACAATCTCTGAATGTTTAGTTATTAAAAAAAAAAAAAAGCCTTAGGTTTTCTTTCTGCATTTTGGGCATGCATGAGAAATGATTAGTGAAGACTGCATAGAATCAGGAAATTAATACGATTTCCTCTTCAGGATTTACATAATTTGGAAGTGCGTCATGCATAAGTATATATCACAGACAGGTTTTCTAGGGATCAGAAGAGATTTTTTTTTTAAAGAGTTTTTATTCAATTAAAGAATAAAAGCCTTTGAGTTCCAGAGATCTTTTATGGAGCTAAATGTCTCCATGACTTCTTTTTTTTTTTTTTTTAAACAAAAGACATTGTATACACATTTGTTATGATTCAGTTTGTTTTTACATTTCTCCACTAATTGTTCTTACGGTATTTATAATCAAAATTGGGGAGCTGTATTTGCTTAATCACATCTTAATGTCTGCCAGAATTTACAATATTATGAAGACAATGTTCAGTGAGGGTTACTTTTATTTATTTATTTATTTTTACCATCTTGCCAACCCACCTCTAATGGTTGGGGGTTTTTATTGCTTTTCACTGTCTCAATTTACCAAGCTGAGTTGTACCACTAGGAAGTACATTCTACCTAAGCTATATGCACGGATGCCCAGATAGTGAGTTTTTAAGTCAACTCAATAGAGATGTATTTTGCTTCATTTTGTCCTTTTGCTCTATGATGAGGAGCCATTTGGTTTCTTCCTTTAACTGAAGAATTGAAATGGCAGTCTGTAAGCAGATCTATATAGTGGCCACTACCATCTAAATCCAACTAGAAAAGTAACATATATACTATCTTACATGTGTTAGCAAGGCAGAAATTATCCCTCCTTCAAAATTCCCCTCAATCATTAAATTTAACAAATTCAGCTTTTTGTAGCAATAAACCTTTTGATAAAGAACATGCAGAAATCTACTTTGAATAATCATAATTTCTGATATTCGTATCTTAGCCATGCATCTGAATGTATGCATGAGTCTAATATGAATCTAATGATATGCATCTAATAATTACATATGCCCCTTAAACCAATAAGAGAATAAAAATATAAAAATAATGTAAATAATATAAAATATAAAAATATAACATTTTAAAATATTAAAATATAAATATAAACATGTTAAAAATAAATGTAATATAAAATATAAAAATATATATTCTGAGCTTTAAAGGATTTAATCAAAGCAATACTCCCCTACAAATTAATAGAATCATCCTCCCTCATCTTTCAGCTCTCTGCCAAGATTTCTGAGTATGGCAAAGAATTAGACTGAAGGCTTTAAAATTAGATCTCCTGTCTCTCCACAAATGCTAATTAAATAAAAAAGAAAAAAAAAAACAACTCATTTTCAATGCTATAATCAGTAAATGTATCAAGGCTTTGGTGGCTAAAACGGAGAGAGAGTGGAATAATTCTGCAGCATGTCTGCCAAGCAGGGGGTTAAACTTCTGAAGCAGGCAGCCAGCATGCTCTGCAGTAGTTTGCAGGTGTAGTTAGGACAGCAGCCTTTTGTGGTTGGAGCTCTCAGAAACCCAGTGATTTTGCTGACGCCTTTTAAGGGAATATTGAGAAATTCAATAAACTCCTGGTTCCTTAGAGGCTTCTGAGCAAAAATGAACAGTATGAAATCCAGAGGCACGAACTGGCTAAAAAGATGTCTTCTGCACTATACAGATTCAGAAAAGTGTCTGTTATTGTAATAAATAATAAAAAACTGCTAGTGTTATTGCGTATGTTTGTAGGAACAGAGAATGGTATTAACTTTTTAGCTTTTGTGGGTTTTGTTCCAAGTGCAGAATGTAAACTGATCTAATAATGAATTTCAACTTTAAAAAAATGCTAATTTTGTTCACTGTGGCAATATTTTGGGGAACCAAGGGAGCACAACAGAAACAGAATAGTGTCTGTGAATTTATTTCAAGTTGAATTTTTGATATATGCTTATTGCATTTTTATTATTTTTTTTAGGTTAAAATTGATGGACTGAAGCGCCATCGAGTGAATTGCTAATGTATTGTGACCTGTGGAATAGCCAAGAATAGTAGGAAAAAACTGCAGGCTGATGGCCGGTGACACATGTGAAGTCATTACTACAGTGGTGTTTGTTGCATGACTTTTAAGCCAGGTGCTAACCTCTCAGTATATAAACGAAGCAGTCAGAAGGTACTTTGAGCTTTATTTTATCAACAATTAAAAAAACAAATCAACTCTAGGGGAGTTCATTTCTATCTGCCATATGGTGAGAGAGCCAGGCAGGGTTCAGAAAGCCTAAAAGCCAAAGACTGTGGTAGAGAAAAGGACCTGTTCTTTGGACAGGGCAGCTACTGAAGGGTAGCAAGCAGTGTAAGATTTTTCCTAAAAGCCTTGGTGTCTAGATAAGTACCTTAAACACCTGGTGGCATAGTTAGACCTAAAAGTATTTGTGCTATACCATGCCTGAACCCAGAGCCTTCAGAATACACACATGCGGGAGTAGGTCTGCAGGAGTTTGTTTCAGTCAGATTGATGTGATTTACTGCCTCAATACCAGCCCTGTGCCATTTGTTCTCAAAGCAAAAGCAGATGGGTGCCTTTACAGACTGCTATCCTCCTACCCCTGGTTTTTGTTTCGTTTTGTTTGGTTTGTTTTTTGGTGTGTGTGGTGTGGTGTTTTTTTTTCTTCTCCATTATTTGGATACAGAGAGACTTTGATTTTGGCAGGTGTAACGGAGATAAGCCTGATTTGCTGCTGCTGAACTAATTGCAAAGTAACTGATGCAGAGGAGAACCTGTTTTTCTGTGGAATGCGGTACACATCATGAAGAAACTCCTCATGTTCCCTAGGCCCACCACCCAAAGAATTACTGGTAAGTACAACACTGAATGAAGTTGCCTTCTGCTTTTTTCAGGATCTCTTTATAAAGCATCTAGTACCAGTATTTTTAATGGGAAATTCAAGAAGAATAATTAGATATTACCTAAGAATGTTGCCAGTTCTCTACCACTTGTAGTATAACACTGTGTCTCAGCATTTCAGAAAATGGCAAGACATCCTAATTAAAAATTGTGGGGCTAAAATGCAAATAACTTACTTTTAGCTCATATATTAAGAAAACTTATTATGGTACACAAACAGATGTCTGGCAAATAGTGGTTCCTCTAATCTTAAAATTTTGCGGTATTTTTGGTTTTATTATTAACCACCAAAATTATCCACTAAAAAAACTTTATTTATTGGAGTAGTGTCATTCCAATGGAAAATAAATAAAGGAGGTTACTTAATTCTGGTGGTTGATAATAAGATACAAGCCCTGTTTCTGCTTTACAATATGAAGACAGCAGTCCAGATCTCTCTAGGATTTTAGTGATTGTGAGCAGTTACCATTTGATGGCTGTTCAGCACCCTATGTGAAATGCATTAGTGATTTTTGGGGCAATGTAAACAAGCCTGCATTGCTGCTCTGCCTGTTCTCTATATAAATAGACAGGAGAATTCTCCAGAGATGTTAGTCTGGCACTTCTCACAAGCTTTGCATTTACTTACTATTTATTATTAATTGTTAAGTGCTTCCACCACACTTGATACTGTGAAAAGTAGAAAGATACAGTCCCTGCCCTGAGCAGCTTACTTTAGAAGATGAGCAAAACCAACTTATTCTTCTTCTGTGCAACAAATACTGTTTTCTTTGTGTTTTGTTCAAGTTCCCTAAAACTCTGATAATATGGGCTTCAAGGCGGGTTATATAACATTGCTTTACTGACTTTCAGATTACCCAGTTCAGAGAAAAAAAAAAAAACTATCAAACCATACTTGCCTATATGCATTGTGACAGGTTTTACTGTTCTGAACAATTGGTCCCAGCTACTCTCATTTCTTATTCGAGGTTTGAAACCATTTTTGAAAGCTATCAAATTACATGTTAAACTCCCCCAGAAGAGAAAGAACAAACCTCTGGGTGGGAAGACAAGCCGGAGTCATCAGATACTGAATAGCAGGAAAGGCATGATACTAACTGGAAAAGTCTCTGACTAGTCTGTATTCCCTTCTCCATAAGGGAAAAGGTTTTGTGATTTTCCTGGGAATAAAAAATAAATAAATTAATTAATTAATAGGTTAAGCAAAGGTGGCATTTGCTTGAAAAAAAAGGAAGTATGTACACTATATACACCATATTTTGTAATTAGAATGCATATGATTTTATTTTTTATAAATTCTCCTCTGTATTAAGGATTAGTACAAGACACATTTGGTATTTTGTGCCTTCAGTTATGTTTGTTCAGTCCCATTTATTTCAGAGTCCCAAAAATAGTCACCAGTTTTTGGAAGGCTTCATAACTAGTAACCAAGTGCTAAATGTTAAAGTGTGGGTGAATGAGGGGGAATTTTGTAACTAAAATGAAAAGATAAAATGGAAGGAAACAAATAACAGGAGAAAGGAAAAGGGTGACCTGAAGCATGCACAGAAAGAGATAAAAATATTTGGGAAAAAAGGAGAGGTAGAAGAAAAAATGTGATCCAATCATGACAAACATAAAGCATCTCTATAATATTTTCTGCATTCTGTGTGCTTTACTTGTATTAGGCTGGTCTATGAATGAGTTGGTTGCTTTAATTGGACGAGCAGTTATAATGGAAAAAAAAAAAAAGTGGGGATTGGAAGCAGTTAGTCTGTGGGCTTCTGACTGGAGGACTGTTAAAGTACCAGGTCAGAATAGATGAGTGAGTGGACTCCTGGCTCAGCTGTTTAATGCTGGCCCACCAAAGCTAGTGCCTGGAGCTCATTAGGACTACAGGAGCACTGCCTGCAAAAATGGTAGACTGTCTTCTAAGAGGGGTGGTAGGTGTTTGGAGCTATTCAATTTCCTGTTCAATATAAAGAAACCTAAGGCATCTTCAGGTAATAAGCTTTAGCTAAACAGATACTCTATATAGACTGTTCTGAATCTTTTCCCTGTTGATACCTGCTTGTTTCTGTTAAATCAGAGTTACCTCGTCACCATCCACTCATGAAATTCTCAACTAGAAGATCTGCAGGTGCCAGCCTTAGCTGGAAACAAGTACTAAGAATTCAGAAAAACTGGTGGGATAGCTTGCTATCACTTTTTAGGTTAGGATACAACCAGACACTCTTCACTAGCATTACAACCCATCCATAAAATTAAGAACCTTTCATATAGAAGTATTCAAGTCAGTATTCAATATCAGTAGTCTATTCTAAATAATCTAAAACCATCACAAATATCAACATACAGTTTGCAATAAGTGTGGCCCAAAGGGATCTTGACAAACTCATATTTGTTTTAAAGAACAGGCTGAGAGGAATACCAAGCTGACCCAAGTACAGCTTCTCTCAAAATGTGGCTAATGGGAGGTGATCAACTGATGAAAAAGGCCAACTGAACTCTGAAAGTGCATTAGAACAGGCCACAGAAGCAAATAACAGGTAGAGGATCAATATTTCAGACACTTATCAGTAAATTCAAGCAAAACTAACTTAGACACTAAATACTAAAGACAGCTTCAATGTAATGACACAAACACAGATAATTGAAAGTATTCTTTGTGTTTGAAGCTCTTGACTATGTGGTCAATTCTAAAATTAAGCATTCTGGATAGCATCTGAACACTATAAATGGAGAGCGAGGGGAATTAATCTTTAGTTCTAACCATTTAGACAGCACTGAAAGGCAATCAACAGCTACAGAATGCTGGCAAAAATAGTTCTGAATTCTTTAGTGACAATATGTAAAATTAGGCCCAGGCTTAGTTCCAACAAACATTTTTTTTTTTTTTAATTTCCACAGATATATATATTGCACAATGGTTGGAGAAAATAACTTTGGGCACGATGCTCTACCAACAAATTACTTTGTATTTGCTGACTGAGATTTTAAGTAACGATAGGCTAAAATCTTCTGAAACTTCATTTGTTTGGATTTTCAAATTAGAGGGATATACAATGCTTCAATCTTCCTGAAAACAGAAATATTAGATACTAGACACATTTGAAAAAATAAGAGGTTGTTATTGCAAAACAGCACAGCATGCATATATACTTTCCATTAGAGACTCTTCTGTACAGAAGCACGCACATGCACAAAATTTCTGTCTCTGATCAGTTCTTATTTCTCATGATCAAACAAGTTCCCATTCCCAGCCTATCTCCTATACTGTCTTATCTGGTATGGCTTAGACTGGTTTTATCTCCATATCATTTGGGTACAAGCAGCAAGAGATAAGGTAGTAGGAATGCTTCCTCTGTTCCTGTATTTCTACCTTACAGCATCTGCAGGGAAAACAGGCATTGCAAGCCTGAACTACAACATGTAGGCATACACAACAGAGAAATACCTGTCTAGATGCAATACCTGTCACATTATATATATATATATGTGTGTGTGTGTGTGTGTGTATGTATATATATAGGCTTTGAAAATATTATTTGATAATGCCTTGGGTTTTTTGTTTGTTTTATGGTTGGCTTTTTTTTTTTTAAGTATAATTTCTCCAGTTTGAAATTTCTGCTTGTGGTAGGTGTCCATTTCTTCTGGTTAAAAGAATTGTTAATGTAAGCAAAGAAGCATATTTCATTTTGCTTTCTCTGCCAAATTTTAAAACAAAACAAAACACACCATAATATAAAAATAATGTTTGCAATCACTTTATATTTTAGGATGTAAATGCAATCTAATTTCAGCAGTAAAAGCAGTGAAGTAGGCAGCTTCACATGGGTGCATACTAGGAATTCCTTAAGAAGCATTTAACATTTCAGTAGCAAAAACTTTGAACCACAGATGAAAACTGAGCCACAGCAATAGAGGAAAAAGTCATACATAGTTTTATGCGTTTTTTTTCCAATAATAAGCTCAGGAATTTTAGTTTACCAAAACCAATAAAACTCTAAGATTTAGATATTAATAAAAACAAAATCATATTTTTCTACTGTATTATATATTGCATTTTATTCAGCTATTTATTCTATTTTATTTTTTATTTTTATTATTTAGGGAGGAAAACTAATTCTCCCCACCTGAAAGTGTTTCAATGAGCAAGATCATGTTCTAGATGAAAGGTTTTATTATCTTTTTTTAAAATCATTAGTTTTCTTTCACAAAATTAATCATTTGTTCTACAGTTTACTTGCAGGATTTTGGTCAAAAATTATCTAAGTCAGCTTTAGTAATTATTTTTCTTGTTATTACAAGCTTAAGATCCTTTGGGAGACTGTCACATTATATGTCTATATTTATTTCAACTCCCCGTTGTTTCTTTTCAATAAGAAGCTAAGATCAATAGCTCTTGGACTGCAATAGCTATGCAGAGCTCTTTGTCTCTGCAGGCAAGAAATCTCAACCTATATAAACAATGAATTCTCATCACCACAAAAAATGCAGAAAATGCTCTATTCTCCATTTATCCCGAGATTGTGTGAGCAATCTTTCCCTAATACTGATATATTCATAGCAGTTAGACTGCAAAGATATTTGGAAATAGGAAAGATATATTCTGGGGAAAATGCTGAAGGAATCTTGGAAATGTTCCATAAGCTTAATGTATTCTAGTGACTCTTCCTAGTCAAGGAAAATCGTGATTCTGGGACTTCAGGATTCTGTTGGATATAAAGTATGAAAAGCAAGGTAGACAGGCATTTGAATTAATGAAAGCATTACCAATGCATCCTAAATAGCTGGAACTGTACTTTTCAGTGTGATGCCATTTAGGAAAGACCACCTTTTATACTGCTCTTGAGTTGTTTCACGAGTTTCACGCGTTTTTGTGGCGCCCTCTGGTTGTGTTTTGGATGTTAAGAGATTCAAAAAATGCTGCTGTTCTGCATCTCCTGGGAGGCACCAAAACCAACCAACCAACCCCTCATTCCAATTATAATTTTATTGCACTGAAAAGCAAATCACAAAAATGAATTTTCTTTCAGACACTTCATCTGCTGCTTATGATGGCAATGTCCAGAACATTAGCTTTCAAGGGTTTATAATAGGACCAGAACAATATATTTGCATAGTTTTTACCAAAGTAAGACCAGAAGAGAACTTTTCCATTCAAAAAAAATCTTTGCAATTAAAATTTTAAAAGATTTGAAACATTAACAGAATCATTAATACAATTTGGAGAGTAGAGGATCCTTCAGCTCCAAAGTCAGGAGTCACATCTCAGTCATTTCTGACTTGCATAGGCCTGCTGCTTCTCCTTGTTTTCATTTTCAAATCTCAATTAAAAGATTGCTAAAAATACAGAAAATGCTTTCCTACTATTGACATTTTAAGAAACTGTCATGTTTCACTTAAGGCAGTTATGCTGTTCCTACTGGGGTGGCATGCAGTGAGCACAGGCACTCATGTGACTCACAGAAGGTTTCCTCTATAAATATATGCCCAAATGATACCAAAAATAAAGTCTGTGATTCCCAAAGACATTTGTGAGGATTTTCAGTGTGGTTCAAAAGTAAATGTACACTAACAGTAATCATTGTGAATGTTAAGGGCAGATTACATTTTACCGGAATAGCAGAATACAGTTAAGCAACACATCCTTAACCAAATGAGAAGAAAAGGAGAGCAATAGTAAATAATTTTATCTTTGGTATTCTGGATGCTGAATGTTGACATATCAGGTATGGACTCCATTTTATGACTGTATATCAAAAGCTGAAATAAAGAAGATTAAGCACTGAAGGCTTGAAGAACAATAGTATTATTCATTAATTATAGCAAGCCTCAGAAATTGTGACATTTGGAACTGCCAATGGAGGACCACCGATCTTACTCCAAATTTATAAACTTTAAAAATCACATTTGAAAGAACTATTGATCAGTTACATGCATGTCAATTCTAGGTAAAATACTGAAGCATTTTGGACTTGAGCAAGAAAAAATGTTTAGAGGCTAAAGCTGTAACTACAGTAATCAGCATAAAGATAAATCTTGTCAAATTATTCTTTTTTGACTAGATCATAGATCTGTTTAAACAGGAAAATGTAGAAGCATAGTTGTTGTTGTTGTTTTAAGGCTCTAAGTATTACCTTGTAAAGCACTTACTTTATTTGAAAATAATAGAGAATATATTAGGTGGGCTAAGCCTGGACTGATAAATTTTAAATATTAGTAATGAGGAGATGTAATTAAGTGGTATGTCTAAGAAGGATCCCCCTATGAATAAGTTCTTGATTTGGTTTATTTAGTACTTTTGTCAGTTATATAAACAATGCTGTAATGTTTTTAGTGGTAAAGTTTATAGATGACATGAAAAAAGAACAAGGTCAACAAGGTTGCTATTTCAGAGCAAGCTGGGTAGTCTGCTTTAACAACTTAAGTTAACCACTACGTTTGTGTATAGCCAAATGTAAGATACAACAATTGGGACTTCAGAAAACAGAATAGAAAATTTCATTTTCAAATGGAAAAAAAAAAAAAAGAATAAATGAAATATTCAAAAGACAAAAATGGCCTTAAAGTAAATGGTCTGGGAAAGAAGGCTGATGTGATCCTGTGATGAACAGAATGGGAAACAGTGAGTGGAAGCAGGGACATGAGGATGGTATCAGGCATCTCATCAGGTCTCTTCAGAATATTCTGCATTTTGTTCAAGAAACATTTTGGAGTTCTAACATTTTATGGGGGAGCCACAAAAATGTTTTGAGGTACTGGCAATGAGATTTATCCAGGATTAAGGAATTAAAATTATGAATTTGCTGAAGAGAAAATTAAAAAGCCCATATGACTGCTGGAGAATATATTATGCTGGGACTTCTCAGCATGTCTGTCAACGAAGTAATATAACATAACAACCAGCAGTTCATAGTAGATAAATTCACCTTGTAAAATGCAATTTATTGTAAATAAATTTTGGAACAGCTTAACACAAAAGGATATACCACTGATCTGGGCCTTTTAATTCACATTCAAAGCAAACAAGGTTTAGGCTGTTCAGTTCCACTTCGAAATTTGTTAGCTTAGCAATTTTTCTATTCATTTCAACTTAAAAGAATATTTTCTTACGACTAATATGGACAGTTCTGTTTTAAGATGACTGTAATCAAATTGTGTCCCTTAGAGGTCATAAAAGAACTTCTCCCTGATGCTCAGATTAGTCAGCTGTATTCTATTTATTCCTTTTGTTCTGAATTCCTTTGAGGCAATATAAATTTGCCACTGGGTTTTAGTTTTTGGAATGCACATGTAGTCTGAAGGAATAGTGGGAATTAGCCAGCTGTACCTTGCTCATGAAATCAGCTTTAAAGTGATTGTCAGGCTTGGGGCTGCAGCTCAGCAGATAAAAGTTTTCAAGGGCATTTTCCATCCTATCCTGCAGCACAGGACATCTTGATGCCTTTCACCTAGCAATCACTTGCCCTTGGAGGCACTGGCAACATTTCTTTTGCTTCTACTCTGTACCGTGTCACCCAGTTATTTCATCTCCTCCTGATTTCAGTCAAAAGAAATAAATCCATGGTTTCAGTAGAGGAGTAACTGGGCTAAATCTAGTGGAGTGAAGCTCAGACTAAGCATTCTAGCCTGTGAGGACTGCAGTTCTATGAAACAATGCTGCTTTTATATTTTCCACCTTTTATTTTGCTTAAAATAATTTAACTATCTGAAAGTAGCTGAAAGTGAGTGAAATCATGAGGAATTAGCATTAATTTCTATGTTCCTATTGAAAATACTTAAGATTATCTCTTGGTAATGGCAGATTTAAACACATTGTTCCAGTTCCAGACTGGGCTTACTCTACTCTTGCAGATTGAGTGACACAAGGAGAGGGGAGAAGGAAAACGTCTATAGACCCTTACAACCAGTATCAGAGTAACCCTGCTTAGGCAAGCAGCTACTGCATAGTTAGCATCCTCACGGAAGTCCTATGTTAAAGGGGGGGGGGGGGGGGGGGGGGGGGTGGCAAAAAAAAAAAAGGCTTGATCCTGGTCTCTGAGTATTGGAGGAGGTTTGCAGAAAATTTAGTGGGAAACCCACTGTTTCCAGAAAGACGGTAAATCAAAATAGAAATCCTGGAGGAAGGTTTGAGACCACAGAGCTGTGGTTATAGGCAGAGAGTTCTATTAACTTTTCTATTTAAGTATACCACAGGAATCATCGCATCTCTTGTGGGAGAGAGCTCAATCTCCTTCCCAAGTGACTCCATTTAGACTTGGAGCTTTTAGCTGGCTTCAGTCAGTTCTTCTGAGGTAAGAGAGCAGATAGGTTTGCATTGCTTTACTTCCACCTTTAGACACAAGGAGACCAAAATTTGTGTTTTGGGAGAAAACGACTCAAAACTGATGTAAATTGAGATACTGATTTTCAGGAGGAACATGGTCTCTGACAAGGCTGTAAGAGGCATCCTAGTACTGCAGTGTGGAGGATGAAGAGGAGAAACTTGTTTTCTCAAGGTCACGTTACCACAGGTTCCAATAAAAATTAAAAAAAAAAAAGTTGAAGAACTAAATATGCAATAAAGAATTTTGTTTTATTAAAGTGTCATAAATAATAGAAATTGCTGAATTCAGATGAGGTGATCTGGAAAAAATAGGAAAAGTATTTTCCCTCGCTGACCTCCAGTTAGTGGTTTGAGTATAGCGATAGCTGAATCTTGAAGAGCCACTCAGTAGGAAGTGGCTGAGGAAAGGGGAATTTCTGCAAAAGATTTTTGTGAGATCTCATTGTTTGAGGGAGTGTTGAATCAATCCAAAAGAGACAAACATAAAATTCTAATATTGTTAAAACACACAGCTATTTATGTACTGCTTTGGTCAATTTGTTGTTAATTTTATTTTTAGTCTGCCTGACAGCAAACCAAACAGTGGCTCACAAGGACATTCAGTTTACTTTTAAACAAGAGGGAATGAAAAAGAGACAGCTGTGTCAAAAAGATGAGCAAGATAAGCAAAATAATTTATCTGTCCAAAAATAACACAGTTATATGACTCTTTGTCCTGTAAGATTCAAAATACTATTGATGATTTAACAATTATTATGTTGTTATTAGTTCAGCATTTACTTAAATAGAGGTATTATTCAGGTAACACAGGTTTAAAAAAGAAGGCATTATAGGAGTTACTGAATTTTCTTTAGATTAAACAGAGTTGAAATCCTTCTTAAAGCTTATACGTAGTGCTCGTAAGCACAAGACGTGGCCATTTAAGCTGTAAGTGAAATGTGTACACAAGCCTGACTCTATAAAGAGTGTTGTCAAGGAAATATCTTGCTATATAAATAAATAATACGATGCATATAGGTCAGCCAAGGACTGACCTCAGAACCTGGGCTTTGCAGGGTATAACTAACAGCACCCTAAATCCTCCTGCTCTGGAAGGCCTTCTCACGACTTACAAAGAAGATTTGGAATATCTGGCATGTTGGATCACTATCTCTAGGTATGGAAGCAGGTTTCATGTTTAGGCAAAAGGTATTGACCTGAAAGACTTGTCTCATTCTTACTAGTCTTTTTCTCTGGGTTGATGGAGAAGAACTAAAGACAGAGTCGTGATCTGACCTAGAGACCTGTACATCATCTGCATTTAATCCGCTGGATAAAACGGCTGAACAGTAACCATAGTTTGCATGTCCAAAGTTTGGATGTGGAATATATATCCTGAAAAGCTCTGATTACTGCTCAGTAAGTCCTCTATTGAAAATAGCTGCAGATGCCAGAGACACAGGCTTTTTAAGGCAATTTTGAGCTCTTATAGATTGAGCTATGTTCAATTAACTATCAGTCTCCTGGGATTAAAAGAAAGAAATCAAAGAGAATCTGTCATCTACTGGAAGCATCCAAATGATGGATATAGGAGGAACAGAATCCAGGAGTAGGAACATCTTCTTTAGTGGGGAACATATACATATTTTGAAAGCACGTGACTAGTCACCCACACCTTTTCTAGCTTATTAACTACAGTTAATAAGCAGATTTCTAAAATCTCAGGCAAAGTAGAACACAAAAAGTATCACTTTTCTATAAAGAACCAGATATGAATTCTACTCTTTTTTTCTAGAACTATAAGTATTTCTAAGAACTGAAAAGAGATTAAAACCTAACACAGGCCTAAATATAGTTTGCTTGACAGGCCTAGGTTCCATGTCAGCTGAAGAACTTGAAAAATAAGCTACTTGGATTCAGAATGACATTGATCTTTCTGTGTCTTTTGTAGTTTGCATGTTGCTAGAGGGTATGACCAGTCTTGTGAACCAGTTCATGTAGTAGGTCTTTCAAGATTTTGTGTTGGGCAGTTCTGTGTCTGTGCTGAATCAATATCACAAATGATGCATGCTGAGGGCTATTTAGGATGTTTTCTGAAAAAAAAAAAAAGCCTTATTGCTATTTGTGCTAATGTTACATTTATTATGCTGAACCACAAATTTGATTTGCTTGACATTGTTCTTAGGCACCAACTCGGCTTGGAGTTCAAAGTACCAATGCTACAATTTATAAAAAAAGTTTTTTGTGGATGACTTACAACTTTTAGTCTCCAAAACGACACATGTATTATTACTTACTATTCAGCTCACAGGGACTAGTTTAGGGAGTTTTATTAGAAAACAAAACAAAATAAACAAAACATAACAAAATATGCAAAACAGCAGAGTTTTTTTTTTTTTTTGTGAATTAAGTACAAAAACAGTGGCATTGGAAATCAGTGTATATATACTTTCAGGGGTATAATAAGCAGCCCTATAAATCTTACCAAAATGTGGGAAAGAAATTTAAAAGGCTATCATACCTAGTTTTATTTGCAGAGGAAAAGATGCCAAAGAGAAGTCAAAGAACAATGTGTGACCATTAAGATTACTGTCACCTTGACCTACTCAATGTTAACAGAACTGAATTTTAGAACTTTTTTTTAAATTATTATTTGGTTTATATTTTATTCAGTTATATTTTAGGATTACATATAATGTTAAATATCTGAAACTGCATGTATGTAGAAAATTATATTATTGGTGATACCTATTTGAAGAATTTGCACTGAATATGGGGATTCAGTTTTCACCAATCAATGCCAGAATACTCAAGCATTTGGAGGAAAATCAGGGATCTTTTTGTAAATATGTAGAATACTAAACAAACAGAATAGTCCAGAAAGGAGACTTGAAAACATTGACACATTTCATATTTAAAACATAGAAGTTAATATGTCTGGAAATATTAGTACTTTTTAAAATACTTTGTAATATAGTTTCAAGAATGGTAAGTAAATATTATTCAAGAATAATATTTAGAATTGTACTTCTGCCTATTCAGATATTGGTTCTAGTCAGACACTCCACGAATTTTAGTCAGGTAAAGGAAAAGAAACTTCCTTTTTGACTAGACTGCCAATGATCGTTATTGTGATATGACTGGATCAAATCATAAAAAAGTATATGCAAAGTAGATTTAGCATGCTGTTTAATGGTCTTGACCTGTTAGGTACTATTCAAAGAAACAAATTAAAAGCTTTTGCGACCTAGTTCAAAAAAAGGAGAAGTGCATTTATTGTTTTTTTCTAACTGAAGTAGCACATACATTAAAATGTCCAATGTTATCAGAGAGACTGGGATAATGGACTCATTGTATACGGAAAAAACAGTCTATTGATAAGTGTACACGAGATCAGGTCTAAATACACAGTTTCATTATGGTATTGGGTTTTTTGAAAACTGTGATCCACTGTTTACACATTTCAGCTTGAATCACTTGTGAAAGTTGTTCAGAAACACAAGGGAGAAATTATTTTGAGAAAAGAAAGCAAGGTCAGTGAAGGATAGAGGTGGTGGTGGAGAACCAAAAAACTGCACCTCAAGATATTGTAGAAGTCTCTCCAGTCAGTGTTACTGGAGCATTTTAATGTTTTACCAAATCCCAAAGGGAATCTATCTTAGTATGAGCAAACCTCAAGTAATGATTTATTTATGCACCAAGCATCTTAAAAGCAAGGTGTCTAAAAAAAAATCATCCTGTTTACTCAAGGTTGTTGGCAGGAATAATGTCTGTGAGATACTGCTTCCCTCATTTCAGCATGGAATAGAACCCTGTTGAAGTAAACTCAGCCAGTAAGGATAATGTTAGAGATGAGCATTGTAACTTCTGACAAATTTTACATGAAAGGAAAATTCCTGAATTTGTTTCGTAAGCTTACAGTATTCTGTGATACTAGCAGTATCTTTTTAAGACGTGTTATAGCTGAACAGTCGAGATTGTTTTGTACTTAGTACTCACATGTTAAACTCTCAAACATTTATTTATATTTTTATCTCTGCTCTTGCGTGATAGGCAATCTAATCCATTCTTTTCCAGTCTAACCATTGTGTCCTACAATCATTTGTATCCTTTTGCAGAATACAATTTAAAAAATATTTTTTTTCCTTTTAAACTGTTCTTATTTACTTTGACAGAAATCTTTCTGCTACTGGGACACTAGAATAATGCAGTTTGGAGACTGATAAAAAAGACTTATTTTCTTGCCGCTGTCAAGCATTACACTCTACCACTCACATCATCAGTGCAGCTGGCTCAGAAACAGTTGTTCATTAATAGCCCTATATGAAAGCAGTTATTTTATCAATTTGTATTAAGATATTCTTGACTTGCCAGCAGAAGATCAGGCCAAGTTAATCCAGAGCAAAAATGCTTGTAAGAACTATCATAAAGCAGGAAGTTTTGTAGCCCGATAGCAGAACAACTTAGCTAAATCCTGAGTGAGGTAAATGATTTTTACACTCCAGACAGAAACTATGGGTTGAAGGTATATTCTGAATGATAATAATTTAATGTTTACAAGTGATTACTATGTATTTTACTTATCCTTGTTATGAAGAAGTATGATGAAGCTAAGTAATTGTTCTGCAATTAGATATATAGGTTGTAGGCAAGATCATAGAAAATAAGTCTGGAAAAGCTTTATCTAGTACATCATTTTGCCAGAGATGGAATCAGCTGTATCAAACTTGTCTAACAGATATTTGCTTAAACTGGAACATCAAACAAACTGCGTATTGTTTTTGTAATGCTGACAGTCAAGTTTGCTAGTCTGTTCATTCAGATAGCATGATAGCATTTTCTGTTCAAGTCCTGTGCTTTGGGTTTGTTTACCTATAATTTATTCCATAAAATTTATTTCTTTTTCTACCTGATGCAGTCAACTTTTGATTTTCTGTAGGCAGATTACTGGGTTGATATCTTAACTATGCCATGGCTGTGGAGGCATCTGAGCTGTCTTTTGTAGAGTAGTGTGGCTGCTTTTTAGTTCTGAGTGCCATGATCAACAGAATCACCAAGCTTTTGCACTTCAAGAAAGCCCTCATTGTATGTTCCCATAGCCTAATACAGGTCTTGATATTTTGATCTCTTGATTAACCTGGGCCCAATGTGTAAACAGTTTTCTTGTTTTTCTAGCACTCTTTTTTTAACAAATGCAACACTAAAAGTAAAGGCTTTTGAATTTATAAAAGGTTTTAATAGGTAACCCTCAGAAGTCAATACTAATGCATGAAAGAATAAATGCACCAAAGTATTTTTGATATTATTTGCTGATGTGGTTAGATAAAAAGTTACTGATTTCAAATAGAACGATTGTTTAAAAAATCACTCTGAAATGATATGTCCCTTGCTTTTCTTTTTGTTTGTTTCCAAATAATAATTTAGCTGCACAGTTAGTATATTGAGTTATTAGTGATCTATCTTTACTGATCTTCCTTTTTTTTTTTTTTTTTGACATTCTCAAGAAAGCAGAGAAAATCATATTCCACAATGGACTAATGAAAGATATATGTCAATAAAAAAAAAGTTTAACTTGATCACATTTGGTGGAAAAGCCCATAGTATGCTTATTTAGAAAAGAGAAATTATAATTAAAATAGATCTTTTTTAATTGTTTTTTTTTTATTCCTTTCACCTTCACCTTGCTTTTCCCATTTCAGATGAAATCATGTGTTTACCCTGCTAATGGCATAACTGTGTGTAATAGTCCCTGTACCTAAACTAACTTCTGTAAATTCCAGCCAGTGTTCCCAATCTTATAATTTTCAGGCAGGAATAATTTTGTATGGGTGCTTTGTGATATTACAACTTTTGCTGAGTTCAGCAATCTGTCTTTTGATGTTGCCACAATGTTGTTGCTGAGTTCCTTTCTCCAGCATTTAATGAAGCCCATAGCAAGTTTCAGAGCTGTATGGAAAATTATGTCCATTATTTAATCCATTCACCCCAATCACATCTACTTTAAAAAAGAAGGCGCATCAAATTTGCTTTCATAAATACTGTTTCATGGAAAGTACTTTCATAAAATGGCATTAAGTATTATTAAGTCATACTTTCTTTTATTCTGCAGGTGATATATTTGTTGTCAACACCATACTGATCTGTGATTTTAAAAATTTGCATCCAGTTGCAATTACTTTTGATCATGCCTAATAAAACTGTTTCAAATATAACTAGAAAACATAAGATGTACTATCCTAGTGAAACCTTTCCCTCTTTTATGAGGACAAACTCTACCACTAAAACTATTCATTCAACAATAATTTGTATATGCATTATTAGTGTTTAAGGCTCTTTACTTACTACTAAGATATTCAAATAAAATATGAAATACAAGTTATAAGCAATGATTTTCATTAATATAAAGCTGCTTTTTCTAAACAACAAGGTTGTGTAAGTTTCTAACTGCTGGCTAAGCCTGGATACTTTTTTCTCCTCTTGTGCCCACCACAGAGGAAGTATTAATATGTTTCAAACAATAATAAACTAGAAAATATCCCAGGACTTCTCCCTGGAAAATATATAAAATAACTGTAAACATCTTCATAATCAGGAATGTATCTTACCCATCATTTTCTTGAACATATCAAAATCTCTATAGAGTAAGCAGTTTAACCTCTGTAACACCAGGTGAAACAGATATCAAATGGCTGTTTCCCCAGAAACAACTTACTTGCATGCAGTAAGATTTATGTAAGGGAACAGCACTTCCCATTGGAAATTTATCCTAGTACTTTATCTTATAACAATGCTTTTCTTTTACTCACCACAATGAGTAATATACAGACAAATGTATGCAGCAGCAGTCTGTCTCTCCTCTCTCCTTTCTTATTTTTCCTTGCTGTTGCTCTCTTATTAGCTGTAGCTATGCAGTCCTGTAGACAGTGTGAAAGGAGCTCTGCTACCTTGATAGTAAGTACAGATGCAGCTTTTGCACTTGCTCTCTGCCTCACGTTTGTAACACCCTCAGTCCTTCCGGTCATTCATTCCAGGGGAGGAATGACACCAGCATTTCTGAGCTCTTCTTGTGTTTTCTTCCAGAGCACTCGGGGAAAGCAGACTTCGTGATCTCCATGCTAACTACCAGCCTGCCTGCTGCCAGTTCTCCCTACTTCTGCCAGTGATGACATTCAGCTTGCTCCTCCACACAGGATACAGCACTGATTCCTCATTATGTAAGGCAGTCTAGGTCAAGTGTAGGAGAGACACTGCTGGCCCGAGCAAGCTAGTGGATTGCTCTCTCAGCTTCATGCTTCATGGGGTCTGGAAACTGGATCCTGATCTTTGCTACATCTTCTTGGGTAAATGTTTTTGCATGATTTAAATGGTTACTGTGCTATTTTTCTATGCAGATAGCTGTCAGCCATGCTGTGAATTGCAGAGAGAATTTGTTAGGTGAAACCAGCTCTGTCAGCATGATTGAATTATCAGAGTAGTAGCTCTTCTAAGCATCTCAGCTTTAAGAAAATTTACAAATAAATAAATCATAAATTGGGTTTGTTTAACAAACATCTTTTCTAGCCATATGGGGATTATTGTTGATTTCACTGATTAAGCAGTGAATGAAAGCCATTTGCTTAAAGGTGGTGTTTGGAACCATTATTGGATATAGCTATTAGCTCTGAGAGCTTTACTGCAGTTCTTGGCTATTGCATTGTTTTACACTTTAAAATAAAAATATGCTTTTTATTAAACAAAATGGAAAAAAATGCATTAAAATTTCTTGCACTCTTTGGTTATTTTTGAATGTAGCAGTTAAATCCAGGATTCTATTTCCTATTTACTGCATTAATGCATGAACCTATATGCTTCTGAAATGCATAAGACAAATACTGCAGATAAAATTACATCAAGTGACTGCTCTGCAGAATGCCAGAATAGTATGTTAGCTAGATTTATGTTAGAGGGTAGCTTTTTTACATGTACCATATAGAATTCAAAGATCTATATATATTTACATGTAGTTGAATACTAGTCTGTAGTGAAAGATAGATTTTTTTCAGACGGATTATACATACAGAGCATTGTCGGGTGCTGGAACGTGTGATTATACTGGAATGCAGCAGAAGAGGCCCTGGAAAGTAACAGCATAGCACTGATACTGCAGTATTATGTAGGGAATTTCAACAAGGATAGCTTGCTTGCTAAGGACACTTAGAATCAAATACATTCAAAAATATTTTTGATGTATTTGAAAGAGTAATTAGAAAATTCATGGTTTTGTACAGTACCTTGGACAGCAACTTTTTTCCTCCCCTAGTACTGCAGAGGCTTCTTCGTGGCAGTTGGGACCTTGTAAAAATTAAACTCTACAAATGTAAGACACATTAAGGAATTCCAAAATATAGGGAAATAATAAAATTACCTGAGATGAAGTTTAGTCAGTA
Organism: Anser anser; assembly: GCF_964211835.1. Lineage (NCBI taxonomy): Eukaryota > Metazoa > Chordata > Aves > Anseriformes > Anatidae > Anser > Anser anser. The sequence goes on along the minus strand of NC_139726.1, from coordinate 19,762,848 downwards.
TGTGTATCAATCAGTTATATTAACAGTTTGCTAACAAGATTTCATTTATTATGTTAATGGCTGTCAAAACAGAAAATAAAAAAAAATACAAAATTATTTTCTATTGACTATATGGCATTTACAGAATTTTCATGTCTAATAGGTACTTTTTCATTCTAGGAATAAATACCAAGGTCTCTTTCTTAAATTGAAATAAGGTTGAATATTAATATAAGATTATATGAATATAAGATTTCAATGGGAACAGTGGAATTAATTTAAATATGCCATGTTGTCCCACTCACTCTAACCTCCGCCCCCCCCCCCAAAAAAAAGTGGTTCTTCACACTGTTCTAGAAATAACTGATAGAATTCAATTTTAACACTTGTTTGTAAGTAAGTTTTATTTAATTATTAAAAAATAATATTTTATTTTATTTTTAATCATTTGCTAATCATATTTAAAAGCTTTCTTTCTCTGGAAAAGAACTGCCAAGCAGTCATTTTTCTCTTCATCAGTTACTTAATCACTTTTTAATTTATTTTTTTTTTTTAGTAACAGTTAGGTAGATCTATTTTGTGATTTAGTAGAAACACCAGGCCAGTGCCTTTATAAACTACTCTCAGCGAGAAGTTATGTTCAAGAAAATATGATATGCTTTTGGTATTTTGAAATCACCTCTATTGCAATGCAATATATTACACCATATAATATTTTATAGACAACATTTTATAGTTCAGAATACAGAAGTATGTCTTGTAAACAAACTCAAAAGTATAGTATAGGAGCTTAGAACAAAACCGGTAGGCACCATTCATTATTGTAATGATGTACTTCACATTCTTTGTTTCTTGCTGCCTGAAGTGTTCTAAAATAGTTTTCTATTGTATTTTAGTACATTGTTCTGTTTCAAGAGTGGGAGCTTTTTCTTACTTGTTTAAAGAATCTATTTAAAACAAACAAAAAAAACCACAAAACATTATCTTTAAATGTATGGTGTTTTTCTGGAAATGTTGTTATTATTTTTTGCACAGTAGTTCATAGCAGGACAGGCAAAGTGTCTCTCAGCACACAAAGCTTCAGATGCTGGAACTGGGATACTAAGAAAATGGTGTTTCCTGTGTGTACTTACGTATAATATATTCTGGTATATCACTTTATGGCTGAAAAATTGAATCTGATCTGTATGATATGTTATGAACCCACTATTATACAGGATATGGACCATTAGTGGTCACTGCCTCCTCCTGGTATTTTCCTGTGGTTTCATGGTATTGCCCAATCCATGGCTACATCAGTAGCTTGCTTTTGATAGCTTGCATATTCCTGCGCATGACAATATACAGCTTGAGTTTCTCACAAACTTTTCTCTCCACTTTTCCTCACAGTACCAGTGTTTTCTGATCTACAAGGGACTGTACTTCCTTCATAGTCATGGAAATGCCATTTAAACTGAGGAGCATGGAAACAATACGGAAGTGTAAATTGAAGTATTTTAGAAAAATGTGTTTAGCATAAACAATGGGAATACCACTTTTTTTTTATGATCCACCACATAAGCAAATTAGACTATTAGTTTCTATAAATAAATTTATATCTCACATGATTTCTGCCCACTTTGAGTAGTTGATATATATATATATATGTTGTGATGACAAATATATGCCATTAGTGCTAATTTGAAAAAGAAAGACTGCAAACTGCATTTATCTGATGTAACATCTAAATTTAAGTCTGTAACACTATAATTCACAAGCCTTCCATGTAAGTTTGAACTCTCAGAAATTCAGATATTTCACTGTCCAGAAGTGCTAACTTTTATTTGCATTTAGTAGAGAAAAACATTACAATTGTGACAAAAATCAGTTGCTATAGAAATGGACTATGTTTATCTCTTTTGAAGATACCTTTTCAGCAGCTGGCAGATGTGCTCTCTTACTTTTGCAAGCAGTTATTAGTCTTTAATTAAGAGGATTTCCCCAGTTTTCATTGAAATAAGTTGGAAGTAATCTTCTGTTCAGTACTGCTATAATCTGTGTAATTTTTCCAGGTCCTGGCTCTCCATGACAATATTCTTGATTGTATGTATAGCTTTTCTGACTGCAGTACATTGTGTTCACATAGTTTAGAAAACAAAAGCCTCCTGGATCATCCTGTTCACCAGCTTCTCTATGGAGGATCTTAGATGGCTCTTTCTTTATATATTAGATGGACTACTCCATTACCCAATTTCCACATCCACTGCAATTTGCAGAAATCATTCGCAGAAATAGAAACAGTTACTGTGAATACTGTGAAGAATCAAGGGAGATTTCTTAATGCATTGGCAAATAAAATGTTCCTCAGACATTGTTATTTCAAAAAGAAAATATTGCTCTTAGCCCTTTATTAACTATGTATATAGAACACACTTTTGCTTTGTTGATTTCATGGTTTACCACCATGGTTGCACACCTAAGCTTTTAAAAGTTAATTTTAAAGATTTATTTATGTTAAAATAAAACTGTAATTGTTGCAACATAGAAGCTGAAATAGGATAGTCTCAAACAAAACTACATTCTTTTAAGTTGGATTTCGTACGTCCCTGTCAGAGAGGAAGAAAAAAAAAAAAACTGTGCTGCAAAGGATAACCAGAGAAGGACTTCCAGATGAATCCTTTCATCTGCTGAAGTAAACCAGAATGCCCCATTGCCTGGTGATCACTAAGGTTGGGCAGTTTGTGGCACTTGAGCCAAAACCTTACTGTGCTGTTCTTCACCAGTTCTCTTTAATATTTGCACATTTGAGGGAGAACCAAGAGTAGAACTGGTCGAAATTTGTAGGAGGGTATGTAAACCACAAATCTGCATTAAAGCAAAGTTACCAGGTCTGCAGAATCTGAAATCTGCAAGATTGCAAACTCAAGGCTGAAGTAATGGAAATTTGACTGACAACCATGTCCATGCTCTGCAGGTTGTGTACACGCTCTCTTTTGGTTCTGTTGGGTGGCCGCTTCAGCCCATGTCCATTAAGGTGATTGCTCCTACTGTACTCAGAACAGAAGAAATTGTAACAGTACCTGCAGGGAGAAGTGATCAAAAGTTTATAAAGTAAATGCAAGTATCATAGACTTTCTTGGTTTAGAAAATTGTTTTATTTTACTAGCTATCAGTAATGTCTTATTTGTTCAGACAGTAAAAAGGGCAGGTTGCATTTCGAGGGGGAGAGGGCAGGGAGATCATGTTTATTAATTTTCACTTTATCTTAGAGTTGAAGCAGCTAATGTGATTGAGAAATCTATACTTTTCATTTGTTTATTTTCTGCAATTGTGGTATAACATTTAAGTTTAAAACATTATAAGCAATCAAGGGATTTAGCGCTTTAGCTGTTAGAAGGAAGATGCTGTTGTGTTGATAAAGTCTTCGGACTCTCTCAAACCCTGTATCAGATGACTTGCTGTGGTTCAAGGAGCCATGAAAGGATCTTTTAAAGACAACCACAAACATTAATTTTCCTGACACCAAATACTGGTGGAGCTGAACCTGAGCACCTGGTCATAGCAGTGTGTCCAGTGAAATCTGAGCTGAAGGAAATGCTACCTAAAAAAGCCTTCAGTATTTTGCTAAAGATATTTGAAGATTTCTTGAAGTCAGTGGTTTTATTAAGCATCTTATTCTGCACCTCTACTGATACTTAAAGAAGGTCCTTTTTAGGACTGCTGTAAACTGCATGCTTTCATGATACACTGAAATTATTATTAAGCTGGAGAGAAACTTAATATGTTCAGTGTTATGTTCAGGACTAAACCTGTAGACACCTAAGTGTACCTAAAAGACTTTTACTACGCTGTATTTATTGTTTAAGCTATCCAGATTCTAGTTTATTTTTTTTCATTTTGGTGTTCAGCTTATTTCAAAATGGAGCATATTGCAGGAGCTATGCCTGTAAAATGTCAAATATGCCCAAACTGTAGCAAATACTGGAGGAATTCGTATTAAAATTCCAAGCTGAGGTGTAACTATTCTGCCTTTTAACCTAGTGATAAATCTGTATTTATAAGCATCTGGCAATTCACCATTTCCAGAAATATCCTCCATGAATGAAAAGATTTTTGGGAATGATCAGTTGGAATCAGCAATGATTTCTTGACATCTCTCTAGTATTTCAAATTTTAAGGATCATTTTGAGTCAGAGGTGCTACTATCACTACCAAGTAATTTGTCATCTGCAAGTAATTTGTCACCTGTCTTTGTGACCCTGAAGAACTTTGCAAGGATATGAAAAAAATATATATATATAAAACACAGCTTTTATAATTATACCCAACTAAGAACTCAAGAGCCTGTTGGCTGATAATAATAATAAGATAAATGTTTATGGCTCTTGCTACCTTAGGGTCATAGGATGGAATTACATATAGGTAGTGGGGACCTGCCTGTCCTATTTAGCAGCCTACCAGTAGTGCCAGCATGAAAGCTAAATTCAAAACTGGTGATCATGATAGCAGTGCTGGAAAGCATGTAAAGTCTTTCTAGATGGTCTGAACATGGTCTGAACTTTTGGGTAGACCTGTGCGGTATCAAGAGTTGGACTTGATGATCCTTAAGGGTCCTTTCCAACTCAGGATATTCTATGATTCTATGATTCTAGATCAGTGGTCAGACACATTTAAAGGATACAAGCTGCATGGTTGTTTACAGCTTGGACTTTTTCTGTGCAGAGAACATATGAAAGGTGACAACTTTTCAAAGCATGCTTTAAAAAAAATGCAAAAATATCTCCCACCACACCACCACATTTTTTTTTCTATTGATATTAACCTTTTCAGAAACAATAATATTTTTATTAAACCTGCCGTTGGAGATGTAGGCTATATACCTTTTTTTTTTTCAGTATCTGAGTGTTAGTGATTGGACATATGATGGTGTGTTTTAACTAAATATTTAGTGTCTTGAGGTTGCTTGCCATGTTCATTTAATCACTGTAATATTTGCACAGAAAATATTTAAAATTTTTGAGATTAGACTTCATTGTTCTTGTTAGAACAACATTTCTATTGATAAATACTTGTAAATTAGGTATTATACTAAGAGACTCCAAGTGTTTGTGGTGAAGGGCCAAATGTGTCAAGCCACCACTGGGAGTTGGAGAAATTTACATAATTTAGATTCAGGCAAAATTTAAGCAATCAAAACTTCATGATAAACAAATATTAAAAATGAACAAATCAGACCAATACTGAAACTGAATCTAGGGGATCAAATTCACAATATCTGCCTGGATCACTGAACTGCAGGTTATGTTATAATATCTGTAAGTATCTGTTATATCACAGAAGACAGCCTTTTTTTTTTTGTCAAGGAAGAAAAGCTAGAAATGTATAATGCTGTCTGATTTAGCTCAAAACTGAGGCTGACCCAGCACAGCTGCAGTTTGCTGTATTAGCATTTACTGTTGTTTAGCAGTCTGAATTTTAAAAAGAAGCCCTTTTTTTTTAGATTCCAGATCTGGCTGCCCAGCTGCCATCTGAAAACACTGTAATGTATAGATCTGACACTGACATGGCAGTCATGTACCAGGCTGCGAGACTGGCAATGCAGTCTGTAATAGATAGAAATATCATATGACTACCAAAAGATCCTTTTTCCTTTTTATTTATTTATTTATTTATTGGCTTGAAACCATGACTGAACATGTTGAATCTACCTCTGCTACTGTGTGGAGAAGTGTAGAACAAGACAAGGATAAGTAGCACTTAGCAGTGGCAGAGGCTGGTCTGGAAAGGTTTCTGGTGCTTTCATAATGGAATACCTGTACCCAATTTCCATCTCACATTTCAGATGCAAATAATTAACGGAAAAGAAATGAAAAATAGTAAGAATTTTTACTTGTTTAACACTGGATGGGGAAATCTACTTCTCAGCACAACCCTTGCCCCCTTGCTGAAGGAACACGGAACTGTAGATTTTGTTAGCCAGCCACTTAAAAAGCTGCTGGTAACAGCCGATTCACAGCTTTTGCCAGTAGATGGGGCTGTCCTTCAAGGTGATGTCTGTATCCCCTCACGGTCTCTCTCCATTCTCCCCCATCCCCCTTTTTCTTTCTTTCTTTTTTTTTTTCTTTTTTTTTTTTTTTTTTTTCCTGGCCTGCTATTTGCTGATTTGTATTAGGTACCACAGAGTGAGCCTCAGAGCCTCAGAACAGGAAGCTGAGGATGAAGCAGAGAGGATACTGCAGAGTGCTTTTTTTTTTTTTTTTCCTCTTCCCAATGCGAATGCAATGCAGCAATTTGTGAATACTTGGTAATCTTTTGAAACTGGGAATCTGAACACGTTTATTAGAGAGAATTTCATCATTGCTATCTCTTGGGGTTTTATTTTTCTTTTTCCTCATAATACATTTGAAATTCATGTTTTATCAGGTAAGCCAGCAGGACATTAAATCCGAGACCTCAGTTCACTTACATTAGCTGTCCATATGGGGTGTCCCCCCCCAAGTTGTTTTTTTTAATATCATATTTGAATGTTTGCTTTGTAGTTAATGCTAAGCATATAAGTAAGGAGAAAATCCAGTTTGGTGGTTTTAAAAATGTTTTTAAAGCTGCAGTTAGGTGTGTTTAGCACTACAATATTTTGTTACGAGATGGATTTCACTGGACTTATATATTTGGATTCTTGCCTTTTTATTTGTTTGTGGTTTTTTGCCTGTTTATTTTTTGATTTTTATTATTCAAGATTTTTCCCCTAAACTGTTTAGAAGTAACAGAGGTTATGTTGTTCCTTCACATGGAAAACATACAAAGGGCTGACCTTAGCTTTGCAGGAGTGTACAGCTTTCCTTCCCATGAAGAAGCTCTTCTTTAAGGCTAAATGCTTTATCCAAATGGTTGGGGTTTATTGAAGGTGGAAGGGGCTCCCTCCTCTCTTTTTCCCCCTTCTTTCTGCATCTACCTCTTCCTCCAGCATTTCTGATTAGGTACTTCGATAGAAAACCTTGTTTTTATTTACATACAGATCAGGACTGGTTGTAATGCTATAGATATAACTCGGTTCATAATCTGAACCGTCTTGCTTTTTCAAACAGCACAAGAAATTTGCCAGGTGGACATCAAGCTCTTTCAGCGTCTTTTCTAAAATGGATTTCTTCTCTGCTGCTTGTCTGAGGTATGTGCTTAACACACTCCCACTGAATTCGTTTTGGATTGGGCTGGCTGCTGCATCCCCTCTTTGAAAAAGTAGTGGTTGCTCATTCTGCAGCATTTGAAAATGGATTTGTGTTTTGCTGTTACTGTTAAAAATCTATCCAATCTTACTTATCACAGAAATGCTTATTTTGTAGTTATGATGTTGAACTCTTGAGTTGTATTGCCTGATGTTAGTACTGCATTCTTGAAACGCACCTGCTTTTTCTATGTTTTTCAAGCTTGACCCTTCTTTTAATATAAAGTACAATGGAAAAAAAGACTAAAACTGTGCTAAAAATGACTCTGAGAATTAATGTGAAGCAATAACAGGATGATTGTTGTCAAGACTGATACCCTGTTAGTTTATTCTCTTGAGCCTAATTTGTGTGATCTTGAATATTTGCTGAAATATGACACAAGAAAACAAGTTAGAGAAAGTCAGCCTTAATCTGATTGTCCTCAGTTAGTCAAGTAGAGTCACAGATAGTTTTCATTATTTAAAAGGAAGTAAACATGATGGGGGGGGGAGGGGAAGGGTCAAGTTTTTATTGTATAAGGAATCATATAATCTAAACAATTCTAGGGAAATTTTAGGTAAACAACAGTAATTTGCATAGTATCATTTTAGAAAAAAAATATATATATATGAAGCATGACTATAAAGACTTTCAGGAAAATGATGTAGATGTATATAATAGAATCATATATCCTAAAAGCTGTTAGCAACACTACTTTATATCAATGGTAAGAGTACTTTACTATGGATCATTGAAATCTATATTTAAATTGTTATATTGGAACCTTAACTTGCTTTGAAGTTTCTGGAGTTGTAAATGTCGAGAGTTGGGAAGCTAAAACAAATGACTGATTATTGCATTTTAAAATCAAGGTGGCCTTGAATTAGAAAACCTTTAGAATGTCAGTGGATATGACCCTTCTCCTCAATGCATTATCCCAATGCCAAGGACTTTAAAGGACAGGTGATTGTTTACTTTTAAAGGTGATATCACTGCTACTATCTGTATCACACCACAGCCTGTCCTCTTTTCAACATTTGGGCTCCTATTCTAGGAGTTTTGTATGTTACTAAGAGAAGAAAATGCGTTCAGGTAGAAAAGCCAAAAAGCTTGATACTGGATTTTTTCCCTTAAATGGTATTTTTTGGATCCTTTTGGCTAATTTAAATCGAAGAACTAAGATTAAATTGTGAAGATTGCTCTGCTCTTGGTTATGAGAAATTGTCTGGCAGTACTAGGAAGAAGTGGGTACTTCCTTGCAAATATTTTTTGAAAAGTGGCACAGGCTTGGTCTAATTTTGTGTATGTAGTTAGAACTGTGTTCGATACTCCTCTAGATATATATGTTTTCTTTCATTTTATTCATTTTCTCAAATCCAGTACCAACTCACCTGCAGGAAAACATGCTGGGTCTTTTGGGCAAAATATTATGAATAGATTTGTTGATTCTCTTGCAATTGCAGAAGCATATCCTTCAGTTTCTCCACTGAAGACAGCTGATATATATCGGAGTCAGTAGGATTCCACAAGAGTAAGAGAGAGCTGTATTTGGCCTGTAGACTTTCTGTTGATGCCAGAAGAAACACAGCAAAAGACAAACCAAATTTCCTTTGCTGGCAGATGTATTAAAAATTGAACAATATATATCCACACTTGTAAACTGAGAAAAAATATGATGCCATCAGTAAGACATATTAGATAAGGAATACCATTAGACTTTTTTTTAGCAGAATATTTCAGAACACTTAAGAGATCAAGTTGCTCAAAGGGAAAAATCATAAAGGTGGACTATTTTAAAATGGAAAAAAGAACCTTTGGGTAACTTTTACCCATTAAAAGCTACAGATGATGTTTCTGAGTGAGCTGATTACTGTAGGGAGATTGGCAGTATCATGCAAAATCTTCAAATGTTTTTCCCAGAGGTGAATAGTTCTGGTATGTCACTTCCATTTTCTCTAGTTGTAGGTTTATTCTCAATGGATTTCTATCAATGAAAACTTCCAAAAGTTTTATGAAAACATTTGAAAATTTGGTATAGGTGATGTAATTAGTTAAATTTCAAATTTAGACTGAGAAAATGTAGTCTGTTCTGTAGCCAGGTTAGTCCAATTTCTGTAAAATATATTGATCATTTTTATTCAATTAGTAATATTTATTTAAAGAATTACAGTAATGACTTAATGAATACATGGGTGTTCAGTGTTTTCACGTCTCCTGTCTCTTACAGATTTTTGTGTCACCTTTTCTCTCTCTCCCATTTCCACCATTGTGTGTCATTCCAGGGCCCCTTTCAGTCTTCTAATGTGCTATTTAGCTCTGAAAAAAAAAAAATTGATTTTATTTTGAGCCTATTACCAAAATTCTGGGTAGCACCCTGCCATATTAAATATCACTTGAAATACCACATTTCTGACTCAGATCCCATTTTACTTATTGTTTGCATTTATCAGCCCCGGAAGCTTTCTGTCTCCTTCCTCTGTGCTTGGAAATTCTGATTATATTGCTTTTTCTATACATAAGTTTTTATTGCTTTCTGTCTCAGCAGTGCATTTCTGTCTTTCCAGTGTTCTATTTTAAAGCGTCTCTATCCTCCTTTTTTGCTTGTTTCCCCATTTTTTTACAAGTCTCTGAGAAAAAGAGGACATGACCCCTCCATTTTTGGTCTCAAAAACATCCAGATCAGTTTGTGCTTTTCCCCATCTCATTCCATCTATCTTGATAATTTATTTCAATACCTTGTTAGCATGTGGATCAATCTCCTTCATCTTACTTCTACTCCTTAAACAGATTCTCTAATTTCCTTACAGAATTTTCTTTTTAAAAATTACTTCGTAATACAATTCATAACACTGAAGATCATCATGATAAACAACAACAACAAACAAATCCTGTCAAGGTCAGCAAGAAAAAAAATAGGAATAAATCTAGAGGCTTGTGGGACTCTAATAGGCTTTTTTAATAGTGGTTTTGGTCAAAGATGACAAAGCTAAGCAGCAACTATACTACTTTATAACTGAAGTAATGGATCTGAAGGAAGCTTTCAAATGTTTGGTTATTTAAGCGCATTTTAAGCCAGTGACTTGATGGTGTTCCAGATGTATTGGCCTGCAACTCTTCCATCCTCTCATCCCTCCCTGGACTCCATTTTCTACTTAGTCTTTGATAGTGTTTCCTTCAGAGGTCTTTCATTTTCTTTTATGTTTTAAAGTATCTGACTGTTTTGTTTCAAATTATTATCAGATTTACTTGCCAATAGGAAATCATGACTGAGATCTTTCTGAGGAAGATGTGAGGTGCTTCTTTAAAGAATGCCTCAACAGGGCTCTTATGGAAGCTTGGGAAGGATTTCTTGAGTAGGTCTAGAAATGAAAATGGAACGGAAGAGGCAAGTGGATGGTTAGAAGCTGAATACTGGAGATCACTTTTGTTCTCTGTGTCCTTAGCAGGTAGTACAAGAAAGAGACTGCAGAAATAGACTCATCCAGATGAGATACTGGGAGGAACTTTCTAATAGTGAGGATGGCGAACGGTTCTAAGAGAGTGTCAGGGAAAGCTCTGAAATCTGTCATGAAGGTCTGTAGGAAGAGGATAGATGAAACATATACTGGGAAATAGGTTTAGTGATCCTGCTTTGGACAGGGAGGTGTAGTAGATGGCCTCTGATAATTGTTTCTGACCTTATTTTTCTGTGAGTCTACAAAGAAGTAGATACCCAAGGAACAACACCCTTCCAGAAAAATACAAAAAATACTTCAAAAACAGACATCCTAAAAGATATCTTAATTAGGATTTAATTTAGGATCTTAAAGTACATAAGCCACTGATACTAAACGGAAAAAATAAGTTATCCTCAATTAAAATAAATAAATATATTCTTAAAGATTAACTATGTGATCCAGATGTTATCTGGAAATTTCACCTCCAAGTAATAATATTTTCAGCTCAACATATTTTCTCTTTAGAAACATTAGGGGAGATAGATCAGAAAGGATGACCCTTTACCATGTTTTCAGGACTTCATATTGTCTCAAAACAGAAATTCTTACAGATCTACTACTCTGAATTATCAATGATAGCTGCACTTCAAGGAAAATCGTCTAATTTTATTAGATATTTTGGCTCCGTCTATGCCAAGACAAAGTGACATGAGATATTCTGTTTCTTCAAAGTGTCTTGTCCTTAAAAACCTAGTGACCATATGCACCCTGTCTACAGGGAATGCCTTCTCATGTGAGCTAACTCTTGAGTTATGTCCTGAAATTATTTGGGAAACTACTAACTAAAATGAGTGAAATCTGTGCCAGGGTCAGTTGTATTTAACAAGAGGTGCTTGGGTCCCAGGATCCAGGAGTATTTCTTTCCATTGATTAATGCATTGGCTCCTAAGCTACAGAGGAAAAAAAAAATCTGTTTTTATAAATATGTATATTAAAATATCTATATATTTACTTAGGAAGAGGTAATAAGATTTTATTGTGTAAAATATTTATTTAGAGTATGACTTTAAAATAGGCTAAATAAATTCACAAACTGGAATAACATGGTAATCAGGTAGAGATACAATATTTTAACTTTTGAATTAACTATTGAAAAGGAATCAAAACAATATTATCTTGAGTGTCCTTTAGGAACTTTATACTTAGAAAAAAGTTAATTTGAACTGTATAGCTTCTTTTTTTTTTTTTTTCTATGACAGTTATAGAGGGACACATCTTCACATAGATTGCTTAATACTTATTTTAAAAATTTAATTGAAGTCTGGAAGATTGTTAATCAATACTTACAAGAAACGCAAGACCAATTTAGAAAGTATCTGGTGAAATCAGATGCCTAGCTGGACTAAATCAAACCCACACCTGTTTTATTTCTTTTTATTAATTCTGAAAACTAACATGAAAAAGTGTACACAAATCATTACAAATACATTTCTGTTTAGTGGCAAAATAAATTGATTTTGTTTAACAAGTGATCAGTAAGACTTACACAGGGTGTGAGAAAAAGAAAGCTATACTCAATATACATAAAACATGATGGAAAAGAGTACACTTCAGCTCCTGGTACTATTTTCTGGTACTGGGGAGCTTTGTAAAACTGTGTTTGCTGACACACCTAGATGGGGAAGGCTTGCCAGATGTTACTTCAGGATGTTGTGTTGTCTGCTTTTTGATGGACAAGTATAAAACTAGTTGTAGAACTGTACAGAAACAGAATTTATGTTTGGGCTAGAAAAGTGTAAGAAAATTTTCTGAAATAATTTTATTATATTACAAAAGCATGTTTTGAAAGAAAAAAATAAGGTTTCTAAGTCTGGTAAAGATAATGAAAACAAACAAATGATTTGCATTAGTAGTGTTGGGTTTCCATACTATTCCTGGTAGAGTAGCAAACTTAATCATCTTATATACTTCAAAGGACCACTAATTTTTCAAAATTACACTGTAACTAATTCTATCTGGCAATTCAAAGGGTTTTTCATGTCAAAGAGTTTCTGAACAGTTACAGATAAATCTCATACACTGTGAGACAGTTATCCTTCTTTAAAAAATGAGGAAAACGGAGATATGTTTGTTCCAGTCACTGGACAAAGTTGTCCAGGTGGAGAGGCTCCATTGATGGAAATACTCAAAGCTTGATTGCACATGGCCCTGAGCATGCACATGGCCCAGGGTGGGTTGGAGTGGCCAATCTCCAGAGGTGGCTTCCCACCTCTGCCAGTCTCTGAGTCTAATACAAAAGCAAAATTTTAGGAGTGTACAGTGGAAGATGTCCATAGCCTAGCCATCTGTAATAAGTGCCAACTATAAAATAAAATATAAAAAAGTACGCTACAAACACAGTCTTGTGTTACCAGGTATGAGGGCTGTCCCTGCTTTGAAGTTTCATAAATGGGACATAAAGTAGACAGTAGTTTACAGCTTTATTGATATATTTATGAGCAATGATGCTACCAAAATAAAATAAAACTTAATTACTTTAAGTACCTTTTAAATAGAATTTCAATCAAAAATATTTTATTCAAGTGATGTTTTTAGTCTTTTCTTTCTTAAATATTATTTGAAAGTGGTATTTTGCAACCATCCAAACTAGAAGGAACCATAGCATCCTTTGGTTTGCTAACAGCAACATCTGCTTTAGTTATCGCTGCAATGAGTTGAAAAGGAGTAACAGTTTAGAAAGGCCTACACATTTTGGACTTCTTTAAAAACCTCTACTTATTATATCTAATGCCAATCCAGGAATTCTTACAGTTTATGGAAGTCCTACGTCTGCAGTCTGGTAGAAGATTCTCATATCTCTTAGATAGTATGTCTGGTAATTTTGACTCTAGGTTATATCCTGTCTAGCTGCTACACAGCCTGTATGTGAGTCTGTCGCTCATGGGTATTGACTTCAGACATGCCCTCTTCTTTCCCCTTAAGAGGTTTCTGTACATCTGCGAAGCCTACATTCAAGTTAACCCTGAACCAACACTAAGTAATATTTAATGACTCTGCTGGGAGAAACTAAAATGCATACTTCTCAATAGCAGGAAATAATAAATTACCAGACATGCTACCAAAATAAAAGCAAATTAGGTGATACAGTACCCCCTGTTTTATGTCCGTCTGCCTAATTCCTAGTCAATAGCTAGCACTGAGTTTCTTGACCAAAAAAAAAAAAAAGACAAAAAATGTTTTTGTCGATCAATTAATTAAAAAAAAATGCAGCGGAGTAATAAATATTCATTTTTATTTTTAAAAGCTACTTCTCTGTTCCAAAACAGATAAAACGATCTCTCTTCCGTACATGTCTTCTAGTAGTAAATGTCTTTTAATAAAGATTTTATCTCCCTTTTTCTTTGGCCTCTTTGCCCATAGGATTTCTATGGGCATCTCATCAGTGACATTTTTTCTGGGTCATATGCTTAGCAGGATTCTGAAATGCTGGTTCTGGTCTGTTTTGGCTTTTTTTTTTTTCTCCTCTCCAGTGACTAAAGATTGACTATGAGCTAGAGCTAAAATTTCATAAGATAGGTCAAAGCTTACATGTCTGAGTCTATATTTAGGTGCTTAGACAGAAAAATAGTGTCCAAAACAGTGTGACAAGAATTTCATATTGACTTCTGTGTGAATTCTTGATTGCTTAGCACTTTGGAAAAGAATGGCTTATGCCTTTAGCTGTCTATTCAGATAAATTCCTGATATGAAATATGAGCCATTTGTTCTCTTTTGTGTGAGAAAAGATTGTGAAAATGGCTAAATAATGACTGTGGGCAGTAAAATTGTGATTAGCACTTTTCTGAAATCCACAAAATAAGCAAGTTACCCTTCTCTTTAGCGGTCTGCAGGTCTGTTTTCTCTGCATAATAATTCTAATTCAGGTGGCTCTCCCAAAGCAGTAATTAACTTTAGGGGATTATAAAATATATATTATATATATATATATATATATATTTTTTTTTTTTTCTTGAGATGTTGATGAGTTATCTCAGTTCAAATTCTGCACTGAAGATATGTAGGGCATATTTTTACCTCTGGAAGTTTCAGAGACTTTGTTCTTAAAAACTTTCTGCTTTCTGCCTGTCAGGCTATACTACTGAATGCAGTGCACCATATCGATTCTCCAAAGTACACAATTTTCAACTTTAATACCTCTTAAATTCCAGATTCTTACCTGGAAATTGTTCTACTTCAGTTTGTGCCTACATTACCTGTTGTCTTGCATACATATGGATATTTTTGTGTAGCTTTTATAAGTAAGGGTACTTCTAGGGAAGCTAAGAAACAAATCTGTATGTACTACTTGAATATGGAGAGAAAGTGAATTACTGCCCAACACAGCATGCTATCTAAGTGTAATGAAAAATGTTAGGTGTCATAGACAGAAATAACACACTTAAAGTGAAATTATTTTGGTAGGTGATCAGCCAAATCACAGGAGAGTTTTCAAAGATATCTTGAAAAATAATAGGTTAAGAAGACAATAATGAGGAAGTTTTGTGCAGATATTTGTTTCTGCTAAATGTGACTGGGAACCTTCTTCAAAAGCACTATGTTGATGTAAATTGAAAATTGACCAACAGAGTTGACATCTAAAAAAGGTATTTGTCATAATGAAGAAACAGGCTGCAAAGACCCTCTGAGAAGGGGTCCTATATTTTCTGAGAATTGATACAGGAGGATGACATGGCCTAAAGTCACCCTGGGTATGGGCACATCTCGTTTGATAAGGCCAAAGAAACTTTCTTTCTCTTAAGCTTAAAACAAAGAGAGACTCTCTCTTAAAATAGAGACTCAGACATTTATTACCTTGTGGATGTATAAGAAAGATTCTGTCTCAGATATGTATGGAAAAAAATACAGTAAGATTTAGGCATAGTCTGGCTCCAAAACTTAGACAAGGACTCCTGAAACATGTAAGAGTTGGATTTATTGTGAGAGCTAGTAGCATAGACACCACTAACCTTGGCAGCCTTTAGGTTTGGTTGCTCACCTCATGTGCCAAGCTATTGTGTTAAGCACTGGTAGACTAGGACGTATCACTACACCTAGAATTTGAAAACACTTTGTACCTGCAGAGGTGGTGTAAAGAAGTCTCAAATAATTAAAACATGCATCAGCAAGGCTTCATATACACTGCTGAATAGGATGTTTCTGAAGGGAGCTTGGAGACCAAAATAGCTACAGCCATATATTCTGCCTGCATTCTTCAGTATGACTACATCTTGGCTGTCTGCTGTTCAGGGTACAAAAGCAAAATTGTACGCTGAATAGGGTACATCTGCCTAACGGTACTTGCTGCTGCAAACTTGGAGATCTGCAAGCAACCTGCTTCCCAAATCCAGATGGAGTTCCTATAAAAGGCAGTATAGACAGATACATGTTGTGTCAGGAGAAGCTTGTGACAGAATGCAGCTTTGGCTGCACTCTGTAAAATATAGTACAGATGTAGCCTGAGAAAAATAAGTTGAAAAATTAAACATATTTTTAAAATAGGCGTATTAAGATTTGATGCTGTAATATAGCCGACATTTTCACTGAGGTCCCTTCTTATAGGTCATAGTTACTTCAGTTTCTGGGACAGGCTGTGTAAGGTACCTATTCACATTCTTATGCTTTGGCCATCTGTTATGTATCAGACCATTGTGTTCTCACTGAAAAAATACCTCCTGTTCTACACTCTCATAACCACCAGTATTACCTTTAATAGTTGCTAAAACATGCAAGGATTATGCAGGTATTGATTCAGCAACTTTTTTTCCCACTCCCTCTTCTAGTTTCACTAAATTCAGTATCAGGTTTATGTTATTACAAAGATACCTGAACTTGGAGATGTATTCTATCCTTTTACTCTTGGAATGTGCTGATGAGCAGTAGGACGGTAGCAGAGACCATGCTGAGAGAGCACAGTTCAGCCAGTGCACTATTTATTCAGCATTTTGGACACCACAGTTCCATATAGGAATTTGTGATGTGCTGAGTTCTATCACACAGTACAGGCTCAGCATTGGTTTTAGACATCTTGGTAGACGGCTCTGCCAAATATCACAGTCCTGTGGCCTATTTTGTTTGAACAGCTCTATCACAACAAAAGTTAAAGTGAAAAGGCCTAAGAATTACTACCTCCTCTCCTTTCACATAATTATTAAGCAATCCTGGTAAAGCATGGAGTCTTTTACAATGGTGGTAGTTTTGATCTTGGCCTTTATTGGTTTGGGAATATTTTGGCTACATTCAACTCTGTCCCCACTTTCTGGCTTTCTCCAAGCTTCTGCTGTCAACCTGTAGCTCACCCAAGAACTCCCTCGCCACCCAGCCCAGCAGAAAACCTATCTTCAGAACCTGAAAACCCTGCCCTGCTCCTAACCAGCCCCAAATTACCCCCACCTAGCATTTGGCTTCCAGAAAGCCTGGCTGCCTGGGAAGGTGAAAGTAGACAGGGAGTGAGGGCGCACAGCTGCAGCTCACTCCCTAGAACCTGTTTACTTAAAGACAATGTTCATTTCAAGCTCCTCATGGACTTGACAGAAAGGTGAAAAATATTCAGGAGGTGAGGGGGAGAGTTTGATCAAGAAAAATAAGAAGAGGAAAAGGGAGAGAGAAAATTTGGATGCAGTTTTCATATATTTTCTTATGACTTTCCCCAGACTAAATCCATGCCACCATCCTCAAGCTTTCCCACACTGACAATCACTTTCACAACATCTATTTCCATTGACATTGTATGTCATATGGCTTGTAATGTCATATGTAAAAAGCATTTTACCAACCCACAACTTAAAGCCTGAGAACTAATTTGTACTAGAAAGAGGACCTTCATGATAATGATTTTATAAACACTATATCATTTTACTAAGTAGTTACTAAATGATGGGTATGTATATTTACATGATTTGCAATAGTGCTTTTATTAACACAAGTATCTTGCCATTATTTTTAATGCATTAGTCCTACAGCACTGAAATATCAAAATATGTTCAGAAAAAGAAACTGCATCTTATGATATATAAATGTCTGCTGGTAAAATTTCATTATGTAAAAGAAAACTAAAGGGAAGTATTTTTCCAGGTTAATGTGCATCTACTTTAAGGTAAGTCAGAGTTTGAATTGAAATAACATTTTTATATAGCATAAATCAGAATTATTCTTCAAGATACCATTTAAATATATCAATCAGGTGATAAAACTTACCTGCATGAATGAAGTCAATAGAATGTTTTGAGAACAGCTTCAATAGGATCAAGAGTTCATCTGTTATCTCAAAAAAAAAAGGGGGGGGGGGGGTAGTACAATTTTAAATCATAGAGAAAAATGAGAATTTTAAGAGCAATAAATATGGAAAAGTAGATAAAAAGGAGTAACAAACCAGCTCTTACTCAAAATTGCTGAACCCAGAGAAATCTGTTTTATATAAAACTTTTAATGACTTTTCCCTCAAAAATGGATTGTTTGATGTAATTTCCACTTATTAATATATGCATATAGTAGTATATGAAGTCCTCTATTCATCCTAGCCTCAATCAATGTAACATGATCATTTCGAAGCTTCTTGATTGTACCTGTTTCCCTCAGCCTTAAATGCCCTTCTGTTTTTTAGGGCCATGACCTACATGTTGCATTCATTTCTTCTCTGACAGTGTTCATTGTTCATATACCAAAGACTTTATTTTCATAACTGGATATTATCTTTTATGTAATGCATTTATTTCCATTATTCTTCCTGATCTTAAACACATCGAGAAATTCTTAAAAACAAACAAACAAACAACAACAGCAAAAACCACCTTTGGTTTCTCACTAGTTTATACACATGCAATGAGGTGGTATGTATGACATCAGCAGAAACATTATTCAACTCTGAGTCTGGCACAAAATTGTGCTCTGCCTTCAAATGCATTGATCAGGCAGCAAGAATGACATGCTGAGGAATGCCTCCCGGCATTGTTTCTCAGCTGGCTGTATTGTAAATCAATACCTTACTCTGGGAGTGGCTGAAGCTTTCTCTCATCTAGGCAGACTAGAATTAGCTTTCATGCTGTTAGCAGGGTAAAGAGTTCTAGGAGAACAATGACTAATCCTCTCATTTATCTTCAAACTATTTAAGATATTGCATGACCATAAGATATTATAACTCACTATGCTAACTTAAAAATCACTATTTAGAAAAATATATATATTCCAAAACACTGTAACCTCAATTACAACATTAAAATATAGTTTAGTACAGCAAGAAGCTGTTTAAATCACAAATGCAGGAGTACTTCTAATCATTAAAAAGACAAATGTTTATTTGTAATTATAAGAAAAACTGAAAAGTATTTTAATCATCAATCTCAAGTCCTTTAAAATGGCTAAAGTGTGTTACTTCCCCCGACAGAAAAGCTGAGTTTGAGAGATGTAGTTGCTTTAGTCAGAGCTACCATCGTGTGCAATGTTCTCCACTGTACCATGTCACTGCTCTTATTTGAGCTCTTATTCACATGAGCAGAAAAACATGAAACAGATCTTATATCAATTTCAATTCAACAGCAACATAGAAACCTTTGAATTTATTTTTTATCACTTCATTAGTTTCTTTTAAATAATTTGACTGCACAATTTATGTGCATTGTATTGTATTTATAGGAACTGCAGATCTTTCCTTTTTCTATGTCTGTACCTATATTTGAGAAGGGTTTCTTTGCAAAATAATCACTAAATATGCACTACAATCATATTTTTAACCACACAGTTAAGAACTTATTTGATAAAGAAAGTGTAGCCTGCTTTTTAGTAGATGATCTGGTCTTTCTGGAAGTACAAGAAATGGCTCAGAATTTCAATGACTGAGTGTGTTGCTCCAAAATTTAGTATCATTTATGCTATTTTTAAGTATTTAGCTATATTCCAGAAATTTCTAATTAATCGTCTTCTGCTTTGAGTATTATATCACATTTTGGTATAACGTGATATTTACTCATTTTATTTTATTTTTTTTTAACTCTTTTGTCACCTACAATGTATATTTTGCCTGTTTTCTCAGTACACTTATTGCAAAATTAATGAATTTAATGCTATTTTTCTGTGCTGCTAAACATTTAATGCCTCTGTACTGCACATATACATTATGATTTATTTTAAAGAAGAACATTTCTCTAATTTTTCTTCTTGATCAACCTTAGGATTAAAAAATAGCAGAAAATCCCCAGATCCAAATACCAGTAGATTTCATAGTCTATAATTGTATCACTTCTAGCTTCTGACAGGATTATTATTTCTCTTTAAATTTTTATATTTTCAAAAATAAAATTAGCATCCTGAATATTTATTGTAGGGTTAGAATATAAAATATTAAATCACTGGAAACTCACCAGCACCTTAAAAGAAAAAAAGGTGAAATCTTTGTTTTTAAATAAAAGTCAGTGTGGCTAACAGTCTTCATTCAATGGTTTTCAAACCACTGCTTCTGCAGAAATACTAATTCCCAGGCTCTGCCTTTCTTTGCAAGTCTGAAGCTTTTCATAATAAGGCTTTGTTCAAAGGGTGTGGCGGAGGCAGCAGATGCTGCCTGTAGTTAACCATTTAATAGCAAAAGCGATTTCATGGCTGCTAGTAATTTTTGAGATTTTTTTTTCCTTTATGAAACTGAAATTATCATGAGTACAGAATAGGATCTTTTCAGATCTCACAGAAGCTGAACACTGGAGGAAATAAATGAGAATTAAAACAAACAAACAAAAAAAACCAGTGAAATAAATCTTGAGAAATTATTGGAGAATGTTTATACACAAAGCCCAGTTCACCTGGGTTTTTTAAACCCAACTGTGATTATTTGGAGTCATGTGTTACAGACAGTAATTCCTATATAGTTCCTTCTCTGTGTGCCCCAAACCTTATAATTATTACGAGCAGATTCTAATGCATGCTTCCTGGGCTAAGATGCCTCATGGCTATGCAAAACACCCTCACAAATTATGATGAGTCAGCTTCTATGGGAGACGGCAGTCTCTAGGTGAATGATAGTGCTCACCAAGACTATTGATCTGAATTCAGGCTTCTTGCAAATCCCTAGGCATCTTCTGGGAATGAATGTAGGCCTTTCTCTCTCTCTTCAACACCAGCTTCATGGAATATCACAAGGGCAGATATGGATGGATGGGGTGAGTTAAGTATGCTCAGGACCCATCCACACAGGAAGTCAACTCACCATTTCATGTCATCTAGATTTAACTCATTTTCAGTAATTCTTTCTGTGGGTACACCAGATGGCTTACCCCACCACCAACTTCCTGGTTGCTCCACAGGGAAACTGCACAAGCAGAAAGCAAATCTGACCTTTAGCCTTGGATTTAGTATTGCTTCAGTAGAAAAATCAAGATGTAATCACAGGATTACAATTGGCACGTTAGTGAAAGGGAGATGACCAAGAAAACTCATTCTGGTAAGTGGGATGATAACTAAACAGCAGATTAGTGGATGGATTTTAATGAGCTGATGGGAATGACCAGGTGGTCTCCTGATGCAGGAGTTGGGAGTAATAAAACCAAAGGTTATCCCTGGCGATTTTGAGAAAAGCTGCGTGCAAGAGAGAGAGCTTGAATGACTCAGGCCAAAGCCCAAAATTTAAGCTAAGAGTTAGTAGGAAATTAAGAGAGAGAGCAGTGGAGGACTGTTTTACTTTTTTTATTTTTGTTTTTCTCTCATTTGCTCTCTTCAGAGTAAAGCATAATGGTATTAATGACTTCTGCAAAGTCTCTGTGTCTCTTGCTTTGAATGATGTTTTTTCTGAATCACATGGTTCAGCTGCTGTTTTCCCGAGTGGTGAGCTGCACACCAGTGTCAGAAGTATGGTGTTTTGGGATGAATCTGTTAAGACAGAAGTGAGTGTGGGAATAAGCACTGGTGCTGGGATTTTATGAGGCCTGTTGAAACACAGGTGCCATTTGTAGGAAAGGAAGCAGGCAGGCTTTGTCTAGAAGGTGTGCCAGAGGGACTTATCAAGGCAATGTGTAGCCTGGAGGGAGTACATCACATTAACTGCAACACAAAGTTGAGCTACAGAAACCAGCTCTAAACGTGTACAGTTGCTTGTGTACTAGCTGCAATAATTCGTAGATGTTAGTGCAAATAATTTATTTAATATTCACTAGGCTAGATTAACTGTGGAGTTATACTGCTCCTAGGGCACAGGATGGTAGGGCTTGAGTGCTGTCAGGTCTCAAGACTACTGACATGTAGTAGTGCCTAGACACAAGACAGACATGGTGGTCTGAATGTCCACTTGATGAGAGCTTGTGCAAAATGGCATTGGACTAACATTGTTAACTCAAATTCTATTGGGAAACTATTCAAAACTAATCAGGAAACAGGTGAGATTTATTTACTTTTTTTATCTTTGACCAGGCGTGTGTACTGAAAAAAGTTTGTTTTTTTTTTTAAAAAAAGTCACAATGATGTGATAATTTTTTATTCATTGTAAGAAATTTTCAGTGATGTAAATCATCTGAAAAAAAGGAATGAGTGACATTTATATAACTTGTACTGCATAGCCTACATTGCTTTGTTTATTTATTTTTTTTAACCAAAGAAAGGCACTATTATATTTGCTAAGATAAATGGAGGAAAACATTTCAGACATTGGTTGAGAATATTATTATTAAAATGGTGATGTTGATTCTCAATAGGAGGGGTCACTTTACTGATCAAAGGAAAAAAAGCAGAAAGGCCGCTTCTCTGCACTCTGTACTGCAGCTATTTGTTGCACAAGGTACACTGCAGGAACAAAATACACATGGAATTCATTCAGCTTGGTAGCACTCCAGTAGTTCTAAACTATTACATGTATTTGCTCTGATGGAGTAGTAATCCAGATGCCTTGTGATTTGTCCCTTTAAAATATTTTATTTCTTTCTATGGAACTGCATAACCAATTTTTTTCAGCTTTCTAAAATAGAAATGACTCTGTTGCAGTTAATGGAATTAAACTACCAAAGCAGAAAGCAGAAGCAAGCTCTTTATTTTTAATCTAAAGCAAAGCACATTAACTATATTTTGGTTTAGAGATACATTACTTAAATTTAAAAATGTAATGAGAAGTCCAATGGCAATCAAACCAATGCATACACATATATAAAATTAACAGTGACGAACAAAATGCTGTGTCCACATCATGTGGTCGTTTGATTTACTCTAAATGACAAACATGGATAGGACCAACAATATACATATTTGAGGGGAGGCAGGAGTGGAGGAGTGAAAACTGCAACTAAACCCTCTTTTCTCTTAAATACTCCTAATTATGTTCTCAACTATTAATACACCTCCAGCAATATTAAACCAACTTTTCAAGTGAATTTATTGGATACAATAGGGAAATAGCTTTGGGAGCAGGGATCAGAAGCCATGACTGCCTTCCCAAACGAAGGCTTACCATTAAGTTGCCAAGTTCATGTTTCCTTGAGGGCTTTCTTTCTGTCTCAGTAAATCTTGATTTCATCCTGCATAGTGATGGCAGAGTACTGCAAAGGGAGATCAGATGGTCTGCTGCCTGTTGTAGTGTAAGAGTTTTGCTGACTGATGGAAAAATGTGGCTTTGAATTCTGAGAGCTGATGGGGGAGTTAAGTATAAATACTCATGTAACGAGATGTAAACTAAGCAATTATACAAAAGTGTGGATATCACAGACGTTAACTGCATTTCCTCTCTCTGTCTCCTGCTTACTGGCTGTTGGGCAGCCTAGACTGAGGCGCTAAACTGCCTTCCTAAATCACATAGCTACCCTTGATTATTTGCAACTCTGTGGCAAATTAAATAGTGATCCTCCCTGCTCATTGCTCCCCTTCTATGTCTCTTTTCCTGTGCCCATATCTTTGCTGGGTATCAGTTTAGATAATGGAAATACCTACCTGCAAAGCATAGATGTTTGCTTGAGCAAATATATGTTATTTTATTGCTTTCAATATTTCAGATAATTCACTTATTTGTCAATTCATAAGTATATGCCTTGTTCTGATCTCTGCAGTATTGATGTACCTACTCTTTATTTAAAATTAATATGCATTAAGTAAGTATAGTTAGCCATCTCCAAGTAATCTAATACAAGCAAGTCCTAGTGCCCAGATTTGCATTAGTCATACTGAAAGGATATGTCAAAAAGGCAGTAAAAGAAAATATATGGGAGAATCCTATTATCAGACTGATAATATGCATGTTTCCTTTATAAATATGTCCATTAGAATTAAATTTAATTTTATATATGAGCTACAGGGAGTCATAAAAAATTGTGCAGTCTTAAGAATCTAATCTGAGTTCTGTTCTTCTGATAAGTGTGTTGCTTTGGATAAGCTACCTAATTTCAGAGCTACCTGTAGTAGCCCTAAAGTGGAGATAAACAGGCCAGATATAGGCTCATCTTCTGTGAAGAAAGAAAAAGGGGTTTCTCCTCAGCTAGAGCCTCACATATAAAGCCATAATAGTTGGCAGCACCTCCCCACTTCTCCTCCCGAAAATCCACACTTTGCAGAAGGTTATTCAATTTTATTCTGCGTTCTGAAGGCATGAATCATAATGACTAGTTGATAATTCAGAAATACAGAGAAACTGTGCCAATAAACAATAAGAAGGAAAGTTACATAGAGATTTGTAGTAGCTGTGATCTGTTAGGTTGTGCCTTGAATCAGCCAGGTGACAATACCTGTGCATATCACTGATAACCTTACTAATATACTGGTAGTTGAAATGAAAGTGAAGTTACCAATGTTATCTTATTGCAATTCAAAGTATTAATCATAGAATCATAGAATATCCTGAGTTGGAAGGGACCCTTAAGGATCATCAAGTCCAACTCTTGATACCTCACAGGTCTACCCAAAAGTTCAGACCATGTGACTAAGTGCACAGTCCAATCTCTTCTTAAATTCAGACAGGCTCGGTGCAGTGACCACTTCCCTGGGGAGCCTGTTCCAGTGTGCAACCACCCTCTCTGTGAAGAACCCCCTCCTGATGTCGAGCCTAAATTTCCCCTGCCTCAGCTTAACCCCGTTCCCGCGGGTCCTGTCACTGGTGTTAATGGAGAAAAGGTCTCCTGCCTCTCGACACCCCCTTACGAGGAAGTTGTAGACTGTGATGAGGTCTCCCCTCAGCCTCCTCTTCTCCAGGCTGAACAGGCCCAGTGACCTCAGCCGTTCCTCGTACGTCTTCCCCTCCAGGCCTTTCACCATCTTCGTAGCCCTCCTCTGGACACTCTCCAACAGTTTCATGTCCTTTTTATACTGTGGTGCCCAGAACTGCACACAGTACTCAGTACATGCTAGTCTTTATCATGATGTTTTTTTTCAAAATAGTAAAATGTATTATTTTTAATAAAACTGATTTGTTAGTTTATGCCAAAAGCAAAAACATAATTTATGTCACAAGGCAAGGGCAAAGTGAATGGCAAAGATTAAATTCTGCTTACTCTAACAGAATGCTCTTGCCTGAGTTTTCCCTTAGCAATCAGTTTCACAGTACTGGATAGTATGAGGAAACAGCAGTGTGTACAAACATTTAAGGGTGGCTTTCTGAAATTCAAAGGAAGGTTAACCAGACAATGAAACAGTCCAGTTTCATTTGCTAATCACTTTCATTTGATGCTATTTTTATTTTCTATTAGTGGTGAGAGATTACTTGTTTCTTACATCACTAAGTGTAACAAATCTTTTTTTGGGGTGTATATAATGAAGAGTCCTGTCAGTCATTAATTCTGCAAGTAACAGTGCAAAAGAGTATGTGATGCATTTGTTGAAAGACTCACGTACATTTCCTTTTTCACTCGTGTTTCCACTTCATCTTGGAAATACATTCGCACCTGACGAACTGGAGCTGCACTATCTCATATTGCACTGTGGAAGGGTACAAATCTAGTCTCACCATCCTTCACCCAAACTGAGAAACTGGAGAATACAGTTGAATACAGTAGGGTGGGGGAGGCAGAAGTATTAATCCACTGGTACTTCGGATGCATGCAATGTTTTACCCCCCCCAAAAGTACATAAGTTATTCTCTAATTCATGCTTGCTGCATGTTCAGTTGTGCCTGACATGGCTATGTCAACTGAAAAACAAAAATACCATTCTTGTCTGTTCACCATGTCTACACACCTGCAGCATTAACCATGGGAGAAAGTTAATATCTATGTTGTTCTAGATATGTATGTTCTAGAAAGCATGGCACACAGCACATTGCTATACAGTAAATCTGAGAAGCTATAGCTTTTTAAAAGTTATTCATACTTCTATGCTTAGTGAGTAAAATTAATGCTAACTAATATTAAAAGTTATATTGCGGAGAATTTTAGCACCTCAGCAATGTAGGGAGAAGCAGGAAGACTTTTTGTTTTGTTGGAGGTTAGGTTTCATTTCAGCGTTCTGACGGAAAAGGGATCATGGAAGGCTTTATGTAGGTGTTTCTGTAGGTGAAAGTATGAACGAGACCTGTTGTATCATAATTGTTGTTTAAACTTGTCTGTTATAATCAAATTCCTACATTTCTAGCACATAGGGTCCACTGGAACTTCAACATCTCAACATTCATTAAATTCTGTGGCAAATGGAAGATGAATTTAAATTTAGGGGTGTTGTCACAGAAGATCAAATATAAAAGCACACTATTATGGTTCATAAATCAATTACAGAAATAAATTAGCTTACTAAAGTTCAGGTATTTGCAGTATTGCAGTATGCCAAGATCCTCCTGAGCAAATTCTCTGGAAACTTTTGTTACTGTTAGTTACGATGGCAATGAAGATAATGAAAGCAGCTGATAGTAAACTACATGTTTTTCAGATTAGGAAAAAAATCTTGTTAAAACCTGCCTCTTTTTCAGAGAGTTAAGTATAGTCTAATTGACTTCCTCAAAGGCCAGCGTGCAAGTGTTTTGGGATCACTTTTAGATGAGGCACCATTTCTCCAGCTGACAAGTCCCTTCATTTTGCCTAGTAAATTTATCTAGGTGAAATTTAAAGACTTTAGAAATTTTTTAAAGCTCTGTGGATATTTGATCTTGAGTTATTCCATAAGCATGCATAGATTTATGACTATGCAAGGTGTACAGTAAATCAGATCCATCGTGGAAGTGCTGAATTAATTGCATGTATATTGCCCAGATGGTCATTGTGTGCGTAGCTAATCCAGTGTAGCTCTAGATGCTTCAGACTTAATATGCGTGGGCAGATCAACTATGCATTGTGCAATAGTACAGATGCAACTGAACAACTTCAGACTTCTGAATGTGGTTTACAGATGGTCTGTGCACAGAGTATATTGAGTGTGCTCTGGAATTAACTGTCTTACAACAATCCGTACACTGCAAAGTATATACAAATATATGTCACCTGGGAAATTTCAGAAGAAACACAATCATTCTATTCTCAAAGATTCTGAGTACCTTATTTTACAGAATTTGAAACATTTTGCCTACCAATACACTGCACATCAGAAAGTCAATGAAACGCAAATGAAGATGTAGAAGAGAAAAAAATAATCTCTGATACATCATTCACTCCAGAAGGAGAGAAGTTGGTAAGAAATCTGGCCCTTTGTCCCTTCCTTTTTAAAATAAACTGAGAAGAGAAAAGCCTGATTGTAGGTTTTTATGTTTCTTTCCCAATAGCAACAGTGGTTTTTTTTAATATTAGAAAATAATGACAGAGCATGCAAACTGTGTGTCTGTAATTGTTCGGTAATTAGGGGCTTGAATTTTTGATTCCCAGAAGTAAACCTAACCATAAAATAAGGAGCTGAGGAATGTCTGGAGAATGCTATTTATATAGAGGAAGAGAAGGTTTTAAATCCTTATTGCTTCAGATACACTTGTATCCCTTTTACCCTTAATGGAGAAAGAATAAGGAAGATGCTGATTCCTTTTAGGATTAGAAATGAGGGAAAGGTTTAGAGAACTGATTCTGGATACAGTCTGCATGGGTTAATACCTTGGGTTCGGGTAGATTAGCACCTTTAATTTTTTTACAAAGAGAAATCTTATTTCTTTAGAATCTCTTCCTCTGATTGTGGCTAATGATTTTATACACCTCAACGAAATATGGGTTGCAGATTCCATAAGCATTTTGACCCCTCATTCATAATTTATCTACTGCATTCCACTACTGAATACATATGTGTGTTTAAGATGTTTGTGCTCACCGTGGCATTAATGATCTACAGGATTTGGGGCTTATTACTTACTACTTTACAATTTTTGTTTGTTTTCATCTCTGCATTTTTTTTATACTTCTAATCTTCCATTCTT
Source organism: Anser anser (assembly GCF_964211835.1). Taxonomy (NCBI): domain Eukaryota; kingdom Metazoa; phylum Chordata; class Aves; order Anseriformes; family Anatidae; genus Anser; species Anser anser. The sequence goes on along the minus strand of NC_139726.1, from coordinate 19,734,946 downwards.
CCTAATTTTTCCATTTCACATTCTTCGCTCTCCTAATTCTTTCTACACTGATATACTGTCTCCTCTTTTTTCCATTTTTGTCCTATTTTCATTTTTTTCAGCTTCTTTCCCTAACTTCTGTTTTTATTTATCTTGTTTTGATCTGTGTCAATATGATCCCCTCCCAGCCACATTTTGTATTCTGACTTCTCTGTCATTCCATATCCCTTGCTTATTTTGAAGTGTACTGACCTGCGTTGATCCTTCAGTCACCTGAAAGGTTGACTAATCATTTTTCAAGCACCCCAGCAATGGGTGGAGAGTGAAGTTACCTCTTTATATTCAGGCATGAGGAATATACTCCATTGTGTGCCCAAATATGCATTTCATCTCTATGTCTGATGTCATCAGAAAATTATTCAGCAGCATGAAAGATGTCGGATCTGTAATTTTTAACAGGATTTTTTTTCTCTCATCAGGTTTATTTTTTTCAGCTGCAATGTATAGACAATATATATTAGAATATTTCCAGAATATGTAGTTACAGCTACTGAATAAAGCACCAGATATACAATAACAGTTACATTGAAGTAAAAGTTGGACATTGCTGTTCTTCTTACCTAGAATCACTACTGTACAAAAACTTACTTGGAACCTCTACTTTGGTCCCTCATATAATATACAGAGATTATTTTATTTGTTTAGTATAAAATGATTCTACAATGTGTGTTTACTCTTCCTGAACTCAGTGGAAATTTCTGCATTAATACTGATGAGCTCTGCTGCTTATAATTACCAGTGTAATCCTGATTGATTCTGGAGAAGTGTGAGGGGATTTTAAGATTACTACAGCTGTGAGGAAATAATGTATGTGTTCTTAAGTACCATGCTTTTGCTTATTCACAGTAAAAAGACCATTACAGTTCTAGAGCTGAGAAATTATTGCAGGTTACATAAATAGCGTAACAACCACACAAATGCCTTTTACAAATGTCAAATCATCAACTAAACTGCTTATTTTATTTTTCTTTATATTATTTTCAATATTGTATTTTTGAATATTCCAATAGAGTATCACAATCACAGAATGGTTTGGGTTGGAAGGAACCTTAAAGATCATTTATTTCCATCCCCCCTGCCATGGGCAGGGACACCTCCCACAGACCAGGTTGCTCAATACCCCATCCAGCCTGGCCTTGAACACCTCCAGGGATGGGGCATCCACAGCTTCTCTGGGCAACCTGTTTCGGGGCCTCACCACCCTCTGAGTAAAGAATTTCTCCCTAATATCTAATCTAAATCTCCCCTTTTTTAGTTTAAAACCATTCTCCCTTGCCCTATCACTACAGTCCCTGACAAAGAGCCCCTCCCCAGCTTTTCTGTAGGTCCCCTTTAGGTGTACTGGAAGGCCACTATAAAGTCTTCCCAGAGTCTTCTCTTTTGCAGGCTGAACAACCCCAACTCCCTCAGCCTGTTTCCACAGGAGAGATGCTCCATCCCTCTGATCATCCTTGTGGCCCTCCTCTGGACTTGTTCAAACAGGTTCATGTAATTCTTTGACTGGGGGCCCCAGAGCCAAATGCAGTACTCCAGGTGGGGTTCATGAGAGTGAAGTAGAGAGGGAGAAACACCTCCCTCGCCCTGCTGGCCATGCTTCTTTTGATGCAGCCCAAAATACAGTCAGCCTTCTGGGCTACAAGCACAGATTGCATAAACAAAAGCATTTCAAAATAAATGTTACATCTTTCTTACTCAGTGATTGTAACATGTTTATTTAAATTTTATTTTCTGCTTTCTTCTAGAATTTTCCTATGCAGAAGAGTAAATGCTAATTAAAATGTGCAGGATGAAAAGATGGAGCAGCCAGTGCTTGTACCACCAGGACCAGACAGCTTCCAATACTTCACTAGAGAGTCTCTTGCAGCTATTGAACAACGTATTGCTGCAGAAAAAGCTAAGAATTCCAAACAAGATCGTAAAGACAATGATGATGAAAATGGGCCAAAGCCAAACAGTGATTTGGAGGCAGGAAAAACACTTCCATTTATATATGGCGACATACCTCCAGGAATGGTGTCGGAGCCCTTGGAAGACATGGACCCATATTATATCAATAAAAAAGTGAGTCTAATATCAATCCTGTTCATATGACAATGTTTGGAAAGCTTCATCATGTTTATTTCATTTATTTACAGTGGATAATATAGTTTGTTTCTTCATCTGTTAACTGGCAACCATGTAGGAAAATGTCATTCTTATAATGCAGAAACAGCTGAGCATTGTTAAAAGGACTAGATATACAATAGCAGAAAGTGTTAGATGCCAGTGATACATATACATTCCACCTTCCAGAAAGATGGTAAATAAATATTTAACATCTTGTTATACAAAGTTGATTTAGCTAATGCATGTTTTAGCACAAATTTACCCTCATGTGGCCTTCACGCATGAGTTCTCTACAGAATGATGAGTTTTACAAAGTATGGTTTTTAACATTGAATTAATCAAATGGCACTAAATGTAACATGATGACTGACTGTATAATTTGGTTAAACAATAGCAGGGTATAAATAAATAGAATTTAAATTTATTCTCCTGTACACTGATCTCTAAATCAGTAGCAAAGTGCCCACTGCCCCCTATGGCACAGGACAGAACCCATCAACCTTAGTGGTTATTAACCATTCATTGTTTTCTTTTAGTTTACATCAAAATTTATACAGATTTATATCCTTTGATATAATTGAATTTATATGAACATCAAAACTGAAACATAGTAAGTAGTCTTTGATTTTGAATAAATGTAAGGATTCTAAGTGTAATAATATATGCATTTTTCTGTACATACTATATTATGAATGAAATACTTTGCAAACTTAAAAAAAAGTAAAGACTTATTTAAACTAAGTACACAGATATGCCACACTTTCTCTGAGGTTCTTTATATTTAAAACTGACAGCATGAACAAATCTATAACACACTTTGGTCCCAGGATTCTGCTTTGGTAGCACATTCTAGGGAAATATATGGAATCAGAGAAACGCAAGGATAAGTGGAAAATATCATAAGGAGAGTGTAAAGCTGTTTTTAAAGTTTCTGTTGTAACTGGCCTTGAACAGCTCTGCAGTCCTTCCAGGATGATTCTGTTACAGAGCTTGTGTACAGCAGAAAAGCTTTACAGCTCATAGTGATAGCTAGCTCGGGTGATACTTTAATTATTAGATACTGTGGTTATGAAAACTCTATAAATATCAAGACAGGAGTTATTTTGATTTGCACAATGTGCTGTATTCTAAGTGTCTTTTAGCTTGCTAAATTTTATGTGATTTATGAGTCCTGTTTTGACAAGAGAGAAAATACTATGTGAAAGAACAATATTTTTATCTTTATTATTTGATGCCTCTGAAAGTGCCTTTATCTGCCATTCACAGTGTATGAAGTTTTATCTTTAAATCACAGCTCTACTTTTACAAAGATAAAAGATCTGTTTCTGTAAAAGCAGGCCTTGTGGAGTTCTGTACTAATTGTGTCTGACTGTTTATGATATAAAAATCATGTATCATCATATCCTTACCTGCCCACAGTGCATCCTGGACCTTTACAGTCAAATCAACCTGTCTTCTGTGTCTTACACAGGGGAAGACATGCTTGGTATGACCAACAGGTATGTCTCTTGAGCCCTTAGAAATTGAAGACCTGTTCAGTCCTTTCATGGATGGAGGTGAAAACCTACTGTATTAGGCAGGTCTGACAGGGTGCAAGAAATGGAACAAAACTATCTGAACATATTCAATCAAGTTTCTAGATCTTGCCTATGTGAAAGGACGAATCTTTTAATTTGCACACTAAATAAATTTTATCGGCAAATAACATATACTGTACTTCCTGCTGGGATTCTCTTGTTTGTTCTGGTCTGCACATCCACTTCCACTATGCACATTCCACTATGTGCTTCAATCTTCTATAGTATAGGAAAAGAAACAGATCTTTCATTCAAAGACATGACAAAACTTTCTCACCCACTAGAAATTTCTCCCTTCCTCCTTCCTTCAATAGAAGGAAAATAGATTTTCCTAACAGAAATTCCAACAGCTATTTCAATTTTACATCAATAATTTGATTTTAAAATACCTACTTCCTGGATTTTCTTACATAGTTATATGTGAATTCTGGAAAGACTTTTGTCTTGTTTCACTTGTCTTTCAAGAGTCTTGGTAGCAGCTGATGCTCCTCCAAGCCTCAGAAGGAGAAATAGTTTGAGAAAAGCCTGAAGCAGTAAGGAACATCTCCATGAAGAATCAAAAGACTCCTAATGCTCAGTGCATTCACCTCCGTACCATTTTACAGATTTCTTTTTACCCTTCTCTGAATTCCATCTTGTAAAGCCAAGGAGTCGATCAGCACAAACTATGCCAATGTAACAGTCTGACAGCTGCTGCCTGATGGTTAGAGATTATAAATTGCTGCCTGGGGAAGCATCTATCTGAAATTATATTGGTCTAAAGAGAAACTGCAGAATGAAGGAAAATAAGTATTTGCAAGAAAGATTTAAGACAAGTGTATGGATTAGCAGATGCCACTGTTGCTTCATATCTCTAAGATCTCTGCATATACAATATCTGATTTATCTGCAGAACCTATGTAAGTTTGGCTTCCAAACATTCAAATAGGGTATAAAAATGGTTACCTACAGCTTTGATCAGGTTATGCTAATGAACACATTCACCTTGCTTCTTCTGGAAGCCTAATTAGCTGCTAATTAGCCTAATTAGAATTTTAGGAATTTCTTCTTTATTCCAAATTTGAGTCAGGAGTGAAATCATCCATGATATGCCTCATATCATATTGCAACCGCCTCGTATTGCAACCCCTCCAACATATTGCAACCCCCTCACTGATTTGGTGTGGGGGGTGGTGGTGTGTTGGTTTTTTTTTTTGGTTGGTTGGTTTTGTTTGTTTGTTTCTTCGGTTTTGGTTTGTTGGTGGTTTTTTTTTGTTTGTTTGTTTGTTGTTTTTTCCTGTTTTCAGGATGTCATGGGCCAGCAGAGCTGAGCTCTTGCCAAAAGTTCTAAAGTGGATCTTGTGTGGAATCACCACTTTTTTTCTGATGTCAGTGGAGTTTTTTTCAAAAATGAGTGTCCCTCCTTACATAATGTTGAAAGATCCCATTTGAAAATGTATTCTTCCAGATCACCTCCTTACACTGTAAAAGTAGCGAGGTTCAAATGTGTCAATAGCAATTTTCAATTTTGTAGCACGATTGAACAAATTCACTGTTTTTTTTTTGGTTTGGTTTGGTTTGTTGTTTTTTTTTTCATGCATTGAAATCTGAAGCATCTAGAATGTTTCACATTTCATCGTTGGGACTCCTTTCTTAAGCAATAGGTTTGTACATGTCATGATTTTATATAGGTTAATCCACATTTAGACAGGAATAAATAACTGTGTTGAGCTGGTATGAGAGCCTTAATTTTTGGATAAGGTTAGAAATGGGAAAACCTGTTAAGAGAAATAAACAGATAGGTGTGCTAGCATTCTGTTTGGGTATGTAAAACCTACAACCAAAGAGGATGTATTCATGCCCAATATTAATTTGAAGCTGAAAGGCAAAAGCAAAAAATCTGTCAAAACAGACGACCTCTGTTTGACAACAGAACAGCCTATTATAGCAAAGTCACACCTGATAGTAGTATAGATTTACACTGTATTCAGATAGCCTGAATGTCAGCAACTGTACCCTGGGAACATAATTCTTCTATTATAATATAATACCTGTTCTTATATTCTTATGATTTTATTATAATGAAATGCTATTGACCATGTTGCTCAGTAATGCCTATTGTTAGAAGTGTTAAATTTAGCATTCTAAGTCATTGCAATACTCTTTGTCTAAAACGGAGTAAAAATGAACCTGGATTTTACCCGCTTTTTACATTCCTCTTCTGTTTAAGAGCAAATCTGTGTGTTCCTGGTACAATGGTGACTGCCTGTCCATGCTCAAGCTGCCATCACAAAGGATCAAGGAAGTTCACACTGCTATCTATAGAGAAAAGATAGCTGGAATCCCTGAAGATCCCGACCTGCAGGCATGCGTCAAAATCTGGTCCACTTAGTTCCCTACTTTAAGGGCTGGCTATTTTGTCTTGAAGCTAGGCTGACACATTAAAGAGGAGGGAAATGATAGTTGGGATTAAATGGGAATTACTTCGCTTTCCTCCTTCTATAATGTAGATTTAGCATTGCTGCTGATTGCCACTGCATGCCCTGCCTCTTGCCAGAAGGATGTTGATTGATGCCAGTCACCTAATGTGATCAAACCACTAGCTCCTGGGATTCCCAGACTTGTCTTGGCTTGCAGAATCAAAAAGAGCCTGTAAAATCACTTTACTTAACTTCATTACAACAGAAAAGCTGAAAGCACTAGTGATTTTAGATATTGTTGATGGCTTTAAGTGAAATAATTTTGAATTAAAAAGTTCTAGCAAAGCAAAAAAATAAGGTCTACCTAGAATACAATTGTTTGAAAAGATAAAAACAAAACAAGAAAATGCCAATTTGAAATATGCCACAAGTCTTTTGTTCTAGCTGTCCCTAGGGCTTTCCCCAGGAAACCATTTGCTGTGAATCTAAGTTACCAGCACAACAATATGTCACCACTTGCCTTTCAGAAGGTGCTATGAGTTTTTAAATGATGTTTATCTAACCGTGGGAAGTGGAAGTGCGATGCATTAGCACTCAGCCTTCCAGAAACTACTTTTAAAGTCAACGAGGAGGAACGAAAGGAGAAATAAGGTTTAAAGAACTCTCTGTCCTGAGAGGTTCTCAGAGGCTGTGTCTTTGTTCAGCGTGGATTCTTCCTTCTTAGCTGCGTCTTGTCAAAATACTCTTCCTCCTTCTTTGCCCTGCAAAGAATGCAGTGTCTGGGTTCAGATCAAATATGACAGAAGTTACAGAGCTGGGACCCAGGTTACAGACACAAAAGCTGCAAATTGGATACCTCTCTTTAGGGATTTCACTGAATTAATATCCACACCGGCATACTTTGAGTGTGAGCAGTGTCTGCCTTTATAAAATCATTAAAGCACTTTATAAAACCTAAGCCCTGGAAAGTATACATAATCCTGTATATACAAATATTAGTCTTATAATTTATTTAGAATTTATTTAGCTTTTCTCAGTATATGCCTGCTTTGACCTGACAGCTTTGGGTGCAATGTTTCATGTTCATCCACAATGCCTACACACTGGCTTGCATCTGGGCTGGGACTGGGGTGCCATATCGCAGGCTCACTAGGGAAGCTTACACAGGGATTGGATGTTAGCTGTTACCTGCAGGTTTTAGGAAAATTCTCCTTCAGAGATGAGATACAATTTTAGTTCATGTTTGAGGCTACAAGTCCGAGGACCAACAGAGTCATTCTCAAGGCTCCCATCACAGAGATGTTTTGGGTGAAGAATCAGAACTGAGATGGGAAATTTAAGGCTTGTTGGTTCTGCTTATGCAGGGCAGCAGAAAGTAGAACAGCTAAAATAGCAGCAGCTTCCGACTGAAACTGGAGCAGTGCCAGCATGCTGTTATTTTCCATAAGGCATGTTAGAAAAGAGATGTATGTTTAATACGCTTGTGTTCAAAGATTTTTAAAAAGATGTAGGTTGACTAAATGTAGGTGGTGTAGTTTTAGATGCAAAGTTGGTAGGGAGTGTGATTTTTAGTGTTTTTTGTCAACTACCTCATAGCTACAGAAGCTGGGAGTGCGAGCTGTGAGGTCTGGGGGCCAGGGATGGATGGACCTGGGAGGGGAAACTTGCCTCCCCTCAGAACATTGTACCAAAGAACATCATTCATCTGCTTGGTTGCTTCAATATTTAAAATGAAATCTTCAATTAAGGTCAACCGCCGTTACCCTTGAAAGGTCGTTGTTATCTGTAACTGGAAATATAATTTAGGAATATTAGCTCGAGCTTTATCCCATTGCTGTCAGTTCCATATGCAGATTCTCCATTTCTGTGCAGAAGCAGAGAAAAAAAAAATACACCTCTTACATCTTTCCTACAGATTTTGAGCTTGTGCTTGTGAAGTCTCAGTATTAAGGACCCTCACTATTAAGGGATTTGGTCTTTATTTGAAGGTGTGCTGTGCAGACCCAGGACAGAGAGTCAGCTCAGGGAAGAAGCCAGCAAGTTGGGCTAACTTTTCCTCAGGGAGTATCCCTGACTCCTCCTCTGCTTTCAGTACTTGGTACCCACCACAGACTGTTAGAAACCCTTATCTCCCTCCATCTTCCAGATGCTCCTAGAAATTGGTATCTGTACTTCACGGTCCATAAATACTAAGCTTCCCAAATATAAGCAGACTAAAGAATCATCCTTCTTGAACCTCTTTGGCATATTTTCTCGGTGTAATGGCCTTCCCAGAAATAGTTTTGTGGTCCACTTGCTCATGGTCTTGAAGTGGCACTCGACCTCACAGACACCGAAAAAGATCAACATATTCCCACATTTCCACTGGCATCCTAGTTTACAGCTCACTTCTTCAGCAACGTAGTGATAAAAAGGAGGCTTTATCATAGTTTATCCAAGAAATGTACAACTCTGACAAAACATAAAAAGCAATTTTAGACATTTTTCTTTGCCATATTCTTCAATACCTGTAACTGTGTTTGAATTCAGGCCATAATCCTTGCATCATCCCTTCCACGGCATGCAGGTCTCCTCCAACTTACTGATCCTTTCCTCTGCAGTGTGTTTCATTCTCTTTTGATTGATCCTGCAGCTGAAGAGCACTTGAGCATCAAAAAGAAACCTGACAGTCCACATTTGCAGTGCTGTATTGTTAATGTTGTTGCAGCCATGATGGACTGCAGTGTAAGCAAAGCAATGTCTGTAGGGTTTGCATTCATGTAATTCATATTTGGACCATGGATTTATTTGAGAAAAACATACAAGCTTTTAGGCCCACAAAGACATCATCAGTTATCTGAAGTAAGGCTTGCATGCCTTCATGTTTCTCTAAATTTGATAGGCTCTTTAGCTGTTAAATTTAACAAGTTCTCTGTGTTCTGGGGAAGATTCACACCTTCAAACCACAATTTTGCAGAGAGGTCATCTGGGATGTGTCTCTTGTTCTCCTCTGGTAAGGTGTATTCAGATGTCCACAGTCCTCAGAGCTCTGCCTAGTCATCGCTAGATGTGTTATTGCTATTTCCCTCTCTCTTTAGCGCAAAGACCAAGAAACATACTAGAATTTTTAAAAAATGAGAAGGAATGGGCAGTCTACTAAATCAGTTTGTATAAAGATTTCTCTTATTAACATATCATTAACATCCACAGGTAACGTTTTCCTGTTTATGGTATTTTGAACAGGAAGAGAGAGTTTTTGATGGGAAACCATAACTACAATTATAATTTTCGTTAATTGTTTCTGCATCTTTTTTTCCAAGAAACAGATCATGTAAATATATCATATACTGAGGATGTTTAACAAAGCAGTATTATAGAAATGTTAATGAATTAAATGTTCTATATTTAAAATTATACTTTTATACATCAGGTAGGTACAGAAATAAGCTTTATTTTGAAAGTGAGTCTTTTTTGTGTATTGGCTATTCAAAAAGTTATAATTTTGGTGATTGTCACTAGGAAAGGTTTTTAAATGAGCATTTACATTGAATATAAAATGTCTTATGAAATGTCTTTTCTTCCTCTTTTTCAGACCTTTATAGTATTGAATAAAGGGAAGGCAATCTTCCGATTCAGTGCCACCTCTGCCCTGTACATTTTAACTCCCTTCAATCCTCTTAGAAAAATAGCTATTAAAATTTTGGTACATTCATATCCTTTTTCAATGGTGGTTCAGAATGTTACACAAAAAAGTAAGAAAAAACATCTCTTTCTATTTCATTGTAAATAAAAGTTTTCCATAAGCTTTTAATTTTAATTTTATTTTACAGTCTGTCTTATGTTAAGTTTCTATAAATACTAAGAAATTTCTATATATCATATAGATACATTTTAGCTATCCTGTAGAATTTCAATACTTCTGCTGTTGAAATTTACAGGTGGATTTGATAAATCACTGATTTTTAATTTTCAAATCTTTTTCAATTTTTTTAACATTCTTGTTATAGACATTTTGAATTTACAAGAATTTTTCAGAAAAGTTTCTTCAGATTAACTTTAATATTAAATGTTTCTGACTCTTTTTTGTGCTATGAAGCCTATCCATAATATATGTGTATATATGTATATTAAAAAACAGTTTGTGCTCACAAATTCCAGAAAAGCTCTTAGTTTTGCAGGCAAATAGGTAAATAAACAGCTGCTCAAAAACAGCTATCTCAGGTCTAAGTTTTTCCTGCCTTTTAGGGGTCTTTCTAAGGCCATCCACACAAACAGCTTTAATCTCTGTTGCAGTAGCATGCCTGGAAGCCTGGTTCAGGCATGCTGAATCTCACACTCACAAACTTGCCCAGTTGCACCATATGCCTTTGCCAAATTTCATACACTGCCAGAAAGCACAGGTAGCTATCCAGCAGGTAGTTTGCAGTGTATTTTTATGTGCATCTGGTGGACAGATTGGGGGACCATAACTGATGGGACAGTGCACGAGATAAGGTTTTAGTCTGGCATGTGAGATTGGTGCCTGATGTTTATAACAGTTGATGCACGTTTCTAGAGATTGAGGTTTTGCTGCAACTTTCTTGCAAAACTCCAGGACTGGGAAAAGTAGCCACCAAATGAAAACTTGAATATGATAGTAAAACTTTTAATGTTGAACACTTAGCCAAAGGAAGAAGTCTTGTTTCTAGAGACTGCTGGTGGAGTCTTGTAGGCATTTGGGAAAGAGTAAGAAACAAGGCTGACTGCTCATGAGACCTTTACCTCTGAGCTCTCTGGAAGTTAAAGCAGTGAGAGGAGGAAAGGAAAGTGCCTGGAAAGGAGTGAGGGAGCAGCTGGGGACAGTAAGTGACCTGACAGACCTGAGGACACTGTGGTGGTGATGGTGAGAAAATGCAGCCAAATACTGACAAATTGAAGCTATTTTTATCTTAAATATAGAAGTAGATTTTTTATTTTCTCTTAAATAGAAGGATGGGTGCATAGTTTTTTCCTTTTTCTTTTTTTTTTTTTAGTTCAGTGTAGTGCAAACACTGCAACTATTAATGTGTTAACTTAATATGTTCTATGATAAAGTTTGAATTTCAGATGTTCATATTTTGTCAAGGTTAGTTTATAAGAAAAAGATTAGAGGGTAGCGTGGCTTACTATTTTTAATAATCTTGTGACTTTTATCAATAATCAATAATCCCTCTGCTCTGATGTTTTGAGGCAGAGGCTTGGCATTGTGGCCTCTGTAAAAGATCTGTGCCTTTTGCTTTCAACACGAAAGATATGTTTTGAGCATAGTGAAATGGGCGCATCTTGGAGAACCTCCATCTGCATGTCCTCCAAATTCTCTGAACCTCTGTGTATGGTGCTCTGATCACATGTGCCCACATGCATGGTCAGATGTTGCTGCCCCTGCACAGAAGCACAGTGTGTCTCTCCCCAGTGTTCAGAGACTTCTGCAATTGTTCTTCCTCACTGTTGGTACTTATTGTAATACCAAACACAGGAAGTGGTAACAGCATGAATTTCTCTGCTGACTCACCTCCTGGTATTTCACCTTTTTTATTCCTCCCTTCTTGCCTGCCTGACTCAACTCAAGGTAGAATGTGCAACTGAGAGGGCAATGCAAGAGTGACGGAGGATGGCCAGACTTTTGCAACGAATAGGAAAGAATTAAAAGGTTAGAATAGGTGGGGGAGTGAGCAGACAAAGAAGGCAGGCAGCAGTGTCTGGAACTGCAGAGTGCAAGGAGTGTTAGAAAGGAACAAGGAGATGCTCAAATGAAAAAGTGGTACCTTGCTAAGTACCCCTATGATAGCCTCTGCAAAGTGAAATTACTGTGTTACTCAGCATTTCCTGACTGCCAGCAGCTGTCTGTGAAACCAATGGGTATTATCTATTTTTTCCAATCTCCATCTCCCAAAAAGTCCACACAGCTGATAGGAGACTTCAGCTGCTGCAGTAACTGATTAGCGCAAGGCTGTGCAGTGGCTCTAACCCTAATCCTTGCTTGTATAAGAACAGTGTGAAAAATACAGTACATTTCCATGAAGAAGCCACCATAAATCAGAATGTATGTGTATAGTTAAATTCTTATACAACATAAAATACTAAATTAAGGGAAGGTTGAGGTAATAAGTCAAACACTCCAAATGTAGGAGAAGAGGGAAGAGAGGCACAGACATTGAATGTACCAGTTACATTGGAGATTCAAATGTGAGAAAGCCTGGCGAGGGTTAAGATTTCAAAGTATGTTTGTTTTGAGAGAGAATAGCACTTTGGCCATGCAGCGCACACACATGGCGAGCTATGTACAGAGAGTGAGCGACATGCAAAGACCTGCCTGTGGCCTTTGTTATGAATGACAAATAGCTGTAAACACATAATACACTACACAGGGCTAGAACTGCAGCTCTCCTAAGAGGACATTCAAATGCTTTAACTGCTAAGATTATCTCCCAACTTTGTTCTTGCAATTCGTAAGGATTCAGTGAATAATTTTTGAAGGTACTTCATTTGCTACATACCTGGAGAATATAGGATGAAGAAGGAAGAGATCCTACAGGCAAATCTAATTTGTTGCACACTTCTGGTTTGTTCAGAGAGCATTGTCCACCCTGTCCACCAGATGAGTTATATAGGCCCTCTTCAGTCTGATGCCTGACTTTTGAATGCCAGCCATTCGTGACTTAACATTATTTTAAATTAGTTTTTGTGGTATGTGATATATATGGTGGTAGAGTTTTTTTGTCTAGCCCTGTAAGAATCATGACATCCTTCTTTTTAGTTCAGTATCAAACATATGTGTTTAGCACCAAAAATATAATCTGAATGGATAGTATTTATTCCACCAATTCATGTGAGGTTTCTGTTATTTTTTTCACATAGTAATTACTGATACATTATTCTTAAGAACATCCCTAAAGTAAGAATACTGTTTTTTATTTACCAGAGTGTTATATATCCAATTACATTTTATGTACTTTGTTTTATGAGACAACTGAAGCTACAGACAGGCATCTCCAAATTTTTCCACTACCAAAAATGAACCCTCTTTCTATAATGGAATTTCCCAGCTATGTTAATTCAGAATCTTGAATACTGTCTGTGGACTGTGCGGACAAACACTTCAGGGCATCGTAATTAATTATTCTAAGCCACAGAACAGTGATTTTTTACTATTCAGAGCTTGTATGGCAACATGATCTTCAACATGAGTTAAGTCACTTAAATAAAGATATCACAGTGTTCACTGCTTGTTCAGCAATTTAGACAAAGGTCACCAGCATATCTATATGAATCAGGAAGGTAAATCCTTCCCTGTGATTTCAATATTGACTCAAAAAGATATGTTCAATTTGGAATGGTTCAGCAGCTTTAAGCAATGATCTTAATGCTAGCACCATTCTTCTGTAAAATTTAGGCTGAGCTCTTACTTCTCCTATCCCTCTTTCACCTGTAGTGAAGCTTATGTGGGTTATTTTTAGTTATTGTTGTTGTTGTTTGGGTTTTAACCAAAGTATGAAAAAGTATGAAAATACACCTCAAACCACAAAATACTATCCACTTAATTTTGTAAAAGACATTTTAAAATTCTGGTCTCTTATATACAAGTTATGTGTCTGTAAACTGCTTTCTTTAGTTTAAACTAGCTTCTGTTGCAACTATTTTTAAACACATCATTTAGAGAGATGACTAGAGGAAAAATTAACCGTTTGGCAAAAATTTGTTGTATTACTTATTTTTTGCTGCCCTCATGTGGCTATTTTGAGTCAGTTTTTGACCTACTCAGGCTAGTATAATTGGCAATATTTTGCTGTACTTAAGATGGATGGCTGATATGATATTGCATGTATTACTATTGTGTTTTCCTTAACTATTATCTACGTTATTCAGCATGCTTATCATGTGCACTATTTTGACCAACTGTGTATTTATGACCATGAGTAACCCTCCGGACTGGACAAAGAATGTAGAGTAAGTTGCATATATTATTTAAAGATAGCCATGTCTCAGTTCCTCAGGGAGACAATATACCAGTAACTGCGGTCATGTGTGCTGGCTGGAAATATCATGAGATACTATTTCCTCTCTCAACTACATAGAAATGTTGAATAATTATTCAAAACTCCATCTGGGAGAACATTTGGGTAGGAAAAAAAAAAAAAGAAAGTTATTTACAGATATTGTTGTACTTGGATTCCACTAGTTCTCGCATGTTTTAGCATTTTCTCTTTATCTCTTCATCATATTCTCTTCATGGTTTAGCATCTACCCCACATTTTTACACCACTGCATTAATAGCAGAACCATGGCTGTCTATTTGTAGATATCAGTTAAGGACAACATTTAAGCAAAAGTATTCCTGAAGTAAGACTTCAGTGCATGATTGTATTCTTCCTTTTCTAGACTTTATACTAGACTGTTTAGATGTTAGTGATTCTGACAGTATCCAGTATCTTATGGTCAAAACATTCTTGGGTTACAGTAACATATCCAGCATTGTATAATTTTAAACTGTGTCGCAGATAAATTTTTAATATATGTCATTTATTTGGTAGTTTTATTTCTTTTGATTTATGCACAAGATCAGGACCACTGTCCTGAACATGTCAACATGTCACAACTAATGCATATAAATACAGAAATATGTACAATGAATATAATGTATTTTTGAAGAAACTGCTTATTTACTGCTTTCTTTTCCAGTTTTGAAATTTAAAAAAATCCTTCATTTGATCTTAAGATTTCTAACAGAATGCAGATATAAAACGTTGTTACTTACTTCAATTAAATTTTCTAATATTTTCCAGGTATACGTTCACTGGAATATATACATTTGAGTCACTCATAAAAATCATTGCAAGGGGCTTTTGCTTAGAAGATTTTACTTTTCTTCGAGATCCATGGAACTGGCTCGATTTCACTGTCATTACCTTTGCGTAAGTGTTTGTTTTTTGCTTTTTTTCTGAAAGTGAAGGCCAAAAAGGGCATGAAATTAGTATCAATACATATCAATTTTGTCAAATGGAAATTCTTGTACAGATTTACTTTATCTAAAACATTTTTCACATTCTGATATGCATATTTTGATGTAAACATAAATACTGCAGAAGCCATTAGTCCAGTTAGTATTAGAGAGGCTAATTTCATGTCCTGCATTTTTTCCTCTGAGCAGAAAAGGAGCATCCCTTTGACTTCATTCTACAAATTTACCAATCTAGTCTAGATAAAATTTAGGCTTTCAAAGTTAAATCACTGTGATTCACTTCAGAGACATTTAACTTAACTGAAGGCTCTGAAAGCATATTAACACAAGGCAAACTGCAGTGAAAGGTAAACCTCTGACTGTTGCTATTTAATTTTTTTGCTAAAAACGCCAAAACGGTCTTGATGAAAGACCCAAGTAAGTAGCATAAACTTTGCCTAAATTCTGAATAACTGTGATTTAATCCTACAGGTATGTAACAGAATTTGTAAACCTAGGCAATGTTTCAGCTCTTCGAACTTTCAGAGTATTGAGAGCTTTGAAAACTATTTCTGTAATCCCAGGTAAGAAGTAACTGGTGTAAGGTGTTAGGCCCCTTGTACCTCCCAACTGTTCCTTTTTATCCTGTCATTGTGTTTGTGTGTGAACTCCCCTATTACAGATATGTGACAGAGTTTGTGGACCTGGGCAATGTCTCAGCGTTGAGAACATTCAGAGTTCTCCGAGCTTTGAAAACAATATCAGTCATTCCAGGTGAGAGCTAGGTTAAACACTGAGGCTGAATTTAATTCACTAAATTCATATTTTTTAAACATGTCTTATTTTTTTCCACAAAAAAAGCAGGAATCAGAAGATATTGGAATTCACTGAGATCTCTGATTCATTGCTTTTTAACATGAGCTCTTTCCTTTTGAAATCAGCCTTTGAGTTTAACAGATTCTTGCATGAGACATTGCAGTACACAGTGTGTGTGGTTTGCATCTTATGATGTCAAGCTTTCTTCTCCACATTCAACAAATACCAGTTACCCTGAAGTTTTCTTACCCATGTGTATTTTACCTATATGATGTTATGTGGTACTTGTTGTGAATCTTTGTGTCTGTAAAATAGAACTGTTTTAAATGTTGATTTAGTAATGAAGATAAAGGAATAAGATAATAAAGAATAGCATGGGCATTGCATGGGGGATTTATTATCTTAAAATTCTGCAATTTTCCAAACCATCTCCAGTTTTATAGCATTAAATTTTGATAGAATTTCTTGATAAACAGGATCTTTAGTACTGTATTCTAAATCTGGTATGTTATAAAACTGTTAATGGCAAAGGTTTGGGGGCAAGAGGTATTGACAAAAAAAAAAAAAAAGAAGACCTATGTGAGATTCATGTACAGCATGAATAACAAAGTCACTTGTTTTAGTATTAAAACAAGTATTTTGAAATATATGCAACTCATTCCATTCACAGTTTCAAATGAACATGAACTCCAGCTATTTATTCATCTTCACAAGTGAAAAAGCTCTTCACCAAAGTGTTATTTCACAGACATTACAGTCATTTACTTGGGCTTTTGCATGAAATCTATAACTTTACTAGGAGACGTCATTTTTATGCTTTAAAAATATTTTGAATATCAGAATAAAAATTCCTTTACATTTACAGGTTTGAAGACTATCGTGGGAGCCCTAATTCAGTCTGTGAAGAAGCTCTCGGATGTTATGATCCTGACTGTGTTTTGTCTGAGTGTATTTGCACTAATAGGGCTGCAGCTGTTCATGGGCAACTTGAGGAATAAATGCCTGCAGTGGCCTCCAGAAAATTTTACTCTGGAAACAAATATTACTTCCCAGCTCAACAGCACCATTGGTGAAAATGGTACATTGGTTAATTCAAC
This sequence comes from Anser anser, assembly GCF_964211835.1. Lineage (NCBI taxonomy): Eukaryota > Metazoa > Chordata > Aves > Anseriformes > Anatidae > Anser > Anser anser. Next base: position 19,717,977 of record NC_139726.1, on the reverse strand, counting down.
AGTGGCTCCATTTGACTGGAAGGGGTACATTGAGGATGAAAGTAAGTATCGTCAGCATAATTCTTATTCAAGAATGTGGCTGACTCAGTTCTTAGAAAGAAGGAGAAGGAAGAAAGATACTTTAGTTAGAAAGGATTTAGTTAGTGGTATATTCTCTTTCTCATCAACCTGCTCCAGTGGCTGGCAGGGAAGAGGGAAGGAAGAGCATGATCTCTCTTGTTGATACATCTTTTTCTCAGATCTCTCTGCGAAATCCACACTTTCCCTGGGATAGACAGAGGTCCCAATGAGTTCCTAAAAGAATAGTCTTAAGCATTTTATATCCCCATACCCCAAAATAAATTCAGAATAGACTACTGTGTCATTTCTGACAGATGACATCCAGTGAGGAATCCAGAAAAGGAGTCCTCAGTATTACCACCATATACCCATTCTTGTGCTTCTCTGTCCTCATTATTAAAAAGGTTTATTTAAGGTCTAACATAAATCTTTCTGCTGCAATCTAAGCTAATTGTTCTTATCAACTTCACCACAGGCCTGAAAACAAATTATTCCCCATCATTAATCAATGTCTCAAAGGTATTCAGAGACTATTTTCATGTTGCCATGGCCTGTTCTCTGCTCTTTCAGTCTTTTTTCTATCACCCTTTTCTCCTAGGATTTATTTCCTAGACCTAGATCTCTCTTCTGGATCCTTTCTTGTTCATAAACATTCTTTATAAAAGTGCAGTACCCACATCCAGGCTTTTCACCTCCACATGAGGCCTGCTAAGTGGATTGGATTGCTAAAAGGAGAAGGATTGCACATAGTAATTTATACTTCTGCTTTGTATATCCCAGGCTAGTGCTTGCCTTTGTTTACAATTGCAACATCATTAAATCATGTTTAGCCTGTGGCCTACCTGTCTCCCGAATCTTTTACAGGCATTAACCTTATTAGGTTCCCACTTTGTATTTGCACAGATCATTGTTCCAGCCTGAATAGCACCCTATTTTTACTGACCATCTCTCCAACTGTCCTGAATCTTTTAAATGTTGCCATCTTCCTCAAACTCACCTGCCACCCTTATGAGATCAGTATCATGCACAGATTTGACAAGCAGACTTCATCCTCTAGATCAGTTAAATTCTTCAGTAGTGGAAAACTCAGAAAAACCTCCTCAGAAGTCATTTTGATGCATTTTTCCATTTTGATAAATTCCCATCATACAATTTTCTAAACAGTTCTGCTGATACAGAGCCGTTTGGCAAACTGAGAATAGGCAAACAAATGTACTTCAGCACAGTTAAATGTGAGACTGCAAACCTAAGTTCCCTGTCCTAAATATCAGTGTTGGACAATTCATGTCGAGACAGGTTCACATGCACCAGACTGTAGCTGGTGGCATACATTGTCTCTTAACAGTGAAAGAACTGAATGGGAGAGAGAAAAAGAAAAGGGAGAGGGAAAGGGAAAACTGAAAACAGTGGACAGCTGTGAAGAGAAGTGTTGGGGTTCCCAGGTGAGTCTTCTCCCCTGGGTGCCCTTTCTAGTGCAGGCTGATTGCCACATAATACTTTTACCATAGTAACCATATATTTTTTTGATTAGGATCTGCTCTAACTCCCTAGATGTTTTTCCTGCTTACAGAGCTATTAGCACTATTTGGAACACGCTTTTGATCAGGGCAGGTGCTGCATGGCTGGTTCATTTTTATGCTCATACATGCATGTTATTAGGTTACCTAATATAAACCAAAAGCTACAAGCAAGAATAGGCTGGGGAGAAGGGGGGTGGTTCTCACACAGGGGAATTGCTTCCCGTGAGTACCTGCTGTAGCAACAGTGTTAACAGGTACTAACCATGAGAATAAAAGCACATCAAAAAAAACAGCAGGAGAACAAAGGAAAAATAGTGCCACAGAGGCTCTGCAAAGCACTGGCAAAGCAGCTTGCATGAAGTGCTGCAGAGCTGCAACAAAGGCAAGATATAGAAATGCAGTTGGAAGGCCTTCAGCAAAGCACCTAAGACGCTTTGGAGCAGCCAGGACTCTGAAAATTAAAACTAAAACTCTACAGCCAAAAAGCTAAATAGTATCCTGTTCGCATAAATAAATTATTGACTAGGAGGCAGTGTTACCCCTGTATTTAGCACCACTGGAATACTATAAAAAGTTCAATTTAGATGGAATGTTAAAAAAAATGGAGAATGTGCAGAAAAGAGTAGAATGATTAAAGGGTTGGAAAACATGCTTTATACCAAGATAGACCAGGAGCTCAACCTGCTTAACATATCAAAGAGAAGGTTTAAGGGGTGATTTGATTACAGTTGAAAAAAACCTCATGGGGAACAGAAATTTCATCATAGACATACCTTTGATCTAGCAGGCAAAGATATAATGGGTTCAATACCTGTAAGTCAAAGACAGACAAATTTCAAATAGAAATAATTCTAACCATCATCACACACCTGATCAATGGCTGTGATTGATTTCCATCTTAATTTCTTAAGTCAAGATGTAATCTTTTTGTGAAATTCACTTTACTTAAACACTTGAATTCAGAGAGATCCCATGATATGGTGTACAACAAAGGTTAAGTAAGGTCTTCAAGGTCAAACTTCATTTTCTGTGGTTTTTTTTTTTTGGTTGTTTGTCTGTTTTTTAACAATCTATAAACTCAATCTCTGATTTCATTTGACTTCAAGGAGACCTGAAGATCCTGAAAAATCATGCTGCATTAGTTACAGAATATACTTTAATAAATGGCTGCTTCAACCTTTTGTGTATTTACACACAAGTTCAAATCTATTATGAAATTATGAGTCTTACTATGAAGTTAATAAGCTTGTCCTTGCTTACAGGCAGTTTCACAAAGAAAAATGATTTTCTCACAGCTTCCTGTTCTCTTTTTCTGGGTGGGCAGATGGAATACAGAAATGGTTCTTACACTAGGTTCACTTAAGCCTAGTTTCAGTTAAGTCTTCTTCTTCAGTAAAAAGAGTGTTACCTGGAGCTCAGAGAAGTACAATGGCACCATCTCACAGGAATACTACATTTTTTTATTCCAATAGTTGTGTATGTTATGCAAAAATAGGGTACATAAGCCCTAAGTTTTCCCTTGAGGTCATTTTCAGAAATGCCATTTAAGAGAGACTTTATGTAAGCACTACTGGCATTAGCGAGCCAAACATTTTTTTTTTCCCCGTTCTTTTTCTGAGATATCAGATCTGATAAACTTAATGCTAAATCCATTTATCTTGCCAAGTTTGCCATAAGCAATTTTTTTCCGGGAAATAAATCTTGCACTGACTAATGAAACACATTCTTCGGTTATTATTTCCTAGATAGCATATTTGTTTCAAGATATGCTGTGGTACACAGAGGGGAGACTGCAAGAGTAATTCTGAAATCCATCATTGCTTCTTATAGAATTATTCAAGTGATGTTCACATTATCTACTCTTCTGCTGTACTTTGCAGCTCAAGTCCATGAGATCAAAATATTTTGGCTTAGCAAAATCTCCTGGGATGTCCCTGTGCCAGCTCTGTTCTTTCTTTCCATGTAATTGAGTTGAAATATCTATTTTCTCTTTGCCTCTGCATTTTCTTAACTTTTTAAATGGCTTAAGAAAAAATATATTTTCTTTTAGTGCTTTTAATTTCTTAAATGAAGATGTTTAGTTCATCTTAAACATATTGCCAGTGAGTCTTCTCAGAAATAGATGGAAACAGCCTAAATGAAGTAAATGATGTGGATCAGATAGATAGGTGTGGATCTCTCAGAGACTGAGGCTGGTAGAGAAGACAAGTCCCCTGCTCAGTAATTTGAAAGGAGCAGAAAGAAGCTGTAGTTGGCAATGAACAGAGGCCCCTGGCGTGTGCCTGGAGTCTGGCAGAAGGGTGGGGGAGAGCCTGAGGGCCAGCCCAGGTGGTCTCCCAAATGTCCCAGTGCAGTATCATTAGTGGAAATTGAAGGGTTTGTAAGTGCTGACCCCACCACACATGAGTTTGGTTCTGATCCAATGTTGCAAATGCTTCTTACGTAAACCTCCTGCTTATCAGGTGCCATATGATTTTGCAAGAACTGCAAGGCTCCTACTTTCGTTTGTGCTGGGTTTCACAAAGGTTTCATCTTTGTCCTATGTGCTGGGTCTGGCTCACAACTATTCACTTAGGAAGCAGTCAGTGTGAAACATCTCAGTATCTGTTTTATGTAATAACAGTTATGCTCAGTCATTACCCTAAGCTTATGCAGCCAACTGTAAATTCCCTTAAAGTGAAGTACTTGCCCATCAGGGATTTTTTCATATTTCCCAGTCAAAGAAAATGAAGCCAACCATATGTCTTGAATTTAGTGAGAAACTTTTCACATTACACTGGCAAAATACCTTTCTGAATTTTACATCTATTAGGGTCTTATGCCATTCAGCCTGAGTTGTTTTAAAAAATTTCCTGTTCTGCTATTTTGAGCATTTGTATCTGCCATCCTGAAAAACATGGTTGTACCAGAGTATTCAGAGAAAGCCCGTGTGGCCATTGCCTGTGGAGCTGGCAAGACCACCATGCTCCATGGCATATCTTGGATAAACCTCAGAACTTTAACACAAGCCCTATTTCAGCAGTTCAGCTCAGCTGCAGCAGTGCTGATTGCGACTGACTGCCCCACGTATACTCTATCCAGTCTGGTTTGCATTATCCCCAACCAGCTGTTATGTTCCAGCATGTTTTAATCATGATTAGCTGACATCATGCAGAATAAGGTTTCTTTCATATGGGTCAGCTGTGGTCAGCATCAAGTCAGCTAACTTTGCTATTTACAGCTGGGTTTCGGCACAGTGCAGTTCTGCAAAGCATACCAGCCCAGCGTGACAGCAGCAGCACACAGGGTTGTGCACTTTGCGCAGCACAGAAGATTGTACCCTGTATGCATGATTAGATACTGAAATTGTGTTCTTCACAGACTGTCAAACAAAATCTATGTGCAGCTGAAAAACCTAACTTGCCCAAATGGTGAATTTTGCTAACAGGATGAGAAAGATAAGAGATGCAGCTGGCTTGGGTATGGTGTACCTCCTGCAGCAAACCACCATGCTGAGCCAGTGACTCGTGACACCTCTTCACACCCAGCACTCATTAGCTTCTGTAGTGACAGCATGTGCAGCCACAGCCAAGTCTAAGCTCAGCTGCACCAACAGCATTTCAGATGAGATCAGTTTAAGGGAGACTAGCAGGCCAGTTCAGTGGAGCAGAAATCCAATAGGGGTTTAAAATTTCCTCAGGAAGCAAAAAAGGAAACACCCTAACTCTGAAGCAGCTGTGCTTCAGAAGCACTGGAAGGAAGATGGGAGGGTGCTCAAGGGAGTAGCACTACATCTCTGGCATGTGCTTGCAGACTTCCTCAGGCAGTACTTCTGGTCTGTGCTGGAAATGGGACACTGGGCTGTGTGGTCTGACTGTACAAATTGTGTCCTGCCTGTGGCTAAATGGTAAGCTTTGCTACAGGAGGAAGCTCCTTCTGTGATGAGTCTTTCAAAATAAAGAGCTTAGCTACTGTAGGAGTCTGCTTTGAGGGGAAAAGGACAAATTCAAGGATACAGTGAAAGTACATATTAACAGATACAACTTTTTTTCCTACCATCTCTTTATTCTTCTAAGAATGGACGGTCGATGTTGTTGCCTATACCATCTAAAAAGTCTTTTGAAAAATACAGGATTACTATACAGCTTATGGGCTGGTTAGCTACTGAGTGATTTGGTGGAAACTATCCAATTTCTCTTTCCTAAGGTGATCAATAATTGCATCATATACCCCTAAAACCCCTCTCACACAAGTCAGTGACTGTTGCAATTAATCAGTTTAGATGTATACCAGAGCCCTCATACCAGTCAGCAAGCTAATTGCAGTGTGTAAGCACCTGTAACAGTTGGAGCCATTGGCAGCCATGTGGTTTTTTACAGAACTCACGTATAACTGTCACAAGCATTTGTAAGTGACAAACTGGAACCCTTGGCAATGCTGATCAGAAAGTTTCCCTCCTTAAAATAAATTATCAGTATCTTTTTTTTTTCCAAGTACAATTTAATTATTGTAATAAATAAGTGTAAAATATAATTTCACAAAGTGTGATTTAGTTCAGTGATCAGTGTGAAAGGAGAACAGTGCATATCACCTTCACACAGCAGCACTTGTCAGGATTTTTAGTACATTTTAGCATTTTAACAGAAGGCTGTGAGAGATGGCACTTACTACAATTCATAGTGGTATTTACTCTGAAGTTACACTCCTGCTGAAAAAAATAATACAAGGTGTTTAAAATTGCATCTGAAATCACCTTAGCGTTTTTAGATCTGGATTATGTATTTCAGAGAGCTGTAGTTAAAAAAAAAATAATTATTTTTTAAATTCTTTTCTAAACAGGTCATTTTTATTTTCTGGAAGGGCAAAATGATGCTCTGCTTTGTGGAAATAGCTCTGATGCTGGGTAAGACCATGTTTCACAGTATTATTTCACAGTGTTCAAACTAAATCTGTCTTCAGATGTGCACGGTGGGATGCAGGGGTGTTATATTTTGAGTGACTACATTCTTTCACATAAGAAGGAATATTTGATTTTTACACCAGACTGTGGATTTGGATCCCCAATCGCAATGGAATCAGTGGATTTCATTGACTTTGCTGGATTAGTTAATGATCTTAGTATTTGCATGGCTGAATTAGAAATCTGATATTAGTATTTCCTGCCAGTATGTAAAGTAACAGACACCACAGCTAGAAAACGTGCTATTTTCCAGCTCCAGTTGCACACCGGAGTACTAACAGGTTCAAGAACAGACAGTAGAAAATATTGACATTAGTTACAACATTAATAATTAAAGAAATTATTTGGATTATGTTTTAGAAGTTTAAACTTTTCACAGTAGGTTTGGTTTTGTTTTGTTTTTTTTTTATGTGCCTTTCCTGATTAATTTTTCTAGTATCGTTTAAAATAATTCTCTATTAAAAGTTACATATTCTATTATTTATAGCCTGATCCACTATACAAGAACAATCGACTTTCTAATCCTACTCTTCTTCTGGACATTCCAAATGATAAATACCAAAATACCTATGTAAGGTTAACACCCAGTTTGTCTTTGCAGGCAGTGCCCAGAAGGGTATACATGCGTGAAAGCTGGTAGAAACCCCAATTATGGCTACACAAGTTTTGACACCTTCAGCTGGGCTTTCTTGTCACTGTTTCGCCTGATGACCCAAGACTTCTGGGAAAACCTTTATCAACTGGTGAGAATTTTTTTATGGATAATAGACTAAATATGTTTGCACCAGTAATGCAAGAAAATCAAGTATCTTATGTTATCTTAATTTTCACAGAATGAAGAACGGAACCGTTGTTAACTTGTTCTTGCTTATAAATCTATTCTTACTTCCAGACTCTACGTGCTGCTGGGAAAACATACATGATATTTTTTGTTCTGGTGATTTTTCTGGGCTCGTTCTATCTGATTAATTTGATTCTGGCTGTTGTTGCCATGGCCTATGAAGAGCAGAATCAAGCAACCATGGAAGAAGCAGAACAGAAAGAGGCAGAATTTCAACAGATGCTGGAACAGCTGAAGAAGCAACAAGAAGCGGCTCAGGTATACCTTACGGTGCAATACAAAAGAATATTAAAGAAATTTTTCTAGAGATATTGAACCCCTGTTTTTTGAATTTGGAGACAGAAACTGCCCTGCTGGGTATTCAACATCAGAGTTAGCTCAGAGATTTTCTCTTCCGAAATAAAGGCTTTTTACTGAAAACAGTTGAGGCATAATCAAGAAGGAATATTGAAAACTAGAAATACATTGTTCATTATGTTTTTCTTTAGTCTGATGTCATCAATACAGTGTATTAGACTTCTGCATTTTAAAGCTATTCATGAAAGGTGGAAGAAGGCTAATACCAAAGGCTATGACCATATTTTTAGAATATTCTATGAAAAGTGTTAAGACTTAAGGGAGTTGGACGAAAAATTCCATATAAGTAAAATTTTAAAGACTGTCTTGGTTTGCTCAATGACACAAATTAATTCTGCAATGTGGCAGGCAGCAGCAGTGGCAGCAGCAGCAGCAGTAACAGCATCTGCCGAGTCCAGGGAGCCCAGTGCTGCAGAAGGAGCTGGTGGGCTCTCAGAAAGTTCCTCAGAGGCATCCAAATTGAGCTCAAAGAGTGCAAAAGAGAGAAGAAATAGACGGAAAAAAAGAAAACAGAAAGAACAGTCTGGAGGGGAGGAAAAAGAAGAAGATGAATTTCACAAGTCTGAATCGGAAGACAGCATAAGAAGGAAAGGTTTCCGATTATCTATTGAAGGCAATAGACTGACATATGAAAAGAAATACTCTTCTCCACATCAGGTATTGTACATAGATATTTTTAGTAGCAGCATATATTTAAAGCGTCACAGGCTGTTACAAAACTACTTTAGTTTTCCTAGTACAGTAATATGACCCTACCGCTTAAAGAAGGGAAACATTGAGATTTTCATTCAATTTTATTATTGTTGTCAGTGTCTGACAGAAAGTGCAGTAGCTGCTAGGCCAACTTGTAAAATAATAATAATAATAATAATAAAAAAAAAAACAATGAAATGTAACTTCATATCCCTATTCTTCTAAAAGCATTATTCAAAAATCATATTAAAAATATTCTCTAGTTGATTCTGTGTTTTTTTTAGAGTGATTATATCTCATCTATACTTATTAAACCTTAACAGTGTTTTTTCATTATGATAGCCTCACCTTTTCCTCGTGCTTTAATGATGTTTGAGTTTGGTTCAATATGTGAAGGATGCTGCATATAAAGAAGCATGTGCATGTTTTTACTTTTTGCTTGATGGGTATTGTGCAACTACTCAGTAACTTTAGTGGACATTAAGAGCAAGGAGTGATCAAAACTGTTTTTGTCTTAACAATCCATGAGCAGAGGTATTTATATCTGCAAAATATAATGAAATACATACAGATGTTTCATAGCAGCATTTACCTTATGGGAAACATATTAAACAAAACAAAATAAAAAAAACGTGATACTAATAACAATGCTAAGTTTGAAGGTTTCAGCTAATAATTATAAATTTTGTTTGCCTGCAGTCTTTGCTGAGCATTCGAGGCTCCCTGTTTTCTCCAAGGCGCAACAGCAGAACAAGTCTTTTCAGCTTCAGAGGTAGAGCAAAGGACATAGGATCAGAAAATGACTTTGCTGATGATGAGCACAGCACTTTTGAAGACAATGATAGCAGAAGAGATTCTCTCTTTGTGCCGCGCAGACATGGTGAACGGCGTAACAGTAACATTAGTCAGGCCAGTAGGTCATCCAGGATGCTGGCAGTGTTTCCAGTGAATGGGAAGATGCACAGCACTGTGGATTGCAATGGGGTGGTTTCCCTGGTTGGTGGACCATCTGTTCCTACATCGCCTGTTGGACAGCTTCTGCCAGAGGTGATAATAGATAAACCAGCTACTGATGACAATGTAAGAAAGTTTTAAATAGCTTAGGCATCATGGCTTTTTCTTACTGCACCAGCCAGTGTTATCTACAGAATGGAATCCTTGGCAATGCTTCCTGGTTGGTCAAGCTGTGAATGCTCCTGCATCTTGTAAAATCTTTAATAAGTAAAACAGATAAAATAGGTTTGCAACTCAAGCTTTTTTTTTTTTTTTTTTAACTAATATTCTTGTAACTAACAAATGCTATTTGCAGTTTCCACACACTGAAATATTAACTTGCACATTCACAAAAGCACTATACTACTTTAGTGTGCTATACTTTATTTTTGCTGCTATAAAGGTCCATGGCTGTAGTCCACAAAATCAAAGCTACTATACAACTGAAAATTGTATACAAAAATGTTATCGTATATCTACAATAAATATGACACTGCTACTACCACTTTATCAAAATTAGCATTATCAGTTAATTTTGATAACACACTTCTATATCAGCTCCACTAAAATATAAGAAAGTAGTCAATTCTTTATTATCATTCATTCTTATATATTTCCATCCTTTGCTGGTGGAGTTCAATAGTTTAGACAACAAGTAGTTCATTGGAAGATCACATTTCTACACACTCTACCAAAAATACAAATGTCTGTGTGAACATATGAGCAGCACATATTGCTGTCACTGTGTATATACATGCAGGTAAGAGAAGAGGTCTCTAAAATAAATGTCTTGCTTAGTTCAAAATTGTCTACTAACATTAATCAGAAATATACTAGCATGAGGAAGCATGAGGAAGTCATACTTTTCTTGCTACAGTTTGTCTAGCGTAAAAGACTAGTATGTTATAGGAAACTGAATTCTGTCAGCAAGAGCAAGGAAAAAATACAGTTTGCAAAAATTTTATACAACCTTTTGAATTCAGTCCTTTTCCATTTGTTTAAATAATTTTTCAAAGCTCAAAGGAAATAAATGCAAAAATTAAGTGAATAAACTCTTGCTAACTCTTGAGCAGCAGGTAACTATTGCCTAATACATTTTTTTAATTATTTTTAAGATACTAAAAAGTAAGAAAAGTCTGACATTATAAAAATTGAAGTGCACGAAGCACGCATACATGCATATTAATGACAGGGTTTTATACAATATGTACTTATTTTATTACTGAAACATGGTCTCACATATTATTTTTTTTTTATTTGTAGGGCACCACTACAGAAACTGAAATGAGGAAAAGAGTATCAAGCTCTTTCCATGTTTCTATGGACTTTCTGGAAGATCCAGCTTTAAGAGAAAGAGCAATGAGCATTGCTAGCATCCTTACAAACACAGTGGAAGGTGTGGGCTACTCATAGCTTAATACTTAATACCTGTTTTTTTCAATAAGCATCTGAAAATATGAGTTGAAACATTAAAAATTATTTAAAATATCTCAATGAATAGATACTGTTCCACAAACGAACAAATATTTATCAAAGCTCTATATTCATTGAGGTTATTACACAAATAAGCATTTTTAGTTCATTGTTTTGCCATTATATATCTTGTGATCATTAGGACTACGGCGTTGTGTCTGATGGTCATAACTAAGAGGATGCTTACTCATATTAATTAAAGAATTATTGGGCACAAAAAGACCACTGAACGTTTTTCAAATATATGTTACTGTTGCTAAAATATATGCATATTTTAGCAGTTATATTTATTCAATTACTCTTTAAAGAAGTGCTACTATAGGTGATAAAAAAGTTTTTGGTTTTGTTTTTTTTCTTGAACTAGGAATGAAAATTATGTTGAAAAATTTTACCTAACTACCACAATTTTGAAAGTAAAATATTTACATAATAGAACAGCAAGTTTGAGGAACAGTCTGAATCAAGGAACAATAGAATACATAATATATAAATTGGTACTGATGTGAATAGTGATTGAAATATAAAGAAGTTGTGCTTATAGGGGGTTAATCGATAACATTACAGATGGTAATTAACTTGACTGATACAAGTAATGTAGGCTTGAGATGTAGGTTAGAGTAATCACATACTTACTGCTGTGAACTTTGATTTCCCACAGAACTTGAAGAATCAAGGCAGAAATGCCCACCATGTTGGTATAAATTTGCAAATATTTTCTTGATCTGGGACTGCAGTCCGCATTGGTTAAAAGTAAAGCATATCGTCAACTTAGTGGTAATGGATCCATTTGTTGACTTGGCGATTACTATTTGCATTGTTTTAAATACACTTTTTATGGCCATGGAGCATTATCCGATGACTGATGAATTCAATAATGTACTTTCAGTTGGAAATCTGGTAAGTCTATTGTCTTTTTATGTTTATAATTTTGAAGGAAGTATGTCTGAAATAACTGAAAGAAGGAGTTTAACAGTGTTGTCTTGTTGTTGTTGTTTTTTACCTCTTTAGAAAGTGAATTTACTGGCCATTTATTGCTCTCCAGATAAAACACAACATTTTTGGAAATTTCACTGTCAACCCTGGGTCACATAACTTAGGATTCTGTAAAATCACTATTTTCCAGCGTTCCGCAAAACCAGATTAAATATTTAAAAAGGGGCCCCAATGCTACATTAAGTAAAGTCTATATTAAATAGAAGTTGATTTATCTAACTACTAAACCAGGAAATGCATTACTTCCATGAAAAGCACACCATGGAAATAAATGTAGTATTTCATTTTCAATCAATACAATACAAAAGTGTAAATTATGAATGTGTTTTTAATTGCTTTCCTCTTGTTACTCTGTTTCCTGAGCACAGGTTTACAATCACTAGAAGAGCCATTTAAAGGCATTTCTAGAATTTTCCAGGCTAAATGACTTTTTATGTGGATACGTGGATTGGTTTCTTTATATGTTTTATGTAAAACTAAGAAAAATATCCCGCAGTACTTTTTCCTCTCATAGTCTTTACATTTTTTAGAATCATATAATTAGTAAGATACCTTTTTGTCATGTTGTCAACTATATTTTCTCCCTTCTACTTCAAAAAGATACATTATTAAAGAATTCAGGAGTTAATTTTCTGTAGCTCTGATGCTTTTGAACTGACAGGTTTGATCACAGCAAAGCGTCTGCTGCTGTAGTCCTACTTAGTCTCTTATTTTAAGAATGGATTTCTTACAATGTGATTTTTAATAATCCTTGTTTTGTAATGAAGAAAAAATAACTCAGATCATGTAAATAACTACAGGATTCAGAAAGGAGAATTAATAGACAAACATATAGCTGGTTTTCCTGTATTTAAAATAAGGGATATGAGTTTCCTAGTAAAATGAAAAATCTTGTGTTGAAGCAATTTATAGTCTTTTTCCAAACAAATATATATATTTATATATTTATATTATTTATATAGATATATATATATATTTGTTTGGAAACATATATATACGTATATATTTAATGTGTATATATATATATATAATATACATACATTTTGGTGAATATCAGACTACAAAAAGAGTACCCTATCAATACATGCCCTGAAAAATAGTCCCTCCCCAGCTTTCCTGTAGTGCCCTTTTAGGTGTACTTGAAGGCCACTATAAAAATCTTTCCAGTGCCTTCTCTTCTCGAGGCTGAACAACCACAACTCTCTCAGCCTGTCTCCACAGGAGATGTGCTCCAAACCTTTGATCATTCTTGTGGTCCTCCTATGGACTTGTTCCAACAGGTTAATGTTCTTCTTAGACTGGCGGCCCCAGAGCTGAATGCAATACTCCAGGTGGGGAGTACTCCTTGAGAACCTCACCATCCTGATGGTTAAGAACCTTATTCATATTTTCACGCTGTATTTATTCATTCCCACCTTTTACACATTTGTTTTAATCCTCTATCTTAAAAACTAGTAACTTTTCCCTCTCTAGTGTTTGCATCTGTGATGTATTTAAAAGCAGTAGTAAAATCTATCTTGAGCATTGGTGTTCCTAGGCAGAGCAAGTCAGAATCTGGTCCATCTCCTGATTATCCCAGTTAGATTCTATTCTCTTTACCTGTTCCACTTTCTATTCAGCCTTCCTGAAAATGGATTATCAAAAACAAGAGAAGAGAGGAGAAAGGAGCATTCCAGACCAGGGTTCAGCCAGCCTTTAACAGTGGCTTTAGTACTTCTCTTTTCTATAGGATTTTTTTCTAATACTCAGAATCACAACAGCTCTCTCTCAAAGCTGCTCAGAGTTGCTACTTTGGCAACACCTAAATATGATTCCTGCTTCATTCATAATATTTCATTTCAAAATAAGAAACCATTACCTGGAATATCATGTTTAAAATGGACTCTTAAATGCTATTTCTGACATTAAAGTGATTGAGCCAATGAGCTTCACTAAACTTACTGGCAACACCTATGTAGAAGTTCCTCAGCTTCTTCAAGTTGTTGTATCTCAGTTGATTCCCAGCTGTTATTAATAGTCTTATCTGTATTGAACTGAATGGGATTCTTGCAGGCTGGAGGAGCAAAGGAGCTCCATCAGGAGTCAGATTTGGCCTCATTCATGCTGCTGTATAATGTAATTATTATACCAAAAATGATGTTATGCCATGTAATTTCTTGGAAAGCATTCTGGTTTATGTCGTGAAAATCAAATTAGGGATATTGTTTGTGCAGTACAAACAATATCCTTGAGAAAGTCCATATCCTGACAGAGTTGAAATTGGATTCTAAATGTTATAAAACAGAAGTTTATGTAATTTCTTCAGTGTAGAATTCAATTAATTGGAAAAAAAAAAATTACTTGGTTTGTATGGCCTTTTTTAAGGTAAGGTGGTCATAATAAATCACTACAGTGAACTGTTTTTAAATATCAGTTTTGGAGTAGCCCAAACAACAGCTAAACCTGTAATATTATATTTCACAAAAAAAATAACCAACTGCATTCTGATTTCAGGTCTTCACTGGAATCTTCACAGCAGAAATGTTTCTCAAGATAATTGCAATGGATCCTTACTATTATTTTCAGGAAGGCTGGAATATTTTTGATGGTTTTATTGTAACCCTTAGCTTGGTTGAACTTGGTCTTGCAGATGTGGAAGGACTCTCAGTTCTTCGATCATTCAGATTGGTAAATATACATCAATTGCACTGATTTTTCAATGGGGTTTCATTTTTTTTTTCCTTAAAAATGTGCACAGCTTCTCATGACACTAAGCCTTAAGTGTCTTTCATTATTACAAATCCATATTTGTTGTGGTATCTTACTGTCTTCAGTGGGAATTTATAGAAATCAAGACAAATACATAGCAATGGGTGCCTAAGCCTAATTCCAATTTATTTATTATATATACATATTTTAAATATCCTGCTATGCAGAAACAAATAGATTCACAAGCTAGATGTGTTGTGCTCTGATTAGCACCACGGGAAAAGATCTACTCTGCAAATACTTGTAGAAAAATAGCCTAGTTGATTTTAAGAGGTATGCAACAGATTTTAAATTCACTTTGATTGGTAATTTCTTGAGCCTTGGATACAAACTATGCTTTAAGGATATCCAACTCTAACTTTGCAAAATTCGTGACCGACCCTTCTATCATAACACATTTAGAAAAGAGGATAACCTATCAACAGTCATACTCAAGGCATATTTTGCAGTAATATCTTTCCATTAATTATCTTTTAAATATCTTTGTGTCTTTCTTACTCATCCTAACATTATTTTTTTTTTCCTTCCAGTTACGAGTTTTCAAATTAGCAAAATCTTGGCCAACACTAAATATGCTAATAAAAATTATTGGTAACTCTGTGGGAGCTCTGGGAAATTTGACCCTGGTGCTGGCCATCATTGTGTTCATTTTTGCTGTGGTTGGGATGCAGCTGTTTGGAAAAAACTACAAGGAATGTGTCTGCAAAATCGCAAGTGACTGTGTACTTCCACGCTGGCACATGCAAGATTTTTTTCACTCTTTTTTGATTGTATTTCGAGTATTGTGTGGAGAATGGATAGAAACAATGTGGGACTGCATGGAGGTTGCAGGCCAAGCCATGTGCCTTACTGTCTTCATGATGGTCATGGTGATTGGAAACCTAGTGGTACGTAATCAAAACATTAACAAAAAATTATTCAGCAACAGAGTGGGTTCAATTCTGAAGTGAACTAAGTGCTCTGGCTCCGCTTCAACAAAACACTTAAGCAGGTGGTTTCAAGCAATGCTTAAAGTTAATTTTAAGAGCTTTTCTGGATTGAGAACAAAGTATTCTGCACCTTACAACATCAAAAGGCTAAGACGTAATGTTAGAGTGAGCACTTAGTCACTTCTTAATCTGTCTTTTGGCTGTTTGTAAATATTTTCTGCTTCAAATAAATTTAGATTATGTTCTCTTTATAAACCATTTGCTGTATTTTTTTATTATTATTATTTATCACATATGATTAGTCACCTAAATCTAATTTCTGCTGTGTGATGGAATAAGTTAATTTTTTTTATGATGCTGAATAGCAAATTTGTTATCTCCACTTTTAGGTTATAAGGTTTTTCCACCAAAATGGTTCTTTACTGTCTGGATTTAAAGACACATTTACAGATATTAGTCAGTCGTAGTAATATTTTTGAATAGTGAACAGGACCTGAGCAAAAAACAAACAAAACAAAACAAAAAACTTAGTTTTTCACAGAGAATAGAAATAATTTTGAAGGTGCTTTTATTTGGTTGTGGTGAATTATTGTAACATCAGTCTTCAGTGTCACTAATATGAGCCTTTTTATTTCTTTTTAATAAAGTACATGTTCTTTGTTGAGATAAACTCTAGAATGTCCTTCCTTATTTTTCTGCAGGTACTGAACTTATTTTTGGCCTTGCTATTGAGCTCTTTTAGTGCAGACAACCTTGCTGTGACAGATGATGATAATGAAATGAATAATCTCCAAATTGCTGTTGCAAGAATGCAGAAGGGCATAGATTACGTGAAAAGAAAAGCACGTGAATTCATCCAAAAAGCTTTTGTTAAAAAACAAAAAGCTTTAGATGAAATCAAACCACTTGAAGATTTGAACAACAAAAATAGTTGTATTTCCAACCATACAACTGTCGAACTAAGCAAGGACCATGACTATATTAAAGATGCAAATGGAACAACTAGTGGCATAGGCACAGGCAGCAGTGTGGAAAAATACATAATTGATGAAAGTGATTATATGTCATTCATAAACAACCCAAGCCTGACTGTGACAGTGCCCATTGCTGTGGGTGAATCTGACTTTGAAAATTTAAATACAGAGGAATTTAGTAGTGAATCAGACCTGGAAGAAAGCAAAGAGGTATGTAGATATTTTGTGCATTTCTCTGTGATATTTTGCATGTTTTTATTTTTTTTTTCAGAAAAAAAACAGTGTATTCAGTTCTTCATCGTTTGTTATTTTGTCACTTCTTTGTACACAAGCAAAAGTGTATAAAGGAGAGTTTAATTCTTGAATTAAATTTTTAATTAATTAAGAGGGTTAAAAATTACAGTAGTTCCAGGAGAAGATAGGATGCCAGGGAATGAGGAACCAAAACAATCCATAAAGACTCCTTATGGCCCGTATTTTGTAATTGCAACAACTGGTGGAGCAGGGTATTGCCTTAGCTACATGCTTATTCCACGAGAAACTTTTGTTTGCCCCCTGTAACAAGGGTCCCATTAGAAGTGACACACATTCTCTCTGCCACTCAAAAAAATCCTCCTCTATGTGATGTTTTTTTTGTGAGCAGGAATAAACCAGAAAACATAGAAATAGCTAGACTAGTATTTCCTTTAGAGAATGGAATTTAGATTTTAAAATTGTCAACTCTTTAGACCAATAAAAAGATTCCAATAAAAAAGAAGATTCAACCATAAACATTTCAATATACTTCAAATCCCTTAGTTGTTAAAACTGAAAAATGGTATCAGCAGACTAGAACATCTTATGTTCCTAATGGAATGTCAAAGCAGGCTAGAGATACAAAACCTTGTTGAGATCTGTATTTTTAAAAAACATATTACAGGTGTAACTGTTCTTTTACATGACTTTGTGGCTATTTTAACAAAATAATTTCCATTGATATACTAACATAACTTGCAAAACAACTACACCTTCAGCAAATTAGAGTGTTGATATTTTAGTCAAAACAGAAGATTCTTTCCAGACATTTAAGAAGAATAACTTTCTTACTTAAGGAACCTTAAACTAACTAGTTTCCATTCAGTTAGCAATCTTGTTTCTTTGTGGGATACCGGCCACTGCTGTATTTCTTCAACATTGTAGTACTTCAGACACTCAAGTTTAGGCTAGCTGAATTTTATGCTGCTGTCACTTTGGTGTGCCTAAGCCCTCTAGTGTTCCCTACAAAAATCTATTGCTAAGCTAAGAACTATCTTTGGATCCTCTCCAAGAAAGGAGACTGGTACAAAACAGCCTCTTCCCTTGGGAACCTATTTCAGAGCGTTGTTCTCATTTCCCATTGAATATCTGAAGCATTAATATTTCTTTTCCTACTAAATATTTTCCAAAATGTCCTATAGGACATAATAGACTTTGATTCAAGCTTCTGAATTGCTGCCACAATGGATGTTATAACAATTTCTTTGAGCACACTATCAAGAACTTGCCCTGGCTGAAAGAATTTCTAAATAGAACAAAATTTAAGCAAAGACTCATTGGAGAAAAACAACCACTGGTCATCTACTCTCCCCATAACTGCCTTAATGCTGGCTGGTCCAGTCTTCCAAACCATCAGAGGGCAGATGGTCAAATGGAGGAACACAAGCTGTTTTATGACTGAGTGGTGAAAACACTCAGGTTACGAAAGCTTTATGTAAGTGTACTACCTAATCATCCCCTTGCCAGATAGAAAGAGAAGTAGCGGGCATGCTGCCTGTAGGACCAGCCTTATCTTTCATTCCTTTGAGAAAGCACCATGAAATTTCTGATTTTTCCCACAGAAACTTATGAAAGAGCAACTCTGTTATATAGTCTTCCATGGGAAGAACGTTCAGCGTTGCTGTTTTGGATTTGAGTCCAACTCCTTATTTTATATTGACTGTTAGTACAAAAGAACTGTAAAAGAGAAATGATGAACAGCTTTCTTTGGCAGCCTTTGAATTAGCTGAGTTTTAGATGAGAGCCCACTTAGAAAAGACTATATGTACTCTCCACTTCCAAGGCCAGTGGGAACAATCAGAGGAGTTCCAGCTGGCTTCAGACCACATTGAGCTCTTCAGCACCATTCCTGGAGTTTTACAGTGCTGGCCACGATCCCTTTTTCCTGATTGGATCAGCTCTAAAAGCTTTTTCTTTTTCTTTTTCTTTTTCTTTTTCTTTTTCTTTTTCTTTTTCTTTTTCTTTTTCTTTTTCTTTTCTTTTCTTTTCTTTTCTTTTCTTTTCTTTTCTTTTCTTTTTCTTTTCTTTTCCTTTTCCTTTTCCTTTTCCTTTTCCTTTTCCTTTTCCTTTTCCTTTTCCTTTTCCTTTTCCTTTTCCTTTTCCTTTTCCTTTTCCTTTTCCTTTTCCTTTTCCTGCCTCCAGCTGTGTACCCTCTTTTTCTTTAGCAAACTAACAACTTAATTATCTTAAAAGTATAAATCACACCATTAATTTTGAAGAGCTTAGTTTTAATGTGCAAAAAGTAGCTGAAAGTAGCATGACAGAAGATTTGCTTCTTAGTTTTAATGTGCAAAAAGTAGCTGAAAGTAGCATGACAGAAGATTTGCTTCTTAGAAGAAAATGGTAAATTAAAATGAAAAATGTTTTTTTCTCCCCCAAATCTGAATTCTGTGATACTTTGAAGCTTTTTTTCTATTTTCCAAATTAAATGTATCCATATGTAACATATTTAATTGCTCTTACATACTAATTTAATACTAATTTCCCTGCACTTGAGTTTGTAAGGTAAGGATAGTAAATCTACTATTACCGTGCTTTGTAAGATTAAGTCAAGGTCTTAATTATTACATCTTGTATTGTTTTTCATCCCCATTATAGACCTCGTCTTTCCTTGTCCCAATTTCAATTCAGTAAACTGATCTGGCCTCCTAACTTTGCATCAGCATATTTCATTTCCTCCAAAGATGCCACAAGTCAGTGGGGAAAAAATTAAGGATAACTCCAATTCATCTGTGAGGAACTTTGTTGTTAACTTTCCCCCATCTTAATAGTTCCCAATTTTGTATTAATTTTATACATTTTGTACAAATGTCCATCACCTCAGCTTGAACTAAAAATTTCACATGTGGCTGTTTGGCTACATATTATTGAAATTCACATCATTTTCTTTGCCTAGAAAAAAAACTCTTTTTGAACTCCGTCAGGCTCAGTGCCGTGACCACTGCCGTGGGCAGCTGCCAGGGCAAGCTGCCGACCATTCAACTTGTCATTAACCAAAACCTCCAGATCCCTATCCATGGGGCTGCTCTCCAGCCTCTTGTCCCCAAGTCTTTATGTATATGCAGGGTTATCCTGTCCCACGTGCACAACGTGGCACTTGCTCTTGTAAACTTCATATGATTGGTGATTGTCCAGTCCTCTAATTTTTCAAGATAATGCTCATCATGTTACTGAAAATTAGATGGGGTTATAAAACATAGTTTGATGTTTTATAGGCCATCCTTAATCTAACTCAGCCTTAACGAATGCAGTTTCTGCTTCCCTGTAAGTGAGCTAGATTTCTAGCACTTTTAATCTGGACTTGCTGACCACTAAAATACAACTTTTTCTGTGCTGATCAGTGCTTTTTTCCCTCATTCCTCTGAGCTCCCACCTTATTTAGATAGTTATATTTAGGATCTTACCTGCTTTTCAGTAGAGACTGCAGATTGCTGCAGAAATATATGAGCTTTATTAATTTATCCAACAGATCATTGCCACTTATGGTTAGCTGTGGTCATAAATGCTTGCAGGCTCAGAGCCATCATTCATATTTTTTAATTTGAAACTTAATTTTCTTTGAATATTATTTATCACTGATACAGTTTCTATGTAATGTATCCACACAATGCAAGAGGAAATTTTTTTTTGAAGTACAAAATTAACGTAAGTTGACCAGCAATTCACTTACATTGAATACCATAACAAAAGCAGAACTATTTAATTTTTCTGAGGACTACTAATATTTGCCTTAAAAATATTTACTGTGCGTTTGCGATCCTTTTTCCTTTTTCTTTACAGAAGCTAAACATGTCCAGTTCATCTGAAGGTAGCACAGTTGACATTGGACTCCCTGCAGAAGAGCAACCAGAAGCTGAACCTGAGGAAGCCATGGAACCAGAGGCTTGCTTCACTGAAGGTGTTTGGGATGAAAACAAAACAAGACAAAACAAAACACAACCAAACAACAATAACAAAAAAACACACTAATTCATAAATAATTAATTGTTTTAACTAATTATTAATATTTGTGTGTTTAATTATTTACTCTTTTGTCATTGTTTAAACAATGATTAGAAGCAGTAATACTTTTAGACCATAATTTGACATATGGAAAGTGAATTTAATATCCCAAACAATAGAAAGTACAATATAAAAACACTTGTCCATATGTTACTACATAAACTTACCTTAAACTTGAATGAATGAATATATTTTTATCTCTTACATTGTATTCTGTAATGTGGCTTCACATAGCATGGGCTTTTATCTTTTTGTGCATAGTGTATTGAGCAGTTAGTTCTTGGTAAATGATAAATACTTTTTTCTTACCTGTTCATTGATCTGTAAATTCCAGTCATCTCAGTAATAAATTTACTTCCTTTGGAGAGGAAAGAGATCATCTAGGTGAAAATCTATTGAGTTTTTACTAAATAACACATCTTCTGGAAATGTAGTGCTGTGCCACTGTGCAATCAAAGTTAATGACATCAACAAAATTTCTCTTTTTCTCAATACATATGTTGTTTTAAAGGTTGTGTACGGCGTTTCAAGTGCTGTCAAGTAAGTGTAGAAGAAGGGAGAGGAAAGCAGTGGTGGAACCTTAGAAAAACCTGCTTCAAGATTGTTGAGCACAACTGGTTTGAGACTTTCATTGTCTTTATGATTCTCCTCAGTAGTGGAGCTCTGGTGAGTAAAGCATGAAGAGAGTGTCATAATTGTGTCAGAAAACATGGTTTTACTTAGTTGCCTCTGCCAGAAAAATTCCACGTCTTCAAAGGATCACCAAATTCTAGTCAGAACATGTGAAGAAAACACATTTAACTTTTTTATTTGGGTTTGCCTCTAGTTTTACTGGTGTTTACTGATATATCTCAAGGAAAAGAACTGTCCTCTCTACGAGTAAGAATTTACTGTTTATGCTTCTAGTTCAGCCTCTTACAGACTCATGTCTGGGATATCTGTAAAAACATAAATTTGCCAATCACTATGCTGTAAGTTTAACAAGCATATGGGGACAAAATAAAGAGAAGCCAACCATCATATAAGTTTATAAAAAGAAAAAGAAACAAAACCATTACAAAAAACAACAACAAAACAAAATATTATATCATTTTACAAATATAAATAATGACGAAGAATACAGAAATTTGAAATTAGCTGTTAAATAAAGCTGAACCTGGATTAGCTGAGCCTGAACTGAAGTTTCTTAGGCAAACTGTTTGCCCTGAGATTACCTAGAGCATATCTGACATCTGCACAGGTAAATGTAATTACCATTCAGTAAATTACCTAAGTTTCTGCATCATTAGACAAAATTACTTTGCAAAAGTCTATTAGAAACTCCTTAGGCCACTCCCGAATCTTTAAAATACACTTAATGGCTTGCAGTTTATGATTATACCTATCATGAGTTTTGGTTAAATCTCTAGGTATTCTGGTTGTTTTTGTTCTAATATCAAAATAAGAATCAAATAAGCAACTTTTACACAACACAATGTGATGCGTTTCCTGTGCCACAGGAAAAAAACTCATAGACTCATATCTACACTATTGAATTTTGATTGGTGGTACTGATTGGAGAAAACCCTTAGCAGCAAGAATTTAAATGAAAGAAAAGTACTGGCAGGAGACTGATTAAAGATCAGTTTCTATCATTGTGTTTAGAGGAAGTTTGGGATAAGATGCCACAGCGTTAGCATCTCATGCTCCTGAAACTAAGGTGTGTGTCATCCACAGAACATTTACTTTGGGAGAATGCCACACAGATCACGTCATTATCTTAAGACCCTAGAGATGTGAGACCCTGCTCTTTG
Organism: Anser anser; assembly: GCF_964211835.1. Taxonomy (NCBI): domain Eukaryota; kingdom Metazoa; phylum Chordata; class Aves; order Anseriformes; family Anatidae; genus Anser; species Anser anser. The sequence continues at coordinate 19,695,368 of NC_139726.1, read as the reverse complement.
TGACTGTGAAAAGGTCTCCTCAGACCTGCCAACACTGTATCCTAATGTTCACCCCAAGGTCACACTTGAGACAAGTCTCACTGTCATTACAGATGGAAAATCAGGCAGTGATAAGCTCCAGGATGCTTGCAAAGCCCAGCTGCAGGCACACGCAGTCAGGGAGAAATGCACCACAAGCTTAGCCTTTAGCATAGTCTGACTCATGAAATGGAATTGGTACATGCCAGCTCTTCCCAATTTTGTGAAATAAAGCTGCTAGTGTATCAAAGTACATGAGCATCCAAAACTACTGATACACAGATACCAATTGAATAACTGGTAGAGAAACACTAATTATTTGAACTGACAGAAGTGATTCAAAATCAGAGTGGGTAAAAATGAATGTTAGTATTGATAAATACCCAAATCTTTGCAAGCTGACAGATCATTCCAGTTCTTTCACTCCAGTAAAACCAATAACTCTTATGTGATATAGTAGTATAATTACAATTTAAAAGCAATTAAAGGGAAAATTTATTAGAGGACAGAAATAATTACTGAAAAGCAGATATTATATGTTTGAACATCATTTGTCAAACTTATAAAAAATGAAAACCCACAAAACATATAAATAAATTTGCGAGGATCATAAGAAATTGTATGTATCTAATAAAATGTGAATAATAGAGTAGAGAAGGTATTTGAGTTAGATAAACTTTTTTTAAAGAAAAGAATAACTTGTTTTATGATTTATGGCTTAAATTTTTCAAAAACTAACAGGACTTAAAAGCATAAGATCAACTGCATTGTCATTTTACTGAAAATTTTACAGCTATGGCCTTGGATTTTGAACATGGATCTACCTACATACAAACTAAATTATAAATTACTCAGCATAATTCAGTTCACTTCCATCACTTTGTAGAATCAAAAAAATTTGTAAGTACTGAAAATGATCCGGGTATAATAATTGACCAGCAGCAATAAATAAATCAAGATCTCTGTCCAGTGAAGAAGTTGTTGCTGTGTAATATCTGCCTCTCTATCCTGTAAGGAGGAAAATATAGTTCCATAGGATAAGACATAGGATAAGAACAGATATATGCAGTTAGCAGAAAAGGAACCTTGAGACAAAACTGAAAATCTCATGCCTGTTCTTGAAGAAAGGTTTGCCTTTTTTTTTTCCCTGCCTTTGTTGTTGTTGTTATAACTTAAATTGTACGGCAACAAAAGGGAACAACCAGTATCTTTGAATGTTTTTCTCATAGGCTTTTGAAGATATATATATTGAACAGCGTAAAACTATCAAGACCATGCTGGAATATGCTGATAAGGTCTTCACTTACATCTTCATTCTGGAAATGCTGCTGAAGTGGGTGGCCTATGGCTATCAAACATACTTTACTAATGCTTGGTGCTGGCTGGACTTCCTGATCGTTGATGTATGTAGTGCTTTTCCTTGTTGCTACTTTTGTATTAAGTTTATCTGGTGTTTGGTTTTGGTTTTTGTTTGTTTGTTTTGTTTTGTTTTTCATTTGTTTGTTTTTCGTTACCTGCTCTACGACCATAATATGTATGTATAACTAGTATGCCAACTAGTTTATTTTTCAGTTTAAAAAGGAAGGTATAGAATAGTATAGAAGATCAGAAGAATAGGTCAGAATATCAGATCAGAAGATGAGAAGAATAGTATATGAGCTCATTATGCTATTATTTGTCCAATAAATAGTTAAGGAATTAGAGTAATGGAGGAGCATTCAGGGGAAATGGGAAGAAAACTGAAGGTATTATATTGGTCAGGAGCCATAGCATGTAGAGGAAGGATACAGTATTTCTCACTGACAAAATGCATGGATGTAGAATATATACAGGCACATGGATATGAGACTTTATTAGTTCTGCTGCCTATGGAACTGTTTTTGTAATGTATTTTAAGAAACAGCACAATCCAGGTTAATGTCAATGTAGAAAGTACATAAATTCAGTATTTAGGCAAAAGTTTTTGTCAGTGTAACCAAATATAAAAAAAAATAATCCTTTCTACCAATTTCCAGAGAAACAATGTTGCTCTGTGACCCATCTGTTAATTCAAAACAGGCTTCAATCATTTCCTTTCCAGTTGTGGGCAAACAAATGGGCATTATCAACTGTAATTATTGATCCCAACAGCATTGTAAAACAGAGAAAAAGTGAAAACAATGCTTAAATTGGTAAAAAGGAGAGATTAATTTCTTTTTTTGTGTGTGTGTGTGTGTGTTTGTGGTTTTAAATGTCCTCAAATCACTAGCGCAATATGAAATTCCTAATTATTAATGTTTCCAGATATTAATTAACTGTTACCATATAGCACTTTTGTTTATTTATTCACCTGTCGTACTCTTCTTTCTTATTACTTTTTTTTTTTTTATTTAAAAGACTTTGTATTCCTGAAGAAAGTGGTCCAAAATTAGATTCTTCTAAAGGAGTTTATAGCTCACATCTATGGTATGTAAAGTAGTATTTACAATATAATAATTTTTACTTTCCTGTTTTCATATAGGTCTCTTTGGTTAGCTTAACAGCAAATGCATTGGGTTACTCTGAACTTGGTGCCATTAAGTCCCTTAGGACACTAAGAGCTTTGAGACCTCTAAGAGCTTTGTCACGATTTGAAGGCATGAGGGTAAGAAAAAATGAAAGAATCTGAAACTATGCATGCATACAAAGAATCCATGCATGCAGAATAAGGAATGATAAATCCATGCAGAAAGGCTGCACTACCTTTTTATCTATTGCATATCTTTTACTAACAGATAAGCAAAAAGCTTCATCAATTCACCTAAATCCATATGCAGTATCACATAGAAGTTACGTTCATTAAAGTTACTTTACTTTCTAGCCAATCTCAGGAGTTTTCTGTTTAATGCTTTGAAATTGCCAACTATGAACTCTCTCAATAGACTCTTAACAATGAATAAAATGAAACAGGTTTTTATTAATTTTTACTGATAAGCATATTATTATATTTATACACGGATCAAATTTAGCCTTAGTTAATAAAACTATTTTCTGTTATTAGTTGAAATTCTTCATTTTTCTTCATATCTGATAAACCAACTTTGGTCTAACCCCACAGAATTTTACTAGATCATAACAGAGTTATATTTGTATCAGCTAGTCGAGTTGTTTAAATATATTTCTGAGTTTGGCTGGCTTTAGAAATAAAAACAAATAAAATCATTTTATTTCTCTATGAAATTAGTCTTTTTGTAAGGCAAATTCAATACAATGTATATAAGGTTATTTCACACCTAATCCAAGTAATTTGGGGGTCCTGCTTACTATACATCTCACTCAAGGAAGCATTTTAAATTTTTTTTTCATCTGTTTATGCCTTCTTTTCCTTAAAGCCACTGAATACGAACTAACTCTATATGCATGTCATTGAAGTATGTTTTAAGAGAATGCTTTTTGCTACTTCATGGAAACATGAGAGAAATAGCGTGCTAATGAATTTCACATCAATTGTAAAATACTGAAATAGCCTAGAATATACTGTCTGAACAGCTTTTAGATACAAATCTAAGCTTAATGAAATCAAATGGAGAATCTTTGAATTCTGTTCCTTAAATTGTATTCCTCAGGCTACATATCTCTACTTCAGAAAGAATCAGAAAAAAATACTGCTAACCAATGATTGCTAGATTAATAAATTTCAATTTCATGTTGCAGTTTTACTATTAGCAGTTTTCTCATCATTTGAAATTTCTGAATTGATAATTCAGCAGGGTAAGAGCTGGTCAAATACTACAGAGTATGAGTTTTCACCTAGGTTTAGAAAGACCATTTCATTTAGCAACTTTCACTTTGTCTTTCTTTGTACTTATTGTTCGTGACCATTCAGATAAATGTGTTTTTGTGCAGACAAACGTTGGGAAATTGCTCTGAGCTTTACTTTCTTAATAATATTATTTTCAGCTGCAGGAGGACTGGGAGATTAGTTTAGAAGTTACACGGGGAAAAGAAACATAACTCCTTAGATGATGTTGGGGGAAAAAAAAGATCATTACTGGAAAGATAATGTTGAAATTAATAGCCATATGTTTTATTTCATTTTTATGTATCCTTACATGATTGCCTTAGGAAATTTCCCATTTAAAACATTTAGGATGTTCATGGTCGAAGAAAAGTACCTGTTATTTGAAATCTATTTACTGTTTTCCCTTATTTCTCACTGTAAAACTATGAAATCATGCCAGAAGCCCAATCATATGGTAGAATTTCAGATACACAAGATGAATAATTCATGAGTAACTTACTGTGTAGTAATCACAGAGAAGCCTGGAAAAGCAAAAAAGGTTATAGCTCCATCCTTCAATATTAATGATAATCAATCAAGTACCTGATTCCAGTCACATAGCAAATTTGACTGGTCAAATGCATAGTCCTTATCTTCACTATTAGTTACATGCACTTCTGAAAGTGTGTTTTTTTTTTTCCAAAGAGCTTGGCAAGTGTTCACAATAACAGCTCATTGATAGATACAACCATTACCATATGAATGACTCACAAACAGTAAAAAGATTCAAATAACAAATAATTGACCAGCTCATTATAGACTATAGCCACGTCAAATTACAGTCTTCTCAGAAACTGAGTTCATTTTGTAAAAATCCATTAAAGCAGATTTTTTTTTTTAATCTACCAGAAGGAAGTAAAAATAAATTAACTCTCCTTGCTTTTTTATATTGCTTATACACTGACCTATAAGCTGAGTTTTTTGTTCAGCATGTATTTATAATTTTAATGTTCTCCCCCATGTTCAAAATTATGTAAAATTTGCCTTGAAAATAAGAGATCAAATGTATTTCATAGAAACCCTTATATTTAAGAAGCTTTGTATAATTTTGGAAAACAAGCTGCCAAAACAAGCTAAGCTACTTTAAATTGATCTTTTTTCTTAAATAAGCTTACCATCCTGGTGAATTGGAATAATGCAGTATTTTACAGTCATTAAATACTAATAGCTATATTGTTATCTCAAAATATCAAACATACTTCACTCTTTAAGTCATGTTATATTCTGTGGTTACAACTTAAATTTGTAATTATGCTGTTTCATAAGTGGGATAGATAAATTCTCTTGGCAAAGTGAACATAAGATCTATGAATCACTTGTGACAAAATAGCCTACAAGTGGCTCATAGCCTGTGCTTGCCTCGAGCACAGAAGTGAATGTTGCCATATTAAGGGCATTTAAAATATCTACTAGTACACTGCAGTCAGAGAAATTTTAATACTTCCTTCAGTGAATCTCAAAACCAACTCCACCCAGATGCTGGAAGGCAAAGTAAATAATTGCTTTAATTTAATTTAAATTTCTGTCATAGGGTTCATATTCTCATCTCAATTAGTATACATACCGAGCAGAAGTATCTGCAAACTGAGATTTGAATATACCCATTGCTTTTTGTTTAGCTTTTTAGTACTTGCGATATAATGCTTTTGCGCTAGTTCTGAATTGGTATGCTACTTGTAAATGTAGAATACTGAGTACACATTGCTTTGCTAAGTTAGAGAATTAAGTGACAATAAAGCATGCATTTGTGTCTAATTTCACAAAAAAAAGCATGTCATGCCGTGCTTGATTTATATATTAGAGAAATAGTAGAAGGCAGCAAACAATCTGAAAACTACTTGCACTTTCAGTTTTGCATGCCTTATGCATATTTCTGGCTGATGGCTTTAAACATTTACTGTATTTCAAATTTCCAGTCCAATTTCATAACATGTAAAAATAAATTAGAATATTTGATGTCTTTGATATCCTCTAAAATTCAATGGCTATTTCTTAGATTCCCTTACCAGGAAAGAGATAATGAGACATTTCCAAGAGTACTCCAGACTTCATTAGTAGAAAAGAAAGAGTTTCTCATATGATTGAGTTATAAACTATAGCATCAAGTGTCTGTCATTACAGATTCACAACTAATAACAGGCTATATATTTCTATTTCATATAGGATAACCTATCTTCAGCTTGGATGGGGTGGAGCACTGGTTCCTCCCCTTATCTATATTATGGGTACAGTATTTCCCACTTTTCTACCCTTAATGATTACAGTGTGACTGATCACTGCATTGTATATTTAAGGTTGGAAGGAAAGAGAATCTCATTTGAGAATCTTAGTAGCAGCAATACCATATTATATATATTCACGCTACATCCCCTTCTTAATTGCTTTAAATATTTGGATATAATTGTTTGAAATTTCTGATGTTATGGATATAACATGAAAACTTTTGAGAAAATCAGTATTGTTATTTAGAATTATCTGAGTTCTTTTTGCAGGAGAAAGGTTCTTCAGCTATTTTTTAGATTTTGAGATTTATTTATTTTTTTTCAATGAGATTAAAAAATGGCTTTCTTTAAAAATTCCAGTCTGGCCTTTACATTGTTTTGGAAAGATCTGTGCCTTACTCTGTTACTCAGTTTGCAGTTACATACATTCAAAAAAAAAAAAAAAATCCCATAGAATGAGTTTTGAGCATTACTTATGATACAGTAAACATTACAGTCTGAATAGTCACAACTATAAATATTTCCATAATAGCAGTTTACATTTTTGCAGAATTTTTAAACTCATACGTTACATCAGTAGATTATTCCAAGTGTATATAGATAACATGAGACATCGTATAACATATATATTCATTTCCTGGAAAATCTGAATTCAGTATTCATTGTAGTAGAAACTGGTCTCTGTTGGAAACTAATTTTTATAATTTTCATAAAATGCTAATAATTGTGTTTGTAATTATTTTGTAGTATCCCCTGGAGTTTAGAAATGTTCTACAGGAAACATGTCGGTAACACAAAAAATTTGCATTTACTGTCAGGTCCTTAGAAAATGCTTGATCTTTGACTACTACAACCACCACAACCACCAACTGTTGGAGGTTATAATTTCTGCAGGGTTTTTTATAGCTTCAGTGGAAAGGGTAAATCAACACAAACTACATTTGCTGTAAATGTAGCATCTTGTCTTACAGATAAGAATTGTGTACGCAGTTACCAGAAAGTATAGTCACTACCTTTTGCAAATTTCCCTAAAATATAGAGGAATTTTCTGTAAGGGATTTTTTTAAGAACTGCAATCTTATTCACTGAGTTTTAAGGAGAGTCTGTTAGAAGTGCAATGTCTCCTGAAACATAGTTGAAAATTTACAAAATTCAGTGTAAGAAGACTCTGTGTTTAGAGTCATAAAACATACAGGAAATATCTTAGTATTTTGAGTTGTTTCTTAGACTATAATTTTACAATTAGAAAAGAGCTTTTAAACGAGTTGTTTATATCACTGAAAATGGTATGATTGTTGTTTGGATTTGTGTTTGCTTTATCTTGAAGAAAATACTCTTAGGATCTTGACTTAATTAAATATAAAGGGCAATAATGTTACATTTATGCCACAACAAAAGCAAACAAGTTTTTGTTTTTTTTCACTAGATCTGGTGAATTTCAAAGATACCATTCCCACTTCAACTAGTTATTCTGCTTTCATGCTTGTATATATTTACAATATTTACCTGCTCTTCTCAAACAAATGCAGCCATGTGATTTATTGCTTGACAGATAATTATTGTGTTTCATCACACAGTATGTTAAATCATGTTTTCTCCATGTTATGTCTTCAAAAGTATTTTGCCCTATGCTTGATCTGTAGTGAGAAACAGAATCAAAGCTGCTGTGGGAACCCCCGTATTTTATTAAATCCAACACTGCAGCTTGTTTCTAATAGACTGTAACATGTATAAGAAATGCTTCTGTTGTTACTTTAACTAAGTTAAATTTTGTTATGAAAGCTGTCCTAGAATTGCAGACCTGTTGAAGTTAGAAGTGACATCCTGAGATCAAACATCCTGGTTGAACCTCCCTGCTACCAGTTCAAATGTTCCAAGCTGCAAACTCACCACCCAATAGCATGAAATTTCCACAGCACAATGTTTAAAAATAGTTTTGCATTAAGTGTTTGGGCAAGTGTTTTCTTTTCTTTGAAGATAAAAATCAATACCAGAACCATTTTTCAGTGAGCTACGTGTGTATAGTAAGAAAAGGAAAAGCAGAAATGACAGCATTAGCTTCCTAAGAGAGTAAATTTATTTTCCTCTGAGATCTTTTGTCTTTTGCTTCAATTTTGTTCATTACTGTTAAGATTAAGACTTAGTTATGTCTCCTTGTCAGGCCTCTCTCTGATCCTTTCCATCTGCCTGTCTTCTCTTTGCATACTTCAGTTAAATCCAAAATTTTCTTTACAATTGCTGCTCTAAATGGTAGATTTCTAAGTCTCCACCCTGTATCCTCAATGCAGTCTTCATTTTACCTAGAAAACTGAAGCCCTTCTCACAAATATTGTAATTTGTACTTAATTATTTCCCATTGTTTCACATGAGGCAATTCACATGCTATTTATAACACTGACAAAACACATTCATTTCTTTCATGATCTTTTTCACATAATAACCATTTGTTCTTCTCTGCTTAATTAAATTTCTAGTCTCTCTATTGGAATTCACTTTTATGTATTTTCTATTTTCTACTTTGTAGTGGTCCTGAATCAAGGATAAGAATTAATCTGCTACAATAAGAAATTGATTTTATTTTTTCCCTTGCTTCTAATTTTTAAGCCCTTTTTCAAAATGTTATTTTCTTCTGAACTTACATAATTATAGCTTATGTAGCTAAAAATAAATTATATGTACATGCATGCATTAAGGCAAACTGTGTAGCTAAGGTGAATTCCTGACAATATTGTAGGCTTTTTACTACCAAATATGTTCTAAATTGTTTAGGGTTAGAAGGGCTTACACAAAGCTTAATATTTAGATGATAGATATTAGGAAAAAAAAAATTTTTTCTTGTGCATGCATGTGTATATTTATGTATAATCATTTTATTTGGAGTATGGCATCAGCAGCAATATTGATTTTTTACAGCTACAGTTCACTGTTTCATAACTTCAGACTCATGTCCTACTCAGTTAAAAACCTCTGCCTGTAAGGAAGAATGAGGTCTATTTTGTTAGAGATTGTGTATACATTAATTAGGGATAACAGAAGATTCTCTCATAAAAAAATGAACATCTAGTATCAAATGGATCATCTTCCAATGGAATTATTTTAAGGATTTCACAATTTTTATCTGAGTTATTTAAGTGTTTAAATTCATCTTCATCATTGGTAGTCTTTGCAAAACTTGGATATTAGCAAATCACTCTAACATCACTGTACTGCTGGATGATCTCATAATTGATGAAAATTGTATTTGCTGAGATGTTTGTTTGTTTGTTGATTTTGTTTGCTGATTAAGACTTTATCATCACTGATTACCCTGCAGGTCCATGCACTTCCTATTTTACCTGATAAACCAAACAACAACTTTGAAGAAATTGTACATGTCTCTTAAGGTACTTCTCTTCTAGAAATAAAGTGCTGTGTTTTATATCATATTACATATCTACAAGGTTGCAGATTATGTATACAAACCAAGTAGTGAAAAGCCAGTAACTGCCATCTTATGAACACCAAGCAACCTATGAACCCCAAAGTGTAAAAAGATGTCTAAGATATACTCTACTATAAGTTCTCCATTCTTCATAGATATGCATCTATGGACATGCACCAGTCTTCGGAAAATACCACTATTCATATATAGAAAAGTTCATATTTTATATTTCTGACTTGTCTCATAGGAACATCCGCTAATATTCCATGCTAGTTAAACTAGAAAATGCATAGTATACATATGATAGAAGATCTAGCGACAGTGAAAAAGCAATTGGTTAAAGGTACACGAAGGGCAGCTATACATTTATTTCAAACTGCTGGACAGCCTGTTGTAGTCCAGTAGTGTACTTATGCTGCCATAATATAAATAAATCAGCTGATGCACAGGTCTACTTAAGCTGTTGGTTCACGAATGCCAGGAGCAAGGGATGATACTTTTCAGGACAAAGCCTTTTTCCAATGATACCTTGCCCTGGACTATCAGGAAATGCTAATATTTTTGATTCAGGTATGAGCTTTCTTCGTGGTCTCTCTCAGACCCCCATTTGATCCTCTGACTGGGAAAGTTACTATATTCCCTATGTCTTTTCCTCCCTTGCCTCAGCTCCATGGTTTAAGAGAGAATACACCTGATACACACCTCCTGGTCAAATCAGTGTGGTTTCAGCATCTTCTAGCCTTTGTTGTGGAAAGTTCTCAAAGTCCTTTGTTATAAGAACATGCTTAACTCAGATCATGTATGTCACCTGAGGCTCATTTCCTGTCCACCCATGGCACACCATTAATCTTCCATTAATCCTCTGTGGTGGACCAAGCATCTAAACCAACGGCTGCTTGTTCACTTCATCATCTTTCATCGCAAATGCTCTCTCTGTCAAATTTGTGTACATCTGGACTTTGGCCAGGAGAGCAGGGGAGATTCATGATCTTATGACAGGTGTTCTTACATCATATCTGTTCAAGACAAAGCGATACTCACAGCTTACTCTCAAATCCTACCCTAAGTCATTTCAGTATTTCATTTGAGCCATGAATTAATTTTCCTTTTTTTTCTCTGATGTGGCTTATGCTATGTATACCGTTGCTCATCTCTCTCTGCATGCTGCTGCCTTTGAACAACTGTCTCTTCAATCTTTGTACTGCTAAGAGAGAGATGAATGGCTTTTTGTATAAAGCCCTTTGTGAAGTCTATTACTGTGTGACTATACAGTCACAGAAATTATTCATCTTTAGATACATGTATTCAAGCCCATTCCTTGTTCTTCTTCCTTGGAGTTCCTGAAGGTTTCCTCAGACTTTCCCAGCTTTCAAGGGACTGAGTATGGGAGGAACATGTCTTATACTTGTTACACCCATTTGTCAAGCATGCATAGAAAATAAGCTTTGCTTTCATCCATAGAGGTATTGGTGAAGTAAAAGTTATTTAGCTTTCTGCATTTGTATGTGTGAATCTTATGTGAGAATGTACATGCAGGAAAAAGAAAAAAAAAAATTAAATAACCACTATAGCTTTCAAAAGACTCAGATATGAGATGAGGAATATCAAATCTTTGAGGAACTTTTCCTGTTTAAGTCTAAAAACACTAAGTTGATGACTCCCAAAGTAGAGGCAAATAAAGTTCTTTGTCATTTTCAGTAGGAAGAATGTTCCAGACATAATGGTATAATATTCCTCTTCATCCCAAATAGTATAACCTCCTCCTCATTTGCACCTGGGTCAGGGAGTTTGGAACTTCTTCAAAAAAGCTACAACTTTTATGGATAAAGTTGTTAAGTACTATTGAAGATTTTTCCTTGTTTGTTTACAATTTACAGGAGGCCCTGGTCTCATGTAGGAATTCCTAGAAATTCCGTGGCTGCTGAGATGCCACGATCTATTGAAGCTATTTTGCTGTGAGAACTATAATATACTTATATCTATAAGAATCCCTATGTGTTTGAGATCCTATGCCACAGCAAAGCTCTATCTAATAAAGCTTATATTCTATTCCAATAGTAGGGATAAGCTGTTACTCTGTATAATCTTCATTCTGTATGTATATAGCTCTGGTAGCTTTCTTTGGTCAGTAGTCAAAAAATAAAACAAAACAACCACAAACAAACAACAACAACCAGCAATAAAAAAAAAAAAAACTTGACTGCTAGTTTGTATTGACATATCTTCATGTCAGCCAGAAGATAAGATAGACAATTAGCATTATAGTAATTATTTCATCTTAAGTACATAACTGATGCTGGAGCTTAAACATTTGAAGAAAATATAAACATAACAAGAATTGTGTGTATATGAAATACTGCTTTCTTCAGAGGAGTCATTATGATTTCCCATGATGATTATTTTTTTCCTAACCGGATGAATATCAACTAAGATGTAAGATGGTCTAGAGCCCATTTGTCCTTGTAGGTGTCAGGTGCTGCTTCCTGCTTTTACTTATTGCCATTCCACCCACCTGAGGCCTACCTATGACCAAGCAGAATCAGCCTGGGCTTTTGCAGCTTGCTTACTGGAATCAGCCTGACCCACAACATCCCTCTTGATGAAATACATAGGTAACTTAAAAAAATAACTACACTGTCAGTATCTTTTTCCAACTTGTTGACGTTACATTCTGGATTATCAAGGAATAATAGAAAATAGACCCAAGAGAACAGCCCCTTTCAAAATAAAAACTACATTTAATATCACACAGATATGCTCTAGTTCTGAAGAAAGAACAAAAGAGCTTTAGAAGCCAACATTCTGTTAATCCACTACAGACTATACCCAAGGAGAAGAAACTGACAATTTTTGATTTGTTAGATTTTTAACTGATTAAGAAATGCTTCTTGATCCCTCTTCTGCATTCAGTTCATTTTAAATGCTTCTCTTTTTTGTATCTATTTGATGTAACTCGTGTATAGGTGTTATGTGTGTATTTTGGATGCTAACCTGGATATATGTTATGTAAGATAAGGTCCTGGTTATCCTAATATACATCAGTTACTCCCAAAGCAAACACAAGAGAAGTAAATGGGAGGGGAAAAAAAAAGAAAAACAAAACAAAACAAACAAAAAAACAACTAATTGCCTCCAACTGTATGTGTCAAAGAAATTAAAGACTTCCTTCCAAGGTGGACTTTACAGTCAGTCCAGTATCTGACCAGCATGTAAAATCCCATTATACGTTATACATAGTATAGGACAAAGACTCAATACTGTTGAAAAAAAAAATCAAAAATCAAACAACAGCAACAACAAAAAACACAAACAGAAAACAACTTCTAAAAGTTTTAATTTTGTTTTCTTCTTTTCTTAAAAAACCTTCCAGGGGGACTGGATAGCTCAAGGGGTTGGTAATAGGATACAGAGCCTTTCATCTCTAGGTCACCAGTTCGCATCCAGGCCAGGTCAGTAGTGACCAAAAATTGTTACCATTTGATGGGTTTTCAGTGACCTATATGAAATACATTGTTGGAACATTTGCTGGAAGCTGTTGAGTTCTTACTCAAGAATGTAGCTGGTCTGTTGGCAGTCATAGCAGCGAGACTGCCTTACCTGTTCATCTAAAGATGCGAGATACTTCCATGGCCTTTTGGAGAGATCTTTCTACAACTATTATGAATTCATAATTGTTGCAACAATTACACAATTACTGTAGCAGTTAGTATTCTGCTGCCTGTTCTGGATCTGTGCTGTGGTCCAATGGATCTCTAGGTTGTTAAAAAGGTAACTGCTACAGGCAATTAGTTCATACAAAACCCTTCTTTGCTGTGAGCACAGGTAACCTTAATATATTTGAGTTGCTGAAATAAATCCCCCTCTTCCTTTCTTGACATCTCTATTTTCAGGTTTTTCACAGAGGAATTCAATCAGTAAAGCACATCCAGAACATTTTTATGGGGAGAGAAAAAAAAAAGGAAAGAAAAAAAGACAATATATGGGCAGTAGATGGCTTAGAAATTCAATCAGAAATACCTTAATACAGTGTTCTAGAACAGGTCAGAATTGGAATAAATTCCAAAATAATTTCATTCCTGATTGAAATGTTGTTCTCAATTCCATCAACTTAAGTAGTAACAGCGTTGTTCTCCCTGCAGGATAGTAAAACAACATTTCTCTCACTCCTTTGAAAATGGTTTATTGTGTTCAGATTATTACTGGAACCCTGGTAGACTTTTTAAACATATGTTTTTTTTAAACAGTAGTTTATGCTTACATCACCTAGATACTTCACATTTTCTGTAACTGAAATCTCAAGAACTAAGTGTACTTCTTTTGAAGTTAGCACCAAAAATAGAAGCTGCCAAGAAAAGCTAAATTTTCAAAAATTCTTGGTTTTATACATGACGGTGATAATTTTGCTAAAGAAAGTTCCAATTTCTACTATCCAGTGGAGGAAGGCCTTAAAATGAGAAGAAAATATGCCCTGAAAATAACATTTCTACCTAAGATCTCTAAACAGGTCCTAATTCCTGGCCATAACTTTTGGGAGGAGGAGGGTGCTGAGTGACGAATAACACAACCACAACACTCCGCTTCCAAAGGCCTTCAAGAGGCTGTGCAATACAGGTAGCAGCTGGATGGAGCAGCTCTGCAGCTCTGAGTTTGCTCAAAATTATGTCGATAGTGGGGAAGATTCCCCCATATTGCAGAAATCAAGGAACAAAGATAGACTTAACACATCCCAAGTTTCCACACCTATCCTTTCCTGTTTTACCGCAGGAATTGGTTTACTGAGAATCAGATTCCTACTATGTATTTTATTTTATCTTTCCAGAAGGGCCTAAAAGTTTTTCAGAGAAAATAATAAAATTTAAAATAACATGCACTTTGTAAATGAGGTCTAGTATTGGATACTGAGGTAGAAGCGATTGCTCAGTTATTCAGCCAAACAAATACTGCAGAAGTTTTAGGAGCTTTGACAGACACATTTCTTAAACTTACATTATATATCAGAAAAGTATATTTTTTTCTACTTAAATAACTATTGATGTCTTGCCTACAAGGGGCTAAACAGGCAACTGGCCAAAAGCAAATTAAAATGCCAAATCAAAACCCATAAATATGTCCTTGATATATGTCCTTCTTTAGATAAATGAAGGGTATTACTGACAACTCAATACATGAAACAATAAGACTGGAGCTTGAAATAAATTATGTTGATTCAAGTAGACACATATTGCAAAACTGTCTTGCTTTTCTATACAAAGAAATTAATCTTTGTTATATTCTTGCATGGAACAATAAGGCAATAAAGATATGTATCTAATTCCTGCATAATCCTTTTAATGTAGAGCTTAGTTTCTAGATTCATGGCATTTGTGTTTTCACCTTAAATTTCAAAGTTATGTTAATTGAATTTACAGGTTGCCTTTTTTCTTTATACATTTTAAGCTATAATTTGATGCATTTTTAGAATTTTCTTATGTCTGTATTTACATTCAACATGTATATCTCTTTTTTTACATAGAACATACCGGTTTTAGACTTCATCTTACTACCACTAGGTCTTATATTTTGTTTTTCTTATAACTATTTTAATTTTCTCACTTATTTTCATTTCATTACATGTACTCATTTTAAGCATTTAAAAAGAAACAGTGCAATGTTACAGTTATTAATATACTGCATTAACATATATAGTATTAGTTTCTGAACAAGCATTTATTAAGCATTGGTAAAACAGTATACAAAACTGCTGTTGTAAATATGCTTACATTCTTTTCTTTTTCCCCCTGTATTTGTGTACTAGGTGGTTGTGAATGCCCTTTTAGGAGCAATTCCATCCATCATGAACGTGCTTCTCGTTTGTCTTATATTCTGGCTAATTTTCAGCATCATGGGAGTAAATCTGTTTGCTGGGAAGTTCTACTACTGTGTTAACACCACAACTGATGAAAGGTTTGAAGTCGACCAAATCAACAATTTTAGTCAGTGCGAGGAACTCATAAAAAACAATCAAAGTGCCCGATGGAAAAACGTGAAAGTAAACTTTGATAATGTAGGATTTGGGTATCTTTCTTTACTTCAAGTAGTAAGTGATCACTCTTTATATACCTCCTATTATTTATATGTAATAGTGAAAAGCAATTCTAGAAACAAAAGCAGAAAACATATTTACCTGATGATTTTTATCTGTTGCTTAGTAATAGTACTGCACTAATAATTGACTACTCTTTTCATAATAAGCAGCAAATAGAGCCTACTCAGAAGAATGAAGAATTTTTAGGATATCTAGCAGAACAATTGTTATTCTTCCTATTCATAGCTCCCTCAATTCTCCAGCCTTTCTAACTGTAAATGTTTCTAGAAGTACCTAGGGCTGGCATTCAGTTATCTGAATATTTTAAGGTTTACCATTGCTGAAAAACAAAAATCCACATTGGTGTAATTAAATCACAGAAAATAATTCCAGGTAGGAAACCCCCTCTCAGTGATATGGCTGCCACCACTGCAGTCTTAGGTGATCAATTACTATGGGAACAATTTCCATCCAGAAGAGAAATAGAAGAAAACTACCATTAGACACTATAATCTATGAAATATTTTCCCTGCAATTTCTGCACATAAGCACCTAGTGGCTATTTAGCAAAAAACGAAGGAAGAAAGGAAAGACAAATATATTTGCAAAAATATACTATATGGTCATGTAGTCACTGTCAAAATTTGTGTTCACAGAACATGAACTATCCCTGTGTATTTTGTCACAGCTAACAATCTGACCCAGCTTTAGTTAGAAAAATGCAGGAGTTTAAGCTGAAATGTGCAGTGGGCAACCTCTATGGCTTTTTGAGATCACTGGATAATTCTGCAGAAAGAATTTTCATTTTTATAGTTTTTAAGTAAGTGTCTATCTTTTCTGTTGGTGTAAGAAATCTTGTTAATGCAAACACTTAAAATGATGCAATAGTATCGACATGAGCCTGGACAGGGTCTAAAACATGAATTCTGAGCACTGGTAAATGCGCCTCCCCGTGAACAGAGCATCTCACTGAGAGACTCTGATAACACTGAAGATTTAAAATTCATTATGATTAATTATTTATTTTACTGTCATGCTAGGGAAGAGCAGAGAGGGACCAACAGAATTAAAGAAACTACTGAATATAATTTGATTTTGGTAACAAAATTGGATTGCAATAGAAAGCCCTTGAATATTTATTTTCTCTGACTGTTTTTTGAAACCCATTGACCTAGAATCCCCATTATGAAGGGGAGGCTCAGTGTACCCATGTGCAGGTGAAAAAAATGTTAACAGGTACATTTTTTCCTGGCATTGTGGCTACAAACACCGCCCCTCCAATATTTGCTGGGTCGTATGTATTCCAGTGTCTCAGCTATGCGTAGGTTATTTCATCTCCTCTTCACTGAAAAGCAGAGAATTTTTTTTTCTCCAAAAAATATTTCTGAAATGAAAATTTAGATTCTTAGAGTATTGCATTGCTCTGGAAAGCAAATTGGGAGAAATATGCCAGCCAATAACACCCATGCTTCCAAAAGAAAAATTATTCTAGGCCTACCAAGGAGGGCCATAGCTGTCACAGAAGGAGAAGCCAATTGTTTTTAAAATATCTACAATATATAGATTTCACACAGGTATGAAATGCTTGCCTAGTCGATGGAGTTTGTTTTGTCAGTAGAATTTTTGTATTTTTATTTTTTCTGTACTACTAAAATGCATGAAAAAGCGTGAGAGATTTTTTGTTTCACATACCAGAAAAAAACAAGACACTTCTGTCATTCCATGAAACAAATGCTTGACCCTCCATCTTTCAGGGTTTGGTAAGTAAGCCACCGGTAGTGATTTTGCAGTTATAGAATGATACATGCCCTAGAGCACAGAAAGCAAATAGCTTAGTTTTCAGCTAATGCTTTAAAATTTGCAGAGTCTATTTTTTTTCACCTTTATGAAATCAATGAAGGCCACAATTCATAAATGTTTAAGATTATTACATCACTTCCTCAAGAAGATATTTATAAGGTGATTTTCTATTTGATATTTAAAGTAATTTGGATGAGATGTAGTAAACGATTCTAAGGCCATCATGTTCTGAAGAAACACAAGTAGATAAATATGTCTTAACTCCATATTTACCTAACCTTCCTAATCAGTTTGCAGTAATAGTAAGGAAGACTAAATACTAAGAATTACTTAGAGGGATCCATAAGTATGTCAAACAAAAAAAGATAAAGCTTGAAAATTGGGTATTTGACCCTAAATAAGGTATTAAGGTTGAAAATCTGACTAAAAAATCATTATTGCTAGTAGAAAAGATTTCTGTGCATCCAATGTGCCAATTAAGGGCCAATCTTTTACATCTTAATGATTAGTTGGAAAGTCTACTGAAGTCGTTTGAGTCTTCACCTTAGCAGCCGCAAGCACAGACTTGTTTAGATTGTGATGGTCCTGAGAAAACAACTTCAGAGAGGTGTATATCATTTTTTCTAATGATAAGCTCAGTGATAAGTGCCAGTGGATAAATTACAGATATTAGGTCCTTTTGCAGGAGGCTAGAAAGTATGGAAAACTTTTACAGTCCAGTATTTTTTCCATTATCCATCGTACACTCTGACTCATGCCTTCTGAGCCAGTCAAAGAAGAACGTTTTTCTGGGTTACAGGTAATAAAACATAATATATTGTTATAGGTAATAATATATATAGGTTATAGGTAATAATAATAATATAGGTTATAGGTAATACAACATGGGTTATAGGTAATACAACATAAACCTTTATTTTTTGCATCACTGCTGTTTTCTGTCTCAAGTGAATATTACTAGAAGCACCGTTTTAGTTTATTTTAAAAAGAAATAGTGTCCATCCCCCCCCCCCAAAAAAAAAAAAAAAACAAAAAAAAAACACCAAAAGAACTCCAAACCCTGGCACTGAAAATCTTTAGTATTGATAACAAAGTTTTAATTCTTTCCTGCCCAAAAATACAGGCTAAAAATATGTGCCATTGATACTACCAAACTCTGTAGAATTTGTTGATCAGACTGAGAAAATTTTCCAAAATTTTTACATAATCTGAAGTTGGAGTGTAAATATCCCTGCCATTGGTCATTATAAGCACACATTCTCTCTGTAAGAAATACTTCCTTCTGTGATCCAGCACAGCTCATGTTGTCTGTGGAGATCTGCAAACTTTTTTTATTGTTTGTTTTGTGTTTTGGTCTGATCTTGTTAGAGTATTTCTCTGTCCCTGAAGAAAAACATCAAAGCAGAGACAGTCTTGCTGGAGAAACTCCCTTCACAACTTTCACACTTCAGTGAGTAAAGAGAACCAGGCTGGTGTACACAAAGAGATGTGTCATCTGCCTTGATAACTTTATGGCATTATGCCTTTTCAACTTAAACCTAGTGTTTGGGTTCTTTGGTCAGTAGATCTGGAGGCCTGTTTATATCCAGGATAAAATGTGGCAAATCTCTATGTCCCTATTATTACATTATTCTGCTGTTACCAATATAAGGAAAAAAACAGATCTTGATAAATGTAAGGTATAAAATCAGAAGATGAAGTCAAGGGCTATAAGAGAGATTAGGATGGCTTCAAAGTTACGACAGGTTAGTATTTCAAAAAATCAAGACAAAAGTTTATCTCCAAAAGGGAATAAGAATGTTCCTGATGATTATTTCTGGTAAGGAAATAGAGGGGTGCAACTTCAGCTGTACTTCTAACTTCACTGGATAATATTCATCAGGAGAAAATATTTATGTACTTTGAACAATAGAAAAGTAGTTTGGGAGATTTTTGTTTTTCTATGTTTGAATCTTCATTTGAATTTGTCTTTCAAATTTCATTGGGGAAAAACATTTGGAATAGATATAATCTTTGAAATCATGACTTACTCCTGACTTAGTGTCACTAAAAAGACACAATATAATTGTATATTTGAGTATAGAAACATGAAACTAAGATTTTGGGCTCTTTGTCATATTTGCGGATTGTTTTCTATTCAGTATGCACAAATGCCCAAATAATACCTTATTTCTGCTGAAGAAAATCTGTTGCTGACAAATTTAAGCCTAACAAAAAGAGGCCTAAGTTTCTACTGAATGCAGCAGAAACAATGCTATTTGATGCTTTGATACTGAACCATTGGTTCAATTAATTGCTCAGGCAACATTTGAAAATTAGAAATTCTCCTACTGAGCTGAGTCTTCTGCTATGGAAATTACAGAATCAATTTTTTTTTACAACTAAATTCTTGACTAATGTTTTTGCATAATGATGCGAAGTGACTACAGTCACTGTTTCCTAATGATTTGCAGAAGGGATTAAGAAGAAAAATAATATGATGAGGGAGTGTATTTTATTACTGAAACTTAATTAATTTGGGGGATTTTTTTCCCTCACTTCTTCAAGAACGGTAAAATCTTATGGTTTTGTGAATGTGCGTTGTGGAAAGCACAGATTTTATTTTAGATATGTTGAACTGCAAGAAAGTAACACTATCTTCATATTTTTCCATTTCCACAGTCTTTTCAAGTTGCCTTCTTAATAATAAAAAGGAGTATACAACAGTTCAGATAGTTCTTCAGATCTTTTTCCTAGCTCTGACTGAAACATATTGTTTATGAGTTCTTTACTAATGATGACACACAACTTGATATTTTAAAATTAGTCTTTTTTTTTTTTTCCTTTGCACTCTAGTTATTCTAGGCCACACTGATAAATTTACAAAAAAAAAAAAAAGTCAGTTTGCCTGGAAGGTGATATGCAATAACTATCATCTGTATTAATAAGTGACAACAGCACACACTTCAAGGAAGAGCCACTTTATCACTTGCGTCATCTTTCCTGTATAAAAATATGCCTATTATTTCCATTTAGTGTTTCAGGTCGAAGTGCTGATTTCAACCAAACTCATGACATTCCAAGAAACACAAATAATATACCAAGACAGAAACAAAAGCAGTGTCTGTAAAACATATGAATTAATCATCCTGACCTCTTTAGATCTAATACGACCTCAGCTAAAATACTGAGTATACGTTTGGCTACCATTTCAAGAGATGAACTAGTAAAAGACAGCCCAGAGGAAAATGAATGATCTGAGTTTTGGAAACCAAGATCTACATGAAAAGATGGAAGGAAGACTGAAGATTATTTAACCTAAAGAAGAAAGGCAGCAATAATCAGTTTGCAAAGAAGTAAAAGGTGCTGCACAAAGGATGATTAGTTCTCCACATCTGAAAGGGTTATTAGAAGTTACAGCCCTAATTGGCAACAGGAGGATTTAGATATTTGGAAACAATAAAGACAAGTGCTGGAATATTTTTGATAAAGTTGTGGATCATTGAAAGTCTTTGAGAACAAGTTAAACATCTGTTAGGAATTACATAAACAAAACTGATCCTACCACTTGCAATCCCTTGCAGTCTGAATATTCCACATGGACTTTACATTCTTCAGTTATGTGACGCTTGTTTCAGATTTATTGGTCCTCTAACACTACACTTTGATTTCACCATTGCACTGTAAATTGCCTGAATTACTTTTTTTTTTTTTTCTTGGGTGTGTGTTTGTTGGCCCCCAATGTGGAAGTCATTGTATAGTGGATTTGCAATTTGCATCTCAGGAAAATCATGCTCTTTTTATTATTCCAATATTTCGAAAGAGTAAGGCACCTCTTTTCCTTTAAGAAAATAATTCCTTTTCATTTTAAGTTCACTTCAGGGTAATGCCAGCTGCTTTGTATGCTGCATAAGCAAAGCGTTTTGAAACCGCTGTTAGAAATGAAACCTGAAGATGATGGAGGTATAGCAATAACCATGAACAGCATTCCCTTCCAGGATTGTTTCTGCAACTAACCTCTGTGGAAAGGAATATAAAGGAACCAATGATCTGCAGCCTCAGGCTGCAAATACAACTGAGAAAATAAGTTTCTGTTTCAAACACTCAGATGAAGCAATCTACAACTAGTTGTCAAATATAAAAATGTACAGATTTGGGGCAAAGGAAATAGCTGTAACTGCCACCTATAAGGCATATTAAATCTTTGATGCACAGAAAACACATCCTATTTTTAACAGATCATTTTAAAACATATCTGAGGGATATAGCCTCTATAAAAAACGATAAAATGTATGAAAAGTGAAAATAGGATCACTATATAGGATAAAATCTTTTAAAGTAGATAAAAATCAAAATTCTCATGGATAATAACATAAAATTCTTATTTTTTCTGAGCTGATCAAATCTTTGGTTCTGACCTTTCTAACTGGTTTGAGGGGGATGAACTACACATCAGTGTTCATTGGTGGCACTGAGTTACAAAAGGCTATTTCTCAGCTGTACATAGCCTTTGCCATTGATATGACTGATAAACATTTAATCCACTAAAATGATACTGCATTCTATCATTTGTAATAAATAATTAGGAGGAAGCTAATTACATTTACTGCTTAAAATGGGGGGGGAGGGGGAGGATAAACAGTAGTGTATCTTATGAGTACCTCTGAAGAAAACCAGGAGACAAAATTACTGAGAAATTTTATGTTATACTGGTTATTCCTGGTATTGTACTTGGTTGCTGGTAATAGTTATATGAATTTTCTTAAAGTTATATGCCTAAATAGGTGTGTACTGTTCACAGGCTACATTTAAAGGCTGGATGGATATTATGTATGCAGCTATTGACTCAAGAGATGTAAGTACTCCAAATATTTTAAATTATCTTAGTTCTTTTTTTTCCGAAGGTCTGCCTATTAGCAAGTGTATATATATCTTCCAAAAGCAATTAATATCTATACAATAGAATAAAACAAATTTAAATGAACCAATATGAGATTCTGCTGTAGCAAATTGTGGTAGCAAATTGATTGCAAACTGCCAGATATTGTCAGTAATAGATGGAATGGACAAAAATACATTGGTGTAAGTGACAAGGATATAAAGGATATTTTGTCCAAGACTGCTGCTTGTTCAGTTGGAATTTTCTACAGAAACTGTACAAATTTTATATATATATGTATTTTTTTTTTCCTTCAGGTATTACAGCAACCCAAGTATGAAGACAACCTGTACATGTATTTATATTTTGTCATCTTTATCATCTTTGGGTCGTTTTTCACGCTGAACCTGTTCATTGGTGTCATTATTGATAACTTCAATCAGCAAAAAAAGAAGATAAGTATTGTTTCATTTCTCTTCTAAAGACAGTGCAGAATATTGCCTTTCAGCAGGTGCATGATACATACAATGTACACCTAAGGTTCGTTCAAAATTTTAAAAGCTGAAGAATACTGGGGTATAAAAGATGTTGTATACATTCACTTTGTAAGATTTTACACTGTAGTGAATCAGACACACCCTTCTGCTTTCAATGCTCAGTTTAGTCTTCCTCAAGTCATCGTCTTTTTCATGCCTAAACAAATAAAATATTGTTATGGGATAAAACCCCTGATTTAGGCCTCTATATTAAAGCATTCATAATTTCTTCCTTTTTTTTTTCTTCATGATTTATAGTGATTTTATCAGCACACAAAAAGTGGCTACTTCTAAAAAGTTCTGAAAAATAAAGCATAATTTCATCACACTACTACAGGTGCTGTTTTAATGATCCTGAGTATTCAATGGCTCACACAAGTTCTGTTTTGTGGCACTGAACAATCTGAAACTGCACATTAGAGGAGTGATTTGTAACTGCCTCCGAGCATTTTTTAACTCTTTCATAGTGCAGATATGAATAATCTCACTGGCATGGATGGTCTGAGTATCAGCTGCTTATCTTTAAAATCAACTTCTTGGATAAATGTCTAGATCACAGACAACCTACATTTGATAACTATGAGATTTTTCCCAATTCTGTCTTCTTGATTTTTAGAAAATGTCTGCCTATGCCAAAATATCTTCCAGGTTACATTTGAAATTGATCTGTAGCTCAAAACCATGATATTTGTTATCTTTGTCTCTGTTAATGTGTTAACTCTGTGAAGGTTAGCTTTATCTCAGGACTGATCATAAGGCAATGGGACCTAGATGACATTTTCTGTCAGTTCCATAAATTACAGGCACTATAGATATTGAGTGAACCTTTAACATTACTCATCTGTAGTACTTCCATGTGATGTAGAAAGACTAAGCAAATACAAGAGCTACAAAATCAGGTAGGATTCAAGTTGAGTATACACCTAATATTTATCAAATGGATGTAAAGCCTATCCTGTTTTACTTAGAAGCATGATCCTTTGGTTCATTTGGATGTCAACTCTCCCACAAAGCACATAACCAAAATCATTGCAAAGATGTGTACTTTATCTTTACTCTTATTTTACAAGACAGGTTATCCCTGAGCACCAATGAACATCATCTGTCTTTTGAAATATTAGTGCCACTTGAATTTTCAGAAAAGAGAAGCATGCCCAGTCCCTGGAAGTGTTAAAGGCGAGGCTGGATGGGGCTTTCAGCAACCTAGTCTAGTGGAAGGTGTCCCTGCCCATGGGAGGGGGGGATGGAATTAGGTGATCTTTAAGGTCCCTTCCAACCCAAACCATTCTGTGATTCTATGATTTTATGCATGCTTGATGCCTACCATCACAAATTCTTCTGTACCATTTTTGATCAAAAATAGTACTGAATCCACAGAAGTTTTTATCTGCTGCTTCATCAAATATTGCTTAGGCAGTTAGGATTCTCCAAGCTGCTGAAGCTGGCCATCCCTTTGTCCTTCAACTTTCAGCTGATGTTAAATTAAAAAAAAAAACCAACAAAAAAACTGTGATCTGTGCCCTGATTCTGGAAGGGATATAAACATTACTTAACAACCTCTGAATTCTCTGAAGACATTATGATCTAGTCAGATTATCTTTAAACACTGACTGGCTTAGTTCTGAATGTTTCAGTTTCAGAATCCATCAGAAATCTTTTCCACACTTAGAAAATCACAATATTGGAATTTTATCCAATAATGTGGAAAAGGATTGGCAGGGATTAGTGTAAGGTGTCATTTTTCTCATTGAATCTTCTGGCAGGTTACCTGGAGTATTTGGGGCATTTTAACCATCAAGACAATCATGATAACTTCCATGAAAATCCACTTTTTTGAAATATAAGCACATCTATTCAAACAACTATATCTTTAGTCACTAATCTTGATTTTCTAAATGACTGATCAACATTTGCCTATCCAATAGAGAACAGCTACCTATAAGTTACTCATATGCAGTGCTTTTTATAAACTCTTGAGAGAAGGATGTTCGTTAAGGTTTAACAAGAAGTTTAACAAGACCAACTGCTGGGTCCTACACCTGGGACGGGGCAACCCTGGCTATACGTACAGACTGGGCGATGAGATGCTGGAGAGCAGCCCCGCAGAGAGGGATCTGTGGGTTTTGGTTCACAGCAAGCTGAATATGAGCCAGTAGTGTGCCCTGGCAGCCAGAAGGGCCAACTGTATCCTAGGGTGCCTCAGGCACGGCACTGCTAGTCAGTCGAGGAAAGTGAGTGTCCCACTCTGCTCTACGCTGGTGAGGCCTCGCCTCGAGCACTGTGTGCAGTTCTGGGCACCACAATACAAAAAGGACGACAAACTGTTGGAGAGCGTCCAGAGAAGGGCTACAAAGACAGTGAAGGGCCTAGAGGGGAAGACGTATGAGGAGCGGTTGAGGTCACTGGGCCTGTTCAGCCTGGAAAAGATGAGGCTGAGGGGAGACCTCATCGTGGCCTACAGCTTCCTCATGAGGGGATGTGGAGGGGCAAGCGCTGATCTATTCTCTTTAGTGACCAATGATAGGACCTGAGGGAATGGTGTCAAGCTGAGGCAGGCTGGATATCATGGAGAGGTTCTTCACTGAGAGGGTTGCCACGCACTGGAACAGGCTCCCCAGGGACGTGGTCAAGGCACCAACCCTGTCGGAGTTTAAGAAGCGTGTGGACTGTGCTCTTAGTCATATGGTCTGAATTGTTGGGTAGACCTGTGTGGTGCCAGGAGTTGGACTTGATGATCCTTATGGGTCCCTTCCAACTCAGGATATTCTATAAGGTGTGATTTTTAGAAAGTCATTATTAGTTAAATTAGAGTCTGTTTTGGTACAAAAATGACTAGCCCTGGTAAAAAATGACTTACTATTTGGATTTAGAGGCATTGTGCCAAGAAGCCATTTCAAAACAGTTACAAAAGGGGGTCACCTTCGTCAGACATGACACTTTTTAGTCTGTGTCAGGTACTAAAAGTCTGACAAAAAAAATACTGGGGCCTATGTATGTAATTGAGTTAGATGTCCTATTTATCATTTCTGACAGCGTATGTAGGCCTATCTCCAGATATAATGAAGCTTTAAACTAAAAATTCACTAAATGGTTAACTAAGCTTCATAGTACATGTTAGTATTAACTGAAGATAGCTACTGGTAAGAGCAGTTCAAGCTTGTGCATATCATTCTCCTAGTGTCAGTTTATATCTGTGTCCTCATAGTAACACATATATAATAAATATATGTAATTAATCACCTTTCACTTTAACAAATTTTCAACACTGAATATAAATGTGATTATAACCAGATTTGATATCATGTTTTTACTTTGGAGGTCAAGACATATTTATGACAGAAGAGCAGAAGAAATACTACAATGCAATGAAAAAGTTGGGATCCAAAAAACCGCAAAAACCTATACCAAGACCAGGGGTAAAATTATTTCTATATATCAGGCCAATAGCTATTCATGAACAGCAAATTTTTACTGATATAGAGAGAGCCAGTTTGTATTCATGTACAAATTACCATTAGCTGGTTTATCAGTCAGGAAAAATGAGTATTTTGCTCAACAAACTATAAGCAACATATCTTCTTTCGAAAATAATCTTTAAAATTACCAAACACTCTCTTGATTTATGATCCATCAGTCATAATACATTATAAAATTTCTGTACTTTGAAACCATTTGATGATTTTTTTTAATGTATTTGCTGGATTTGCTGTAATGTTTCCTGAAAATTTCAAGCAAAAATGTTCACAGTAAAAAGCAACAATGAGTAGTCTGGACTAAGCTAAATGTTTTCCCATTCAATTATTTGAAGTAACTTTAAAAGGAATGGTAAGATAGTAAAGCCAAACAGAAGTTACAACACAAAATTAAAAGTGATTGTATGATTTCCATGGATCCATTTTCATGGCTATGCTTTAAGGAAGGACCATGTTTAATCACATGATCTCATTCTCTGTTTTTCTGTAAGGGCTCAATCTTACTCATTTCACAGAACAGAAAGTGCATGAGGCAAAAGCTTGCATGAAAAAAGAGGTAACAGTGAAATCAGAACACAACAGAGCTAAACTTCATGATTCTGCCAGGTAGCACACAAAAAAAGGTAGACTGAACTAAATTGTTGTATTCACTTTGATTTGACTACTCTAGTTAAGTTACCTACATATATTTTCATAGAAGTTTCATAGGCTTTACTACATATATTTTTCTATTTTCTTCTAAAAGGAAAAGAAAAACAATTACAGTTTATATTGGATTTTTTTTCTTTTCTCCTCAGAACAAATTCCAAGGCATGGTCTTTGATTTTGTGACACAACAAGCATTTGACATCAGCATTATGATTCTTATCTGTCTTAACATGGTTACCATGATGGTAGAAACTGACGACCAGAGTAAAGAAATGGAAAATATTTTATACTGGATAAACCTGGTGTTCATTGTCCTTTTCACTGGAGAATGTGTCCTGAAATTAATTTCACTCCGACATTATTATTTCACTATAGGCTGGAACATTTTTGATTTTGTAGTTGTCATTCTCTCAATAGTAGGTAAGTTGTGTTTATTAACCTAAAAAGACAGTCAAATAAATATAATGTGAACTTTTACTCAATAGAGCTATGCAGTTGGCTTTTGCCATTGCAAGGTTTATAACTGTTATGAAAGTGTTCATTTTATCTAATAACGAACCTAATCCAGCTATCATAATTGTAATCATTCAACATATATTGCACAAGCAAATATTAAGTATAACTGGTAACAAATTATGCAAGAATACACGGAATATCTTTAGTTGCTACACAGAACATCAATTTTAAAACTATTTTTCTAAATTACCACTATAATATGGAGATTAAGTGGTAATATATATATATATATTTTTTCCTATTTTAGGTATGTTCTTAGCTGAGATGATTGAAAAGTATTTTGTGTCCCCCACTTTGTTCCGAGTCATCCGACTTGCCAGAATAGGTCGAATCCTGCGTCTCATTAAAGGCGCTAAGGGAATCCGCACTCTGCTTTTTGCTTTGATGATGTCTCTTCCTGCTTTGTTCAACATTGGTCTGCTGCTGTTCCTGGTCATGTTTATCTATGCGATATTTGGCATGTCCAACTTTGCCTACGTTAAGAGGGAAGCTGGGATTGATGACATGTTCAACTTTGAAACATTTGGCAACAGCATGATCTGCCTATTTCAAATCACCACATCTGCTGGCTGGGATGGTTTGTTAGCCCCAATTCTGAACAGTGGGGAGCCGGACTGTGACCCTGACAAACCTCATCCGGGGAGCTCTGTTAAAGGCGACTGCGGCAACCCTTCCGTTGGGATTTTCTTCTTTGTCAGCTACATCATCATATCCTTTCTGGTAGTGGTGAACATGTACATTGCTGTGATTCTGGAGAACTTTGGTGTTGCCACTGAAGAAAGTGCTGAACCCCTGAGCGAGGATGACTTTGAGATGTTCTATGAAGTCTGGGAGAAGTTTGATCCAGATGCAACACAATTTATGGAATTTGAGAAACTGTCTGATTTTGCAGCAGCACTTGATCCACCTCTTCACCTACCCAAACCAAACAAAGTCCAGCTTATTGCAATGGATCTGCCCATGGTAAGCGGTGACAGAATTCACTGCCTTGACATCTTGTTTGCTTTCACAAAGCGTGTCCTGGGGGAAAGTGGGGAAATGGATGCCCTCAGAATACAAATGGAAGACCGATTTATGGCATCAAACCCTTCAAAAGCTTCCTATGAACCAATTACAACAACATTAAAAAGAAAACAAGAAGAAGTATCTGCTGTCATTATTCAGCGTGCTTACAGACGTCATCTTTTAAAACGAACAGTAAAACAAGCTTCCTTTATCTATAACAAAAACAAAATGGAAGGAGGAGCTGGTCAGGGTATGAAAGATGAAATCCTTATTGACAAGTTAAATGAAAACTCATTTACAGAGAAAACTGATATAACCGCATCAACGGCAGTTTGTCCACCTTCTTATGATCGTGTAACAAGGCTAGTCAAAGAAAAGCATGAAAAGGAAGACAAGGACGTTCAGAAATAAAAATAAATAGCAAGCAAAATCATCTACGTACAAAACAGTTCATAGCCTGTAAGGGTGATGTGTTTGTGTCAACAGGATTCCTGCTGGAGGTCTATGCCAAACTGACAATTTTTACAAATATACTGTACATTAAAGGTCAGTGCCTATTAAAAGACAGTGACCCCTCGTCAGTAACTGTGACTGTGACATGGGGAAACAACCATGACAGGAGGTTACTGTTATCACTACCAGCTGACACTGCTGAAGAGGAGAGAAAAAATGGCTACTCAGACTGTAGGGACCAGCTAAAGGGGTGCAAACCAAGTAGTTGTGTGTTTAGCATAAAACAATACAATAACTATATCCACTGTTTGCATTTCAACTGCCACATGTCATATTTTTACAAATCTGTGTTGGTGGATTCATCTTTTTTTTATTCATATGTTGTTTATTATATGTGACTATTTTTGTAAATGGGGCTTCTGTTGGGGAAGGGGGTCAAGCACTACTTTACAGGTATAAGAGCCAGGTGTTCTACTATGCGACTAAAACACACACAGAAATGATTTGCATGAAGGCATGCTGCACTTATAGACCATGCATGAAAATAACATTAAGTCACGAAGAACAACTGATTTTAGCTCAGTGTTTCTGGAAAGGAATAATAAATTCTGAGGTGCTTAATTAATGTATTCATGTTATATCACAACCAAACCAGTCTTGGTATGCCTGTAAAGTACCCTGTAACTCACAAGAACAGTAAAACCAGATTTTTTTATTTATTTTATTTTATTTTATTTTATTTTATTTTATTTTATTTTATTTTGCACAGACCATTAAGTTTCAGAAAATGCAAACTTCTTTCTAGGTCTGGAGTCACAGATTCTGTATTTGTCAAATGTCCTTCTGCATACAAAATGAACCTGCCCTCAAATCGCCAAAATAATCAGAAAGAGCCCTTTATAATGTTGTTCTGCTTTATCCTGCAGTATTGTTTAGCCATCTTCAGCTCTCAGTAAGGTTGATGTTGTGTATGCTAATGAAAAGCCCTCTGCTGTGTAAATAGTAATTTTTAACCTGTGGTGCATGTTTGAGCAAACAGATAATGATGACCTGAGCACATTTATTGCATCAAATATGTACCACAATAAGTGTAGTCTGCAAGCTTTCAACAGGTTAAACTACGTATTATCTACCATTATAGATAGTTTGGATGCTATCGATGCATGTTTATATTGCCTATGCTGCTGTTCCTTTGACCGTCCAGGATTCTTAAATATGGGAAGCCATACATCAGAACTAAATGAAATAAACTATTTGAGACCTCATTCCTCCATAACATTAAGCAATATTTTGCAGCTATTTAGGAGCTTATTTGATTTACATTTTTGAATTTTCAGTGAAAAGCATATAGTGTATATCCAAACTGTACAGACGTTTAAAAATACTAAACCTGTTGAAAATAATATTAGAATTTTATAAGCAAATATAAATACTGTAAAAATCATTTTATTTTATTTTTCAGCATTATGTACATAAAACAAGAACTGAATTTTATCTTCAGGTTGATGTCACACCATTATTTTTTTTTACTTTCTGTCCATAGCACTTTTCCACAGAAGAACTCCAGAGAACAAGATGTGACTACGAGAACAGATAGTTGTCTTATTTTTTACTGTATTTGCAAACATGTCAATACTTTCTGCAAAATAAGTTCATAATTTGCTTTTAAAACTCTAAGGTTTTTTTTGCAGTTGAAAAAAGATGTGAAGTTTTAATTGAATGTCTAAGCAGTGCCTGCATCACAAGTTTTCAGATACACTCTTCCTTTCACAGAATCTTTTTTTTCCCTCATATTTACTCACCTATGTTTTTATTATTATTATTCACACTGCACTAGAACAGTTCTAAATGTTATCTTGGGTCCACAGTATTTTTTCACAAAGAGAAAGTAGCAAAATTGTTTAATCAAACACATCAGGACATTTTATGTTTCTTACACAGGAAAATTAAATATAGATTACTTTTATTAAGATTATTGACTAATACTATATTAGTGAACTGCATGCAGGAAAATGCTACTATTACCCTAACTGATGCTAAATAACATCATTAATGCGCCAAAATAATAAAGATTACATTTTTTATTGTATGTTCCTTTTGTCTTTATTATCTGACATTAATTTTAAAAAGGTATGTTTCCAAAAATTTCTAATTTTGCATGTTAGACACTGAATACGATGATTCTGTATATTTCTATAATACTGCACAGATTAAGTCCATGAGTTAACGGAGCCACTCCATGCACTGGAGTCATCAACAGCTAAATATTAGAGCTGTCCTGAATGCATCCTAGGAGGCTCACAGCATTTACAGGAATGTGAAAAACTGAGCATTCTCGAACTTACAAAGACAAAACGAGGACTGAAAATAGTACCAGATACAAGGTATTCCCAACTTTGGACCTGAGAACCAATTTATTCTTGCTGACGGCTGCTCACAGATAGGACACAGAACATCTCATATTCAGGAACATTTCTGAAAAAGGTGAACCAGCATTGTAATAAACGACCATTATTTTTTTTCTCAGATTTTTTTAAAGAACCTTTCTGAACCATCGTTTTCCTAGAAGATGTTGTCTGTGATATTTCAGTCATCATCATTTCAATACTCATATTGACAAAAGCAAATGCAGCTGGGAAATGGGCCTGTCATTTATTCCTTATCAATTGCTTCAGTGAATTTATGAAGACATTAATTTTATATGCTTACATTATTTTATATTGCATCCTCCTACAAGTTACAGTGAAAAAAGTCAGTGTTGAACACTGAACTTAGTATAAAACCAGTCTGTGAGCTATCATATTCCACATGCCTGAGTTATTAACATAGAAATAAAATTTCATCTTTCCTGAAATTTGTTCCAGATCTTTTGAGGGAATTAAAAAAAGTATTTCTCCCATGTACATAATTCAATTTCTGCTTAAAGTTGTTTTCAAATTAATCATGAATAAGAAGTCTAAAACTTTGACAGAAAAGCTTATCAAAGTAAAAAAAATAATTATTTTCAGATTGAGATGTAGACAAAATATGTTTTAAAAAGTTACCTTGGAAAATATGTAAATTATCCATAAACCAACAAGAACAGACTGCTTCAAAAATAGGTAGTAAATTGAATAACGTTATTTAATTTTCTATCCACGTTTCAAAACTCTGCTTTTCTCAAGGAGGTAGCTTTTAAGATAAATTAGCATTATGTCCCTATGACTGCAGATTGCAGGTAATAGCAACATAAGAATAATTGTTTCTCATATCTATTTTAGGTTACCAATGTTAAAGAAGCTGAAACATTACTTCAATACAGGCAAAGTATCTCTTGAAAGTTTATGTTTGTTTGTTTGTTTTGTGTTTTTTTTGTTTGTTTGTTTTTAACTATTTATTTTTCATTTTTTGAAGGATCATCAAGGAAAAGCAATTATTCCTATATTTCACTTTTTTAGCAACTTCCTACTTTATGGACAGTGTGTGATGGAGTAGAGCCGTATGTGATGAATTAATTTTAAAAGCTTACTCTGAAAGTTGTCTCCTCTTGAAGAATCATTGTCATCTACTAATTCAGTGCAAGACTGGTTTGTCTCCTTGTATTAAATAGCTTTACTGGTGTTTTTCGCTTACATGTTAGATGGGCAAGACATCCATTCTAAAGGAAAGTTATTTAGGAATGATTGTTGGTGGTGTCTGGAAATGACAGACAGTGCCTCCATGTCAAGTGGAAAACTTGAATTTTACTAGATTTACAATTCACCATGAGGAAAGAAAGGAGAATAGCTTTCTGTATTTGATTTTATTCTATTGCTATTTCATTTCTAGAGAGAAGTTTTACACAGCTTGAAGTGCTCAATACTGTGGTATTGGAGTGTGGGCGAGTTAGTTTTATGCCCAGACAAAAAAAAAAAAAAAAAAAGGATAAAAAATTTCTCAAAGCCTTCCATTCCAAACTGAGACAGTAACTGATGTAAATACTCAAGGGAGCGAGTCAATGGCATTTATGGTGAAATTCCTTCTTATCCCACTGCTTCCTTCATCTACCTGAGCTTAGGCCTCAGGCCCAGGCCCAGGCCCAGCGGCTGACGCATGGCCCTGCAGCACCAGCAAGGGCGCTTCTAGGGGTCAGGATGGAGATGGCTCCTCACTGGCCATGCCTGGAAGGGCCAGGACAGCGCAGCTACACAGTGTATGGAAGACAGCTTCCTGATCCAGCTGGCTAGTGAGCCTACAAGGCGGGGTGCCCCGCTAGACCTGCTGTTCACAAACAGAGAAAGACTTGTAGGAGATTTGGTGGTTGGAGCTGTGACAAGAGTGACCACAAAATGGCAGTTCTCTGTTCCTGGAGAAGTCAGGAGCAAGGTCAGTAAAACTGCTATCTTGGACTTCCAGAGGGCAGACTGAACTGTTCAGAAGATCAGGACACTGGTAGGGAGGGTCCCTTGGCAGTTAGTCCTGAAGGGCAGAGGGGTTCAAGAAGGCTGGACACTTCTCAAGAAGGAAGTCTTCAACGCACAGGAGCAAGCTGTCCCTGTGTGCTGTAAGATGAGCTGGATGGGAAGAAGAGGGACATGGCTGACCAGGGAACTTTTGTTGAGTCTCCAGAAGAAAAAGAGAGTTTATGTCCAGTGGAAGAAAGGACAAGCAGCTCAGGGAGAGCACAAGGAAGTTGCTAGCATATGTAGGGAAAAATCAGAAAGGCTAAAGCCCAGCATGAGCTCAACCTGGCCACTATAGTAAAAGATAACAGAAAATATTTTTATAAATATATTAACAGTAAGAGAAGGGCCAAGGAGAATCTCTATCCTCTACTGTATGTGGTGGGGAACATGACTACTGAGGATAAGGAAAAGGCTGAGATTCTCGATGCCTTCTTTACATCTGTCTTTAATAGTCAGACCACTTATCCTCAGGGTATTCAGCCTCCCAACCTGGAAGTCTGAGACAGGGAGCAGAAGAAACACCCATGATTCAGGTGGAAACAGTTAGAGACCTGCTGCTCCACCTGGACTGTCACAAGTCCATGGGGCCAGATGGGATCCACCTGAGGGTGCTGAGGGAACTGGCAGATGTCATTGCCGAGCTGCTTTCCATCATCTATCAGCAGTCATGGTCAACCGGAGAGGTCTCAGATGATGGGAGACTTGCTAATGTTATGCCCATCTATAAGAAGGGTCGTAAGAAGGAACCAGGGAACTACAGGCCTGTCAGCCTGACCCCGGTGCCAGGAAAGGTGATGAAACAGGTCATCTTGAATGCAATCATGCAGCATATATGGGACAATCAGGGGATCAGGCCCAGTCAGCATGGGTTCATGAAAGGCAAGTCCTGCCTGACCAACTTCATCTCCTTCTATGACTGGGTGACCCACCTGATGGATGAGGGTAAGGCTGTTGATGTAGTCTACCTAGACTTCAGCAAGACCTTTGACACGGTCTCCCATAGTATTCTCCTGGAGAAGGTGGCAGCCCATAGCTTGGACAGGCACACTCTTTGCTGGGTTAAAAACTGGCTGGACGGCCAGGCCCAGAGAGTAGTGATGTACGGAGTGAAATCCAGATGGCGACTGGTCACCAGTGGTGTTCCCCAGGGGTTGGTGTTGGGGCCCATCCTCTTAATATCTTTATTGATAATTTGGATGAGGGAATCGAGTGCACCCTCAGTAAGTTTGCAGATGACACCAAGTTGGGGGGAAGTGTCGATCTGCCCGAGGGTAGGAAGGCCCTGCAGAGGGACCTGGACAGGACGGGTTGATGGGCAGAGGCCAATGGGATGAGGTTCAATATGGCTGAGTGCTGGGTTCCACACTTTGGCCACAACCCCACACAACACTACAGGCTTGGGATAGAGTGGCTGGAAAGCTGTGCAGAGGAAAAGGATCTTGAGGTGTTGGACAACGCTTGCCTGAACATGAGCCAGCAGTGTGCCCAGGCAGCCAAGAAGGTCAATGGCATCCTGGCTTGTATCAGAAATAATGTAGCCAGCAGGACCAGTGAGGTGATTGTCCCCCTGTACTGTGCTCTGGAGAGGTTGCACCTCAAGTACTATGTTCTGTTTTGGGCCTCTGAGAGGTGTTGTTGAACACTTGCCTGAACATGAGCCAGCAGTGTGCCCAGGTGGCCAAGAAGGCCAATGGCATCCTGGTTTGTATCAGGAATAGTGTAGCCAGCAGGACCAGAGAGGTAATCGTCCCCTTGTGTTCTGCTCTGGTGAGGCCACACCTCAAGTACAGTGTTCAGTTTTGGGCCCCTCACTACAAGAAGGACATTGAGGCCCTGGAGCATGTCCAGAGCAGGGCTACAAAGCTGGTGAAGAGCCGAGAACACAAGTCCTCTGAGGAGCAGCTGAGGGAACTGGGGTTGTTTAGTCTGGAGAAGGCTCAGGGGAGACGTTATTGCTCTCTACAACTACCTGAAAGGAAGTTGTGGGGAGCTGGTGTAGGCCTCTTCTTGCAGATAACTAGTGATAGGACTAGAGGGGATGGTCTCCAGTTGCGCCAGAGGTGGTTTAGGTTAGAAATTAGGAGACATTGTTTCTCAGGAAGAGCAGTCAGGCATTGGAACGGGTTGCCCAGGGAAGTGGTGGAGTCACCATCCCTGGAAGTGTTCAAGGAAAGGCTGGAAGTGGTGCTTAAGGACATGGTTTAGTAAGTGACATTGGTGGTAGGGTGACGGTTGGACCACATGATCTTGGAAGTCTTTTCCAACATTAATAATTCTATGTTTCTGTGATTCTGTGGCTAAGTGCCGGATTCCACACTTTGGCCACAACTCCACACAACACTACAGGCTTGGGATAGAATGGCTGGAAAGCTGTGCAGAGGAAAAGGATCTTGAGGTGTTGGTAAACGCTTGCCTGAACATGAGCCAGCAGTGTGCCCAGGCAGCCAAGGCCAACAGCATCCTGGCTTTTATCAGGAATAGTGTAGCCAGCAGGACCGGGGAGGCGATCATCCCCTTGTATTCTGTTCTGGTGAGGCCGCACCTCGAGTACTGCGTTCAGTTTTGGGCCCCTCACTACAAGAAGGACATCAAGGCTCCATCAACCCGCCAAGCGCGGCGCAGAGAGCCCCGAGCCGTCCTCTGCCGCCCGCCCGGTAACAGCCAAGGCCAACTGCCTCTCCAGGTGCTCCGCCTCTGCCCAGGTGGCCCCGCCCCTACCTCCCGAGCGCGCAATGGGAGCGCCGGACCTGCTCGGGCGCAGTATTTCTTCCTGTGTCTCTCCCGCCTCCCTTCTCCTCGAGCCAACGGTAGGGCGCAATGCTGCGAGCCAGCCAATGGCCGCGTGCCGCTGCGCCCTTCCCCGCCCGTTCCGGCCGCGCTGGGTAGCAACGGCGGTGGCGATGGACGCCGACGGGTTGCGGGTGCGCGCTGAGGGCGGGTGGGGGGCCGGGGGCAGCAGGGCGGTCTCGTCGGGCGGTCGCGGACGGGGCCGACCCAGGGTGAGGCGTTTGTCCGGGTGACTCGCGGCCGTGTGTCCCGCAGGCGCTGCTGAGCTACTACTGCCAGGAGGGTTACTTCCACCACCTGCGGGCTGCCGCGGAGGAGGCGCTGGGGCGGCTGGGCGGCCACCCTGTGTTCCACTTCTACCGGGCCTACGGCGCCCTGCGGACAGGTAACGCGGGGCGCGGGGGGGGGAGCGGTCCTGTGCCTCCTCCGGCCTGCCTCGCACGGCAAGATTTGCTTTTTCGGCTATTGAATGGAAATAATATAACGTCAGCGAGGTTTGAATGTCCTCTGTGGTGAGGAGATCACCAGCACTTAGTGGTCCATGTACAAGCACTACGTAGTTGCATTCCCCCCACCCCACGTACACACACTTTAAATGATACAGGTTTAGACCACTTAGCGCCAAAGTGAGGAATGGTGATGCTCTCTGTCTCATCTAGTGACTCTGCGGATGTTGGTCAAGTAAACAGTTTTCTTGGAGGGAATCTGGTACCCAACTGTATGCCCGCTGCATTGTATCGCAAAGATAAATTTGCTGGTTCCAGCTCATATCTCTTCCCTTCAATACAACTGTGCCTAACCTTGCTGTATCCGACTGCATCTAGGAAAATGACAGCTAATGCCTGTTGGGAGGATCTTCATAGATATTCAACTGCTTTGAGATGTTTATCTAGGTAAACCAGCTATTTCAGGTATGTCACGTAATACTAGCTAGTGGTCTGAAGTGGAGGAGGGCTGTGGAAAGTGATTAGGAGAGAGGAGACTTTGAGATGCTACATCTTTTAACCTGCTCCCTGATACTTCTTGGTTTACAGTTACGCATTCTTATTTATCAAGACTTTTTTTTTTCTGTAGATGTTTGGAACACTTAAACAAGGCAAGTAAAAAATCCTGGCTATATAAACGAACAGCCCAATGCTCTGTAACAAATAATAATGATGGATTTAATTGTCATGGTAGTTGACAGAACTAGTTCATAACTCCTTTCAAGTTCTCTGCGTTGAAATAATTTCTTTTTGTTTCCTGTGCCTCTTTCAAAGACTTGCATAAACAACTGAAAATGAATGAATGATGAAAAAAATTAAGGAATCGGGAGTCTTTGATGCTGATCTTGAAAGATGTTACAGCCTATTCTGCTCTTCTTTTCACTAGGTGACATCCAAGAGGGTATTCGACAACTGGAGACCATTAAAAACAAACAGGAAGTGTCACTGTGTGCGATGATGGCTCTGATTTATGCCCAGAAAATGAGCCCTAATCCAGGTATACTCAATAAGTTGGTAATGATTCATATTTTTTAACGGGTGTGTGTTAAGACTTGAGATCTGTAGATTAATTCTACTGAACTGCGAAAGGTATACCCCAGCATTCCATTTAACTTAGTATGTAGTACTTTGAGTAAAATTTAACAGGATTGTAAACAAAACCACCAAAATACAAAGCTGTGAAAAGTAATGCTGTTTTAAAATAAAACACTAAAAAACTGACTGACTTACTGTGATGAAAAATCTTTTATAAAGAGGAAAAAATTTGAAACAAGCTGCTTCTCATTCTTATTTGCTGTTGTCTGATATCAGCTCTTTTGAGCAGAGTTGCATATTTAGAAGGAAATTAAATACAAGGTACTACTATTTTTCAAGTTACACTGACCTCACAAATAGAGAAAAGAATTAGATGAACAGTGGTACTTTCTGGTGGATTTGATAAACATTGGTAATTCTGTCTCTCCCCAGTATGAAAACTGGGGTTATTTTGATAAGAATTATATGTTCAAAAGTGTATTTAGTCTGTGAGGTAAATTGAGATGTCATTAACTTATTGCAGTGATGTCTTCCTGACTGCAGATTTATAACTGGTGTCAACAACTTCATCAATTAATGTGATGTGAAACAGCTCTGACTAATGACTTTTCTCTTATTTCAGTCTCTGGGGAATAATATTGTAGGGTAGTAAATTTATAATTCATTTCAAGACCCTCTGAGAAAAGTCATAGCAGTAAGAGTCAGACGTTTGATTTTAATGGTTCCTAAAAAGAGGACCAGAAAACAATGCGGGCAAAAGAAAATATTTGGCGTTAAGTCCCACATGCCAAATTTCTATATGGGATTAACCTGATGAGGGTACAACGATAAAATTTGGAATATAAGAAAATGAGCTTTAGTGTTAAGAAATACAGTACAAATTTTCTGTTGGTTCTGGACCTAAATCCTCTTGTGTTCAGCATTTTAAGACTGAGTTGCAGTTGTTGTTTACCTGGCAGATACTGATACAAATGTGATAAGTTTACGTTCACCTGGCAGAATTTGCAGCCACAAATCTGAAGCCTGACAAATCACTGGCTTCTTGCTCGAATCACAGAATGATAATGTTAATGGAAACCCTCTTCTGTACCCAATTAATAATTTTAACTGGGAGGGAATACCTGTGCGCTTACCAATGTGTGATACAGAAAACAATGTTTGCTTTGGAAGCCGTTGGCTTATGTGTTGCTTTCCTGTAATATTTTGAGACGTTATCAATAACGGATCTAAAAAAAACCTTTTCAGATCGTGATGCTATTCTAGAGTTGGATACAAAAATGAAGGAGCAACGTAAAATTGCAGGACAGCAGGCTCTGTATTTTGCTGGCTTATTTTTGTGGCATCTTGGTCGTGAGGACAAAGCCCGTGAATATGTTGATAGAATGATAAAAGTTTCTAATGGTGATAAAGAGGTAACTTTTTCTTTCTATGTAAGATAATAATAGGACTTATGTATACTGCAAAGCTAGGTTTACTACATCAATGCTATTTGGAGGTTTCCTTTAATGAACTTTGTGTTCTAACACTTTTAAATACCCTAATTGCATTTGACAGGGACAAAGTAGAATTTAGAGTGCCTTTTTTATCTGCGTTCATCGTCAGTTAATAAACGAAAGGCCTGCATTAGCTAATGAAAATAGTACATAGTTATGCTAGGTTTGCTACTTGCTAGAAATTGTCATGGTGCACAGTAGATTTTAAAAGAAAAGATTTTTCACTAGGGGGAGACATCTGTCTTGAATCTACAGATTCAAAAATAACTAGAGGATTGAGGCTTTTCAGTTTCAGCAGTTGTTAAAGGCAAAATTTGCATAGGGTTTTACTGAGTGTAATTTATTTTAAAATTTGTGTAGGTCTTGTATGTAGCAATGTCTTCTGCATTTATGTAGACATTGACATTTGCTATTTTTAAGAATCTTTAATCTTCAAAAGAATTTGTAAAAGTTTAGTGTGTTAATGATTTTTAAAGATATCAGCCTGAATTCAAGGAGAGAGGAAAAAAATTACATGTTGAATTCAATTAATATTGAAGGCATAATTGTTCTCTTTCCAGCATTGCACTCTTGTAAATGACACTAGTGTTTAACACAGTTCTTTTGTGTGGTGCAGTAGATTGCTCAGTTTTTAATCCAGTTTTAGGGGTTTCCGATATATTACATGAATTAAATCTTCAACTATACTAAACATCAATTTCTGAAAATACATTACAGATTTAAGAAACAGCTTAACTTTTGAACTGTCATAGTTTATTAATAAAATTAGTAGTCACTAGTAAAAATTAGCCATTAAAAATGAAGAAATAGTTAAAAAGATCTTGAAACAGTACATTAATTTCTAAAAGGAATAGGAAAATAGCAATATTTATGACTTTGCTTATTGAAACCATAGTAGTTTTTTGTTTTCTTGTTTTCACCTGTTTTAAGAAACACTGTTTTTGAAACATTTTATAGTGAGAAATTTCTAGCCGAAATGCAGAATGTCTCAAATAATTGTGGTTTTTGGCGGTGTCTTTTAGAGAGAGACATGCACATTTTAAAAAGTGCGTCAAGATTTAAAAGTAAATAAAAACAAATGATATTCCTCTTTCCTATAAGTTATCTAGATCCCTATTTCTAATTTGAGAATATGAAGTTCTGTGCTTTAGATTTTGCTGGGGGAGGCAGTTGGGGGTTTATCCTTAAACTTAGTGATGTATGCTTTACTTAGTATATACTGTTTGTTTTGATAAGGTATTTCATTGTGTTCCTCATTTAAAAAAAAAAAAGTAGACCTCCTCTCATTCTTTTACATGCTTGAGGATATGATTTTCAGGCTATTTTTGTTGCATAATGAAATTATGACAGTGATTGTTAGCAGTTACAAAATATGGGTCTTCTACTAATTTTGAGTCTTAAATATGAGACGCTTATTTGATTTTATATTAAAAAAGACCTCGTGTTTTATAGTAATTTTTTTTGTTTTCATGGCGAATATAACTTGCTTAAATAATCCATCACTTCATAATAGATTTGACCTATTTAATTAAAGCAATAATTGTCTGGAATATACAGGAGAAATAGAATTTTTAGAAGGTGAAATAGGTCTTTTCACTGAAGAGATTATTACTTTCAGTTGATAAACTGGATGCCTCTCTTTGTTATGGTACTGCAGGGAATATGAAGAAAGGTCAGATCTTTGCCCTTCACGGACAAGCTTTTTTTAATCATGTAGTTGAAGAAAACAAAGTTTCTTCTTTTTTATTACACCATAAGTTTATCAATGTCTGATACAAACATTAAAAAAGTTACTGTCTAAATATTTGCAGAAAATATCCATACCATTTATGTGATCATTTCCATGAGGTTTTGTTCTGCCTGTTTAGCTTGTTGGATTATTTCATTTCCATTGTTATTTTTAATCCTTTAAGTAAATTAACTATTTGATCAATTTAATGTTGGAACAAATTATTAATATTTAGGTTGTGTGGTAGACTGGTTATAATTTCAAATACATATTTTAAATAGTTAATTAAAATACATTACTTTATCCACTTTTAAGTACTATTTTATTATTAAGTTATTTACATTTATTATTCCATACAGTATTTTTTTTACCTGGTTAGTTAAGAATTATAATTTGTGTTTTTTTTACAGGGGTTGATTCTGAAAGCATGGCTTGATCTCACCTGTGGGAAAGAAACTCATATTAAAAAAGCTGTGAAGTACTTTGATGAAGCCCTTCAGGAAGGGAATGATGTTTTTGCTCTCCTTGGTAAAGTAAGTTTACTTTATAACTTGAACACTTTGAAAATGTGATGCTAGTTATCGTAGTATGTGATATCGTTATTGATTAGAGAGGTTCTGTGAAGAGTTGTCCATAAGAATAGAGCTTATACAAGAAGTAAAATATAGCTGTCATATTTTTTGTTCAGTTGGCTAGAATTTTTTTGTCCATAACCTTGAGTAGGTTTTAGCAGAAATGAAGTTTCAATCACTTATGCAATTATTTGAGGAATATAAGAGTTATATCACAAACTAATTACTACAACAGTAAAAATATGCTGACACTTCTATCTCCTGTGGTAAACAATATGTTTTAAATAGTTAATTGCAATGAGTAGCCAGGTTTCATAAGAAGTGACGCTTTCTATGTTGATGAAGACTAGCAAAAGGACATGTCTGGGTTACAGTAATGTTACACTGAGGCCTACTTGCTGTATTGCTTCAGCTTTTCTCTAGTATTAAACAGTGCTGTGGTGGGATATTGCTTCTCTAAGTACAGTTTCTGCCTCTTCAGATGAACTGAAGCTGGTAACTTTGCTTCTGTGCATCTGTATTTCTCTTAAGTATGTTAATATGTTGTGGTTTTTTCTTTGAATAAAATTAATTACCAGGTGATGCTTTAGGGTCCGTTAGACGTCAATTTTTTTTAAAAAAAAAAAAGGTTATAGACAAAATGCAATCAATCTGAATATGTATCTGTACATACATGATGTACATGGTAAAATCATAACTTATTCGTCTATTTTTATGCAAGAAATTAGGTTTCATACCACAAAAAAGTGTAGATGTTGGTGACGCTTGTCCACATTATGGAATTGCTGTGTTTAAAGGTTAAAATGTTTAATCTGTGGGTTATGTTTAATATCTTAAAATGTTGAGGTGGTTTAAACAAAACTAACCAAAAGCTAATAAGACAATGTTACTCTTCAGCTACATCTGTCTCTTTTTTTGGTTGTAACCATCGTTAGTTGTAAATACTGTCCTGCAGTTATGTTTGGTATAGAGGTGCTTACCATGTAGAAGGTTTTACACATCATCTTTTGTTTTGTTTTTTCAATATTTCTGGTGGATGCTGAAGCAAAATTATTACTGAAAGATAGTTTCTGTATGAAAGAAATACTGAATTTCTTACTTCTGTGAATGTGTAGGCTTTTGATGGGACTTCTTTTCCTTCCATTAGGCACAATATTTTGAGGTCCGACAGAATTATTCAGGAGCTCTGGAAATCGTGAACCAGATAATTGCAAGCTTTCCAAACTTCATTCCTGCTTTCATAAAGAAAATGAAGCTACAACTAGCCTTGCAGGACTGGGAACAGACAGTTGAAACTGCACATAGGTTGAATATGAAATAACAATTATGTTTTTGCTATGTTTAGGCTGTAAGAATACTGTGAAAAAAGTTACCAATTTAAAAAAAATTTAGAGCTCAGCCTTCCAATTTTGTGAGGGTACAACATCTGTACATGAATCCATCTTGGAGGAAGAATGGTTTTTTTGAGATATGCACAGCTTTGCCATTTCATGCCTTCAGTTGAGAGCTATGATTTAAAGTGAATGTGTGATGGAAGTTACAATAGTTGTCCCTGTCAATGTCCTGTAAGGCTGTCTCTCTTGTACCTTGAGTTTTTTATTCTTTGTCTTTTGTTGTGTTTTTCTTTTTGTCAGAGGTATTTTAGAAAAAAGTTACAAGGTGATTTTAGCAAGATGAGTTTTTTTGTTTTTGTTCTTTTTTTCTGAAAGCACTTATACCTGAGAAACTTTCTCAATGCTTTATGTACGTATGCTAACGTTCTACTTGAACCAGCTCAACTTAGGAACCTGAATATGAAATTGAATTGAATTTATTAAATATTGAGACGTTTAAAGCCAAAAGTAGAGGACCCTTCAATCCACAATCCATATTCAAGTTTTATCCTAGAAGGGGAATAACATAAAGCATGATGGTAGTATTTTTAACTTGTTATTTTTAAAAATGTGGTAGGCTACCAAAGCTTTTAAAAAGAAAAGGGAAGAAATAGGGATTACTTTCACTGAAACAGATCATGAATCAAAAATTTTGATTTAAATTCCCTTCTTGTTTTGTTTTAGACTATTGCAGAAAGATGCCCTCAATTTAGAAGCCATAAGAATGGAGGCCCTGCACTTCCTATGCAGGGAAGGAAATATACCCCAGGTGAGCCTTTTTAATGGTGGGTTATTGAGCATAACATGGCCTTTCTAGGGGCTAGATCATGATCTTGCATCTGCCCGCTCATATTCCATGTCTAGTCCTGTACCACTTATCTGCAGGTAGATACATATTTTCCTATTCTGACTCAAGTGCCTGCTCTGTGTTTTTGTTGGGATGTTTTCTGGATGTGAAAGGAAGGAAACATACCTTTTTACCTATTTTCAAAGAAAAGGAATCAAGCCAAAGAAGTCTCCTCTAGACAGTTAGTCATGCTGTTTCAAATCATCAGTTGTCTCTTATTGTTTAAATGCTCTTTTTATAAATTCATAAGTTACTGTAAACTTCCTATTCATTGTATTTTTCTAAGAGAAATAAGGAAAGTAATGAGGTCTTCTAGTAATAAATTTTTGGAAGGATGTCATAATCTCTTAATGACAGTCTTCAAAGCTAGATTCTTTAATGTGTGTGTGGTTTTTTTCTCTTTAGAGAGAAAAAATCTCTCTTTTAGAGAGATTCTCTTAACTTTTTTCCTTCTCCTCCGAAGATTACTTTCTCCACAGGGATATACGGATGTAGTTTGCATATATGGTGCTTGTACCATTTTTCAGGAAACTCACAAAATTTTGTAGATTGCCATATACCTTATTGTTGTAACCCCAGAAACGGGAAAAGTACTTCAGGTGGCTTGAGGAAATGTGAAATTCAAAGTCTGAGCATCTGCAAGTACTTCAGTTTTGCAGGACCTGAAGAGCCCGTGTGTCTGTATTGCACAGAAGCCCTAATA
Organism: Anser anser; assembly: GCF_964211835.1. NCBI lineage: Eukaryota > Metazoa > Chordata > Aves > Anseriformes > Anatidae > Anser > Anser anser. Next base: position 19,651,107 of record NC_139726.1, on the reverse strand, counting down.
AGATTTACAGGTCAGGGATTCCTCAGACTGTCTTGCTTGATGGGACTATTCCATTAGATCTGATACAGCTCAAGTCATTTTCTTTTTGTAGAGTACATACAGATGATGTTTTATGGTTCCCCTATTTTTCTAGAAATTCAAAAGCAATCTATCTCCTAGCCATGAGAATTTCTGAGTTTAAACTTCACGATACTATTACATAAATATGTAAAATGTTCCTAGTGAAAACTCTTCAGTTGTTCTAATCTGTTCATTCTTTCCACTAGTAATTATATGATTCCTCTTTCTCTAAGGCTTCAGCTAGACTGGGTGACCTAGCTAAAGCACTGGACAAGTTAGAACCACGTAATTCACAGCTCTTCTGTAAAATGGCTTTAGCTTTCAGTAGAACAGTGAGTATGGTTTTTCTTACGCAGCGTATAGATATCCATGGATCCTGGTTTTGTTTTTCTTTTCTGGTACAGATGTTAAATGTCTACTAAAAAGTGTTTTGGAGGAAATCAAAATAGGTTAACATTTGTAGCCTTTAACTAAATTTTTAGTCTTGCATTCATTGTGACTTAAAATACTTGAGCCATCTCATTCCTGAGATGTTTTTATTGCTTGCTTTTAAGTGAGAAATGTGTATCTCATGAAAATATACTCAAATGTCTTACAGAATATAGGAAAGGACAACTGTTAAACTTAATCACAGAGCCTTGAAACTGAAGTCTTCTTTAATCTTTATTAGAACACTTTTAAGAAGGCATTCAAAGCAACTATCAGTTCTGTGGAACTTTATTGTATGGTATTATATTTTTACATTTTAATTGAGCACACTTTACTGTTAAAATTTAATGCCATTACATCAGATTTGTCTTACGCGAGATGTTTTTCAGTTGCTGCAGTGATATTCATTGTGTAGACTCTAAAATAAACATTGAAGAGTTAAAATATTTATCTTTTTCTAAGTGTATTTGAAAAATAGAAACTTAAGGCTTAAAGATTACTCTTACCTCTAGTGTGGCCGGAACCAACTTATCCTTCAACATACACAAACCTTAGTTGAAAGAGCATTTGATTTGACATCTGACAATGCAGAATTTGCTACTGAACTTGGCTACCAAATGATTCTACAAGGGAAAGTGAAAGAAGCTTTAAAATGGTACAAGACTGCTATGACCCTTGACGAAACAAGTGTTTCTGCACTCACTGGTAAGGTCTTACACTTGCTTTTATTTTTATCTTTTTTTTGCTGGTTTTAAGACACAGATGATGTTTTTTATCAAAATTTCCTGCTACTGTGAATAAGAACTATTAGAACAGGACCACTGGACAGTACTTCCTGTATTTGTGTTATGCTGTCTTCCTTGTAGTGAGTTTCCCCTCCTTGGATACATCTTTTGGTGCTCTTATTGAAGAGAAACTTTTTTTAAAATTAGAACTCTTTAAAGTAAGAGTAAGTGTAAGGATGGAGATGTAGATGTGTGCATCTTTGGTTTTGTGGATAGGTTTCAATATGAATAAATACTTTTTTTAATTTATGAAAAGATGTTGAAAGTTGCCAGATTACAAGTTCATAATATTTCTTACATAGCTTTGACTTAGTGTATTCTAAGTAAACTACACAAAAGGTCTGCTTTCACTAATTTTGGAGCATTGTATCGGACTTCCTTCTGGAAAAAATACTTTTATCTGTTGTTGTTGGGTTTGGTTTGTTTTTTCCTCTTCCAGGTAATATTTCTAGTTCTTTGACTGTCCTAGTTAGGATCTGACTAGTTGGGGTGTTAGGTTAGTCACCAAAAAAAAATAACAAAAACCTGTTTAATGGCCTTGAAAGAGGCTTTTAAAAATTCATTAGTGTTGAAGACTAACTTTTTAATAGGGCTGTTTTTTCCTTTTCTCCAATTATTGGCCCTTTCATATAGGGGCATTATTATTTTGCACAGTACTTTCTTGGCTTTTTGTCCATATAGCATTTAATATGCAGACATGAGGTAACTATTTTTTTCTTATTGCTTGGCTAGCGTAATTCATATGATATACTCATTCCTCTTATTTTAATCATGTTGCAAATCTGGATACAAATGTAACTTTGCAGAAGCACGTAACTGTAAAATACATAGCACTGAAGCACCTTTGGTAGTTAGTGTCTTACCATAGGGCAGAAATCAGCAACATTGAGCGTTCATACTTTTACTCCCCTGTCTTAGTTGCCTGTCTTATTCACATGTACTGCCTGATCCATGAGGAAAAAACATACTGTGAAATTGTTAGCCATCTAGCCATCCAATGCTGGTCTCCTGTGGGTATGGTTCTCTGTGGCTTAGTATGTGTTAGTGAAATAAACACAAATGAGGGGAGGGAGCAAATCAACGATTATTGCTCAAAACTTGTTAAATTCATCAACCTGAGGTTTAACTGTTAAAAATACTGGTACAGTTATTTCATTATCCTTGAATACTGACAAGTTTTCATACTTGAGTGTGGTAACTCATAGGTTTACCCTGTCATACACCAGTGCTGCTGATTAAACTAGAACCCAATTTTTCAGTTTGACATATTCTGTGTGTTTGAGCATGCCTTGACATGCCTAATGCAAAACAGTCTGTTTTACCTCAGGATCTCCTCAGGACATTTTTTTTTTTCCTTTGTCTACTGTGGACAATACCGCCGTTCTTTCTGTGACTCACTCTTGTAAACGGAGCATTACGTTTGCTTCAGACCTCTCCTTACCTGGACTATGTCCAAAACTCACTCATTTTTTCTGTTGACATACATCACCAGCTGAAATTGTATTTTAGTTGCAGTGTTCTGTCATCTGAATATCTGGCTTTTATTTTGCACTCCTGGGAGTAGACATTATAATTTCAATATGTTAGTAAAGTGCCTGCCAACATTTGCTAAAGCTAGAGAGCTTTTAGGTGCTGCAGGAATAAATTCAAGGGCAGTTGATAGAACAAGCTGTCTTCTATGCCCATGGCAGAGACTTAAGTACACACTTCTACTTACTGCAATTCAAACATTTGAAGTTCTTGGGGGGGGGAGGGTTAGAAACTTTTGATCAACTTCATTTTGCTTTTTGAATTTGGAAGCCAAGTTTATGGTACATTCACTTTTGTTAGTCTAGAACAAGGTGAAGACTTATTGTGTTCACCTTTTAATATTAGGGATAATATATGCATGTAATTGCCTTATGACATTGCTTATATTAATGTATTAATTATGCATTCTCTATCCCAGGTATTTCTAAGTACATAAAATCTGCATTAGTATAAGTATTGATCTGTTCTTTTTCTTCTCTTATCACCATTTTATTAAGAGCCTGAAGAGACTTTTTTTTTCTGGAAAATAAACTGCATGTTTGACTAGGAAGATGAACCTGAAAAAAAAACTTTTAATATATTACAGGAATTATCCGTTGTCAGCTAATACAAGGGCAACTAGAAGATGCGGAGCAGCAGTTGGAGTTTCTTAATGAAATTCAGCAGTCCATTGGGAAATCTGGGGTAGGAGACACCCTTGTTCATTAAAATACTTTGTTCACAATCTGAATTCTGGTCCACTACCTACTTCATCTTCGGTATTTCTGTCACTGGAGTAGAGCATGCTTAATGGAGTACCATTAAATCTAAACGTCAGATTTTACTCTCTAAATTGATATGTTGCCTAACTGTGCAACACAAGACTAGTTTATTACTGAGCTTTATCTCTGAAGATAAGTTTGAAATGTCAGGAAGGGGGGATATTAATTCGTAGAATTTTGTGCTCAGAAGAACTTAAACCTTCTTGCACAGTTTTAAAAAATGCAATGATCATTGGTGTCATTTGCAGTGAACATACTAAATGTCTTACAGTATCACTACAAGTGAAAAAGTGTCTAACACTAATGATTATGTAGTATTTTATTCATAACAGACAAATGTATCTGAAATATGGAGAATATTGTTTATATTTTTCCCTGTAGGAGCTATCTTTCTTGCGTGCAGTCCTAGCTATGAAAAAGCATAAGAGACAAGAAGAAGTTATTGCCTTACTGAATGATGTTCTGGATACTCACTTTTCATCGTTGCGTGGTTTGCCCCTTGGTGTGGAGTATTTTGAAAAACTAAACCCTGACTTCTTGCTAGAAATCATTAGGGAATATCTTAATTTTTGCCCGGCTCAGGTAAGCAGCTATGTATCACATGTGCAAAAAAAAAACTTATTCTGTTGTTTCATATCAGGTAATCATATTGCAAAAGCTTAGAAAAATTTCCCCCTTAATATGTGAATTCTTAAGTGGCTTAAGTTACTTAAGTGGCTGATTTTCTGTGACTGAATTTGCTTGTGCCAGTCTTGGAGCAAAGGCATGTAGAACTTAATAAATTGAATGGTGATCTAACATTTCTAAAGTGGAAGAAGCACATTTGAAGTACCTCTAGAAAGTGTCTTCCTTAAATAGATTATTCCTTAATAAATGGCTGGAGGGAGACTTTATCCTCTTGCTAGTGAATTTCTAGTCAAATTGTTGAACCTTTCTGTGAACGTGACTTCATGCAAAGCTTTAGCGTCTAACCAGCAAACAGTAAGTTTTCCATTATTATGATGTGTCCCGCTGTCTATAATGAGATGGTAACATTTGAGAGTCTAAAACATCAGTAGCAGTAACAACTCCATGTAATTTTGTCTACAGATGGAGATAAATAAGAAGTGCAGTTCTGTGAAGTAATGTCTTATCTGAAGATTTTCCTAGGGTATTTTCCAGAATTACCTTGATAGTACCTGTTGTCCATTTAAAAAAAAAAAAAAAAAGGTGGCTCCTGAAGTTTGATTATCCCTTTATTACAAAAAAAAGAGTGTTTGATGGGAGGGAGGCTTCTGTGTTGGTGAAGGAGGATGGTTACTTCCTCAGACCATGTGTCCCAAGAGGATGTTAGTTGTGAACAGAAGGATCTTTAGCTTGCCTTTTGCCTGTTGTACAACATACTTGCTTCAGGCATCTAGCTGAAGCAATAGAGGGAAGCAGTCTTTTTAATAGAGCAACTGAAATGTGGTACATCACTAGCAGTTTATCTGAAAGTAGCTGCTGCGTTCAGTTTGATAGCTATAGGGTTATGTTCTGTGGTATGGAGAAGGTGTAAGAGATGGGACCAGAACCTTTTCCCATCTTTCTGGTCATTCATTCCAGCTTTGGCAATCCTGAAATGTAATTTATATTGCCGTTGTTGGATCAGTCGGCATGGTAATTAAGAGCATGCTGCCAAAAGTTTATGGCATGACTCTTTAGTTATGTCATCTCCGCATTGTTTTATTTTCCTTGGAGTCCATGAGGCTCTTGTGTGTTGTTCTTGATAGCAAGAAGTTATATCTTAACTGTAAAACATCTTTTTATATTTCTTCACCACAACACCTTTCAGTTGTTCAGCTTTACTGTTGTCATTAGAGCTCAAAGTGAAATTCAGACTTAACAAGTTGTGGATTTGAATGTCATTTTAACTGATACATTGTTTGTGGTTGCACTGTTTTTTGCCTGTGTTTTTACTTCTTCTTTTACTCCTAGCCTGTGTGTCATGGGCAGTCTCCTTCATCACTTCTCAAACACTGTGCTTCTGTTCTGGAAACTGTGGTAAAAACTGTGCCAGGTCTTCAACAAGCTATTTTTTTAATTGCAAAGGTGAAATACTTAACAGGTAATACTCATGTGAATGGCTAGCTATTCATCTCTTCAGTTTTTTTTCTAACACAAATTAATTCCATACTGAACAGAGTATTTCTTATCCAGTGTAGAACAGGTCATTACAGCTAAGTGAAGAACACACTTTTACTGCTTTTTTTTGTGATTTATGTGAATGTGTTTTATTTCTACACGTGAATGTGACATCTTTTAATCTACTGCTTCCAAAAAGAGATCACTTAAGTGACTTGCAGATGGAACAATAGGGAAAGTCTTAACTTTGACCTGGTTTCATTTCAGTTCAGAGCCACAATCAGAAAAGAAAGTATCAGTACTTCATGCATACATTTATTCATTCAATGACTACAAGTATTAAAAAAAAAAGTTAGTAAATAGTGAATAAAGGTTGTGTATTTAACATCTGTATTTCATATCAGTTATGTTTTAACTTCCCCTTTTTCGACTTCCTAGGGGATATTGAAGCAGCCCATAACAATCTCCATTACTGTCTTGAAAGGAATCCTTCTTATGCAGATGCACACTTACTGATGGCCCAGGTATATTTGGCTCAAAACAATACTAAACTGTGTTCTCAATCCCTGGAACTCTGTCTGAGCTACAATTTTGAGGTAAGTTCGACAAAAGAATGAATCGATTTTATTCAATCATCTAAAGTTTCTTGTATGTTTTTGAATATAATCTTTTAAAATGAGACTTCTGTGACTACACGTTCAGTATTTAAATGTTTATATGAACACAGAATCTGAATATTTATCAAAGAAATGACTAAGGACAAGACTAATCCCTTATTACAACATACTGGAATTGCCTTAGAATACAACAAAAGGATAATTTTCTCTCAAATTCTTATACAAATATTAAAAAGAGATAAAGAGAAGGTTTAATTCCAGACAAACTTTGCAAAAGTCGCAAAAAGCCGACACAGAAGGGCTTGAAGAGTGGTTCAGTGTTTTTGGACTTACTACACTAATGTACAGTTGATAATGGAAAGTATGATCAGATGCATGAGGGCCTCAAAATGGGTCTGTAGTTACCTCTTGACAGTTCATGGTGCTTAAAGCACTGTTAAGTGTATAAGCATAGCTATATGCTGTGTTGTCTTCCACTAACATTACATTTTGTCTATCTTTTTTTGTCCATTTGGAAGCAAACTTGGTAAGTTAAGCATTGTAGTAGAATAAATAAATTTCACTGTATTGCAGCAGTCCTCATTGGTTTTATTTTTGGGGGCTAATATGTGATTTTCTGTTTTGCTGACATCAGTGGAATTTTCTGTGATTAACACTGAATTAAGAATACATTAAAAAGCATTCTCTAGGTCTGAGTTATGCTAAGTTTCTTGACAGAACTTAGCTGAAAAGTTAAACATGCTAACGCTTCCTTGCAAGCATGCTCCCATCTTGGTACCTCTTTCCAAAAGATGGAAGAAAGCTGAAGGTTAACTACGTAATTAGGAAAGACTGAAATTAGGAAATTTCCTTTATTGAGATCTCATTTTCATGTGAAGTCTGTTTTAAGAAGGTAGAGATTTGGCAGGCACAACTTATGCCAAATAATAATTCTATACTTTTTTAATTGACAGCTTAATGAATCGTGTATTCTAGTGTGGGAGGTGTTCAAAATCTATTAAAATTCAGTCTAGTTTCAAATAATGCTGTAAACTTCTTTCTGTCCCAAAGTCTCATGTTATGAAATAAGTTTTTTAATTACAAAAAAACATGAAACTATCTCATTACTGTTTTGCATGTTCTTTGACAACTGTAATGTTTTATTAAGTACATTATTGAAGCATATATGTGGAGGAAAGAAGTAACAGAGACTAATATTTAAAAACAAACCAACTTCTTGAAGGGAGTTTGAATACCACACATAAAGTGAAATCTGGAAACTCCTTTCATTTTATAATTATTTTTTCAGGTGAGAGAACATCCTGTTTATTACTTAATTAAGGCCCAAACCCAAAAGAAGATGGGTGAATTATCAGAAGCTATTAAGACCTTACAGATGGCAAGGAATTTGCCTGGAATGAGAAAACATACAGCTTCCTCCAAGACCAAAGCAAAAAGAATTGAAATCGATGCAAGTGATCGTGTGTCTGTCTTCCTAGAATTAGTAGAAGCACATTGTTTGAATGGAGAACTGGTAAGATCACAAATATACCCCAGAACGAGTTTCCTTTTCCCATTAGCAGAAATCTTATGCTCATTAGCTTAGCATAGAAAACCATCACTCCTGCCAGCTGGATTTGCTCTGTAAAACTTCAAAGATGTGATATCTGCCTTGACATCTTTAATATGTAAAATTTTACAGAAAAAAAAAATTGTACATGCTCAATTCTTGCTCTGCAGAACCTGTTTAATTTTGAGGAGTGGATACTATCAATACTCACTTGCAGGCATGTAGGTTCTTGTTATGTTGTCAGAATGCTATTAGAAATATTTTTGGATCATGTCCTTACCTTTGTGTAGCAGCACATTTACTACCAGCTGCATCTGAATATGCAATAGGATCCTACGTATGTCTGAGAATATAACATAATGCATAGAATAACGTAGCTGAAAGGCACCTCCAGAGGTCATCCTGCTCAAAACAGGACCAGTTACAGCACGGTGCTCAAGGTGATTTTTGGTCATATCCATGTATATATGCAACATCAATGTTACTTTCTCTACCGATTTTTTTCTGGTAATTCATATCACAAATTCACATAATAAGGGGGGTAATAACATCAAAAATCTTTTAGCAAAAGAAATGGAAACTGTGGTTTGTGTTGCTTTTTAGTTTTTGTTTTTTATATAATGGCCTCAGACTCAGACATTCATTTGCTTATGGTGTCGTTATCTTTGGATGTTCAACAAGAAATACATTAATTCTATTTGGTTTATTTGCAGCACGAAGCTGCTATAGTACTGCAAGATGCCATTAATGAATTTTCTGGAACTCCTGAGGAAGTGAGAGTTATGATTTCAAATGCAGATTTGGCAGTTGCTCAGGGAGATGTTGAACAAGCCTTGACTGTGCTCCGAAATATCACACCTGAACAGCCTTACTTTGTACAAGCTAAGATAAAAATGGCAGACACTTATCTTCGCTACAGGAGAGATAAGAAGTTATATGCTGGCTGCTATAGGTAAAGTTTTGTGTTGTGTGTATATATGGTTTTCCTAGGTGTATATAATGGTAGCATCATGAGCTCCTTTTTTCCCTTTTTACTAAACAAGTCAGAAAGGTGCAGTGACATAACGAATTACTGTTGTAACATTAAAACAGTAATTGGACTTCCTACTTTGGAAAGATATCTCAGTTTTTTTATTTTAAAAATAAAAATAATATAATATTGTCATGCACTGTTTGTTGTTTGAATACCAATATTGACTTGTTAAATATTGAGCAAAGTTCTGTCTTCTCATTCCAGAGACCTAGTAGATAAACTTCCAAGTGCTCATACTCTGCTTCTTCTTGGTGATGCATACATGAATATTCAAGAGGTATGAGCTTGCTAGAAATGAATAAGTGATTGAGTCATTTGTTGGCTTTGGCAAGTTGAGGCAATGTAGCATGCTGACTCTTACTCAATTGTAGTTAGCAAGCAAAGCGCTTAGGGATGTAAAAAAAAAAAAAAAAAAAAAAATTACTCATTACAAATGTAACTGTTCTAAATTCAAATTAAAAGCTATTGAAAAGGCATTTCTCCTAGTAATCTTTGGGTGGAAATTCAAGGAGAGAATTTTTTCTTGAAGAATAGTCACCCATCAGGTAAACAGAAATCTGAAATGAGAGCTAAATTTAATTTTGAAAAAAGTTGGTGATATTTAGCATAGTTCTGAAGCTTAGAATATTTCTAAATAAGTTCTTACATAGAAAGCTTTTATTTAAAAGTCTTAAAGTACTGAATTCTGAAATATATATTTCCAAAATCCTTTGCTTTCTTGATGAACTGGAAATCTTATTCACTCTTTATAAACCAAGCAGTGTAGTCAGGTGGACATAAAAATTTGAAGGATACAAAATTTAAAAATTTAAATTGATATTTTGAGAGAACAGATTGGGTTAGGACATAACTAATTGGATGACTAGCTTAGGGAACTGTAGGTGATTAACAATTGTTTTCTTAATAAAGATTTACAAAGCAAAATGGAATTTGTATGCTATACAAGGTGGAGGAGAAATGGATTATCTTCTCTGATACTAAATTCACTTGTGCTTTACATTAACTTAATTAGTATATGCAGCAGCGGAGAAATCTCAGAGGAGAAAGTCTGAAATTAATTCAAACTCTTTTGTCAGATCCTTTCCATATTCAGCTTTAACATGGACATGCATATTTAAATAGGTTTTATAGTTGGAGCAATCACACAGTGACCATTCTTCTCTCAGAATTATTGTAGTTTATGAACCAGTAGTATGGGCGCTTGTTCTTAAAATTACTATCAGATTTTTTCTTCACACACGTCTCATCTCAGTCGTTGACTTCGGTGTTTTTTATCTTTCACTATTGAAGCCTGATGAAGCCATAGAAGTCTATGAGCAGGCCTTGAAGAAAAATCCAAAAGATCCAGCTTTAGCAAGCAAAATTGGAAAAGCCCTAACCAAAACTCATAACTATTCAAAGGTAATCTATAAATATTCTATCAAACTAATTAAGTGTTGAGTTCATTATTGTCAACATGTGGGCTTTGCCAGCTTTTTCTTCTACTCAACTTAAGAACAAAACAACTTTTAATTTTATAGCAATAAACAGACTTGTTACCCTGAAAGTAAGTTTGCAATGTAATATGTATCTGGCCAAAGTCACAGATATTGGAGGGTGTAAACCTGATGAATTGTAGTTCTGGTGATGTGCAGTTGGTATGGTCTTGGGCCTGCACTCAGAGCCATGGTTAGATACTTCTACATTGGCCTAGCTTTGGCTTACTGTTGGAAAACTAGAAGACCATTTTTGGAAAAGCTTGTTACGTTTTATGTTTGTAGTGTTAAGAATACTTGCTTGCGTTTGTTCAGGTCATAGTTATGATCAGTTCAGCATGATTCCTGTCTTGTGCATGATACTCCAGATCTGTGTGGAATAATCTAATGTACTGTGATTAAAGGTTGAACTAGATGATCTTAAAGGTCTTTTCCAACCTAAATGCTTCTATAATTCTGTGAATTCCTGGAGTTGTTTTGGGGGAAAAGAAACCTGTATTGTGATAGGTGTTTTATAGACTCCAATTTCTTTGTTTTGCTTTAAAGCTTGGACTACATTGTCTTTAGTATGTTTAACCCCATACAGATAACATGTCTTGTGCGTTTTAAAACATCTTTTATTTCAAAACAATAAAAGATAATAAAACACTTCAATGTTGTTCTGGAAATGTAACATTTCAACATAATTCCAGTCTGGATTTTTTTCTAACTAAAGCTAAGTCCCAATTCAAGACTATTTGAGTTGTACTGTGAAGTACTATTTTTAATAATTACTGAATAATAATTTTATAATAATTTTAATAATTAATCATTAAAATATTAAAATAATGATAATAATTACTAAATAAGCTGATACAGAAGATAATGTTTTTCTAGATTAAATATTTCTTTTCATTAATATTTCTCTTTTTATTCTCTCTTTTTAAACATAGAAGACTCCTTTCTCTTAGGTTGTTATTAGTTGGTATTTTTAAATGTCCCGTGACTTCTTACTTCATATTTTTCAGGTAGACTTGGAGAAAATTTTTGTCCTTTGTATATAGTAAAACAGAACTCTTAACTCCAGTCTAACTCGGATTATATAACTTCAGCAGTTAATGAAAATGTAATTTAATTGGCAGGGAACCAGATGAAGATAGTACGTGATAAAATGGTTTTAATGCATATTTAGCAAAATGTGGGCTCTGGTTATTTTACTTCTCTTAATTTTTGGAAGTCCAAACCTACAACTAAATGACATCCTTTTAATGCGGTCTTTATTAGAAAATGACTTCGTTTGTCAAGGAGCAAAGAAAGTAGAGAAGGCTCTAAGCAGTGTGTGATTAAAAATCTTAAGTAGTAAGGTTTTTAAGAGTTGTCTTTAAATAATTCTCAGATTTTTGTTTGTTCCTTTTAGGCAATCAGTTACTATGAGGCTGCCTTGAGAAGTGGTCAACAGAACTTCCTTTGCTATGATTTGGCTGAGCTTTTAATGAAGCTGAAGCAGTATGAAAAGGCAGAAATAGTACTTCAGCAAGCTTTAGATCATGAGCCTGGTATGAATATCCTTGATTTACAGCAAAACATAAAATTACTGCTATTATTTGTAGTTCCTGTGTGTCTGCAGGGAATAAACAAGTTCTAGATCAGTGTTCTTTGGAACTGTAAAGCACAGGGAACTATTAAATGATAAATACGCCCTAAAATAAGCTTCACATTTATTTAAAGATGTTTTTGCTAAGTTTTTTTTAAACTTTGAACATCTGTGATGGATAAAGAAGTCCAGGAATTACAATAGCAGAGCTCTATACAGGCAAGATTCTTACTTTTCTTTGCTAACAGAAGTTCTGATCTGAATTGATGAAGTATAGATGAGTCGTTCCTGTGCTTAGGGGATGGTTAAGTGGAAAATGGTATCCTTCAGGGCAGAGAGACACAACTGCTTGCAGATGTCTCTTAGGATCCCCTTTTATATGTCAGGAATGTGTACTCACAAAGTTAACTCACGCGTTTTTTCTTCTGCTAAAAGGCTATCAAGACATTTAGTGTGAGCTGTTGAGTACTTCTTAATGGAATCTCTTTTGCAGTGGCTTAATTATAATACTTGTTAACTTTTTTGGCTACCTGGATTGAAAAACAGAGTTAGTATTATCCTTCTGTAAGCTTTTCTTATGCCAGTAACTCTTTTCATTTTACTAATCTCTCAGGATGTTCTTTATTCTCAAAAAAAAAAAAAAAAAGGATTTAATGTTTTTTTCCTTACTTAAGCATTTGAGGATCTGACTAACTTAATCATGCTCAAAACAGTTTAATCTTTTAGTGTGAAAAGATTAAATGAGTATTAAATAGTTTGCCCCGTTTACCTTAAAATCTTCTCTTCCATCTTACAACAAAGCAAAAAGTACATAAGCTGCTATAATTTTTGTATGTCTTTGATATACTGCTTTTTTCCTTTCTGGAGAATGTGTGTATATCGTTAGCTGAGTTAACGCAACTTAATGAATAGTTTAATATCTTTGATTAGAAATGCTAAAATAGATTTTGTGAAAGAAAAATAAAATACAGGAAGTGTTAGGGAGGGAATGATCTTACATAGTTGGCTACATTCTAGTCCCTGACTTAGAAGTCTGTCACAATTAGAGGACTTAGACAGTTTGCTGATAGAGCAATACACTTACATTAAAAAAAAAAAAGGCAATAACAATAAATCCACATGGGTTTTAGTGGCTTTTATGTTTTAATATGGAACTGTGCCCGAGATGCTGCTTTGTCAATAGGTTAAAATGAACTCTAACTGGGGAGAGCTAGTCTTATTCTAATACTACCTTACATGTGTATTTTTAATCATTATGTGAAAGTAGCTTGCTTTTTAAATAGATATTAAAATTTTTAGTTAAAATAACTGGTTGTATTCATGTCTATCTCTTTTAGCCTAGCAAAAGAAAGGTAGTTTTGAGGGCTGATGAGAAATTTCATGAAAATCCTGTGCTTTTTTGTACACTGACACAGAATCAGTTTGGATATTTTTACTGCCTTTGAGAATGCTTTATATAAGAAGTACAAAGAATGGCTGTATTTGTTGTCCACTTAAAAGCTACTCTATTTCTGAAAATGCAAATAGACTAAACAGCCATGTGTCTTGTATTCTTTTTACATCTTTAAGCATCTTGGCCTTACAATCTACAAACAGAATGGGCTTTGATGTTTACTACTCCTATTGCCTACTAACTCTGCACACTGAGTCAAATCACAATCATAAATACCTAAAAGTCAAACTGTGAAGTTTTGACTTAAGTTCTTGCCTGGAATATGTAGAGAACTTCGACTTTCACAGAATTAATTCTTGAAAGAATCATGTTTGTTTAATACAATTCTTACAGTTAATGAATTGTCTTCTATGATGGAAGATGGACGTTACCAGGTTCTTCTGGCAAAAATTTACAGCAAAATGGAGAAGACTGATGAAACAATAGCTTCATTACAACAGGTAAAGGGAGAAAACCCCATGAAAGCTTGCAATATCTTCATTTTTATCCCTTGTTTCACTTCTAACTTGGTTCCTAACTGTATCTTTGTGAATGAGAAAAATGGATACACGGTAGTGATAGACCGCCTGTGACTGGTGTGAAACAAAGAGCAAAAGTCATTAGAAAGTCTAAGGTTTTTGTGAGCAGTGTCGTCTGAATTTTGGATCAGGCTTCTGGGTACTACTGGAAGCCTGCATTCGTACTATGTATTCATTTGTGTGTGGAACATAGTTTTTCACACATTTTGCTAAAACTGTGGGGGCAGGTAGGTTACCTATCCTTAGCTCAGCACTGAACACCATTCATGAAACAACCTAGGATAGCTTTCAATGGCTACACGTCACTTTCTTGTAACCTTTGTGTTTTTAATAGCTATGATAAGCTCTGGTAATTCTAGAGTTGAGTATTACCCCTCAATGAGGCTTGAAAGAGCAAAGCTGGAAGCTAGAGATGATTTAATTCACGTTGAAGATGTATTCTCACAAATCTTGAGTAAGAGGTTGAATCTCTCTCTCTACGTTCTTCTCTTCCATTACACCTCCAGTCTGGTACAGAAACAGGAAGCCCTTGGTAGTGTCTTTTGAAAAGCAAGTAAAGTGAATTATACAGACAAATTAGATAATTGTACGTAAGTAAATAGTAATACCAGTATGATTTTACTAATCTGTTCTTAAACCCTTTTTCTTCCCTTATTTTCTTCCTTATAATGCACTCTTTCTTTCTCAAAGTTGTCATTTTTCCATTCTTCAGTAAAACTTCCCCCAAAGTAATTTAACTCTTGCTCTTTTGTTTATGTATTTGAGGCTTCTTTACCATATGGCACTTCTAGCTGCTGTTTTTTCTGCTGTTTTTATTATTGCCTTTAAAAATATCCTTTGTACCCATTTTACCCCTTTCTTCCATATTCATTTACACAAAAACACTTGTATTCTGATGGTTTCAGTAGAACTAACTGCTCAGTCTTGTTATTGCCTGTTGTTAAACAGCTTTCTTCCCTTGCATTTTCAGAGTGATGTTAGGAGTTCCTGGTGAATTCTACTGTGTTTAGATCCCCTTCCTGGTTGGGCAAAATGGTAGAGGGAAGAAGCAGTGCAGTACAGTTCTCTCCATTTTATCAACTTTTAAATGAGCGAAGCAGCTCTTCTGAGACTTGATTTAAATATTAAGATAGTTATAAAACTTCTTGAGCAGAAAGAGGGAGTCTCTTGTGTGGTAACTGGAGCGAGTAAAGGTTGAAATCAAAGAAAATTGATCAGGTATAATCACCAAGAGGACAGAAAAGGAAATAGCTTTGCCCAATGTTCTTTTGTGACATCTGCTATTAAGAGAGCTCTGTCTCCTATTTTCTGCTACAGTTTTCTTAATCATTCTAAATGAAGAATCTCAGAAAAATAAAATATGAAGTTTGCTTGAATTTTTGCTGACTTTTCTGTACTTAATGAGTTAAGTACATAGACTTTTTGAATTTGGGCTTTTGAAGTTTTGTTTGTATGCCATATCAGAAGCTTAATTTTAGAAAAAGACATGTAACACATGAATTGAATTCTTCTCATGTCGCAAGGCAGCTTGGAGACAAAAAGTTGTTAACAGGATAACATGGAGATAGAGAAGTTGTTCTAAGCAAGGCTACAATGCTTGTGTGCAAAAGCATTGCTTTTATGCTTAATAATGCAGCTTTGTTCAATGGTGGCCTTCATCATTTTTGTGGTTACTGCTTCATTAGCAATTATAAATTGGAACATAACCATTTAAATTGGGGAAGAAGTTAATTATAAAAGCAATGCACAGACATGGGGAAAAATTAGACCAATAAAAATGTTTCATCTTAATTCAAATCAGTGTATTTGATATAAATATTCCTTAGATGTAGTATTAAATTAACATAAAATTACCACCCTAGTGTTTAACATCGTCAACAAGATGGAATCCCAATGTATTTCTTCTAAAATAGTCAACTGTACGCCGATCTAAACCACTTACAAATCTTACCACTAGGTTGCTTTGCAGCGTTCTTAATATGAATTTGGGGGAGGCAAGGCATCTGAGGGAGTTGTGTGCGTGTGCATGCTTTTTAAAATGTAATTACATTATTTTAAAATAGCTTATCATATTGATTCCTTTGAAAAATGTTTACTGGTCATTTCTTATTCTTTTCCCCACACTAGGCTCGGGAATTGCAAGCCAGAATACTTAAACGGGCTCAGATAGAACAGCCAGATGTGGTTCCTGCACAGAAACAGTTAGCAGCTCAAATTTGTGCTGAGATTGCAAAGCATTGTACAGCCCAGCGAAACTATGAAAAAGCAATTAAATTTTACAAAGAAGCACTTGTTCACTGTGAAACCGATAAAAAGGTCAGTTCTCCCTCTGACAGTTTTGCATTGTTTTCATATCTAGCTATGCATTTTCATATTAACCACAGTGCAGCAGTATATTTGCAGTTGTTTTTGCTTTATAATGAAACCCTCAAAACTCTGTGTACATATTTGTGTTCTCTGCTTTGAACTTTCTCCCTTTCCTCCTAATTGCATAGGATAAAATAGTTGCATGTATTGCCAATTTCTGTCTATTTACATAAAATCCCAAATCGTGTAGTGGTTTGTATTAGTCTATATGGTGAGTCTGTCATCATGCACAAGAAGCTGTATGTGAGACTCTGTAAAGTGTTGCAGAGTAATAACAAATGCAATTAAGAAAACTGTTTCTGCTGGAATTTGTTTATATTCCAAAAGTAATCAGTGAATGTTAATGAGATATTTGCTTCTGTCAATGACATTGTAACTACTTGTATGTACATTTTTAAGAGAATTATTCTTACTGAAATATTTTAGTCTTCAGAGTAATACTATCTTGTACTTAATACTAATAACATCTGTCTTCAGTATACCTCTGGAATATCTGTCTGAAGAAAAGTTTTATCTGTTCTGTAGGTGAGGGAATCGAAGTTAATTTAGTTATTTGACCAAGAGTCAACAGGAAACAGTGGAGAAGGCTCTGCCTTTGGAAGCGAATTGTACCTCAGGCTCCAAAATCTCTGAGGTTTAATACTCATAGAACTGAACCAGCTTTCTTTAATCTTTGAATCACATGTGCTTATATGTTTTAATATACAGGCAATGTTGGAACTTGCACGTTTGTATCTTGCACAAGATGATACTGATGCCTGTCAACATCAGTGTTCCTTGTTGCTGAAGAACGACCAAGATAATGAAGCAGCAACGATGGTAATGTACCATTATACTAATTATGTATCGAAGTTTTTTTTTGAGGTCTTTGTGTCTACAATGTGATGGATTCATAAAATGTCTACAGCATCAAATTTCAGAAACATCAAAAAAATCTATTGCAACAAAACGTTTTTTTGTTTGTGCTGGATACTGATTCAATATTAAGCTTCTATCAATCTTATCACTTTATCTCAATGCAAAATGCACGCTTAATAGTATCAGTGGAGAGTGGTAGTTGTAAGATTGACTATGATGTGGCTTAATTCATGATATATTAAATTATCTAATGGTCAGGGAAGAAGTTGAATTTCCAGCACATCAATATTAAAGCAAACATCTAAAAAACCTGCCAGAAGGTAAGAACTGTGAACTTAAGGTGTTTTTATGTCCTTTTTGAATCCTGGTTAATAGCATTCCTATCTAACCTTTTTTAATCAACGGATTCTCTATACATGGTCTGTATACTTTCGGCTTATAAAACAGCTTAATAGACTGAGCAGCTTTCACTTTAACACATAAGGAGCGAAATGATTTTGGAATGGGAATAACTTATTCTGTCACATCAGGTAACAACTGGAATTTATTCTAGTATGGCTCAAGAATGCGGGTAAAAGCACTCTGAATACATTTTGTTCAATTTACTCTTCATTAGCTGTCTCTCAGCAGAAAGAAACTGAAATGAACTCTTGACTTTATTTGCGCTATGATCTTTCTTTTTCTCTAACTTGTAAGTTATTTGCTTTCCTATATGCTTAATATGAATTTCTGGGAAATAAAAATAAGGATGAAAGTATGTGAGTGAAAACAAAATATTTTTGAGAGGTATGTCAAAATGTTTTTTGTTTGTTCTTTCTACCTTAAGTGAGACATTGAGATGTGAGTCTGTACCTGCTCATTATCGTCCTGTGTCTGTGTAAGGTGTTTATTCCCCAAAGATTGAGGGGTGGGGATGGGAACCGGCACCGTACTTCTTGTGAAATTCCTGCAGCACTTTATAGTTTCAGCTCCCATTATAAAACAGAATCTGTTTTGTTTTCTCTAAATATGTCAATACTGTAGATGATGGCCGACCTCATGTTCAGGAAGCAAGACTATGAACAAGCTGTCTTTCATTTCCAGCAGCTCCTAGAACGCAAGCCAGGTGAATATTCAGTAGTGATATTTTCAATTCTTCGACACATAGTTCTAATGAGATACAGGCACAAATCTGAAAAAAAGAAAAAAAAACAAACTCATATGTTTAAAAAGAAATATGCTATTTAAAATGTAATGGATATTAAAAACTACCACTGTGTTTTTCTATTAATTTACATTGCTGCAGTGTGATCGTTTACCTCCAGCTAAATACAACTAGTGTTATTTACTTGGAACTGTAAAGTACTTTGTGCGATTGATATTTTAAAATAAAAACACATGTCTAGGATTTTATTTCTAGGTTAGTAGAAATTTTCTAGGTTAATAAAGAAAACAGCAGACAGGTATAAGGTTTTCAGTGGTTTGCAAATTATGACCAGAGATAGAGGTATTAAAATAATATAATGAATATAAAGCTTCGTAGTGGACTTTGAAAGAAGTTATAAGTACAGCAAATGTTTTTGAGTGTTCTTGAAAGTGAAGTACAGTTACACTCTTCTTTATGCAGTTTTTCTAGAAGTGTTGCAAGTATCACTTGATACCTTTTTTTCTTGTATCTGTGGTTATTATGTAATATGCCTTATGTATTGCACTGTCACATTTGTATGAAGAACAAGACAGGCTCTTCACTTCTAAATCTATTCATACAACAAATAGTTAAAATGATGTCCTGATTTATTTTTATATTTAGATAACTATGCAACCCTCTCACGTTTAATTGATCTGTTAAGAAGAGCTGGGAAGCTAGAAGAAGTCCCAAGATTTCTTTTAATGGCTGAAAAACATTCTTCCAGAACAAAGCTTGAACCAGGTTTTCACTACTGCAAAGGACTGTATCTTTGGTACTTGTGATTATAATTAAAATAAGGACAACTTGATGGTGTACTACTACGTATTTAAATTAACTTTCTTGTCATCTGTGTTATCATTCAGAGGTGCTTGTTATCTGTCAGAGGTGCTAATTATAGTGTGATAAATACTATAGCAGTACTTTGCTTAATTTCTTAGTTGGATTTTAGGAAAGGCTTCCTTGTCTCTTCTGAAATACTTTCCAATGAGCTCCTCTTTAAAGCAAAGCTATTTTATCTTGCATACGTCTTTCACATTTCCTGCTTGTTTAAAGGGATGTTCTTGCTGGTTCAATGATATAATACTGCTACTTTTCAAATTTTAGAATTTCTCATACTGTTTTTAGTTTGCAAAAACAAGCTTCTCTCAATAGTAGACATGCTTTTCAAAACTTGTATTATTAATGCATATAAGTATGAGATCTGTCTTCTAAATTGTTGGGATTCCTCTTGGGTTTTGGATGGGACTTGGGGCAGTAAACTTTACTTGCCTAGATTACAGTATTGTAATTTTCTGTCCAGGTATACAGGTGAACCAAATGATGCACTCCGGCATTTTAATAAAGCTCGGAAGGACAATGACTGGGGACAGAATGCAGTCTATAACATGATTGAAATTTGTTTGAACCCAGACAATGAAACTGTAGGTGGTGAAGTCTTTGAAAATCTAGATGCTGACATAAGGTAAGTGAACGAAGTATATGTTGCTTGGATTCTTCTGTCAACCCATCCACCCTGCCTCTCAATGATGTGTCTTAATCATCTAAATTGCTAGAATTTCGGAGCTCATCTAATGTTTTGAATACCTATTAGATTGTGAGACTAATCTGAACTGTGAAATAAATCATTGTCAGACAGAAAATATTGAGGATTTTATCTGGAACATTAGCCACTTGTAGCATTAAAGGCAAGTTGTAGATAGGTTGGAACAGCCATTGTTACAGAAGAGAATCAATGTAGAATGCTTGTATAACAAAGGCATGCGTTTAGTGTGGAATCTGTACTAACTCAATTTATTTGGTGTACAAAAATGTAGTTTTAGATATGAAGGTAAATATTTAAACTTTTTTTTACAAATACTTTCTTTCTGATAATAGCAATTCAACAGAGAAGCAGGAATCCGTGCAGTTGGCTGTAAGAACAGCAGAAAATCTTCTGAAGGAACTGAAGCCTCAGACCAGTCAGGGTCACATTCAGCTGCGAATCATGGAAAATTATTGTCTCATGGCAACCAAACAAAAATCAAATGTTGAACGAGCACTGAACACTTTTACTGAAATAGTAGTGGCAGAGGTTAGTAACCTCTCTCGTTTCCTCATTCATCTCCCTTACACTTATTATGGTTAATTAGTCACATAGTTTACATTCAGAAAGTGATGTCTTACTACTACTATTTTAAGATTTCTTTCCTATGAAAGAATATTTTAAAAGAAAACAATACACAAAAAACAATATAGTGAAATAACACTTAAGAACTTCTGTACTGGATTGCAAACTTACAGCTCAATTATATGCTAATAATGCTACTTGCTAAAATGTGAGTAGGCTTTTTGGTTTGAGTTCTTGGGTTTGTTTTTAAATTTCCAGTTGGTGTAGTTTAAACATGGCAGGCAGCTTAGCACCACACAGCCACTTACTCCCCCCACAGTGGGATGGGAGAATTAGAAAGGTAGAAGTGTGGGAACTCATGGGTTGAAACAAAGACAGTTCACTAGGTAAAGCAAAGCTGTCCATGCAAGCAAAGCAAAAGAAAATTCACTTGCTACTTTGTCAGCAGGCGGATGTTCATCTGTTTCCAGGAAAGCAGGACCCATCATGCATAACTGCTTTTTGCAGCAACTTCTCTGCAACAGTTAAAACATCTGTGTTAGTCACCACTATTTTCATTAAAAAAAAAAAAATCCAAATCATCTACAAGCCTCTGTGAAGAAAATTAACTCGGTCACAGCCAAAAGCACGATACCAGTCTTGGCCAGCAGCTTGTCTGATGACATAAGTACATATGGTACCTTCATTCTTTAAGCAAAAACAATTCAATAGAAGTGCCTTCAAGCACTTCACGGCAACTTAGCAGAATTTAGATTCTAGGGCAAGATAATGCATGTGCATAAAATCCATTCTTATGATCTGAGTCTTCATTATTTTATAGCTACTTGTATTCCTTAACTCTAGGATTAACAAAGAATACTGTCACTTTTCAATGGTTTTTTATTTAAACAAGTACAGACACATTTAGTCTATCAAAATGCCAAGAAATATCTAAGTTGCTACTAGTCACTTACTGTATACTACTACACTGTTCCACCCACTGTGGCTGAGCTGAGTATGATGGTCCTTTTCTTCTGTGTACGGCAGTTTGGAGAATCAGTGTCACTCTGCCTCCATTACTGGCTTCCCATTCCTGCTCAGAGTTGATCGTATGTTCAGTGAATATGCAGTGTTTGTCACATGGTGGCACAGTTCTGGCAGGAAGAATGCTCCGGTTGATTTAGTCTTCTCTCCAGATTTACATAAAATAGGTTTTAATCCCTTCAGAGTAAGAGAACTGAGCCAGTTCCATCTTGGGAAACTTCTAGGGAAGTACTCTTGCCTTGGCTATTACAGGGGAAAAAGTGATTACTGAATTCCATTTTGAAAGACTGTAACATGCTAGAAGGTTAAGCACTAGTGATTGTTGATACATACTAGGTGTGACTGTTGTGGGGTGTAGGGATGAGCTGATGATTATATGGAGGAAAGATTGGGGGGGAGGGTGTGCATTTTTTAGCTCACTATGGCAAGCCTATTTACAGCAGCACAACCCCACAAAGACATGTAGAGGCAGAATACCAAGGGCACCCAGTAGCGAGCCAAGAATGCAAAGAGGGGGAGAGAAACTTGTAAGCTAGCTGCTAATGGAATCATGTGTTCAGGATATGAAACCCATTCTAGGAAGGGCAAGACTTTAAAAGTCATGCTTCTTATTTTTTGCTTGAGGCTCTTGCACAGAATGGTGGCTTTTAAGAACCTTGTTTACTGAGTAGCTTTCCAATACAGGTAGTTTAGACTTGTAAGTCTAGGAGCTGTACACCTAGAAATAGGAATCTCAGTCCCTGTTACTGACATTCACAAATTTCTAAAAGTAGAAAATACTTGTATTGTAACTTCAAGTGAATTCAGTTTCATCAGAAGTATTTATTTGTATGTCAAAAATTAGTTGTATCAGAATGTTTA
The DNA here is from genome assembly GCF_964211835.1 of Anser anser. Classification (NCBI taxonomy): domain Eukaryota; kingdom Metazoa; phylum Chordata; class Aves; order Anseriformes; family Anatidae; genus Anser; species Anser anser. The sequence continues at coordinate 19,628,837 of NC_139726.1, read as the reverse complement.
TTGTTGAGATGAGGTATATGTGGATGCTTTCAATACTTCCTGAGCCTGGAGAAGGTTGTCGTGACCCCAGCCAGACTAACATTCAGCCTCTTAAATATTTAACCTAGTGCTTATTATTGTGATTAGTATTATAAGAATAACCACTGCTGTAAATGGAAAACATCTTTCTAAGATTGGATGTTCTATCTTTAGTTCCTGCAATTTATCTTTTATTTTAACTTTCCGGTACTGTATCAGAAAGGTATAAACACTTAGATTTTTCTTTTCTTTAAAGCAAAATCAAAAATCATTTAAGTAGTTACTATGCCTTTTTCTGCAGAAAGATCATATACCAGCACTCTTGGGAATGGCCACAGCCTACATGATTTTGAAACAGACTCCACGAGCCAGAAATCAGTTAAAACGGATTGCAAAAATGAACTGGAATCCCATTGATGCAGAGGAGTTTGAAAAGAGTTGGCTTCTGCTTGCAGATATATATATTCAGTCTTCAAAATATGATATGGCAGGTGAATTATTAAAACGATGCCTTCGTCATAACAGGGTAAGTGACTGCACATTAGAAATATTTTAATTCATGTAACTGTTTAGTTTTCCTTTGAAACATGGAACAGGCATGGCACAGGAACAGATCTTAGCTCTTGTGTTGTTTTCCTCATCTTTGCCTTTTTCCTGATCAAGCTGTTCTGTTTCATTTTCCTTCACCTGCGGCACATCCAGTAGTCTAGTTTCCTGTAGATATTATACTACAAGCTTGGGATACCGTTTATACTGTGCAGATTTGGTTTAGAAAAAAGAGCTCCAGGCATGGCTACACTGTTTGTTCCAGTATGCTCTGATTTGAAATCTCTTCATCGCTTTGGAAGCCTAACTAGAAAAGAGTGAAGTTAAACAAAGAATATACTTTATATATGAATATTTCTTTGCTCTGCCTTTGTAAATGAGGTATCTATCTTCATAAAAGCTATATTTATTCTCTTGAAATATTTAAGCTATGGGCAACATGACAATATTCGCTCTTTATAATATTTACAATGCAGTCCTATAGTAGTATTGTTTATTTTCATAACTTTTTTCTGCTTCATTTATTAAACAGAGTATTCCTTTATGAATTAGTTTAAATTTCATAGTAAAAATTTTTATGGAATTAAATTGATTTATATGTATGTTTAACAATAGCTTTGCTTATGTTTTCTTCTTGTGCTTAGTACTTTTACTGACTTAGTAACTGAAATGTAGCTACGGGGTTCCTGGAGGCACTAAGTATTTTTTTGAAGGAGTAGTTATATTGTCCTCTGATATCTATACTTGTCTCAGATTAATTTAGGATGTCACTCTGCAAAATTCCATATAACTGATTTGTATTGCAGATATTTTAAATCAGGACTATCTTGTCATCAAAGGTACTACAAGTATCACTTAAGCTTTCCAGTTGTACTGATTTGAAGTATTTAAGCAATTAAGGTGTAATTGCTTAAAGGTGTAACCTAAATAAAATCTTGAATGAATATTTATATTTTGCAGTCCTGTTGCAAGGCTTATGAATACATGGGCTACATAATGGAAAAGGAACAAGCATATAAAGATGCAGCAATAAATTATGAGATGGCCTGGAGATACGGAAACCAAACAAATCCAACAATAGGCATGTTTATGTAATGTATATGTATCATTTCAGGCAATATAGTAAGAATGAAAACACTACCGTTACCTGAAAGACTGTATTTCTTTCTGTAGAAAGAGTTACTGGTTTTCTTCACATAACTCGAGCTATTACTGCAGCTATTTAATGGTCTACTTCAGTCTTTAGAAAAGCCCCTATGGCAAGAGATGGAAGTTTTATGCTAACTAAGAAACTTCATTTTACAGATTTTAGTATGAGGTTTGGTCTGAAACTCTTAGGAAACTCATAGTTGGCTATTATATGCTGTCTGTAAGTACAGTATTCGTTTTGAATAATATATTTTTATAGTAATGCAATATGTACTAGCTGTAGTATTTTATACATTTTCTATTATCTGAGGGTGGTAGATCATTGACTTGTTTATTACTATTTTTTTTACAGGTTTTATATATATATGAATTAAGATTTCAAAAACTTTAAATGGCTTTAAATACTTATCTTAAAATTCAACATAAGCTAAAAACTTGAGATAGTACTCAACCTCTAGTTGGGGTGGTTAATTGAAGTCTAAGCTAGACTGCTACACTTGTAGACTATTTCATATAGGAAGCCCTTTATAAAACTTAAATGTTTAAAAATCTCATTTTGTTTTTCTATCTTTGGGGAAAATACCTTTTATCTGGAAAATATCAGCCTGATGTGTTGCTATGGGACTTAACTATTCCAGTATGACTGGACTTTATCTGTGGTCTGCTGACAGTGGAACCGAATAGCATTTTAATTTCCCAGTTTGTTTTTGGTATCATGACTTTTTGCCCTTTAATAATGGAATTCTTTATTTTCTTAATAAAGAACATGGCAGGTCACACTGAGAAACCCTGTAGGGTACCACATTAATTGAAGGAAGACAGCCATTATGTGTATTCTGTAGAAAAAACATGCTCTCCAAAATGTCTCCTTTTGATTCCAACCGAGCTATTTATCAGTGTGTAAAGGAAATTCCTCTACTATTTAAAGTGACTTTCAGTAGAAATCTTGATATTTACAGGCTTACATGAGAGAATATTTGAAAACAAATATATGAGCTATAGAAACTTACGGTGATAAAAATATGCTTTAATGTGATATTTTACTTATTTAATATGGAAACTGAAATTGTCACCTTCTTTCCCCTTACACTTACAGGCTACAAGTTGGCTTTCAATTACCTGAAAGGAAAGAGATATGTTGATGCAATCACTGTTTGTCATAAGGTAGAATTTGTGCTTAATGCTCTCTCTGCTGTAGCTAACTTGTTTTACATAATGATCCTTTTTTGTTTACTTTAAGATTTCTAAAATAGCTTAATATCATCAGAGAAAGACACTTTAAGTATCCTCTACATAACCAATCTGCTTTATCCAGAGCTCCCTGGCCATCAGGTAAATGAGAGATGTAGTGGTTGGCTATCAAATGTGAAGGCATATTTAAGTGGCAGTTGTTTTTTTTTGGTTCTGTGGTTGCTGCTTGTAAGTTCATACAGAATTGTAGCTGAAGGTAATAATAAAACGTTAATACTGGAAGACATTGTTAGAAAGTAAATTCCTTTGTGTGGTCCAAACACGCATACACTAGATGCAAAATAATAAAGGGCTGTAATTTTAGAGCCAGAGTGAACATTGATATAACTATTAGTATTAATAACGAAATTATATCTTCTGCTTGGAGGAGAAATGAAGAGAACTAGAAATGATAAATTAAATGGAAGGATAAGGGAGAGGAGGGAATTGGAAGGCAAGAAGATGAAGTGGATAGGGTATAGTAAGAGCCTGAGGGAGTGAAAACAAAATCAGTTTATCACTGCAGAGAAAGTATTCTTGCAACCTTGGAAATGTCTCTGGAGGCTGCTGTTCTTAATACACGCATTCCAAACCACCTAGAGGCTTTAGCCCTTGACCCTTGCATTTTTCCCACTAAGGTCACAGGGTAGCATGAAAGGGAAACAGCATCTCTTTGGTAAAGTTGTTCTTGACCTCTGTGTGTGGTAGTCTGTAGCTACAGATATTTGTGTTCTTACATGAAACTTCTCATATTATTGACAGTTTTAGAATGTGTAAGCTCAGTGATGAGGGGGATAACTACCCCAGTATTCTTTCCTTTCAGACAACTGTTATGTTGTGGTTTTTTTGTCTTTTGACAGGTGCTTGAAGCACATCCAAACTATCCGAAGATCAGAAAGGAAATACTTGACAAGGCCCGTGCATCATTAAGAACATGACTTAAAAAATTCAAAGCTCATCAACTTGTTTGTTTAATCTGACTTTGGAAACTATTGCTATGACAGTGACCATATCAGCACAAATTTATTGTGAATATGGAATTCAATTTCTGTGAATATGGAATACAGTTACATTGCATTAGAAATCTGGTTTATTTCCAAGAAAAATCTGCAGCCCTGAAAGGAACTGTAGTTACTCAGCAGAGAATACTGCCTATGTGTATGGTATATGAAGCGTCATCTGAAAATAAAAAATAACAAAAGTAAGGGCCACAAACATCTCTGTAAAATACTGCTGGAAGTATATTTTGGATAACAACTCCACAACTTGGACACTAGTGATTTACTTCCTTATTACCCATCTACTTCTCAAAAGTGAACATGCACTCCACACTGTGGAGTACAAGTTATATATATACACTATACTGCAAGTAATCTATACTGCTGTGTGTTTTAAAGAAAAGAGTAAACATAATAAGATAATACTTGTATGAATACAAGGGTGTACGGTAGTTTCTTTTCAGAGAAACGGTACGTAGGAGATAGTGCACTCATTCTTTTGAGTTCCAGCATTTAAAAAAGTTTTAAAGAATGTAATTCTGTATTCTTTTGTCCTTTTGAAATAGCACTCAAAACAACAGCCTGTCCTAACCTAGCGCAGGATTTCTGTCTTTGCTTATTGTTGAGATGCTGGATCTTGGTTTAAGTAATCTGTTCATTCAAAATTTCTAAAATATGCTTTTATTTTTACGTATACTGTAAATACACTTGAGTTTTTCAAGATTAAAGTAATTGTATACATTGTTCTCAAACTTCGATTTTTCATGAAATTGTAATATTTAAAAATAAGATTTTATATAAATATTCGGTAAAGGCTTTTAAAGACTATGCAAGTCCTCTACACAGTATTTATTCTTTACTCATGCTGTTATCAACCTGTCTGTCAGATTTCCACGGAGAAAAATATTTGTTATTTTTAACTTGGAGTGTTTAGTCTTTCAATATTATATGTGTAGACAGTACAGTCATATGTGCAGAAGTTAATGATATGTGCAGAAGTTAATGCTTGTTTCACTTTTTTCCAAAAAGCAGCTTTGTGGCTTTGTTTTGATTACATGGGATTGTGGTCTCTTTGTGTATGTAACATACCTGTGGCTCTTTAAGGGATCAACAGCAAGGTGTGAATGACATTTTGTCAGTCATGACTGACTCTTGTCAGTAATGCAGAATTTCTTCAAAAACATGCCAAACAAAAAACAGCGGTGCACTGTGGTATGTGTTTTTCAAACATACCTTGGTTATATGTATTTGACTAGAAAAATATTTTGGCATGAAGAAAAATCTTAAAACTAGTACTAAAATATCTTAATTTTGTTTTCTGATTAAGTAATTTTAGCTTTCCATGTTGACATTATGTAAAATCACTTTTTCTGGGGGTGAGGTGGTGGTCTTTTTTTTTTCTGATAACTCACTGTTAGGCTACACAAGGAACTGTTTAAAATCATATCTAATCTCACCTATCAGTAACTGGGTGCTGTATCTTGGATAACTTACTGCCTTGTTTCCTAAGTAGATTGACATGTATCACTTAAGCAGTGATGCTGCCTGCTGGAGGTTTCTAGGTTCTGCATTCAAATAACTTCTGAGTTGTTGATCAGCTAAACTAAAATTAATGGAAACTTTCAGGTGCAGGTGTGTAACATTTCTGCAAGCTTTGTGTGAAAGATGGAGTTAAGTGGCCTTTCCTTCACCAGGTAACCTTGAAACTTTATGCTATTGACTTACCCCTTCTGTACAATACAGCCACAACAAAGGAGGGGGAAAAAATAGGAGACTGGGGGGGGGGGGGGGAATAGGACTGATGATTTGGGAATTAAATGAGGAACATGGAAAGAACTGGAAAATGCTGAGGCGGGAGGGTGAATTTTAAGGAAGCTGGGCTGTGGGGATCAGTAGACTGTGAATCCTTAATCTGCTGGATTTTTTTCCTCCACTGCTAAAATTACAAAGGCCTGTTTCAAGGCAGTTTCTAATAAAACAGCATTTCTTTATCCGCAGCCTTTTCTGTACTGGATCAGTGTTTCTGCTTGCTCTGTAGCACTGGAATAACACAGCTCAAGTTTAGAATAAAATAGGTGCTTTTATGTCAAAACGTGCAAGATGTGTTCAAAATTGGTGAAACTAAATTGCATCTACACCTCCTTTCTTTTACTGTGAGCATAAGTTGCACATTGCCTTTTCATAAGTTAGTTAACAGTAGGCCATGATGACGATGTATCCTCATTTTGGCTAGGATAGTGTTAATTTTCTTCCTAGTAGCTGGTATGGTGCTGTGTTTTGGATTTAAGGATGAAAATATCATTGGTAGCACGCTGTTTTAGTTTTTGCAGAGCAGTGCTTACACAGAGCCAGGGACTCTCAGCTTCTCATGCTGCCCTGCCAGCGAGGGCCTGGGGGTGCACCAGGAGCTGAGAGGGGACACAGCAAGGACAGGTGACCCAAAATGTCAGAAGGGATGTCCCACACCATCGGTGTTGTGCTGAACAATAAAACTGAGGGGAGTTGGTCAGGGAGGGGCTGGGCATTGGTCAGTGGGTGGTGAGCAATTGCATTGTGCGTCACTTGTTTTATATATTCTATTATAATAATTATTTTCCCTTGCTTTTCTGTCTTATTAGATTGCTTTAATCTCAACCCACAAGTTTCACCTTCTTCTCTTATCTCCCCAGTCCCACAGGAGGGAGGGGTGGGGGGGAAGCAAGTGAATGGCCAAGTGGTGCTTAGCTGCCTGCCGGGTTAAACCACAACAATGTGATACAGAAATTAGCTGATAGAAATTAATCTGAGACTTGAAGGTTTTCCTTGCTAATTTACGGTGGAGAATTTTATTGATAGAGCATGGAAGTAAAAGATTTGTGGAGTCTATTAGGCATCTTGAACACATCTAGCCACTCATGTTTTCTTATGGATGAAGTCTTTAAAATAAGAGTGCAATTGAGGCACATCTTTAGATTTCAATTAAAAAAGAAGCAGTGGTTGCAAGTTAATCCTTCAGAGAAAATCTGGCTTTAATATAATATTCCCAGAAGAAATAAATGGCCTTTCCATTACCCTTTTGGTTTGTATAAGCCACTTTAAGATATTCTGACCTTACTAAATATTTTTTTACTTTCAGTGCAGAAGAAGTGGCTTCGTTTCATTTCTTTGCTCCAGCTAATTAACAGTGTTAATTTCAGTGTCTGCTTTTACAGTTCCTTATTTTAGGATGCATGTCCTAGTAGATTTTTTTCAGTCCCTTTCTTAATAAATGGCTTTGAATGGAAGAGGCTCCTGGAGGATGAGAGGGAGGATGGAGGGGAGTCAGTAATGCTGATTTCAAAGAGCTGCAGTCTTCAGTACGTCGTTGCTTAGCAACCCATCTTCCACTTCTGCCTGTGAATAAAAGAGGAGAGCAAAGCTGTGGTTTCTGTTGATTCATTCATTGAAACTGGGAACCTAAGCATCCTGTAGCTATAGCAACATAAGCCATAGGTGTCGCTTCCTCTCCTTTCTTGACCCCTTTTCCCTGCAGGTACAGAATGCCTGGAGTATCTTCTAGAGGATCTGTAAACACTTTTTTTTGGTGATACTTTTATCTTAATTTCCTAATTTCCTACTCTTTTTTCAGATTTGTACCAATACTAGAAAGATGATCTAAAAATAAAGTAAAATAATTAATTTCATTAGTTAAAATAACTAAATTAGATTCTTACAGGGGAAAAAAGTAATATTCAGGTTCTTTCCCCTTTTTCAGACTAGGTTTAACTGTCTTGAGTCATGTCTGAAATGTGGCTACAGCAATTTCTAGAAAGGCTCACAAATCAGGAAACTCTGGTTTAGCAACCTCAACCTTTATCTTAGAAGTCATTAGATGAGTGAGTAGCTTTACAAACATCCCAGTTTAAACAGAGGTTGTATTATTGGGGAACTTGTTGAAATTGTTCTGAAGGAATTGTCTTTGAAAGTGATCCAGGAGCCAGCATTCCAGTGTAGTCTTGATGCTGGCAGTGGAGTACTGGCTCTTAGGGAGCTGGTCGTAAAGAACTCGTGAGCTGCTGTGTTCTGTGCATGAAGATGAGCAGGAAAAAAAGGAAAAATCACTAGCAAGTTCATCTGCTTGCTACTACACCACCTATTAAAGTAAGATCACTGGTTTGTCCATTTACAGTCCTTGCAATGATGGTTCTGATCTCTGGCTTCATTTACTCTGTAGTTTTACCTCTTGCTTAATTTTCAGTGAAACTGACTTTTTGAAATATCAATCTGCTTTAAAATGCTTACTCGAAATATGTGATTTTTTTTTTTTCCTCTACTAGAACTTGTGGTTTGGTAATTATGTGAGATGGTACCTGCTAAAAGAGGAGCGGAGGGAATGATCTAGACCTTGTTCTGAAGTGTCATGCTTTAAAGGTGTAAGTATTCCTATCACTGCAGGCTTTATTTTAGAAAATGGCAGATCTTGAAGTCTTTCTAACACTAGAAATTTGCCTTACGTGAATTTGAGGCTACAAGAAGTTGAATGTTGGCTGTGCTGTATTTGCTACACTTGATGCTTAAACATGCAAAGGTAGGAGGGAGGGTTGTGTGCTAGCACTACCCCAACACATTAACTATGGAGGAAATCTGTGGTGGATAAACTGTTCCTGGAAAGAAGAATTAGTCATAAAATATTGGCATTGCCCTGGGTGGCGGTGCTGCCTGTACACCGCCTGCCACCTCACCACATGTTTGCAGAGCCCCTGGGCAAACTGCAAGGAGTCAGCTCCGAAATGCTGGCCTGAGCCTGCGAGCGTGCTGCTCCGTGATCACTAACTGCGGGTACGGTAAGCGAGGTGGGGAATAAACTCTTCGGTGTCAAAGAGATAGGGAAGTCTGTCGCTGCGTGAAGCCGGGCGATGTGCGGGAAGGCAGCGCCGTGTGAGGCGTCCCTGCCCTGCCCGCAGCCCGCCGCGCTCTTTCCTAGCAACGTCAGCGCCTGGTCAAGCGAGCCGGGGGCGCGGGGAGGCGGGGGCGCGGGGCGCAGCCTGCACCCTGCACCTGGCAGCCCGCCTGCAAGCGCCACTGCCCGCGCGCACCGCGGGGCCGCTCCCGCTTCCCGCCCGGCCGCGGCCTCGCGCACCTGGCCGCCAGGTGAGGGCGGGCGCCGCGCAGGCGCAGGGCCGGCCGCACGCGCGCACCTGGCGGGCGCCGAGCGGAAGCCGTTGCCGGCGCTGTTGCCGCCGTTGCCGCCGCCCGCCCGGCTTCAGCCCCCCTCAGGCCGCGGCCGGGCGCCGCGCTCCCCTCCGCCGTCCCGCCGCCGGAGCCAGGTGAGCGGGGGCAGCACGAGTTTGGGGGGGGGACGACGACGACGACTCCCTCCGGTCCCGGTGTATCGGGGGGTCCGGCCCCGCGTGTCCCCGCCGTGGGGAAGCGCGGAGGGGGCGAGGAGAGCGGACGGGCGCCGCCGCGGGGCGCACGGGGCTGGGGACGCCCGGCGCTGCCCGCGGGAGGTGCCCGCTGCCACGTCCCGCTCCCGGCCCGGCGGGGGGCTGCGGGGCTGCCCCGTCCCGCCGCAGCCAGCCCAGCCCAGCCCCGCTGCCCGGCGGGAGGCGGCGGCGCCCGCGGATGGTGTGTTGCTTTTGGAGAGCTGACAAGGGAAGCGAATCGTAACGCGAATAACCCAACTTTCGGCCGTCCTTAACTTTCTGTGAGGGCGCTCACATATCGAGGAGTCTTCGTTAGACGTTTGAATAGGTCAAATAAAAAACGTCTTGCTGGAAATATTAATCTTTTGTATTTATCCTAGTAATGTTTTACGTGTTAGTCTTCTGTCACAAAACTGCACCTTTTGTCTGATAAACGATAAGCAGTCGCGATCTGTTCAGCCTTGAGGAGAGCCGGTGCCCCGCTGCAGAGCTGAGGCGGAGGCGAAGCCGCAGCCCGTGGGCACAGCCAGCATACGGCGTACAGTTCCTTTTTTCAGCCAGTTTGCCCTCTGGCTTGGTCAGCTTGGCATCTGCTACTGTCATTGCGAGGCCTCTCAATAACAAAGCAAAGTAAAAATTAAGTTAGTTACAGAGAGCCAGACTTACTATTTCTGTTGTGCTGCGGGGAGGAGTAGAGCAGCTTTCCTCCTCCTCGTAACTGCTGTTGCTATTTAACCTTGCCCTGGTTTTGGGTGGGGCAATACCGGCCACAGCCTGGATATCTTGACTGCTGTCAAAATAGAAACAGGATATAATTGCCCTTTTTGTGACACAGCCCCAGAATCTGTGGTCCTTGGTGTCTGACTGCATTGCTTTGAGACATTCCTTTGCATGAATGTGTTGCCTGGCCTATCTGTTCAGTGAGCTGATGCCTAGCGCAGGGCTTTCCCTTATTTTGGGGCCAAGTTAGAGAAACATGTTTGAATGTGAATTGCTGATCAGGTGCCACCCAGTTTCTCCCACGAGTGAGTTTCTCTCACGAGTTTCTCCTCCTCATCTGCTCATTTCTGTGCTTATGTTCTAGAAGATGGGAAAGGGCTTCAAGTTTCCAGACTGTGAAGTGCTAGATTTCATGTAAAATGCAACTTTATTTGTTTGCCCGACTATTTTCTGTCTGATTTTCCAAAGGTTTGCTGATATCATGTGCTGTAGGTTATAGTTCTGCTTATAAACAGAGAAATCATGTCACAAAACTACTTACTAATGAAGTTGCATAGTCAAATCACTGTTTGGTTTAGTTTTGTTATGTAAATTTATTCAGCAGTGACACACAGAGCCAGTCACGTGGGGACAGGAGGAAAGAGAAGACACCTTTGGAAGGTTCTGACAAAGATCAGTTTAGCAGCAATTGACCCAGGAAACCTCATTAATTTTTTTTTTTTTTAAAAAAGACAACTTGCTTTGCCTTACACTTATGCTTTAAACAACTTTAAATTCTAAGGCCAATTAGAGAGTAAAACTGTGACTTCAGGCCATGTACTGAATGCTCAGATGCTCTCTTCCATAATGATCACTGAGATGGATTGCCTCCAGTCTTTGCTAGAAAAATCTATGCCCTTAGACTTTCTAAAACAAAGAATGGAGAATTGAATATGTTCAGTGTTCCTCTTAGAGCTTCCTTTTTTCAGGAGCAGAACAAGATTTCCACAGTCTGAGCTTCAGAGAATGTATACGAAGAAACAGTATCTGGGGTTTGCCAATCTCTAGTCCTTTAGGAGCACATGCCCTGTCTAGGAGAGTAACCCGCAGCAATATTTTAGTGGAACAGGCAGGCAAGTATCTTCTGCAAGTGCAGAGACAGAAACTGACCAAATGATTGTTTCTCCTTTTTAGGTGAAGCTTTAATCCTTAAGTTCTGTATGTTTCATTTTGTAAACTATTTGTATTTAAGACGGATACAAATATTATCATGAGCAGTAGTATAGTTTGGTAAACTTTAGCAACTCTTTTCGTTTTCCCCAAGTTCTGAAGAGCTTTTGTTCTTGATTGTATGGGAAGCCTCAGTATTCCATATTCAGCAAAGCCTGTATGAAAAATTCACTTCAAATTTGACATTTCTTAGTCTTGAGGTAGTAATGAGAGTGGATGTTCTTCTGGAATGTACTTCTGGGAAGCGGGCGCAGTTTTGTTTAGTGATTTTTATTTAATTATTTGGTAGGAAAATCTCAATTTGCATGGTAGTGGTAGAAGAAAATATCACTTTCCAAAATTATTATTTCAGTAGCTAATAACTTAGTAGCACCTGTGTTGGTATTCGTGCACAAAAAGACAAAAAGCCTTGTCTAGAATCTTAGATTCAGCTACATTGGTGGTGGCAATAGGACTTCTTACTAGTCCAGCAAATACAGCTGGGTATCTTTAACAGACTTTTGCTATTCTGGTGAGAACGGCTGATCATCAGGGTCAGGTCTTTTTTTCCTCAAGAATTTGATCCATGTTTCCTCTTCCCACACCTGCTTTCTGATTGGGGAACGTTAAGGTCTTGGTGAAGGGACTGCATACTTGGATACGAGAAAATAGAGATATGTTTTTAATGAGGCTGTGATGTTGGAGTTAGGAATTAGCTTAAGGGTGAACCTAAGTTGTATAAAAAAATGTGATTGAAATCATCCATAAGGCTTAAATAACTATTTTTTAAAAGTATATTTTAAGTTCCATAAACAACATTCTCAGGAAACAGAACCCTATTTAGCATAAAAGAAAAGTACATTTTCAAGCAACTTTATTAAAAAAAAAAAAAACTAAGGTCAAATATATTGTTGTTCAGTTTTATTCAGACCAAGCTAACTTCAGTCAGACTTGTCTACATGTTGGCTACCGGAGTGAGGTTTTCTTGTAAGCCAGGGTGTTTGCAGACAGTCTGACATCACAGTTAGTGGGTGGCATAATGTAACATAGACTGTGTATTGAATTCGTGCGCTACCCATGTGATGTGGTTTGAAGTAGTATGGCAGCTGCTTTTCAGCACTTTCTAGAAGACTTGTAGTGCATATAAGTTTTCTGGTTATTTTGTTTAAAAACAAAAGCAAACAAACAAAAACCCTTCCCTGAAATAAAACTTCTGGTGTTTAGGGCTAATTATTTCAAAGTGCTGCAAAAATGCAGGCTGCTATTAGTGGAAATAACTCTAATGAATAGCATATTAAATACTTTGCTGAACAGTCACCTCAGGGAATTTAATTGTACCACATATTTCTTCAGCATGTCCTGGAGGATGGAACAGTAGCTTCGTCTGTGCTTACCGATGTTGCTATGCCATAAAAATGTGTGAGGTGTTTGTGGGGAATAGAGATTGCATTTCTGACTGCAAAATTTATCCTGGTTAAAAACCATAGAAAAGACACAGCTTTCATGACAGAAGTTGTTTGGATAATGTAGTCTGTGTTCTGGAAAATGGTACTGTTTTGTATGATAAATAGCTTTTCTCTTAATATCAAGCACTATCCCTTTAAGATATTTCGTCAATAAAATTACGAGCAGAATTTGTCCATATTGAAGAGTATGGGCATTTGTAGCAAAGGAGCCCGTGTTTGTCCATTTCACTGCTGCACCTACTATCCCAAGGCTATTACTTGACCCTTTCTTCCCAAAACAGCCTCTGAAGCACCACTTGCACGATTTCTGTGCACGGCATGCTGCCACATATGCTACTGGCATGTATGAATCCACATTAAAAGGCTAAGTTGTGTTGCTCTACTTGCACAGCCCACTTACATGAATTGTCATTTCATTTCTGGGGGCAGACACATTTCACCTGTGTGCTATGGCAGTCGTTATGTGTGAGCAGGCAGTATAGATGTCTCCAATACAAGAAAATACATTGTCAAAGATAAAAATTAATATAGTTACACAGAAAACTAAATGATGAGTAAATTGCTATATATATTCTTGTTTGCTTGTTAGCTGTACTTACTATAGTCTTTAATGACACGTCTAAAGACAGATGTATGCAAAACACAGTGTAAGAAATTTTCCTGATGAATTATAGATTTTGTTTATTTTGCTTTACAAATATATGTTCACTATTTTGCTGTGTTGATTGTGGTGTCCTAAGGATTTTCATATGCTCAAGTTTTAAAGGAAATAACTCCAAATAAAATTAAAAGCAAATTGGTTTAATTTTTTGGTAAAATGTACCTATGCACTTCAAATGTTTTCTGAAGGATAGGTTACTGTGCCACCATCAAAGCCAGCAGCAGATTTTATTCGTCTGAAGTATGTGCTAAAATCTACATAAGTAATGTTTGGTATCATCTAGTCCATGATGTTTGGAAATGATATATGGCTATGATGTTTGGAAACAAACAAGAACAACCTTATGCTCCCCTCCCTACATGTTTATATGATAGATTATGACTAAATGGCTGCATGTGAAATAAGGAAGTTGCCAGGTGTCTTATACATATATTTGAGGTACTTTATATTACGCATATGTGTATATATAAAAGCTTTCTTTTTCTATTTGAAGAAAATGTATGTATATCGCTTGTTGGAATCCTAAGCTTTAAGACTTACTGATATTGCATGTGCTTATGCCTGGTGCACTGAGAAACAATAATGTGATTTTTTTTTAATATAGTGTTATGAAAACATTCATGGTTAACAGGTTGCAGAAGCTGCAGACTCATGCTGAGGCTGTGGTTATTTAGCAACAGTGGTTTTACAAGTTACAATCTCCTTGGCGGGTGCTGAACTGTACATATGCTTCGTGATTTGCATTATGTAGTGGGCTTATGTGGCAAGGTTTTGGTAGCTGCAGGGGTGGCCTCTGTGAGAAGAGGTGAGGGGCTGCCCTGTGCTGGACCCAGCTGGCTCCAGCCGGCTCCAAAATGGGCCCACTGCTGGCCGAAGCTGAGCCAATCAGTACAGCAGGTGGTGCCTCTGTGATGGCATATTTAGGAAAGGGTAAAAAAAAAAAAAATGAAAAAGCTATGCAGCAGCTGTGAGAGAGAGGAGTGAGAAAAATGTGAGAAAAAGAGCTCTGCTGACCAAGGTCAGTGAAGAGGGAGGGGAGGAGGTGCTCCAGGCACCAGTACAGAGGCTCTCCTGCAGCCTGTGGAGAAGACCGTGGCTTGAAAGACTATGCAGACATTGGTCACGGCTACCACGGGATCGTGAGGGGAAAGTCCTGTGTAATGAACTTCATTTCCTCATACGACAAGGTTGCCCACCTAGTTAACCAAGGGAAACCAGTTGGTGTAATCTTTTTGTATTTGAGCAAAGCTTTCAATGTTGTTTCTTACAGCATCTTTCTGGATGAAATGTCCAGCAAACAGCTAGATAAATACGGAACACAATGGGTGGACAACTGGCTGATGGGTCGGTCTCCGGGGGCTGCGGTAAATGGGGTTACATCAAACTAGTGGCCAGTCACTAGTGGGGTTCCACAGGGTTACATTTTAGGGTCAATTCTCTTTAATGTTTTCATAAATGACCTGGATGCAGGACTCAAAGGTATACTAAGTGACTTTGCAGATAACACTAAATTAGGAGGAGCTGTTGACTCCCTGAAGGGCAGATACAGAGAGATTTTGACAAATTAGAGGGCTGGGCAATCAGCAGCCACATGAATTTCAACAATAGCAAGTACCAGATTGTGCACCTGGGACAGGGTAACCCTGGCTGTACGTACAGACTGGGGGATGAGAGGCCTAAGAGCAACTCTGTGGAAAGGGATCTGGAGGTTCTGGTGAACAGCAAGCTGAATGGTCAGCAGCGTGCCCTGGCAGCCAGAAGGGCCACCTGTACCCTGGGGTGCATCACACAGCACTGCTAGCTGGTTGAGGGAAGGGAACTATTAAACAGTGTCCAAAGGAGGGCAACAAAGATGGTGAAGGATCTAGAGGGGAAGACATATGAGAACTGGCTTAAAGTCACTCAGTTTGTTCGTCCCAGAGCAGAGCAGGCTGAGGGGAGGCCTCATGGCGGCCTGCAGCTCCCTCACGAGGGGAGCGGAGGGGCAGGCGCTGAGCTCTGCTCTCTGGGGACAGCGACAGGACCCGAGGGAACGGCATGGAGCTGGGACAGGGGAGGGTCAGGCTGGGGGTTAGGGAAAGGTTCTGCACCCAGAGGGTGGTCGGGCACTGGGACAGGCTCCCCAGGGCAGTGGTCACACTTAGGAACTGACTGTGATCCATATTATCCCTTAGCTGCTTGAGTGGAGAGGAGATAAAAGAATCAGGAATGAAGAAGTGAAGTTGAGCTTGGGAAGAAGCAGGTTGGGGGCCGGGGAAGGTGTTTTTAGTTTTGTCTTTGTTTCTGACTGTCCTAGTCTATTTTTAATTGGCAATAAATTAATCTTCCCTGAATCTGTTTTGCCTGTGATGGTAATTGTCTAGTGATCTTTCTGTCCTTATCTTAACCCACAAGCTTTTCCATCTTATTTTCATCCCCCTGTCCTGCTGAGGAGAGGGAGTGAGAGAGCAGCTGGATGGGCATCCGGCAGGTTGGTAAGTTGGTTACAATCCTTCCCCAAGAAAGAAAGAAAAAGTTTTTATTCTTATATTTACTGTATACGGGCATCAGTATAGCACAAGGTTATCAGTACTAAAGAAAATTGGGAAAATAATGTTTGAGACAGAAGTGCACTGGATTTAATTTTTTGGGGGGTGAGGGAGAAATTTGTGAGCCTTTTGAAGGGTTTTTTTGGTATGTTTTAGTATCTACGTGGGGATGCTATAATAGCATTATAAATCGTTCCACTCCTCTGTGTTTTTAGAACAATAGTTCTATGGTAAAACTACTGTGGTTTGAAAATATGGGTTTATTTCAAAAGCTGACATAAGCTTTGAAATAAACTGTAATATGAACAACTTTGGATGCCTAACCCTGCAAATTCTTGAGGGAAACTGAGTGATGTCTTTTTCTGTTTTCTACAAGTTATATCTCTTCCTGAGAATATATTATTCTAATTAAAAATGCTGAATATAGTTCTGTTTTAAATGATGAAATAAATAAAATAAAAAATAACTTTTCTATTTATTTATTTATTTTTGAGGTTCTGTGGTCAGTAGTTAACAAGCAGTAATTAACTATGACTTTTGCCTGGTTGCTGCTTAGTTCACATTGCAACTTATCCAAAAATAAATCCGTGCTTTGAATTCAGGCTGGTTGCTATTTTTAATCTTTCTTTTAAACTGCCAATTTTGCAGAGAGAATTCAAATCACTTGGATGCTGGTAGCCCTGAAATGTTTTTCATAGTTTTTCATCTTTGAAAGCCACTGAGTAATTGCCTGTCTGTAAAAAAGAATTTAGTTCCTGAAAAAGGAGAACTCTGACATATTCTCTTGATGAGTTGCACCAGAATATGCCAGAAAGTGCAGTACAAGTGAATGAAAAAATATATAGATTGACTGCTTGGTACTCAGCCGAAATTAACCTACTACCGATTACCTGTATTAAGTCTGCATTTAACATGTATACTGATAACAAAATGAATCTTAATTAATTAAATTTTTTTTCCACTTGGCAGTCTGGTTACTTAAGTCTGATCTTGAAATAAAAATGTTTTTCAAAATATTGGAAATTTCAAAACTGTAGAAATAAATGGTTTGTGAAGTCCTTTCTGTCTTTATTGTTCACTTTTCACATGGATCTTTCTGCATAGAACTTGAACTCACCATGCTGATTGCATGTTTTCCTTCTATCCCATCATTGACCTAGAATTTCATCCTTAAAATTCCTTAATTTTCAAAATTTGGAATAAATTTAATGTGAAGTAGTGACTTTGTCTAGAAATAGTGATTTATTCCTACTGGAATGCCTGCTTTCTGATTCTTCTGTCTGAAGTATGTTTAAAAAAATGGGGAAAGCACATCTTGGGTATTTTAAAGATAGGTAAAGCTTATCTTTAAGTGATGGACATATGGTGTTTGACAGTTGGGAGTTGTGAACTAATTCCTGCCCATTGCTTTGTTGTAGTTTTACATTGTTGTATATACTAGATGTCTAACTTGATACTTTTTATTTTATTTCACAGGTATTATATTTTCAAGAAATGGTGTGACCTATTCAGTATTAAAGAACATCATTCACAAGAAAACGTTTGTTTTGTGACAAACTTTTTAAACTAGAATGGCTTTGAAAAAAATGCCTAAACTATTCAAGAAATTATTTTTTCACTGGAAACTTTGGAAATTTAGCATTATTGTGTTTTTCTTTCTGGTATTTTTATTTTTATTACAAAGAGAAGTGGGCATTCAAGATTTTAAAGGTGAAGGAGGGATTGAGCCAATTGTCAGAAAGAAAAGTCATGTATTAGGTCTTGTGCTAAATGCTATGAACAATATCAATGGTGCAAAGCCAAAAATGCAGATAAAAGCACCTGTTCGGCAAACTAAAGTTCCTGGAGAGAAACACTGTTTGCCAGGACACTATACTGCAATGGAACTAAAACCCTTTCTAGATCGACCTCTTCAAGATCCTAATGCTCCTGGAGCTTCTGGTAAAGCATTCAAAACCATCAACTTAAATTCAGAAGAGCAGAAAGAAAAAGACCGTGGAGAAGAAAAACACTGTTTTAATGCATTTGCGAGCGATAGGATTTCGTTACACAGAGATCTTGGACCAGACACTCGACCTCCTGAGTATGTGGAAATGTGTATGTCCCAACAGTTGAAAAACTTGTCAGAAATAGAAATGTGAAGACCGTAAAGTGATTTGATTTCAGCATTAGATTATCATTTAGGAGAGGAAAAGTCTCTTGGTGATACATGATGATTTACTGTGCATAATGTTCCACGGTGCAAAAGCCAAGAAAGTTTAGAAAGGCTCACTTATTTCATACTTTGGAATTCATAGTAACCATATTTAAATAAGCTTTCCTACTTCTGCCTGTAAGCTACATTTTCTCAGTGACTTTGTGGAAATCTGTTAAGTTTTACTTAGAAGAAAACTAAAACTGTGGCTTAAACTTTTTTTTTTCTATTTTAAATACCATTCCCCATTCCCACCGTTTTTTATTAATAAAACCACCAGCATAATTTAATAAAAAGTAGGAGTAGTAAACTGGTGAACCAAGCAATGGAACATCTCTGCAATCTGTAAGAAGGAGAAACTTTATTAATGAAGACTTTAGGACTTGGTGGGTAGAATGGGTTTTAGTTTTGAGCGTTCTCTGTTCATGTTCTCAGCTGTTTGTGTCAGAAGTGACTAACCTTACTGAGCTGCTGCTGGTAGTATGCCTAGCACTCTACATGTGGTACAGCTCGCAGTAACCTTTACTGGAGTGTAACTGGTGAGATTTGGCCTGTATGTGTTGTGAGGGCTTTGGCAGTGGCTGTGATAATTGCCTTGAGAAGTATTCCAGTCTCTAGAGTTGACAGGCAATAAACAGTGAGTGTGCAACCAACTTAGAAATACAGGAGTGTTGTCATGTCTTCTTGTCTTACAATTGGATTTGGAGTTCATTTCAGAATACATGCATTTTGAAAAAATTGTATGTTTAAAATTGTTTCCCTTGAATGGGATATACTGTTCTAAGCATTATATGATATTTCTAAAAATTACTGAAGTTCTGAATCAGATTTGTTCTATTTTTCCTTTCAAATTCTTCATTTATTCTTGTAAATACTTCATGGTTTTGGATTTCAACAGTAATGGTGACTTAGTCTGACTTTGCAACTCAGTGTCTGCTGGTCTCAGTAGAAAAACATATTTTTGTCTGAAGAAGACCCGGGTGCTATATGAAGTGTACTCAAATGTTTTTGAGACAGAAGTCAAAATGAGCCAATTGTTCAAGTGGAATTCTTATTTATCAAATTTTTACAAAATACTTTGTGCAGCTTTCCCAACCAGAGCACCCGATTTTGTGCTCCAAAACTTGGAGAGAAATTGGAGAAGCTGAAAGATTTAATGTCCATACTTAAAAAGCTTTGTAATAGAAAGGGAAGGGTTTCTTTTAAGAATTCAAATCAAAACTTTTTGTCCATTTTGTAACATTTGATGCTTTCCAATCTGTAGATGTATTGAACAAAAGTTTAAGCGTTGCCCACCATTGCCAACCACAAGTGTTATAATAGTTTTTCATAATGAAGCGTGGTCCACTCTGCTCAGAACTGTTCACAGCGTGATGTATACGTCTCCGGCCATATTGCTAAAGGAAATTATATTGGTGGATGATGCCAGTGTAGATGGTAAGAAGTCTTCCTATTTTCCCTTGAACAGCATTTATTTATTGATTTTAAGGCATGGTAGGAATGTATATAGAATGGGTTAAAAGAGGATATCTCCTTACCACCATAATGAATACCATATGGTTTTCAAAGTGCTTTTGTTTCTTTTATTTCCTATAAAATAAAAAATAGTTCTCCCAGATTTTTTTCTTTCTAAGCGTTGTCAAATAAGAAATTCTTGTTTGCTCAGAGGTTTTTAAACCCCAATTCTGATTATTCAAATTCTAGGGCTGCTTAAACAGTAAAAATGGTTGCATGGCAAGTAGCTCTGTAATATGTGCTTAAAACTAATTACAGTTTATAGAACAAAGTACCTAAGGATAAATTGGCCAATGCTTTTAGGTCTTTGAATTTTATCATAGTGATTGCCTTTATGCAAATGAATTTCATTACTTTGAAGTGAAACTTCTTTCCTAAAAAATAAAATTATTTGATGGAAAAATAATTTTTAGTACTTCAGCTGATTGGCAAAGAGTTATGCATACTGGGTGTGATCATAAATGCAAGTTCCAAAACCTTATGTTTAACTTTAGATGAACATGTCTGTACATACATGCTTTCATCAGTTTGTTTAGACTTATTTGCAGGTCTGTATCTAGTATATTGAATTACTTGGATGTGCAGTATGTTCAGTAGTGCAGTTTAATATGAAGGGTAGGCAGAGGGAGAAAAATCGTGGGATGTTTTATGAGGGATGTTGGGTTGTTTATCAAATTTTGCACCTTTAAAAGTTATTTCAATATAGCTTCTGTTGCAAGTAAATATTGTAGACTCTGAAAACCATTTGTAAAATGAGATGTCATTAATGAAAAAGATTGCAGGTTCTTCAGATAGTTTGAGTAAGTAGATATGCGATGAATTTGCCATGAGAATGGATTTTGAGTTGATATTCAAACAGTTGATACTGCAGAACAGATATACCAGCAAATGTCCTTTTTTAGAATTAGAATGAATCCTTTATTCTGTTAGTTTATACATACCGTTGCCTAAAATTTCATATTACAACAGTGAATAATACCCTAAAACTGGTTTCTCCTTCCAGAATACTTGCATGATAAACTAGATGAATATGTGAAACAATTTCAAATTGTTAAAGTAGTCCGTCAAAAGGAAAGAAAAGGTCTAATCACTGCACGGTTGTTGGGAGCTTCGGTAGCAACAGGAGAGACCCTTACCTTTCTGGATGCTCACTGTAAGTGTAACTACGCCAGGTCTGGTTTAAAATAATGTTGTCATTGATTTAATGTTGCAGTTTTATGAGTTATGTATGTCAACATTGCATAAACTCTTGAATTGCTATTTTATGTTATTGAAAGTAAAACTGGCAGTGCCATTTAAAAACAGTGTGTGTTGGTTTACTGTGGGTATGTTAAATTATTCTCTGTGTACTACTATATAGTCAAGTGAAAATTCAGTGCTTGTTCCCATTTTCTCCATAGGTGAATGCTTTTATGGCTGGTTGGAGCCACTATTGGCAAGAATAGCTGAAAACTCTGTTGCTGTTGTAAGCCCCGATATTGCTTCTATAGATCTCAACACTTTTGAATTCAGTAAACCATCTCCTTATGGGCATAACCACAACAGAGGGAATTTTGACTGGAGTTTGTCATTTGGATGGGAGTCTCTTCCTAAACATGAAAATAAAAGAAGAAAAGATGAAACTTACCCAATTAGGTAAATGTAATTTGAGTAATATCCTTCAGTTTTCATGATTTTTGTTATAAAAAGCCATTTGTAAATGATCTAGTTCTTCACATGAGTATGATCAGAAGTCCTAGTATTATAGATGTTTTTTGTGATATTTGCTTTAGGAACCAGGTTGTGAATTTTACAGCTTTCATACAAATGCAGCTTCCTTAAGACAATAATTGTTCTGCATTACTGTTCTCTCACAAACACTAGGAAGATCATAAGCAATTTCTGTATTTTTTTTTTTCAAGAGGGAGAGGGGAACTATAAACTGTTCTTTTCAGAGACAGTACCACAGATTCTGTCTCTCCATCCATCATCCCTGAAAAAATGACACCAAAGGTTCAGAGCACCTTGTACTAGACTGTTTCAGTGGTGCATTCAATGGTAATTGTTATGGGCTTTGGCTTCAGACAAGTTACTGGTCTAAAGGAATAGTAATTTTGCTTGATGTTCTCCATACAGGGAAAGTATGTATTTTTTCCTGATACTGTCTGTTATTCCAGCAGTCATTTGCCTAAATCAGTTGTTAATAAATGACAATAAAACTTTAAAATGAGACTCAGTGTGGGCAGATTTAATTGCTTGTACCAGAAAAATCTGTCAGTGTAGTGGAACACTGACAAATGCATGAAAACATCCTAGAACATTAATACCAAGTTTTTACATCTGTATTTAAGAAAACCTACCTTAAATATAGTTTGAATCCTGTTTTCCTTGGTAAATTTCTCTTTTTGCAGAACACCTACTTTTGCTGGAGGTCTGTTTTCAATATCAAAAGACTACTTTGAACACATTGGAAGCTATGATGAAGAAATGGAAATATGGGGAGGCGAAAATATAGAAATGTCTTTCAGAGTAAGTTTAGCTACTTAATTAGTACTGGTCTCTACACTGATAGTTGCACGATTTTTGAGGAAAAATTGGTATTAGATCTTGACTTCTCTGCTGAGTCAGCCATCTAGGACATGGAAAATAAATTACTAATAACCTATGAAATAAACTACAAATGTGCTCACTAAACTGTTATTTATTTTTTTAAAATGTGTTTTAAGTTTGATAGCTGAAGTGTACGTTCCCAGGGTTAACCTGATTAGGAAATTCACTTATGGTATTCCTGATACATACCCTCTTGCTGGTGTTTTTGATTTTTTTTTTACTTTTTAGGTGTACAGTAAATTTTTTTATTTTTTTTTTCACCCCCTTAATTGTAATTGTGTTGCACTTACACAAAAAATGTTATTATTAGGTATGGCAATGTGGTGGACAGTTGGAGATCATGCCTTGCTCTGTTGTTGGCCATGTCTTTCGCAGCAAGAGTCCCCATACTTTTCCAAAAGGTACTCAAGTGATTACACGTAATCAAGTCCGCCTTGCAGAAGTCTGGATGGATGAATATAAAGAAATTTTTTACCGAAGAAACACAGAGGCAGCAAAAATTGTGAAACAAGTAGGTGGTGGTGGTGGTATTAGAAATCACACTTGCTGCGTTGAAAGTTTTGGTGAGCAAAAGTTATTTATTGACAAAGTATGTAAGAATTCTAGACATTTTAATGAAAATATAGGCATAGTTCAGTACTTAAGCCTGTAGCCGCCCAAAAAACATGTAGAAAATACTAAGTGTTTGGGTGGTGACAGTGTTGATTTCATTTGTTTATATATTTAACTATGATTAGTAAGTTTTTTTCATATATTCTCTAAAATCTTGGGTTGTTTGCATGGAATAAGCTTTGGAACTACCATAAGAGCACAGATGATGTTTGCATTGTCTATGCTCACTACTAACTTGTTTTTTGGAGGAAGAAATGTAATGCCTCTTTTGTCTCAAGTTACTTAGTGTTTTTATTTAAAAAGCAGTTTTTGTTGTTCTTCAGCTGCAGAATAAAGCATATTCAATGGTAGATATTAATTCTATTTCTATCTGTTCAGAAACGTAAGTTAAATTCAGAGTTTGGTGGAAGAGGTATTTATTTTTGTAAGTGTTACAGAACTTTGGTGTTTCACCAGCTGGAATTTATGCTTTTCTTTTAGAAGCTATTTTTTCGCTCTTAATATGATAAAGTTTAGTGAATATTGTATCCATAATAGCATTAGAATTCTTGAGTATGTTTAGCAGATAAAGACAACTGAGTTTAGTGTGGGAGACAGTGCTGTACTGACTATTGCGCTTATTAATTCATCCAATTCAGCACCCTCTTTAATGAGATACGTTATATTCAGCAGTTAGTTTTAAAGCTGTAGTCAGTATGGTCTTTACTTGTTTTTACTTTCCCACCTTATGACATTGTTAACATGGCCCTTTTTCTAAGGATACTTCTATTGCTTCCATGTCGCAATGTTGTATTTTTTTCCCTATGCTTTGAAATGCAGCAGGCAGGATGTCAGTGGTGTTATATAGGTACCGCAAAGCAAATGGTAGTAAGTGCAGTAGTGCAGTACTTTTTAAAAAAGATTGACAAATGAAGCTTAAAACTTGTTTGATGCTACAGTACAGAATATCATAGATTTAAATGTACAAGGTTGATATTAATAGTTTTAATATATTCCTCTTCCATCTTTCCTTCCTTCCATCGCTGCAATAGAAAACATTTGGAGACGTCTCAAAAAGACTTGTCTTAAGGCAGCGTCTGCAGTGTAAAAATTTTACCTGGTATCTCAATAATGTTTATCCGGAAGCATATGTTCCAGACCTGAATCCTCTGTTTTCTGGATATGTAAGTTTAATTATTTTCACTAACATTGTAGAATCCAGGAAGTTTGCTAATCTTTTATGCTACCTTAGCCATGGTGTTTATATTTTAGCTATCATAAATTTCTCTAGAGTTTTCTGTCAATACCGTGGGCAAAGAATCTCTCCTGCATATCATGCTGTTTAAATATTTTGTAGCTCTGGTAACAGTAGCTTATCTCTCAACCTGATAAGCAACATTCTG
This sequence comes from Anser anser, assembly GCF_964211835.1. NCBI lineage: Eukaryota > Metazoa > Chordata > Aves > Anseriformes > Anatidae > Anser > Anser anser. Next base: position 19,604,657 of record NC_139726.1, on the reverse strand, counting down.
CCCATCACTACTAGTGAGTGTGACACACAAGTACTAAGCCAGTGGTGAGCAATTTCCCGAATTGTCAAAATAAATTTAGCTTTATATAGTAAGAAGTCTGAGAGAATTTTTATTTCATGTTAATGGGGAAAACTGTACTATGACAGCTATATACTCCTCAAAATTAGGTTTATGGTAAGAAAAACATGTGTTCATAGTTTAATGTAATTTATTTTAAAGACCGTTGCATCTCCTCGGTCAACTTCTTAAACTTTGTAATGCTAAAACCAAAAAAAAAATTGAACAACTAATAATTATTACTCTCGAGTCAATGTGAATGTTTAGCATGTATTTACAAATAAAGCTTTCCCTTCCTCCAATTTTTAATATTTTATGTCAATCTTTTAAAATTGTAATCTGAGTAATGTAATAACCATGTATACCAGTAGCTGAATAATTCACGGTGCATGGCTGTAGACAACTGTAATTCAGTTAGTAGGCTTTTGGGTAGAAAAAATTAACTGAGAACAAGATTTTTAGGTTTGAGCATAGTAGAAATAACAAAATGAATTAAAAGTTGTAATTGTTAAGCCACAGGTTAGATTTCTAAGCAAGTGAGGCAGTTTAGTTTTTCTCATACCCACTGAGCTGTTTTATTTCTTTTTTGCTGATAACACCTTTTCTTTAGCTAAAAAACATAGGTAACCACATGTGTCTGGACGTTGGTGAAAATAACCATGGCGGCAAACCATTGATTATGTATTCTTGCCATGGACTTGGAGGAAATCAGGTAAAATATTTGATCCCTGATTTTTATGATCTATTCAGCTGTAACTTTACCGTATGAAAGCTTTTCATTTGTTGTAGAGGAATTGGCTCACTTTTAGCATGCAATTTTTAAATTTTTAATATTTTTTGTAAGAATTAATTCCTCTTTCTTCAAGGCAGGTTTCATACCGTTCTTTGTGTTTTGCCTCACATCTAACATTTTATGTTCAGCATACAGATTTTTTACACCATTACACTACTTCACATGATCTCTCCTTTCTGTGCAAAACCTTTTCAATCTACCCTTACTACTTTCTTGTGTTTCTTCTTAATTCCTCTTTTCCTTATACCTCCTACTATTGCTTCTTTCTCTGCCACCAGGACTCACACTGTCAAGGAAGATGTTAATGGGAATCCAGCTAATGGGAGACCAAGTGGCCAGGCCTGAGCCATCTTTCCCTATCATGCTTGCAGCCTCATAGTGTGAGGTCAAAGTGGTCTACCCTATACTGGCTAATGCAAGCAAATAATATGACTGAATTTGTCCGAGAAGAGCTCTTTTTGATGCATAGATCTTGAAGGCAGCAATGATCTTCTGTTTCTTCTACAGTATGACTTGCAATAGATGTCAGATACTGAATTCTTCAGGCACTACTCTAAGACTAACAAAAGTAACATCTCCCTCCCCCAGAAATGCACAATTCTCTGTTGCTTTAAAGAGCTATTTGGAGAACAAAGTTTATTGACTGTAGATCCTTAATAATTAAAGTTCAACAAAGATTTAAATGTTTTGATTAGAAAATTGTTGTTTTTTTGCTTTGTTTTGTTTTTTAATAAAATCTTCAATTATAAAAAACATCCATTTATAACACTCTGAAAATTCAGACACTTGATTCTAATTGATCTTTGTGGAAAACAGAATACTGTCTGGATTAACAGCTACCCTGTTATGTTAGCTTCTTACAGTACTGAAGGTTTTTATTATTATTACTATTATTATTATTATTATTGTTATTGTTATTATTATTATTATTCTGTTCTAATACTATATTAGCCTTTTCAAATTGTTGCACTCATTAATGCAGGAATAGTATACCAAGACATTGTATTAAGAGATAGATCTGCTGTATGCTTGTCGTCTCTTTTTAAGTTATCTTGGATTGTACTAGAACTGGTGTTTTTAGTTTCTCCTGCCATACTTTAACAGTTTGAGTCCTTTTAACATAGATTGTGCTTGTAATACACAGGAAATGTGCATATTTTCTTACTTAAGCCTTCTCATTACAATACCCTATTTTCAATTGCTTTATGCTGTTTGTTCTCAGACTTCAGCAGTGCAGGCTGAAATTGTTTATGCTACCTGTCCTTTCAGCTCATATGTTTGAGATGGGAGAGTGGAGTGGAAGAAAGAACCTAGTTTTTGAGTTGTCCCTCAATTGTTTATCATTTTTTCTTTCTTAGCATATTCTAGATCTGGTAACACGTCCATCTCAATGTCCAAGATGAATGAAGTTTTAAAGCTAGTATTCAAGTCATATTTGCAGGGCTTGCAGCGATTTTGAGTTCAAAAGATAAATCAAAACAGGTTTACTTAGATTAACAGATTTTGAGTAAACTATTATGTTTGAGAGCTAAATGATTAAGGAGGTCACTCCTATGAGTGCCTGTTTCAGGCAGTGATGTTGGATGCAGGGCCTTAAGAGTGAGATAGATGTCTGTTCCTCTGTGCTACTCCCATTGATGCCAAAGCAGTGAGGGGCCAGAAGCTGACCAACTAGACAGACAGTTGAAAGTGACAGGGAACTAAGTGAGCATGGCTTAATAGTCAAAGGAAGGATATGGTGAATAAGGCTGACATACGGAGCCAAGAAACAGTGGTAACGGGACGTGATAGGAATTCTGATATATTGAGAGAGAGAAATGGAAGAGACCATGATGGTAAGATAGAGAGTATAAAAGGACAGCTGTGTCTGTAAATGTTAGAATTAAATCCCTGTTTAGATCTGAACTATAGCCAAAGATACCTGAGCCTTAAAAGTAATCTGCTGTCAGGAAATAACACCAAAACTCACTCACAAAATGTGTCCTTACATTACACTTTTCTAAAAGCTAGTTCACAGAGAACATGACAGCATCCTGTTGTTAGCATTTAGTTTAGTTCAAACAGCAGAAGTTGACAAATGGCAGTCAGTACTGTTCCATGTGACAAAATCTGGTTTTGGTTCTCTAAGAAAAGTAAAATCCAGCAACAAAAAAATGAATAAAGATTTCTAAAGTTAAGGAATGCCAAAACTAAAGTTATCCATGCAATTATTTCTGCTTTTTCTGGGGTATCCTTGTGGTTATGATTTCTGGGGGAGCATACAAGGGAATCTTGCATCATACTGCATGTGCACCAAGCGTTTTTTACAACTTCTACATTTAAGTACTATTAATTATATTCCATTGCATTAGTATTTAAAAAGGCTTTTACTTTTGTAAATACTTTTAAAGTGCATACACTAAAGTCAAATAAATAATTCTCTAGTTTCGAATTGTTGAATAACAAAAGAAATCTATTCCTTCGTTTATTGGAATGTCAAAGGGTTAATTTAGGTTAATACTCTTGTTAGCATTTATTTACTTAACTTTTTAAAAATTATTTAAATAGTACTTTGAGTATTCTGCACATCATGAAATTCGGCATAACATTCAGAAGGAGCTTTGTCTGCATGCTTCTAAAGGACCTGTGCAGCTTCGTGAATGCAACTACAAAGGCCAGAAAACCTTTGCACTTAGAGAAGAGCAATGGCAGCATCAAAAGGTATTTATACTGTACAGTGAACGGGCATCTTATCAATGATCTCTTACGTGAGTTAATTTTTGGTTTCTAATAAAAGAGGAAACACCAACAAAACAAAAGTGAAGCAAAAAAAGTTCAGTTTTGGGAGAAAAATGTAGATACTAGATCAAAACTTGATGATTTCACTATTGTAGTCACTTAAAAAAATGCTTGATATCATTTAGCGTGTACATCTGGGCATGCACCTGAAAGTCAATTCAAATGCTTTGTGTGTTTTAAAATATTTATTTTTTACTAGCAAAACAATTTGGTACTTGCATTCTACTCATGTTTTTTTGCTAGCCTCCTTCTGCACTACCTGTCTGGCCTTACTCTTTTTAAAAACATTGAACTTGCAAAAAATGATGGGAGGGAAGGAAAATTGTTTACTTTTTTTTTTTTTTCTCCTTTCTCACCCACATTAGGATCAAACTCTGTACAATGCAGCACTACATATGTGCCTTACAGGAAATGGAGAGCATCCAAGTTTGGTATCCTGCAATCCATCAGACCCCTTCCAGAAGTGGATCTTTGGCCGCAACCATTAAGATTTGCTATTTATAGACAGGAGCATTTTATTAAAAAAAAAAAAAAAAAAAAAAAGGCAGTTCCATTCTACACTGTGACCATATATGTATACTGCATTTTAAAATGATGCATACTTTAAATGCAAAAGGTTTAAACAGTTTCTTTTCTCTCTTATTTAAGTTGGATATAAAATGTGTAGGCAAAGATTCCCTAGGAGTCTTTTACACCAAAGAATGTTTGAGTTCCCAATTAAGAAAAAACGTTTACAGTATTTCCATGATAAAATTTTATATGTTGACCATTGATTTGTAGATCTTATTGTCCCTTTTCACTTTGGGGGCCTTGTGTATTGCTTTTCCACCTATCCTAAGTACTTTTGAAGATGACTAATTTTCTCTGTAGAGTTACAAGAAATTCTTGTATACTGTTTGAAAACCAAGAGGCTTTATATATATATATATTTTTATGCTTAATTGGTTGACTTAATGTTTTGGGTATTTTTAATCATTTAATTCACTCAGTGAAACTTTCTTACTATTTTTTATGTTCCCTCATTTGAAAAAATTAAACATTTGACTTTCTGGTTAAAGCTAAATAGGCTAGCATACTGTGCTGTGCCTCTAGCAAATCAGTCCTTTTGTTGTAGAAGAAAATGTCCATTCTCCTTGAAATATGTTATTTATGTATGATCACTTTAGTGGAAAATCTTCTTATTCTGATATTAATCTCCTTTAATTTAGCCAAAACTTTTTGTATAGTTTTTTTTTTTACGATTTCATGAACTTTTAAATTTATGACAGTTATACTGTAAGATTAACACATTTTTCAGCTTTTTGTTCATTGTTACTTTTAAATTGTTATTCACTAACACATTTTATTTCTACCTTTTAGTGATTTATGCAATGTTTACCTAATGTTTTTAATGTTATTTGTACATAATTTCCTGTGCAAACACTTAAATGTTGATCTTCTTTTTTTTTTATTGCCATTTTCCCTTTTTCAAAGGACTGACCTCAATTTTAACAGTCAAAGTGGTCTTCCTAACTGTTTTGCTAGCTCTTTTAATGAAATACTATAGTCTTGTAAGCATCAGAAATATACTTTATTGGATTATGTAGGGGTATTACTTCAGAAATAGCCTTCCTTTGATTAAGTATTTTAAAAATATTTATTTCTTTTGTTATTTTACCGGATGCACATTTGTTAAGCACTATTCTGTTAGTCTTCCATTGCAATCACCGATCATGCCCGTTTTCTGACTGTGACTGTTTCAGACCTTCTTTAATGAAGGTAACTCCTCTGCACAAAAATGTCCTCCCAGGGAACAGAGATGTACTCTAACTTGAAAATGTTTACTTCAGGGTATGAAGGTGAGATTAATGATCATCCCATACTTAAAACATCGAAGACCACATAAAAATTGCACTTTACTATGGTAAACTTTCATAATAAAGTTCTATATTCTGATTTGGAGAAGACTTAACTGGTTGGTGTGAATTACAGAGATTTTTTTTAAAAAAAAAACACTTCAATGTGCACGTTTTACGGTATGGTGGGGGCAAAAATTACTATGAAATTGAAATAATATACTTCTAGCAAGGAAAGAAAGTAGCAGCCTAAAGACAAGGAGAAGACTTAACTGTGGTCTAGAAGTGCCAGTAATGTTATTAAGCTTTGCAGTTTACCAGAATTGTGTTGAACATCCATAGTATCTATTCACTGGAAGAAAATATGAGGTGTAATAGCAACCAGCTTGCCTTTATTAATGAACTCTTTAATGTGTGAATCTCAAGAAAGGTGCATATAACATGGAACAACAAGATCAAGCCTAGTTTGATGCAGTTAGTAATGCTTTAGTATTTTACAAAATAAAAAAAAAAAAAAAAGAAAAGAGATTAAGAGAAAAAGTTAAGGGGAAACACAGGGAAAGAAAACTCAAATTTTTAAAGTGAAGGCAAAGAAAAGTATTTGGCTGCATGATCAATATAAAGCTGAGAATAAAAAATGAAAGACTGGGTATTAGAGATTGAAATTAGTGTATTTTGTCCTGCTCAAATTTGTCCTTTAGTCCTAGTAAATACTAAATATCATTAAGAAGAAATGCTTATTTATCTATAGGATTTGTTTAATGGATGGATGTGCTTTTTGTTTGTTTTTGATTTGTGATTTTTTTGTTTGCTTTGTTTTGTTTTTAATGGGAGAAGGAAGTCTGCCTTTCATCAGTTTCACAAGTTTGGACTAATGACTTCAGTTTCTGAAGAAACACAAGAAGAAATCATTTCAGTACTTCTAAGTCAACACGAAGACAGCAAGGGAAGACGACAAAGGAATAAGCAAGGACCAGCAAGAATTTGGCAGGAGCATTAACTTCTGCTAGCTTACTTTTCTGGCTTGATAATCATGCCCTTGAGTCATGTCTTGACTTTTGTTAAGGGTTTTGGTGACACCTGTGAGAATCTCCTATGAATCTCCTATATTGCTATGAAGCAATATGACATAAAATAAGTTGCTATAGGGTGGACATAAATTGTTGAAAAATTGTACTGGAATAAAACTGTTTGTATTACGTTTGCAGATCAAATACTGGAAGGACAACAAGTACCCTTGACAAACTGGAGGAGTTGAGGAAAAATAGGATACAGGTCAGTGATAAGATTATACAACAAGCATGAATAGAGGATGGGGAAATTATGTAGATAGCAACTCTGCTGCGTTGGCCCCCAGGTATGAAATGTAAACAAAGATTGTTTAAGGAACCAGTTCTAAAAGACAAAGCATTTAGAATAACTGTTCAAAAGGACTTTAGTTCTTTTAGTTCATAGTTCATGTTATATAGCAAATGTATTATATTTAAAACCACTAAAGGGTAATTTCTTCATGCAACTTGTTTTTCATACTGATTTGCATATCTGAATTATGATATATCTACTGATTTCCATTTTTCCTTCTTAGATATAGCGTTCAAAAATTAGATAGATTTTAAGTAACGAGGAAATGAGTTCTATGGCATTTGGAGGTAGTAATCCTTCCTTGAGCAGGTGCTCATTGCCAGAGAAACTTAATTTTTGTCTTTTCTGGTTTTCTAACTGGTAATCTAAGACCATATTATAACAGATATAGCAATATATGTACTTGTCTCATACACTGTTTTCTACAAAGATTTAGGTGTAGTGGGTCACCTAATTATTATACTTAGTGTTCAGTTTGAGCTGCGGAAGAGGAAGGTTTATTCTGAAATTTATGTTTAAGATTTTTTTTTTTCATTTTTTGAGATTTCTTTTCTGGCCTATTATAGGTCAGTAGTCCAAAATTTGTAAAACATTTTAATGTAGAGTTTTTTTAACCATTGCTACTATTGCAAACATTCTAATCTTTTCTATATGTTTCCTCTCTGTTCCTTAAGCTATGAGCAGCATTTTTGCAGCACTTAGTACAACATTAATTCAGTCTGTTACCTGGACTCTCAACTACCTGTCAGAGGTAAGCTAAATCCCATTTTAGTATTGGAAACCAAGAAATATATGTTGCATAATCCAAAACACTCTTTAAATGGAGAACTAATTAATTTGTATGGAATGTAGTACAGGGTGCTGTATCACTGTACCTTAAACAGCTTAACATGAGATAAATTTTCCCCTGTGCTTCATTTCCCTTAGTATCAGGTCCTCCTTGTTCTAGAAGTCCTATTTATTTACCAGGAAACTTGAAACAAACAATCTTCCTGAGATACCTACTGAAAACAAGTAGTTTTGTACCTTCAGCAAATCTCTTCGTTAGTCCTGCAAATTTCATGATCATGGTATACATTGAAGCATCTAAACTATAAGCCTTTACTCTCCTCTAAGCTAATAAATTAAATTGATTTTTTTTTTAAATGCTTGATTACTTTTCTAAGAACCAACTAAAATGTCCTTGTGTGCCTCATGTTATAGCTGGCATTTCTGAAAAACAGGATGATGGTGTTCATACAAATGGCACGTTGAAAATCAGTTTGTCGTGGGGGTTCTCTGGCTCATTTACTGCCTTTACTGCCTTTGCTTATTTTAAATACTTTCAGCAATCACACTACGTTCTGCTGCTCTCTGAGGACGGAAAATGAAATACTATTACATATGCAGCGTGCAAAGCTCATACATCAATGAGCTGTCTATGTGGGCTACTTACATTTACCAAAAAAACTAGCATTAATATCTATTTCACTGTGCTCTCTTATACATTCAGGAGAATAACTACAAGTTTTGAAGAAGGCTTGATTCTGGGCTGGGACAGCTCAGCCTTATGCCTGGTCTTAAGTGTTCCAAGTCTGCAGGGCTCGTGGCTCAAGGCAGTCCCAGTTCCCCCTGCTCCCATGAGCAAGAGGCCCTGCTGACACTTTGAGGACCTACCTGGACATGGTGCCATTAAATGCACTGGGACTTTGCTAGCTCACCGTACCTGATGAATTTGTTTCATCACCCTTGGGAGTAACTGCTGATCTACATAAGTGTGAGTATTATTAATAGAACAGCTTACAGCTGAATCTTAGTGTTAAGCCTTCCTATTTCTGAACTGGCATCCTGATGTCTTAAATTAGAACACTAGCTTTGGAAGTTGTTTTCCAATGTTTTTTATGTCAGTACATTGTAGCAAGCCCTGAAGCACTGTTAACTGTAGTTCATTGCAATGCAAAAAGCAGTTTGATAAGAAAGGTTCATTTATTCTCTTCTGTGTAACTCCTAACAAATTAAAAACAAATGCTACATTAAATCCTGTGAGAACTTTTTTTAGAACACAGAGAAGAACTTAATATCTTTAGCAGTTGTTGTAAATACAATTCAGCTGTACATAATTTGTCACCGCACTTGCAGACAACTTACCTTTTACAAATGTAAAGGTCAATTTTTATAAGTATCAGAATAAAAAGATGGCACAGAACTGTATTTGTTAATTCTTTTCTTAATGAAGCAATGTTGATCAGCAATTCTCAGAATAATTAAGCAGTTGTCCTGAAATTTAAGTGCAGCTTCTCTGCCATTGTTGCCATTAAAATGATTTGTTCCATAAAATTACTCCAAATTGGCCACCAGAGAGAGCTGTTGCAATTTTTTCCCCAACAGCTGTTGAAAACCATTCTTTCATTAACTTTTAACCAATAGGATTATCTGCAGAGTAATCATGTAGTTTATTCTACTTGCCAAAGAGAAGTGTGGGCTGTAAAGTCATTAAAGGGCAAACAGATATACCAAATGAGGCATTTCAGTTGATTTCTTAAACGTTTATATGCTGATTAGGTTTAAAAAACAAAACAAAAAACTGCAAGAGTTTCTTCTTACACTATCAGACGATGAGGAATGGGCAAAATGCTTGATATTTCACAGAGCTGCTTTATAGGCTCTGCAGTCTTGGAGAGGATGTGCAGTACTAATTCTGACTCTGCTAGGGAAGAAAGGAATGTCTACTGACTGCATAGTAGAAATAAGATGCGCAATGCACTGGCAGCCATGATGTAACGTAGAAACCTGTTTTACTTCATTGCAAACAAATGGACAATATATATTGTACAATATATAATAAAAATACAGCCGATACAAGTGCCACTAATTAACAAAAAAACCTAATGTTAAGACTTAAAAATGCTCATTTTTGTAATATATACACTGCAGTAGTAAGCCACAATAAATACATCAAATTCCATATCATTCATAATAAATACTGAAAATATAAATACAGAAGAATACAGTTAATTTGAATAAATTATTACAACATAAGGTCTAGGTTAAGCTCTGTTGAATATTATTGTAGCTTATATTACCCTTTGGCATCTTTGATGTTACAACTTATTTAAGAAAGAGAAGAAACTAAGGAAATGTGTAGTTCGTGAAGTTTAAAATTATTTCCATGTACAGATTTAGGATGGAATTTCTTTCCCTTCGCTTCTTCAAACAGTTTAAAAGCAGTAGTCCAATTAAATATGTTGCTTTACTGTTGAGATCTCCATAACTTTAGTATGCAAGATCATCTGTAATGGAAAATGTTAATTACTTAACAGTTCTATTTCTCAAAAAATAGTAAAGTTAGATGTAATGTACAAATTTTAAACAAATCGCTGCAATTACACCACAATTTTACTAGTCTGATTTGAATGGATTACATGTCTGAAAGACCATCAACTTTTGAATCCATGCTGTGGCCTATTATTTACCACTTGCCAACAAAAATTTTCAAAGCAATTTTATGTTTTTATGGGGAAATATATATACAGAGAGAGAGATGAACCTTCGAAAAAGAAAGGTTTGGAATAGACAGTGTAAATTTGACAGTTCGTATTTGTTAAAACAATGAAGACATTAAAAGTAATAATGTAATAAATGCTTTGTTTTTTACAAAATTGCTAACTATTAGTTGTAGATAGAATCAAATCAAAATAACAAAACTGCTATGTTTTATGTTAACAGGTATTAACCAGGTATATAACATAAAATTAATACAGTCACTAATCTGTATTAATCATTTTATTTGCAAAAGGTTATTACACCAGAATGCAATTTAACTTAAAAGATTGACTTTACTAAGACACTATTACAGGCTGAGGCTCTTAGGAACAAATTTGTAACCTACAGATTTTGACTATTTTTGCACTGTTAAATGTCTAGCGCTTATTTTACATCAAACACTTTAAAACATGTTTCACAAACTACACTTCAGACATATTTCCATAGAAGTGCCTACATCAGTCAATTAAAAGAAGGACCCAGTTGTTAAGCATTGTTTATGTGGGCACTGTTATGTGAAAACTAACATGGTGGTATTTGTATGTAATGGTTTTTAGAAAAATAGCATGCTTACTTGTGTTTTGTTGTTTTTTGTTAGAAGAACTAGCTGCCAGTGCACATAACGTTCAAATCTATTCAAGAAGCTAAAAAACTATGTTCAATCCGCATCTCAGAAAAACACAAACGGGTGGCTGTTTTTACAGTAATCCCCCACTGCCCCAGCAAGGATGACCTTCACCCATAATCCAGACTTCAAATTTCATTCTTAAGCAGTTCTTAAAAAAAAAAAAATAAAATTCTGGTGGAGAAACTTAGACAAATTAGCTACCCTAATGTGTACGAAGCCCCATTCGAAAATTCCAAGCTAAAATGTTAATAAAAAGGACACATGCTTCATTTTTTTTGCTCTTAGTGTCTGTTGTTATTTAAGGAACATATATTAGAACATGTGTCTCGGAGCTGATCTACTTAAAATGATACTGAACTTGACTTTACAGTTGACATAGGCAAAGAAAAGACATGGTAGTGTAGCTTCTAGGGTTTTATTTTCCTTTGTTGTTTTTACCCCATGCTTTTGGATAAGTCTTTTATTTAATGTTTGCCTGCCTGTATACAATTTCTATGGCAAAACAACATTTCCTATTTGCACCGAGTTCATATTTGCTTTAAAATATTAACAAAATTCATATTATGATTTGATATGGCTAAACTTGTAGTGAACAGGCATATACTTTTCCATCCCTGTTCTGGGGATATGTTCTTTTCCTTTTTTTTTTTCATTCTTTTCTTCTCTCCTATATAGTATTTGGTGTTTTTTTTTCCCTTTTTAGAAAAAAAAAAAAGTCCTTATTAATCCACTTCCTGCCTGCTTCCTTCTTTTCCTCTAAACTGACCTTTCTGTCCTCCCATCACTCACCCCAGGGTGTATATGTCCATGTCTCGAGACAAAAGGATTATCTTGATCCTCATGTTAGAACAGTGGTGTTCATTTGTACATTCCACCATTTTTCCTGCCCATCAAGAAAAGCTAATCCAGTCTTGATGGCTTACTGGCAAGTGCACAGTTAGAGACAAACACCTGTGAGGCAAACTTCTTTGACTTAGTTCTATTTGACATTGGTTTTCTTCAGGTGTTTTATTAAAGTGTCACTGCTAAGATTCAATTGAAAATAATTGAATACATAAATGAAGTTTGCCTTTATTTTTTGTCCTAACCCTGGTATCGTCTCAATTGAAAAGTAACAATGTAGAGTATCATGAACATAGTTCTCCAGTCAGTGGGACCATATGCATACTGAGTATCCTTCTTACCATAGACTATACTGAAGTAGAGCAATACACATTTTTAATTTTTCTTTTTCATATGTAATTCACTTCCATTTTTAAAAAGGGAGTTTTTCATTTATTATTTATATTAGGAAAAAATCGCAACCCTAGTTTGAAGGAAACTTTACTTTCTTACACAATGTTTTTCTGCTTTCCCCAATCATAGGTTTTCATCCTGTACTGGGGCTCTGCTGTATCAAGCATTACACTCTTCCTCTGGATCTGCAGGCTTCAAGAGGATCCCCTAACACATGTTGGCAGCTCATGGGGGTAAGTTTCCTTTCTGTATGTGTGTATGGAAAGGGAGTGTCTGTAGGAACCCCGCTGGGATCACTCCCTGATAACTGTCTATTCAGAGCCAATGAGGTGGAGGGGACATTTTTCACCACAGTTCCAATTTGTCTGCTTGCTAACGTAAGTGAAAAATATAATCTACTCTTCTTCCAGAGTAAAGGGTAGCTAGCACAGAGGACACCAGAGTTGCCCTCACATTCACTTGATTTTAATGAAAAACCTTACTGTACACCAAACCTTTCCCAGATACATAGATTAAGGGAGGAAGGAAAAAACAAAAAGACTAAGGCTGCAAAATATGGTGATGTTTTAAATGAATTGGATGTTCTTACAGTAATTAAAATTCTTGATATCAGCCAGTAGAGTGGCAGAAAGTTCTCAACAATATTTATAGGTTTCTTCCTCCTTAGGTAACAATGCTTTGGAACATTTTAGCAACCAAATTAAAAGCTGCCTGTGAGGGAGGAGGAGGAAGAGACAGTGAACAGGAAGCACTTAGGAAGAACTCATGCATGTGTTCACTCAGATATCTTTACACCTAAATAGCATGTAGTCATCACTTCATAAGGTTTGTACTTTGGATTGCACACCTCTTGGAGAAAATGGACAATTAATAATTTGCATATAGGCAGTGATTACTGAGAACAGCAAAATTAAGGTACAATTATTTTTTTTAAAAGAAATATTGAAAAAGCAAATGTTGAAATTTCTCATGCCAAGGAACATGTTAACGAACTCTGTGCATGTTTTGAAAATAACAGTAGCTTTCTACTAGTTAAAAAAATAGTAATCAGATTTAGGATTTTAGAAATAAATTCTATAGAATATATTCTCTGAGTTAATTCTAGTTTTTCTAAGTATTTTACATCAAATGTTCTGAAACCGTAATAAAGTAGATGATATAACTACTCTTGAGCCCCAGTAGGAAAGCATAACACCCCTAAAGATTAAGGATTTCCCATATCATCCTCTTCTGTGCCTGTCCTGACTGCTTTTGGAAACTAAACTAGCATAATGCACGAGTTTATATAACTCATGAGTTATACCACAGGAGTTTCTTGTTCTGCAAATGCCTTTAAAACAGCACTGTGGGTCCAACTGTCTCTTTTGCTTAAGCTTAGAGTGAGGACTCTGGCTTCACCACAGGAGCAGCCTCAGCAAGAAGTTTAAACTCAGAGGATTCAACTGGCAAAAGAAGATACGCAGAGGAATAAGATTGCCTGTTGCTGCCAACTATGGTGTCATTAACAAATTAGAGTCTTGCTGCTCAAAGGTAGGGTACTCAATAGGTAAGTCAAGCTTTTATTCTGATTTTCTTTACGAAATCCATTGTTAAATTTTTGCTTATTAATTTGGTCCATGGAAAAAAGAGCTTGCTTTTGTTTGCTGTTTCACACTAGTGATACAATTTCTATTCACTTCTGAGCTGGACTGGGCTTTAGTAGGAAAGTGACTTAGTTTGCAGTACAGAAATTTAGTTACCAATCCAGAAAAAAAGAGGAAAAAATAGTATTCTGTCTGTTCTACAGAATATTTTTATCACAACATCTCCAAGTACCTTGCAAACCAGAGCACTTCCAAGTGATGGAGCAAGACAAAGGCAAAGCCAAAAGGTCTCCTCTGTCTTAGCCAAGTACTCTATCCAGTATATCACATTTCCATCAAAGTATCTTGAAAATCTGAAATATTCAAAAACATAACACATTCTGTTTTGCATACAAATGTATGTATTCAATCTTTAAAAGTGAGCTGTGTTTAGTGAAGACATCCTCTCAGTTGATTATGGGGCAGGGAATGCTACAGGATCAGTTTGATAGCACATTTACTGAAATACAACACCCAGATAAGATTGGAAACTGGATCTGTGAGTAACAACAGCATGAGTACTACATGCATTTTCTGTAGAACTTATACAAAAGGCAGGATGGCATTGTTAACTGATGCAGTTAACAGAGCAGTGAGTGGGATGAACCATAATTATAGCAATTGATGGTAATCAATAGCCTTAAAAGACATAAATGTCAACTCGAATGATTCACTAGCAGCAATTTATATAAATGCAAAATAGTAAAACTTAACACTTTTAAACCTTTCTTATCTAAATGGCAAGTACCTGGTTAAAAAAAAAAAAAAGAGAAAAAATTGTAGAAACTTTTGCTGATTTTGCTTGTTTTTTCAAGAACGTTTCAATGGGTATGAATTGAGTTACAGCTCTTAGGAAAAAATGTGATTGCTGCAATTTTGCCACTAAAGTTCCAGTTTTATGACTAACATCAGTTAAAGCTTTATATATAAACTTTAACAATGCATTTTTCCAAGACAGGCAAAGTTCACATTATGGGCAAAAAGGGATTCAGTTTTACGTGCTATTTCATTGATCTTCTGTTTGAAAATCCAATTTTATTGTAACAGAGGGAGGCGTGCTTTTTTTTAATGTATTTTTCTGAACTACCTAAGGTAATCATAAATTATCTGCCAGTTTATTATCTGGCTTCTTATGAGTGCTTATCAGTAGCCAAATACATTAGGAGAAAAACCTGATACAGCTATCAGTAAAGTAAACATTTCCACAAATGATATGCCATATCTATATAGAAGCAAACACTGGTGTTTATCACTTAATAACATAATACTTTTATCACATAGAAATAAGCTTGCCCAAAATGATAGGACCTTGTTATCAACATTAATGTTAACTAACTGGGAAATGGGACGCAGCATATGTAATTATGTACTAGCCCAGAATATAAGACTAGAAAATTCTCCAGCCCACGATTTAAATTTGTTTTTCCCTACATGAAGAGTACTTTGGTCTTCTAAACAATACATGAAAATCAAGAGATAGGAACCTTAACTGTCACCTGATTTCTACAGCCTACACTAGATTTCACAGTTAAATTAGCTTACCTGTTTTGGGCAGGGCTGTGACTTTTTTTTTTTTTTCACTCTAGTCAAGTTACAAATGATCAAAAAGGGTTTAGCATAATATTTTGCTAGTTTGTAGTTTGGGGAACAGGTTGAACTATACTGGAAAAAAATATATTTGTTTTTGTTTGTTGTTGGTTAGTTTTTTGTTGTTGTTGTTTGTTTTTTTTTTCTCCCCCATAGTATGAGTTCATCTCTTTTAGAAGGCTTGTTGATATTCTTAGTATAGCTACCAGGGTATCTCCATGAATTACCAACAGACTTGACTTCTTAACTTGTTGCAAGAACTAAACAAGATTTCTTTAGTTTGTACCCTGAGACTGAATCTTGATCACAAAACAGTAGATCAAAAGAAGGGTTATGCGTTCTACGTTATCACCAGGTAGTTAAGAATATTTTTTCAAAATAAATCTTTATCCTGCACATTTTATTTTGCAACTCCCAGGAATTAGGTACTTTTAAGCAAGGGAAAATAATGTAACAAATGTTCCTTCATAGTTGCTCTGCTTTTATCCTATCTATTATAAGCTACTTGTTATCCTATGCTGCAAGCTTTAGAGAATTTAGCTGTATTCACCCAGTGCCCCTAGAAACATATACATCTAAGTATACTCAGAAATGTACACAGATGTTAATATTAAGGAGGCCTGGGGCCTGAAGATTTTGCCAAGAGATAATACTGAACTAGCATCTCAGTATCTTAAAGCTAGCTGAGATGTATTTTATAAAGTTAATCACTTACTGTGCTTGCTAATATTATTAAAGGTATTTATCATTTGAAAGCATAGGGGCCAAGAAAATAATTTCTTATTGCTCAGTAAGGGGGTGAATAATGAAACAAAAATATTTCATTCAACTTTCCCCTGAGAGTAATACCCTGGTAAAGTGTGCATGATTCTCCAGTAGCCAACACACTCTGAAGGTAAAAAGCTGTTATTGAGTCACAGCTATTCTCCCAGCTCAAGAAGGGATTTGTGCTTTTGCTGCTGGTGTTGAGTGAGATTGCCAGATTTAAGCCTGCTGTTAATGCAAGATACCTACATACAACAAGACTTGTTATGTTTGCTTGCAGAATAACTTAACCAGAACCATTCTTATTCTTGCATGCAAAACTTTTTATAAGCTAAAGTGTTTTCCTTTAAAAATAAAGATGGGTATGTGCTATATGGAAGTGGCAAACACATGCATTTTACCTGGCTACTCAGCCTGTACAGAAAGGGATTAGGGTGTTCTGCGACTGGGAGGAGCAGGGCCTGCTGAGCCAGTTAATTAACATCACTGCACTTTCCCAGGAGATGGAGTCTGTTGTTAATGTGGAATTCAGTCCCTAGAGAACTAGGGACATGGAACAATAGAGGGTGTCTTGTGGAAACAAATAAAAAAACTTTCCAGCTACTACATAGAGTAAAAATATTTTGCTAATTTAGTGTAAAAATAAAAATCAGAAATCACTGATCTCAATAAATGAGATACTCAGATCTTATTAAAAACATTGCTAAGCTTATTTTTTAAAAAGCATATTTTAAATCTGGCAATTTTTCTACTGGAGTACTATACATGATGTTGTAAAGATCTTCTAACCAAAACAGTCAACGTTACAGAGCTAAAATATACGCTGTGTTTACATGCATACTGCTATCTAGATTTGACACTGGTAAAAACTAAGATGCCAATCCTTATTTTGGCTAACATGACAGATCTACATTGCAACCTACCTGGTGTGTAATGAAATTTCAGTATTAGAAGAAATTACTAAAATAGCTTCTGAAATCAAAATAAGGCAGTAGAGAATTATCAGTGTATAGAAAAAATAGGCTTTTATAACATCCATTTCTTGAAGAAAGCAATGTTAATAAACTAAAGACTGTAAAATACAGTAGGTATTTTAATTTCCATGTAATTTTAAAACAAATGGAGTAGAAGTTAATGGATATCCTTATGATGAGCATGTTATTCTGCTTGGAAACTTCAGCAGATAAAAAATCTCTGAAGCTATGTTGAAATAGCCTCATTGAATGTATTGGTTCCTAATTAGACTGAGTGACTCTGGAAATCTGGGATACAATCAGAAGTCCACAAAAACCTTCTCATTTCATAAAAAACTGCTTAACAGGAAAATCTAGACACTTCCACATTACTTTCCATGCTTCATTTAAACTGTGATCAGCAAGACTCTGCTTTTTTAAAATTACTTACTAGCATATTCATAAATTGACTTGGGAAAACATTTTCTACAATGATTTTGGAGATCTTATGTATACCTCCGAGTCTGGAGCTATGGCATTTCTCCAAAATAGTTCACAGTTCCCACAGTTAATATAGTACTGCAAAATGGCACTAAAGTGCATAAGTATCAGAATGTTTGTTGGGTTAAAAGGTGCTGTGCAAGCTTAAGCTACTGCTTTGCCATTATATACAAGATCATTCTTTGGGGAGGGGGAGTGCTAGTTCTGGAAATGCCACTGATTTTAATTTTGATGGAGGATTGTCTACCATTCACCTTCCTAAAAGATACAAATGCCCCCTTTCTGACTCCTCTGTTGGTCAAGAACAGTAAAAAGAGAAAATAGTACTCTAAAAATGCATTTCAAGATAATTTATCAGAAATAGTATTTTTAAAAAAGGAAGAATACATGGTACTCCAGATGAAAATTGGACATGCTCTTTGTTACTAGTTATGGATCTTCTGTTCAAATGAACATGCTGTTCATTTTTATCAAAACATGAGTACTAAACTACCATAAATAAAATACATAGAATACAGAACAATTAAAACCTTTTTGTACAGTAATTACTTACATTAAACTTACCATCTTTTCAGATATGTTGAAAATTAGGACTCTAAACATGATTATTTCAAAGTATCATTTTTAACAATCTTGCACAGGCCCGACAATCAGAAACATGAAGCTTTGATTCAGATAGCTTGGCAGGTTTCACATACTTTGACAGGTAGGCTACTGTGAAATATGTTGGGTGTGGTTTTTTTTTTTTACTTACGTGTTCTATTTTTATCAAAAGACAGTTTGATGTGTTTGTTTCTTTGTTGGTTTTTTTTTTTTTTTTTTTTTTTAATCTTTACATTACAAACTGACTTTGTGCAATGCCACTGCCAATGTAGCTTGAGAAAACAAAATCTGTCTGGAACACTGACGACAGTCCAAGTGTTTTCTACCTCTTAAAAAAAGTAAGATTCTAGGAAATCCAATTTGAGTGCATTTCAATACAGGAAGTCAGTCCTAGAAGAATTTTAATATTAAACAGGTACCGTTTCTACCACTGGTGATTTGATGCACTCTTCGTGCAGTCTGCTCCTTTCTGGGAGGTTTAGTGAATTCTCAGCAGGGTGCTCTTGTACATGACTCTCGCCATTCAAAGCTGAAACAAATCCATCTTGAGAAGGACCTTTCAAGTATGAGTGAAATTCCACTTGAGAGTGACTTGGCCTATGCTCAGTGTATAAACTGTTACATGGAGCACTGCTATCACCTTCAGAAGATGAGCAGCAAACAATCACTGAGGGGTTTGCAGAAGGGTAATGAGGGCTGCTAAAAGTTTCCTCTGATTGCCGTGTGTAGTCAACAAACTGTTCTGAAGTCATGTTGTAAGGCACCAGAGAAAGACTACCATTCTTTACAGCATCCCTTTCTGAGTAAGTCTCACCAATCTGGTTAGCAGTGCCAGCAACGTGGTTCTCTATTTGGTAATACAGATTTGAAGAGTTAGTATAGTATGAGGCGTTTTTAGAGTGGTTTTCATGCACAGCAGTTCCATCAGAGTAGCAAAGGACAGAAGGAAGAGGCACCATATCAGCATGGGAGCCCATGCTTTCTACAAAATCATCTGCTTTTTCTTCCTCATCATCTTCCTCATCTTCCTCTTCCTCTTCATCATCATCTGATTCACTAGGGGCTAAACTCTGAGTGCTAGAATCTGTAACTCCACTACAAAAGCTACTCCCATCTTCCTCTTCCTCCTCTTCCCCAGGGCAGTCCAAGTCCTCGGCTGACTGAGAATGCATAACTGCAGCCTGAGGTTCAGTTTCAATCTCAAAATTTTCTGCAATTGAATATTCAACCGGATGGGGTCCTGGACTCATAGAACTAGTGTGTGCACTTATCTCACTGTGGCAGCCATTTAGTGCTGGAACTTGCTGCTCTCTATTTTTCTCCAATTCGAGTTTCATTATTGTGTGCAAAAAGTGAGTCCGTACACGGATAGGATTAAATTCAATTCTACCTGCTGTATTGCTACACCCTTCTTTAGTGCAACCGCATGGAAAAGACATACGATCCACCTTTTAAAAAAAAGAATACAGATTAACAATACTTAGCATAAACCTGGTGATACGACATAACCTAGACAGCCTAAAGAAACACAGCAGTGAAGTGGGATTCAAGTGGGATTCACCTGACAACTACTTGTAAGAATAACCATAACTAAAAGTAAGTCAGAGGGTTAACCCTGGAATTTAGAAATACTGCTGAAAACGTAAGGGACTGATGTTTACCAATGTTGCATAGTAGGAAAAAAAACGTTTCCAATTTGTGGGTAGAGTTTTACATAGTGGAACAAAAAATTGGTTATTTTTCTATTTATGGAGCTGCTACAGCGTTACATAATGTCGTGCTCAAATCCAGGCAAAAGTATTACCCAGAAAAGTCTTAAAATTCTGATAAAAATCATGGAAACTACAGATCTATTGAAATAAAATGCATTATCTATAAAAAATGTTATAAAGTTGCCAATAGGGGGCACCTGGCCACAGAAAGCAGGAATAGAAACTCTATTATATTTTAAAAAATATTCACTCAATTGTAGATGCAATATTTTACACGCAACGGACTGTAGGCAGAACTTATACGTCCAATAATATCCATCTTAAGTATGTAAAAATGTGACTGAATCCACAGATCAGGTAGTTGAATTAGATAGCTTAAGGTCTATGATTTTCATCTACTCTACAGTATATCAAATGTGATGCAGAGGAAAGCCATGTAAAGCAAACTAGTACATCTTCTCCATATGTGAAGATGAAAACAGAAGTAGCAAAGAGAATGTATTATTTAGAATAGCAGTGAAAATTCAGCTTGGATTTAAGAAATAATGAAAAAATGCATTTAGGAAGAAATCAGCTTGGCTGCATACTAACTCAGGAAAATTAGCAGACATCTTTTAGGAAGCATTTTGAGACATTTACAGTTGTACATAGAACATCGTGTAAATGTACAATATGCAATACCATTTCAGTCTGCGGAGAGAATAACTACCTGCTAGGTTAGCAGATATACGTTTCATTGCCTACATGCAGTTTTTCATGCATGCATGTTAAATAAAGAACAGTACCACAGTGTCATATATTGCTTCTTATTGAGTTTGGACTATAATTCACATTTGGACAGCATGTGAATTGTCTCTCAAAAAAAAAGCTACATACCCTTGTGAAATCTGCAGGCTACTGATCTTTCTGTTGTTTCCATTTGCATGTTTAGATAAAGGGCAAAGGGGAACATGAGGAGCAGAATATTTGTGTATGAACAAAAAATATTGAACAATGTATGTGCCTAAAGGATCATAAAATAAATGTGTTTAAGGAGATAATTTGTATTGCACACTATGAACTCTTAAATCTGAGACTTAAACTAGTTTGAGATCCACAAGTGTTATTGTTTAACAATTCACTTAATAAGCTCCCAGTACTTACCACATTAACAAGAACAAAAAGTACAAGCACTTCTCCCCCCTCCCCTTGCTATTTAAATATTGACAATAATATAGACATTTACCTGACATTTTATGCCTGCAAGACTGCAAGTGCAAGTTTCTGGATCACAAAACACACGGCAGTCACAGCCACAATCCTCTCTGGACAGCCGGATGGCTCGCAGCTCATGTTTTTCTTCCACATCAATCTTCTTCACTCCAGAAGCTCGTAGCAGTGCCCTTCGCTTTTTTGTCGGCAGGGGTTGTAGAAAGAAGTACTCATCTACTTCAGTGTTGTCTAGATCAATATCATCATCAGAAATGTCATCCAGTGTCAGGGTATTCGCCTCTTCAGATTCCACTGTACCATTCTTTGTCATCTGTTACAAAGAACAAATAACAAAGTGCTTAAGCTATCCTTGCATATAGTTGTTATATATGTAAATAAATGTAATGAACTATGAATGTGGAAAGACATCTGTTAAAAAAAAACAACAAAGCCTATTGCATTTCACCCTTTGTTCTGATCTCCACGAATGCCAGTAAAAGTTCCATAATACAATTACAGATGGGGTGAAAAGGCAGTTCACACTGTAATTCACAAGTTAATTCACATTTTTAGTTCACGTTTGCCCTAAAGCTAGTTTTTTTCTAAACTTCCAATTTCATATCTGCTTTTATATCCTTTATTATATATTGTAGTTTGCCACATCTCGTGCCTTTCTAAAATTCTAGTCTTTTCCATATCTCTTCATAGGATAATTCTTGAAGCCCTTAATTTGTTTTAGTTCCTGTCTCTGGGCAATTCTGGAAATTCTTCAATAGCCATTTTGAGATAGCAGTTATACTACTAATGCTATTTCAGGTTAGGACGTGTCACATCTCCAAAACAATGCATTTCATGTACTCTATCCTGTTCCTCATGGAGCATGACAAGTTGTTTGCTGTTTGTACAGCTGAGGTCAAACAGTAGTCTTTCCACTGAACTGTTTGAGCACATACCTGTATTTTGCTTGAGCTGATAATTAATTTTAAACCCAGAAGTCACCTAATTTTGCCCTTTTCTACCTACATTACTTCACACTTACTTTATATTACTATGGCCAGGAAAAGAGGGGTAACAGCACCCTAATCAATTCTATGTGGCCCTGGGGCAATGGAGAGTTTATTTACATAAGGTACTTCAATATATTAGTTCAATGAGGTAGAAAAGACAACATTGGAAGTTTTCCTTTTTCTGTGTACTTTACAGTGAAAAACAGGTATATCCTCAGAGCATCTTGAATTAGCTGTCTAAAGCCAGTGGGTGGGAATAACCCTCATTACATGCAATTCAGGCTGAATGTTCAAATCTAGAATGGCAGCCTTGATGTTTTAATTTTTTTTCCTTTTCTTCTATTACCTAGGTACAACTAAGTACAATGTATTTATGTTGCTTTTTTTTTTTTCATTTAATAGAAGAATGGCCTACCTAAGAATTCTGACTTCTCCGGTTTTAAATATACATGGATCAAACCAGTCCTTGAGCTGGTCAATTGTCTTATCATAATTTAAATTTGAAACTGGGGAAGAATTCTAATCCCTGCTTTGGTAATTATTTTTTTATTTTATTCAATAATTGTTTAATACAAATCAACTTTCTGGTGTCTTACCTATGAGGCAAATGCTGTAACTGCTCAGTTTACAAAAGGCACCTACAGAACCGTGCCAAGCCTGTCACATACTTCTCCCCCTCCTCCTGCAAATCTGAACTGTTTCGCTACATAGCAGTAGAGCATTTACGAGTGAAAGCCAGCCAGGCGCTGAATGCTTTAGGCATTCTGCAGACTGTAAAGTCAAATGTGTGGGCATCCAGTGAGATAAGACAGCAGTCTGTAATTTCAAAGCACCTTAGCTCCTTTTGACTCGTTTGCTGGATGCTATTCTTGTCTCCTCTGATTTTTTTTTCTCAATTTTGTCATGCAAAGAACAAATGAATTAATGAAATGGAAAGCTTTGACCATCTCTTAAACAAGTAATTGGGCAACTACAGAGTGAAAATTATCAAGAACCATCAAATATATTTTTCAATTCAAAACTTCAGGACAATGTTATGTTCTCTTGTCATAATATTGCTTATCTGAATTAAACTAGATATGTAGATGAGTAAAATTTCTCACATAAAGCTAAAGGTTAATGCCATAACAATGGGATAAGGCACCAGCCAATGAATACATGAGGTTTCTGGGTGAAAATCACCTCAACTCTGTAAAACGTGAAAAAATTAGGTTAGATGCTTTTGCTTGCTCTAGCTGGAAGCTATTTCGTATGGTAGGAAGCCAAGACAAAGGAAGTCAACACAGAAAATGTATTTTTAGTTTCTCCTGCAGTTCACCATAGAAAAAGTGAACTATCTATTCATTATAATTTTGTCTGTTACCACTACTGTCTTCCATTTTTACTGTCCAGCTACATGAACTGAGTAAGTTAAAGGCTTCTGCATGTTCCTAGACAGGACTACAAAATTGAAATCTGAATATTCTGCCCTAAGATTAAAACTAATTTACCAATTACTGACAGTACCATGATCAACTTGAATAAATTCAGTTAATTCTCGTATGTCTAAAGCAGTTACTTACAGTGTACTACAAGTTTCTTTTCTTAGAAATCATTAAGCATATATGCTTCCACATGCACCACCATAATCACATTTAGGTTTCATAAATTTACCTAGCTTATAGAAAATGGTGAAATGGCATAGATTTTTCATAGAAGCTACTCAACATTTCACCATTTCTTGACAATACGTTTCAGGCACATTCCCTAACACCTGATAGAGAGAAAAAGATAGAAAAAGGGCTAGAACGCTTTCTACACAACTTAAAAAAAATAAAAATAAAAAATTAAAAGGTTCTAGAGTAATTCTGTTCAGAGGCAAACCCACATCATTTTACATTTGCATTTGTCTTGTTTTCAGAATAAGAACAATCTGCACCGATTTGTCTGTTGGTCCACAGACCCAGGAGCCTTAACAGCATGAGTCTCATGCTAACAATTCCAAAATATCTTAATCTGAAGAGACATTATGAGTTAGCAATAAGGACTAGTGCAGCTAATCTGTTGTGTTTACTCCTAATGTTTCTTCAAATGACAACGTATTTAAGTAAAGCCTACCTTGTACCTTTCATCTTGACAAGATGGCTTTTATGCACAGACTGCCATTAGAATTTTCACACTCTGCTGCTAACAGTGTTTATGCCACTGTCAGCAGTGTTTACACCAAAGTGTTAGTGCTAAATGGCTAAAATGACTTGAAGATGATTTTAAAGTCTTTATCTGCTTTTAATTAACAGAAATTTCTTATTTGGCTCTTTACTTTTAGCAAGTAAAAACATAAGCAGTACACCTAATATTATGAAGACTCAGTTCCCATATATTCCTGTACTTCTTTTCTTTTCATCAAATTCTATAAGAGAGAATGCTTTCTACCTATGGGTTTCTTATTTCAATCCTATTGAAAAAAATTAAACAGGGAAACTGAAATTGAAAACAGGCTAAAAAAAACACTGAAAACGTTACTGTTTGCTTATTTGTTTTCAAACAGAAAGCCTTTTTTGAAGAAACTTTGCTGTGCTTCAGTTTCTAATTTTCCTCATTTTTCTGTGCAGATGAACAATAATTTACATTCATATACTGATTAGTAGGTTTTCATTATATCACTGACATTATCACCTTAGAAATCTACAGCCTTTCCTTTTTGTGCTCATTTAGAAATCACGTGAATAGCAAAACAGCTCTTCCTGGAAGTCAGCCAAGGGATCTACACAGTTACAGCTCAATTCACACTTGATGCTCTGAAGATTCTGTGATGCGAGATGTTTAGAGGTATAATCTCTATTTATGATAAATCACTAACTCTATCCTTTTGTTTCCAGCCTGTCCAAATACCCATCTTTAATTTACCTTTGTCCTGAGTGGTTTTATATTTGTTTTCATTATGACAGTTCAAACGTTATGAACTATCTCAGAATGTTTCACAGTTCAAATAAGAAAAAATACTGAAAAAAGTAATTACAACAGTAAGGGTCGTATGTACTTATTCAGGTATTCAGACATAAAACTTATGAACAAAGTTCATTCTAGTGGAAAAGTACTGTGGGATTTCTTAAACGGGGAAGGTGCCAGTTTGCTTTATGCATATGTAGTAGTACCTTAAATAGAGATAATGGTATCAGAGAAGGAAAAGGAGAAGGAGAAGCTGTGGAGCACAGCAGTTTGGCTACAATTGTTGATATTGTTCACTTTTAATTACAGAATTCATCTGAAAACAAGCCCAAAACACAAGCTATCATATAGGAAGTTTTTTTTATTCACTAAACAACGTAACAAAAATGGAGCTTTTGCCACCAGTTTTAGAGAGGCAGAAGGGACGCTTCCAAGACTGCAATCCCCTTCTCTCTTCTCCTATTCTTTTTGTTTTCCTATACAATTTGCTTCCTCTGCTCTGCTAAATTAAAAAAAGATAGCTTTAAAACTATAGCTAAGATTTGTTCTGACTAGCTAAACAGATATAGCGGGTTAATTTGTCTGATGTTTCTTTAACACAGACAACTTTTGGTAAAGTATTAAAGATGCATGATTGTATAAATTGGTACATTAAAAAAAAAAAAACACAACTTATTCTGTATTGCTGTTACCAAATTTGGTCAAGTTGTCCAAGAAAATAAGGTGTTTTGTTTTCAGTACTTAGGATGTTACCATTGCTTTCTCTAACAGGGCACTGTGCAAGGGCTCAGAGGACTTGTTCACTTCCTGGCACTTCCAGACTCTGCTGGATACCCTGTCCGAGGCTAAGTTCCACTGTCTATCTGCCTTTGTCATCTTCTCTGTGAGAAAACAGAGAGTACACAACCATATTCTCGTAAAGCACTTTAAGGTACACATTAGTACTTTAGAACCACATCAGCACTTCATAATATCTAACAAAAAAGAAAAAATGCAATTGTTTCCATTGAAATCAGACTGGAAAGCAAGGAAGGGGTTTTGATTAAAGCATTCACATCATGCCCATATCACTCTGACACTGTTCATGGAAATACATAAGGGCAGGGATCAAAATCAAAGAATTTTTACCTTTAATTTTAGAGAATTGAGTTTTTCCTCCCTTAGATGCTCTCTTAGCATCTCCCGGTGAAGCCTCTCCTGTTCCATTGCAAACTCTCCAAGCGTGTACTGGCGCACACTGTTGTGGCGAGTGGACATTCCCAGTGTGCTTCCTCCTTGGCTAGGAACACTGGTGAAGCCTTGCCTTCTCGTGAAGTAATACACAGTAACACAGTTAAAATGGACATTTTTTGTTCTCTTCCTCTTCTCTCTTTTAAGGATTGACGAAGCTGGAACATATGCGAATTACAACATTAATGATAACCTGTAGTCATATAGCAAATTTATCACTTGAGTAGTTCCATTTACCTTAACATATGTACATCCTAAAGTTCAGAGAAGTGCAGTCTAAATGAAGGGATAAGATTAGAAAAAATGACCATATAGACAAACCCAGAAGCCATTACAAACCGTTAAAATGAACAATATAAATCCTTGTCCAGGACAGTTGTTTTCCCTCTGCATTTTTAAATGTTTATCTGTTTTAATAAGGAAGGAAACAAATCCCAGCAAGAGGAGTTTCTTCTGTAGTGTCACCTCAAAGAGACTGATCAGCCTACTTGTACCTCTTCAAACCCCAGTGAACAAAATGACGCTGCATATGACAGCAGTAAGGAGAACAGCAGACCAGCGCCTCCCGCAGATCTATATACACCACCAGTATTATGTCAGCAAGGCTCTAGTAGAGGTCTAACACTTGATCTTTAAAGTATTGGGTCACATTAACAGAAAAGATTCCTATCTTTTATATTCTAAAATATGTGAAATCAGTGCGTTAGAGTAACTATAAAGGTAGTATGTTTTGTGTTTCTGAAACTCTTATTATCACAGAATAATACAGGAATAATGCTGATTTACAATCAGATCCTTTTTTCTTCACCTTCATCCATTTCTGCTGTCATCCACTGAATATGTG
This sequence comes from Anser anser, assembly GCF_964211835.1. Lineage (NCBI taxonomy): Eukaryota > Metazoa > Chordata > Aves > Anseriformes > Anatidae > Anser > Anser anser. The sequence continues at coordinate 19,577,503 of NC_139726.1, read as the reverse complement.
TGTGTATATATATATATATTCCTGATATGTAGAATTTTGACCCCCCAAAAAATAATCTATTTTTTCTAATACTTTTCTGATTCCCTTCACACTCTTGCTTGTTTTTTCTTATAAAAATATGCAGTTCCATATGAAAGGGATTTATTTAAAAATAAATGCCAAATTTTAACTGTCAAATACCGTTCTTTTCCTACAGATATTCGTAACTCCTTTCAGTGATACTTATCTATTGTTTCTCTCTGGTAACAGTGGTGAGCCTTTAGTGCAAAATAGGCGATACAAACATTGGAGAAAGAGACACTTCTTGATTTTTAAGATGAAACAGCAGCCTGATTTATTTGATTTATTGCAAAATGACAATAGGATGTCAAGGAAGTAGGTAATACGTTACTGCTTTGCAACAACTGGGCAGGTATGACTGAGAGACCAAACTGCCAGAAATCAGGCAGTAAAGTGATTTAACAGGTGCCTGAAACCACTTTTGAAAGACTTGAAACCATTCCATAAAAGCCATAAGAGCATCGTGATGTACTCTGCTAATCTAAAATCGCACCATCTCTAGAGACTGGAAGCACTTGGCCTTCAGCCTTGGTTTCGTAACAGGTTTGGTTTATTGTCACAGTTAAAATACAGTTCATTCTCTAATGTAGCAAAATGCTAATCATCAGAAAGCTAAAATACTCAAACTTCCATGTTAATTAAGTTAAAAAAAATAGAATGATCTAACTATGAGAGAAAAACATATTGGAAAATACATTCTTGTAGCCAAACTACAGCTGGTATGCCCTACTAACATAATCATAAAAACATTTTAGGTTCCATGAAACACTGAAATAATAAATTTTTCCTAAATACTGTCAAGCAGCTGAAAATATGGTAAGTAACGTGCACTTTTTCAGAAAAGCTACAGATGTGCTAGAGTACGAGTATAAAACAGATAAATAAGCACAGGTCCTACCATTCACTTACCCGTTCTCAGTGACGGGTGTTCCAAAAAGGGTGTAGGATGTACACAAAGGAATTAAAAGAAATTGTTACACTAGGCATGTTTAAACTTACAACCACTTTTATGCAAATCTCTCACCAACAGAGCCTATCAAAAATAGTTATAGAAAGGTTCTACTGGGTGCCAAGTGTTATTTTATTAGAAGAGAATATTTGATAGGTTTATGCCAATTTTGCATAATATGAAATACTGTTGTAATGTACTGTTTCTTCATACATGTTACAGTTTCAAAACACAACTGTTTTTAAAAAATGAATAGAGTTTGGAATTTGGGTAATTTTGATATCGTGACTCTTTCAATTCAGAATGATAGGAAATATTCTCTGTATCAGAAAGTTCATTGCCTATATGCTCTTACACATTAAAAAATCCTGCTCCTAGTGAAGAAGGCTTCTAAATCATTCTGGAATGTATCCTATATAATATATAATATCCTATATACTATATATCCTATATAATATATAATATCCTTTATCCTTTATATCCCCATATAACAGTATTGATATTATTTGGATTTCAACTGGATCTTGCCTGTATTTGGGAAGAAATACTGAAAGCTACTGAAGGGCAAGCACCAGTATTTTTACTAAGTAAAAGACACAAATGGAATAAGAGATAAAACTATGGTAAAATATTAAAGGAAAGAAAATATAAAAGGTTAATTTTACATATATTTGTCTGCTTCATGCAGAAACAGAAGGTAATTGTTCCTGTAGATTGCACAAGCTGGTGAATGGTTTGAATCTTCAACTTTAAACTTCAGTATCTACTACATAAGGTTTAAATTTATAGCAATTAATTTTAGACCTTAGCTATGGAATTCTTGACATGGTTACTTACTGGCAGAAATATTAAATGTTGGAATAAAAGTGATAAAAGTGTTTCTTTTTTTTTTTTCCCGCCTTAAGTCTGTCAGTTCTATGGTAGAGCTAAATTATAGCACTTTTTATACATAAAGAAATCAACTTGAATTTTTATTCACCCTTTACACGCTAACAGTTAAATGAAGCTAGGCAGAAGACCAATCTAACAAATTCCAGCTGGAAAAAAATAATGTAATCTATGATAAAAATTAGATGACATGAATAGGCTTTTCAATTATGTGTATTTAGAGGGAGGAGCAGGGATGTCCATACGTGCATGTGTGTGTTGTCAAAATTTAGAACATTTCAATACATTACCATATGTTTATGCCTAAATGTTTGGTCATCTGTCTGTCTCAGTAGACTGTAGTTGCCATGAGCCGTCTGAAAGAACCCATTAATGCATTTCCTCAACTTTTTTTTTTATAGTTTTTCTCACTTTCAGCAATTAAGTTATCAGCGCCACACCGTCAAATGTTTTGTTTGTTTGTTTTACATGTCACTGGCAAAAACTGTGTTAAAATGGAGCTAAACTGAACTTCAAGGAGATACTGGGGTACTGTCATTGCAACACAACCAGCACTATAAATCCAGCACTATACAATTGTACTGAAGACAGTGAGAGCTGGCATGCATTTGTTGTACATCATTAAAATTCATACTTTAATTTATTAACACTGTAGTTCCTAGTCAGACAGATTATATGCTAATCTGTGTAAGTAAGCAAGCATGTAAACACAGACCTAAGACTATACGCAGTTATTTTTTTCTGAAACACATCCTATCTTTTGGGTTTGCTTTTGTCTCAACCAAGAGCATATTAAAGGAAGAGCTAAGGCTCTATGAATAACTCTACAGTTACCTCTTCTATGTTAACTGCTAGGAAGTAGTCAGAGTACATTCATATTTATGAGAACATTGTTTACAAGAACGGAGCAGGCAGGAACTGCAAGAGATAACAGGATTTGAGTTGGTTACCCAGAAACATAAATTAGAGATGTTCAGGTGTCCCCCCCCCTCCCCTTTTTTTTTTTCTTTCTGAAGATACAATCGGCCTTCTGTCAGTGAAGGCACTGGAGAATTGTGACCACCTCAGTAACAAAGGACACACAAAGAAGCACAGTCAGCACTACAAAGGCATTAAGCTCTTGTTCTCCCATACTTCCTTAAGTCTCTGAGTAGAGGACTGCCTTAATGTGATTTCTCAAAGGTTATTATTTGGTATTGAAAGGAAGTGTTGAACATTTTCCAGCATCTGGGATGGAGTGCTCTATAACTCATTCAGTCCTTTTGTTACAAGGCAGCCAAAACTCAGATTTTCAGATCATCTTACCAGGATTCAGAGACACATGTTACTTTGCATGCACCACACCTTAAATAGTAAGTTTGAATCAGCTGTAATTACTGCTAAGGACACTGCTTAACTCAAGACAGAGCACAAGGACATACAGAATATTTATTTCCTGATATATCAGAAATCATGAACATTTGCCAGGCCTCTCTGGATTCAGTTTCAAAGGTTTTGCAAGGCAGGAAAAGCTTGTAACCTAACAATTTATCCAAAGAGACTGTAACCAACAGGCTTCCCTGCTTGGACAGTCTCAGAAGTACTTACAGGACATCTGGCTGTGCAACAGTGATACCACTATCATCTGTTCTGCGCAAAAGGGGCAGTATTAACTCCAGCCAGCTTCTGTTATGCAGAGATGTGGTGGTTTAGCATCTGCTGGACACACACTGTCAACAGGAACCAGAAGGTGGTTTTTGAAAATTAATGCCACCATTTTTGGTCTAGCAGTTTGTAATGTGCAAGGATCCTAGTGGGAAATAGGAATATTCACCACCATCTAAAATTACCCTATGGATCATGCGATCTTTTAATATATTTACATATTACAGGTCTGATACATAAGTCAGACATGTATAAATGCCTTTCCTGGTATTCTCCAGGAAAGGAAAAAAAGTACTCCACTTTCACAAAGTTAAACAATGAATATAATTTGTAGTTCCATGTTCTAAGATTATATGGAATGTAATGTATTTGGCAGATACATAAATAACATAATGCATAAAATCTGTCTATTATTAGAGGGGAGGATGGTACTGTTAACATAATTACTGCTACAGATCTGTCCCTCAGAAAAAGTCACTTTAAAAGTAAAATCTGAACAAGGTCTTCAGACATAAATATCTTCAAAAAGACCTGCCAGAATTTGTCATCTGAAATGTTAACAGCTCAATTTTTGATTTTGGGGATTTAAGTGGTTCAGTTTCTGGGTTTAGCAGAACAGCCCAAGTTAATAACCTGCTTGCAACCAGCTGCAGCCCACGGAATCGAGCCCTGTCCCACAGGTGTCTGCCAAGCCAGAGCGGCTGCTGCACTTTCAGGGACACTGCACAGCGCTCTTCATGCAGCACTCAACCTGCACTAAGCCACAGCACAGGTCATCTGCAGCACAGGCTATTTATGGAAACTGGGAATCATCTGCAAGCAAACTTCCTAAAGGTGAGGCCAGACTCAGACATAAAGACTTAAAGTAAAACTTTTATAGGCAAACATGGATGGTTAACCCATCCTGGAAACACAGCCTGCTCTTTGTCCTTGCCCTTTTGTTATCTTTGTTCATGATATGCATGCACACATACATTGTAGGATGCATTTATTCATCTTTTCCTCAGCTGTTAGCTTCTCTGTCTCTCTTAACAATTCTGTTTATCCACAGCAGTTATAATTACTTCATGACTACATATGGTAATTCTGCCGTTTCTCTTCACATGCTGCTCTGGCTATTGAACATACAAGGAATGTCTAAGGATTCCTAAACTGAAGAACATCCATATGGCAAGCCAGAGAGGAACAGAACGCTACAATGCCTAAACATCAAGTTTTTTCATTATAGCCCTTCAGTTTTCCATGTTTCAGTAGGGCCGTTTTTCAGTCATTGACATACATAACATGTACTACATAACTGTAGTACAGAACAGGGACAACTGTTCAGCAGTAATTCAAGAAATTAAGATTTCTTTCAGTGATTTTTCCATAAGGCTACACACCAACATGCATGAAAATAGCTTTGTCACCTGCAAGACAACACTTTTCTATACGCACACACACATACTCCTACAAATTACAGAGGTTAAGGCTTGACTCAGTAAAGCTGTCTTACCCAACATGTAGTTTACTAGACACGGGAAGATAGATCTACTAGGAAGTGGCAGTAAACACAAAATAAATAAACACACAAACATCATCACAATCATTCCCATTAGTGGCAAATTATAAGCATGGCTGGAAACCATGCTGGGCCACTAAGTCATACCTTCTACTACCAACATTTTTATTAAAATGGTTGCAATTTGAAATGGTAACTTTTATCTATCAGAACAAAAAGTACTATTTTTACACGTCTTTGAAAATAGACTCATCAACAAAGAAGATGAAAATAAGCATCCAAGCCATGTGAGGTTAGATAATAAGAAAGGCCTTTGTTCATCAATAATTAATAACAGTTAATAACAATTAATAAAAGAGAATTAATCAATTTGTAAGGCAGAAAAGTTTAAACGTCTAGAGAAATGTGTGAATAGACTAATGGTGAAAAAAGATGTAGCACTACACAGATTGTTGTAATATATTTTAATGTAACTAGGACACTATGGTTAGAGACTGCCTCCTCAGTGGTATCATTGTATGGAATAAACCATCAAGTCCTGCAGCTAAATTAATTTCAAATAGTGGCTTCCATCACCTTATTCTTACCAAAAGGCTTGTAAGATTCCTTGCACTTACCTTCTGTATTGCAAAGAAAATTTCTTTTTCATTTTACGTCTCTTTGGAGGACTGAAGGTTACAATATCTGAGAATTTTATTACTAACTCATTTTTCACTGTTTTTTCAAAGCTGTATATCAGTATCTCTCTAACTTATGCAATTGTACCCCTTCTTTACTGTCTTAATTTGGCCCTCCCTACACCATACCAAGGGATTCTCAAAGCATGGAGCAGAAAATTCAGATACCCATAGGATACTTCCAGACCTCTGCACATTGGGGTGAACTGTTTACCTATGAGCCCTCCCCACCCTCTTCAGCACCTCAAGCTATATTGTGTGCTCTACCCTCAGAAAAAAACATTGTCAACTTGTGAAAAACAAAAGATACAACCTCAATTCCTTTCACATTTGAAAAATTCAGGTTAAGCTATTTCTTATGTGCTGGTAATGCATCTTATGATACACATCCACCTCTCATGTATGAATAAATTACAATGGATTAAATAGGTAAGCAACAGTAATAATGTACTAGCAGACAAAGTACTCTCCTATGCAGATAATGTTCTATACATCTGCACTTTTCATCTGCTTTGAACATCCTCATTTTGCTCTCTGAGTAGTGTACCTAGAGCAGTGTAAAACCTGAGAAAGAGAAAGCATTTAATTCCATACATCTAGTGGCCAAAATAGAATCCAGAACCCCCACACTAGGGAATACATCCTGCTACAGCTGTATTCGTCTATGAAAAGCAAAACATGTTTCCTAATTTTACAAAATCCTGATAGGAATAACATTTTAAGCCTGTAATGTTTTTCAAACATTCTTACTGAGCAAACTGGTAGTTCTTCAATTACTAAACATAAATAATCTTAGTTCTGGCTGAACTCCAAAACATAAGCACTTTCTTCTGCTGTCTCAGCTATTCTCCTGATGTCAAAGACCCATTAAAATAAACGCGAACCATATGGCTACTCCACAGATTACAAGCACTCTTGCATCAATGAGGGCAAAGCAATTCATTGTCACCATCATGGAAATATCTTAGGCACGTGAAAATTTCAAAAGGCTGGGAAAAAAAAATGTATCCTTTTGGATTAAAACTCTATCTTAGAAAGAAATGTTGATTTTCTTAAACCCTACAATCCCATTTGTCTACTTTTTACATATTTTTAGTGCCACATAAACCACTATGGCAAGAAGGGTTAACACCATTCTCCTGCTCAATGACTTTCTCACGTAGTGTTTCATCAAGTCTAATGACACAGAACAGCAAAGCCTCACACATCATGGTAATGTAGGCCAAAACATACTGACAAAAGCTACCTTGCTTCACTGTCTTCCTAGAAAACAAAATATTCCAGAAATTTCTTATACCACTCACCCACTGCCTCCCAAAAGGTATTTTTCTAAATAGACTCTATATACTAACTTGGAAATGTAAAACCCTTAACAATTAAATGCTTCCCCTGCATGCCTTGAAATCTGCATTAAAAGGAAATGCTGTGACATACTATATCCCATCCCAAAGAAACACGTGGGCTTGAGGGCAGGCAGACATTTTCTGAAATAAAAACTGAATGTGGAAGTCTTTAAGGGAGCTGCATACTCAGAAAGGAGTAAATTGAGTACTGGAAATCAGATGGGACGTGGACAACTTTGTGGAACCTACCTTAACAGCATTTCACTGCTTCATCCTTCTAGTGCCTTCCTCAGGTAAAATCAAAGCTAAATTCATCTCACAGGTGTGACTGGATGGGAATGCTTGCTTAATGCCAGATTTATGTCACATTTTAAAAGGTTTTTGAAAAATACTAGTTTGTAGAGAAGTTTGGCACGAATGGGACAGGTATTTTATTTGAGCTTCAGTTAAACATTTTACCTCACTGTCAGAGTTTTCTTTAAAATCTTACAGAAACGTTAAGTTCTTTAAATACATACTAAAAGCTGGAAATTTACTGCTAAAATTTCAATAAAAGCTGTAAGTTTCCTTCTTCATCACCCTCTATCTGATGAATGCTTTTCCTTGACATTGGCTACAACAGTCCAGTTTCTCCATTCTGCAAATATAATCAGCCTGCAGGGAGAAGTTAACTGCTCTCTGCCTCACCATTTGCTCTAAATGCCAGCTGCTGTTTCTTGGATGATTATTTCTGACGTTGGCCCTAACTTCGAGCACTGTGAGGAGGAAAGCTGCCACCACGTATCCTTGCAAGAAGGCCCAAGCATAACAATTGTATTTGCTGAACTCTCCTAAGATGCTACAGTCAATCCTTTGTCCCATCTTACGGGTGACTTCTGTGTTTAGCCATTTGATACAAATGCAACCACCCATTTAGCTGTCCACTAATTTGCATTTTCAAAAATTCTGTGTATGTTACAAACATCTTCAACAAACACATCATCTAAGGCAAAAACTACCCCTCTGTAGAGTGTGTGAAATGCACTAATTTAATTGAGAGAAATCTTCAAAAACAAAGACATAGAATTAATCACACAAATCCTTCTAAAAATCAGCGGGAGCCTGCTTCCTAATCCCTCTTTACATTTTTGAAAAACTTCTCCAATAGTCACTACTCCAGATGAAAGACAGCAGGCAGGTTTCTCTTAAGGCATACCCTGACCTATAATTTTGTATGAACATTTGAGCTAAAACATTGCACCACATTTCACTGAATTTCTTTCAGTTTCTCGGTGTTTACTGCCCAGATTAACCCACTTTTAAATCAAAACTGAGACTCTCTCAACTTGTTTGCATTTCCTAGTGTTAGTCAACAAATGACAATGAGAATGCATTCCTCATTAACAAGGAAGTTCCAAGCCTTGTGGCAGGCAATATAAATCACTGCAAGATGCCACAAATAAAGAATGCCTGCATTTATCTATGCTTCTATGTGTTTTCCCCTAATAAGCCAGCATCACCACATTTAAGTCATTGAGATTTCTGTCTCTTACCAGTAATGAAACACAAAGTTTAAGCTCAAGGCTCAGGTAATGCCTTATGTTATGAACCTCACACCAAATAATACTTTATCCTTCACATAAAGAAGACCTTCCTAGTGATTTCCAAGGATTTAATACCTTCTTCCAAATGCTTTGTGGCCACACAGATGAGACAGCTCAATTTGTTGGTGACCCTAGAACATTCAAAACAGTACTTTTAAGGGCATATGGACAGAAGCGCAAAGATTTGTTTTTGAATACTTTTGCTTATCTTTGCTGGCAAAATCAAAGATGGTAAGAGCACTTAGATACTGAAGGGTCTTCTCAAGACCTTTAATAACTAGCCACATTCATAATAAGCCTAAGGCATCCAATACTCTACAGACAGCACTGCATCCACCCTACTCAGCATAATGACAGGACTTATGATTATGGCAGGCTAACCTAGGATAACCTTATTAATGGCAGTGGTAAGATTAACAGCAAGACAGAAAACTGACTGAAGTTCTATTGACGGTTGAAGATCATCTTGACAGATGAGCTAGTTTTGAAGATTTCACCTGCCTGTGAAGATTCTACAATAAAGGCATTAGTCTGAAAGTTTCAGCTTCGCTACACTGAAGTTGAAATGGCACAGGAAAGCAGCAGTTCCTCAGGGTATATTCCTTAAGAGATTAATCCATGATTAATTTGGTGTAGAAAGTTTTTACCAGCACTAGAATGCAAAAGCTCTTTCAATGGCATGTAATTCTGCAACTTAAATTTGGGTATTTTTCTTTATCGGAAAAATAGATCAAGCATTTAGGGACAGGTACGTCCATAACACCATAACACGGGAAAAATCCCTCAGATCTGAGCTAGGGCATGGAACTCAGTGTCCCTCAGCAGACAGTTGTATGAATGGTCAGGGAGTTGTACAGGTATCCTGAAGGGCAACTCCAAAGGAAAATCACTGTGGAGCTGATGAACCACAGCAGTGGGGTGTCCGCGCTCAACAGGGCCATTTAAAGGAGCTCAAACGGTGGGTGTACTCTCACTCTACTTGTCTCTAAGGAAACAGTGTCCCGCAAAAGAGAAAAAAAAATGGGGTTGTAAGTATCAAGAAACAGCTTAGAAAAGTAACTTCTGTCAGTGAGATAGTCAGGTATATATTACAGAGACAAGAAATCTAGCCAGCTTTTCTTCTGCATTGGCTCTTTTCAGTCTGCTTACTGAAAAAAAATTGTACAGAACTCTTTCTTTCCATATGTCCTTAGAAGTACTGTTTTGAGTATTCAACATCAGAAAGCTCCCATCTTTTATTTTGGGAGATTAATGTGTTTAAAGAATTAACAGAACATCTTTCAATGTACATCATTAACAGTTTTGTTATTGAACAACACACCTGCATGTAGTTTTCAACGAGTTTTCAATCCCTTAGCATCTCCATGAGACACCAGGATTCAGGAGGTAAATGAAATAACACATTGACAATTTCTACATATTTCACTTCTACAAAAAGCTGAGTACCTCAAAAGGATCAGTTCACTTCTTACTCCTTCCCAGAACTCAAAATATGCTTTTTCAAATAATACTGTTTGAAAAATTTACAAGTTAAAAAAATTTAAGTACATAAAAAGTGTTCCTGTCCTGAAAAACACACAACACACACAGCTGATGTCAACCAACACAAACAAAAATGAAAACAAATCCTGTGCGTATAAAAAAATGACCAATTGTCCAATTAAAACATTCTTTCTAGAAACAAAGCACATGAAAACTGAAGAGAATGTGAAAAGAATAAAGTAAAATAAAGATCAAATCTCAACAAAAAAAAATTGTTTTCTTTTTCTAGACGTAGTCATTTATCAAATTTAAAATGTCTTTCAGCATTTGTCAAGTATCTTTGCTCCTTTGCATCTATTTTAAATGTAAATGCAAATATTTTTTATTGCAAACATATTAACTTTTACTATCAGACATCATCACCTTTTTAGTACGGAGTTCCTAATATATATATTAGATGTGCCTAAGGCTACCAAATGAGTGATTTTTCTAACACTCCTCAATTGGCACATGTTGACTGTATAAACACGAATAACTGATATATGATAATATTAAGAAGGAAGAAGGTGCAACATCTCACTTACATCTTAACAATAAATGAATAAAGCCTGACTTCCCCATCAGATGCAAAACTGAGTGTATTTGCTACAGTTATGAAATTATAATGCATACTAGGAGAGAGTTTGGATGCAAGATGCAAGTAATTAAGTTACAAAGGCTGTGCAAGTATGCTGTATACAATAAGAGCAAAGCAGAACGTCAGATACCAAAAGATGCCTCTGTCATATACCAGCCTGCAAAAGTCTTTTTCTTGACTCCTGTTCAAATGTAGCACCTAAGCCACTTGCTGGATTCCTTCCCTCTCAAACCAGCCTTATGTAATACTATGAATATTCTGATCAAGTTCTTGGAATTTAGGCCACTGCATCTGTATTAAAGAAAATACTGTTTAAAAAGTAGTGTCAATGGTTCAGACAATTTTCCTATTCCCATACTGCCAGCTGATGTATATATGTATATGTATAAATGTAGTGTGTACAATTTGTGTATATATTTGTGTGTGTGTGTGTGCACGTGCACTGACCAGCATTTATTACTCTGGCCACAAATATCTCAGTTACATGGATCATTAATCATAACACTCAGAAATCCTATAGTTTCCCTTCCAGATATTATTGAGAAACCAAACTATTTATTGTGTCAACTGTAATCAAAGCTTATTGTTATATGCATGTATTACAACTTTCAAGATGCTCTGCTGAATTACTAGCTTTCTTTGTGTATTCATAAAAAAATTGTTGTCTTCTATGTGGGTGGCAATGACTGATGTAACAGAACTGCTTTCAGTCTGTGATAAATAATCACGTAAGTCTTTAAATAGACACAAAAATTAAAAGATCAGCATTCAAGTAATATTGCCACCAAACTATTTCTTAACACTACTGAGATTTATTGGGTCACTTACTCCTTTATAGCATTTCAATAATAGAAGATTCTGTATTTGTAGGGGACCTTAAGTATAATATGCTTCATCAAGATTTTTACACGTACATACTTCTGAAAAGTTTTGTCTGCATAACCTTTGCACAGAAGCAAAGAGGAGATTTGAACCTTCATATCGAAACCCTATCTCAAACTGCACAGCAGCATTTGGCAGACAAATCAATTATAAGAACCTTCATATCACATGGTACAAACACAATTTCTAGGCACATGCTAAACCACATATTTGTAAGGATCATGTTGTATATGGGTGGTGACAAGGACCCTCACCTACTCCTTGGCCCACAGTTTTAAGAAACAGCTTTGCAGTCACTGACTCCAATGGACAGATTTGTATATAGCAGAGCTGAAGGATGGAAACCCCAGCTTTTTAAAACATGCAGTTCACCATTAAAACAGCATAACCACCACCTAGTATCATAAACTACAAAAACAAAACCTTAATTAATTCCTCATATACGTATATGCTGCCCACATAATCTACCTAGCTTTGCTAACTTAAGAAGAAATGCTTATCTGCACACAAAAGAATTGCTGAGTACAGAGATACCATCCCCTGCCTGAAGAACAAAAACTACTGCAATGATAGGTGCCTCTGTGTCTAATACACGATGTTCCACAATTCGGGAAAAAAAAAGAAAAAAAAAGTGTACTATTTTCTTTGAAGAAGAACTCTCAGAATAAAATACTGCAGATAGCTGACAGCTGCATTACATTTGTCCATAGAAAATAAATAACCTTACCTAGAGCGTCTTCCCTACAGTTCCTGCTTGAAATACCTTAAGCACAACTCCCAACATTATACACATAGATACATGACTCAAACAGCAGTCAGGGGCTTCCAAGTGACTTCAAATTTTTACAGTTACAAATAGATCTATACAGATAACATGAAGGCAAAAAGGTACAGGTCTGCTAAGTTGTTCTGAACAAGTCACATACTCTGAAAGTCAGTTTTATCATCTGTTCAATTATAAATTGTCACGTTTATCTAACTATGGTGTTTGTAATTATTATTATAATTTTATTTTGAGGAACAGAAAGAATTCTTTAGATACGCAACGTTAGTACTTACGGGTAAAGTGATTAGAAGTGGATGGATTGACGCTATCACCACTGTCAGCACTTTCACTGCTAGAAATGTCATCATCTGATTCCCGCACAGAGGAACAAGGTGAGGAGCCATCAACTTCTTCAAACTTCCTCTTTAAAATTCCACTCATCGCTGCAATGCTGTCACATGCACCTGTAGCAGGAACAGAGGCAATGAAGCATTGAAACATCCAACTGCAGAATATGCAGTCATAGTCTCCAAAGTCATTTTTATTTAGAAGTACCAATAAGTTGCCACTTCTCATCTTGAATAGCCATTTAGCATGAGATTACATATAATTAATTAGGAGACAGTGAAGCCACAGGAAAGAAAAAAACCTTCATAAATCATACTCTCTAACTTGCTATATGTGGAAATGGTTATATTGTTAGAATAATGGGTAACAGACTGGTTTCAGGGTGTATTTTTTGCCATTTGGAAGTTATCCCTTTTCATGAAAAGACAAAAATTTAATTTGAAATATAGACTCTCTTCAGGCCAGGGAGAACTGTGACCGCAACAGCCTGATGCTCTGCATGAGTTGCAAGGCGCTTAGCATCCCTGATTTCTATGGACATCAGCCCCAATCTAGGTTATGCTGTGAAACGTAAAGAAAAATTCAGAGTTTCTCTTCTAACACTCTCATCTGGGAGGAAGAAATGTTCACGAACAGAGATGAAATTAAATAAGAATAAATCATACTGAACATTACAGTTCCCACTGCCAAATATGTGATCTAATTAGTGCTCACATCACACCTAAAAGAAATCATAAGTAAAGTATTATCTGATAATTCAGTATTACAGAGAGAAAAGGCAATGAAGTCACAAAGACCATGTATCAGTTTCGCACTCAATAAACCCTTAGAATTCAGAAATTCCCCACTCCAGTCAGAGATACTAATGGCTTCCCAAACTCTCTCCTCCCCTTTTTTAGAAATGAGATGCCTAATATGCCCCTGAGGTTGCACAGAAGGGTATAAGGCTAAGTATTCAAGCAGGAATTTAGCAGCAAAGGTAGAAATTTACAATGACTATCACATAATTAAGGAGAAAGTGTATCCTTAACTAATCGAGGAGAGATGAAGGATGGTTGTAGCTTGTTCAGAGGACACACCTGCCCCGGTGCCTCCCGCAGCACTGTAGAGGTAAACGGTGCTAACACTTATCCAAGGCAAGAAGTTTATCTAGGATTGATGATATCCTAGACTTGCCGAGCAGGATGCAAAATCTAGAGGACACCACAGCGTACTGCCAAATCCCACTAAAATCAAGAAAAAAAGAAAATCACATTCCTCCCTCAAATAGAACAACTTAAATCCCTGCAGCTACCTCTAAGACTAACTGCTTCCAAGCCAGGTACATTCTGCTTCAGACAATGAAGCCCCAGAGCTCCCCTCCAACCCAAACTTTTATGATTGTTTGTCCAAAAAAAAAAAAAAGCCATGAAACTGTCAGGAAACTAACGTATGTCAGGCTAAATGACTACTAGTAAAGGAGACAAGGTTAAGGCACAGACTCCAGTTGTGGCCATACTTCTTAATTAGCACGTGTCACAACTTTGGCCCAGGCCACCTAGCACTGGATCCTGCAGGGTGCAGCTGGTGCCAGAGCCATGCCCAGTAGGCAGTCTGGATGAGGGCACCCTGTTTTTGGCAGAGGGCTGACAGCCACTGTGGACAAGAGTCATAACCTGCTGCTTCCATCAGAAGCCAGAGAATGCTGTCCTCAGCCTGCATCTTCCCATCTTTTTAATTATCACAGAGGTAGTCTCACTGAAGTAGCAGCTATGTTCTGATCCTGTTCTGAAAGCACTTTGATAGATCCTAAGATACCTTTGCTAAACCTCAGAGGCAGTCTAGTACCAAATAGACTGAATGTCTCCTATGCATCCCATAGCTCCCTTCAAGCCCTAAGATGAGTTTCCTTATGTGAAAAATCAAAGGCAGCTTGTCAGAGGTTTGCAACCAACTTTTGGCCTGATATGAAGCTAGAACATGACAAAGATGGATGTATGAAGCTGACAGCTACGAAAAACATATTGATGGATTCATCAAGTCACAGAAAGTCTGTAAGACTAATTCAAAATGGTAATTCAGCAAACAGGTCTGTCTGCAGGAAATGCTAGGAAGGAGACTGAAGAATAGTACAGCTTCACCCCAGTGCAACAGAAATTAGTTCTAATTATTTGCTTTGCTTTGCTTTGCTGAGAAAGCGTTTTACATTGCCTGCCAGATCCTAAGCACAGCAGGATGAAGTTATGGGGAAGTTTAAACTTGCCTTTGTAAGCCAAAACTAGAAATTACAGATACATTATACAAAACTTTCATTATGTTATTTAATTACAAGGGCTAGAACAAAAGTTTTATAATAAAGGAGATCATTCACCTCTTAGGGAAGTAAAAGCTCTGAGAAGCACATACATGATTGCAGCAAGTTTAATATCCTGTCTCCAGTAGCAGTCAGTATTTAATGCTTCAGTGGAAAGCAATGGAATGAGAAATTCAGCCACAACCCACTGCAAGATACATGACTCTGCTTCCTCATCCTTGCAGTCAATTTCCCCTAAGCATAAGGCTGAAATGTTGCTATATTACAGTGCACAGCCTCTTAAATTCATTTGACTTGCTCTCCCAAGGCAACAAGTTTCATATTAGTTTATCAGGAAAAAGACCAACAAAACAAATCTCCCGAAACTATAGCCACAGACCCTTCAAAATCACAGCAGTTCCAGCCTTTACAATATTTTGGACAGTACGGAGCAGCAAAAATACACCAGTGTCCAGCAACATGCTTTACCAGAGAGAACCCCACCTATACTGGTACTTCCCACGAAGTGGAAATAGCTGAAGAGAAGTCACTGAGATCTTATTGCATTTATATAGTGATACTTATATTTCATTCCCCAAAAGCAATTAGATTACAATGGAGGTGCAGTGCACCCAGTGATGTATATGGACTTAGGAAACACGGTTATACTTGGTGGGGGGATGTGCGGGGGTACAGGGATGGCATGGCAATGGAGACACAAACAGAACCGCAACATCAAGTTCCTCAGCCCAAAGCTGAGCCTGTCAATCCACTGCAGTTGCCTGAACGTGTGTTACTGCCTACATTTGCAGTCTCATAGCTGCGTAACTCTTAACATTCTCAGCACTGAGGCCTCACCTGGAGTGCTGTGTCCAGTTCTGGTCCTCTGGTACAAGAGAGACGTGGACATTCTGAAGGGTGTCCGACGTTGGGCCACCAAGATGATCAAAGGACTGGAGCACCTCTCCTATGAGGAGAGGCTGAGAGGGATGGGACTGTTCAGCCTGAAGAAGAGGAGGCTCAGATGGGATCTCATCAATGTCTATACCTGAAGGAAGGGTGCAAAGATGATGGAGCACTCTTCAGTGGCGTCCAGTGCAGGACAAGAGACAGTGGGCACAAACTGGAACACAAACTGGTAGCCCTGCTTGAGCAGGGGTTTGGAACAGGTGACCTCCAGAGGCTCCTTCCAGCCTCAACCATTCTGAATCTGTGATTCTGCCTCTGGGAAACTCGCCAAAGCAGCACAGCCAGAACAAGGAAGAGAAAGTGGGGAGATAAAACGTGCAGATCTGAAAGCACTTGTACACACAGTTACTATTCAAACAGGTTCTTCACAATTCTGAGTTAATGATTCCCAGAACAAAAAACAGATTCCCAACAGAAGGTACTCAACTCCTGAGTGTAACGTACAGGGAGCTCTGGTCCCTAACACAGCCCTCCTGATTCTGGGAACTGACACCATGTTCACTAGGGCCAGGAAAAAAAAAAAAAAAAAAAGGCAAGCAGCCCTGGTGTGGAACCTGGGCAGGTACACACTGCCAAGCACACACAGTACAGCCTTGACTAGTCACAGTGGCACGTGCTTGTTTTACTCCTTGCACTGGCACAGGGACACAGAAATGGCTGATTACTGTCTGCTGACTGGAAAACAGTGGCTTTCTGCTAAGAAGCCCATAACTTTTGAACCACTCCAATGCCCCTGTCTTTTGACTGTCCAGTCCTTAAATAAAAACTGCTTTCCTGAAAGACTCTACCTATCTGTCACACACTTCTTCAAGGGCATTAAAGCTTTTTCAGGGTCTCACTTTCAAGTTCCCCTGGCATAAAGGCTGCATCTGCACATACTCAAAAGTTACAGAGCTTTGAGATGCTTGAGTAACTCATGTCCAGGTCTCCCTGGGAGGTGGAAACTTGGTGTTCTTCCAAGCAAGGTGTCTAAGAACAAAAGAAAAGTGGAACATGATTTTGTAGTGCATGTTGAAAACGGACAGAAAGGGTTGCCTGGGCCCAGTCCCATGAGTGATTGTTTATGTACCTGAAGGCTACTTAATACAAGAGAACACTTGGCAAGCTACCTGTGCACACTCTCTCTGGCCTATGAATCTTGGCATTATTTTCTACAGAGTACAACGGTCCCCATCTAGACAGAGGACTAAGAGTCTCTCTAAGCTATAGCTCAGAGGCAGCAATTCCTGAAAAACAGATTCAGGTCTCCAGCGTCCTGGTGAGCTCTCTTGAACCGTTAAATTACTGTGTGAAAGACAGGACACCTATTCAGCAGCAGATTTTTAAAATAAAGTTGCTGTAAGAGTGACCTAGGCTCTGTTCTTGAAGGTACACGGGCCTGCCTTCAGGACAGGGGTCTGGACTGTGGCTGTGCAGCACGGGAATCTCACATACCAAACAGCTGAGTTGGGGTTCAATGCTGAACGGTAACCATCCAGAAGTTACGGATTAAAACATTTAACATTCAACCATCTAATCTCTAATTACCTTGCTTCTTATTCCACTAAGGTGAGGTGACTTAGGGACTAATCTTGAAACCTCACTCAGAAGCAAAAGATCTGCAGTCCTCAAAAACCACAGCCTATCCTTACCACATAACAAAATATATTTTGGTCAAAGTGAGTTGCTGGAAGTACAGGGTATTTTACAGCTGTCTCGACACTACTACAGAACACATGCTCCTCCCTACAGCATGTTACTGGACTGCAGCATCAGTAACACTTCTCCTGGCACTGTAATTGTGACTTGTCTTTAAAAACGATGGGAGTCTGACAAATTCTAAAAGACTTTAAGAGGAAATATTTGAAAATAAAAGCAGACGTATTAAATAATAGGATCTCTAGGGCAAAGATAGCTTGGCCTGCTCATTTCATAATTCTTTTTCTGAACATTGATCCCTCTTCCCCCCTTCAGTAAAAGGCAACTGAATTCCATTAATTTGTTTTCTGGCCACCTTAAAATCAACTCAGCTTTCTTAACATTCTTAATTAGGTATTTTAAATGTTACATTTACATATCACAGTTAACATATAAGCAAGATTAGAATTTAAATATGTAGTCAGGAAATATATCCTCTACAACAATGCTTGATTTAATTGAGAGGACATTAACACTTGCATTTAGACAGTGACACAGAATTTTGTTGTAGCCTATACACACTTTCTTTCAAAAATATTTCCAGCCATTATGACTCCATTATGATGGAGGAATTGAAGTGGCAACAATGAGGCTGCCAAAGGAGACGGTCAAGTGAAATGGCTACAACAACTTAAACGGCTAAATAAATACAGGCTAGAAGTCAAGTCAAGGGTAAAGATATAAATTCATACTGCCTCTGGCAGGAATCAATTATGCTGGCTATTCTGACCTCTAAATATGTTCTTCTGGAAACAGGAACACAAAGAGCTTGCTCTTATTCTCTCACTTTTTGCCCATTTATTTTAAGACTTATTTTCAGCTATTTATTAGTCCAATTACTTTTGTGAACAAACACCAGGGAAATGTTCTATCTGTGTTAAAAAGTACAACAAACAAAACACAATCTTGCAACTGCTGTGGTTGAAAGCACTCTCACTCCCTAGGACTTTGAGGAAAAGACCTGAAATTATTAGTGGAGACATCTCTCAAATATAGAAGAAGTGCCTGAACAAATGAACATTTGTAAACTCTTGACAATTAATGGCAATACAGACTGAGTAACAGCACAACAGATGAGGTAAAACTGTAGAGAGAAAAACAGAGGATTTTAGGCTTAAGTAAAAAACTCATTTCCTACAGAAAATGGAAGCTGATCCAAAAATGCTGAGTTTCAATTTTTCTCCACTGTTTAAGAAAAATTATAAATCAAACAGCTAAGTGATGCGCTGTCATGATCACTGAAGGCCAGTTATAAAGGCGATGGTAAACAAAGCAGATATAAAAAACATGGACGTCCTTGAAGTTGTGTTATCATGCCGCAGGTATTCATCTATGCTATGTATTTGATCATGTAGCTAAGGATATGCACTAGCTTAGCTCACTTTGAGCAAGCCAGCACAAACGGCAGAAGCAGATGAGTTGTACCAATATGCCTTGCTTCTCAGCAGAACTGATTTGTCCAGCAGAATGCTGCCCTAATACAGTCACAGTGTTGTGAAATGTATTCGTAGCTTCAGCAGGCATCTCTGAAGAGTAAACATACTGATTTGGATATCAAAATAAATACAAAGTAAAGGGTCATATGAGTGCAAGAATTATGCTATTTCCCAATTATTCATTGCTTCGTTTTGCAAATTTTGTTGCTCTTCTAACATAGGTCTCCTTTTGTCACACACTGAAAAAATTTAATTACGTATACACATTTGATGCAGATGTTTAATATGCCTTACCAAATATTGTTAATAAGAATTCATAGCATAAGTAGAATGAAAAATGCTCTTAGTTTATTGTGTACCAAATCCTGAGATATTAAAGAGCTGCCTGTGCACAGCCAGCAGCCATTTGTGTTTTAGTATTGCTGCAGTTTGTTATACAATAGGCATGCTCAGCACGTTCCCTAATGGAGGCTGTTTCAACTTTCCTCTCCTTAATACAGCGTTCAAATTCCAGCTTGGCAGATGATTGTGTCCAACCCAATGCCTTTGCCTTGTCACAGCCACTTAAGAAAAGGCACAGCTGCAGGAATACCTTCTCCTGTGCCCATGCAAGTCCTGATACAGACCAGGAAGCTCCAGCAGCCTCCAGGTTTTCTCTGAGGGAGAACACACAAATTTGTGTGGAGCCCAGATGGTTGGATCATGTCTTTCTAACTTCAACAAGTCATTTAAAAGTTACAGTGTGAGCTTTCTTTTTTTTTTTTTTTTTTGGGGGGGGGGGGGGGGGTGGATCTGATAACTTACAAGCAGCCAAGCAAGAGATTTTGGTTTGTCATGCTTTTTTGTCCCTTGTCTCTTTTTTGAAGACCAAAGCCATAAAGAAAACCTCCCATAACATCTTGTTTTTAAACAGAAAGAATAGAAAGAACAGTATTAAGCCAATTATCTCATATCCTCACAAGGCTGTGAGAATTTTTCAGACACCAAATACATATTTGTACAGCCATTAATAGTAGTTTGGTGTGACATGGTCACAGATTAATGTCTATGGTAGCTCAAGACACTTCCTGAAGAGACTGACTCTGTCACCTTTTTCTACCAGTAAACTGGGAAAAAAAATGCTAGAAACTAAACAGCAGCTCAAAAATACCAGAAAAACCATTACTTCAGATTAGTTTCTTTAGCAGATATATTTCATGAACAGTGTATATGAAACAGGCCCCTGTAAACAAAAATAATTTTGTTCAGGAGGAGATAACATTCAATTACCACCAAAGAAATGAATGAGCATGCTCCATGGCATGAGCATAAAGTCATGTCTTCATTCAAGGCCTAGTCAAAATTAGTAAAAAGATGTTTAAGTGCATCTTCTTCTCCAGAGAATAGTCAATAAAACTATTCAGACTGGAAAATATAAAATATTAATATCTACTGGAAGGCTGTAATGTTTTGAAACTACTATCTTCCAAAATAGCTTTATGGCTATAATAATTCAAGCTTTCATGTCTAAATCAAGGACAAAGTACAACCAACATAAAATGTTACAATTTGCAGGTTTAATGCACACCCAAGACAGTACTAAGGAGGCATTCAGGCCCACAAAAATCATACTTAATTTAAAAGAAGGTTGTTGGGTTTTTTTTCTTCTATTATTTACCTTTTGATGTTTCACTATCTACTCACCCAGAAAAAAACAGTATGTTTATTTTTAAAAATCCTGGATTTTTTTAGCAATAATATTGACAATAAACACTAAACAGGAAAATTCACTGAAAAACCCATAAGATGCACAACTCATTACTGAATGTAGGCAATACCTAATTGATATAATAAAACAACTGACAAGTCTCCTCCTGCCACTGAAACATATGTAGTGTTGACAACACACCTTCTCTTCTACAACTAGCACCAGCTAAAAACAAGCTATTCAGTTATCAGCTAGAACTACAAGCAGAATTTAATTTCAGATTTACAAAAAAATACCCTGTGAAACTAAGGGAGCCTGACTCTTTATGGATGTGCATCTTGTGGCTAGATTACCTGAGGCACAGGAGGAGGTTTGGTTCACTGATGCTCTTCCACAGAGCATTTGACAAATTCTATGTGGTTACCTTGATATTCAGGGATTTAGTCATAGTGAAAACTTATTTTTCATTGCTGTAAACTACCATTCTCTTCTCTACCTCACCACATATTTGTAGAACACTTGAAGACAATCTACTACTCTTTGAAACCCAGATGAAATGAGGTAAGGGGTTAAAAAAATAATAAGGAAAACAAAATGGACATATGTGACAATATGACAGGCACAATGAAATCATAACTGCATAAGCCTATTTCCTTAAGAAATCAGTCAAAAAGATCAGCTAAACTCAGATTTCAAATTCCTGTATTTAGAGACCACAGAATGAAAAGGTTGATTTTTAGGTAGAGGCAAAACATGTGTAATCAATAAACTGAAACATTTGTCTACAATACTATTTTCTCAGTAATTTTAATGACTGACAAACTCAAAAGGTAGGATTTTTAAAGCGTATATTCAATTACAACCAATCTTACCCTTAATAACTTTGTAGTTTTGGCCAGCAAAAACTATACATTGGTCCTTACTCACTCACAAGATTGCATCTCAACACAACACCCCACGAAGGAAATGTATGCCTCTATCACAGCATGAATATGTAAAGCTATAGACCACGAAGAGATTGATCTAAAATTAGATCCTAATTGTATTAACTTGACTGTTAACGTTCTTTTTTTTTTTTTTTTTTTTAAATATTAAAGACAATCTGGAATTTATGGCTGTAGTGGCTTGGAATCAGAAGACGCATGTCTAAAAATCCTTTTCAGTTCAGTTCACTTTATGGTTCAAAGCCGAAAACTCTTCCAGAAGGCTGACCAAAGAGCTGCAGATCTAATAATAAGTATGTGTACCCATCCAGTTCCCAAGACACTTGTCACCAAGTCAGTGATGAATAGAAACAAAGCAGCTAGCCCACAATGCCATAGCACTGCCTGACTTGTAAGCACCTTGTGACCATTCAACATCATCTCAGCCAGAGGATTCTTCTGGGACAAAATTAATTATCTGCCCTATGCTCTCCTGAAAAGCCCTGCTGTGAAGGTATGTGGCTTACACTTTCAAACATGGGTATGGTGTTTTTTAATTTGATATATTTTATTTTGATTTATCAAATCTCTGATTATTCTGTCTTTTCCAGGGGAACTGACACAAGAAGATTAATACTCCGTGATTTTCACTTTGCCATGTTAACGTTAAAGATGCTTGCTCTTAGAAATCTGAGTGGGTGAGGAGGGCATAATGGTAAACAACTGAGCAACTTAACCGAAAGCTACAAAGTTAAACCTTAAGCTACTTTGAAAGCAAAGCTTCAACAAAGCCTCTGGTACTGCAGGAGAGCAAAACAATGGGGACTCTGCGAGCACTTTAAGTCCCCCAAGTGTCGTGGGGTTTCCCTCCCCACACAGCAATTAAATACTTGAAGACAAAAACGTTGGCTTGAGAATAGACTGCTCAGCTCTCACAGTTCGTGTTGGAAATAAGTAGTGGTATAATTTATTATGCACACTAAAAACAATGAATAAATAAATTTTGTGGCTTTCAACACTTTTTTGTTTACCCTTTCACCCCCACACAAATGACACTTGCTAGAGATTTGCTGGTTCTTAGGAAAAACAACTGGAGACATCTGTGATCCAACCCACATTTTTTAACATATCCATGCTAGGCTAATTGTACACTCTGTTTAATTTTAATAAAGAGAAAATTGCAAATCCCTGGTAAGCTGGCTGCTGAATTCAGGCTCCTACTCAAAGAACAACCTCCCACCACCACAGCTGTATCGGCCGAGTTCACCCCGGCAGCAGCAGCACCCAGACGTTCCCGGGCACCGGAGCAGCCTTAGCCTCCGCCTGCAGGAGCCCGGGGAGATGGTTTCAGAAGCAGCTGCAGCCCCGGTACGGAAATGTCAGCCCCGTGCCTGGCTCAGCCCCCGCTCCACAGTCGGCAGGGCTGTGCGGCAGCAGCGGCGGTGCCACGAGGGCAGCTCCCTCTGCTTTAAGCAGACAGCACGTTTATTGCAGTGTTTTATAGATCCCCACGCTAGCTTTATGCCTGCTAGCTAGGGTACTGACACTAGAATAGCTGCAGCAGCATGGAGCTCAACACAGACCGATTTATCCTGATCTGCAGCACAGATGAACAAAATGACTTATTTATAGGCACATGTAAAAATGATTTACCAGTATGAAGTAAGTAAATGTAACACAACACCAAACTCCTCTTGCTGCCCTCAAAGAGGCAGAACGCTAATGAAAGCTACCACTACCCAGAGCCTTATTCATGCGACAGTCTTACCCTATATAAAAGCATCACTTGATTACATTTCCACAACAAAATCCAAGGACTCTACGGGCTGGTGAAGCTACAGTTGGTAAATGATGTTCTAGTTGCTGCCCAGATCCCTCAGAAAGCCTGGTGAGGGTCAGACTCCGTACCTTGTAGCCCATGTTTTCTACTTCACACTACTCGGTGCAGGTAAATATGCAAAGCCCAATTGTTTATGAAAGAGAAGGATACTAACCAGCCCCACACTGAGTCAGAAAATGAAGATAAATATTTCATAAAAAGATTTATGTAGTAGTAACTGAAAGATATTTATCTTTTTGTCAGAAAGGCTAAATATAAGTGGTCTGATACATTTCAATGTTAAGTTATAAGCGAGGATACTTCTTAAATTTTTTCATTTTAACTTAAAAAAACTGAAAACCTCAAGCAGCTGATATATTGAGTGGATTTTCCATCAACTTTTTATGTTGATACATATTTCTGTTCCTCTTCCCATTTTCCCTATTTCATTATGAAAAACAGATATTACAGCTATGAAGTGATGGAGAACTGATGCAGAGGGCCTAGAAATACACACATGGGGGCGCGGGGGGAGTAAGACTAGAGGAAGGGCATTTGTTGGACAGAATTACATGTACAAATGAAATAGAAAAAAAAAAATCAGATTGTTGTTGTTGTTGTTAGCAATTATTCACAATTTCTCTTTGCCACAGGTTTCATTAGAATATGGTATCCATATTGTGGAGAGAGAGAGAAATTAAAGCCCTACTATGTATCTCAGATCTCTTTAACCAAGTAAATCTTTCCAGTTTGTGTGTGTTTGCAGATGAGTCATATCTGTCTTTTTGCTACATTCAATCCCTTTCTCAGGGTCAAAAAACCTACAAAAGAGCAATGTAACAACAGTGATCAAATCTCACTAGAAGGACTTCATATGGCATCAACATTTTAAAGCTGTGATAGTGTTTGGTGATATTTTACTGAGAAAATGCCACATTGATAAATCTATTTTTTCTCAGCATCCTAATTGGTTCAGAGCAAGGATAAAGATAGACACAGACAGACTACATGTAAGTTTATCTTTCAAACAGCTTTACTGATCTTGCAATAGATTATACCTGCCTCGCTTCAGCATGACCTTCTATCTACTTATTTGGGGAGGAAAAAAACTAAACTTCAAGGTTCAGTTAGCAGAAGTATCTTTTAAGAGCAAGTAAGGGCTTTATAAAGCAGCATCTGTTGCTACTTCGAAGGAAATATTTAAGCTTTAGAATGAATTTCCAAACGTTCTCCACTATGTACCCTATGCCAAGATTTATTAATCCAATTAATAGTAAACTTAAACCTTATTATTTGTCTATTACATCTGCTGAAATCAACATGTTTTTCAACAAAAGTGTATTTCTCCTTCCAATAAATAAGCTAGACCACATATCTAAGACACTGAATATGATAAACATTGTGCATGCACAAACCAAAACATTATACACCAGACCTGGACTTCTCAGCTCTTGAAGTAAATTGGGAAGAGCAGAATTAACACAATTTCAGTAAAGCAGGAGGTCAACATTATGTTTCTGTCTCCAGAATCTCTGATGCAACAGAAAGACTTGGTGCTATTTATGATGCTCAAAGAAGTCCACCATCAAGTTGCAGCAAAATGTTTCTATAAGCCAGTTTTAGTGGAGTTTGGATAAGGAAAAAAGTGCATTTCAAAATTACCATAACTTGAACACGTGAGCACAGAACACCTGCTTGCTCCAGGATTTTTTTTTTTCTTTACATTTCTTTAAATAACTTAATGCTGGGAGCAATTCAGAGCATGAATCCCTGAACCATGACGGTTTTGTCCACAGGAAAACTGTTTTTTTTCCTCTGTCTGCATATGTATATGTAAAAATTCCCTTAAAACAGTGAGAAGGCTGTTCTGCAGTGATGCTCCTGTTGTTTTTTAGTAGAAAACAATAATTTCATCTATGTACATACTTACTCTAAGTACCTAACTGCCTCAGAAATCGAATCTTGAAATCCAGGTTTTGTACAAATATGGCAATTATGATAATTGCAAGACTCACTATTATTTTTTCCATTTAAATTAGCTTAAAGTGGCAAGTTCAGCACATGCCATCGAGTCGGATGGTTAACACACCGCAGACGTTACTGGGATTTAAGTGTTCCCTACTAGAGAGATTGCCAGCGAACGCAAGAAATATCACGAAGCAAATACTTCCTTTTTAGAGCAACCCCCCCCCCTTCTAGACCCATTGTCTAAAGCGCAGGCCGAGCTGTACCAGTGCTTGCTACAGCACCGGTTTTTACAGGAGAAACGCTCGAAGGCAGCGATCGCGGGGCACCATCACGCAGGCTGGGGCGCTACCCGCAAGCAGAGCCCGGCCTTCCCTACGCCGCGGCCGTGCGGTGCAGGAGGAGCCGGGGCCGGGCGCGACGCGAGCCCCACGGCAGCGGCCCCACGGCAGCGGCCCCACGGCAGCGGCCCCGCGCCGCGCTCGGCCCCTCCCCGCCGGCAGCGCCCGGCCGGGCCCCGCGGCCGCCGCCCCGCAGCAGCGCTGCCCGCCCCGGGCCTCGTTCGCATGGCCCCGCCCCCGCCGCGGGGCACGCCGGGCCCAGCCCGCCGGGATGGCGGCCGGGGAGGGCGGGGGCGCGCCCCCCACCGCTCCCGTAGGGGCAGCGCGGCCCGTGCCGGCCCGCAACGCGGCCTGCGCCGCCTCCTCCTGCGCTCATGTTTTAACCGGCGGGGGCGAGCGGCGCGGCCGGGAGCAGCCGAGGGCTCGTGGGGCCCCGGCCCGGTGCCGCCGGGCAGCGGCTGCGGTGTAGGAGCGGTGCAGGAAGGGGAAGGATGCGCACAGAAGCGCCTGGGGGCCGGCGGCGAGGGGCCGCGGGACGGGGGAGAAGCGATCGTGGCCGCGGGCTGCCGAAGCCGCCGGGCCGGCCTTCAGGGAACACCCAGTGGGGTCGGGGTAGCCGCGGGGCCGAGGGGATCAACACCCGCCTGGAAATAGCAACGGAGCCTGTGCTGCTAACACGAGAGCGGAGTGAACGCAGAGATGCAGCGCGCCGATGCGGACTCAATACAACCGTATTATAAGCGCCACAACCACCACCTTCCAAATTAGCTAAGCAAAACCGAAAACACATCCAAGTGCACTCAGCTACGCTGCGATGTTCCGTTATTTTAGACGCTAAACAAACGCTACAGCTCTCCTATCGAGAAAGAATTAGGCTTGAATACATAGCACAATAATAGATTGTTGTTGTTAAATATTTTATGATGTTAGCAAACGATCCATCTAGCATAAATTTAATTTTACTTGCTATCCCGATTTTCATGCATAATTGAATTTTGAATTGCATAGGAATAACACTAGAAACATTTTTACAATAAATGTGATCACAGAATTTATACAGTTTAGCTTGGTATCACGTTACCGTGCATCTTTCCAATCCCACCTTACCAAATGCAAAAAACCTGACTTTACTAAAAATAAGGAAATAGCAAAACCACCACTTACATTTTCACTACTAAAGTGTGTGAATAATCTATATTAAAAAAAAAAAAAAACTGACCTGTTCAAATTGTTGTTTTTCCAATCCATGCAGTGCTTTTATTAATTAGGAACCCAAACAGACTGATCATCATTTTATAACGTGTGATATATTCACTGTCTTCCTAGTTCCAGCAGAATCTTCT
Source organism: Anser anser (assembly GCF_964211835.1). Taxonomy (NCBI): domain Eukaryota; kingdom Metazoa; phylum Chordata; class Aves; order Anseriformes; family Anatidae; genus Anser; species Anser anser. The sequence goes on along the minus strand of NC_139726.1, from coordinate 19,550,311 downwards.
TAAATTTCCCAGCCCTGTGTTTTATTGCTGGTACCATATGCTTTATTGTTCAGCGACAAGAGCTGCACTCTGCACAAAGACTCATTACCTACTGCTTGCTGAGCAGCTTCAGTCTCACTGAGGCTGCCTGTGTGATCACATGGGAGTTTTGTCTGAGAAAGCCAGGCATGCCACTGATTTCACCGTCTATGGATTTTTTTATTTATTTATTTTTAATCAGCTGAGGACTACCATGAGGAAAGAATAACAAATTGTAAAGCTCCTTTAGCTCATTAAGACAGCAGACATTGTGGAAATCCCCCTCAACTTTTTTTTTTTTTTAATTATTATTATTATTCCCATTGTAACAAAGGTTCAAGTAGAAATTCAAGAGTTTTAAAAAGTATTTTTTTCTTGTGGGCAGTAGCAAAAATGTTGCATTATCTGCACTCTACATATCATGCACGCTGAAATTAATATTCTAAAGAGGTAATATTGTGCCAACACATTTAATCTGCTACTGTTTATCCTCTATGTAGAGGACAAGCTTCTAAATGAAAAATTGCTCCCAAAAAGCAGCCCTTGATTTAAATTTGTCTCGTCAGTCAAGGGCATTATCCTGTAATCTTTGGTCATAAAATTAGTTTTGCTGGTTTCAGTGAGACTACTCAGGTGAATAAGAATTGGCCTTTTGAGCAAGGATTATTCCCAGATCCAAATGACAAATTATATAGTACACAATGAAGCCTGATCGCTTCTTAATAATATGTGATGACGCTCAGGGTTTTGTGTTTTCATGTTGGGTTTTTTTTTTTTGATTGTTTTTACACAAATTGTAAAGAGTATTTTATATTGGCTAAAAGCTTAATATTTACCTGAGGATTTTATATTGGATTAAGTGAATAATCACATTCAAAATCACAACAACACTTACATAAATGTTTTATTTTACATATGTTATATATATATATAATAAAAAATAAAATTATATTTTTTTCCATTGGTGATGTATCAGTATCAGGAATCCACTATGGAATTACTGGAGATATCCTAACCAGCATATTCTGGTATTCGATTCTAACATAGAGCTAGTGATGATAAATGAACATCTCCATCCAAAAAAGAGGTACTGAACAAGTAATTAACCCTAACATTAACACTGCAAAGGTGCAGTTATTTTATTGTGAATTATCACTGGAACAATTCATAGCATTTTGAAAATGCAAGTTGGCAAAAAGAAACTGTTTTCTCATTAACATTCCACAAATGAAATACCAACTTCTTCTATTTAAAATCCCCCTCATTAGAATAAATGACAGCTTGTTGCTCTTTATCGGCTTTATTCTGGTCCTATGGAAGTTTTGCCACTGATTTGCATGGAAGGAACAAGCGTGACGAACAAATTCATGCACTTTACTGTCGTCATGCAAATCAGTGACAAAACTCTCAAATTCTTTATTGTTCTCTGCATCTTACTCATCATGTACTATTAAGGTTTTCTATCAGCTGGTGTGCAGTCTCTATGATTACACTGAATTACAAAAGATGGGTAGTAAAGGACAGAGAATTACCCACAGCTAAATCCAGTGATGAATCTCTTCTAGAATCTTATATTCATTTTGTTAAATAAAAAATTCCATTACCAAGAACGTGTATATTTTAAAATGCCACCATTTTTATCTACCCAAAGACAACAACAGAGCAGATGGTTCGTGGCGGAGAACCTTCCACATCTCTTAAGCAGGAAACACTACCACATATACATTAATGAGAAGAAATGAAAGCAGACTAGATGGGTTGCTAATGAACAGCTGGTTTAACTACAGCTACGAATATTTTTTCCCCTGGCGATATCATTGATGATGTCACAATGCTAGTGTAGGAAGACATAAACAAAAGGCTGGCATTTTTGCTGCAGTAGCACTAGGGGGAGGTTGGAGGGGGGGGGACGACCAAATGTTTGGCAGATGGAAAGAACAAAAACTGGTAAGGAAAAGAGTACTATCGTCACATTTTCTGGGTGCCATTATTTATACTATGGAGCCCTTTTCACAACTTGAAAGAAGGTTAGATGAAAACAGATTCAAGAACATGATACTGTTAAACCTGCCTGCAGGAATGAGTTGAATGAGTTGTTTTTGCAGGGAGACAATAGCAGCAGGCAGTCTTCACGCTACACAAAAGGCAGCTTCAGTTATTCAGCTCTTCAAGGTTGGGAAAAAATGCTTCAGTCCACCACGGTGGAATATGGAATTTTCTAATTCTAATGACATTTTCAGGAAGCTAACTATATGCTATATATTCCATATATATTTCATACTCTATTCTTACAGGTGTACTCAATAGAAGGAGGTCTTTATCAGAGCCATCCTGTGGAATTTCTGCTCCATCATACTATGGTGGAAATGCCTTTTCACCCCCAAGGAGTTAAAGATCACCCAAGAGTTTCACAGTGGCAAGAACCCATACTGACTTTAGAAACCAGACCTCCCTTGTCACTCCACAGCAGAAACAGATTTGAACTACACTCATCATACAGGACTTGTCTTGTAACAGACAAGACTTCTTTAGGAAAATCTAAAACCACCTCTCCTTGAAGCACTAGTGGAAGAATGATGTGCAAACACTTAGCAATTCTTCCACCTGAAGTCCCACATTGGTGCCAAGAGGTAAGGAAGGGCTCTCTTCTCTAATATAAGGCTCCTAGTGAATCCAAATGAAACCAGAATCAAGAACCTGCCAACAAATTGTACATACAGGTAACTCGTCTGCCAGATCCCACATCTGCTCTGAAAGAAGACCAGTTCAGAGGAACATTCTTCTGCTTTCCTATTCTACAGAAGCTACAGCAAAAGGGAATTGTTAAGCAAGGTCAAGCAAGTTTGGACATCAAATCACCTGCACTGTTGTAACGGAATAACTGGCTAAAGCCTGCTTTATTCTAGCCTGTATGCATTTAAACTTGAGTACTTTTATACACAGATTACAGGCACTGAAATAAAGATCTTGCACGGAATTTAAAAAAAAAAAGAACACCAGCCATTTATCAAAAAGTAGACTAGAATTTAAGCTTCAGATCATTCCCACCTTATTCAACTAAATTGCTTTGCTATACATTGAGCATAATATGCTGTTCAGTATCCTGCATCTCAGTTGGATGATTTGGATATGAATCAAAACAATTACTGGGACAGCACTGTTCAATTTCATGAGACAAAAAGGAGCTCTTTGCACTCAATGTCTTGTTTTTCCTGAACAGCTGAATCCTGTAACTTAGAATAAAATGCAAGAGAGAGCACCCATTTTGCCAAATACACTAGTAATGCAAGTTTCCACATCATAAGGGAAGAGGGCTTTGCTCAAACTTTTTGCAGTCCAGTGACAAAATAGATCAGAAGCCCAGGATTTATGAAATGCATCCTATAGACCACACACATGCTCTGCTCCAGCCCTTAGAAGCAGCATGGCTTGGGGGCCATGGCTTGTATTTTATGAGCTACAGCAGCCAAATGCCTCAGAATTGACTTCCACGTTTGGAAGTGGATGATCTATAGATTTTACTGAAGGAATGATCACAAATCTTGCCCATGCAAACTCCTCTAATTTGAGTTCAGGAAGAGGTGTAGCCACAAATTTCCCATGGAACTCTGCCATTTCAGTAGTTCTACAAAACTAAAAATGCACATCTTTGAGAGAAAATGGTGAAATATTTATTAAAGCTCTCCATCCGAAGTTACTGTCAATACCACCAGGTAGGATAACCTTAAATATAAATTCCACATCTTTCTTTCCAGACCAAATATGATTTAATCAAATACACTTCCTCATCCTGGCCTCCACACATATTGCTTTCTGTAGACAGATCACAGCCAAAGCTGAACTGTCTTCAAGTATTTCCACATTAACTACTCAGTTCAAAATACTGGGGCTTGTAGGATTTCAGTAGCCTGTCAGAAAGAACATACTTTGGATTCCTGAATTTCACAAACATGAAAAACTCACACATTCCTAAATGACATTTCAAAGAGAAGTACAACCATATTTTGAAATAAGAGTCTAGTCAGTGAAATTTAGGAAAACAGACAAAATCCATTTGAAAGGTAAGGAGACATTCTCAGCTCAATAGATGGAGGGAAAACAGTAACAATAGCTCCTCAGAAGCTGTTCCGATTTCTGGCACCTTTGTGATCTCCCCTTCAAATTCCAAACAGTGACGACTAGAGCATTAAAACTGAAGACTGCCAGTGCCACTCTTCACTTCTACTCCTGGCACATTTGCCATGTCATGTCAGTTTTAAGGGCAGTATGTAAAATTTCCTTAGTTTCTCACTCTTAAATTTTCTCCTTGATCAGGAGCAACTTCCTAAATTATGTGGTACAAATCAGCCACAGAGTAGCAGTGAATTCTCTTTATGTACTGCGAGGTATACAACAGCCTACCATTTCCTACTGATTGTCTTGAAAGCAACCTCATTTTTAATGATACAGTGTTTCTACATCTTACAATACCTGGATCTTTCCAAGGTAAAAAACAAATCTCAATGACCTTCTTTCTAGGTTGATATCTCAGAGGAAAGTGTACTTCCTTCCAGAAAACAGCTGGAGGTACTTTAATGGTACTATGATTACAGGAGCTACTGTGCTCAAACAAAAATACTCCCCTGTAGTAAACATTCAGGGTTTCTTTCTAGTTCCACAAACTTTCTGAAAACTGCTGGTTAACTACCAAAACCAAAGAATATATTAACTCTGTGGCAGGCAAATTAATGTACTGAGAGGTGTATAGTAAGCAGCAAAAGAATCTCATCTGCTGTAGCATTAGATTATGTGAATAATCAAAGCAATTAAGTGTTGCCATAATGCTTGATACAGCCAACGTTAGTCTTATGCAAGATCCAAAACACCAGCAGAGTATGGAGTTTCTCAAATAAAACATAGGATAATTTTAAAGAGTAAACTGCTTATTACCATGTTAAAAAAAAAAGATTAAAAAAGGACTTAGAAAGAACTAGATACCTTAAGAACAGGGACTGCCTGTGCTGTCTTGTATGTACTTCATAAGCCAGCTTTGCTCCAGCTAGTTTCCATGACAGCTCAGACATAGCAACATGATCCATGCCAGGGAGTAATTCAGAACTATAAAGCTATGCTTGGTGCTGTTAGATATTGCAAGACAGACAGAAGAAACAAAGGCGGTTCTTTAGGATTTAAATTAACTGACATACTCCCTCCTCCCTTCCCTGGTTACTAAGCACACCTTTTCTCATAGTATCACTTTCCGGCTTACAAATTTCACTTGGCTGTTGACCAGCAGAAAGCCTAAAAATAAACACGATTAGAGATACCTGAAGGAAGCATGGTAGCTAATATTTTCTCTTTTTCTTTTCCTCCACCTGTTTGGTTCTTCTAGTCTCTCTTATACAACAGTAAACCAAAGAGTAGTTTACTGAATCAGGAGTTGAAACAGGAGTAAAATCTAGTCAAGAGGAAGCAGACCATATTTACTCACTGGATATATCGTCAGTAGAACTTTCTAAAGTACCACTGTAACCTGTAATGTTGTCTCATCCCTCGCTTTCATAATTTGCACAGTGAAACAGGCAAGCTCTTTAGTTTTTACGAGCAATTAAAGATTCCTTCCACTGAAAGATGAATCTTTCATTGTTACAGTCTGAATTTGTTCCTGTCCACCATAAATATATATATTTTAATTTAAGTACAGACAGCGATAAAATATAAATAACAATTCTTTACATTTTATAACAGCTAGGCAGTAACTCATAAAGCATCACAACTTACAATACATTTTCAATGCACTTACAATAAAATACATAGTGGACTTATACAGACCAGAAGATAACTAAACTCTAAAATAAGGTGTCCTCACTGAATTGCTAAAAAACAGTTTAGGATCTCATTCCAGAGGAAGTGAATTTGCTGCAAGACTTCTTCCTGGCTTTGTACATCTCATATACCACTCTACATGTCATTTAAAGTTTAAAATGACATTGAATTCTAGATTGTATGTGAACTCTTTGCTGTTTCAAATAACCTTTAAAGCCTAGAAACTGATTCTCTTGTAATAATTCTGTCCATTTCTATTTGGCCAGCATCGATTTCTTTCCCTGAGGTGTATCCAGCAAAGCTTGAAAATAATTTTTTCTTTATTTCTTGTTTGTGTACCATCATCACTGATAGTATCAGCATAGCACTGGGAATTTTATTTCTCATGTTGAATTTTCTCTATCAGCAGAGAACAACACATTTTCCCCCATATGTTCCATGACAGTGGACTACATGAAGAAAGTAAATATATTTTGTAGGATATTCCCCTCCTTATCCTATAAGCTTTCTGAAAGCTGCTGGTTAAGACACGGTAACAATCTGGCTTTCTCCAAAATCACCTTTAAAAGAAATTCAATTCAAAATTTTATCATATACTTAACATCCAAAATAAATTCCATAGCATATATACCAGATTTTAATCAAGTTAAAACCCGAACCACTATATTCTTACAATAAACATCTTAATGTTACATGATAATACCTTGGGAATTACAGCTTTTACATAGAAATGTCCAACATTGAAATAAAACTTCAGAAAGTAAGTGCCTACAATTTAGAAATATGCTTTCCAAGGAACAGTGGTTGCCATTTCTTTCATATATGAAGATCGATTAACAATATTAAAGTAATCACAGTCATGTTACCAAATTAGAGGACAGTTCTATGATGTGTTGGTATAAATCCATTACTTCAGTGAACAATCAAAATGGGCTGTCGATTTACAGTTTGATTACACAGTTTTCAGCTGGTGTTCAAAGATATGTGATGTTCTTGATCTAATTTTCCAACAGGACACAGAATAATTGCAGTTTTCACATGATCTGGAACTGTACAAAGATCAACATTTCAGCAACAGGCTGAAACCTGAAGTTCTGTAGAAGTAGCAGTCAAGTGATTATTTTTACCTCAGAGTTCTATCTCAAAGGCATCAGGACTGAATAAAGACTTGTAATAGAGCAATTATATAGCCCAAATCTTTTTCAAGATTTCAGTGTTTCAGAAATCTATGTGATTCATTTATTTTAATTTTTTTTTTAATTAAACTGCTTGATACCCTCTAGCTGCAGGACTTAATGTTCCAGTTAGACTTCTGTTCATAGTATGAGGTAGATATTGTTTATCACCCAGACTGAAGTACAACAGTCAAGGTTTGAGTTATGTCAGGCTACAATATCTAAGCACTGCATTTTTTTCAGCCTTTTATGTTGCGTTGGTGCATTTTCAGTTGAGAAAAGTTTTTTGATTTTGTTTTAAAATCATTATTCAACATCTTTTCCAATACATCGATTCAATAAGCAAGAAAACCAACCAACCAGACTTCCTACCAGGTTTATATCCAAATACTTTGAAAAAGGCTCATCAATTTACATCATGGACAAAACTTGGGCTCTGGGGATCCCTGATATTACCTGCCAGGAAATTGCATCATTTAGCAGTTTTCTGTGTTGCAAAAAAGAAGCAATTATTACTTCAGTATGATTTTTGGCATCCCTGCCATGACTGTGGTTTCTCAACCAATTTATCCCTTTGGCCAGGCAACTTTAAGCACTCCGTCACAATATTTTCCCATCTAGTAGCATGAGGACACTGTTTATATCTGCTATAATAGATGGAGATAATACCAGTTTTGTCAGATATTTAGAAAGAGTCTGCTCAACTTGTCTGTTTTGACCTTCTAGGTTATAGCAAAGGTGCAAGCTGACAGCACCAGCTGTCATTTGCTGTTAACAGACTTTTACCAGACCAACAGCTCCAAGCTCATGGAGGAATTCACCAGTTCGGTGACTGAAAAGTATGAAGTCAAGGTCCTTGGCTGTCTCATTCCATCTCTTCAGGTGGTGGATTTCAGTCCTTCTACTCCAGTTCTAGCTGCATTTGTTTAACTGTTTTCGTTCTGCGCTAACTCTGCTGTCACTAACAGCTACGTAAGTCACCAGACATCCTAAATGTACACTTGCACCATTTCAGATTCCAAGAGGCATAAGCATTTGCCAGGGCCAACTGTTCTACTCCTCCAGAGCAAAAGACATTCTCACTGACCTGGATGTCTTGGATTGAGACACAGCAGTGGCCCCATTTACACATAGGAAACACATTTCATATCATTTACAATGCCCATGAGTTCATAACTGTGCATTGTGTATCCTGCAGTTTTCTTATTTTCTCCAGTACTTGGAGAATTCCTGAGTTGTCACATTTAGCTTGTGAAATACTTAAAACAGCAAGTTGCTACACACACTGTGCTGATCTTACTATTCTTTTGCTGCAGTTGCAAACAACTCTTCAAAAACTACATTCATAGTCATACTGGAACAGACCCAGATCAACAATTGCTAGCCTCTTCATGGCTATAAGCAGAATTTGCAAGGAAAAGCAATATCTTTCGAAAGACAAGTGGAGATGACTAGAGCAACTGAAGCCTCTGAGAATATGAGAAAGGAGTCATACACACAAAAGCCTGCCTATTTTTCTAACTGCAGAAGATAATCAAATTAAAAAAATATTATTTTCCCCACAAACCTTGTCCTGGTGGTTATCCTTAGATTATCATACTGTAATAACAAAGGCATTAAGAGAGACTAAAGCGGTCTCTGCCTTAAAAGCTATGTACCTTAAAAGTCAAACAGGAGACAGATAGATTCAAAGAACTGGGAGTACAGAGAAAACAAGAGATATCACTTGCCATCTCAAAAGAGTTACTTTTACATACCAGGTGAAAATTTTGTAGACCTAACGGCAAAGGTTTTCAAATTCTTTCATTAAAACAATATACATTTGCAGACTTCCAGGAACTCCTCCAAAACATTAGAAACAAAATGGGAGCTGAAGATTTCAAGAGTTACCAATACTAACGAGTGCTGTAAGTGGAGAGGAAAAGACCAAGAACATGTTTCTCTGCCAAGAAGCAGAGGCTAATAATATACTTTCATGACAGTAAAAAAAAAAAAAAAAAAAAAAAAAAAAAAAAAAGCATGCATGCTGCTAAAGGGGATACAAAGAGATGCATCATCAGGTCAAGGAGGCATTACTTGTGAAGCAGCACTGGTGTACATGAAAACACATTAAGAAAACATTTGTTAAGGACAGAATTTTGTGATACTTGAGGTGGGAAATATTAGAAATTTTGTTTCACAGCTGAGTTCAGTTAATTATCTTGGAGGATACATAAGACAAACCACTCAATGGAAAATGTACAGTAAAAGTCTGAGAGAGATATATCTTAAGTTCATTGCAAATGTTTTTGCAATTAACCAGAAAAAAAAATGTACAGATAGAAATGAAAAGGCTACTAAAGATATAAATGTATAAAAAATTGTAGGGTGAAAAAGGAAAAAACAAAGTACCTTTTGAAAAATAAATTGAATAGCAATTAGAATAACTGAAGAACCAAGTCTGGGAAAATGCACAGGCAAGCCAACATTTCAGAAGACAAAACATGGTAAACTCTTGAAGATGGATAGTAGAAGATGGGTCCAGAATGTTTATTCTGAGATCTAGGAAATGCATTTGTTTCTAGTGCATATATGTAGAAATTAAGGCACATGGGTCCTAAAGTAAAGACAAAATTCACAAAGTGAAACATGCACTGAGCAAGAAGAGGAAGATATGAAAGCTAATGCTTAGCTACATAAAATCAGAGAATTTGGTGAAAAAGGACTAATGACCTCAGACTACTGTGAATGGGGGGTAAAGAAAACCAAAAAAGCCAAAATCCAAGATACTAGACAGGCTGACAGCTGAGTCTAATCTAGCCTGAATGAGAACTGGAGTGAAAATTCCTTCCTGTCCACACATCTGGTGTTATGTTAAACTTAAGCAAACAAACAAGGTACCCAGATGACTCCACTAGTGGCAGCAGTAGAATCTCCTGTCCAACACCCAATTGTCAGCCAAAGGCAAATCTTCAGACAACAAAAACAAAAATTCAGAGGTTCCAGAGGTATATTTTAAATGTCAAATGCAACTTAGGGGAATTTTTACTAAGCAGGGGGTAACCACTGAGAACTCTGAAGCCACCGCCTGATAGCATACAATTCAGCAGTATGAATTAGAGCATGCAACAAATAGCACATATTATATAAAGAGAGCAATTGCTAAGAAATGACCAAGCACTTACTAATTGCTATGCAGCTATTATTTTCCTTATAAAGGTATCACTAATACTTTAATTATTATATTTTAAAACTTTTCTTTGGATTGTAAAATGAAGCTGTTTATAATAAATAACTTTGTGAGACCTTCAGCAATTTAGTTATTCCATGCCTTGCTTCTCTGTATGAAAAAATTCAAACAGTATCTTATTGTTACTTATCCCACAATTGTGCTCTTGGTGACTAAAAGTACAAGGCATGCTGAAGACCAGAGTTTACAGAGAACCTGTCTGTCTCACTGAACAAGTCAAAGCAATTGCAAGAAAAGAAATCAGGAATTATTTTGCACTGTTGATAACAACAACAAAGGAAAATTATAATGGCAAGCCTGAAAATTTAAGCCTCATATGAACTTTACAATTCTATTTATGTCTAAGTAACATGCAGTAGGTGGATGGGAAAGTACTGTTTTTTCTGATATAGGGTGATATCCTACCACTCGAATTTACCAAAAAAAAAATCCTTCAGCTAAGAAAAATTTAAACCAGCTAGCATTATTTTAGTATACACAAAGGAGTTAAAAGCCATTTATTTCTCTTCTCAAAGATAATCCCTGCTAATTGCTCCAGTCATGGAAATACATTCTGTGGGAAAGGATAATGAAGAATACTTGTCAGTTTGGTAATGTCATTATTTCACTGCACAATCCAAACAGTATAATCTGACCCATTCCCAGCATGCTGAGTATCAGGCTACAGAAAAGGAGCCGTGCATAAGCCACCCTGACCTTTCTTGCTAGTTTCTTCTGACCTTTCTGACCTCATTAGACTGCTGGGTAGGGAAGCCTAAATAAAGAAATAAAAGAGCTGTTGGGTACTCTTGATGGATTAGAAATAACAAGAATGCTTCTAGGACTTAAGTACTAAACCAGACCACTGAATTTTAATGTTTTTCAAGCAATCAAAAGGACAATATGGATGATGATGAAGAAACAGAGGTAGGGAGAAACAGATCGTTAAAGTATTTAAGTATGAATAATATGTTTCTTTGAAATTGTTCATCAGCGTCCTTAACCATTTATTCTGCTGTAATTTTAGGTGGCTGGATTTTTAAGGCTCCCTTTGAGTGAGAACAGATATTAAAAAACAATGGTCCCAGCACAGTTATTCTCATTAAGCATGAATATAACTTTAGCACCATGCTGAAAGAGGGCCTTAATCTCTACTGGCCAGATCTATTTAATGACTCCCTCAAATTCCCAAAGCAAGTAAGTAAACTCTAGAGCCTAGAATACAAGTCTCCAAAGCCCCCGCATCACCTTTCAACCACTACATCATATAATCAACAAAATGTGTATCTTAGACAAAAGAGAATAATTACTCTGAAAATGTTTATTCGTTAAATACTACACGCTTTCTCCAGTGGAATTAGTTAGGATTTTTAAACTAGCTCCCAATCCTGAAGTAGTTGACTCATGCCTTTTTTTATAACTTACTGTTATGTAAGTACTAATTACATAAATTATTATTATTATTATTATTTAAAGCTAATACTACTGAGCAAAACTCTCAGAAAGGAAACCACAGCTCCACAGCTCACAACAGAAGCCCCACTACTAGAGAAATCCTGCAGTGGTTGGTCTAGTTGGAATAGGGGGCACACTTTTTATCTTCTTTTTCTCCTGTATTTCTAGCTTCTGGGGAGAAAAGTACTGTAAGGGAACTTATAGTCAGATAAATCTTTCGCACTCCTCTTTAATGCAATTTCTGGTTAAAAACTCTTGTACTGAACCACTGGAAGATTTTTAGAAGAGAATTTTTTTTTCTTCATATCCTTAACTACTCCTAAAACAAGACACTAGTAGATAGCCTGACCTCAGCCATGGTGTTCAGGCTTTATTATGCTATGCATTAAAATGCAGCCACTGTCATATAAAATTAAATAATGTCTGACTTAAAGACAAAACTAGCCCATTAGTTCCTGAAGTACTGGCTATGAGACGTGTTCAGTTGTTCTGCAGTTTTATAGATCCTGGCAGGGGAAAACTGTTACATTTGTGATAGCAGGGATCATCCCCTTCATCAGTTTAAAGCATTTGGTAAAGCTTTGTATGTCTTCCATCTCTCCGGTGCTAACCAAGCGCACATGCTTGCACTAAACCAGCACCATCAGAAGATGATGTATACTGCACAAATGCAGTAACTCATGAAAATACCTTAAAAAGAAATGCCCAGCAGAAAATGCCTTAAAACAGCCACTGGATCCAGGTACTGATACAGCGCACAGAGCTCTTAGATGACACAGTCATTAGAAAAAACAGAATCAGATTTCGTGATCGCTGTATCTGGACAACTATTCCAGCTCAATGGAATCAACAATTTATGCTGTCTTTGCTGAAAGAAATTCAAATCTGGTAACATACAGAGAGGGGAAACCACCATGTCATGTAACAACGGCAGAATAAGCACTTCTAAAGCTATGTTAAATTAACTAGTTAACACAAAAGCCTTTACAAAAATTTTCATCAGTAATTCTGTGCAGATCCCCCTCTATCTAAGGTTAAACTATGAACCTCCTCAGCTTTTCCTTGTCTTGTAATTTGTTTATTCCTGTGAATTACCTACAGAAAGTTAAACTGCCATTTAAAAAGCACATGGAACAAACTTCCCCTCCAAAAAAAGGAAGGGCAAGGAGAAAATACTCCAAAAAGAGATTGGAAAACACAATCCAAAGATGAATAGGATAGCCACATGGTTATCATGTTATTTATTTATGCTATTATCTCTTGTATTAGATTATTTATTAAATAAAGCCTGGAAAAGGAAACCCCTTTCAAGTGATCTCTTACATAGTTCAGAAACCTAAATCCAAGTTCCAAAAGGAGATGGGGTGAGGAAACCCCACCCCTCCTCCACTTCTCAAATCAGAGCAACATGACAAAAGCTTTGTTTCTGACTGCAAGACTGTGACATATAGCAAGGAATCTGTAGTAGGCAGGAATGTCTTCCAGTGCCTGATGAAAACCCAGAACTTTAGATCCAATAATAATAACAAGTTTTGCAAGTTCAGTAACATTTAGGCATCTAGGAAATGAATTCCAGAAATCTGATGCATGTTTTCATGCTTACAGAAATAAATGAAGCATTTTGTTTATTAAAAGCCAATTTTTAAGTAAACTCAAGATTCTTATCAATTCACATGGTCACATCAGTTATCACATGCTCCCCTCTTATATGCTGTACTGTGAGAACCAACAGAACAGGAGGGGGAAAGCTGTCTTATCTAAATGCCTATCCATCACAGTGAATGAAAATATGAACTCCTACACTCAGTGGCTGTGTGTTACCAGCAGGCAGAAGGGCCAGAGTCCAGAATGCTGCAAGAATTGGGTTCTTCTCTGGGGGGACAGCTTCAAGTCCTTTTCTTTATCCACGGATTTGACAGTAAGTGAAAGGCTCTCCTAGATGTTAGCTGTACAATAACATATAAAAATCCTTCTTCTCTGTAAATGCTTTGCAGGTGACTCCTAAAGTTTCAGTCACGGAGTCTGCAAGACACATTTTCCACATAAAATGGAAATTTTGGCAATTGGCCCAATAGCATTGGGCCTACCTATCATCTGTAATTGCATTTTATGAACAATACCATTGTCTGCATTTGATCTAGGTTGCTTTGCAGGATGCTTTTTTTTTTTCCTCCTATTTCCATTTTCAACAAAACAAATAATAAAATATGACAAGATAAGGTCAGAAACTGGAGGTACCTACAGGTTAGGGCAAGTACTTCAAGTAAACTGAGGTAGGACACTGGTTCCTTAACAGTTCCTTTATTGTATCCTTTGTACCCTTGAGGTACAAAATACTGCTTTTACACAGAAGAGGTTGAACAATGTGACACAACGTTCTTTAACAGAAATTTGACAGAAGTACACAACTGAACAAAAAACCTTCATTATGTTAAAAATTATTGAGGCTTAGATTCCTCCACTGTGTACTTTTAAGAAATCCTAATACATCTTTCCTGTGAAATAAACATTAAAAATTTGAATTAAAATCAATTTCAATATAGAATTTTGCTACAGTTTGTTAACAGAAGATCAGTTTATCTATCACAAAAATGGAAAATCTCTGCATAAGAGGGAACTGAAAATCAGCTCCTCACTGAAATTCTTTTCTATTAGAATACCAACATTCAACTAGAGATTCAGATATCTGGTATGGTTACCTAAAGCATTTTAATACAGCATGAGGTAAAGGAAACAGGAATAAACATCACTGCGTTTAGGGCATCGGTTTCAGAGATCTCTGATGTTATGCTCTGAAGGAATGATTCAGGGGGTTCTACATGTTTTGCACATCTATTAAATGTCAAACTTCTCTACAGATTTGTTACTGATAATTAGTCCTAGCTAAGCCACCTCTGATCTCTAAAACCCACTAAGAGTTAATGAAGTCAAGAAAGAATTCACCAGAACCCCAAATAGAAAGTTACATGTACAGCATTACAATGTAGGTACTGAGCTTCATTCTCAAAAGTTGTTCAATAATGACTGTATGATTAAGCCTTACCTTGCAAGGTTTAATTGAATTATGACGAATAAATAAAGCTGAAATTGTTATTATACTTCAACACAAACATACCAGTCTTCTGAAGATTTTCAGAAATTTTTACATATACATCCCATCTGTCTAGAGAAGGGCACATGTTAACATTAACAGTGCCCTTACTCAGTTTGTCATGTAAATTACTTGGTACTTGAAAATTCCCCAAAAGCACCCTCTCTGATGCAGCCACTAAAGGAATATTTGTTTATTTACCTTTCTAAATCGCATTTTATATTGCAGCCATCAGTGGAACAATGGTAATACCAAGGGTCACTTGGAAAGTTTTCCTGCAGTGTTTACCCATCTAACTTAATGGAGAACCCCTTAAGTAAACAAGACTGCTTCCTGTTGTGTGTGTTTTTTGTTTGCTTTTTTTTTTTAATTATAATTCTTCCTGATCCTGCTAATCACGCAAATGAGCGGAGCACTCTTCTTTACATAATTTGAGTATAGCAAAAGAAAAATATTTCAATATTGAAAGTGTTATCCTTGCTTAAATTAATATTATGAGACAGTTATAATCAATTTCTCTTCACTTGTACACTGCAAATGAGGAAAGCTGGGCCAAGTGAGCCTTCATTAAGCGGTATACGTCCTCTTCACTGCAGAAACTCAACACATAATCAAAAATCAGACAGAACATGATTTAAGGCTCTAGCTACTCTATCAGCTCTCAGTTGCCTTCAATAATGTGTGAGAAAGATAATCCAGGTAAGGTAAAAAGAAACTATATCCCAAGTTCATTTTAGGCTATAAAAACAACCAACAGGAAAAAGCGATCAGTAACCGCTGTCATGGAACACTGCCTATGTGTGCATGCCCACACGATACAGTGCTGTACCTAAGCCTGACAGCTACGCTTAGATCCACAGTCATTTGTGAAAAGCCAGGTTTGGTGTCTGCTTTCACATCACGGTTTCAGGCCTTTCAGGTAAGAATTAACTATTCTTATGCTTTCTAGTTTTTCCTTCATCAATACATGTAACATTTAAAAATCACATTCTAATAACAAACACCTGAAAAGACATAATAATGATTGTACAGATTTTCTAGTATCTGAGAAAAACTTACAACAAATTATGAACGTGTTATCTGAGAGATCTTTTTTTTCCTCTTCTTTCCTTTTCTAATTAAGCATTTTAAATTCCTTTGTGAAGTTCTTATAATACTATACTGATTACACACAGTTCTTTGAACACATTTACTACTTTTGATGTGTTGGCTAGCTCTTTGTGCTTGAATAAATCATGTCCATTACTTCCAGTCCTCGGAAGAAATAAATCACATCATGATGTGACAAATTAAAATACAAGCTTTGGAAGTACCTCTTCAGAAAACTTTGTTTCCTTTTCCAGAATATTAAACAGCTTATACTTTTGCAAGCAAGTGAAGAAAGATGCAAATATGCAACGATTAATTCATTTACAAACAAAGACAAGTACTTAGGAACATTTTTCCTCTATAAATCTAATTACAGTGGAAGCTGTTGATGTATATTAACCCAAAAGCTTTTAGAATTAATTTTAAGCAATTTTAAACAAATTTGCAGCTGGAAATTGGAATATTTTCCCTAATGCTGTTCTAAAATTGCTGATAAAAATCTCTGTAGATGTAAAATATAACATATTTTGTACCATCAAATGGTAGAAAACTGAAACTAGGTCTGCGTAATTGTATAGATAGATGCATGTGAATAACTGCTACTGTACTACTGACCTTGTGATCTCAAAGAACAGCAGTTTCTCTCAGGAGATTTTTAGACCTCTGAAATCATGTTTTCAGTCTGTAGACATTCCCTTAATCTGTCCTTAAAAAAATGAAATTCATGTCTCATTACTGTTAAAATGATACCAACAAACATTTAGAATTTCTACCGAAGTATTACTGATGCCCTATACAAACTCACAGAATAAACAGCAAATTCGGGTTTTTTTCAACAGAACTAATTAACATGAGGAAAAAGATTTCAGAAGAGCATGTGAGTCACATGTATGAGTAAGTCATACAAGTTATTTAACCAAAATATTAATTTAAGATTGATCTAAATTATTGAATATCTCATATAATGTATTTCAGAAGGAACAGATGTGACTTTTTATTTTAAATGAGTGTGAAACCTTTGAGCACATAGCCAGTGTGCATATTTGGGTTCTGGTATACACTAGGCACTTCTGCTCAGACAGAACAGGAAGACTGAACACCTAAGCATCTTTGCACTGAACAGAACAAAATTCAGTAACAGCAAGGACAATTAAACATTAATCTTGCTTACCAAGGCAGGTGACAGACTTGCCATCTGTTGAAGTACTTAAAGCAGTGTTTATTATCTTTCTAAAATCCATTTTTGCATATATGTTTTGAAAAAAAAAAAGTCCTTAATCCGTATTGTACGCTTGTGCATGAGGCTATGGTAAAGGGAGAAGAAGGGAACAGGAGCACAAGCCAGTGACAGTTCTGACTTTGCAATTACAGGTACTAAACTAGTTTACTAGCTTGCATCACTTTCCATTTTGCCTCATAACACTTGTGATCATGCTTGAAAATAACTTCATATTCATAACTTGGTTTGGTATTTCAGCTCAACTTGCAGAGGATCAGAAAGGAATATTCATTTCAACATATCTGAACTCAGAATCTGGTTTCAATGGCTTGACTGATCATTTCTCACCTTCTTCTGCGGCACTGAAAATTGAGAACTGCTGGAGACAAGCTCATGGCCAGACAAAGTGAGAGGCATTGCATTTGTGCCTGGAAGGTGTTCTGTACTCATTGCTAGTTCATAACAACATGATTGTTAAGAAACTATGATACAGACTCCAGATAGACCTCTGACACTTTCCATATCCTCCCTCAGCACAAGGCATGCTCTGCTAGCTGTCACTCTTTGGACATACAATTTCTACTGTGTCCTTATCTTGCCAATTTGTCTTTACCTCAACAATCTTGACATGTCTGGATATTGAGCTTCAGTGGTACAACTGATAAATACCATACTCTATTTAAGGCATGCTTATGATTTTTTTTAGGATCAAAATAATTTAGAAAATAAGTTTTTGATCATGATACAAGAAGTTCAGATGATAATTAAAGCCTGTGTCATAAAGGCAAACTAAACTACATCAGCCCCCAAAAGCATTAAGAACTCTCTGTTGTTACACAAAGTAATTGATATTTCTTCCCAATACTGCTGCTGTGTTCATGTACCACAGTGTCACAGTGTAGGGAAATGGATACAGTGCATGCAACTCCGTCTTTTTAGAGCAAGAAAGAGGTTAACAAGCAAACATATATATATATATACTGAGATATGCAAACAAATTAGTCAGTAGCTAATCTAATAAAACATGACCAAAGCAATGGAGAGAAGCATGCCAGGCAGCATGGAACACACTGAAGAGGTTTTATAACTTCAGAGCAATAAACAGGGCTACAAAAGATGCACAGGCAGAAAGGGGAAAAGAAAATTCAGGAGAAGTCAAGAAGTGGTTCCAGCATCAGCTGCCAGAGGCATATGACTTTGTGCACGTGAATAATTTAACATCATTTGCTGCCAGTGGGACAGTAGGGATTGCAAACAAGGACAGTTAGGGATCTATACAGCCCCCACCTCAACCTCTAGTAAGTCGGTATTTTTGCTTTCTTGTCCTTAATTTCTATTAAACTTTAAGATTCCTACAAACTACAGAGAAAATACATTAAATATTTCAAAGTGGAACAGGGTTTTTCTCTAAATAACAACAAAGTCCACCAAATAAAAAACATCAATGCAAATCCTTTCTCTGAAAACCTATTTTAACAATTTTTTCTGAAAATCATAGTTCTAATCAAATCACAACAGTTAATGACTTAATTAGTCACATGCTCTAGCCCAACACTTACCTTTCTATATTAATCTGATTGTTTGAAATATGTATTTAAAAATGTCAACTCAAGCCTCATTTCAAATGTCACAAACTCCTCTCATCTGGTGGCTTTTTTCCAAACACTCTGCACTATATTCTCATTTTTTTTGAGAAGCCAGAAGTATGCTTTTGACACTGACTCAATGCCCAATAGTTTGAGTAAAGTTTATTCATACAGTAGGCTAGTGATTTGTGTCTATTCCACACTAATCACTCAAAACTAAGAATACTACATACGTAAAACAATGTGTAAAAGATGAAAAGCAGCAGCAGTCAATAGGTGTGCTTCATTTAAAAAAAAAATCACAAACTTTCTCACTTTTTTGGTAGAATGTAGGTCACCTACAGTTTCCATAGTAACCGCTGCTGAACCGCTCTACAGATGACCACTGCCTATGGTTGCTTTCATCGCTAGCAGGTGGTTTACAAATACAGTTATGCCTTAGTTAGAATGAGAAAGAGCTAAAAGAAGTGCTTGGAATTGCCCTTAATTTGCTTTCAAATATAACTCCTGCTTTAACATTTTCAAAAGCATTACCTAATAGCCTTCAGTAGATAAACTACCCTCACTAACCTGTTGGAAAATGCACAAAAACTTTCAGTACTAAAAACTTACTCTTTGTCTCCATCAAGCCTGGACTCTCAAAACTGGAGACAATCAACTTCACAAGTTTATGAAAAATATTTATACCGCAATCCACTGAACATCAGTAACACAGGAAGTTCAAAAAGGACTCACAAGTAGCTTAAGCTGTCTTTGATAGGCACACAGCAAATTCTGAAACTGTGTATTCAGTACATATTGCAAGTGGGAGTTAAAGACTTGGCAGAGTATTACCTTGCACGCAACCACACAGCAAAACCCAGTGATATAACAAGAACCATGGATAAGAAAGGTTAAAGCCTCACTGGGGAGGAAGTGGTACAGGACTAAGTCAAACTGGTGGTGAAAATCCTTTTCTTACCACTATTACTCCAGGGCATACAGAGTTGACGATGAATTAATTAAAATACAAAGACCCTATATTACAAAAAGACACTAATTGGCTTTGACAGGGAATTGGGAAGTAACAGGACAAGTCAATGCCCTTGACCAACCACAAGCTGTTTCCCCCTTTAGAACAGAGTCATTTCACTATATTATGAGCTCAGACTGAACCAGATACTTATCATTAGTTAAAGGTATTATGAACGCTCTTAAGGTTCAGGGTCTGGATGCTACACACATGCCTTAATGCTACTAGTGCTACAAATGCATTGTGGTGGGCTAGAATCAGTATTCACGTACACAATTAGAACACCAAAAATGTTACATATTCAATGACCAGAAGAATGACAATCAGTAGCGTTGAATGGCATCGAGGAGACTGTTTCTGATATTTTGTCAGTCTCGGACCTTAATTACTTAAATACTACAGTTAATAGAATTGTGTGCATTTCTAAGATTAACAGAATAGCATCTTAGCACCTGTCAACTTTAGCAGTTTAGCGAGCAAAAATGATAGCCTCTTCAGCTGCTATTGCCAGAAGTGCAAATCGCTGACGTGCAGGAGGTGCCCTTGAAAGACAGCACTGCTGAAGAAGAACTGTGTCATAAACAGTTTCTTGGAGTTCTAATAGACCACAACCAAGAATAGTAGGCATATTTTCCATTTTTTAATATCTCTATTCAAAGCAAATGTGTAGGAGAAAGGTAGGAATCTTCCGCAAATTTGTGTGAGGCAGGCACTTATAGATCTTACTGATCTGCTTGTTTCTCTCATTGCACAAGTTGCATAACTACCTTCCTAATATATCGCACTCTACCTTACCTACTATCTATCTGATCAGATATAAAGCTCTCCTCTAGCAGGAAGTTCCAACTGAAAACAAAGAATTAACTCACATGTCTCAGGAGGTACTCAGCATCCTAGTACTTTATTCATATTTCCCGGTCTTAAATAATGTATTCCTTACACAAACAACGTAATTTGTTAAAAGCACTAAATCTAACTTGCTTTAAGTTTCAAACCATCTTTAAAGACTGGTATTAAAAACTTGTAAACCAGTATAAAATGCAGAATACGTACTAAACGCATGAAATGAAAAAATGGTACTAAATAAGAAAAAGGAGGCTATTATAAGAGTCTTTCGGAAGCTTCATTTGCTTTGTAAGAGCACATAAAGAAAATCCAAGGGAAGCTGCTGAAGGGCCATTGGGACTCTCAGTAGGAATAAAAGCTAGCGTTAGGACAGAGCAGCCTTGAGAAAGAAAGCATAAAGAAAAATTTTCAGGCAAAAATGAAGCTATTAGAAGTTATAAACTGGTAACAGAAAAATCCATTTTCCTTCTTTTATGATTTGATTCATCAACGATTTCCCTACAGAATTTAATGTAATAGTATCAGACCACCCTCAGCTTTCACTAGCATCAAAATGTCATAATGTTTCCTCATGTCTGAGAAGCAAGACTGCTACTTTTAGTACCCAAGACACCTAAGTTTTCACCTTTAGGAAACACATTGTAAAATTCTGGTATTATTTGTTGAAGACCATGGAGCAAGACTGCATTAAAATAAAGCCCATCTACAACACCTACAACATGGTTTCTCCAGAAGAGAATGTTGGGTAAGACTAGATCAAATGCAAATTTAAAATCAGTTGAAAAGAAGAACTGACATTAAAGATTATGGGTTTAGGTACATTCCTCTTCATCATGAAAGTCACAGTCATTATGATTTCATGTTTTTTAAAATTCTATATACATGTCACAGGTGAGAGAAAACAGACATTACATTCTATGTGTATAAATGATTTTCATTTATCTGTAAAATTACTGAAGTTATTTTGCAGATTAGAACAGCATCTGAAGACAGCAACTACTATAAAAAGTACAGAACTAGTGCCTTGGATTGTATCCAATATACTACTTAATTGTTACTATAATTTTTATTCTGCATCATAAATCAAGGACAAAATCCAACCATCAAGTTTAATTTTTAGCAAACCTCACAGAGAAGAGATCAGCAAATCTCGCTTCATATATCACATTACTGTCATTCTGAACTAGGAATGCCAGGCAGTACATAACATACTCCTGAGTGTGGACCAGGGCTTACACATCTGCAAGGCGCCTTTCTCTAACAAAAACAGAACAGAACTGGAAGTGCTACAAAATCCCAATCAACATTTTCCAGTAATTTTCTGATGTGTTTTTAAAATATGTTCTGCACAGTAATGTAGTGAAAGAGGATGAGTCACTTTTACTGACTAAGAATTTACAAACTGCTAGAGCATTAAATTCCTTTGATCTTGATAAAACTGGTTTATTCTCATTTTGTTCATTAGCCCTCCCTCTTTTCCCAGTTATGAGACAGCCAATCTGTGGCCCTTTCTGCAAGCTGACATATTTGCCAAGGAAAATCTGTTACCGGCGCTTTCTTGCTCTTAATAAAAAACATCCTGTTGCTTGTCAAACTCCTCCTGCCTCAGGGAACCTCTTCCTCTCTTTTAGTTCATATATGATATGATCAACAAGCTGTTTTTCCACACCAAAAGCTATTAGCTCCTCTCTGTACTTCTAATAATTGTTCACCTGTGGATTATGACCACTCTCTTTATTCTCTTACAGTCCAGAAAGTCATTTTCTTGTTCTTCTCTACTCCCACCTTTTTTTTTTTTTTTTGACTCCCACTTGATGAAATTCCATCATCAGTCCCTAATACTATTTTGCTGATGATCTGCAAAATTGCCAAAGAATCTCAGAAAGCAACCTGCTATGTAGCTTTGAGCCACATCCTAGGTACATTCCTTTTAGTGTTAACATGGTAATGTAAATATCCATGTGATTTGAAAAGTAAGAATGTCTTAAGTTATAAATTATCACTAATTTTCCAGAAAGTTATTCAGGAACTGTAACAGGGTTATTTTCTCAACTGTTCTATCTAAGAAATTACTGTACATGGAGTCTGCCACAAGCAGGTATCCCTATTTAGGCAAAGATTCAATTACAACACTGATCAGTGAAAAACATCCCTGTGTTCACTCTACTATGTTGATGGAAAAATATTATACAGTCCAAAAAATATTTCAGCTCTTTATTCTTATTCTTTAACAATCAAAAATCATGGTTGTCATAGAAACTGTAAAAACTGAAGTCAGTCAGGACATAACAACGAGATAATGGAAAGTGTCTGCTGGCTCAGGTTTTCATGTTGGAAATGCCTCAGTAAATTTACCTGGGGAGTCAAGTAGTTCCACAGTTTAACACAATCTTATAATGACAGGTATGATTACTGTTTTTAAGAATCTGGTCAGAGTTCGGAAAACATTAGTATTACTCCTGCTCTACACATTGGTTGTAGCAAATGCACAAAGACTGTTCCAAAAAAATTCGGTACAAGCCTCTGGGTTAAGGGGACAGAATTTCTTTGATCCAGTGTCTGAGATATCCTGGAGGGACTTTTGGCCAACATTCTCAACATTTCAAAGATCCCATTTGTAGCTTTTTTAACGGAGGCAAATCAAACATCACTTTAGAAACACACATTGCCACTAGCTTCAGTCTCTTACACGCTCTATTCAAAAAAAGAAGTAAGCTGCAAGGCTCTAGCCCAACCGAAGACGGTCCAGCTCCATGTAAAACACTATGTTATGTTCTTCTCATGCAACACAAAAATCAGTAAAATAAAACTCTACTCTTAACTAATAAAGGCTACAAGAGCCATTTGCTCTCCACCTCCCTGAGCCACATCACAGACCAAAATCCACACATAAGAGTGCGAAAGAGTTTACTGCAACAAGGTGACACTTGGTAATTATTAATTGACTGGAGCGCCTTATTGCAACCATTTGCCCTTTAAGCAGAGCCCAACCTCACAAAAAAAAATAATCATAATACATTGAAATATTGTTAGGCTATCCCCAGTGCAGGTGAACAAATCAAGTAGTTTAACCATGAATAATCTGAAAAGCAGCAGTGTGAATGTAGAAGTATTCAGATGTTTTAAAAAACTAGAAAGCCTTGCATTGAGTTTTATGGAGAAATTTGAGGGGCTTTCATTTTCTTCTTTGTTTGTCACATGGTTTCCTTAAACCATTTTCATTCTGTAGCTTTAATTTATTCTTTCAAATAATTAGGTGCATATATTTTGAATAGACAGCAAATAAACATGCATTGGTTTTTCCTATGCTTTCCTAAAATTACCTTAATTTTTTTTTATATTACTACAGGAAAAACATCTAAAAGCATTCCCTGTGCTCCCTGAGCATGAATGTGCATGAACCCATACAGGCAGAAAGACTGAAGTATTGAAGTGTTCAGCTCTGTTTTATCATGACTGCATTGAGCACTTTCCAGACTTGCGTCTTACACATCTTCACTGACCCTCCTTGCTTAGGGATTATATTTAGTGGAAAGTCTGTAGTCTGCAACATGCTTCAGCAATCTACAGAAGGTTAACTGACATTAGAGCAACTTTCCCAGCTGCATCTGAGATTAAGTTTGGGCCTGCACAAATCAACCTGTCAACCTCTCTACGCATCAGTTTAGAAGAAAGTTCTGATTTAAAACAAAATGAAATCCTGCTTCCAGTAAAATGAAAAACAATTAATGAGTGCAAGAGTAAACTTTCTTCAAGGGACTAAGAAACAAACACCATTCACCTTTCCTTTCCAGGAATGTCATGAATTAATTTGTTTGCTGCATACATAGCACAGGCTTCTTACACATATATAAGTACAAAAACATACTTTTTCAAACTATACATATATGTAGTTTACATACATGTATAGTACACATACACTGTTATGCTTTTTGAATACTATAAATTTGTACAAACATGTACACAGACATACACCTTTATTTACTGAAGAAGGTACACTCACTTCCAAGGATGCCACTGGGGACATGAAAAGCAATAAAATGCTACTGCAATCATTAAATGCTTTGGATATGCCCGACAATTATTTTTGATTAAAATATGCAACCACAGGAAAAGAAATAAAAAGATTAATGTAAAATGTTGAGTATTAATTATTAACAGCAGTCTTAATCTATATGCAGCTTATGAAATACTGTTAGAATATTACATTTGACTATCACAAAGAATTTTTATGTACTGACAGGGATTACGGGAGCTCATGGCATAACAGAGGATTTTTTAGATTGCAGTTGTGTCTCAGCAGTCCCTTGGAGATGCAATGAATCTGCGTATGTACTGATAAAGAAGAGTGAGAAGAATTTATATGAATCTTTTGAGATTTTGCTGAACAGCACAGTGGCTTTGGGCACACAGTAGGAGCTCAGACTTCAGGGAACATGTGTACAGAATAAACACACCACCACACAGAGTGGGCTGAGGACGAAAGAATCCAACACTGATCTCACATGAGGTTAGAGCTAATATACTTTACATATTATAAAAGCCTATTGTTGTGCATATAACATATGCTAGCAAGGATATAGTTGTATACAGCAGCAAAGCACGTTTTCATGTTTTGCCCTATATTCAAATATTACACGACCCAATCCTGCAACTTTATCACACTATTTTTATTTGTACATAATCTTATTTATTTCAACATATATGCATCTAGAGATCTTAGTCTGTTAATAAATTTTGACATCTTGGTTTTGCAGAGACTGGTGACTGACAGAAAGTAAAAACAATAGAAAACGGGAATCTGAAAACCACTATTACCAGTACCTGCTTGAAAAGAAACGTTCTTATACAAAATATGCAACTCCAGATCCTTTTGTAAGGAAAAATCTTATGTAAGTAGTAATCTGTTGCTGTGATCATTCCAATACAAACATTCTGCCCAGAAAATAAGTATACTTCCAAAAACAATGGCTGTTAGGAAAATTGGGAAAATAAAGCAGTGTATATCATATCATCGTATAGGGCTCACAAGGTTTTCTTTGAGGAAACAAACAGGAAAGTAATCCCAAGTACCTCATCTAATTTACAGGAAGTATCGCATTGTCTGGGACTACAGGCCTGATTCTCCACCACCCAAGACAAACACCACTGTAAAAAGGATATGTGGCTTCTATTTTAACTCTACTATATTGTCCAAGATTCAGCTATGGAGAGACATGCTCCTTAAATTCAAACCTTGTTGTTTATTTCTGCTTTACAAAGAACACTTTAATCAGTTTATTTTGTGATTTATAAGTGTGTTGTAGCAGTCAGGGATTGTTTTTGTGGGTGGTTTTGTTGTTTTTGTTTGTTTGTTTTGTGTGTGTGTTTGTTTGTTTCCCTAACAGAAACATTACAAAGCAGTTACCCAAACTGAGTTGTATTAAAGAAATACTGCCTTTGCCTATAGAAACCACGAGCAAATAGGTTGTGGCTTTGTCAAGAATGAAACAAAATGAAAAACAACAAAAACCACACAACAATGGAAAATAAATGAAAGCTAAGCAAAATAAATGCATCTACATCATGCCCTGAAGCCTATTCATGCTAGACTAACACGCTGGCAGACTGCCAAGTGGAAGAAATTCCAGACTGAAAACCGTATTGCTAGGCTGGAAGAGTTCAAGAGCCACCAGCAAGAGCCTCAAAAGACAATCAGAGCGGGGTAATGAGTTGCGGGGGGCGGAGGAGGGGGTGGACATCTCACATCTACCTATGTCTTAGATCTTTATTCTTCTCACTATCATTCTAAATTCAGTGAGAAGCCTAGAGAAAACCTGGGCTTTTTGAAACCACTCTACTAGCTACCATCTGCATTCTGTTCTTCAAGTGTCTCATACAGACATCAGGTATGAATATTATATCTTCTCCAAGAAAATTACACATTCCTTTCTCTGTTTACTCCTGTATAGAGTAGAAGAAAAAGACTGAGGGCTGTTTGGTTGCATTGGATCAGGTGACAGGATGAGTGGTCATAGGGAATAACTGTTACAGTACAAAAGTTAAGTTGCCTCTGAAACTCATTCTGACAGCTACTAATTTTTACAAAAAACAAACACACAAAACTGACTAGAGGAAAAGTTGTTTTTAAGAAAGAAGTATTTCCTCACAGTGTCAGCACTGAAATGCAGTAATACAGGGGGAAAAGAAACACATCTCAAATAAATCCAGGTAGTCTACATTGTATTTCTTCAGAGTAAGATGAACCTTTCTTAGCTGTTACAAGAAAAAAAGGATCATGCCACTTTAGTACTTACGGGTAAAATGATTAGAAGCTGATGGATGGACATTGCTTCCACTGTCAGCACTTTCACTGCTAGAAATGTCATCATCTGATTCCCACACACAGGAACAAGGTGAGGAGCCATCAACTTCTTCAAACTTCCTCTTTAAAATTCCACTCATTGCTGCAATGCTGTCACATGCACCTGTAGCAGGAACAGAGGCAATGAAGCATTGAAACATCTGCCTGCTGTCCAAGTCTTCAAATTCATTTAACATGCAGGAGTTTATATATAAATCTGATACTATCACCTTTAGTTAAATGGTTCTTTAACAAGAGTTTTTAAACAACTTTTGCAGGAAGAAGTCCAAAAGACATTCTGACTTTCTTACAGGCAGTCTTTTCTTCTTAAGACAGAAGGTAAATGCCACCTGTTTTCTACCAGCACATTCAAAGTACTGTAACTAATTTCATGCATAAAATTAAATAATAAATATTTCAATTTTGGAGCAAGCTTTGGCTAAGCATACAGTACACATAATCCAATATAGTTCAGTAGAAATGTGCCTTCATATAACATTTAAAATCTTAGTTGGCACCAAGTAACATTACATAGCAAAAATCAGTGTACCCTACCAAATATAGTTCAGAAAGAAATGCTCAGCACTATCAAATGCCCATATTTTCAATTAGATTTCAGAGCATGAGATGCTTAGCATCTTGATAGGCCAAGCCCTGCAGACACAGTTCTGGCTCATTTTGCAATTTTAATTTATGCAGAAGTTTCTTGCAGAGCATTTATGAAATTAACATATGAGTAGTGGTACATATGTAGACTATTTCCATTCATATGGATAAAGTATCAAAGGACTGAAATTATCTTCGTGAACTTTGCTTCCTAATAATACTGTCCAAATATAGCCAGAGTCAGGTTGACCACTCCTCACTGTTTCCCTTTCATTTATAATAGCTGACCTTCTTATCTCCATTTATGGAATAACAAGTAAAAAAAATCAAAATAATTTTAAAGCAATTCCTAGATCATCTTAAAGCATCTGACAGGCTAAAACATTTTTTTCTATATCTTTAATTAAAAAAAAAATCTTAAATTTACTGTCACTATCATTACTGATTACATCCTTGTGAAGATGGAAAATTAATTCCTAGATCTTAATTTAAAAGTTACAGACAACATCTACACTCTGACTACTAATCAGTGGAAAGTTGCTGTAAATAGCTGTGGGGGGGTAAAAAAAAACAGGTTGCCGCTTGATGCTCTCAAGCATATAGTAGCAAAAAATCCCATTCCTCTGAATGCCACTTGTCTGCAGCTTCTATAAGCTGCCAATAAAATTTATTTCATAATGAAGTTGTTTTCCTCTACTAAGTTTTGTTCTACCTTTATGATGTGTCTAATTGAGAGAAAAGATTTCAATATAGATGTGGAATGCTAAGATAATGCGACATAATGCTCAGAACAGATGCTGCATAACATGATCTTCACCATCGAACTTGTTTGACTGCAGAGCACACTAAAAATTAAATAACGAATACATTAGGTTCTAATACTGTCAGTCACTCAGGCAGTTTTAAATGCATATGCTTGTCTAAATCTTCTCAGCTTGTTTTACTATTTATGAAAAAACTGTTTTCCTGAAAGGGATTTCTTCAGGCTAAGTGCATGACAAACACTACAGGCTTAGATCTCAACCTTTGACCTTTTGTCCAAAAAGGAGTTATCGCATACTGCAGAAAAAGCATTTTAATTTTTCATCCTGAGGACAAGGAAAGGTGCATTCTGTATCATTTTGGAATGATAATGAAAAAAAAGAAAAAAAACCAAAACCTAAATTGTTAAGAATCACCCATTAATATAAAAAATACACTTTCAAAAGAAAAAAATTAAAAAGGAACAAAACCCAAACACACTGGAAACCTAGAAAAATGGAGAGGGGACAGAAAACCCCAAAGGATAGGGTCAGAAACAACTCCTTCAAACTGCCCTCTGTGTCCTCACTATATCTATTGCCAACCACCTTTTCCACTGCCTCCTGCAGTGCTTACAGCACTGAATTTGTGAAATCACAATTATTTCCATGGCAACTGCCTGCAATATCAAAACCAAAGGATTACAGCTTGACTGCAGAATAGGGTAAAGAAGCAGCTGGAGTGTGAGAAAGAAAATGCTTACACTCAAACATCTCAGTGAAGAGACAGACGAGTGAGAAAAGGGCTGACAGTTTACTGTGCAAGCAAAACCTAGGTCAAATCCACGTCTAAGCACATTGAAATTGTGGCTACAGAGCCTTAAAGCCCAAAGAACCTCTGTCATTACTGCACTGTAAGGCAAACCTAATAGCTGTAATCATCACTAGCGTGCAGACCATCAGAAAGAGCTAATTTCATAGCCTGAGACGATTTCCAGACAAAAGCCCTTTTGCCAGACATTGTCTTCTGCAAGTATACTACACAGTGCCTAGATGACTAACATACATCTTGCCCCTCAGTAAAGCTGTCGCAGATGGTGACAGTCTCAGTCACCATAACTGTTTACAGCTAGTAGCAGCAAATATTTTTCACACCAAAGGGTTTTTACATTTCCTTGCGTTCAGCATAACCTACATTTGCATCACGTGCCATGACCTGGCAGCAGTAAAGCCACTGTATTAGGATTTCTGGAACAAACCGTAAGAAATGATTCCCAGGATCCCTGAACGGATGGACAGAGTAGTTTTACACCCAGCTAGCTGATACAGATAAGCCAGAAGGTATGGGAACACTGCAGAAGATGAGTATCACCATGACACTTAAAGAAGGCATAACTATCCGTTTAAAAATGTATGTATAGTTATCACTGCTGCCCAATTTTTGTTCTGAATTTCTCTTGCGGGGAGATTATCTTATCAAGAAGGTTGCTTGACAAAGCAGTCGCGCTAAAATTTAGGTGTTGTCACTTGTCTAGGATCTGTTGATTCATGTCTCTGCAGGAAAATGCTAGATAGGGGAAAGATATTTACACAACTCAAGAGCTTGGATATCACACAGATAGATTACAGGGCATCTAAACCTGTTTGTACAGACTACGTACCAGCAGGAGATACCCTCAGAATCACATCTGTATAAACAGCTGCCATTCCAGAAGCAATATTCTTCAGAAAGAGGCACATCTGCGCAGGAGCGAGGCATGTTCGATCGGATACATTTAACCCATGCCTCATTTACACAGACATCATGCAGTACCTGCATGACACATCCGCATCTCCAGGATCCATAAGCATGGCAACATACAACCCGGTACTATTTATCCAAGTGTCACTTCGCACTGTTGATCACATGATACATTGCAGTGGAAAACAGGAAAAAGCAGCAGTCCAACTTCTGACAGCAATGAAGCCACAAAGTTTGTGGTATCTATAAAGGTTCCACTAGTCCAGAATCAGGGAACCAGGACAGGGAACTCTGAATTGTCAGTCTTTTTCTGCATTGCAGTTACAACTGAATCAGTAGGTTCAAATTTTTGGGAGTCAAACTGAAGCTACTGCAGTCACATGGCAAAAGCAAAATAAAGCCAAATATCCAAGACAGTACATTAGACGGAACAGGAATAATCTCTTACACACAGAAGTACTACAGCAGTATGCATATTCTGAAGAAAAATAAGCAAAGGTGTGCATTTCTGCATCAAATTCAGTACACAAATGTACATGACTCTACAGGAACCAACCAATGTCATGTGACTGAGAAAAACAGATGTCCAGAATAAAGTAAACACAAAATTAAAAAAGTAGTAAGTCACTATGCTCGAACTCCCAGTAAGATACCAGTGAGTTCCAGCCTTCAGAGGCAAATGCTGAGACAAGAACCAGCTAGTCAGAGATCTGCCACAGCAAACTGCAGGTTTAGGTGAAAAAGGAAGAAAGCTGGCTTGCAGAGTTCAATTAAAAACAGACCTTTGTGGATAATCATTAAATTGCTGTGTAAAAGCTCAGACGGACTTGGACCAGCATCCTGCTGTCTCACACAACCAAGTAAGATGCAGGCCGTGGAAGCTTTCCTGCGCGTTGATGTATGCTTCACAACGCAAACTCCTCACGCAGTGAAGTGCTGCATCATCCTCTGCCACACTCCTCACCACGCTAATGGGGCACTAATCTACACCGAGGCAAAGCACAGCTCAAACTGAGGTAACAGTATATCAGAACAAGGAAAATCAGCCACACGTGCCTTGTCATGAGCTGCAGGTCAGGCACCAAATGCCTGACGCAGACAAGGGTTCTGAGAGGAAATGGCAACTTGCCTCAGCAGAAGCCCAGGATGCGTGCCTGCTGGAAGGAGAATCTGTTTCCCTCACTCCCCCGCATCCATCCTTCCTCCTTTTCCTCCTCTCTGAAGAAGCTACAGGCATGTAGGGGCAGATTGACCAGCTCCCAGCTGCAGGTAGCTGCCCGGAAAAGCGAGGCCTCAAGGCACCATGGCAACAGGCTCTGCCTTGCACGGTGCCAGACAACTGGCAGACACCCCGCACCCGCAGGCTCAGAGGCAGCGCGCTATTGCTGGAAGAGAAAAACCCCAAGCGGGTTTAGGGGCATCTAAAGCAGTCACAATGCTACTGGTAACCTATTGAGTGAAATAATGCAAAAGCCTGGCTAGATTGACTTCTTGTGCCTCAAAAGGCTGGAAATTTTAGAAAACCATGGTAACAATCATTACAGCAGTCCTGCAGATAGCAGGAATCTCCAAACACCAGTGAAGAGCCCCAGAAGAGCTATATTAGAATTACTGGTGAGTGGAAGGGAGGGGTGACACTGCAGCATTACCTGTGGTCCTAGGAGACCTTCTTGCTGTGATGTTCCCCTGTAAGACATGCTGCCACCCTCAGTCTTTCACTGCCACCCATGGACAGAAAAAAAAAAAGTAAAACAAAAAACAATCCACAAAACAAAAAGCACCTGTACCTTGTGGGATAGGCAGCACAGGGAGAGGTTAAAGCATTTCTCATAACTTGCACTTCTGCTATCGCTTTGAAATGTGCTAAAAGATGCTAAGAAAACAGACAACAAGCTGCAATATAGAAATAGGGAATTCACAAAATCTTCGGTTAATGACGAGACCAAGACATGCTCATCCTATTCATACTCTATAAATAAATGACTGTGTTTCAAAATTCAGCACTAGATATATATACAGCTCATGTATCATCTTATGGGAAATAGAACAAGTACAGAGCATACCTGCAAAGTCATAAACATCAAGTATGTACCATATGCAGTAGCCACAACATAAAATAGAACAGATATGCAATAATAAAATAGGTCCCTGCCTCAGATTATATATTTTCCTGCTCGCTACAGGAAACAGTTATTGACTAAAGCTCAGGAAAAACAAGATACAAATCCAAGAACACAAAGGCATTTAGGCTAAAATAAAGTCCAATTAATTGCTTCTTTCGTTCACTTATGAAATCTTCTTTTGCACTAATTCCTTCTTGAGAGATGATCACATACCATAATAAAATCTACCTAATTCTTACCTGAAAATGAAAATAAAAGGCAGCCATCAAAGACCTGACGTATGAGTCATGCAGTCTTTTGCCTCATCTCAACTGTATCAACTCAAAGTATGGAAAAACATAAGATAAACTCTAAAGTAGCAATACAGATTCTCTTCCAAACAAAAACCACTTCTGTGTAAATGACTGCAAACAGAACAGGAGGATGCAGAAAACAGATGTTACACACAAAACATTACTGCAAGTACTCATCACAAACAACTCCCACCCACTGGCCAGTCAGCATGTACTGTAACATGCTAGGGAGACTTGGCAAATAATTTCACAGTTAAATCATGAATATTGATGCTCACAAGCAGAGATGTTTGGGTTATTTGTTGTGATTAACATTCTTGTTGAATATACATCTATTTCTTAGCTCGCAAACAAAACTTGATATATTTTCAAGAAATTTTTCTTACCTGCTTAAAAACATCAGTAACAGAGATGGTCATGAAACAATCAAGGTGTTTGCTTAGCTACACATATCATGCTTTATTATTTTGCTCTTTGTGTAATTGACAGTTTGAAAAGGGAAAAAAAAAGGACTCATAACTGAAAGCATCTATAGTGACAACATCGCTCACACAAATAATACCATTTGCTTGTGAAAATGACTATTCATGTAAAGGACTGCATTAATGCACACACAAATCCATTTACATGAATGCTTGCAAACAGTGAACAACAGAGGTACAAGAACATGAATCAAACAGCTGTTCAGAATTCAAATTAATGTTTGCAATACATGTTTTGGTGTATTTGGCAGCTCTAATCACAAGCACCAGTTGTCAGAGGTAGGCTCTGATAATTTCACTAGTACAGTCTGTAAAAACTAAAAACACACAGCAAGACGATTCCACTTAGGGATTACTGCATAGGCAACAGGGAATACCATTAGTATAATCTTACTCATAAATTCGCGCGTATAGCAGTGGTTAAGTTACACAGTCATAAACTACGAAAATCCTTTACTTTCTTGCTTCAGTCTAGCTAAACCCATAGCACTAGGTAAATGCCATAGGAATAAGGCTGTGTATTTCAACCTAGGGAATTTGTTCCGGCATTGCAAGCCAAATCCTGCCAAGTCTGCTCTTTGCAGGGTTTCTATACCATCGCTTTAGAGCACTCCTGATTTCACACTTGAGTACTAATCCACGAATCTTCTAGACTGCCTACATATTGTTGTACGCTCCACTGTATGCGCCACTAGCTCCACCAGCAATGAATTTAGAATGCCATAGGGATGCTGGCATATGCTCACCTCCTCTCCCTGCACGCAGTATGGATGCGATAGTGAGTGGTAAATCTGTCACACTTAGCATGCCATAAGGTCTCCAAGAGCATGCCATAAGGTCCTACATACACCAAGTGTGCACATATCCCCTTTCTCCACCTCCAAATATAAAATGTCCGTATATAACAGTATTAAAGCAGTTTTCTGATGTCTGATTTCAACAGTTACGTGGAACACACACAATTCAGCAAACAATAAAATTCTAGGCTGGTTCTCCTAGGTCTTCTGGAATGCCTTCTCCTAGGCATGGTGCCTGAAGAGCAAAGAGAGACGGGGTAAGAGGCAGTGATAATTCAAGCAGACATCCAGGAACTTTGCAGTCAGGGCTCCGGGGTGCAACCTGGCAGAAGTGGATTCAGAGGCACTCAACAACAGAAAAGACATTCCTGTCCAGATTAGATTTGCCTACAGAAGGGGCACAGTTTGAGACTGTGTTTCATTCATAATAGTTTTTTTAAATCTGCTGCATCAAAAACTGCTTCCACATGAGTGAATGATGCATAAATGGTACTGTTTCCTATAGGCAAACAGGAGATCAAGGAGCAAGTCATGCTGAAGATGGGTCACAAACTCACGCCCATAATACCTAACCATCATCTAAGTCATCTAGGACACTTTTAGCTGGGCCTGTCATGAAGTCATCACCAAAGTTTTCAGGTAAACCACCAACAACCTGGTGCTGACCAATTATCTTCTGCAAGGTTTTAAGCTTTGATGATGAAATTTCACTAATAATTAAAATCTCTTCATTGAACACTACTGCAGAAGATGTTCTCTTGCTTCTGTTTGAAGAACAGAAACAGTGCAATGTATTTGGCCTCCATTACTGAAGCATCTGTATCCCAGAATAAACTTTTAAGCTTGTATGTGAACCAAGAAAAGGCTTATTACTTTTTAGAATGTGCTGCAGAAGGACAGTGTGTGGCAGAGCTCTGGCCAGGAGATGTCAACTGTCCATAAAATTGAGATGTGAGCAAGACACTGCCACCTGACAACTGACTTTTACAGGTACACAGCCTTTTAAAGAAGAGTGGAAGTGATGGAAGAACTGGACTGTTCGCTGTATGAGACAGCATGCTAGCAACACATCATTATTGTATCTGTTTGCAAAAGGACAGAGCGTTTGGTTTGCTTAGCCCCTCACTAGTATTTCCTAACTGGAATGAGATTCTGAGACCACCAGCCGTGTTTTCAGCATGTTTTTGGCACAGCGCCTTTGCATTAAGCTGCTCCCAGCAACAGGAATAGCAGTAGGGTCCAGCTCTGTAGTGGAGACTGTAAATGCAAACAACTTACAAAGTGCTGAAAAATGAATGTTCTTTAACTTAAATTTTGCGTATTAGACCAGGTAGTGACATTAGTAGACATGCTGCAATCCATCCTCATACTATTTCAGTACTCATCTTCCACACCCTTCTTTTGTGAACATCTTGTACACTGCCTGCTGAGGAGCTGCACAAGAGGGTAGGAAATCTTGTACATCTCAGGATACTCCTGCCAACATACACTATGGATTTAACCAGTATGTGCCAAAAGGGCCCTCAGACCTCTCCAGCTGAGACAGCATGCAACAGGGAGCGAATCAGCATGTATTTAAACACAGCCTGTCTGCTTGTTCACCATTGCCAAAAGCTAGCAGAGACAGCACAAATTCAATAGTTCTTCCTTTCTGCCCCATGATCTCTGCATTTTGGTACAGTGTTTATTCTGAAATCTGTAGTGCTTAACAACAGAGTTTTGTTTGTTTAAAAAAAAAAATAAACCTGAACTACAAAAAGAACCAACTAGTAAGCTAGTGAAACAAAAATGTCCTGGAGCATACTTGGAAAAGTAACCCTGAACTAGGTTTTCCTCTTTTACCCAAAAAGACATGAGCAAATTCTTCCAGCTAAATGGTTTATGTATGAATGGGGGCATGCATGTGTATGCACAAATTTTAAATAGTGAAGGAAGGAATCCTTCTTACCTTGCTCTTGCAATAATTATTGACAATAATGATGTTACCTATACATGAGAGGATATCTTAAAAATGTCTAACTTTAGGTGATGAGGGGTTAGAAGTAAGAGAACTGGATGGCTTGGTATTCTGGGGGAGAGGAGACTAACAAATGTTGTAACATTGTCTGTCCTCACCTATGTGGTCTGATACCAGCTGTATAGCACAGAACAATTAAATTCTCTCCCTTTTCGGACATGAACAAATAGTGCAGAAAATAACTGGAGGGAAAAAAAAAAACACTAACCTGACAGAAACCTCAGCTTATCTGTCTTCAACTTGCAATTAAAAAGAAAAGAAAAAAAAAAGGCAGTACTCTCTCCATGTTATCATCCCTGTCTTCCACAAATTCTGCACAGCGACATGCAATGTGTGACAAACTTTCTCATTACAGTTTTCAGCAGATGCGAAGTTCTGCCTCTATACCCAGAAATCAAAGGAATCATGTTGAATTGGCACAACTCAGCTACAGCTGTAAAAACACACTGATGTTACTTCCAGTAACTTATCAGTCCTTTACTTCCTTAAATAATGATCAGATTTACTTATTATCTCCATGGAATTTTAAATTACATACTGTAGGAAAGTGGTCTTTAATTTTCCTGTGACCCAGCTTTTCACACCTTAATAAAACAACAACAACAAAAAAATATTCTCAACATGAAAGCCTGCTATGATTAATTGTTCTTGTCCTCACAGAAAAGTTTTTATAATCCATTTAATAATTTGCCTTATTAATATGTTAATACTCTCTTATAGAATGAAAGATACCAGATCCTTTCCTCTTACTCATTTCAATTAATCAAAACCAAGTACTCAGCTTTCACTTTAAGTAACCTTTGGTACTTGTGTTGTCAGCTAAAAATGGATTTTAGTATTAATTTGCAGAGGATTAATTATTTATCTATGTAACAATACCACGTAACATTTTAATGTTGCCTTTGAGACACTGCAGAACAGCGAAAATACCTCATTCAATGCTGGAAAATTAATCAGTGATTTTGATCTATGCCACAACAAAGCACATATATACTAACTAAATAAAAAAGAGGCACATTTCGCCCACCACGCAGCACTCAGGAAACATCTGTCATTTGTTCTGTTTTCTTTGCTCAGTCAGGAAGCCATCCAATGGAAATGAAGGAGAGAGAAAAAAATAAATAGAAGAGTGGCATTTTTCGTATATACTGAATACCAGCTAACAACAAAAGAAGTAATACATGCAGGGAATCAGTAAGTTAGAAGTGGATTAAAAAAAATAGTGGAATTAATTCTTTAAAGGATGAAATTCCTTAGCAATGCTATTACTTGCTTACAAAGGTTTTTTAGTGATTTAGTTTGGGGCTTTTGTTTAAGGTAATTGAATATTTAACTTAAAATAATTTCTATTATATTTTAGTCACCTACACATACAGCTGATGAGGAAATCTTCACAAAAGATATTGCAATGTATTTTAATATATATATTTTATTTGCACAAAGATCATGTACAAAGGCAGGGCTTAACCATCCTCTTCCTAATACTGACTCCACTGGGAATAAGCCTGTACCCACAAGTACGTGCACAATGCATGCTCACACCCCCACCAGGAACTTTTTTCCAACTTGCTGCCTGCTTTCAAATTCTTCAGCTGTCCTGCCTCCCACTCACACACTCCCTTCTCAGTAGGGTCTGCAACCAAAGCTAATGAGTTTATCTCATTTCCACCAAGCCGGTGAGTGCTGGCAGCAGCTGATAGGGAATAGTGGATAGAAAATGTAAACCTGTAGTTCAGTAGAATACCTGAATCATTAGGGAACTTTAAAACTAGTGACTACACATAGTAGTTTTATCCAGTATCTTTCACGTTGTCATTATTAAGTAGATATTTTTAGCCAGCAAAAGCAAAATCCATCGGCAGCAGCAGCGTTTCCAAGGAGACAGAATAATTTAAATACATGTGGAACTAGATCTTTGTTTTCATCAACTCCTCTCTGTTACTGGAGCTGGTTTGAGTAAAATTTCTCATTTCAGGAAAAAAAAAAAAGTGCGGTGAAATATATAAATCTGAGATTGAATTCAACATTTTCCTTATGGTTTCAGATACATATCAACTGCTTACAAATAATCAAATATCAGGATGCAACTCATCTATTTTTCAGTTAATATTATTTACCAGTGTGCACATTCCAGTAAATAGCAGATACAAAAACAGTTTCTCAGTTTTTCAGAATAATTTTGTAAATCACTAAGTCTTATTGATGTTTTGTTTAGCAAACTTACATCAGGCTCCATTCTCTGAAGAAATGGCTAAAAGAAAACGAAACCACACCTGATGCCTACAGCTGGTTAGGTGTACAAGACATGGACAAAGGACAGAGTTTCTTCCACTCCTCTTTAGCACTCAGTAAGAGTTTTATTGTCCTTCTCCATTCTCCAGCTATTTTTTAATTAAATCCCATTTTGAGAAATTTAGGTCTTCTCTAAGTGAAAACAAGAAAACTGAATATATGCATTTTCTGGTTTTAATCTCTCAAATCTAGTAAAACTAAATTCTAATATTTTAGCAGAATCTAGCTTTATAAATATACAGTTATATAATCTCAAACGAAGCAGAAAACTTCTAATCCTTCCCTTTATTTCAATGTGGTATAAATGGACTGTGACAACTAAATAATCCCCTTACTATATTTTCGGTGGGGTGGGAACATGAACAACTAATTAAAAGCTGCTTGTTCATGAAATAACACTCCCAATTTTTCTATCAATGGATTAATTCAGAATACAGTATTGAAAGACACAGACAAGTGTCACAAAAATTAACAACTGCTTAAAGAACAATCAATCTGTATTATTTAAACAGGAACTTCTTCCATAAAATACTTGATATCAAAAATTGCTTAAAAATTAGGTATTTCTTAGATAATTATAATTAACTTCAAGAAATTCCAGGAAAAGAGGTCACATCAGAAATATACAGTGGTTACTTGAACATCTGCAGTAGCTCCTTTAATATAATTATGGGATTAAATGCAACAAAAAATATAGTTATCTGAAACAAATTAATTCCCATCATAGTGCTATCTCCACCAGTAACGTCAAGTAACGTAAATGACTGTTTAAAAAAAAAAAAATCTATACATTGGCAACAATATATGATCACAACTCATTTATTTCAATCAAGATTTCTGCTTCTTCACACCAGCATAATGGGGTCCTGTACTACAATAGCTATTTGCTACATGTAAAACACGCAGAAATAAGTCAGTAGAGTTCACACATTGAAATCTTCACCCCAGGGAGGCAAATATTGGTGTCTCCAAATTTTTCAGTGGAACCAGGACTTTTTTCTGTAATTCTATACCCTCAAATAATGTAGCTTGATAAACAATCCTGTTTTCTGTAACAAGTGAGTTATTTGCTACTTGCCATCCTCAATTTCTGTGAGCTAAAAGCTACTGATAACACGTAAACTTGGTAAAATACATTTCGTACAACCTACTTCAACAGTTTATTGAATCTGGTATGTAGCTGCATTAGGTATTACAAGATTTGTCTATCTTGTATGCATAATTTAATTATATGCATTTTTATGACAAAATTTTTATGATTGAATTATAACCAGATACATTCATAGTATAAAAATAATACAAAAATCCACAAAAGAGCCTTCATCCTTTAAGAATTGCTCTGAGGAGCCACTCTTTCTGTATGTTCAACACTAAATAAAAATATGTACAGTTTTTGAAACAGTTCATTTTTAAGTCCTTTTTCCTAACCAAACTCAAAGAAAACATTTTTAAATTTTCCTGCACTGTCTTACTGCTGGTAACATACACTGTATTTTCAACAGTATTTCCATCACATGTAAGATTTCTCTTCCTGTAGTCTTATGAACTACTTCAGCATCAATGAGATGCAATATCTACACTGTCAAATGAGAGTTATCAGATTACATTAGGCATGCCTATGATTTCACTGCCTGTGGATCTCATCTAAGTTGAAATCTCCTACAAAGGAGAAATAAGCTG
Organism: Anser anser; assembly: GCF_964211835.1. NCBI lineage: Eukaryota > Metazoa > Chordata > Aves > Anseriformes > Anatidae > Anser > Anser anser. The sequence continues at coordinate 19,510,693 of NC_139726.1, read as the reverse complement.
AGAAGCTGCTTCATAGTCATTAATGAGGAACAAACAGTAAGATGCTTGCACATGCTTTTTTTTTTTTTTTTAAGCCAAGAAATACTGTGGCAAGGATCAAGAACAGCTATTAAGGATTTTTTTTTCTCCCTTACCTGTAAACTGGCTTTCTGTGTTTCAGCTCTATCAATGCAGACTGAAAGGTTTACTCCTCCTTTTTCCATCCATCAGACAGCAGTCATCCAATAACTGAAGTCATCCTGGCATCCTCTGGAACATGCTCTCTCCTCTCTCCCCTATTTCCCGCTCCCCACCCCCATCTTCATGCTAGCAAAATGGGAAAACAGCAAGCAAACAAACAAACAAAAAAAAAACCACATCTGAAAACCAGTTTTAATATGCTACTTAGTAATCACTGAGGATGCTCTGTACTGGCAGGTAATGACAAAATTTGAAGACAAGAAAAAAAAAGTGTACTAATAACCTTCAGCTCCAGTACCAAATTGCAATTCTCCCCTTCAGCTCCTTTTTCTAAGAAAAACCAAGCAAGCAGCTGGAGGAACACAGTTACTGCCTATACACAGTCTGATACATTTTTGCATGTCAGCTTTGTACTCAGCCATCCAGATTTGCAGTGAAGAGTGCTGCTGTGCATTTAAGAAATTTTGTGATTATCAAAGTAACAATGGTGCTTTTATACAAAGCAAGACTCTGAAATCTCAATGCAAATTACAATTCAGGGATTGATGACAGTAATTTCTTACTACTCTCCAATGCTGCAAAGGAATACCAATTGTGAAGGCTAAAAATAACCCTAAGGTACCAAGATATGCAGCATCAGAAGTTCCAAGGCCAAAATAATAAAGGGATGGGAGAACTCAGATTTCCCGTGGTTTTACTTTCTATCAAATTGTAACTGTACTTCAGCCATTTTAATATCCCTAAGCATCAGCTAAATACATTTTCTTCCTGCTTAAGACAGCATTTATAAAATATCTGAAGGAGAACAATCAGTAGTAACCTTTTCCTTAATGTTTTACCTGTATAAAGCCCTACCTATATAAGTGGTGTGTATGGCTCTTCATTATTTATTTCAGAGAATATCCCAAGCTGGAAAGGACCCACAAGTATAAATCCAACTCTAAAAGCCAAAATCTACTGCCCGAAGCCAACGCCTTACGTGAACTTCACCCACACAAAACTTTCTGCCTAAATAAGAACTCAAATGCAGAGAATGAGTGGGCAAACAATTTTCAACTTGTGTGCCTCAATGATACTAAGTCTACTTGTAGCCTCTTAAATCATGATGAAACGATGTTTTCCAAGACAAATTCCAAAGAGAATTTGATTTTTTATATAACCATATCAATCAGGTATCAGCTCAGCTGAAGACACGAGCGTTAAATTAATTTCATGAGAGCTTAAAACTAAAATCAAAATCAAGAATGAGTCTTCAGTCCCAGCTAATGTAAAGTTTTCTGCCACATCAAAGCATTTGTACTCCAGGATTTCCCTTTGAAAAGAAAATGTTAAGAAGTAGAAGCTGACAAGTACCTTTCTGTTTACAAATTTCTATCTTCAGCTATGGCTTTCCAATGAAATTAACTGTGAATTCCTTTAAAGAAGAGCATCTATACTCTTCGCTGAATTATTGATCTTTAACCATAGTAAGGCCAATTTGAACTAGCATACTTCCACTATAAAGTAATAGCTGTTTTAGCTTCTGGAAAAATTATCTGTCACTCTTACCATAATGAACTGCCACTAGATACTGTGCATAACATTCAGATTCTGTAAGACACCTACAAGAAAAGTGGGTGGCTTTTTATCCAAATTACGTCTATTTAACATAAAACCTCTTCCTCAGTGCCTAGAAAAATGGAAATTCATTCCTGCCTCTGTTCAAAAACTAAAATAACTCTTTGATGACAAATCCAGACAATCAATATGATTTTTTTTAGTGGTAAAGAACTTTCAGGAATACTGAGGGAAGACTAAACAGGCGTTTTGCCCTGATGAGACTGGCTTGAAGACATCTTCATCTTTACTTTCTTTGTTATCCGCAGAAACAAATTTAGAGTTGTGCACCAAGGCTTCACCTCTCAACCAGCCTGACTGCTGAGGGAGATGCATAGAGTCTGAGAATTGTAATCTCATAACTTATTTTAATAAAAATCTTTTCAACACAGATGCAAGATGCAATGCTGTTCCAGTCCTGAAGCACTATTAGAATAATTAGTCACAGAGAAATGAGCAGTACACATAAACAAGTCAGAATGTCTTGCTAGTACCTGCTATGAAATAAACAAGTTAATAACAACAAACACAACAGAAACTCAAAGATAGTCCCAGACTGAAGCAACTATTAAAGACAGGTAATCAGCACATCTAAACTAAAATCCAAGTAGTCTTGCTGCGGGAAAAAAAAAAAAAGGAAAAAAAAGATAAGTAAATGAATTAAGTTTCTAAACACCAGCCTACTCAATAGAGAAAGGTATTTTAAATATGTGAAATGCAACTCTGCCAGTATATCTGGGCCCTGAGTACAAACCCGTGTCCTGGGGGTTTGGCTGGGCACAAGGCCAAATTATAGCCAGTGCAGCTGGTGGCCTTGCAAGAAGATGCCCAAAGCAGCCTCACTGAGTGCCTGCCCACCCTTTGCTAGGACAACGCTTTTAAACGAAGCCTCTTGCCCTTAGCCATGCTATGACTGCACTGCAGCTGCCTCGTACCTGGCCACGTGCCCACTAGATTCAGCCCCTGATGCTGAGCATGGACTGGACTTCCCTGGGGGAATGCTGGGTTTCCCCCCAGCTGCCATCCCTGCTCTGCGCTGGAGGATTTGGCCCCTGCCCCACTGCCACCCTCAGCACCTGCCTGCGCGCCCCTTCGAAGCCACCAGCTGCGCTGGCCACCCTGGCATGGCACGTGAAGCAGGCTGTCCACCTCTACAGCCAGCACCTTCCAAGTCTTAGCAATGCTACCTGGCTCTGCAGTGCTATTACTGGACTAGTAGGTCGCATATATACAGACGGAGGAAAGGAAAGTGGCCTTTTTGAACCCAGGCTTGTACCCAGTCCCTGCTGTGACTCAAGTGATTAGTGGGTGGGCTTATAACCCTCCAGCTATTTCAGCTTTTTTCCTTGAATGTCTGTTTTCCCTCTTTACTTAATACTTAAAATATACCTTGTTTTTTACTCCAGAACCATTACATTGCACAAAAGAAAGGCTTCATCTGGAAGCAGACTCCTGAAATAACTTTCTGCACTTCTCCTTTTCCTGCTCATGTCTGTTGCTACTAAAATATTTGCTTCCATTTTCTTTCAGTCTACAAAGATTAAAGCTTCTTTTAGCAATCCTTTTACGCAAGGGTAACATGTTGAAGGATCACCTCCTTCATATAGGACAAAAAAAAAGAAACTTCAGAGAAAAAAAGGAAAAAGTGTATATAAATTACATCTCAGTAATCCCCTCTGCTTTACCATATAATGGTACTAAGCAAATTAAAAGAGTTGCTGGTAAAAAAAAATACGATAATAATAATAAAATAAAACCCATGTTCATCTTAATGCTTTAGACAGCCCTGATTGTAAAGGTGAGCTGACACAGCTTAGTGAGTAATTAGAACCTCAAACAAATCTCTTGTATTTCATAACATCCACTGCTAAAACTGAACACGATCCTTCCCAGAATATCTTTCTTCAGCCTCTTTCCCTAGCAGAGCTAATTGTTCCACTCCCCTCCCTCAGCAGTCTCTAACAGTAATCCCATTTTCTTTCCCTTCAGACCTTATACCTCTTTATAAAAAAATAAAAAATAAAATTAAAAAAAGTCAGCTGTTCTATTTTATCTAATAATACAGATTTTTTTTTCCCTCTCTCTCCTTTACTTTATCCCATATCTGATCCATACCTGCTTCAGTACCCATACCAATTTGCTTCCTGGAATCATGATGGATTTACTTATCTAAAGATAGAGTAGTTAAAATTCTTTAAAGCTAAATCAATAGTTCTGCATTCAGTTTACTGCTAGTGGCCTTTACTTCGTATTTTGAAGAAACACACAATAGTTAGTGAGATGGAGGTAACAGCTCACCAGTAACTGTAGTTCCTTACGGTTCACATGTACCTTCACACCAAGACTAGACCACTTTTTCTTTCTGCAACCTGGGATAGGATGCGCTGTGTCCCATCTGCTCTCACATTTAAGATTCTGGGTAGCACATTCTGCATCATTTTGGTTTCTTCTGAAATGCAAATATTTGCAAGTGGGACAGAAAGGAAGGGAAGAGATGGCCGGGGGAAAAACGTAGATTTACATGTGTCAAAGAACTCTGAATACGAGTAAGTAATGTCTCTTTTTATCTTCACTTGATAATCCACACAGGCACTTATATTGTGGGTGACTCCCAGCAGCTCCCCTCAGGTTATGTAACTTTTTGATAGGTCATCACATCGTCCTTCGTTACGGAACTACAGTAATTAGATTCTAAAGCGTGAGATCAGCTCAGGCATACTGCTTAATGAAGACACAGATGGAGGTTGGTATTTGGAGAAATCTACAGGCAGACGTTTGAGACTTACCCATTTGTTCATCAGGCTACTGACCACAGGATCAGCAACTTGCCTAAGAAACATAGTGGCTACTACCTGGCTCAGGAGCAGAAGTTACCACCTCAGATATAAACACGGGAAGCAGTCAAGTTTTCAACAGGATAAAACTGTCCTGAAAGATTGTCACTACGACATCTGATTACATTCCATACACGTGGTCTAGAAATAAGAATCTTATTCACCATTCTGCTATCAAGATTCCAGGCACATATGTCATGTTCCCTACCTTACATCTATCGGACCTCCTGAAAATAGAGAGACTTTGTAACCCCTTCTTTCTCAGTGTCCTACATTCTATGTGCCTCTCAAGACATGAAATACAGGCCAAGAGCTCTGCAAACATGCCTTGGAACCCATGAATATCTGGCACTCCTGTGCTGGCTCTATTCTTCCTGAGGCACTTGTTTTTTTGCAGTCACACCATTCAAAAAAAAAAAAATCCCACCCCGCTCCAGCAAAAACATATCTGTTGCTATGAACTGATAAACTGCAAGTAGCAGGGTTAGGAGAAAGGCTCCTGAAAACACTGCGTCTTGCCACGCTGGAAGGTGCGGTCATATAATTTGAACAACAGCGAGCGGCTTGCTGAAAGATCTGTCAGCAAATAACAAAGGGCAGCACCTCTAGAGAAAGCTACGAAAGCCTGGCACAGAGCACTACTTAGGTGTCAGAGACAATGTGGCCTAGGAACGACGATCACTCTTAGCGCCTGGCTGGAAGATCAGCTGTGGCACTGAAATCCAAAATGACCAAGAATATGACCAGAAACGACCAACCTGCCTAAAATAAGAACACCTCCCATGGCTAGGAGCCAAGAGTTAAGCCAATGGCCAACACAGTTCATGAGAGGAAAAGGCCCAACCTCTCAAAAAGACTCTCAAAGATGGAGTCGGAAAAAAAAAATTAAAAAAAAAGGAGAATTGAGGTTTTTTTCCCCACAAATGGTGAGCAAATGCTGTCATCTACAAGCCTCAGAAATCTTTCAAGGCATGTCGGATTCCAACAATCCAAGATTTAAATGGTGAGAGGCTCCGCACAGAACCTGTGTGAGTCTCTGACCAAACCAGAACTCTGAAATCAGAAGCAGCACCATACGAAAATGCAGCAGGCATACAAGTTATATTGGCTGGAATGCCCTACTGACTGCGTTTACTGAAGCCTGAAGGGATGACTGCTCAGCAGCAGCTGGATAACTGCAGGCGATGTAGAGTGAAAACATGTCACCCTATAGTTCGAGAATCTAAACTCTTTCAAGAAAGAACATGATTACTTCATCGTAACATTCAGATATTTTTACTTTTTAACAGCACATAGAGGACTGTGCCATTTCTGAAGCAGCTGTGCCTAACAGTATTTGTTTCAGTTTACAACAGTAAAAAAAACAAGCCTTTTTGATATAGCATATGAGGATGCTAAAAAGTGGCAATACTGGTCAGTGGACATGACAACGTTATGTGAGGTGGAATTTTTCAAGGAGCTGTAAACACTATTCTAAGATGGAAAGAAAAAAGAAAAAAGGAATACACTGCTTTCTGTGCAGCTGTAAAGAGCTATAAGTTCCTTTCTCAGTTTTAAGGGAAACGGTACTGCAGACCTCTGTTATAATAAGCAAGTTTTTCTTTAGCCCCTGATAAACAAAACCAAAACAAATTCTCCTTTCCTCTTAAAAAAGAAAATACAGTTCATATAAAAAACACCAGAAACCTCCTTGAAAACACTTCCAGGTGGGAACAAATTTCAAGGCAAAATTGAGAAACATATTCAAGGCAGACTAATTTTCACCTCTTCAAGTGCAAGTTGCATAAATTTCAACTCCTCAGACTCCCACCCACTTACCAACATCCATCTGTATTCCTTCAATCAGTTTAACAGTACAGTCACCTGCCTTCAGTGAAATCAAAAGTGGAATAATAAATGAAACATGGGAGAGAAAAGGTAAGCAAAGAAATTCTGCACAAGAGTATATATGATTTCACATTAATTCATCTGTGACTATCTTACAAAGCAGCTTTCCAGCATGGAAATTATTTCCAGTTCCAATTATTTACATACCAACACGTTTTATAGTAACAGCCTGAAACATCAGATTTTAAAAACAAGACTCTTATAAACCATAATCTAGATGTCATGACTGAAAGACAAAATTAAGCAAACTTAACAGAACAAAACAAAAACTGACAATTATTTTTTTTTTTCCAAAAGAGGTTTTTAGCCATATCAGCTTCGTAAGGAGTGTAATGCTGGAATGGCAAGGTAAGAAAAGAGATGGGGTACTGCCCCTTTTGGAAGGAGCACAGACAGACTGGCAGCAAAAAGGCAACTGATAGCTAGTTCAGGGAGGGATAGAACCTTCCCCCCCGTGACAAGTTCATTATGAGACCATACTTAGTCACCACCACTGAGTATCTGAAAGATTAAGAAGTGTTCTTTTTCTTTCTGCTTATTTTGCAGGTCATACAAGTTTCTTCTTTTATTTATATTCCATCTTTCTCTACTAATGCTCTGACTTGATGAAACCTTCAAGCTGATTTTGAATCGAGCCAGTTCTGACCTTGCTAACAATTAGGCATATAGATTCAACCCCCCCCCCCCCCAAAAAAAATGCACGTCCCAGGCTGCCTGAAGACTTTCATTATTTTATTAATCACTTTAATAAATATCAAAGACCATTTGTACTTGGCAAGTATAAGATTCCCCTTCCACCCCTTCTCTTTTAGGGCCATGGGTGAGGTATTTTATGGAGAAGGAACTACAACATCAATCTAATCCCTGTATTTCTGTCATAAAATCAAAGTTCCTATTCAAATTAGGAATGTTTTATATGGGATGCTCACGGTAATCAATTCCCACAGATGCTAATAAACCTGCATTACTGAATGCAGAGATATGTGCGCGTGTATTCAAGTGTTACTCTAAGTTTGTTAAATGACAAACAGCACTAATACTGTTCCTTTTTTGACAGTCTTCAGTAGTTCTTTAAGAAGCCTTCACTGCAGAGAGTAATGTAACATAATGAAACACCCCAAAACATAAATCGGTGAAGCTGAATATTCTGACCTTAAATTGTTCTACTGATATCAGTTACAAAGTTCTAATTCAGACAGGAAAGGTGGAAAAACACCAAGAACAGGGTAATCCCAAAATACATTTTTTCCAAACATTTGACACTGACCCCAAGTTAGCATTGTGGGCACCTGTCATTTTTCAAAGAATTAAGTTAAAAATCAACTTAATTTATGTTTGATAATTCTGCCTCGTGTGCCACCATTCTAATTTCAGCCATATGCAGTCTCCCAGCCCTTCTATTTCATCTTTTTCCCCTACAACTTTTGGCTCTCTCCACCCAGTGCAGCTTAATGCATGACTCCACAGCTACCCTGTGCTCAGCCTCACAGATTGAACACGTGCCCTTAAAAGCAGCTTTACACTCAGATGCAGTTAATGCTGGGGGACTGGCCATAAATCACTCTATGTACATTTCTAGAGAGCTCCTAAGTCTACACCAATATCTTAAGGCCAATCTTCTCTAACAGATTTCAGATCTTCTGGCCATCAACACACCAACCAGTTATCAAAGAGAAGTGACCAAATGGTGATTTTCAAGTACACTATATGCATAAATAGCAAAGTTGTTAAAAAACACTGTACACAAATAGCTTGATAGATCAGTTGCCCTTTCTGAAATTCAATAGGTGCCTGATTTGTCACGATCCTTGCAAGTAGAAAAGTTCATTATTTACCTTTTTATTGTGTCATAGCTAAGGTGGAGTTCAGAATGTCTGCACAAAGCTTTGCTGATAAACTAAAACGTACTTGGTCTCCAGGTGACGTTTCAGCCACACCAAAGTTTGTTCAGCAAAAAATCCACCTGCACCTCCACATACAGATTTGCAGAAGAGTTCTGAAGAGGACACTCAGGAGGAAATTGGAGTCTGGTCCCTATTTCCAAAGCATTGCGTACAGTACAGAAACAATTGTGTGAACATGAAAGCAAGCCCAGATGTCCCTTTGCTCAGCTGAGTGACCCGGTAATGAGGCTTGAGCATTACACCCCTTTTTGTCTCTTTTCACCCAGAAGACACACTCCTCAGCATTATCTGCTCCAAATTATGTTACAGCTTGTCATTTATGACACACTTCTGAAAGATGCAGGTGTGGGCTGGAACACTTTCAGGCTGAGGGAAGAACAGTAACCAAGTCTCTCACTTTCTTAGGAAGTGCTCTCAACTACAACAAACAAGTGCATGCCTATCTTTTGTAACAGAGACGATCCTATTACATCAAGAGTCCACCCACAGAAGAGGGATCAGTGCTGGGGATTCTCAGTGTACACAGCTGCCTATACTCTAGAGATCAGAAATTCAGACATACTACTTTGCTAATATGTTCACTTTAGCCATCTAGAAATTCCAGTGAAATGCAGGATGACTGAGCTTTACTGTGTTTTTTAGCATAGGAAATAAAGCATTACATTAAAGGTTAAAGCAGTAGAGAACTGCCAAACTGATTTCCTGAGTTGCAGATGCCTTTTTAATCACCTCCAGGGCAGCACTGGACAAAAATGCTTCTCTAAATCACAAACTTCACCGGCAACATGCCAAGAAAACATCATGTTTGGCAATGAGAAGCAGCACAGCGGAAAGAAAGCACTGGGAATAATTTTAACCAAATTGCTCAAGCCATGTCAAATAAGGGAAAATAAAATTTTGTCACTGAGCACACAGATCTCTTTTCAGACAGATGAACTTCTCAAGAGAGGTCCTATAAAAATCCCGAAGTTGACATTAGAAACAAACAAACAAAAATCAGCCTTTCTTATGCATTAATTCTTAAGCCTTAGTTAAGGGCAATTTTTAAAACAGTGACAGAATCTGCTCTATTCTGCATCATTGTGAATTTATAATAATTCTGGTGAAGTTAATGAGCAATTGAAGCTGGAGAATGGGCTTTTGTTCAGTGTTCAGAGACACAAAGTCAAAGAATCACATGCAGTGACAAGTCACTCAAACTCTCCTATATTTAGAACTTGTTATATGCATTTATATTCAGTATGGCTGTGTAAGGGAGTATATATTAGGCAAAGCTCTATTTTAATCTCTACTAACTTACTAGTGTACTTTTTATGGACCTTCTTATGCAAGCCAGATCAGCCATTTGTCTTAAAATCTGGCTATGCAGGTAGCTGCATCCCCTGATGAAAGATGTAGTGCTTAAAACTCATTATACAACGTAACCAGAGGGCAACTGGGGTGGAAAAAAAATAACGTCTTTATGTCTGATGAATGGATGGATAGAAACTATCTGACAGTTAAGTGTCGTCCTGTCACTGAATAAACAAACATGACACCAACAACAGTTCTCTTTTACAGCTGCAACAATAGGGGAAATACTGAAGGTCAGCCATCAGTCACATCAATATTTGTGTTCCACACAGAACACAGAGCAACATAATGTTAAGTGCGAGTGAAAAACGTGTGTTTGTAAACAAATCAACTTCTGTGAGCTACTAGCACGGGCATTAACAACTTCCTTATGGTACCACAGAGCTGTGCTAAAGGCAGCCTTTCCATACATTACATATGAGATAGTAATATGTTTTTTTTTTTTTTTTTTTTTTTACCATTCACTGTTATGGATTAAAATTTAATAGAATTTGAGTACAAAATGGAAGATACAGGAGAGCCATTTCAAATATTTATCAAACAAGCGACTATTTATGATACTTCAGCCTACTAATGCACTGTTCTCACTGAGTACTTCAGCACACAAGACAGAAATAAAACGTTTTGCAACAAGTTGAAGTTCTAAATGAATGCTGATTGAATATATATGAAATATACATTCTCTAGTCATCTATCACTAGAATTAGGCTAAAAAAAGGCTAAATATTCTGAATTTAAATCTGTTTAAAAGTCAAATAATCTAATACTGAGATGCAAGTAATATAGGCATTAAAATATATCCTAATGAACGTGATTTTTCACTCTAGTGACTGGATACAACAAGAGAACAAAACATTTTCTTCCATAAAACCAAGCAATTTTAGCTACATTCATGGCGTTTCTTCCACTTCGGCTGATATTTACAGACTTAATCTTATACAAACCTTAAGAAAAACAGTAGTTTTGAAAATAATTGACTGTGTTTGTTCTACAGATAATGCATAATTATAAAAACTGATTTTCTCTCATCTTATTAGGAAATTTAGTCATACGCAAGATCAGAAACAGACTCATGTAGCGTATTTCATCAATAATATACCGGATACTGGCAAGAAATCTAGACGATGATCAACACATGCACTACTGAAAGTCTTTAAATTACCTTTATTTAGCACTAAGTATGGTTTTCTTTTAATTAACATTTTTATCAGACCACTCCTAAAAAAAAAGGAATTGAATTAATTCCTTTTGATGTGTAGCGTGGCTTAAGTCTAAGCCACACTACATTCTGAAGACAAAGTAGGAATTTTCTTTAAAATCGCTATCCATAAGGGAGGTACCATAATTACCAGAGAACCTCACCATGCAAACACCAGTTCGGTGTGATCATGCACTGACACCTAGTGCATACTTGCAGTTAAGAAATGCTGCTGCTGCTTTTCTAATTGCCCATGCAGGACAAATGGTACCAATACATTCCTGCCGACAAGGCGTTCCACAGATGGACTTTAGTTTCCTTTTTCTAATTAGAGACACATTAGGGTGTGTAGTATTTCATACACAAGCATGAAAGCACATGTAGTATAAAAAACATGTATGTCCCCATACATGAACGACTACCTTTGTTTTCCACCCACAACGACAGACTGGTGAGTAGTGCCCAGCACCCCAACGAAGCCATGCAGACAACGAAGTTCCCAGGGCTGGACCAGGGCTCTGCACACCTCCTCCTCTACACAGGGAGGCCGAGGGCTCCCATACAGCGAAACTACTCTGTTTCCATTACGGAGCAGATGGTGATAGAGATGAGCTGAAAAGCCCTTAAACGTGAACAGCACATGCTGAGGAACAACAGAGGCTGCAACCGCAGGATTTATAGCCCAGAACAACCCAGGGTCAGTGACCGCATCGTTGCATTGTTGTCTCCTCTGCTGCAGCTCAACAGCGAGGCAGATGCCAGCCACCTGACCCACTCATCCTGCTTTCCACACAACCACCAGCCCCGCAGCCTCTCCACATACAGCGGAAGAGATCTGAGATTGCAACTCAGAACTCTTTCTATTCTTTAGTTGCATGTCAGGGATTCTTTCTCCCAAACTTTACACATTTCTCAAGCATAACACCTGAGCCAGCAACTACCTTCTCTTGAATTTTCAGGGAGCACTGGACAAATGGTTCAGTGAAAAACTCTGCTGCCTAGTATTACAAGCAACATCGGAAAGGCAAATATCAAAATAAACCGTCAAGCTAACAAAAATGAGTTTGTTTGTTTCCAGAGGTGGTACCTGATACACTACCAGATGCTGTCAGTCACCATAAAGCTTTGCATACCCATGTTCAAATTTTGAATATTCATATCCTGATTTTCTTGAATTCCCAAATGTAAGGATGCCCAAAAGTCATGTAAAATGTTCTGAATGACACTGCTGCAGGCTGTAAGCTACCATTCAACCTTAGTGTTGAACTGATTCAAGAATTGTTCAAGAGAAGGGTGACGCAGAAGTCCAAACTACACACACCTACCTTGTTTAATCTATTTACTAGGGGGCCAATAAAGGAAAGAGAAAAAAAAAAAACAATCATTTCAGAAATTTTAGGGCAGTTTAGGCTTCATTTGAGAAACCTGATGCTGCCTCACAGTAGTCATGCATGGGTCTGGGTGCGAACCCTGGTTTCTCTCTCACACGTATGCCGCTTACTTTGATGCAAGCTCAGACACACGCAGGCGACAGCACTAGTGAAAGGTCTTTCGCAAAGGGGTGTCTCTGAGCTACCCCAAGAAAAGGAACACTGGAGGAAGCAGTGGTGCCCCGCCACCTCCATCACCCACACACTGCTGCCAACGGGGAATCTTCAGACCTCAGGACCAGCATTCGGGAAGCGTCAAAGCTCTAATCATGACCCTGAGCTTTGCCCTCAGTCTTCCTAAACTATTTTGAGCAAAGCCATCAGTATATTCACCTGAAAAGGTGAGGGGTAGGTATACACATGAAAACACATACAAGATTACCACCACTATTCACAAATTTTAGTATGTGAATTATGTATATTATTTTAGGATTCTTGTATTAAAGCATCTAAGTCCATTTTAAAAGTACCTGTTTTATCAATTCATCTTGGAAACAGTGTCCATCAAGCCAAAGTAGATACTAGTGAAAGCCAATGCAAATCCTGGGCAGCTTTAACTCTCAGTATTTTATATGCATATATGATGTTTACAAATGTGGCTTCTTGTTTGTCAGGACCCCACTTGGAAGATGTTTTCCAGGCTATAATTACAATAAGCCATTACAAATTTTCTACCATCTCCTATACTATGACAAAAATGAAAATTGGTAACCATGTTCCTGTCAAAAAGGAATTCACATTTACATGTAATCATACAAACAAAACATAGATTATTAAAGGGGGGATGGGAGCAGGACACCAGGGAGCCTGATCAGCTCCTTTCATGGATCAAAATTGCTTCTGTAATAAAGAAAATGTATACCCCCTCAAACCATACACAGTGTTCTGTTTTGCAGATCAAAAATCCTTGTTGCCATGGGAACTGCAAAAAAGTCAGTCATGACATAGCAAGGCTGTAACAGAAACATGTCTGCTGGGAAATTACCACTAGTCCTGGTTTTCTTATCAAAAATGCTCGTGTTATTTTCAACCTGAAAACAAAATGCTTCCTCAGATCTTACTTCCATACTCTCCCCTACAAGTATCTAGCAAATTTCCACTAAAAATGATATCATATCAATTTATACAGAATAAGGTAAGCAAAGAACGGTTCAAAAAGATGTACTATGTACAACATAAGAATACCAGCTTGCACATTTCTTTCCCAGATACACTTGGTACAAAACGTGCACTCCTGATTTACATTGCTCAGTCTATCTGTGCACAGGAAAATAAACAGATCTTTTTTCAAAAAAAAAAAAAAGACTAAAGCACTTGGTAAGAAGCACACACAAGAAAAAGAATATTGCATAGAACAGATTACATAAAGCAATATTTACAAAGCAATTGTTTAAAGCAGTATTTCAAGGTTACTTATACATACAGTTTGCTTTTGTACCTGTGTTCTCACCAGGTAACAAAAATTAACGTTTGATTGCTAGAATAGAAAACCATCCCTTTTGAGAATGCTGTTGTCACTTCAAAGCAAAGTGAAAAATCAGAGTCATGCAATTCCCACTTGAACACAAACAGCTCCCAGAAGCGTGAATAAAACAACAACAACAACAAAAATGCTGATCAAAGTATCCATGTAATAACATGGAATTCACAATGCAATCAAACATACCCTTTACAGCACCCCATTATAATCTTACAGAAATGCTAGACTTATTTTTCTGTCAAGCATGTGTAATGATGTAAAGTGTCTCGAGAACACCACACAAAACATATTACATATAAATACTGTTAAAATTAATTGACCTCTGTGCTGGTCTGTAGCACAATGAAGTGGGGAAGAACCCTGGAGAAAACAGTTTTGCAGAACAGTATCTGCAGAAATTGCTTTTGTATGTAGAAGTAGTCTCTCTCTAATTATATACGTATATTAAATACATCTTTGTTTTAACACAGCAATTACTTAAACATCAGATTATAGCAAAATACTTCTAAAAGAAATCTTGGAATCTAAGTGCAAGTGTAATCTGCAGACTGGCTCACAGTTTTGGATAGTTCTGAAGATCTGTTATCTAGGAAATAAATTCTTTGTTAACTGCTCAAACCACACTTGCTTATCAGGCTGCACATTATACAGAATATAGGACTACCAAAACCAATTAGTTTGATTAACTCTTCATTTCATGCCTCATGGAGTGCAGATTTGGGTAGCTATCTGGAAACATAGTCATGCCCCCTCTCCTTCTTGTCTTGGTCTGCCTAGCCTGGCACAGAACCGTGCAGGTCTCATGAAGTCCTCGGACAAGCCATCAAACTGCTGAGGGCGATCAGAGCAGTAGGAGTCATCTCCAATGGAGACTGAACTCATCCAGGAAAGGCAACAGGTTTTTTTTCATGACAAAGCCATACAATAAACAGGATAGTTGAAGGACGGAGTAATACCTGCATCTTTACTAGAGCTGGAAAATTTGCAAATATATTTAAACCGAGCTTAAGAAGTCAAGTCATTTACAACAACAAAACGAAAGAGTTCAGTGTTCAATACTTGGTATTGCAATATTTATAATGCCATATACAATATATATAATACCATGTACAATACAATAGAGAAAATTTATATTCACAATAGCATGGCATTATTCATTTGATAAACTGGTGAGGAAGAACAACCGTGGACTAACAAACCAACTAATGTAACTAATGAACTGATACAACACCACAAAGTATACTACAGTAACAGTAAACAATTTTTTAAAAGGAAAATAAAACAGGAAAATATTTAATCTTCTAGATCTTATCTGTGTATATCAACTCTTCACTTAAAGCTGCATCTATTTGATGAGTCATTATTTCAGTAATAAGGATGCTCGGCATTTGTCAGATTCATACAGACATTAGGCAGACATCTTCGCTGCCAGGGTCATCAAGCCCCCCCCTTTTCGTCAGTTCATTGTTCCACTAAATTAGTCACTACCAACCACCTGCAAATATGCCCCTATTTACATTTCACTATTAAATAAATAAATAAATAAAAAGAAGCCACGGCACGGTTCAGTCCCACTCACTCCCCTCTCCATCTTGCACAAACACATTGATGCATTACATCAGCGTGGTGGTTACAGGGTAACATCTGCCTGTGGCTGGGCGCTGCTACTCCTGCTACTGGACTGCCAGCGTCACAAGCACAAAACCAGGCTGTGTTCAGATCATCGGTATCCTCTTTACAAGGCTTTTTGTTTTTAAATTACACCAATTTACAATAGTGGACATGTGTAATCACAACACAATTACAATATCCTGCAGTTGTTATTACTTATTTCCCCCAGCTATTGCTATGCAATCACAAAGGCAGTAAATTATTTAATATTGTCTTTAGAAGGACCTGTCAGAATCTGAAATCTAAACAGTAAGGCATAAGTCAGCAATAAATTCACAATAATATAAAACTGCAAACTGCAAACACTCCTCGCTGAATCACGTAAATAAGGGCTCCTGTAGCGTGAAGATGACAGCCAGTATCCAACTGCTTGATGTGTCTGAAAGTGCCTGAGACTGGGCCCACTTCACTCAAATTGTGGACAGATTTCCCTAATATCAACCAACATCACACCACACACAGGTGAAAGCTGTGTTTCTTTCAGGGTAGATAAAGTAAATGGATCCGAAGAGCTATGCTTAGGATCCCTGTGATCATTGTGAAGTAAAGGATATTTAGTCATAAAGATAAACAGAAACCATCTCTGAAGGTCTCTGTTTTTTAATCCATTTTCTATCTTAAGCACATGATAGCTGCAATTTTTACTGACTTGTCTTCAACTAGTGAGGTACGCTGCCGGGCTAGCCTGAACCACGCTTCACAGGATAAACACCACAAAGGTAAAATACCGAAACAAATCAGCAGCCAGGAGCAGGCGTACAGGACGGGCAGCCCCCTCCTTGCAGCCAGGCTTTAGAGCAGGGTTTCAGAGCCCACAGCTCTTGGAGCTTGCTGTCCTCTGACAAGAGCAGCACAGAGGCAGTCCGGGAGCCACCACAGCGCCGCCTCAGCACCGGAGCTCACGTACCTTTCTTTATTCGCCCCAACGCCTGCCAGAGTAACAACGCGAAAACGCTCCGGCTCCTCACACCGTCACGCCTCCCGCCGCACTGACGAGACAAAGGCGGCCAACTCGGACTTCGCAGCCGTTCGGGGCGGCGCTCGGCGCACAGCGGCACGGAGCGCTGCCAGAGCCGCCGGGCACGGCACAGCACGACCCGGCTCGCCTCGGCTCCTCCAGCCCGCTCCCCCCGCCACCTGCCCTCGCCTCGCCCCGCCGCGCCTCGCCTCGCCTCACCTCACCTCACGCCGGTGCCGCCGCCGCCGGCCGTCGGGCTCCAGCCGTTGGGCTCGCGCCGCTTCGCGCCTCCTCCACGCGCCGCCCTGGCGGGGCCGTTGGGCTCGAGCCGCCGCTGCCAGGGCCGCCCCCGGACGTGCCGCGCGCACCTCCCCTCAGCCTGGCCCCGCCCGCCTCCCCTGCGCCTCCTCACCTGCCCCGGGCGGCCGCAAGCGGATGCCGAGGCCCCGCCGCCCGCCCGCCTCAGCGCCGTGCCCGAACCGGGAGGGCTGAGGAGCAGCGGCAGGGCAGAGGGACCAGCCTCTGGATAAGGGGGAGCTCGAGCAAAAGCACGCCTGTCTGCTCCGAGCGCGCTGGTAGTGTTGGCGCTAGGCTGCCGGTGCGTACAAATCGCTGCAGGAAGCATGGATTGGTTCTTGAATGGTATCCTCTGTACAAACGCGTGTATCTGCTTATTTTTCACAGCTCTCTTGCCACAAAACCAACGAACCGGTCGTAGCTTTGCTAATTCGGTGATGGGATTTCAGACTTTCTCTCATCTCTTCCTTTCTTAGACACTACCCTGAGCACTGATGTTTTCCAGGCAGAGGGGAAAATCGAATTGCAACGCTGCGGCCTAACAGCTCGCTACAGTAGCGCTGTAACACTGATGTGTGGAAGTAAAAATCTCAACAAACCATTAGTGATTGAAAACTGTAAGAGAAGAGATGAAGGAAGCCGTCCTCCTACTCCATTCGGGGCAAAGTCCATTCAGACGTTTGCCCTGATCTCGGGTCCACGCTCGGGGGTAAGACACATTACGTATGTGATCAGGTGTGTTCGGTTTTCCTGATGTGCCACAGAGATGTACACGAGTTCAGGCTGGGATCACAAGACATAAAGGCTCTTTCTTTGTGCCCGGAGGAGCAACAAGGTTGAGATTTTGCCTAGCTTTTAATTTGTTCAAGATGGTACTTGAAATTTACAACAGAGAAAATTTCTTTTTAAAAATAGCACTCAAATGTGACTGCAACCTAAAAATTTGGCTCCCCTACTTTCAGTGTTGCACATACTATTTTTTTAAGTCCATGTCTTACAGGATCACAGACAACTGCAAGTGTGTAAATGAACTCTTGCTCATTTTAATACATTGAGAGGATAGTCATACCTTGTAATTAAATAAATATATATATATAATGACAATTTCTTGTCCCTCCATTTTACAGAAAACTGCTTTGTTTCTGTATAGGAAGCACAGGAAGCTTTCCTAGGAGAGAATAAATACTTTGATACAAGGCATTTTCCCAACATACATCCAGACATCTCATAAGGGATTCAATAAAGTTGAGATTCAATTAGGAAATCTGCATGACAAGACTGACACAAGAAATACTTGTATTCTTTCCCCCAAAATGCAAATTTTTTCTCAGTTCCACTGCCACCACACTTGCAATGCCTGTTCTACACCTGTCTTCTGCATTCTTATACCAGCACTTCCACAGGTACGTGCACAACACTTAGTGCATATGCCAGCTCCTTGGCAGTGAAAAGCACTGTGTATAAATTCACCATAGAAAATTAGTATTATTGTGTTTTGAAATTATAATTGCATTTGGCACCCTAAGATTTTTTTTTTTTTTAAGTTATGAATTTGATGCTTTAATAGAAGTTCCAGCAAAGTTTCTGCTGGCTTCCACACCCTCATGCCTTAAAGTAAAATAATAAATTATAAATATTTTACAAATTATGTAGAAAACAAAATTTTCCTTACAACACACACACATACACAAAGTTTGATTTCTAAAGTAAAATATCATTGAAATTATACATACTGTTCTGTAGCCTTGGTAGCCAGTTTCTTTAACATCTGATTTTCTAGTTGCCTTAGAATACCTGACATGAAAAAGGGGTTTAGGTATCGTGTACATAACTGTTATCCTACTCTAGAATGGTTTGTAGTAGGATTAATAACCTGATGAGAGTAAATGCAAATCGTAATAAAGATCTTCCTTAAAGCATACAGCTTCAACATTTGACCTTTTACAATTCTATTATTGAGTTTTAGTCACTATTCCCTACTTCTAATATTTTATATATTCACATTTTATTGTCATAGCACCTCTTGAGAGCCAATAATTTTTAGTGATGAAAACAAAGACAGAACAATTGAATACAATAAAAAATGAAGTCTTTATTCTTTTGGCTCAACTGTAATGTGGTTTACTGGTCTTTATGGTAATAGCATTTTCCTGCATGCAGTTCACCGACACACAAGTCAATATTTTTGTAAAAGGAGGAGTCAACATCAAATTTTTGCTTGTGTAAGAAACATAAAATGTCCTGATGTGATCAATTTTACAAGTTTGCTATTTAATCCCTGTGGGAAAAAAAGAAAAAAAAAACATTGTGGATCCCATATTATATTTAGAACAGTTCTAGTGCAGCATGAATCAACAAGAATAAGAATAGTCTATGTAAACAAACACTGGTAAAGATCTCATGAATAAAAAGACTACCTTGAAACTTCTGATGCAGGCAGTGCTAGAATTTTAAACAAATCTTCCCCACCACATTTCAATTACAAGTTATATCTATTTGGAAGCAAGTGCATTTTGGACTCAGTTTGAAACGTATTTCACATTAAAATGTGTGCAAAAATACAGTACTAATAAAAAAGCAGAAACCTAAAGCTACCCCATTCTCTCCTTTGTTTCTTATTTTGTGAAGTTCTTGAATTAAAAAGTGCTATGGATAGAAAGTAATAAAAGTGACAGTGACATCAACCTGAAGATAATTCTCATTTCTTATTTTATGTACAAAACGCTGAAAAATAAAATAAAATGATATTTTTACAATATTTATATTCTCTTAGAAAATTCTATCCATGTATTTTCAACAGATTGAGCAGTTTGCAACAAATCCTGTACAGTCTGACTATACACCGTACAGTATTCACTTAAAATTTTAGAATGCAAAGCAAGAAGCTCTTCAATAGCTGCAAACTATTGCTTGATGTCATGAAAGAATGATGACTGATTGAACAATTTGTTTCACTTAACCACTGAGATATGGCTTCCCATATTAGACTTTTAACAGTGGAAGGAGTAAAATTACAGCAGCAAAGGCAAGATAAACATGCATCAGTGATAGCTTCCAAACTATCTATAATGGTACAGAATACTTTATATTAGCTGTTAAAAGCTTGCAAACTACACTTATTGTGGTACATATTTGATGCAATAAATATTGTGCACAGGTCATTATTTGTTTGCTCAAACATGCACCACAGGATAAAATAACTATTTACATAGACGGTACTTTTTTAATCAACACATACGATGTCAACCTTGCTGAGAGCAGAAGATGGCTAAACAATACTGCAGGGTGAAGCAGAACAACTTCATAATCCTTAAGTTTTGTGTTGTTTTTTGTTGTTGTTGTTTGTTTGTTTGTTTGTTTTTGGTAAATTAAATTTCCCAAGTTCAGGTAAGCTGTTTTCCACAGAATACTTAAAAATGGACTTCATGTCCCTCTCTCAATTTTTTTATGTAGAGTTCATTCAACTACAGTTAAATGACTTATGAAAAAATAAAACATCTGTTCTATTATTGTAGACTCTATGGGACTTTACAGGCACATTAAAATTTGTCTGGATGAGATACTAGATGGATACTGTTATTAAGCACCTCAAAATATAGAGCCACCCTGAAACATGGAAGTAGTCAGACTCTGCTGCTTTGTGCGACGTCATGTTTTTCCATGCATGAACTACAAGTGCAGCATGCCTTCATGCAAATCACTTCTGTCTGTACATTATAGAGAATCCGAGAGTAGAACACCTGGTTCTCATAACCCCTTCCCCAACATAAAACCCATTTACAAAAATAGTCACATATAATAGTAAACAACCTGTGAATTAAAAAATGATAAGTTCACCAACACTGATTTTTGTAAAAATATGGCAAATGTGGCTGTTGAAATGCAAACAGTGGATACAATTTTTATACTGAGTGTTTCATGTTAAACACAGAGATTCATAGGTTCGCACCTTTTTTTTTTTAACCGATCCCTACAGTCTGATTGGCCATTTTATCTTCTCTTCAGCAGTGTCAGCTGGTAATAAAAACAACAACCTCCTGTCAAGATGTTACCCTGTTTTACAGAGTTGCAGTTTGATGACGAGGGGTCACTGTCTTGTTATAGGCACTGACCTTTTATATATATATATATAATTATATATATATTTATATATGTAAAAACTGTCAGTTTGGCATGTACCTCCTACAGGAGTCCTGTTGACACAAATACATACTTTCTCAGGCTGTAAACAGTTTATCACAGAATTCTGTGTTACTTTTTACTTTCCCTGCTGTCTTTACCTTTATCTTCTTTTTCTGATTTGTCTTTTTCATATTTATCCTTGTCTGGCTTTGTTACACTGTCATAGGATGGTGGGGAGGTTGTGGACGGGGTCATATCTGTTTTCTCTGGAGTGGAGTTCTCATTTAGTTTATCCATAATCATATCTTCTTTTGTGGGCAGATCATCTTCATCTTTACCTTTATCCTGATTAAATATACATGAAACTTTTTTGACTTTTTGCCTTAAAAGGTGACGCCTGAAAGCACGTTGAATAACGACAGCAGATACCTCCTCCTGTTTCCGTTTTAATGTGGTTGTGATTGGTTCATAGGAGACTTTAGAAGGATTGGCTGCCATAAAACGATCTTCCATCTGGATTCTGAGGGCATCCATCTCCCCACTTTCCCCCAGGACACGCTTTGTGAAAGCAAACAAGATGTCAAGGCAGTGAATTCTGTCACCGCTTACCATGGGCAGATCCATTGCAATAAGCTGGACTTTGTTTGGTTTTGCTATGAGAAGAGGAGGATCTAACGAAGCTGCAAAATCTGATAGTTTACTGAACTCTATGAATTGTGTTGCATCTGGATCAAACTTCTCCCAGACTTCATAGAACATCTCAAAGTCATCCTCGCTCAGGGGCTCAGCACTTTCCTCAGTAGCAACACTGAAGTTCTCCAGAATCACAGCAATGTACATGTTCACCACTACCAGAAAGGATATGATGATGTAGCTGACAAAGAAGAAAATCCCAACGGAAGGGTTGCCGCAGTCGCCTTTAACAGAGCTCCCCGGATGATCTTTGTGAGGGTCACAGTCCGGCTCCCCACTGTTCAGAATTGGGGCTAACAAACCATCCCAGCCAGCAGATGTGGTGATTTGAAATAGGCAGATCATGCTGTTGCCAAATGTTTCAAAGTTGAACATGTCATCAATCCCAACTTCCCTCTTAACGTAGGCAAAGTTGGACATGCCAAATATCGCATAGATAAACATGACCAGGAACAGCAGCAGACCAATGTTGAACAAAGCAGGAAGAGACATCATCAAAGCAAAGAGCAGAGTGCGGATTCCCTTAGCGCCTTTAATGAGACGCAGGATTCGACCTATTCTGGCAAGTCGGATGACTCGGAACAAAGTGGGGGACACAAAATATTTCTCAATCATCTCAGCTAAGAACATACCTGTTGAAAAACAAGTTAAATTAGTAAATAATATTATTACATTTAAAAGCTGCTGCTAAAGGTTTATCCTACAAACATTGTAGAATGTTAAGAAGAATAGGAAAATTGCAGAGTCTTCAGAAATTCAGCTTCTGGCCAATCAGTTGTTTTTGCAAAACCTTTAGCATCCATTATGCTAGTGAAATCCGTAAATCCCAACAGAAAGTCTGAAGTAATTTCCAGGATAAGGAAGAACTGTGTCAATGACATTTCTAAGCATTAACTGTATAAATGCATACGCAAACAGACACAAAATGGCAAACTTTTTTAGGACAAACTCGTAACTGTTGTATGTAGAGTTGCAAATGGTGAGATCAGAATAGCTTTCTGTTTAACAAAAATAATTCCAGTTAATATGAAAGATCATACTTATAGCAGTATTCAAATGATGTAATCAAGTTATGGTATTCAAATAAAGTAAGTTCAAAGAGAACTATAACTTAGTCACATTTGAAATAATGTGATCACTAGTAATAATGACACAGCAATTCCAAACATAAATAAGCTGATAATATAAGGGCTTCCTAGAACCCATTGAAGAGCATTATAACATGGGCCTCAGTGAAGCAGGAAAATAATAAATATATCCTATTTCCATACAAAATGACAAAATGACAAATTAAAGTTCTGACAATTAAAATGGAACAACTTTTGATGCAGTTCTTTTAGGCTTTCTGCTCTAGATAAAGAAAAGGTTAGTAGAACCATATATTTATTACAATGTCTGCTTCAGTTCTGCTTCTTCATTTGCTCACATTAGCGCTGGTGTAAAACCTCTCAGGATCAAATGAAACTCTGCAGGAAGCTCAATATTTTACATTGCTGTCTGAGTTGCTTGCATGCTAGCCTACCCAGAGTCCCACATAGATTTCACTTTTGGATTGAAGGAATCTGTTTTCTCCTGCAACTGCCACTGTTATTTTGTATCAGAATTGTCTTTCATTTATTGATTTCTTTCCATGCTGAGGAATTTCTACTGAATTCAGCATAAGGGTCTAATTTCAACCAATGTAAAAGTAAGAGTGTATGAAACACACGGATAAAAATTTCTTATTTTAATGTTCAGTTATTTTTTGGGTAGTAAGATATCAGAAGACAGAAAAACAGGAGTCAGAGTTCCTAATCACAATGACGAACCCAAATGCAAACAGACTTTACATTCCAAAATTAATTTTCAGTTTCCCCAGAATTAGCCATTTCATGAAAATTAATTGTTCTTACCTACTATGGAGAGAATGACAACCACGAAATCAAAAATATTCCAGCCTATAGTAAAGTAGTAATGGCGAAGTGAAATCAATTTCAGGACACATTCTCCAGTGAAAAGTACGATAAACACCAGGTTAATCCAATATAAAATGTTTTCCATGTCTTCACTCTGATCATCTGTTTCTACCATCATTGTGACCATGTTAAGGCAGATAAGTATCATGATACTGATATCAAATGCTTGTTTTGTTACAAAATCAAAGACCATGCCTTGGAATTTGTTCTGGAGGAAAAAAAAATAAGATTCATTATGACAAGCATTGGGTAAAATTTCTTTTTTCAATTGCTACAGATTAACTAAATCTAGTATGAAGGGGATTTTTTGTCTTCTATGAAGTCTTCAACTTGTATGAATTTTCCAGTTTGTACATGTAAACACAAATCAAATAGAAATGCAATTACTATGTTTATAAGCATTAAAGGGAAGATTTCAAAATATGCATGGTGCATTTTTTAAAATTGCAAAGGTGACTTTGCCACCTCAAACCAGCTCACTGTAAGCTTCGGTCACGCAGACTACTGATTGAATGCTTAACTTGACAAAATTTGAAAAAACAAAGGGAAGGTGGTATGGTAAAGAGGCTGAGAGTTAATAGTGCTTCAATTGTCAGAAAACTTTGGGAAACTTACAAAGTTTTCAAGCACAGAGTTCAGTGCTCTTCATGCCACCAAAATAACCTTTAAAACAATGTCTTGCATTTTTCAGCTATGGAGAACTTACTGATAGCTGAGTGGGCCACTCAGCAGGTTCCACAATCCAAAGTGGAACTGCGGAGCTGGCATCACTGCCCCAGCCAAACCCTGCTCTGTAGCACCAGGGGAGAGCAGGAGGACAAACCATTGTATGGATTGTGCAACAGGAATGTGAGAGGCAAAAGGACTTTTTTTTTCAGGCAATGATATGGTAACTTGCCCCCAGTTTCAGAGTCTTACTTGATGACTGAAAAAGTCTGTGCCCTAAGGCACGTAGCTTGACAAATACACTGTCACGGTTGATTGTTTTAGTCAAATCAGTGTTTTGAAAAAATGCCACATAAAATGTCATTGCTACCAGCAGAGAGAAAATGAGGGGGGAAAAAGGAAAGAGAAGAGAGAATCCTTCATGTTTAGAATGCAAAAGACAAATAATTTGTATTTCAGATGAATAAGCCTTTTCTTATATCCCTTGTATTTTTAGCTTACAACTTAATTCAGCCTAAGGCATAACTGAAATATTTTTTAAAGAGATGTAAAAGGACAAGATTTTTATTCTTACTGCCGGTCGTGGTATAGGCTTTTGTGGTTTCTTTGAACCCAACTTTTTCATTGCATTGTAGTATTTCTTCTGTTCTTCTGTCATAAAAATATCTTGACCTCCAAAGTAAAGCAAAGAGAGAAAAACTGGTTACAATCACATATTTCCATTGGTTACTTATAAACAGGAATACAGAATAGTAATAATCACTCTTGTTCACATTCTCATCTGTGTGAAAAATTAGGGCAGACATGGAAATCCTGTTCTATCAGTTTATATCAATTATAAGTATATGGGTAACAAAATAAATGTTTTACATATTCCACTCTCAATATTTAGGATATTTTTTGAAAGGCTCTTGAACTTCAAATGTTTGTGATAGATCTCTGGTTTCCACTGGGGAGGTACAGAGGATGGAAGCCTTCAGGAAGGAGAGGTGCTTTTTCTTTGAATTCCTAAATTTCATCAGACACAAGCTAATAAAACATTCCAATCCCCTTCTCTTGTTTCTCCTCTCAAGCAAATTTTGGCAAAATTTCAGAGTTGACATCTGTGATACCAAAGGAGAATTAGCAGTTGGTCATATAACCATATTTCACAACCTCTTCCTCTCCCTACACTGAGGCAGGACTTAAACCAGGAGATCCTAGAACCGCTACATGGAATTAGCAGGGAAAAAAAAAAAAAAAGCAGATTTCTCTCCATCTCAACCAATTTCATCATGTGTTCAACAGCACTTCAACCAGTCAATAACATTTTGTCTTCCAGTTACTTTAGTTAAGTTCAACTGCTGAAACACTGATACCTTTTGAGTCAGTGTTGATAAAATATGAAGACTAAAGAGCATACGAATAAAGATACTACAATATTAGGGTTGAGCTCTGAGACATGACAATATTGTAGCTAAGAGTTTTTATAGCTATGTTTAGCTATTTCGATGTTTAGCCTTCTTATCATCATGTTAGACTCCAGACCCATATCTACATCTTTACACAGATGACATTGAGTATTTCACTAACTGTGGACAGACTTGTGGTGTCACTTGTCTGTCAAAACACTCATCAAGTGAAATTGTACTGCTTTAATAACTTAATGTATTTAATATGCAAAGCACGTTAATTTATCATAAAATAGAAAAAAAAAAGGAGAAAGTCATTGTGTGTGGACCAAAAAGATGGATTTTTTGGCTTTCATTTCTGAATAATGATAAAGTACTTATCTTCTTTTTCTGCTGGTTGAAATTGTCTATGATGACACCAATGAAAAGGTTCAAGGTAAAGAATGATCCAAAGATGATAAAGATGACAAAGTAAAGATACATGTACAGGTTATCTTCATATTTAGGCTGATCCAAAACCTGCAAAAAGGCATAGACACTAAGTCTTAGTTTAACTGTGGACACAGAACCATATAGCTGCTTAAAAGAACGTAGGGCTCTGCCACTCTGATCTTCGCTTCTTATGGTCAAGTTCCCATGTAGCCATCCCACTGATCTGCAATTTATGACATAACATTCTTGACAAAGGACTTTGCTATTGAACTTGCTATTTCATTTTTTAGAATAAATAAATTTCAGTTTTAGAACAAATATTGAAGCCACAATTGGTTTAATTTAATATACCACTCTCTGTCTCAGGCTATAGATAACCAGAAACACCAGTGCTACCAACACTTAGTAAGCTGTACTGGATTTCAGTATTTGTAGCATGAACTGTCATTTTTGAAAAACTTCTTTTATTGTTTTATTACTCACTGCTTTGTCTGAGTTTCCCTGCAACCTATCCTTGTTTTTACCTGAGTTTTAACTCAAAGGATACATTGGTCAGGTTACAGCACGTTCTTTGTAGCTTAATGGGCCTAAGTAGGCTAAAGAGAAGCATCCAAACAATGTTTAAAGTGTATTTTCTTGGTACAGCTATGCACATTTATTATACTACACCAGGCCTCCTGCTGTGACTATACCTTACAAAAAAGTTGGGGCTTTACCAGTATAGTTTATTCAGTTGTCTACTTGGAGCTAGAGCACAACTAGCACCAAGAGCGCAAGGGAAGACAAAAGGATACGAAAATGCACCCGTCAAATTAAGAATAGGAACTGTGTCCTGAGGAAAGGAGCCAGGCTGTCTGCTGAGCATAGTGAATGTCTCAACTTCAACAAAATAAAATAAAATAAAATAAAATAAAACAGATAAAAAATCAGAGGTACAAACCATCATCTCTAAACTGTGTATCAATGCCTGTCTCCAAATTTAAATAATACCTCAATATACATACAATGAGAGGAGGAAAAAGCATTTCATGGCAATAATTCAGTCTGCTGTACAACTTGAGGAATTTTGGTCCAACTGTACCATAGAGAACAAGGAATAATTTAGGACTGCTCCTCTGCTTTCTTCATGTCTTGTATTTTTCTTATGGTTTCCATTTTCACTAACTATAAAACTGTAATAACTCCTTGTTCTCTCATTTTTACTGTTATTTATGAAAGATGTTAAAATTACGTTCTTAACTCTTAGACCTCACACAGTCAAAACAGATGGAATCATGGGAGAATACTCACATTGCGAGAATCCACAGCTGCATACATGATATCCATCCATCCTTTAAATGTAGCCTATAAACAGAACACTGGTGTTTATCGCACACTTATCCAGGAAAATGAGTTGTCAGAAACATTTAAGAGCTGAGGACTAAGTATCTTAAACATCATATCTAAGTATCATAAAAATCAGCACATTGTAATATTAATAGGCACATTTTGCCTTGTATTTTATGTTTTATTCATATATGAGGATCCCAAGCAACTTCTAATATCTGACTCTAAAGGACAAAACATCTATTAAATTAAGAACTTTAAGTTCTTATGAGTAATGCCCAAAATAAAAGTTAGTTTCTGTCTATGAGAAAAGAAGATGTACTTGATATAGATTCAAGACAGCTAGTGTGAATTAGATTTGAATTGCTTACATTTTTTGTGATAGTCAGTATAGCCTCTATACTTTGTATTGTTTCTGTGGAGTCGTAGATTTATCCACACTTAGGGCTATTACCAGCTTTTGGCTCTAATGCATAACACTTTTCAACAGTCGCAGTGATACTCCACAGTTTTTAAGCAAGAGTTCAAGTTCATTTACCTTTATAACTCACAGGAATTAACTGCTCTCTGGTCCAGGAATTTCTAATTTCTCCATACCCATGACAACAGATTTGTCACAATTAACTAACACTAATTAGAAATGATACATACATGAAGAACTAGCTTATCATTTATGAGCAAATACCTCCCTAAAATACACAGTCTTGTGGAAGTTAGCACAGGTGATCCCAAATCAAAAGGACATATCATAGCCCTAAAAGTCAGAAAGATAAGGGAAATATCTCCAGTTTGAATTCTCAGGACTCTTCGAATCACTGGCAAAGAAAGAAAAAGTATCTTGCATGTGGGAAGCATGTTTGCACATAGTGGTTTTAAGCAAGAATCTTGTGAAATATATTAAGGAATTGACTAATATACAAGTTAAATTTTAGAAGAGTTTTGTAAACTGGAATATAAATATCGATAAAAATATGGAATCTCCCAAAGTAAAAGATTTGATCTCAGCTGTGGGAATTCTGAAAGCACCAAACCTCCCCAGGTGCCCCAGAAAGTTCATCTCTTTTGAAATAAACTCTTAAATTGAGCTCTTTCCAGCTTCACAGGAATCCCGTACTGTTGATATTCACCTGCTTGATTTCTTTCCAGAGTTCATTTTTGCTTTTTATTTGGCTTATTGGTATATTATTTTGACTGCTTATTTTTCACAATTTTCCTGCTTACCAAACTTGACTTCCAACAAGTAGAAGCATAAAAATATACTATAATCAGCTGAACTGAGGTGCAAGACTGATATATGAAGAAAGGTTAAAAAATGCACCTTATGTATTTTAAACATCCATTTCTGCATACACATGTCCCTTAGACACACACATATATATCCCAAAATATATGTATATATTTTTAAAACACATACTCCACAGTTTATTTAAGGATTTTTATAAGAATCCCAAACAAAGAAGCGAGGAAAAAGATTTCTAAATGAAAGAAACAGAAATAACTTTGACTGTTACAAGTAAACAACAGATATAAAAAGAGAAAAAAAGAGGAAGAGGAAGAGAAGGAGAAGGAGAATTAAGGAGTGGTGTCTTACCACTTGAAGCAGAGAAAGATAACCAAGGCCTACATTATCAAAGTTAACCTTCACATTCTTCCATCTGGCAGTTTCATTGTTTTTTATGAGTTCTTCACATTGGCTGTAATTGTTGATTTGGCTGATATCAAATCTCTCATCAGTCGTAGTGTTAACACAGTAATAAAATTTTCCAGCAAATAGATTTACTCCCATGATACTGAAGATCAGCCAGAATATAAGGCAAACAAGAAGCACATTCATAATGGATGGAATGGCTCCTAAGAGGGCATTCACAACCACCTAGTGTACAAATGAAACAAGAGACAGTATAAGAACACAAGCACCACTATCTTCATCAGACTTCCTTAAATGTAACACCTTGTTATAATTCTGTATTAAACTGTATTATACCTTTTGGATTGTAACAAGTAAGAAGAAAGATAAAATGTCAACATAATTAGAGGAAAAAACATAGTAGTACTAGGAAAAGCTGTAGCAAATGGTAGCTTGAAATAATGGAAAGAAGAACAGATAAAATGGAACTCTAAAAAATAAGAGCATTAATTATTTTTAAAATATTTACTTAATGTATGTCTGCAGAACAGTAGCTGTAATATTTCTGATGACTGCATCAAGCACAAAAATCTTTTTTGCTATTAAGTGTTTACTGGATAAACATTCCAAATCAATATTATTGAGCAATTTTTTAATTGAAAGTAATTAGAGACTTCCTTTAAATAAAAGAAAACTAAGGGATGTCTCCATGTTCATTTGGATGGCTATATATAAAAGCAGAAAACCAAACGTGTTCAAAGCAGGAAAATAGCTGACTATGTGAACACAGAAAAGCTGGTAGTGTTCATGTAAGCAGCAATTAAGATTTGAAGAAGGGGGAGACTTAATTTAATTTCCCAATGAATTTTGGGAAAAATAAGGCTTCAGGAAAGAAAAGTATGAAAAAGAGTTAATGTATGATGATGAATGACAATTAAAAGCATGCCAAAATCAAAAAGAAAAAAAAAAGTTAGGTAGAAAGTAGGTCCATTATGAATGAGAATGATTTATTTAATGATGAAATTGATGAACTCCTAAATTAGTTAATTCTTATTTTGAATCTGTTTGTACGTAAGTAATAATATAAATTATATAAATTCAATAACTATAGAACACCTTTGCCCATTTTTCCAAAACAACTGAACCATCTCCATAGAACCTAATGATGATTTTGTTTTAAAAAAATCACTTATATGATATAGGTACTCTAACAGATCTAGCATACTACACTGTTTCTATTTGTAAAATATTTTGGCATTATGTTTATATTTACATTTCATGGGTTCCATAGAATCAATTACTTGAAAAACTATTCATCTAAGTAGATCACTTTTAATTCATTGTCATTTTACATGACAGAAAATAAAACCTTTGAAGGCTACAGTAGGTATAAACCATCATGTATACCATATAGTAAACAAGCTGAAGGAAAGGAGAAATACTTGCACTTTCAGGTCTCCGTTCCTGTCAAAATAATATATCTTTGGGGGGATACATACTTTGGACAACATTAGAGATCCGATACAGCTTCAATGTATTTTTGTTTTATTAAATTTAGAAGCTGGAACAAATTAGGTTCTATATAAATTATTCTATAACTGTATAGAATGGTGGATGAACTCTCCCATGCTTCAAGCTGACCTGTGTGTTGTGCTTTTTTTTTTTTGCCACATACCTTAATCACATACTGTAATAAACATTGTTTCTAACAGAAAAATCTATTAGTTAAGAAAATATTCTTTTTTAAAAGCATCTCAATTCTTCTAATAGAAATATAACTAGATTCCTTAGCTGTAATAATATTATTCAATCACTGAGATATAAAGTTATTGAAGATATTTGTCTTCTAGTTTTCAGTCTTATTACACCTGAGAATTCTGTTCCTCTTTCTATTGCAGCTGCAGATCCAGTTATGTTATTCTTTCTATAATTGTTGAATTTCTACAGCTGATTTACTTTCCCTGGTTTTAGTGTGCATCCCAAAGCTATAGCAGGATCAGCTTGAAACATGAATCATTTGAAAATACTAAAAATGTAATGTTGAGCATCATGGAAAACACCAATTGGTCACCTCCTGGCTTCCATTGGAAGTAGGGGTAGTACAAGAAAACAATGCATGTGAAAGAAGGGAAAGCATTAGAGAGAGATTAAACAGTGTCCTTTACTTTTTAAAAAGAAAAAGGTTGTATGTGCCTATCACTACATAGCAGTAAGTAATAACACTTGGGGCACAGCATAGCCAGATCATGTCTTAGCATAATTCTTAATTATATATCCACAAACTAGTTTCATGAAGTCTCATGTGCAAATTAAAGTTTACTTCCTTTAGCAGTAGTTATGTAAGGAAGATATAGGAGAAACATGACATGTTTTTCCACTGGGGGAATGCTTTCTATTAATTATTAGTTTGGGTAGGTACAACAAACCCTGATCCTAGGGTATCCAACAGTATGGAGGATTAAAAATTTAGATGGGTAGAATGGAATTTATTGCATCTATGTAAGAAATACAAGTGTCACTGGAAGTAATTCTAAGTACCCATGCAAATATGTACACCATACTATGTTGTCATATCTTCAGTTCATGGATAACAAATACCAAAGAAACCACTTTTTTTTTTTTTAATGACGAAACATCGATTTCCATATATCAGACCTTAAAATCTTATTGTAATTATTTTTTTCACCATCTTGAGCTACTGTATCTTTAGACATTAAGTCTGAAATTTCTTTAAATAAACAAAAGATGTCTATATCCATAGAAATGTTATTCCAGTGGTTAATTGCCTAACTAACAAAGATATCTCATTTTTATTCTGAAGTTATCTAATTTCATATACTACTTCTTCTTATGTCTTTTGCTAAGGTCATAAATCTCATTATCTGTACGATTTACAGAGACATACAGTTAGCAGATCTGGATTAAAACAGTAGGTAAAGTTCACATCAACATGGAAGTTACAGGATTGAAAATTACCCATATACCTTCACGAGAAAAAGTGATTTTTTTCTACCTTACTGCATTAAATTGCTAATTAAGAAATTTACTGTACAAAGTTTTGTTTTCAATTTTTTTTCCTAATTATTCTCATTAAAAAGTAACAGCTAACGTGCTTTTAGCAAGATATTGCTGATGTTTTAGACAGGCCTTATATTTGATATAAGCATTCCAAATTTTGATATTTGTCTCAGCATAGTTCTGAAGGTTTTTTTTTTTTTTTTTTTTTCTTTTAAGTGAGAAGAGGTGTCCTTTTTAGCCAATTTAAACACAGGAGACAATGAATTATAAAAGCTTTGCTTTCTCTGCAACTGTGAAAATACTTGTTTTTTCTTCAGATCAGAAGAGAAAAAAAATACATGTAGTCACTTAGAACCCAGACATTCTAACTTATTCAAAAAATGCTGTAGGAAAAATATGTTATGTTGAGGAAACTATGAGAATTCATATTCTGATGAAGGGCTCTCTTTCCACACATATATAGCATCATATGGTCTTCAGAAGTTCACCAAATTGTGGTTGACTTATAAATTTACTAATAAGCTTGTAAACTGGGGTGTCAAAGATCAGTGGTTGCAGTAGGGAGCTCACACAAGGATCTCTTTTAATTACAGCTACAGTTTATTTTTTCAGCTCATGTGCATTTGCTAATTAGACTAATAGCAATATGTCCCAAGTAGACAGACGGGCCCTGAAGGTACAAGTCACAAACATCTTCTGGCAGGAGCTAGAAATGTCTTCTATAGTAGTAGTTGTTGACTACTGCCCATAAGAGAAACATTTCTAGAGCTTTCATGTCATAGCAGAATATGTAAGGTTTTTGTTCACTTCAGTGCACTAAAGAAGTGATTTAAACTAATCAATCTGACTTTGCACTGAAATAGAGAACCCAGCTGGGCAAATCAGGGTCTCAGCTGTGGTAACTGATACCATGATAACAGCTGTGGACAGTAACTTCTCAAATATATCCAACTCTCAGCAACAAAAAGTCTTCTCATATGTTTTCAGGCTTCTTAGTGCTCTGTAGATTACAATCAACATTTTTAAATCAACATAGAAAGCAATAAGCAACCATATTAAGCCAGAAATCATAAAAACGAAACACTAGCACCTTCTTTGAAATACACAATAAATGTCTCAAATGAATGCAAGTTTAATTTGAATGAGAGAAGACATTTATCATGGCCAATTTTCTTAACACATCAATTCATTAAAAATAAATAGATTTGTAACAGAAATTGCCAATTAATATTTATATAAGAGAATGCTAAGAGATTTTTGATGGACTATGGATGATATTCTATAGTTGTATGAAATACACATATGCATACATGTGTGTGTGTATGTGCACACACTTTTATGAGGAAGTATTGTGGTTTTTTTTAAACTGTTTTGACTATAACAGGATTTAATCATATGGGATAATTTCAGTCTTGTGGTAAAATCCCATAGATCCATGCAGCTGATAAATCTTTGGGACCTTCAGGAAAATATGAAATTGGCTTAAAGGCCAGTGGATCTAAATAAACTTAACAATGTGTGCAATAACACATGAATTCATATAAGCAGATGAAGCCTTTTGCTTATATGTTAGTGATAAATGTAAAATATATAAGATGATAGTGTAGCATTTCTGCATGGATTTGTCACTGATTTTTCTGCATGCATTGTTTTTGTGTATGCATGCATTATTTCAAATTCTTTCATTTTTTCTTACCCTCATCCCTTCAAATCGCGACAAGGCTCTTAGAGGTCTCAAAGCTCTTAGTGTCCTAAGGGATTTAATCGCACCAAGTTCTGAGTAGCCCAAGGCATTAGCTGTTAAGCTAACCAAAGAGACCTACGCAAAAACAGAAAGGCAATAGTGCTCATTCATCTTGTATATCCTTTGATACATATGGTGGGGATGATGTGTGCCCTGAACTTCCCAAGAAGATTCAAGGGTGGACCTCTTTCTCCAGGAATTCCTCTATAACGCAAAAAGATTTTTGAAGTCAGACAAAGTAGAATAAAAGTGTATTCTAGGTACCTGTTGATGAAATCATGTTGGCAGAATGGTATAAAAATGCCTTCTAAAATCACATAAACCAGTCAACATTTGGTGGTATTTAAAGAAAACTGAAGTCACATGCAAAAAGAAAACTCCCAGAAGCTGGGTGAATTGGAATGCTCAATTTAGGACAGGACTTCCCATGGTATCTTCAGAACTTGAAAATGTAAAAACTCTCAAAAACCACACTCAGACCTGGCCTTTGGTCAAATGTAACTTTCTAGTGTCCATAAAATCTTATTCAACAGCCATAGCTACCAGTGCTGTTCAGATTTAACCAGACCAATCAAAACTGATAACCAACTGTTAGACAATGGTGGGAGCTTCATTGTTAGGCATATCCACACTTCATTACATTCCCTGTGACTCCTTTAACCACTTCATCAATTCTGGCTTGTATAACGCTGGTCTGGTCTGCAGGCAGATGAGTAAATAAAATAGAAAAGCTGTAAAATAAATAACACAATTATCTGTCATCAATAATCCTTAGAAATGCATTTAAAGTAGACCATTGGGAAGAGATGGCCCTAGTAAAGAAAATTAACAACTTTTATTACTCTCTGTTTAATGTCCTTCTCTTCCAGCCTTCCTGTTCTCTCATTTCTTTCATTTCCAAATTTAATCTCTTTGCTTGGTTATTTGAGTCCTCTGACTAAACACTTAAAAAAATACTTCAGAAATTACTACTTTTTTACATGCAAACAACTGCACTAGAAAAAGGTTGCAAAAAAAATCAGAAAGATATTTATAAAGTTCACAGAAGTAACTAAGCCACAAATTATCATATAAGACTTAAATATTTGTTGATAAATACAACAAACATATAAAGACAGTGTAAAGTATTATTCACAAAGTCTCTGTAGAATTCTACTGATCAAGATAATTTACACAATCTGGGACTGAGTCATTAAATATTTTACAGAGGTACAGGCTCAATCACAGAATAATAATGTGGCACCTAGCCACATTTTATCATAGGACCTGCAATGCTGGTATGGATATAAAAATTAGAATTTCGTCAAGCTCTGTGTAGTAAAGACGTCATGGTCTATCCATTGTAGTCTTACAGAGATATCTAGCTGTTTCCACAGGATTCTGCTGCTGATCTGAATGAGTGAACAAGGGACTCAAGACAAACTCTTACCTTGCATTCCATGGGAATTACATATGCAGAACTGAGAGAGACCATATGTAGTCAGGCTGTCGGGGATGGATGGGAAATGAATGTCTGCTGTGTGGTAAACTTCCATTTTTTGCTACCCAGTACTATTGTTTGTCACTTAGGCTTGGAATTATGACACTCCTCCTCCTTCGGACAATGTGTATCTGCTTCTTGGTGGTGCAGCCTTTTTGAAAATCTTTTGAGTACCCTTTCCAAGGGGACTGATCTATAAGTGCCTCTTTAAGGTTGCACATGCAATGCAAGAATACTGAGTAGTAAAATGGAATTGAGTTCCTAGCAGTATTTTCCTTTCATAGTTCCCAGCAGTATTTTCCTTTCCTTTCACTGAGTAAGTGATAGGACATTTACAGTAATTGATTAGAGTGTTAGAAACCTTTAAAGAAATTGCTTTGAAATACTCAAATTCCCTATATAGTAAAAAACTAATGAGGATCAGCAGCATCCTTTCCACACAGAAAAAAATACCAAAAAACATTTCAATAAAGCTCTACAACTTCATTAAACTGCAGAATATCAACAAACCATCTCTAGAATAATACATATATCTACATTATTTTCCTTTTCTAAACAGAATTATAAACCGTACCAAAGTAAAAAAAACAAAAACAAAAACAAAAAAACAGTAAAACTGTAAACAGTTTTAAAATAGAGCTTCCATTGGATAGAACAGAAAGTTTCTCTTAAACACATAGTACTCTGATTTTTAGAGCCTGTGATACAGAATATGAAAAAGAATACATACATCAACAATCAGGAAGTCCAGCCAGCACCATGCATTAGTGAAATAGGTTTGAAAGCCATAAGCCACCCATTTTAAAAGCATTTCCAGAATGAAGATGTAAGTAAAAACTTTGTCAGCATATTCCAGCATGGTCTTGATAGTTTTACGCTGTTCTATGTATATATCTTCAAAAGCCTGTGAAGAAGATTTTTGAGGATATAATTAAATGAATTCCCAATTTGCAATGAAGGATAGAGTAACCAAGAAAGTATTTGAATTGAAAAGATATCTGTGGTGATAGGCCACATATCCTTCCCTAAAGCACAACCTTCTCTTTCACTCCATAATATAGTCTTCATAATGCTGGGTCAAAACATAACATTTATCTCTCAGCTGAGCTGCATTATGATCCACAAAACTTACTATAATTCTCCAAATCTTTTCTTCATTTATTTCAATGAATAGAAATGGCTTACTGTCATAAGGATTTCCTTTGTGATAGTTACAACTTTATATCAAAATTATCAAAATTGTATTAGAGATTTAATAATGGTTGTGACACATAATTTTGAGAAACTAGCAACTGAAACCAAAGTATACACACTAACCTGCACAGAAATTCTGAACAGAGATTTCAAAAGAAAAGGTCTATGTTGGCAGTGAATCCCTTGTGCCTTGAAACCCAAGTGTGGCAAGTGCGCTATATTTTGCTTCTGATGTGAGGAACAAATTAATTCTGTACTGACTCAGCATACCCGATTTAGCATCAATTTGGCCAAATAACTGACAGGATCACTTTTGCACCTTACATCTTGGCTTGTCAGTTCAAGTTGTTCTTGATATCTTCCTAGCTCAGCTGTGGTTTATTATAAATGTTTGTAAGTCAAAAGAAGCTAGTAAATCATATTCTATCTCTGACCAAGGAAAACAACAAAAAAATGCTAACATATAAAAAGAATATGGAGACATGTGAGTACCAGTTTGATATAACTAATTTCTTATTTCCATGAACACTACATTTTGATCACACCAAGCAATTTCCTTCATAGCCTGTGAGAAAACTTACACGTATAATACAATACATGCCAAATACTTGCTGAAATATGTTGGCATTAGGACATTTATTAACTGGATATTAAATTCTGATGTTACCTGTAGCAAGATAATTAACTGTAATTCTAAATGTTTGCTGCTTAAAATAGACACAATTGTTCCACATTGATATTACCAGAGCACCACTGCTGAGAAGAATCATGAAGACAATGAAGGTCTCAAACCAGTTGTGTTCAACAATCTTATAGCAGGTTTTCCTAAGATTCCACCAGATTTTCCCTTTCCCATCTTCTACACTGACTTGACAGCACTTGAATCTCCGCACACAGCCTAATTGTAATAATAAATTGAGATGTCAGAATAAGGTTAATACTTGTTAGGAATCACAAGTGAACAAAAGTAATTTGTTTTATTTCAGTAATACAGCAATAGATGGTTGTAAATAAGTATCTCTCTGAGTATTTCAGGGCTTCAGTTTCAATATTTGAAACAAAAACTTTCTAACTCCTATAATCCATATGAAGACGAAAGAGAGCACCAGAACAGTAATCTATGGCAGTACCTCTGAAAGAGATACTCACAGAAAAAGAAAATACAACCATAATAACAAAGCAGCTTTTTTATTTTGACTAAGAATAGAACCCAGTCCAAAGCAACACAACTAGGTCTAATCCCCTTAGTATATTGTAGTTCACCCACCTTCTGTGAAACAAGCCTCCGGCTCCAGAGCTTCTTCAGGTTCTACTTCTGGCTGCTCTCCTTCTGGAGGTAGTCCAATATCAACCGTGCTGCCTTCTGATGAACTAGATGCATTTAATTTCTGTGAATGAAACCCCACATATATATATATATTTCATTTTTTAATTATTTTGAATAATGTTCATATTTGAAATGCATAACAAAATCTTTTGCATGTATTCCGTGCTCTGACATTAAAAGAAGAGTATCTTATCTACAATCTATAATGCCAAATTGCTCTACTACAGGTGAGGTCACAAGATTAGAAATTATATGCATATTTTCCCTATGGAAAATGTTTTGACATTTTCATACAAGGAATTGCTGAAGTTATTAGCCACATATAAGAATTGTGAAATTAAATTTCTGTAAATTAGGAATGAATGCCTTCTACACTTTGTACTGTTTTAGTTATTCCAATCATGTGGCTGCATTTGAGATTACACTTCATATAGCATATGTTAATACAAATCATTTTTCCAACATCATGACCAAACCAACAGCAAGCTGCAAAGATGTATTTTCATGTCTCAGGTAAATGTTGTTCTATCAAGTCTGTAAAATCTAAAGAGTTTGAATATAAATTTTTCATTATCATTGACATGAAAACACATATTACAAGTTGTACAGGACAGTTTAAGTCTCATTATTTCTAAAAGAGCATCACATTACTTTAAGAGCAGTAGCTGCTATCTTGCATTCTCAATTGCCAATGCATTTTCTGATTTTATTGTGCATTTTGAAACTACTTATTACTTTGTTACAGTACACATACATGTCCAATAACCATAAAAACAAACAAACAAACAAAAACCCCTTAATTTTTTGAGAACTGAAGTGAAAACAAATGTTTTAAAAACAATATTGTGATAAAACAATATGGAACCAATTAATCAAACTGATAATATATTCCAAATCTTCTATTTCATGCCATCATACTCTGCTGGCAAGAGACAAATATGAGTACTATAGTAAGTAAAAGCAGTTTGATCATGGCATTCTATGACTCTTCTAATGTTATCACTATGTGGAGTATAACATCAGTAAAATGGCTGCATTGATAAGTAGCTAATTTTATAAAGGGAATGATGTAAGCAGAGTTAGAACACAGTCTATGGGGAATCAATATTAAATAGGGGGATGATCCATGGAAACATTAAAGATATAACTTTGCTGACAATTAAAACTTAAGTTAGAGGCATTATTCCTTTAAAACATGTTCAAGAAGCTCCAACTTCTATAGAGTTTTTTGTAAAGGAAATGTAAACAATATTTATTTGCGAATACAGAAAGTACCATGAAACTTTAAGGTAATTTTCCACTGTTGACAAGATTCAGTATGTTCTTCAAACAAAGAGAAAATTAGTTTCTTTCCCACTCTGATTTTATCAAATGACAGTGACAATACATTGTGATTTTGACATAGGCTTAATCTTGATTTCTGTGTACCATGGTACACTATAGTCCACATTTTAGAGGAAGATGAAGCAAATGGAAACATTTATTGTATGGTATATTATGCATGTAATTTCAAAGATA
Organism: Anser anser; assembly: GCF_964211835.1. NCBI lineage: Eukaryota > Metazoa > Chordata > Aves > Anseriformes > Anatidae > Anser > Anser anser. Next base: position 19,471,412 of record NC_139726.1, on the reverse strand, counting down.
TCCACACCTCTATATGTTTCTTTGAAAATCCCAGTTTGCATATTCATGTCTTAAATCTGTGCATGAACTTTAGCATCTATGAGGTTAGGTCCAATGTACACACATGGATGCACACTTTTCTGCAGACTAGTATTTACAAATCTCCCATTACAGCATATTCAAAATTGTAGATGGTGTACGGCAGTTTTGTCATTGTGGAATACTGCCTCTACAATGGTGAAGCTGGAAAGTATGGGATAAATATTGCAGTCCTAAAGTAAGGACCACAGCATATAAACATGAGTGGAAGACAATCATCAGTTTGAGAAAAGGCCAGAAATGCTACAAACATAAGGAACATTCCAAAGAAATTTATGTACAGTGTCAAAATTAATGTTTACCAATACTATAAAATAAATAACTTTTAAACTGAGAAGTGACTATCTGTTCATAAACTTTTCTTAAAATGTTGCTTGCATCATTCCGATCTGGACAGCATTTCTAGCAGAATGCTGTAGTAGCAGAGCAAAAATAAAATTTATGAACTAGTTAAAATATAAGCTTGATAGACCCACTGTCCATTCTGTTACAAAAAAATGAAGAATTCAGTAACTCAGATATTACACAGAGTTTAATCAGCACACGTTAATTTGAAGAAGGACTAATAATTCCTATTACTGAAATTGCATATGACTAACAGGTAACTCAAGATGGGAGATTAGAGATAATCACTACGAAGAGATCAAAATGATCAGGTAGAAAAGCTAGAAAATGATACAGCAGAACAGTCAATTATCAGGAACATCAGAAATCCATCTTTATTTATGTGGGCCAGTATGTACGGTGAGTTGTATCTTACAAGAATCTTTTCATTGAAAAACTGGTATGCTTCTTGTAAAGAGCTGTAATAATAATCACAGGAGTTAAGCTAAACAGATAAATCCTAAATTGAATTATCAGCATTTGAAACACAGCAATAAAATGCCTTATCCTACTGAGAATTCAGTTACTCTTCTGTTATTGATGTAACAGAGTATTTCCTTAGCACGCTGTTCTTGCACACTTGAAATTAGCTCCAAACAGGTTACTCTATGAACAATCATATTACAAACATTATTCAACAAATTAAATCTGTAATAACTAAGTATCATTTTGGGAAGAAAAAAAATGTTTAACAGAAATAATTATTAGCTATCTTTTTGTTTCTCTGTTCTTTTTAACACTGAATTTATTGTATGGCATTCTACATAATATTTATAAAAACTAGTATCCATTACAAACAGGTAGGAAGGTTCTACAATACATCTTAAGATGTCATCAAATCAATTAAGTTCAGTGTAGCAGGAAAAGTTTTCAGTAACAATCACATATTTCCACAGCAAACTTCTGTTCTAGTATAAAGCAAATGACCCAGGGATATTGTATTGATTTCTACATATTCAACACAAAATCACCCGGGAGTAGATCATGTTATTGCTGATTATGTTTTATCCATATGCTTTAATACATATGAAGACTTTTTCTATCACTGAACTGGAATTGCCAGTGTTCACACATACAGAATCCAGCTGTATGGGTTGACTATCCCCATTTGCAAACCCTGAAACGTTGGGTATACAGCTTATGTCCCAGTTCTTCACCTGAACATATCTCAAAGTTACTTTTGCACCTGATAAATTCTTCTCTGCTCACCAGCATTACAAAAACTGGATTTAGACAATGTTATCTACTAAACATGTATATGGCTTTTTAAAAGAATGAACCTGTAGAAACAAAGTAATCATCAAAACCAAACTTTATCTTTGCTATGCTAGCAAGTCCTTTTTCAACCTTTTTTGATACCATGGTTCTAGATTTCAAAAGCATTTAGTCACTCAGATTACAAGAGATTTATCAAGGTCAATTATTAGACACTCTTCAAGAATTATGATGCTAGATAATAAAAAAGACAGGTTTTGTGAACGGTATGCTAAGGAAATTATTCTCAGAGGAATCTACTTTTAAAAAAACTCAGAACATACATTGTGTCTTCATGAAAGACACTAACTTACATGGTTCAAAAGCAGCAATATACTGATTATCATAGATATATGTCTTTTATGGCATATTTACCAACAGCATTGCCATTCATGCTTTAGTCATCAATACAGTACAGTATACAGAGATACAGCTTTTAGTTTAGCTTTCAAGAAAGAAACTGAAAGTGGAAAGCAGCTTGCCTATCAGAGAAGCATTGCAAAAAGCAGCAGCCAAGTTTAGGTCAGGAAGTTTTTGAAATAAACTACTTTCTGAACCTTCACAACATCTCATAGATTCACACAATTCTGCTTCACTTACAGCCAGGCCACTTTGAGCTTCTAACATTTCTTTCTTTCTTTGTTTCTAAGATGATTATCAGAGAGTAGCTAAACAGCTCTTAATTTAACATTTTTAATGAAGCCTGAAGTTTCGTGATTGGTCAGGGTGCTGTCAAAATCAAAATTTAAGGGACTGAAGCAGCAAAGAGCAGAATAGACAGGGGCAGTAAGATGGCGCCAAGAGAAACCACCATTTTCATTTTGCTTTCATTTCCGTTCCTCCCAACACCTGTGAAAACATTAAATAATGGAAAATATATTCTTCTTTTTCTCAGTGCTGTCTGGATGTCAGTATGAAAAGGAGATGATCTCTGATTTTGGTAGTGATGTTAACTCCAAACTTACACAGTCTGTTCCAGTACAGCTACGTCACCTATAAAAACAACCAGGTGGCTAAATATCATTGTAGTTCCACTGGTACAGCTAAGTGGCACCTGGCACTTTCTAGTGCTTATACAGTCAGGCATAACAACTCTACCAGGTCTAAAAAACAGAACATTGTAAATCAAGGCAAAACTATTTTGTGTTATGGTTTGCAAATACTGCAAAAACCCAGAGTCCCTAAATTACAGTCCACTCTGTCCTTTACTGATATTCATAATTACTTTAATCTACGTATTCATAAACATTTGATAATTGAAAATATTTGCAAGAATGCTTGATGAAAGCAAAAGCATTGTAAGTAGCAGTGCAAATATTTGCAAAAGCACTCCCATTGTAAGCCACTTAAAAAGGCTCTTTAATTCATACAAACAATAGCAAAAGGATATTTCTGAAACATCATGGGCCTACTGTTTGTAAAGATTAACTAAGTTAACTGCAAGGAGAAACAATATCTCACAATTTAATATCATACACATCTGACAATATGGTGTGACCATTTCATAAACAAATCAAAGCCTGAATTTTTCAGAGCAGCAAAGAATTTTGAATATCTGTAGATCAAAATATGACTTATCAGATAAATTATTCATTACAAATAGAAGATAAAAAGCTATTTAATAAGTGTATATTAATTCCACTTATTTACCAAAATGAAAGCAGCATCATATTGCACTATGGTGTTGTAAATATTATGGTAATTTTTAATAGGTGAGATGCAAATTATTCTGAAGTTGGGAACCTTTTGGTCCTAAATCAATAACTTATTTACTGGATTGCTGAGCTGCATTTATTACCCATAAAGTGAGAATAAGTTTAAGTTTCTCAGGGCAGACAATTTTAGATGTTTAGGGAGGTAGTCAGTTTGTGAGCATAAATTAAAGAGCTATGGAAAGACTGAATTGGCCAGATTTTGTCATCAGTTTTCTCTTTGCACCTCTACACATATAAGTGCGGGTGTAAGTAAGAGCAGAACTGATCTCTGAATGTTTGACCAGCCAAACACCCATTTTCTATAAGCTTTTTTAACCAAATGATTGTCACATGCTTGGACTGTAGAAATTAAATGAATTTCATGCTTAATGGTGCTTCAATTACTGCATATTAATCCCCCAAATAACTAAATGCTTATATGAATACTGAAGAAACGCATTTCTAGGGAAAATTGTAGAAAAAAAAATATATATGGCTATCATGAGTTTGCAAGCTATCTTCATTACAATCTAAAATACTACAATAGCATGAAAGTTTTCAAAAACAGTTAGCAGCCTTCCATTATCAACACAATTTATAGATGGACTTAATATTCTGATGAGAAAGATTTAGGTGTTACATATCCTGCCTTCTAACAAAATGAAAGAAAATCTTTCAAAACTAGGATCCTGAAAATTTTACCATCAAGACTGGGAAAGGTACATAGCATGCACTGCCAAATACTGTTAGAATATCATAAAAAGTATAGCATCTGAACTGTAGAAATATTGGGGCTGCCAATCTCGCCTGACCATGCTGTGATGCAAGTCCCGTGGCTCAGCAGAGAGCAGCTGTGCATGTTTGTAGTTTATTGCAATGAATGGGACGGGAGCTGAATAGCATGCAGGCCAGTCAATATCCATTAAAAAGTGATTATATAATATATATATATATGTATAATTTGCTTAGGTAACCTGTGTAAAATTGGTGACACGATGCTCTGCCTCCCTAAAAGGCACCAGAGCTGCACTCTTGTCTGATCCAGCTTGGTTCTACTCCTGTGAGAAGAATGGTAGGAAGTGAAGTTCAGGACACAGCACCTTGGCTTTTTTGCGCTGGAAATTCTTATAAAAAATATTGGCTGAGTAAAGATTTCATACATTTACTTTTCATTCATTCAGAATAACATGAATATATGTGAGAACACAAGACAATAAGTATCTTTAAGATTGCTGAATACTGCTGAAAATAAAATATACATTAAGGTGTCTGCAACAGTATTAGGAGATCCCACATACATTAAAAATAAAAAATATCTTGTAGCTTTGTATATCTCAGTTTATACTAGCCTAGAAGTTACACTTAAAATAAAAATCTAGTTATTACACAGATATACATGCACTACAAAATTTTCTATATACACCATCCCCATAGTACTAAAGGACCTAAAAAGGAAAATATATTTTACAGCTTCTGTGCCGGATAGCAGCAACGCAGTTCAGGTCTTCAGACCTGCATGGACAACAGACTCAGCATAGTGGCTCCATATACGTTAATGGCCCTACTTTCTTGGTAACGTTTTATTTAGGATATGTTCCCTAATTTCCTTATTGCATTGAATTTCCCCAGTACCATTCTTATGGACACAACATCTTCATAATTATTTCTTTTTTTTTTTAGGCCTCAAAGGCAATCTTCTAGAACAGAGCTTTTCATTATGTTCATATACCTACTAGCATGTCTGATATTGTATGTTTTGTTTCTAGAAGGTCATAATTGAGTTAATATTTCCATCAGAATGCTGGAAAAGATGCATGTTATAATGAAGAATTCACTAAACATTAATATACTTAATTAAAACTTGCTAATAAATTATAATTACTATGTAGAAATTCATCTTATTGCCCTATGCCACAATGAATACATGCATCCATGTATGTAGAGAGACAAAAAAAAACCCCACCACCACCACCACCAACAAAAAACAACAACAACAAAAAAAACAACACAGACACACACTCATCAGTATCTGGCTATTTTCTGCAGTGATCTCACAGTACATTACACTGGTGTCTAAGCTGTCTTTCATTTCAGATTCTGCTAAATAAATGTGTTTTGGTGGCAATTTCTAACTTGAGCACTTTTAATTTGAGTTTGTAAGCAATAAAGTGACTGTAGATCAATGCTCAGCAACATCAGAATTATATGAATGGGAAAATATGAGAAAGCAGAAACGCAAGTCATGGTACAGCATGACAAAAAAAGAGGAAGTCTTGAACAAAAAGCCATTTATAGTCACTTCTTAATTTTAAAAATGTCTTATTTCACTAATTTCATGACCCGGCTGTTGGTCCTGTGACTAGTATGCCCCTATTCTCCATATCAAAAACCAGAGCGAATAAGAATTCTCTAGTGAAAAGTAGGAACCAGGATTAAGATCAAAAACTCTACTTTTGTGATTAAAATACATTTGAATTTTAGGCACTTAAATCCAGAAAAATACTCATAATCATCATTGCTTAACTACTTTGTCTCTCTTGAAGACGCCTGAATTTTGTAAATGTTTACTTTCAATTTTTTACCTTCAATTTCTGCAAAAGCAAAAAATTTTGGTCCTAAGTATGTTCACAAGTGTTTCAGGCTTGACTAGGCAAAACTGCTTGGCATTTGCTCATTCCTGACTAAATATGCACTTCTTTGTCTATCACCTGAGGTATTCATTTTTCAGTTTGTGAAGCACGCTTAACACACACGTATACAAGACTAAGTTTTGCCAAGAATGAAATGAAATTGAATTAATGAATGAAATTATCTGCAGGAGAAAGACTTCCTTTTACTAAGTCTTAATGACCAGCACTCATGCCTCAAATGTGAGAGAAGCCACTTTAAAAATCTCCCTATAGGAATTCAAATCTGTATTTTTGTGTCCTTGTAAAATAACCCAGTCCTTACACTGGGAAAATGAAAGATATAGCTAATGAATACAGTCAATAGTCATACCATCCTCCTATATGATGGAGAAATAGATGTGCTATTGTCATTAAGGTCATATTCAGTCCTGATATCTATCAGCCTATTGGTTTGAATACGATACATCTTCCATTTCTTCTACTTACTTAAAGCTCTTGTGCAGTAAATACACAAGATTAAGTGGACTACAAAAAGAGCAAGAAGCAAAAGTGAGTGCATTGGTGATCAAAGAATTCATATGGGAAATTCAGATTTTGGTCCCTGTTCCAAGGGAGTTCACATATTTTAGCCATCAACTATTGAATGTTAAAAAATTATAAAAAAAATCTGTAGTAGGGAAAGATTTATTTTGCAAAACAGATAGCGTAATCTTTAGGCACTCCCAAAAGTCATGTTCCTTCTTGCTGTCACTGTTTAGTGAATCACAAATTGTTTTCTGCATAATAGTTGCAACTTCAGCATGAGAAACCGAGAATACTCCATTACATTTTCTAAAACAGATTTCAGCATAGAATTAAATAATCACTAATGAAAATGTTTAAAGTCCTTCTTTCTGTAATATAAAACATAAATCTAATATTTGCATAGCTTCGTAACCATTGAAAACAAACAAAAAAAAAAAACAAAAAACAACCAACCACAGGAAAAGTTTACAGCACACCTTAAAACATGGTTTACTACTACCATGAATTAACCTGATGCAGACAGGATCTCAGAATAAGAAGTGAAGAGAGGAGAGTTTAGAGTAACGCTTTTCTGAGTGCATACTTTTGATCCTAACAGGACTTAATAGTCAACATCTCAGACTATATCTGCCAGAAAATTTTCTTTCAGTGCCATTCATACAGTAATATCATCTGAAGCGTCATTGCCAGTTACAATATATCTGCAGCATACACTAACAGTATCTTCTTCACACTTTCGAAATGAGGTATTTAGAATATTTTATTAAAAATCATAGGCTTAGGCTGACAGCATCTTTGAAACTGATAGAAATACTGTTCTAATATTAACTTTACAGACAAATGCAGAATGACAGATTGTTACTCAACAGAGATAGCAATAAATATTTTGTGATGAAGAAATCCAAAGTATTCTGTTTCCTAGTATTGGAATTTAATTTATGACACCAAACTTTTAGTACATCTTCTGGATATCACTAGTTGCTAAGCAAGGAAAAGACTGAAAATTATGGATGTGCTTGAAGATGATTAGCACGACCATAAAGAACAAACCCAGAAGGTCCAGGCCTATACCAAGAAACAACACAATTTACAGTAAGTCAGAATAATGAACTGTGACATTATTGTGATATGCAAATGTTATGGATAATCTCACTGTTAGGTGGAAATTCATCAGATTAGCAGTAGAATTTTCTGGTCATTAGTCAGCAGTAAACTTTGAAACAGTTAACAATGGAGCAATAGAATAACGGAATGATAGAACAATGCCCTGTGTGTTGTAAGGTGCCTGAAGAAGATTCCTTGTCTCATCCTAAGTACAAAGATAGAATGGAATCAATCAACATCGTACATTCAAGACCAATAAACTTTCATATCATCACCCTCTTCTTTACACAGAACAATTAAAGAGCTAATTAATAGAACTTCTGCTTTGTTGTAGACCCCATGGTCATGAAAAGTAAGAGAAACACTAGTAGAAACAATATGTAAAAAAAAAAAAAAAAAAAAAAACTACCCACAACAATGTATTTTTGAAAGAACAGTGAAGAAATTTCTGAAGAGAGACAAGAAAATGTGACTAAAAATGTGATGCAGACAGTGCAAGAAAGGATCTTGGGGTAAGAATTATTAGAATCTTATCCATATTTATATCCTCAGATTCAAGTGTGAGAAAATCATTTATGAACTTCTTTATGTTAGTTTATGTCTACACCACAGCATGCAGTACTGCTCAAAAATGCCCATGCTAATTCTGAATGAACAAGAATTGCTACTGAACATAGCACAGACTTACTACATGATGCAGTGTGCCTCCACCATGTACAACTGCACAGGCTTAACACAGTAAGAATGGCATTGGCATCCACTGTTACTCACTAACTGCTAGCTTGGAGTTGTTCATTTGGCACCACATTGTGCCAGACAGAGGTGCGTTTTACTATTTTCACAGTAGGTATCAGATGTAAACATCTTAAAGCTTTAAAAATGACAGTGGGTAACCATAATCTTATACTGAGATATAAAGCTTCATAACATTTTTTGAGACATAAAGCTTCTTAATTTTTTCTTTTCTTTTTTTTTTTTTTTTTTACTGCAAGGTCACTACTTCATTTCTTCAGCAGTTCTACTACCATCAGATGGTTGACAGTGATTGAGATGAAATCATCTAGTGATGCTAGTCCAATATTCAAATATACTTATGATGTATACAGATGTTTTTTGACTACATCAAAATAGTTAAAAGCATCAGGATGAACAATTAATTTGACAGGAGGCTCTCCAGAAAGTAGACAAAAGAATAAATAACTAAACTAATGAAGTAAGTATCGAGATACTTGCAAAACTCACCCCCCACATTTTATAAGAGTTTTGGTATCCAAGGCTATTAAATTGTTCATTTTCTTGTAAGTGAATTAACTCAATAAAATGGGGGGGAAAATAATATTAATTTACTTTAAAATTGTTTTATACTATCTGATTTTTAAGGTAAATACAATCTTTTACTACCATCTCATTCAAAACTTGCAATCTTACATCAATTTATCTTAAATACAAGTTTGCACACTGTGTTATACAGCAATTAAATATAGATTTTTATTCAACACTAGTATGCTTAGAAGAGTAAAAAGGATTGGAATGTTTTTAACATAGAAATAGTCCTACCTCTTTGCTTTCTTCCAGGTCTGACTCGCTGCTAAACTCTTCTGTATTTAAGTTTTCGAAATCAGATTCGCCGACAGCAATTGGCACTGTCACAGTGAGGCTTGGGTTGTTTATGAATGACATGTAATCACTTTCATCAACAACATATTTTTCCACGCTGCTGCCTATGCCACTCGTAGTTCCATTCCCTTCTTTAAGATAGGCAAGGTTTTTACCTATTTCTACTATCGTGTGATTGGAAATACAGCTGTCTTTTTTGTTGTTTAGGTCTTCAAGAGGTTTGATTTCATCTAAAACTTTTTGCTTTCTAACAAAGGCTTTTTGGATGAATTCACGCACTTTTCTCTTCACATAGTCTATGCCCTTCTGAATCCTTGCCACAGCAATCTGTAGATTGTTCATTTCATTATCATCATCTGTAGCAGCAAGGTTGTCTGAACTAAAGGAGCTCAGCAGCAAGGCCAGAAAGAGGTTGAGTACCTAAAAGACAGTAAAGAGAAAATAACCTGGATCTCTTATTTTAAAGTCATACAAGTAATTCCATTACGGGTTGTTTGATATGACATAATTTTTATATCACACCTAGCACTTTATCTCAAACCACTTTCTTTCTGCTATTTCCAATCCATACTCCCTATGCCCTTTTATTATAACTTGACAAAAACTTAATTATTAAATTAGCTTCCAGAACTTGACTAATATAGGTGAAAATCTAACTCTTCCTTGACTTTCTTCTCCACACAAAGTCTTGCAGGTCTGCTTCTCAAAATGGAAAATGACATAGGGAAACAGGATACAACCTAATATGTAGTATGCAAGCCATATAAGTCATTTCCTTAGTAGTGTTCATACGCAAGGGGAATGCAGGCAGACTCCAGTTTTCTACAATTCAGAAGATCATAATTTCAGTGTGTCTAATTCAGAATATAATAAATTATATATTTGCCCAGAATACCTCAGTCTGGTTTTGTTTTGTGCTTGAAAACTAGCTAATAGATAAAGAATCAACAGATGTGATATATTTTGGTTTTAGGAAGCTGTTTCACACATTCCGTCACATTCTCAGGAGAGCAATGCTGGTACAGAAATTTGGTATGTAATTGGGGGATGTATAATGAGGAATGGTATGTGTAAGACATGGAGTATAATTATTCCAAATTATTCAACACTTGTGCCTCTATCCAGAAAATGGCACTTGGGAGGAATTCAGAGACCAGCAACAACAGGATTAAGCAGTTTAGAAAGCATCACTTATGAGAAAAAAATTAACAGCTAGGCTTATTCTGTTTCAGAAGTAAAAGACTGAAAGTGGAAACAGTAAGCCTTTAGGTAATATAAATGTTGTCATGAAGACCAATTGTTTTGCATGATTATTGATACCAGGCAATCTAATTGGCTGCAAAGGTGATTTAAGCTAGATTTTTTTAAGGGCATCTTTATGACAATATTTTATGAAAATAATTTAGCACTGATCTTACTAAAGATGTTACAAACTCAGTGAAGATTTAAAAGAGGTAGACAAACTGGTCAAGGTATATTTGAACTTTGTGTAGAGAAAGGGCAAATGAATTAAACAATTTCCTAAAGTTCTTCAGTCTCCATCTCTCTGATTTCTAAAGTGTGAAAAATAGGAAATACATTCTAAAACTTTAAAAACTCTCATTGATTACATACCACTAGGTTTCCAATCACCATGACCATCATAAAGACAGTAAGGCACATAGTTTGGCCTGCAACTTCCATGCAGTCCCACATTGTTTCTATCCATTCTCCACACAACACTCGGAACACAATCAAGAAAGAGTGGAAAAAGTCATGCATGTGCCAGCGTGGAAGTTCACAGTCACTGGAGATCTTGCAGACACATTCCTTGTAGCTTTTCCCAAACAGCTGCATTCCAACCACAGCAAAAATGAACACAATGATGGCCAGCACCAGGGTCAAATTCCCCAAAGCTCCCACTGAGTTGCCAATAATCTTAATGAGCATATTTAGAGTTGGCCAAGATTTTGCCAACTTGAAAACTCGAAGCTACAAAACAGAAGAAAAATACACAGTTATTCGTGTTATTAATTGTAATAAATCATCACTATACATTTCATATTCCAGTTACCATGTGTATAAATCATGTGTCACATAACTTTTATAAACTTTAAATACAGAGTTACAAACTTTATACTTTAGTTATAGTACTAGATATCAGTAGTCTTAAGTCCTTATCTGAGTCACAAGAAGCCAAAAATACTGTCTCTGCTCACTTCAATTACACTGCGATTCTTACAAAGTCTCCAGTTCAGCCTTTGCCTCCTTTGATGACTGTAGATATCTACAGACAAATTGGTCAAAACATTCTTTTCTCCTTCAGTTAATTCTAAGAGAATACTACAAAAAATAAATCAGTGCATGTGGAATGTGATCAGCTTAACAAGATTATTAGTGTTTAGACACTCAGATCTCCTTGTTCATTAGCAGAGAGATGGAAGAAATGGCTTTCCTAAATGGAGAAACAAGCTAGAGTTTTTAATGACAGGCATAGAAGTTACTTACAAGTATCTCTTACAACACCTTTTCTGTCATGAAAAATAAGCACCATGTGCGTCTTACAAAGTTTACCATGCAATGTTGAGAAAAGTGGACAAAAGAAAATGCTATATTAAAGTGCGAATTAGACAAAAATTGACATAATTGGAAAGATATAGCAAGTGTTCAGACAATCAAAGGAATTTAAATGTAAATATTATTTAATGGAATGAGACATAATTAAAATACATATAGATGCAAAGGAAAATACAGAACTCTATTACTGAGGGAGAAGTCAATCCAGACAGATACTCGACTTTAGGAAAATATAATATAATGCTATATGGAGAAACAGCAAATAGATAAATTAAAAAAATAAAAATAAAAAAACCCCTCTTTTTCATAGAGGCTTTATTTAATTATTTTTTTTAGGTTTGCTTTATTTAAGGCAGGAGTTGATGACCAGGAACTCTAGTTTAATTTCTCTTATTGTTTATGTCTTTTTAAAGAGGATTTGAACATCAAATTGCATGCTAGCCTAGTCTTCAGCAAGACCAAGGCTTTTCAAGTTCCTATTCATGTCAGAGGTATCTAAGAACAGACAGGGATACTCTAGTGATTTCAGAACAGAAAATATATATTTTCTATCCAAAGAAAATTCTTAACACTGCTTTCTTCTAAAAATAACCTTGTAAGCAAACTGGTAATGGAAGCTTATCAGCTAAACAGTTGATAAACTTTTATTAATTAATCAGTTATTTACTAAGTGGATTACTTATCTTCTTCAGTCATAGGTTGTGATAGTCTGTGGCTCTTGCATTCTTTATTCCCTCATTTATGAAAAAAAAAAAAGACTCTAAAAGATACCACTATTTAAAAGGTTAATTCTTAAAGCACACCCCTGCTGCAAACAAAATTGATGTTGACAATGTTTTGAAGGAGAAACAGACATTATCAAGATAACGTATAAAACAAACTTGACATAATAAATATTTGCCATTAAGCAGTATGGAATTTAGTATTTTTTAAGTTCTTATGCAAGGAACTTCTGACTCAGCTAAATATATAACGTACAAATGAAAAATGCAAGACATAAATGCACAAATATAAAAAAAATATAGAAACGTATTTTATTTAGTATATTTACCAATCGGAATGATCGAAGGACAGATAATCCTTCTACATTTGCAAGGCCAAGCTCCATTAAACTAAGACTCACTATAAAACCATCAAAAATATTCCAGCCCTCTTGGAAATAATAGTAAGGATCCATGGCAATTATCTTGAGAAACATTTCTGCTGTGAAAATTCCAGTAAACACCTGCAACGAAAATACAGTTTCTTACTCCATTTTAATGAGAAAATATTATAATGTTTATATCTTATATATAAAATATTATAAAACTGTCAGATTCAACCTTTGTTAGGTTTATATCCTCAGCAAGCAATCCATGATGAATCTGAATACCTTCTCTATATTCCAATAGACTTGGTTAGGAATTAAATTCAGATTTGAAGCTTACATATGCATCACAGTGTTTGGTTGTCAAAGAAGAAAGGGGAAAAATGTTTTCTATGCAGTTAATATGCATGCATAAATACTGATACATAGAATCTCTTCTGATTTTAATACTCAGTTTTTTCTTCTCAAATATCATCTTTGCCCTTGTGACATCTCATCTTTTTACTTCTAGGGGTAAAGATAAGTTTGTAAGAGGAGCAATTATTTTATTAAGAAAAAAAGTTGTTCTTAATAGCACTGTCATCCTACTTCACCACCTCCTGTGAAGTCACAGAATATATGCTGTGCTCACTGGGTCTTTCCCCTCTACAGACAGGACATCAGAAGGTGCTAGTGAGGAGTAGAAAAGGTGTGGGATTGGATCCGAAGATTCTTTCAATTTGTAAGTGTTCGTTCCGGAGAAAACATTATATAAATTTCTGTAACTAGCTTCAATGACAGAAGCTGAGGATTCTAAAAATCAAAATGCATATTGATTCAATAAATCTTACCATCTTTTGCAAAGGGAAGAGAATTAAATTTCATAAAGCAAGAATGGATAAATCCACAAATGTCAAGAGGCGCTTTACAGCTTAAATTTAAATTCAACAATCCCAAGCCTATTAATATCTAGTCAACATTTTCTTTTAAACTTATGTACATAGGCTACATGAGAATTATTTAAGAAAAATGCATTTGACATACATTGTACATCATGAAAGACTTACAAGGTTTCCTACTGAAAGCACACCACTGAACTGTTCTGTCATTGGATAGTGTTCCATGGCCATGAACAGGGTATTAAGAACAATGCAGATAGTAATGGCCAGATCAACAAATGGGTCCATCACAATCAAATTTACAATATGTTTGACTTTCAGCCAGGGAGTGCAACAGTCCCAAATCAAGCAAGTGTTAGCAAATTTGTACCAGCATGGTGGGCATTTCTGTCTTGATTCTTCAAGTTCTAGAGAGAAAAAGGTAAATAACATTTTAAAGATATTTCTCTATTTAAACATATTACCAGTCCTGCTCATTAGGCCTGGGTATTTTCCTCTGAAACCAAGGCTAATGTCCAGTCAAAAAAAAAAAAAAAAAAAAAAAAAAAAAAAAAATCTGTTCCACTATATATTAGATTTGATGTGAAATGAATACCAAATATTCAATATATAAAATAACCACTTAAAAATAAATGCTGCATAGGATGCAAAGTAAAAATTTGCCTTAGGAATCTGGCATGCATAGAATGAATAAAATATATCACATTTTACTCAGGAAGGATAAACTCTTAGAAAGAGCCTAAAGTCAGACAACTATTTAGACACAATTATGGTCCAAATGTGCAAACCTGCCCATTTGCTATCTTGGGCATAGTCATTTAAGCCTCAGAACAACATTTTGCCCTTTATTACAACAAGTAGTTTTTTAATTCCATGTTTTGGAACCATTGTATTTAGTCTAACAGAAAGAGCAACGTGATCTTTCCTTTGTGAAACAGCATGTCTGGTGAATTGGTAGAAGGGGATTGTTCTACTGCAAGAAGCATAGCCATTTCACTAATCTAAATAGAACTTTTACCCTGAAACACAACTCCTCTAGAGAAACGCTGCATTGATCAATTGCTTTCTGCTTGCACTTTTCTTGGAAGTTTGCTGCTTCCATCTCAAACCTATACTGAAAGCTTGATTGCTTTTCCAAATACATCAGTCCATATTAAAAAATACACAAACAAACAAAATAACTACCTCTATATACAAATCTCACCTTGTCTTTACCTTTAGGTTCACATAGCTACCTTTAAACACCACTACTACTTAGTGTGTCATACATTTAATAGTAACTGTATCATAATACAAAAATTCTATTGTACATACCTTCCATTGTATTTGTAAGCATGCTGGCTATACTCATTGCTCTTTGCCTTGCACTAGGATCTGTTAGGTAGTCCATAGGAACATGGTAAGAACTAGATCGTCTCTTTCTTAAGTCAGTCTCTGTAGTAGTGCCCTGAAAATAAAACACTGATAAACTAGCCTATCAATTGTTCATTTCATAAGAATAACACTGTAAATTATTATCAAAGTAAAATGGTTTCACACACTCTGGTGTCCTGCCCCATGCTCCATTATACTGTTGTTTTGCAAGAGAATGATGTAATGCCTATCTTTGTATACAGCAAATAGCCAAATACATTTGTAGGACTGCTCTTGTGCTCAAAGAATGTGTGTTTAACTATTTTGCTGAAACAGGGCTGAGACATTAAGACAGATTCATGAGTTTTTAGACTATAAAAAGTTCCATGATGCTTGTCAATGAGCTCTGCCATATATATCCCTCATATTAGGCAGTGAAGTATTTTTCTAAACATGAAAATGCACAGCCCACACAGCTAGCTGTAAGAGCACAAAGTATTAAGTGTATTTTATTAAGATAACTTTGAAGTTATTAACTTCCTAGCACACATTTCAAAACAAATAAGAGAAAAATATTTATTAATGTTGACGTCACAAAAAAAAAAATCACTAGGAAAATTAACAATTCGATAGGAACACTAACTAGCATAAGTTGTCCTATCAGATATTATATCAAAAATTTCAGGTATGGTCAGTGGGAGGTTAAATGCTCATTTAATATATTCCATTAGGTAAATATAATTCATATATATATATATATATTGATATCCTGTCTGATATGCAAATACATGACCTCTTCAGTTAGTATAATGAACACATGGGTATTAGATTACATGTGCTACATTTATTCAATGGTTTCCTATGCTATTTTGTTGATTCCAGTGAACTAACATACATTTTCACGTATCTAGTTAATGAGAGCTAGACAACTTCAGTTTCTTCTTCAGCTTATAACTAGAATATATAAAAGGAGCATTCATGTCTTGGCCAAAAAGGGAATTTTTCTCAAGTGACTAAATTTCATAGAAACAGTAGTTGGTTACACAGGGAGAGGACATCATGCCTGAGCTACTGCAGACTTCCTTACATTGCTAGCAGTGGCTGCTTTATCAATCATCACCTCTGGCAGAAGCTGTCCAGTAGGTGACGTCAGAGCTGGAGGCCCACCAACTAAAGAAACTACTCCATTGCAATCCACAGTGCTGTGCATCTTCCCATTCACTGGAAGTGGAGGTACTGTCCTGGATGACCTACTGGCCTGACTAATGTTACTGTTGCGCCGTTCACCATGTCTATGAGGAACAAAGAGAGAATCTCTTCTGCTCTCATTGTCTTCAAAAGTGCTGTGCTCATCATCAGCAAAGTCATTTTCTGATCCTACATCCTTTGCTCGACCTCTGAAGCTGAAAAGACTTGTTCGGCTATTGCGCCTTGGGGAAAACAGGGAGCCTCGAATGCTCAGCAAAGACTGTAGGCAAATAAAAACAGTGATTATCAGATGAAAATTATTTTAAATATAACACTTTCATACAGGGGAAAAAACACAGTGTTAATATGTCTTAAAGGGTAAGGTCATCTACAAGGAAATGAACAACCCTAATATACAACCTCCCCCAGTACGCTCCCTTTTGGGTAGTAAACAAAGAGCACATAAGTGACAGACAAAGGCTAGTTATTTTACTACTTTGGCTATATAAAAACAACCAGTTTAATTACAGTAAAAGAAACTGCTTGACAGAATTGCTTCCTCTGCCATTCTGCCTGCTTTATTACCAACTGTTCATAAACTGAGTAAGCACATCTAGACACTTATTTATCCCAGGTTGGGATTAGTCTGACAGACTGAGTAAATAAATTTTTTGGCATATTTCCTGTGACTCAGTCTGTGCATAGAAGTAGCTCTCAAATACTGCCCAGTTTAAATTTTTTTTTTCAGGTACTGTTCAAATAGGCCCCAATAAGATTTTTATTTCTTTTCAGAATTGTTAGCTATCCTGAATACGCAAAGATATGTATGCAATTTTCTATGAACAGTCTCACTAATCTTCATCAGATTACTCATATGAGTAAATGCTTTGCTATGGGTGGATCTTTTCAGGATCAGTCAAAATAAAGCTCCAATCTTGCAATTACACATGTGCTTAACTTTAATTCATGTTAGTGATTCTCTTGACTTGAATGACTGGCATTAGCACCTGATTTCACCCAAGACCTCTATGAACAGCAGAGATGATACATAACAAAGCAGTGTCTGTTTCTCTTCTGCAACTTATCTTTATGGATCTGAGCCCCATTGTTCTAGGCATTGCAAAATGCAGAACAAAAAGGCACTCTGCAAATAAATTATCTAAGTGTAACACAACAGATGGATACAAAAAGAGAGGGAATATGAAGAGGCAAAATTGATGGGTATGATAAACAGTGGTCTTAGCTCACCTTAAGTCACTTCCCTGTCAAGCTTTCTGTAGGCAGCATGGTAAAAGAGAGTTTTAAAGAGGGATTTGAGGAAAGCAATGAAGTGTTCTGTGGAAACTCATGGGAGATTCTTCCAAGCATGAGGGGCAGCATACCAGAAAGAGCTCAAAAAAACTAGTTTGAAAATTTAACAGGAGGTTATGGATGCTGGCATGGGTCAGTCAAAGCTGTGACTTGATTTGCTTACTGTAAGTAGACAAGGTAGGTTGGGATGGGCTTTAAGCACAGTATGTTTTACGGTATTGAAAATATCTATAGGTAGGTATGTTAACTAGCAGATTAGGTAAAAGCAATGAGATAGGTTAGTGTTCTGTGTAACAACATTCTTGATGAACACAGCAGGAACAGGGACATAGAAAGAGGTCCAAGTTAAAGATTATTCACAGCTGAGGCTCCAGAGTAGAGTCAAAAATAAAAAAAATAAAATAAAATAAAAAAGAGAGAGAGTAGGAACTAGCAACAGGGCCTTGTGGAAATCCCTTGGAAAACTGTCAGGAGGTAAAAGGATCTTCTAAAGCACAACTAAACCAGAACTGAGAGGAGACAAAATAATGAATGTTAGGAAGAATAAGTTTTCAAGAAGAACATAATGGTCAGTTACATTGAAAGCAAATGAAATGTCAAGGAAGATGTCAAAAATGAGATATAAACCTGAGTTTTGTCTAGGAAAAGGTTATTAAAAACTGTGGTGAGTGGAATTTCTGTTGAGTGTGGTAGCTAGAACCCAAAGTGGGAAGGAACTGGGATTGGAAAACCAGAGGGGAGGGAATCGCTAGACTATTATAGTAAACAGCTGTATATGAACTTAGAGATGAAAAGGTAAGAGAAGCAAGTTGGATGAGGTATGCTTTATTTCTTAAAGGATGGATGAATTGAGCTGCAGCTGAATAAGGCTGCAGTTTGAATGAAGACATGAGTAAGAATAAGGACCTACAGGATCAGATGGGTCTTCAACATGAAGTTGAAGTCAATGGATACAGATGAGAAGATTTGTATAAGGAACAGAATAAATCATGAATTAAATTTAGAAATGAAGTCTTACAAAGTTAAACAGTTAAAACATAAAACAATGTCAGACCAAGAAAAAACAATGGATGCAGTGCTATGAAAAAAAGAAAGTATGTTAGGGAGGAAGTGGAAGGAGTTAACTTGGTAGAAATGGGAAGCTAGAAAAATTACAGTCCCACCACAGTCTGATCGAAGGAGGAAAAGTCCTTAATAAGAGAGTAACAGATGAAGAGGTTTGAGCTTCTCTGAGAATGGGAGCTGGAGAAGGTGATATATGAAAAGAACATGGATGCTCATGATCTATTTAGTGATGAAACAGGCTTTCCAGAGACAGGAATAGAAGAGGATAAAAAAGGAAGGAATTTAGAAATAGTTACTAAAAAGAAGGGGAAAGCAATTCATAAAGACCAGGGAGAATCAAGAATGTGGGGATAAAAGGAAGAGACATATTGAGGCAAAAGTCACACAAAGGGGCAGAAAAAGAACAGAATGGATGTGAGATCTAGACCTGAACAGCTGAGGGGACAGTCTGAGGTGGGCAAATGAACAGGAGTTTCTGATAACTGTAGAACGGATGACATAACAAAGCTATCAAATGAAATAGATGTCTCGATGGGAGATGCAGATGGCACTCTTCTTGAGTCACTCGTATCAATGTAGGAGAACACATGCAAGGGCACTTTGCCACAGATATTTCCACCTTTAAGATAACACTATTAAGGGTTTCACATCAATTAATTTGCCAAATTTCGCTTGAACATTTATGATACATTTAACATTTTTTTGCACCCCAAATTTAACACTTTTCTCATTGAAAACATGGAATTCCTTTGTATGTGTGCACCAAATTTTGAAGCCACTGATCATTCTGAATACATCCACCTTGTCGGGTTCTTTTTCATTAAGAAACTTGCAAATACAACTCATTCTAATTAATACACATTATTTTGATTTTTCAGACATTAATTCAACAAAATCTCTCAAATTCTTACAGTTTCATCTTTGATTGCAATTATTAGCTTGGTTATATTTTGACTTAAGATACTTAAAGAGTCTGTGTTATCTTTTGCAAGAACAGACCAAACTGCATTACAGGGGGTTTGTTTCTATGATAAGTAGACTACAAAGATGTTAAGAGGTAAAAATACTGTGGTACCTGGTGTGGGGAAGAGAATCTCTTTTCATATGTAAGTCTATTCCCCTCAATGGAAAATCGGAAGCCTTTCCTTTTGATGCTGTCCTCTGATTCGGATTTGCGAAATTCTTCCTCATCCTTTTCCTCGCCTTCAGACTGTTCTTTTTGCTTTTTTTTCTTTCTTCTATTCCTCCTCTCTTTAGCACTCTTTGAGCTCAGTTTTGATGCCTCAGAAGAGCTTTCAGAGAATCCACCTATTCCACCTACTCCACTATAATCTCTTGAGTCAGCTGCTGCAGCTGCTGCTGCTGCCTATATGTACAAGCACATATGCAATTTAATACATTTATACAAATACACACCACTCAGTATTTTAAATTTATTGCTATTCTTAAAAAAAATAATAAATTTGAAATAAAAGCAGTGATCCTGCTTCATTGAACCTGGTGTATCATAAGAAGTATAATTTGTGAAATACCACAGGAACCATAATTTGCCACTGCTCCATAAACCAGCAGTTAAAGCAGCCCAAGGGAGAAATGTGCTGTCAGAGAACCGAGTTAACAAGCATCTCTTTCAGATTGGAGCAATATGTCACAGTGACTTTTTCACCTGAAAAACTATGTAAAAGGAAAAAGGCTCAAGCAACAGGAAAATCCCTGTTAATGGGAAGCAACATTTTCTTGCACCATTTTGCTGGATTTGCAATACTCTCTAGTCTACTAAATAGTTGGTATGACATTATTAATTTCGGTGTTGCAAACAATCATCGGAGATTTGAGTTTAACTGCAGGCTATTAGAGATCTGTTGCTATTTGAAGTCAAACATTTGTGAGGCATTTGATTAATATTTATTTGCAATCTGTAGTAAAAACAAACAAACAACCCCCTTTTGCTGGCTTTAGTCATTTGATCACATGAAAGACATAGTTCAACTTCTGCTCTGTGTGGCTACATGCCAAGCAGACATAATCTATTATCCTATTAAAGATTTCAGAGTTTTCAAACAAAGAAAAGGAGTTTCAAATTAGTATGTAATCATGACATCTGTAGAAGAAGCATTTTCTCCATTTTTTCCACTTTTTCCAGTTTTATTTAAAACTGGAACACTATTTATGCTGTGAGAGCTGCAGAAGGAGTAGAAAAAGCCAAATGTTGCTGAAACAAAATATTGCTCCCACACCAATGACAGTAGTTGTTTTTTTCTGTCACTTAAATAAGCAGAATTCCTGTTTGTTGGTTTGTTTTCCCACATCTCCACCTCAATTTCTAGAATCACAGAGTGGTTGAGGTTGGAAGGGACCTCCTGAGGTCATCTTGTCCAACTCCCCAGCACAGACAGGGTCACCAAAAGGTTGCCCAGGACCATGTCCAGACAGCTTTTGATTATCTCCAAGCATGCAGATCGCACAACATCTCTGGACAACTTGTTCAAGTGTTTGGTCATCCTCACAATAAAAAAAATTATTTTCAATCTCTTGTTTGAAATTTTAGCTTACTGCTTCTTTATTTTTTATTTTTTTATTTTTTTGGTCGCTCATTAAGAGGCTTACTTAAGCCAGCAGAAGAAATGTTATGGAAAACATTAAAGATTTTTTGCAAAATGAAGGAATTTATGAGAGAGGAGGTAATATTGAGAAGTGGGGGACTGAAACTATTCTCAGATGTGAACATTCAATCACAGTCATGAATGGCAAAAGCAATTGTCCTTTACAAGAATACCTGAGCTTCTTCCTGTTGCTTTTTCAGTTGTTCTAGCATTTGCTGAAATTCTGCTTCTTTCTGTTCTGCTTCTTCCATAGTTGCTTGATTCTGTTCTTCATAGGCCATGGCAACCACAGCCAGGATCAAGTTAATCAGGTAGAAAGAGCCCAGGAAAATGACCAAAACAAAAAATATCATGTATGTTTTCCCAGCAGCACGCAGTGTCTGGGGAAAAAAGAGATAATACACATTTTTTAGCAGACTTTTACATACTATTGCATCTGCGTTATATTTTAGAAACACATTGTAAGATTGCTCTGTGTTAGCACAAGATGATTTAGTTATTTTTTCCACATACAAGTAGCTAGTATTACATTCTGGCTATATGTGCAAAAATCCAAGTTTTATGTCTGCTATGGTCAAGGTGAATAAAATTCTACAACTTGAATACTTCAGAATTTCTGAAGTTATAGAAGTTGCTGTCACAATTACACCTTTATATTATAGCCTTTAAATCTAACAGTAGCGGGGCCACTAGCCAGCATCTTACCTTGTCTCATCAGTCCCAAACTACAGTGCCACAAAGACAATGCAGTATACAAAATGTCATGCTGCACAACATCACTGTCCTTCAGGTTAAGGATCTGTATAGTTCAGGGACAAGATACAACCTTCTCAAAGAGAACATATTTGTACTAGACTGCTAATCAATTTAACTAGCATCTATTTACAGCACGTTTGGGCAAGAAGCATTAACAAGTTCATTTACTCATTTGTGAAAAGGAAACAATAATTCTTAACCACCTTCATAAAGTAACAGCTATTTCTTACTATGTATTTGAATAGCACATGGAAACCTAAATCATGGACAAGGCCCCTGTTGTTTTAGATAGCTTACATATATGAAATAGAAGATGATTTGTGTCCCAAAGGCCTTAGGGACACGTGAATGAAAATAACTATGCAAGTACTATGTAGTAATGGTATTGGTGATGGTGCTGTTTATTTTAATAAGTCCTCACCAGCTGGTAAAGATTCTCCCAAAAGTCCTGAGTCATCAATCGAAACAGTGACAAGAATGCCCAACTGAATGTATCAAAACTTGTGTAGCCATAGTTGGGGTTTCTACCAGCTTTCACACATATATATCCTTCTGGACATTGACTACAAAAGAAGAGGAAATGCTATTTTTAACAACTACTCTAAATTACGATATTCTATAGAAAATCACAAAATTGCTCAGGAGTACCAGTTTCTAATGAAATTATGAACAAGTAAAATTTTATTCTACATACCTAGGATAAAAATATGTATCTTAATCAGTTTTCAATTTTTAATTCCATTTCCTATTGATATTTCAGTGCTTTAATAATATAACGAACAGCAATCAACCCTTCCCCACAATTTTTCTTATCAACAAATTTCCATCAAGAAAGCAAGAGAAGAATGTCAACTAGAACAGCTGATGATAAACAGTTGTCAGCCAGCTGGCAGTAACATTTATGCACATAGCATTCCATGGGATTACCTTTACAAAATTAGCCTAAGATTCTGAAGAAAGTGCCTGTGTAAACTCAAATCACATAGATGGTTATATTTAGGTATAGTTTCATATCCCCAAACATTGGTAATTTGAAATTCTAAGTTACAGTTGATACTTTAGTTAGCTACCTAAGCTATTCTAAGTAGCTAATTATTCTTTCTTGATGCACTATGAAAAATGACGACCATTTTCTTACCCTGCATCTGAGCTATTGCCACACAGCAGAGCATCATTTTGTCCTTCCAAGAAATAGAAATGATCTGTTTAAAAAAAATAATAATGAATAAGATAAAGACATCATTTATACCCTATGGGAAATTGAGCTATGACAAAAACTTTTACACTTTGAAGAAATAAGCAGAGCTAACTGTTTAACTGCAATATACAACGATCAGAAATTAAAAAAAAATATGGAAAACACTGTTTTGACAGGAAAATTACTTTTATATAGTCTTGAAGTTGGTCTTTCTTTAGAGAATAGAAAGGTAGTCATATGATTTATTCTCAGTAACCTACACAATTGAGTAAGGATACAAATGACAGATTAACAAATTGTTTATGTCAGCTAATGAGTGAATGAATACCAGGAAAACAGGACAAATACGGAGAGCAATTCCCTGCCTTTTTCAAGCATTTTTATATATACCATTTAAAGTTACTAATTTATAACTATTAATCCCATACTATTTTATCCAAATATTACTGGAAAAAGTACTGAAGTCTTTGCAGCATGAAAACACATCACAACATGCACAAGGTATTCTTAAGTGGATCTTGACTTGAGCAGTGGAAGGCAAAACCAAGCTTTTATCGTACATGACCAAAATAAAGAAAACTACACTAAATTCTATAGCAGAGAAATGTACCTGAAGTATCTATATGCATTTTGTTAATAGGCTAACTAATAAAATGAGGTTAAAATTAATTTAAAGAGTTGAAAGTTTAAAAAGCCCCTGCAACAATCTTCCTTTTTTTTCTTTCCTTTTTCTTTCTCATTCTTTCCTTTTTTCTTTCCTTTTTCTTTCTCTTTCTTTTCTTTCTTTTTCTTTCTTCTCTTTCTTTTTCTTTCTCTTTCCCTCTTTCTTTCTTTCTTTCCCTCTTTCCCTCGTTCTCTATCCTTCCTCTTTCTCTTTTTCTCTTTCTTTTTCCTTTCTCCTCTTTCTCCTTGTCCTTCTTCTGCTCCTGCTCCTCTCCCAGCCACTCCCACCTTTTCTTTCTCTGTTTTGATGCAGAAAATGAAAACCGATTTGCCATCAATTGCTTGTTTGGAGCTCTTATAGCAAAATGGGAATCTCTAGTGGAGATTTTTGGATCAGGTGGCATATTAAGCTAAAGTTGCCAAAATTAGGTATGCTCTGGCTGTTCTCAGGAAACAGATGGTTCCTTGAGATCTAATGCCAGCTGGCATGGACTAACTTAGCTGGCATGAAGAAGCTGAGGGCTAATGCTAAAGAGACAAGCAGGGAATTGCAACCAGTTCCTATTGACTGCTTCTACTCTGTCACCACCAGTATATGATGGAGAGTGCATAAAATCTGCTTATTTTAATGAGAAAGAGATCGGGCGCATCACTTCTGCATCTGCATTCTGTTCTCTGACATCAGATAAGAAGACAATGGGTTTTTAGATATTTAGGTGCCTGCATAGTCATACCCTGTGAGAGATCTACTCCTACTTAAAAAGCTTAAAATGTATAAAGATGAAGATAGGCACCAAGCTGAATTTTCAAAACTGTCTGTGTGCCCAATTCACATTTCTGCACAGCACAGCTCCTCTTCTGGTAAAAAGAGTATCCAGATAAACTGTCAAGTCAGCTCAATTCTCAGTCCAGTATTTTGAAAAAAAAAAAAAAGATTGATTTCTCAATATAAAGATGATATCAATAAAGTAAAAAAAAAAGTCATTACGAGCTTATTAAAAATTAGCTGTACATAAAACTATTTCAGTATCCTCCTTTGTCAACGTTAGGACAGTAGTCACAGGTACAAGTCCTACATGACACTTTCATAAGCAAGTATGGGAGATATGTTCCAGCTGGAATCATCAGAAAATGCTTGAAAAATGATTCTGAGAAAACAGTTGCCAGTGACCCAGTGTCAATTCAGAAGAGCGTTTTCTGAAGATCCTCAAAGGATCCGCACTATACACTGTTTTTATTAGAAGTTTCATTAACAGCTCAAGATGAGACCTAATACAAAAAAAAAAACACATCAAATATGTTGAAGACATAAAGCTAGGAGAGGAGATGACTGAAATTTAGAATGACCTTTGCAAACTAACTAGCTGGTCTAAAAGCAATTGGATTTATTTCAACAGAGACAAGTGGAAAACGCTACAGTTGACAAGACAAAATGGAATACATAAATGCAAAACAGATAGGATCTGGCCACAGCCACTGCTGTACAAAAAGATGCAGTGACTGTCATGAACCACAAGTTGACTGTGAATCAACAATACAGCACTGATACAAAAATGGTGTAATTTTGAGATGTATTAATAGTAATGTTAGATCTGTGGCATGAGCTAATTACTTCTCGCTACCTTGTACCTTTACTAGAGGAGTACCTACCAGATTTGAGCACCTTACTTAAAACAAACAAACGAAAACCATAACAAAACAGACTAATTGGAAACAGTCCAGAAAAGCAAAAATTGTTGAAGAGGTACAGAGAACATGAAACAGAGAAAATAGGTTTGCTTAGTTTAGAAAACACCAGAGAGAAGATAACAGTTTTAAAATGTTGTAAAAATTAATATAAAGTAGATTATTATTATCTTATTCTTAAGATCTCAGAAGAAGTAGTATCTGAAATTCAGAAAACTTAGGTCAGATATTCAGAAAAAACTTTCTATTTGTGTGATGTAGTACAAGAAGCAGCTCAAGAGGGAATGGAATGGAAAGAAATGGAATGAGATAGAATAGAATTGAATAGATTAGAATAGCAATAGAATTTCTTTTTCAGAGGTTTTTAAGAACAGGTTATCATCCAAAATCTTCTCAAATCCTGCATTTCTATGAGACTACTAGCATGCTGAGATGATAAGTATATTAAAAGATTATAAAGCAACCAGACTTGGATCCAAAAGCATTTAGCTGTTAAACTGAGGGATCCTAACTTTCAGTGATGTAGTCATCAGTTACACCATTTATGCAGACTTCATTAAAAAAAAAAATTGTGCCTAATTAGAAAGTTAAAACTCTAAATACATTAACTATATGTAAATAGGAGAGACTGAAGCTATTTTCCATTATGAAAAACAGAATAGCAATGCACTAGGGATACTTTCAGAGCTGTTCTGAGTTTTAAGACTTTTCTGTTAACAGAGTAGATATATTATAGACGTCACTGTTAACACAGTGACATTAACTACCTTAATTCTCAGGTGAAAACACTGTATTATGTGGTACAACAGAGACAAAAATACTAGTTTCTTGATTTTCAACAGATTGGAAACAAATGAAAAGATACATAACATGTAATGTGGTTCTTATTTTGCTACGTTTAGATGCATAGGACCAGTATACTCATAAAGACATGTTTGTGCTGTGCAAGGGCGTATGGTGCAGAGATGTTCACAACCAAGTTCCAGAACAAACAGTGCAGCTTCATGTACATGCTGTGGTAGGATTAGTGAGATAACTGATGTCCAAATGTGGATTTATGATTTGGGGCATTATCTTGCACTAATGTAGCTATGCAGATTTCAGATCCCATATTAGAACTGTTACACCATTTCAGGAGGATATTTCCGCATCGTGCTCCAATGTGGATTTACTTTAAAAGTCCTACACACAATGTGGATTTACTCTAAAAGTCCTACACGGTAGGTTAAAAAAAGAAAAAAAAAAAAAAAAAGATTTGTTGGTACCCAGTACAATATTATGAATATATTCATTTTGACTGTTGCTTTATTTATAACACAGAGTGTTTATTTTTTAAATGAAAACTAAAACTATAATCTGCAAAAACTATAAGTGCTTTTGTGTTTCTTGACTAGGAAACAACATTTTAATTGCAATGAAAATGTACTGATATGCTTTTGTATCTGTTTTAAAAAGTTTCAGAAAAAACAATGCAGTAAATGGTATCATTCTTACTTCTATCTTCGATGTACTCATCCCAGTTAAATATTGTCATTGTTGTATTAATAAATGTGCCGTTTTCACCTATAGAGCTATTAAAGTAGGAAATAACAGTTGTTTCAAAAGTAGAATTGTCTGGAGGCCACTGCAGGCATTTATTCCTCAAGTTGCCCATGAACAGCTGCAGTCCTATTAGTGCAAATACACTCAGACAAAACACAGTCAGGATCATAACATCTGAGAGCTTCTTCACAGACTGAATTAGGGCTCCCACGATAGTCTTCAAGCCTGCAAAGAGAAAAGATTTTTATGATGATGTTAAACATACTAAACACACAAAAAAACGTGATTTTTTTCTGACAAGATAAAGATTTCATGCAAAATGACAACTAAATGAGTCTAATGTTTGTGATACAATAATATCCATGAAAAGACTGGTTACTTGTGAAGATGAGTGAAAAGCTGTAAATTTATGCTTATTCTAGAGTGTACAGAAATAAAAAGTAGGTATTACCAAACACATTGTTTATGCCAAAACAAGTGATTTTATTACTCATGCTATATCTCAACCTTACATAGGAAAGTATTGTTTGCTTTTGCTGATGCTTCTTGCCCAAACCTTTCTTATATGAACTTTTCAAAAATTATTCTGCATTTATAAACCTATTACAAAGACATAATAAATTCTTATTTTAAAAATAACCTAATAATAATGTTCTTACGATATGAGAGGGATGATGGTTTGGAGAAGAAAGACATCTTTAAAACAATTCCCCATGCATGGCCCATGCTATCCTTTAGAGATTAATTTTTTATATATGACATTTGAAACTGAGTTAAAGTTGATATATCAAGTGCCTGTAATAAATGATAAAATTTGCATCAATATGAAAGCTTAAAATTAACTTATATTTAAAACATATAAAGGAAAGCTTGATGTCATAAGATGCAAATCACATAGGCTGTTTACTGCAAATATCTCATGCAAGAATTTGTTAAACTCAAAGGCTGATTTTTTGAAAAGAAAGCACAGCTAATAAAAAAAGCAAAAATCAATCTAAATAAAATTATGTCTTGATTCCTGCTTTTTTATTTTGTTAACAATGTGTAGCAAACAAGGCTTATGTTTTAAAAACGTGAATACAGCCTCTGTGGAACAAAAGTCAGCCTCAGTGTTTAACCTAGCTCTCACCTGGAATGACTGATATTGTTTTCAAAGCTCGGAGAACTCTGAATGTTCTCAACGCTGAGACATTGCCCAGGTCCACAAACTCTGTCACATATCTGTAATAGGGGAGTTCACACACAAACACAATGACAGCACACAAATAACAATTGGAGAAATGAGGGGCCTAACACCTTACACCAACTACATCTTACCTGGGATTACAGAAATAGTTTTCAAAGCTCTCAATACTCTGAAAGTTCGAAGAGCTGAAACATTGCCTAGGTTTACAAATTCTGTTACATACCTGTAGGATTAAATCACAGTTACTCAGAATTGAGGCAGATTTTATTCTATTTGCTTGGGTCTTTGATTAAGACCTCTTCAGCGTTCACTGTATTTTGCCTGTGTTATAAATATCCTTCTGACCATAAAATTAAATTAAATTTTATCAAACTAAACCACATTCACTTGATTTTTGCAACCTAATTTGGTCAGCTTCTAGCAGGAAGTCAGAATGATTCCTTTAATGCTGGTATGCAGAAAGGAGACAGGATATGAACAGTTCAGGCTTGATGGCATTCACAATCCTAACAGGCTGACACACGATGCTGGCCTCTGCAGCACATGCTCAGTTAGAAATACTAAAATGTGTAAAAGAGGTAGAAG
Source organism: Anser anser (assembly GCF_964211835.1). Classification (NCBI taxonomy): domain Eukaryota; kingdom Metazoa; phylum Chordata; class Aves; order Anseriformes; family Anatidae; genus Anser; species Anser anser. The sequence continues at coordinate 19,442,469 of NC_139726.1, read as the reverse complement.
AAACATATTGAAACCGCAGGAAGTCCAGGCTCCAAATGTTCTGGCTGACAAAATATGAGGCAATTTTTAGTCACTAATTTCATGCTATCAGAAAGATTTTTTTTTTTAAAAAGGGAAACTTACGCAAATGTAATGACAGTGAAATCTAGCCAATTCCATGGGTCTCGAAGAAATGTAAAATCTTCTAAGCAGAAGCCCCTTGCAAGAATTTTAATAAGTGATTCAAAGGTATAAATTCCAGTGAATGTGTATCTAAGGAAAATATGCAAGACAGAGTTTATAGAAACACATTTATGTTTTCTGTACACCATATGCTCTCTAGTCCCATCTTCTTCTCTTTGAGTGGCATTAAGAATTTAATGCAAGATACAACTAACTTTAAACTTCTGCAGAATTTATTCCTTAAGGGAGAAGTAGGAATCAAATTACAATTAATAGACTACATGACAATCCATAGGCTGAAGATCAGATTCTATAATCTACACCAATGAATCAGATGTAAAATTCCCTGTTACTTCCCTGGTGCATGTTTATGTCCAATCTAAATCAATGTTATAAGAACATACATCTAAATACATCATGATTTCAAAAGTTGCTTCCAGACTAAAAGTGTATTTCTTCAATATTATTTTTATGCTGAAATATTGGACAGTACCATGATCTCGCAATGTGTCAACCTCTCATCATCACTCATTGACTTTGCTACAGAGTAGTTGTACCCAGTACTGCACCTTCAGCAAGACAGGCATAGTACTGGAACAAACCCAGTATTTTCAGATGCAAAATCCTGTGCAAAAACAACCAAAAATATTTACTAATTCCAATAAAATTCAGCTACTTTTTTTTGACTAAAAAAAAATGTGGCTGCAACATAAAAGGTAAAAATGTTTAATTCTGTCATTCTGAGTCACTTCAATGTTCTATCTCCAAATGATGTCATTTTGAAATTTAGTTTCATTTGTATCTTTAATGGAAAAGACGATAAAACACTTTTTCAAATTAAACTGTTTAAAAGGCTTGAACTGCTTTTCAGACTTGACTCAACCTGAAACCAATTTTCCAGTATGAACTTTTTTCAGTTCAATCACTATAAAAAAATGTTTTTTCCTGCACAACTTTACTCAACCGATGACAGGATTTCCATTATATATATAAATGGCATAATATAATGACATGAAGAAATATTCAAGCTAGCTATCTTTATTCATAAATCCTCACAATATGCCAGACATACTGAGTGCATGTAGTTCATATTGAACTCAAAATGAGAATGCCTACACTGTCTTTAATAGCCCTATGATTTCCCTGTTGATTGCCAAAGATTAAACTGGTACTTATCATCCAAAGCAGTTAGGAGGGAAGAAGCAGCAGAAGCATAAAATGCTGTTGCAAAAATGAAGCACCATCAAGAGCAGTGTTTCACACTCTGGTCTACAGACTTGGAAACATCACAAAATTTGAGCCAATTGTATATGGGGACCAAAGTGTTGATACCATATTGGAACTTTTCTTTTTCTAGTTGTTACTTCCTATGGGAGGATTAGCCAATCCCTTAAATACTTTTGTAATAGCTTATTTTTCATACAAACTTTTCATTATTGGTCTGTCTTTGGTAAATGAAAGATGCACAATAGTAAACAAGCCATCCAGTGGACTCTTTATCTGTAATGGCTGCTGCAATAGAGATAGGAGGGTGCATTTCCCCACGTTCTTGCAAAGACGCAACACAGAATGCAGCGTAAAATATTTATCATCCACTTTTTTGCATGGTCATAAGACTAGATTCATCTTCTTATATTACTCATCTAATATTGGAAATAGAGAATTGAAATTTAACAATCTGTAATGAGGGAAGTGTTAGAAAATATATTGATTTACACAGAAGAAACTAGCATCTGAATGGCTGTTGAAAGCATATGCCACAAAGTAGTTGCTGTCAGTAAATGCCATCCTTATTAATATAACATGATAAACAGCAGTTTATTTCAGATTACTGAATATTAGTCAAAGAAAATCCATTTAACTTACTCTACATTCTTCGTCCAGTCTGGAGGGTTACTCATGGTCATAAATACACAGTTGGTCAAAATAGTGCACATGATAAGCATGCTGAATAATGTAGGTTAAGAGTTAAGGAATGTAAGCCAGAAAATCTCATTAAAAGAATATCAAACAACATCCTGGCCTGGCAGATATCCAGTATCAGGAGCTATTTATCCCTCCACTGCTATGTTGATGCTCAGGAAATATGAGTATGTTAAAGCCTCCATAGTCACTGCTTTTTAGTTAAAAGAGGACAACCACACACCAAAAATTAAAAGAAAGATAGACATATATATACCCAAAAAACCACTTAACTTTAAGAGGATGTTAGATGATTTCTTTCTTTTGAAATAAAAATGTGAACATTTAAAGTAGTGGTTTCTAATCTAGTGGAGTAATACAAAAAAAGATTTTTGTTGGATGACCTAGACAAAACAGGCTGACCTGTTTGCTGTATGTAAGTTTTTTTGTTGTTGTTTTCGCTTTTTTTTAGTAATATACATTAGGAAAAAAAAAAACTAGAGCAAATTCCAGAACAATTCCAAATCATAAACAATTTCATTGATTGTGACAGAACTGCTCTAGATTTACAAACCTTCACTCACAGGACTGATACATTCTTAGAAATGAAAATAGGAACACCAAAATGAAAACCGCACAATGATACACAAAATGTCCACATGATGGCACCATCACCTAAAATTAGAGAGAGAGCAAAACTCGATTTTAAGAGCTTTAGTTTATTTAACTAAAATGCAGGTTGACACGGTGCTCCACTCTAGGAATCTGAGTATTATGGTGTGGGAAGTACTGTGATGTTCCCCTCACACATCCCTTTATATGTCTACATTAACCAAACAAAACAAAACCTTCAAGCAACAGTAAATACCTCTGCCTTCTGAACTGTCAAACTAGTGACATTACAGTCAGCAATTCTCCAGGTCTTTCATCTCATTAAACAGATTTCAAATCTTTTACTTGGAACGTAGCTTCTTTCTGTATAATTAATAAGTGAAAGGAGCAGAAGAGAAAAGACAGTATTCTAAAACATAACAAATAATGTGTTATGACTACTTCACAAGTCCATAATGTAGGCTTCAAAAATCCCCTTTTGAAGAAATATCCTCTCACGGTTGAAAATCCCCACTATTCTTTCATCAGGCGAGAAATAAGTGGAATGTACCTTCCCAAAATGTTAAACAATGATTTTTAATATTCTGACTTTGGTCACTACAGCTATTTACTACCATCTTACTTCCATGATCTTCCATTACTCCATGTAATTGAATAATGCTCTGTTACATGCTACAGAATGTCACATAACTCTCAAATAGTTATTTGTAGTGGCACTTTTAGCAAGCAAATATAAAACAGACTATGCAGTGTTATGACTGATTCTGAAGTCATTTGTAGGCTAGACGTTGATAACAACATCCAATGCGTATTAGATAATCATAATTAACAGACTTCCATTATATTAAAATTATTACATAATCCTTCCAAAGTTTATTCTACACGATCTTAAGATACCTCTATGTAATGCTACAGAAAACTGCTTTCAGTGTGGTTATGGTAGACTTCTCTGAAATATAAATGTGCAAACATTCATATGTTCTCCTTAAGTAAAAAACTTTTTGAAGTCAAAGCCCTCAACGACTTTGTATCAGTATTTGGGACCAGACCAATGGAATGCCCATTGTAGTCACATATCAAAACACTGAGAAAGACAAAATGAGACATTATGACCATTTACCTTTGCAAATCTCTACCTATAATGTGGAAATATCGGGACCTACTTGAAGACTGATATTACAGTATCTACAGAATTACAAATGCATAAGGCAATAATGATCAAGAAATAAATACAGGCTGGACACATATCGGACTGAGAATGTGTAAGACAAGAAACCTATGCAGTTCTATCAAACTAGCCTTCTGCAAGTGGGATCTGAATATGAAAATGAAAAGGAATAATGAAACCATATTTTCACTAAATATTCATGCGAGTACATAACTGGGATAAAAGATTTGGTTTTAACACAAAGTGTCAGTGAAGAACTGAAAGTATTTTGAGCAGTATGTCCGTTTGTGAAAAAAATGTGGTGGGAGGGGAAAAGATGAAAGATGTGAGGATTACATGAAAAATAAGAGGGAAGGAAAAAAATAAATAGGTGGGGGAAGAAGAAAGACAAGGAAAAAATGTAAAGGAAGATGATTGGTTACCTGGCTTCTGATATCTGGCTTCCACCAATGACAAACACAACAATAAAAAGGGAAAAAGAAAAAAAAAAGATGGGAGAAACAGTAGAGAGAAGAAGGACAAAGCACTATGGATCCTGCTGATCTTGGAACATGCATCAGAGAATGATTTAAAAACTAAGTAACATCTCATTGACTACAATTTTAGACTAACCACTTGAAAAGGATATGAATGTACCAAAATCTTAATAGCTATTTTTCTAAGAGGATTGAAAGGAGTTAACATGTACAGGGCAGAGGTGGCACTGAATCGGAATATTGCCTTCCCTTTATTCAATACTATAAAGGTCTGGAAAAAAGAACACAGAATGGAAAATAACACTTAAAAGATACTAACAAGTAACAAACAGTTTACAAATTCAAACCTTGAATAATTTTCATTTCATAATTGAAATGAAATGTATTTGGTCAGACTTTTCTTCTATTTGCACCTCCCCACCCCACCCTGCCTGCCCCAGAATCACAATCCCCTTGTCCAGTTCACATATAGCAGACTCCAGTCAAATTACTATCAATAAACTTGCATGAAAACATTTTGAGCATTTATTTAGAAATCATAAGCAATCCTGCTATTGCTAGCTAGAAAACAAAGACAGGTACATAAGGTGCAAAGGTAGTAGGCGAAGGTACTAATATCTGAGGTATTCGTATATTTTCTACAGCTTATAACAAAAATACGGATGTACACAACTTTCAAAAACTTTAATGAATCATTTAATCGCCAGCATTCCAAATAACCAGCATTAATTATCACACCATGAAAGTACTAAGACAATAGTGCGTGGAGTGATATAATTTTCAAAGGTGAAATTGCAAAAAAGGAAACTGCAGTTTTTGGACATAACATTAATGCAGTGGATAGTTTTCACAGTACTCTATGAAAAGAATAACATATTGCTTCTCTTTTGAACTATTTCTTTTGAGAGTTTCATACCTGCAATTCTATTTTTCTTATGCCATGCTTTACTTTTACCTAATACAGAATTCAATAATCCATGTATTTTCACTGTTTCTCCATGGTTTCATCAATAACTCATGCATACTGCTAACATTAAAAAAGCATTTATAAATGTAATATTTTTTCCTTAAAACCTGGGAAATAAAGAAGGATAAAGTCTTTGTTTAATATGCAGTATGTTTTATTATTATTATTATTATTATTATTATTATTTAGATTACCATGTATTTGGATAAATTCCTATTTCTATTATCTCTTCTTTCCAAACACGGGTGAAAGTTCATGTGCTTTGAAGGTAAGAGGATCTAGTTAGCTTTGTGGCAGCCCTAAGAAGCCGAAAGGGAACATAAGCCATGCAAACCTGGAGCACTGCCAGGAGCCATCATCTACCACAGCTGGAATCAGAGGGCAGCATTTGCAAAGATTATGCTCTGCCTTCTGAGCAGGTGTGCCAAATACAGCAGCTGAAATCCTGGAAACATGAGGCCTCCCCCTGCTTGAAATCATAAACTTTAGCTCTTCCAAAGTGAACACATTTCCATTCTCAGATACATGCTGATTCTCAAGCCATACTTTGGTACTTAATTGTAGAGGAGAAAGAAAGAGTCTCTAATGTGCTATCTTATTTATCATTGCTTTTCAACTCCATTAATACTCCTTTTTGAGTTCAAGAAACTCTACCCCAAAATCAGAGTTTCTCACGTCTTCTGTTCCTTTTATTCTGTCAAAACATCTGTTGAAGCATTATTTCTGCAGTGCTGGCCAACCAAGACATACTGAAAAATTAAAATGGAACCTGACCTAAATACACAAAAAAGATGTTCAAAAATATACAAAGAACACTAAGAAAAATATCAGGAGAAATATGATTGCAATGTGTGTAGTTTGAAATCTTACATCTCAAGCTAGAAACCACTATGCTTTTGAAAAAAATCAAGGCAATTGCTATGTATGTCTCTCACTCTAGAGCAAGCAATTCAGAAGGTATGTACTTCATTTTCACAATAAATTGCAGAATTACTTTTCTGGTTTCCAAACCATGATAATACGTGTGTTAATTTAAGCATTTCCAGCACCATTTTTTTTTTTTTTATTACTACAGAACTGGAAAAGCAGGAAGGAAAGGAACCAGCACTTTGACCCAAATCTCATTTGCTCTACTTCCTGACTTCAACAGGATTAACCACTTGAGTAAAGAGAGCAGAACACAATATTTAACTTAAAATTTAATTGAAAATTTAAGTCACAATTCTCCATAGAATGAATTGAGATTTGGAAATTCTGCAATGAAAATTTAAGGTAGAGCTTAGTTTTTAAGGCTGTTGTCTCTGTTTAGGTTGTCTAGGTTGTCTCTAAGGTCCATACTAGTGATAAGGTAAATCCCTAATTCCTGCAGGATTTTTTTTAATTTTTTTTAATTAGTTCAAATTTGACTCCTAACATTTCTTGAGGGTTTTCTTCCATTTTCTTCAGTCATTTTTTGCTTTCATGTTTGGTTTGTTGTTGTTGTTTTTTAATTCATTGTTTTCACTCACTTGATAAATTCCACAAGAAAAACAAAAGAAAGAACAAGAAAAAATGACAGAGACAGAAAATTCATCAGTAATTTCTTCTTTTCTGGTAGAATAATGATGATGCAATACATATGATGCCAAATCCTAAGGAAATGGAGTTCTGGAGGAAACCTAATTCCATCCAGACAAAAGTCTAAAGCTTAGTAATACTGCGTTTGGCTCCACAGTTGTTATAGATTATTTTGTTTAAAAAAAAAAAAAAGAGAGAAAGAGAGAGAATACATGTTCTTATTAAAAAAAAAAATCTATAAAATATTATTTGAATTACTTCTGCAAACACTCCAAGAGGAATTTCTACATCCTCTTTACCTGCCTCTTTTTTTTTGCCACCTCCTCTTTAATAACAATCAGAGCAATATAAACCTGGTTGTGAAAAACTTTTAACACAGAGTATGTAAATTGGATATACGATTCCTCTATATAGTGAACGAAGAGGAAAGAGGAAGATCTTCAGCATATCTTGAGAAATTACCTTTGCATACTTCCCTATTCTTACGAACAAGAGAAAGCAGCCTAGGCTTTCTGTGCGATAGTGATGAAAGCTAGTGATGTGTCTAGCTACCTTTCAGATGGGTTTCAGGATGAAGATCTGCTCCTTTCACTTCTAAAACAGAACAATTAATGAAATAATAACATTCTAAAGATATCCCTTGTGTTACTTTTTCATGATTTTTCCCGCATATGAAACACTGAAAGCTACAAATTTTAGTAACATGCCAAGTATATCAAAATAAACATAAATGCATCTCTACCTACAGACTAGGTTCCACCAACTTGCATTACTAACTTCGGTTCTTACAACTGAGATTTCTGCCAATTAAATCAGCTGCCAGGGGAATGTAATTTTAAATAAAGACTGGGTCCGAAACAGTGTAAAGCAAAGGAGACTGCGAGAGAGTATGCTCTATTTTTATCTTCTTAAGGTTTCATAGACATGTACAACACACTCACTTTTTTATTGATATAATATGGGTCCAGGTCTTCCAAGGGCTCGGACACCATTCCTGGAGGTATGTCACCATAAATAAATGGCAGTGTTTTTCCTGCCTCCAAGTCGCTGTTTGGCTTTGGGCCATCTTCATCATCATCATCTTTGCGTTCTTGTTTGGATTTCTTAGCTTTTTCTTCATTGATACGCTGTTCAATCGCTGCAAGTGATTCTCTTGTGAAATAGCGGAAGCTGTCAGGTCCTGGTGGTACCAGCACTGATTGTGCCATCTTTTCATCCTGCACCTCTTAATTACTGCTTAGCCTCTCTCATAAAAAAGTGCTAAAAATATATTAAAACAAAAACAAAAACAAAAACAAACATTTTAGAGCAACACAAATAGCCATAGACAATGTAAAGGAATATACCTTCATAGAATTTTCTGTGGGACATCTTTATTAAAGACAGTAATTATCATCCAAGAGGAGATTGCTGTGAATTTTTTTTTTTTTTTTCTAGACAAACCATTTTCTTTTGCAGCTAACCTCTTGGAGGTGAAAGCATCAATTCTTGTGACATTTACTTTAAAAAATTCTTAGTCCTTGTGAAGGTAGATTGTCAAAAAAAAAAAAAAGATTGTATAAAAATGTCACATATAACACAATAACATCACCTTGCCTTTTTCAAGGGTAATCCTATGATCAATCCAATGAATAAAGTAGGAGATATTTTCCAGCGCATTCAGTGAGGCACCAGCAGTTCGGAATTGTTTATGGTTCAGTTTTGAGGAGTGAAACTCCAGTCAGTTCACCATTTTATAATCCTGAAAGCTGTAACTTGAACCAACCATCCCTACAACAACATGGACCAGTAATCACTCTCAGAATCCACTACTGCCACATAAAGCCAAAGGGATCACTTGAAAGCAATGTGAGATGCTCCTTCTGCTCAGGTACAAATATGCTGCCTTTGCAGAGCTGCCAGCTCAGGAAACAAGGGATCAGGCATAAGCACCTGAATTCAGATCCCCTGCCTGGCAGCACACTGTGCACTGGAAGAATTGCTGAATTAAACAAAAATTATATTTAATCATTAGATAATGCACTTGTTGACCTTTTAGGATTGATACCATATAAATTGTATATATTTTTAACAATTTTCAGTAGTAAGAGCAGAACCATCTTTTCTTAATGTCTCCAGACAGTTCAGTTAAAAAGAACAAACAGAAAATATTTCTAATGCAAATACTTTAATATGAAATCATAAACATGATCTCTGCCATAGCCTTCACGCATTTTTCTCGAGAGTCCTTGTCCTGAGTAAGCACATTAAAAATACAGAAAATGCAGTAAAAAATAACTTCTGTATAAGTAAATAAACCCAGGAAACAATTATCAAATTAAAATGATACAATAGTCAGAATACAATCAGTATGATCCTATTTTACTGTCTCTCTAAATACACATACTCCAGCACAGCTGCAACAAATTCCTATTTTGGAAGCCTGCTAAATAAACTGCGGCAGGATACTTTCTCCTCCTTTTCATCCATATGCATATAGCCATTTACACCTACATAGACATCCACACACATCCCAACTCCTGCAGGTCTCCCTGCAAACATCCTCTTCCACTGCGGGCAAATGCACCTGGTGCATTCTGTCATGGACGGTCTGTAGCAAACTGCTGCTGGAATACATGCACAGACCAGTAGCAGCAGAAGGGTTAATTAGGAAAATGCAAGTGGTCCTACTGCAGAATCCTGTCAGATTTTATAGTCAATTACAGAAAAAAGCATAATCTTGTCTTAATACTGCAGAAAACAATTAAAAATTGATTACCAGTGTAGAATCTTGCACTTATGTGGGTTTGGAATGGCACCAGGGAAGACTGCAGCTAAAATTCCATCATGTCTTTTCCTTCTTCTTCTTCTTTTTTTTTTTTCCTTTTTTTCTTTCTTTCTTTTTTTTTTTTTTTTTTTAAATTCTCCTTCTACAGACCACACCTAACTTCCTGCTGAAGGATCCTGGATATTGAAGTCAACTCTGGCATTTCCTGTGAGAGACTACTAGGTGTTGTAACTGTTATTGCCACTAGATGGTACTGATATATATCCATAAATTTCTGTCAGAAATGGTAAAGAATTTTTGCATGCTCGAACACTTGCTTAAGCTGAGACTCGGGGACTAAAATATTCAATTTTATATAACCAGCCAGGTCTCTGGATTCTCAAAAATTCTTTTGAATATATAGCAGCTACTGCTGTTGAGACCATAGCTGTTAAAACTGGAAGGTGACACAGAAAAGAAAGTAGGAGGGATAGCAAAGTAAGAGAAATAGAAAAATGGAGGTTGCACAGGCAAGTGTACAACCAAAGCAGTTGCTGAGCCTCCCAGCAGTCTGGTTTATTTTCAACCAAAACTTGTATCTGTTTTCTAATATACATACATAGAACATTTGATGTGTGTTCTTTCTAAATCTGGGAAACCCAGCAACGCAGAGGAAGGGTGGCAGTTTGTAAAGTTCACTGCAATAGAGAATTGCTGTACAGTAATCACCCACTATCTGTAGGGAACAAGATGAGACCAGCAGGAGCACTACAAGCCCTTCCCATGTGGCAAGTCAATCAGCTTTGGGCTGCACACAACCTAAATGTCATCTTACTTCTTTTCTCTCTCCTGCTTAATCTGTATTTTCTACACTTACTGATGTTCATTCTTTCTCCCACTGCATTGATACCACTATTCTATCCTCTGTCTTTCATGACCAGAAATATTCCGCCCTTCCCTCCTACTCTCACACATACCCAAATCTCTTTCAAACTTTTCAAGCAACACATTCCTGTACCTAGAGATTCAGACCTTCCGGTAGTCATTTATTTCGGTCCCTCTGCCATCTCCTTTCCTTGAGCTGTGAAAAGGATTAAAGAAGCTGTGGAAAGTAATAAAAAGTAAAGGGTCACTATAAAGTGAGAAAGGTTGGAGAAGGAAAGAACACAAAAGCAGAAGAAAAGCCACTTCTGTGGCATTTAAAAGAGGACAGTGAAAAGAAGGACAAATATTGATAATTTGGTTCTTTGGCAATTGTGGCAAGAGAAAGAACAGTTTGATTGGATCAAAAGAGAGTTTTCAAAACTTTTAAGCAATTAAGAACAAGTGTGTCAAACAACAAATGTAATTTAATCACATCAGAAGTAATGAATTGGTTCTGAATCATTTAAACACTACAGAATATTTTAAGATTATAGTAAAAGCACTGTTAGAATGAAAAGTCTTTTGATGTGGTTTTCTACTTTCACAAATGATTGAATGAAATCCATAGCAATTTTGCAAACAGTTCTATGCAATCAGTTTTTTTGGTTAAAAAGCTTTGGATGACAACTTCTGGCTGGCTCCTCTTAGGACCGTGGTTTACTTGGAGCTGCTCTGCAGCTTCAAAATAAGAGGATTATGAGACAGCACAAATTCACAGAAGGGGTAAAGCAGCTTCTAACTACAAAAGGATGTTGATTATTAATAAATGTGGATGTGTATATGTGTTTATGCAGCTGCTTATGAAAGATAAAATAAACCAAGTACCTGAAAAGCTTGGGTAATCCACACAATATGGAAAAGGGGCTTCACTCTGCCACTACTGTTATACTACATTAAACTGTATGATTAGTCTGATTATTTATTACTTATGATATGGGTCAGAAATTAGTTGAGACCTCAATTTGATTTCCACCTGTGCTATACAATCTACAGGCACTGAGTTAGGAAAAACAGTGAACAGTACAGACGAAAAGAAAACAGCCAGTGGGACACTATCCCACTGCCTTAGATACTTGGGTCTAGGGTCTTGCTAGACTGTAAGGTGAAAAGAACAAGCACTTTAGAGACACAGATGGGAAGGAAATGCAATATGGTCTTTGCAATCTAAAAGAGAAATATATATATTTCTAAAGAGGAGACCACAGTAGTACAGGCAGAGAAACTAGTAACAATTGTTAAAAAGTATTAATTGGATGCTACATAGCTGTATTAAATGTGATAGATAAAATTAATAGAGATAGGAAGAGATAACGATTAAATCGAACAGTAAGTATCAATCAAAAACCAATCAAATGTAACATTTAAAAATCATTGTTCACATCAAAAACTACCTAAAATATAAATATGGAATAACACGAATTCTGATAATAGTTAACATTCGACTGTTGTCTAATTTCCTACCCACAGCCATGGATAAACTTTATGACTAGTTCTATCACCGGTGGTATCCACATTCCCACTATTCTGGCATGTCTGAAAGCGTGAAGTGGACTTTGTCCTATTTTCTATTCATGCAGTGAAGAAGCACTCATGGTCCCCATAAAAGGCAGAGTGGAAAAAGTGTTCTGTGTCACACGTAAAGAAATTCTACATGACAGGGAATGAGTTTTTGACTGGACAGAGCTGAGAAACTTCTGGGTCATTTCCAGGATGTCTAGGAGCCCTTCATCTATAGATAACCCTGATTAATAAAATAAAAATAATAAAAAAAAAAAAGAAAAAAAAGTGCTTCTTCTCAAAACTCTGTAAAAATTGAAATGTGTGTTAAATGTTAAGGTTGAGCATTAAAATGCACAAGTGGCAACTTGCCATCACTCTGTGGTTCTGTGATCCTTTTACTCTCAGTTATTCCCAGCTGTGTGTTCCTGTACTCTAACAGAATTGTCCCTAAGTGCATGCCTTTTCATTTATAGTTCTGAATTTCATCTCATTCCAGTAATGCTAGTCATCAAGCCCATCTAGTCTTTTCTGCAGAATAGCTTTCTCCTTCTTTGACAATGCTTCCTAAATTTGTGACTGGAGCAAATTACATTGGCGTATTTCTACTTTCGTTGCTGAAACAATTAATACAAATTTCAAATAAAATCTGTCCCAAAAATATAATGGTAATTAGCAACTATGACCAAAGTGTAGGTTACTTTGGAATTTGCTGTAGTTTTCAAAATACTACTCTAAGAAAATTAATCTTAAATTAAAAAAAAAAAAGTTTATGCTCTAAAATAAAATAGTAATTTTTGCTTTTAAAGAGCAAACAGAGGGAGAAGAAGAGAGAAATTGGGAAGAGAGTTCTGTCTTCTAAATACTACACATTTAATCCCATACACTGAATCTAAAGAAATTCTTGTTGCCTCTTCTCTCCATGCTACCTAAAATATTTACTGTAACTACTGAATTACCCATAGTGATCCTAGAAGAAGGAAAAATTGTTTGCTAACTTTGCTGATTATGTGGAACTGGCAGGACTACAAGTCCTAACAAAGAAGAAATAGGTCTCAAAAAATGATGCAATTCAAGAGCTGTAAGTCCTAAGTTTTATATTTATATTTAAATAACCATTGGAAAATTACAGGGCAAGGTAGAAAAACTTACCAATAATTCTGCAGAAAAATATATGGAATAGTTCTGCAGAAAAATATATGGAGTACTCACTGTATCAGAAACCAAGCATGACTAAAAACGTGTCTTGCAAAAAAAAAAAAAAAAAAACTTGATTTATAAACTTGTGAAATGATCTTCTACTCTTCCGAGCATTGCAAAGTCTAGTTGGAACACCATGACCAACTTGGGTACTACTCTTCTAATTGATGGGGGCCTTCTGGAGAGAATTCAGACCGCAGCAATAAAAACACAGCTAACAAGAAAACATCAAAGCATTATTCCTTTGCCTCAAGGAAACAAAAGCTTATTGTTTACATACTAAAGAAGCAGAAAAGAAATGGGTTTTGACTGCAGTCACTTTTGGTTGAGAAAGTTTGCCAAAAGTCAGTGGGTGACAGAGCAAAGGTCCCATCACAAGTATGAAAAATCTTACAGGATTCTTTACAGAGGAAGAGAAGATAGTGCCTCAGGAAGTATTGGTGTGGAATAGGCAAGATCTGCCCCAAGATTTAATTTACTCACCTCTTTCTCCTTCCAACTACTTTTATTTTCCCGTAGCCCAACACGAAGAAATTAAACCAACCAAATTTAAAAGAACCATTCTCTAGTCCATTCTCCTACTTGCACCTTCCACCACCACTATTCCTACACATGGATAAAATAAATTCTGGAAAAATATCATTCTGTCTCAAAGGGCTACACCCTTTTGGATGCTTCAGCATCCTATGGCACTGCATGAAAAACTGTATGACTACTCCGTCTGAAGGGAGAAGATTTACAGTTCGTGTAGGATCTCTGCTAAGATTTATGGTCTCACTACTTCACTGTTGAAATCAGTAGACAGCTGATAAAAATCATTTTTCCTGTGCTTGAGGTTTGTGTTTCATATTGCGCTGCATTGCATGCTCAGTAATCCAAGCTCTGACAGAGGTCTCTTCATGCAGTATCTGTGTGCTGAATGGTGAGATATGAACAGTAGGTGTTTCTATACAACACATTCTTCCAAATGGCTCTTAGAAGAGCTATATAAAAATACAGCTTCCTACATATTGTCCAACATTTAAAATAGATGGGTAACTAGCAAGTCACCTTTGAAACTGCAGTTTCAGAAAAACCTTAAGCCAATATGAGATAGTGCCATCAGAAGGGACAGTCCCATTCTCCATTCATTCTTACTCTGGTCATTTCCCACTGTGCTGGCTTTAGCACTTCTACAGCTAAACTTCAGTCAGATCAGTTCACTGCCCTGGCTGAAAACTACAAGTAAGTGACTGGATTTCAGCCAGAGCAAACAGCTGATCCGTCACACTGTGGAAAAGTAGTTAAGAGACTTAATTTCCCCTTACTTTTAGAGTGGAAGGGACTAGCTGACTATCGACAGCATCTTCCAAATTTTAGTGTTTCTAACTGTAAAGCTCAATACGGCTTAACATTCCTGAGTATAAGAGGGTCTTCAGTGCTTGAAGTCTGGAACTGAACAGAACTCTAACATCGTGCGGTCAACAAATGTAAACACAGATCCTGCACTTGGTGTACAACACAGTATAGCTAGGAAAGAAAAGCAAAAAGGCTCACTGAAGTGCCCAAACGCAACAAAATCTAGAGATTGCATTGGGCCAGCGTGCTGGTACAGCACCCTCAGGACTGCTATTCGTAGATCAGGAGGTGACCAGCATCACCCTCTGCCTCTCAACGTGGACTATATGTCAGGACCGCATATTATGCAAAATGTGTGCCAAGGATCATCTAATATAAAATAGATAAAGATCTCTATTGGGAAAGTTTGGAGGTTCCTTCAAATCAATTTTCTCACCATCTTTAAAAGCTACTTCAGGGCACTGCTCATAGGGCTACGACAAGATGTACTCCTGGAAGTATGAAAATTACATTGATAAAAATTGGTTGACCGTTATCTTTACTGCTTACTGGCTGTTAGGCAATAAATGGCCATGAGTTGTATTTGGTTATAGTTATGCACAACATTTTCCTCCCGTATCAGAAATGGTTTCTGAACAACTGCTGATTTTCAACCAAGTCAGTGAATGAAGAAAAAAGCTCTTTGTTTTTCCAGATAGGAGGCTCTTAAGTCTTTCTTTCTAGCATTAGACAATTAGTATCTTTCTTCACTAAATGAAAATACCACTTTAACTATTTATTGGATACAGTGAAATAAGCTTCATGCCAGATTCAGATGAGCTCCTCCACTGTTCTAGTATGACCAGAGGAACGAACAAAGGGCAACTTGTACCTACGATTCAAAAGAGTTGAAACTTCAAAAACTGAAAACAGTTCAAGTTTCCCTTTTGTCTCCCATCAATGAGGGAGACTAAGTGTTGAGAGACCAGCATTCACCAAATCCCTAATGAAGCTGGTTAAGTGACTAAGGCCTTTTGGCCATCTAGCTGAGGCGGGCCTTCCATCACATCAATCTTTGCCCTGTTGTCTGTTGTGACAAACACGTTCCCTTAAGTACGTTCTTGTGTAAGTAAGTGTCAGGCTAGAGATATATCCATTTTTAGTGTGTTTGTGTGGGGAGAGTGACTACCCAATTTGAAGATGTAATGATAACAGAAGTGCCATATGTATGGGATGAGCTAGATATTTCCAGATGCCTGAATAGGGGAATGTGCTGACTGCTTATGCTGTTAATAAAACATGCTGTGATTTCTTCCCTGACAAACCACAACCCTTAGTTTAACATTCCCAGTATGGGCATTATGTAAAGATGTTTAGAATGAAATCTTCATTAATCTTAACTACATCATAGCTACAGAAAATTTAATCATATATAATTTATATCCTTCTGGATAGAAGCCACCAGTTAGGAGAGTTTAATGTTCCTGTAAGAACTACCAAGCAATTTCGGACAAGCAACATAAATCATGATTCTGAACTTACTGACGAGTGATGGCAGTAAATACACTGCGTTACTGCCTTTATCATCTCTGACTGCCTTTTAATGCAAACACTCTGCATTTAGGCACCAAAACGGCCCTTTTCGCTTGTCACTTAGATAAACCCATGCCAGGCTGTGCCGGTGAAGCTGGGCCAACGCCGCTCCGGTGATGGGCGGAGGGCTAAGGACCCCAAACCTCCCTACTCGGGGAGGCGCCCGCAGGGACCCCCTGAGGGGCCGCTGCCCCGCAATGGCGGCGCGGGCAGCGAGCGGGGGCCGCGGGCAGGGAACGGCGCTGAGGGGCGGAGTTGCCTAGCAACCGGCACGGCGGCTGCGGCACCCGCGCTGCGGCCTGGCAGCGGCGGCGCCGCCTGAGAGGGGCCGGGGTGGCTCCCGCTAAAACCCCTCCTCCAGCCCTGGGGGGCGGCCGGGGACTGGCCTGGGCCCCCGCAGGCCTGAGGGGTCCCCCACGTTGCGTGAGGGTTGTTTGCCTGGCGCTGCGGGAAGGATACTGCCGGCCAGCCCCCCTGGTTGCTCCGCCATCAGCTGGCTCCCCTTGCACCGTCTGGGTTCCTTTTTTTTTTTTTTTTTTTTGAGTAGGAAATGGAGACCGTAAATCCTAGATAATAGCATAGGGAGCTGGGTGCCAGGCCAGTTGTTATGTGATCTCCCGATTTAAAAGATGGTACCTGCATTTTGAGCTGTTGGTTTGTTTGAACAAGAAAAAAAATCACCTCCGCCAAACAACCCTGAGCATAGATTTTGTTACGTGAGAGCATCGGGAGGTACATGTCTCCTCGGGAACTAAGCAATGTAAACAAGGTGGATCCAAGTCTAAATGGAGCCTTCTCTAAACAGGCCCTCAACTGCAAGGGCAGTTTATTAGTAACGAGCACAGTTGCCCCTTGAGGAGCTTATTCCTAAAACCAATACACAGTAGCCACCAAAAGCATGAGGCCCCTTCCACATGGGGGGGACACAAACAACTTCATGGATAACACATGAGAACTTCCCCTTGGGAACTGTGCTGCTGCTGATGGGCTCTCTGCAGCTGCACGGCACCAGCTGCCGCGGGGATCCTGCAGGAGTTAATGCAGCTTGAAAGCAGCATTAACTCCCCGCGTATCCATCAGCCGCAGAGAGCAGGATGCCACAGACTGTTTCCACATCAGCACTCCTCATGCCCCTACCTGAATGCCCTAGTATGTACCTGCACTTGGAAACATATCAAGGTCTCTGAAGCAAGCAGGAACAGCAAAAAGCACAACTCCCTTCCCCTTCCCAGCTTCCCTTTGCCACTAGAGTGGAAGAGCTGGCTTTGTTTCAGGGAAGTGCCAGTTCAAATAAGCCAGAAGCAAACTGGTTTCAGTGATTCATGAAATTAAAACAAGGTCCCATATTTACATGTTAATATTCCTTTAGTCTCATGATGGTTTATGGGTTAGCAGTTGTTACTATATCCTTAGGGATGTAGTGCAGATGGGCCCAAGCCAGCTAACTACTAGTCACAGGTTGTCATGTTTCGTGATAATTGCAGACAGGGCTGGCAGTACTGTGTATTAAAGAGACCTGACCAGTCCCATTTGCCTTTTTTTGACCCCTCTCCTATTCATTGCTTCATTACACCAAACTTTAAACACTTGGACTAAAAATTTCAGTTTTTGCCACAGAACAATTTTTTGAGGGAAACTTCAACTTAAATCACGATACTATTTCCAAAAAAAAGTTTCTCTTAAATTTTATAGCTCTCAACTTTCAAAGCACAAATATGAAGTTTTGCAGAATAGGATTATGAATTTTGGACTTTTCTGTTAGAACACTACCTCTGTAATGCTTATCCAGACTTGAAAACATTTGAAAAATTGGTTTGCATATATTTGAAATAACACCTTAGAGGTTTAAAGCTGTGAATTCCAGAGATGCTATCTCTTCTATTATGTTTCAGTCTCCAGCTGGGATTTTTCTGTAGCTGTGGACTGCAGCTATCGGCTGTGCTGGTTTTGGACTCTTGACCTACAAGTAGGAATGCTTTCATCTTTGTGTTCTCAATGATCCTATACCTTGGTTATTAAAAATACAAAGGGAAATACAGAAGAAAAAGGGGGGAGGTTGGGGAGAAAGGGATTTTTCTGGGATTGAAGACTGGAAGCAGAAAAAACCTCCAGGGAAATCATATCTGGAAGAACTGTCTGCTGGGATAAAAAGACATCTCAAAATTAGCTGTAGTAGTCCTGGAGGCTGGTTAGAGAGACACAAAAAGCTCAAAGACGTATAGATTGTTATGACCAAAAAAATCATGTTGATTGATCAGTCTGAGCTCACAGGAGAGCAGGCTGGGAATAACTGAAGGAAAAGGAAGAACGGGAGGTGAGAGCCACTGTAATGGGCCAAGCTGAGGCAGGACAAAGCAAAAAAGCTTGTTGCACTGTATGGGTAAGTGAGGGAGTAAAGAGCTCAGATAACTGGCTTAAGATTAATTGGAAGAATGGACAACAAAAGAAGATCTGAAAGTGAATTTACAGAGAACAATAAAGATAAAAAGTTTAGAGGCCTGTAAAGTATATGTAAACATACATTGAGTAACTGCAAATTGTTCTTATGGGTATTGATATGCTGTCCCTAAAATTATATATAAAAACTCCAATAAAAGACTTATTGCGGGAAGAAGGACTAAAACGTTAGGATATGCTAGAATTGAGATTTGCCTTACTTTTGGTGTATTTGTCAGTAGATACTGTAAGGCAACATTCAGTTAAATGGTTCATACATCTTATTTTATGCAGTACCCAATACAGACAAGCTCTTAAGAGCAGCGAGATTATTTCTGGAGGAGACTTCCTTGATTCATTGGTCCTGCACATGGACTGTGAAAAATGCATCGTGGGAAGGGAAAAGAGGATGACTACATGGGCAAAAAGCACAGTCCTTTGCCTAAGGTCTGCATGTTGCCCTGGAGAACTGCCTATTGCCCCTGCCTCTGTGACGATGAGTAGGACACCTCCCCTCCCTTCAGATGTCTCTGTCTACAGACATCCGCATCTAAGCCAATCTGAACTGCCTTCATATTCACTGGAGAAGAATGGGTCCTTTAAAAGGCAATTCTGGTGACCTGTTTTAGACATCTACCTTAAAATGAGGCAAGTAGTGCCCTGGAAGTACCTGTTTCTCCACTGACTGTAAAGGGAAAGAGATGAGATGAATTCTACTCAGTACTGCGATATAATGGCAGGCAATTCACTCAAAGCACTTTTCACTGGTGACTACAAATTGTATGTCTAATTTCCTCAATGTAAAGACAGCCTTTATTCAATGTCCCACAGCTTGACTTTGCCACTTATTAATGTTCTTTTAATTAGATTTTTAAAATATGGAGTATTTAGATTGAACCTTGTACTTCCACACCTCTTAATTAAATATCAGCCACTTGTTCTGCACCTTTTAACATTATTCCCACTTTACATTTTCAGAAACAGAACCACTTATGATTTGGGAGACAGAATGACATACAAAAACACACACAATTTGCCTACCGATGCACTATAACAAAGGCAGGGTGAGAACTGAGTATTCCTGTTGTAGCACTTAGCATTTAAACTAATTACAATAATTGTAAGAGTTAGATTTATTACAGCTCTGCCAGCTGTCCAAACCTTCTCTACAGCTGAGTAAGTATGTATTTTAAATGAAGATGTCACCAGTGTGAGGCACGTAATGGTGGATGTACATTCAAAGTTTGGCAACCTAAAAGGAAAAAAGACACCAAACAGCATGAAATCAGATCCCATAATGAATAATATGGTTGGTGATTTGTGCACAATACAGCTGGGTGGTTATATGAGCATTTCCCAGACCGGTATACAGGAACCAGTAGAAAAACTTGGAGCTATAGCTTCATTCCCCGCTCCCTCCCATGCAAAGGAAGAGAGCAGGCATCACCACTACTCCCTGGTGAGCTGACCAGCATGTTTGTTTCTCTGTGTAATGAAAAGCTCAGTCAGATATACAACATTAGGAAGCATTAAACAACTCTCTATTAAATTTAGAGGATTTTTTTTTTTTTATCTGAAAGGAAACTGACTGGTTAATTGGCCCACAATTAAATAGAAATGCCATTAAAAAAAACTGAAACAGCTTGCCAGGACTAGTTTCTGCTTGCCTTTTATATTGTCATGATAAGCTAACTGTCATATCAAGTCATTAATTGAGAATATTATGAACACTATAAAAACATTTTTATGGAGCAAGCTATCCTGGGGGACAAAATGCATATGGCAGACGTGCAGTGAAGTAAGATTAGAAAGGTGATATCACTGTTCCATCAAGAAACTCGAAGGGCCTGAGGGAGCTACACAGATTCGTAAATGTGGGACCAGAGATCATTATGGGTGTTTATGCTGACATTCTGCATAGGATGGCTTATAGCAGTCCCCTGATTTAACATCAGCCTCAGCTGGAACATAACTTTTTAGAATGCCAAATTCATGAGAATCCCTCAGTAAGTTATCTGATAGCAAAGTATTGCAATAAAATGCACACCGTATTTCAAATCTGGATTCCAAACTTCTGATTCATATCTGAAACAATACAAGGACATGTTTTAATATTGCTTCAGATTGCATGCTAAGCTACTTTTACATTTCATATTCACTGGAGAATTTGGCAGGTTTTAATGCATTATGTAAAAAACAAAAACAAACCAAAAAACCCTACAAACTTAGATAACAATGTCTTGGGGTAGTGAAGTTAAACAAATTTCTGTGTCACTTCTGCTTTCAAGTATAAGAATGTGCCAGGAATTGAAAGATGAACAGTTACAATGTGTATCTGCCCAAAACTAATCTATTTTTGCTCCTGAGATTTTTCATATGAGGGGAAAAACTCATAAAAAAAAAAGTAGGGATTCAACATCTGTAAAGTTCTAGTCACTGTCTATGAAAAAGCAGATTCAGTTTTAAGGTATCTAAAAAAGTGGGGGGGGGGGGGGGGGGGGGGACGACACCACGATGACTCCCCTTCGTAATTTTTAAGAAGTTATATAACAGTCTCACTTCATGAGGAAAAGAAGGACTGCACAGGATAATCTACAAAACTCGTGGCTAAAATACAACTGCCCATTATAGCTGGGTAACCTGGAACTGAGGTTCACTTCATTGGAGTTAAGACAATTTAATCCAGTATCATTTCTTAACTGTATTTTTTTCTTATCCACTTTGTATTTGTTGGTACATTTGAATAAAGCCAGGGAGCAGATGTTGAAGATCTCCTCGGGAGAGTTTTTCCTTTTCTACTATATTTAAGCCAGCAAAACTGGTTCTGATTACAGGCAATACAACAGTTCCCCAAAGAGTTCTCACAGGTGCTCCTTCCTCACAGTTATCACCTGCTGCCTGGAGGTGTACCACTGCCAAGAGATCTTCCCACTGGAGCCATGCACATGCACTGCCCACCTCCATACCGGAAAATGAATACCCATTTCAATGTTTGCTTTATAGTAGATTGTTGTTTTTCCTCATATGTACTGAATTTCCCTTCCTGAAATTTTTTTTACATTATTTCCCCCCCCACACACACATTTGATTGCTTTTCCCATATGAATCTCTTTTCTCCTCTTGTCCTCAGATTCCCAGGGGATATTTCCTTTCCTTATCACAGTTTCAGAGCTGTTCACCCATCTTCACAATATTTATACCAGCTCACTCAATTTCTGCATCATATCCATCGTCTTCTCACTAAGGACAGATTATTCTGAGAATGTGTGAATCCTTTAACTAATTTGGAAGCAAGGTCAATACCGAGAAAAGCAATATAATTCCTTTCCCAGCAATGGAGAATGCTTCTGGGTTCCCAGCCTCTGCCACTCTACAGAGCCAAATACCACCATGAGTAATAGCACCTAAGTGTCCTATATAATATTAGAGATCATTATTTTCATACCCTTCTGCTTACTTTTTTTTTTTTTCCCCACTGAAGGTGGAGTGTGGAGTGGAGTAATATCCCCTCTGTATGAAGGCTAACCTGCCTTCAGCTTGGCTTACAAGGCCAAAGCTTTGCTTCAGATCAATGATCATTCAATTTGTAAAAACTAAAGCTGGCAAAAGTACAAATACCTTTTTACAGTCACAAGTGTTGTAAAACCTTGTGGAGTTCTTCTAATGTTAACTCTAACAAACAATCCAGTGTTGTAAAAACAAAATCATTTAAAACAATAATCCTTGAAAAATGTTCTGTGACTGTTGCATATGTTTATCCTACAAAAATACAAAAGCAAACTGGTTGCAAGATAGAAAATGTTATTCTATGGAAAAGTGACTCTCGTAATTGTGGACCAGTAACACAGTCTATTGCTTCCTAATCAAACTGATTTCCCTAATAACTTAAAGGTTTCCATCTTGCCATTGCTACTGACAGTAAAACTTGGTGCTTTCCATTTTGTCACTATTAGAACTATTTTCAGAGAACGTTCTCATTGCTTCATTCGAAGAATTTTTCGGTAGTAGTATTTTGGTACCAAGGAGGCTGTCTACCATCAGTACTTCTGTGGTACTGGCCATTCTACAAAATGGAAACCTGTCCCTGCACCACAAAGTCTAACCTGTGTGAATGCACTTGCCAATAGGATGTCTGTGCAGGCATCACCGATTTCTTGATCTGGAAACAATCATGCAGTGTTTGTCCCACGTCTGCTTTCCGGTTAACACAACTACAGATGGAAGATTTTTTCATTCTGCCTGTACCAGTACTTATCTTTTAGTTTCCATGGTTTCATTATTGACATTCAGTAAACAGAAAACATATGGAGCTCACATACTCTACAGATACACCTGTTATGCTCTTATAATACGACCTGGTGTGCCACAGTCCTGGTTAGAACAACCTCTCCAGAGAGATCCAGTGAGGAAAACTGATCTAACAAAGCTTTCCTTGTGGCCCAAGAAGTAGGATCTTCCACTGTTTTGCACTAGCTACAAATATTTATAACTAACTAGCATCAAATGATGCTCCTAAACAATTTTCATTTCATTAGAGACAGTCCAAATTATAAATATCCTGGGCAGAGTTCTCTTTTCATAATAGTTGTGGTTTTAGGGAAATTTGCCATAATTTTCCCTGTAAGCACAAAGTGCGTTTAGATATTTAGGTGCTTTTTCAGCCTTCTTTTTATTGGCACCTCTTTACGGAACTCATTTTCCAAGAGAAAATTCAGACCACGGTGTCTATGGAAAGCATTGTTCACACTTCTTTCTGACTTTGTTCTATCTATATGCAGTTCATAATGTATTAAACTCTGGCCATTGTTCTTCTCAAGATCAAAGATTGTCAAATTTGTCTGCATGTGTCTGGTGCCATTTTGTATACATATGTGGAATCTGGCTCCTAATATATCTGTGATCCTACCAAGACAAATGAGTGAATCTAGAACACAATGTATTGCTTTAGAGAACTTGACTCATTTCAAAATGAGTCATTTACATTTATCATCAAACAAAACCACATTGAGGTCAAAGTCTTCAAAGGATTTTGCAGTTACACCGAGGAGAATGATGAGTGGTGAGGATGGGATAGAAAAAAAGTACATATTAGGAACATCCATTTAAACATGAAGTTTCTGCTCCTCTCTAAAAGCCTGCTGATAATAATTTAAATAAAGCAAAATCTTCACTGATGTCTAAGGAATGACAACAGTAGATATGGAAATATTGTAGCTTTAATTTAGTTAACTCAGCACAAGCAGAACGAAAGCTATGATATGATGATCTAGGAGGGCAAATAATTGAAACAATCAAGCACGTTCGTACAGTTCCATAAAGCACATACACTGCATTTGAAACCAAAGGATTAAACTGAGCACTGGTTCATGTATGTCTAAACCTACTGCAGTCATACTTTTTACTGCAGAGTAGAAGGATATCCAATTTTGTTTTATTTTATTTTGGCTGGAATGGGCCATTTGACGTCTTCTAAATATATTCAAGTGCTGTTCCTTACAACTCCATTTAAGACCAGGCAAGCAGCACCATATGGCATAAAAAGTAGTCATCTCCCATCATATGACAGGTCCATGGTAGACCTTGCTGTACATACAAAACCTATACATCCATCATCCTAAAATGTGTGTCTGCTAATGATAATGCTAATGTGTGTCTGCTTATTTGTGATCAGTTTGTGCAAGTAGCTGCCCACTACAAGGAACAATCGTTATATTATTGAACACTATCCTGTTTCTTGGTGGGGAAAGTCTGCATTTTCACTAGATAACGGGAAGGAGCTGTGTGGATCTCCAAAGAGACGAAGGAGAATTTGCCAGCATTAGCAGGTCAAAAGAACAATTTACCTGGCCAAAATCAGATTCCGCCCATGTTTAAGGGAAGCTGAGCTAAGAATTAAGAAGCAACAGTAATGGCAATTACAAAAAACCTGAGAAAACTTCATATGCAGACAATTACTAGACTTCAGATAGAGAGGCTTTCAAAAATGTTATTGGTGATTTTTTTAAAGCTTTATATATATATATACACACATATACATACAGACACGCACTATGAACTGAGCTGACAGAGGCCTGTTTGCTTAGTAGTTTTTTCAATCATGAGAATGTCTTTCCTATGCCTTCAGTTTTGCCAGACCTTAATTGTTCAGATTGAATTTCTTCATGCTGTAGGCCTCAGCCTAATTTCTTTCTTTAATGACACTATAAATGGTGAAAAATTTCTTTCAATGAAGTTAGGAAATCTAAGTTTGACAATGCAGATATATGTGACTTCATGATCTTTCTTGTTTATTTCAACTTGAATGCTTAGAACAACAAGAACTGCACCATTTAATAGAAAAAGTACATTTTTTTAGCTTATTTTTTTGAAAGTTTGATAGTATGGTTTTACTGATCTACAAGTTTAAAAACCAAAAGGCAAGAACAATGAATCTATAGTGTTTTTCCATTTGTTTCTTTGTTTTAAATAGGAAGATTAAAAAGTATTTTCATGATTATTTGTAAGTATGTTTGGTAATACTGCAGCTTGAAATATTTTTTGAGGTTTGCTACAGTCTCTTTACTTTGAATTTTGTCAAGTAGGTTGTTCAGGGAGTATAAAAGTTTGCATTTTGTTGCTCCTGTTCAAATTTATTGAAATCTGGCCATTCAGAACTTCTCTAAAATAATTTCTAGACACGCTCTGAAAAAGCTTCTTAGCGGCTTGAAATAAATATTTATAGAGCTTCTGTGTGTTGACTGTGTTTCTGCCTAGCATTAGCAGCCCCTTCAGTGCAATTGGTAATCTCATAGCTGCTGAGACACCAAATGCTGAAACTAAGAGCAGAAGCAAAGCCCTTCTGCTGGGACCACACCAGTAAAGAGCAGGAAGAGAAAGCAGCTTAACTTAAATAGGAGAGGAGAAAAAGGAACAATAATAGGTTCAGGAGCAGAAATAAAAGAGATAAAGTTGCGAGCTGGGAAACAATAGGAATTTGAACTGAGTAATATGAATATAGTTATATAACGTTTTTTTAAATCATCCTCTTCCAGTATTTTGGTCCCAAACCTTTAATGCATATCTTCCCAAAAGTGCACTGATTACAGAATTATTAATTTCTTCCTTAGGTTTTGTTATGATTATTATCTTAATGGTATTTAGTGATTCTCAGCACCACTTGCCTCCCCTACATTTACACCTTTTTGAAACCGGGTACATTATTGTCTTCGCAAGACAAACAACAGAAGAGCAGGAGATTAAGGCGACCGTTGACAGAAATGTTTTTTAAGCCAGCATTTCTCAGGCTGGAAGGTGTCAGTGAGAGGAGAGGAGAGGAGGTACAAGAAACAGATTCGTTCGAGTGGCTTCAGGAAGCCTCTAGAAAGGAGGCCTGCAGGCTCCCTGATGCCTTCTCAGCAAGCTGGGGCTGAGGGCAGAGGGAGTGGGATGGGTGGGCTCTGGTGGACAGAAGGCTGCCCCCACGCCAGGGGAACACAGGACCAGGGTCTGCCGCTGCAATTACTGGGAAGGAGGCAGAGTCCTCTGGAGAAGTTGTGCAAGCGTGTGCCTGGCCTTAAAACAATGGAGGTAACACAATAAAAAAGCTTGCTAGTGATTTTCAGGCTTCAGCTGAGAGATGCATGCATAAGAAGGTGTTATGGTTGCAATCATCGGTGTCTAGCACGATTCAAGCTATACTGGATTCCATGTCCTCTCTGTCCCTTTAGGAGGGGAGCTGAGGGGCTCCTCAAGGGTGGAGCAGAGCAGCAGGTAGCGACCTGTCAGATCCACTAATCAAGGCCTGTAATGAAAGAATTGAGCAAGCAGAACTGGCAGCGTTGCTGCTGCTGGGCTCTTGCTGTGGTTGCAGTGTGGGTCTGCTGGGCTGGGGAGATCTGCTGTTACAAGGTGCAGAGAACAGCATGATTACAGGAATTTGAATGAAAAAAAAGAAGAAACAACTTTAAGCTGTCTTGTTATTTAAATTCCTTACAGAGGGTAGAGAAGGCCAACTTTTTCTCAGGGTCAACTTTCTCTTGTACTCCTCATTTGAAACACCTGACTTGAGCCATCACTACTGAAAGGTAACTGGATTGTGCTTTGCTATGATATGGCCATGTCTGTGTTTGTGTTTGCTAAAGACTTACGTTCATAGTTACCGTACTCATAATCTGTAAGAATTCAGCTTTAATATTTTCCTCCAAGGCTTGTAACAGCTCACTGTATTTTTAATTTTATATGTAAATCTATAGCTTACCTTTGAAGCTATACGCTAGTTTGGCCTACTAACTGAATTTATGAACTCTGCAAAATTTCTGTCATAAAGAAAGTTGTTCAATCCCTGAACACAGGTATAATTAAAAAAATATATATATCAACCGAACAGATGCAGGTACTTATCCACTTGCCTAATATTAAGAATGTGAGTCATCCCATTGACATTCCTGTTTGTTGTTGAATTGGGGCCTATAGACATAAGAGAGCATTATTTATTTAATGTATTTGTTACTGGAGGAAATTGCAGATCATTTGGGTGTGATTATTCATCTTTTCTCCAGACCTTTTCAGGAATGGATGATTATTTACCATCTAACGAAGATATCTACAGCCAATACAATGGCTGAGCCATAGCCATCTATACATAATGTAAACATTGCTCACAAAAATGTAACTAAGCAGGCAACATGCATAGATTGGAAGAATTTGTGAACCTTTTAATATCCCACGTATATCTAAAGGATCATCTAAAGCCAAGGCAGCATCTAACATTAAGATCCCAACAGGCAAATTTCTGCTGCTTCACCAATCACTAAAATACATGTATCTTTACACAGATAAGTGAAAATTTCCTACTTACCTCCAAATAATAGAAAGCAAAATACAATTTATTTAATCACACATTTTTTTTTCTCATGTGGTCTACCAAGCCCTTTTTTTGATCTGTGACTACGTAGATCAATGCATTTCTGTATTGTTTTTTTTTTTCTGAATAAATAAGTTATTGCTGTAAATAAGTGAATTTAAGAAAAAAAGAAAAAAACACACAAGGCTTGAAAGAAAAGTAAGGGGGTACTGCATAAGCTTCCCACCTCCTGAGTCACTCTGCTGTCTCTCCCAGTGTGTATTATGCATCTAAAAAATAATGGAAGAAAAATATTTCTCATGCAATATGGAATGAAGTTTTTGCAGTAACAATTCATAGAAACCTACATAGAAAGCATTTCACAAAACACATATATGTCTCATATGATATCTGCAGCAGTGCAAAACCATGTTTAGTTACAGACAAATCCTCCATTCTGTCTTCCATCCGGGAGAGGCTGTTTTAGGAGACGAGGGAGGGGAGAATCCTATAAATCGCCTATACCTCACAAAATCAAAATGTTGAATTTAGGAAGTAAAGAAAGCCTCTGCCTGAAGATGGTATAAAGAAACAACGGTAAATTTCTGCATTAAAACAGGGAGGGTAATTTTAAAACTGGGCAATCCCAGGGCTATATTAATATGCTTTAGAATACCACTCCAATTTGTATCCTGGATACAGCATGAATATAACCTCCAGTAGAAAATGAAAACACTTGTAGGTAATCACATCAAAACAACAACAACAAATTACTACAGTTAGGATGAAAAATAAAAATTCAGAAGTAAATGTAATTACAAATACACAATCTTAATAAAATGTAGGACCAGAGAACTCCAAAGAACATTTTTTTTTTTTTTTTGGTGTGCTAAGACCTAATTAAATACTATGAAAAAATACAGGCAGTTGAAAAGATGGCTATTTTTGCCTCTCCTCTTGCTGGATTAATATTAATCGAAAACTAGGTGTGGCACCACAAGAGAAGACTCTTGGTGCAAAATGACTGGAACTTATTGCCTAGGCATTTTAATCAAATATCATGTTTTCTTACCTGATAAAAAGAGAATTAAAAATCATGGCGTAAGAAATATCCATACACTTGTAGATGATAAGGTTCCTTATACTGCAGGTTCAGGTTTCTTTGCAAAGAAGCTTGTAAACTCTTAATTTCACTGAAATGAAAAAGGAAAGAAATGAAGAAAGGACCTCCCCATCAAAACAACAAAGGAGTCTCTGCAGTATTCTGTAGTCTTTTCTCTTGCTTCCTGTTCTGAGATTCACTCTATGAATCCTAGCATCGATCAGAAAATTGGTTGTGGGGAAAAAAAAGGGGAGGGGGAGACGAGGGGGAGGAAAAAATGAGGCAGCATGTTACGTGCTGGCTCCACCTACTGGCAAGGAAATGAGCTCAGCTGGATTTTTAACACCCTATCAAAACAAGTATATTTTAGTTTTAAAGCACATATTAGCCCTTGATTATACAGCTGTAAAATAAAGTAACTAGGTTAGAACTAATGAATGCTTGCATAATTTTTAGAAATAGTTTGAGATTTAGACTGGGCTTTTTTTTTTTTTTTTTAATGTTACTGGAGTATGTATTTGGATACATCTGTATACAACTAGTTCCAGAGAACTCAAGATTCTGCCAAGTATCTTTATTTTACTTTGTATTAATGCATAATAAAAAGTCATTCTTCAATCAGAACCTCTGCAAAGTAATAGCAAATGAGACTTCCTGCTTTTTACTTCTCTTTGTTTATTGATTCTTCAAAATAGAAATTACATTTATATCTTTATTGAAAGCCAGAGAATAAAATTTGTTACGTAGTACAAAATGAATGGGTGCTTGTATTTGGCCAGGAATAATACATTATTGCTCAATAAAGAGTTTTTATGGCAATCTGTCTTATCAATTTTGGTGTAAGGCTCTCTTCTCTATTTCATAGCATCCTGAAATTCTGTAGTACTCTGGATACTATCAGTTACAAAAATCTAGTGTGTAAGTTGTCTGCCCCACCCCAGTTGTTTCTAGCCATGTTCCCCATGACAGCAATGTTGGATATGCTATTACTAAAGGATGCTTTATGATGGGATGCTATATAGATGAATGTATCTACTCTTGTAGCAATACAAATAAACAAACTGTCAAATTGTCTACAATATAAAATTATTGTATTATCCTATTTTCTCAATATTGCCTTCAAAGTTTTCTATCATTTTCACCTGCTCTATCACATCAAATGGCTACCAGCATGCAGAGCTGGCTCAACGGTTCTCAGCTTTGGAGGAAAATTTTTTCTCATCAAAACATGAAATCTGGGGGGAGAAAAGACTCCAAGAAGAGTTACATAAGTTATATCACGGAGTCTAATTAAAAATTCCATGGTTTCCATTCTTATCACAAAAGTTGTTAAAATCGACAAAGGGATGTTGCTGGAGAGACCATCCCTTTCAGTAGCAACTTGTATAAGCATAGGCCATTCATCAAAAAACCCTTGGAGTCATCAAAAACCCTTGAAGTGTCAGTTCTTCAGGAAAGAGATCTATTCCTATGCTTGTTTAATCTCTACAACAGGATTACGGGCCATCACAGAATCCAAAGTACTAAAATAGATCATGTAAAGATAATAATATGTCAAAACATCTATTGTGTGAGAATGGACTGGGAGTTTGTCACAAAAAATACACTCTCTTTTGACCTTGTGTTAAAGCAATTTGCTTTAAAGAACTATTTCATATAAAAATAATATAGCTTAAAAAAAATCTAGGATTTCACTGAAAAGTACTGATAGTTTTTACTTTTATAGTTGCATTTAAATGAGTGGAGGCATGAGTGCTGTCCGTGGTGCTGAACTGCAGCTTTGCATTCAAGGAGGACAGCACATCGGAATGTCCAGAGTCCCAAAAGTAAGCAATGTTAAATACTTTTGAATATACTTTCACAACTTTCTATAAATATGGAAATGCACCATGAATAAATATAGGCCTACTGTAGGCCTAAATTGGTCAAGTTGATGTTCTAAAGCCTACTTTCAAGTATTAATTTAAAATATTCATCAAATGTCATAAACCAGACAAGAGTTTTTATGATTTCAAAAAAAAAAAGATAATTTGAGCTATTAAAATATAAATTATTATTTTTTTTAATTATATAAAGGAGAGATGTTTGGAGATTGTATGAATCTTTATTACTTATATAATTCTTAGAATTATAGAATAATAGCTGTAGAATAACCATTTAGTAAAAGGATTTCTGGGAAGAAACATGAGAAACATGCATTTCAGAAGAATTATAAACACTACTTTCTCTCTAGGAGACTCATTGAAACTTTTATTCATTATTATTATTAATATGCAATTATTATCCTTCTACAGGCTATCCCTCTCTCACTTTTTTAAATCTGTAGATATATCACAATTGCATCTTAATGGTAAAGCTCATCGACAAAGCTGGTTTTGCTTTTCTGTATTGTCTGTGAAGAGCACAATAAAAATGAGATATAAAAATATCTCACATATACCACAATAAAATATGACTACATCAAAGACAATAAAAAAGTAATTTCTGAAATTCACAGAAATTTTTAAAGCTTACATTTGTGTGTAACAACTGCAGTTGTCAGTGGCATAAACTTGCCTAGTTACAAGTGTGTGAGAAAATAAACAGTTTTTCTATGAAAAATTCAGAAAAGCACTGTGAGAATCAACAAATTACAGTAACTCTCAGAACTGATTATAAATCTATGAACACTCTCCAACAACACATACAAGCATGGTTTACTAACGGTTTAATTTATCATATTAGTAGTAATTATATAGGAATTAAATATCTATTGAAAAAGTCTCGTTTTCTGACATTTTTATTTAAGTGTCTTAAAACTAGGATAGCTAGAAGAATCTTTCTGCTTATTCAACCGTGCTGATAGAGCTAATTTCTACCAGAAATCTCTCTTTGCCTCTCAGAGCACGGCTAACAGTCATCTGGATTAAAAAATAATAATAATAAAAAATCTATTAAATCATGCAAAAACATTTACCCAGAAGAGATGGAGCAAAAGGTCAAACTCCAGTTTCCACAGCACATAGGATATTAAGGCTACGGACCAATGCCAGTAGCTGTTCTGGCCAACAGACACTTATCTATGCCTGTTCTTTAGATGCCTCAAATAGCTATTTCACTTATTTAGAACACTTACTTTTCTTTTTTGTAATTTTTATTCATACATCTCTTAAACTCTGAAACTCTAGGCCTATTTCGTAAGCTGCTAGGGCAGAAGACAGGTCTGCAGAGTGAGCAGGTTCATGGTTTCTTGATGTGTCATCTTCTCAAAAGACATAAATTAATCTCGATCAAAAGTTATTTGCCTTTGTTATTTAGTTCTGATTAAATCATAAAGTCTATCATTCCTGACTTTAAAGTTTGAGAATCACTGTTGCAAATGACTCATTCAAGTGAACCTGAAATTTAGGATGATTCTAAGTATGAAGCAGCTTTTTTTAAACCGTTCCAGAGTTACTTTAACAGAAATTACCCTGGTGATTACTAAATAACAGTGGTATTTAATTTTGTTACATTTCTTTCATATATAAAATAATTGCATCTGAGGTATATCAGTGCAGGGTGCCATTTTACCTCCACCTAAGAAGAAATTAAGACTAACTTTGAAATTTAAAAGATTTCTGAATATTTTCTTTGTAATGAAATCTATTTAGTCTTGACAATTATGTTTGAAAAATGGAATATTTTAAATTAGATTCGTAATATTTTCAAAATGTAAAGCCAGTCACTTCTAGTCTGCCTGGGGCAAACATTCAAGTCACGTTTAATGACCAGTTGTGAAGACAGATTTGAAAAAGAGTGTGTACAGCAGTATTCAAAAGTATGTATCAATTACATCTTTGCTTCAAGACATTAGTATGCCTATAGTCATAACCATCAGGGCATTAACTTGTGTTTACTTCACAATTCAGTGTACCAGTTTGATCTTTATCATTCTTGGCTGAACACAGATCAAGGTAAACTTATTTTTCTTTAACATATTAGAGTCAATTGTTGGCAATTTTTTATCATCTTTCTCAGTGTAGTATGTTTTCATGGTTTAATTATAAAGGTACTATTTTCAGTACAGATAACTACTAGGCTTACTGTAAGATGCAGAGAATCTTTCTAATGCAAAATCAACTTGGCAAGCATATGTTATTAAACAGAATAATTCTTCTAGGCATTCCAGCTTTAAAAGACTAGCAAATAAATAAATCATAACTTGAGGTTTACTTAACATAACCTCCCCTCTCTCCAAGTGATGATTACCTTTCATCTGACCAATTAAACCACATGACTCAGTAGCAATAAATGGAATGAAAACAGATGAATGCAATCTCTCTGTTTATAGGTGTCCTGGGAGAGCATTATTAGATTTTGTTACTAGCTCTGAGAGCACTACTGCACTTGTTGCTGAGGTATCATTTAATTCATTTGTCCATCTCTTAAAATCTGTCTATCTGATGTTGTATTTGTTCACTTTGAAATAATTTGCTTGCTTTTTGTCTTTTTTTTTAAACTATTATTATTTTTCTTGTCATATGTATTTCATATATATGTATTTCATATGTATTTCATATATATGAAATTCATATGAACATGGTCTATCCTGTGAACATATAGTGCCTAAAATAATAATTTCCCAGGCCTGGCTAGTCTCTTTGGACAATACACAGAATATTAAAATACTTCTTCAGTCTTGTTCTCTATATCATGGCAGGCTAACAAAATTAATTTATCCTATAGGCTCATCTAAAGCCAGGAATTATTAACCCCATTCCATAGGTGAGGAAGTGAGATACAAACATACTTTATTTTCTGGAAGTTATACAAGAAGCTTGCAAGCATTAAATATTGAAACCTGATTATCCGAGTCAGCACCCTCTCCCTGTTCTCTTTCTTATTACTCACATAAATAGCAGGTGTTTTTCAGAATCTTTCTGAGCTGATGGCCTGTATATCTGTAAGTCCTACAGGTATATTATATATAAATCAAAAAAAGTTTTTATTTTATTTTTATTTATGAATTTATTACCTTCTGTGACTCTCCTGTGCTTTGCCAAGGTAGACATCAGATAATATAGTTGTGATTGTTGTGTACAGTGTGTTCACCTAACAATAATTTTGTTATTATGATCATAGTTCATCTGAATGACAGGAAAAGATATAACAAGAGGTCAGTATTTTGGAAGCACTTAGGCACTTCTGGAAGGTGGTTGTGGTGGTTATTCTAGGTTAAGTTTATTCTTTGAGACTTTTTTTTTTTTTTTTACAAAAACAAGAGAATTATTGGGACTGCATTGGTTGAGGCCATTCGGGTATGGCCTTGTATTATTTTTTTCTACAGGAACAGGAGGGCTCTAACTATTATATAGTAACATTAATGTTGATATAATTTTGTATTATTATTAAAAGCTATAACCATTAATAGTGCAGATTGTTGATCACATACCTTTACTATGACATTATTACGAATATCTTAAAGCAAATAATTTTTCAAGTAGTACGCTCTGTGGCCTGTTAAAATATTCGACTAGTTGAAGGCTTATGTTACTGTGAAGTCCTTTCATGGCATGAGAGTTAAGGAACTAGATGATCTTCAAAGTCCCTTCCAACACAAACCATTCTATGATTCCATATGTATAAGTGATACAGCCACTATGAAATGTTATTACTGGTGATACAGAGAGGATATAATGTTGAGGTATATCCTCAGCCTCTTCTTTACCCCAAGATCTGCAGGTCTGTTTTATAGTATTCAACTGGATCGCCACATTTTGTATTTTCTTTCCCAGTTTTGAAATTCCAAATATGCAATCTACATGGTCTTGAATAAAAAGAAATAGTAGAAACTCCTTTGTAAGTCTATCACTATCATCCTTAAATATTAGACCAGCTTCTTCAACTGCAGTTAAGTGTATTACCTTCCCTAAATTTTACTTACCACCCTCAGCAGGAGTCAAATAAATACATAGATTCTCAAATAAAAGTTCAGATTATTGGCTTTAACGCTACTATCAGTTCCATGGCATGGAAATACGCATTAGTAAATCTGATACAAAATTCATTAAAATCAGTCTCTTTGATTCTCCACTCCAGAGGGGAAAAAAAGGAAGAAAAAAGAAACTGAAGGTAGAAAAATACATTTATGCAATTAGCCAGTGTTTAACTTAAATTCAGATTGATCACAGTTGGCCATATACTGCAATTTAGTTCACTTTCAAACACAGGTAAGTAGTCAGAGGAATAGATAAAGCATATACATTGTGTCTTTTACTACATTTTAATTTGACAAATTATGAGTAGTGTGATGTATAGTGTTCATAAAGGTGCCTGAGAATTACAAATGAAAACTATTGTCCAAAAATAATAGTATTAATAAGACAAAATATTTAATGTTAAAACAACGATGACTGCATTGCTGAGAAGTTACATGTGATCTATATACAGTGCTTGGCCTTATATGAGATCTCATGACGGGTCACAGGGGCTATATTGATTCATGTTTAATACTTCAAAGTTATTTTTCTCTTTGCAGCTAAGATATTTCAACATTTCTGTTTCAGCTGTTTAGTTAAAAGTGACTGAAGAGCTTTGAATTTATTCACTCATTACTGAGAGTATAACTGCACCTGGGGCAGGATTCCCAAACAAACGAATTATTTAAAATGTCATGGCTTTTCAAGTTATATTTTTAAATGTAATTTCTGAAATGAACTTTCAATGATGATTCATTAACACTGTACTAATAATTTAAACTGAAACAAGTGCCAGGCTGGCACTGTTATAAATTAGTTTTGTCAAAGTAGTCTATTTGTTGTTGTCTTTCAAATGACCATTTTTCATTTTCAGATCTGGCAGTCTAGTTTAGACTGTTCTGCTGTTGAGTGGAATCTAGTGAGGGAAAGGAAAGGAGAAGAAGAAAATTTGGTATGCATAGTATGCATACATTTGATATATGTAGTAAGCGTGGCATGTATGCATTTATATAGGTTTGCAGTGGAAGAGCATTTTTTAAAATGAAATTTTCATGTTTAAAAATTCAAGTGTTTTATTTTATTTCTTTTTTGTTTGTTTGTTTGTTCTTGTTCGTGGTGGTGCTCCAAATAGATAGTTTGATGTACTTATACTATAAATGTATATTTATGCATATGTCATAGTTATTTATTTCTGCCCTGTTGTTCCACTGTTCCACTAATCAAAAAAAGTGTTAAGGAATTCTTAAGAACATGAGTTAAATTCTGTTTCAGTAAGTCAAAGACTGATCAGTTTCAATGAATTTGAATCAGGCAATATGCAAGCAGTCCACTACATTGGATCAATAAGAATATGAGCCATATACAAGTCATATTCACAAAAGAATACTTATCATGACTCTGTCTGGCCTCATCATTTCTACAAACAAATCTTTTCTTTTTTGGATTTTATTTTAGTGATGACGATTGATCATTGAATTTTTTTTAAGGCAGTGACACAGCATGTCTCTAAGAGCAGATTTACACCTAAGAGAAGGTCATCTTGGTACAGAAGAATACATTATACATAGTCATAGAAGAATACATATACATAATCATCACAGGAGATTGCTATCAATATAAGGGCACTACCACAAAAAAAAAACCAACAACAACAACAACAACAAAAAAAACAGGACTGTGGGTTCTTTGGTAATACAATGTTAGTCTAACCATCTTTTGGAAAACTAGCACAGCAATATTAGTTATTCTAAGGGTACGCTGTTATTAAACTTACCAGAGAAATCAAATATCTGAACCAGACCAGGATCAAAACTACTTTTAATACATCTTTTTCGGCTGCTGCCAGAATTAAAGAATATTTCCTACTTTAATAAGGTTTAAATAGTTTATTATGTATGTTAAAATTTCTTAATTTTTCCAGGAGAAAAAGATTCAATATGTATAATCCGCTCTTAACTATGATGTTACCAGATGATTGCATCTGGACTATGATGCAGATCATAGATGACTTTCTAAAGACATGTAAAGACCACTAATTTTTGTTTTTATTTTTCAATTGAAAATAGTAAATACAAGAAATGCAGCATATAAGGAAAGTAAAGTCCCATTGAAGGACTGGTTTGCCTTTGAAAACACAATACTGTCAGAAAGCAATATTCCTAACAAGTTTAAAATCAAGACACCAACTTCTGAACATTCATGGGTTTGCTAAAATAGCATAATTCTATGAGAGCAAAACCCGAATTTTAGAGATAATGGACTTTTAGTTGTTGTTAAAAAAAAAAATCCTTCATAATTTCTAAAAATTTAAAAATGTAAATATTAAAGGAAGAACTTTTTTTTTTTTTTTTTTTAATAAAACTGTGGTATATGTTCAGACCCTCACAGAATATTTGAAACAGACAGGATTTGCCTGAGTGGTGTGATCAGGAGTGGTCCCTTGTGCCTCAGTTTTACAAAAACAGACCAGGAAAGTAGTGCAACTGCATTTGCAAACTAGAGGCACATTTCTTTCACTTATTATACAGAAAGTATTCTTTCTCTGTTTTGGGATTACTCTCTGAACATGTATTTCTGTTGGCTTTTGTAAGCCATTCAGGAATTAGGAATTTATATGTCAAGTACACACAAAGTTTAATGGTAATTGACAGGTCTATTCACAAATTGACACAAATGCTTAAAGACTGTGGCTTAAATATGCTAATTGACATAGGAATATATTGATAATATTACAGATAAAGGCCAACAGTTGCAGGCAGTTTTTACTGGAACTGCTGCTTCGTGCAGTTGGGCTTCTGTAGCAGCCATCATGCTGGCTGCCCTGGAGTCACCCTTTTCCAAACATGTATATGACTACTGGGACAGAGAACTGAGCCACCTCTATCCATAGCTGAAGAAAATACAGGGGCTACCAGACAGCAAAGTAATAATTGTCTCTTATGCTCTTTTTCCTTGTTTTGTGGAATAGCATTTGTTCGGTAAATCCCACATGACTGAACAAAGCTGGTAGCTTGATATTAAATTAGTTAGGAACAGTAGTGATTTCTAACCCAAGGCTGTTAGTCAATATATTGCACACACTTCCTGATGCTGCTTAGTGTTTCTGCATCTTGCTTTCCACAGACACAATATTCTTCAAATTGACATACAGGACAAAGGACAATGTTGCCTGAAGCACAATATTCACTCAACACTGTTGCCCATGGACCAGGAGATGTTGGAGCCACTGCCCTAATAGTTCTTTCCAGGATGGCCAGAGGAGTCCTAGAAAAGAAAATATAAATCTGCACACTCCCAGGAATCCCATGTAAGGGAAGGACTTTGAGATTTTACATATTTTACACACATAAAAAAAGTAAAATTATGCCAAAGATGAATGGTAGTATGTAGTGAATAGGGCAGTATCAAGATAATCATCAAGTTCAGCATACACCAGTTAGGGTAACAGTGTCTGTGATGTCTTACTTATACAGTCCTCTCTTTTCATGGATTTTTGTAAGAAACATCAGATTTACAGCTAAAGGCTCTGTTAAATGTGTACAAACAACTGGTTTTAAATTTAATTAATAAATTTTTAAGAAAAAGTCTTTAAAAGGGTTGTTCAATAATCAGTGTGGCTTTGTTGGTCTATTTTGCTTCTTGCCTCGAGGAACTTACTGCACAGGAGCTGTTTCAAGAATAGGTCAGGATAAACAGGGATAAAGATGCTTTATAAACTGATGCTTTGTACGTATTCGTTATCTTTACCAGTAGGTGGAGCTGCCATGTTAGGTGCTGCATTTTTTTTCATTTCTTCTCTCCCTCCATTCCCCCACCCTTCACCCCCCTCTTCCTAATAAGCTGTTTTCTGATATATGTTGGGTACCATAGAGTGAGACTGAGAACAGGAAGCGGGGGCAGAATCAGAGAGGATTCTGGAAAGGTCTCTGTGTTTTCTTTTCCACTGAGAATAGAGAAATTATAATTAATTAGTAAAGCTTTGTGGACGGAAATCTGGACAATTTCAGGAGGAGATATATATTATCATATTATTTTTGGATGCTGGGCTTTGCATTGATTTGTCATTCTCTTTCAATCAGGTAAGCTGGCAAAACATTTAATCGTACCCATAATAAATGTTATCAATATGATCTCCACATTTCGGAATCAGATTGTACTCTCTGGTTTGCTGTTAAGGCAGAGCCAAAGATGGAATGGGGAATTCAAAGCCATTTTGTACTGACTGATTGTGATGATGGTGTGATTTTTTCATTTTAACCTAGTTAAATCTGATATCTGGCCTCTTACTCTTAATGTGATGTTCTGATGCAGTAGTCTTACTTGCAAAATCAGATCTTCTAATAATCAAGGTGCACTATATTAATTCCTAGCATTTTATAGAAATGACCTTGTTACCTAAGAAGAAGAAAAATGTGGTGATATCCAGGCTTAGGAATAGCAGATCTCGTAAGATTCTGAGCATCTCAGATTCTGATGATCCAGGAATAAAATCTATGTGGTTTGTTAATGCCATTTTCAATATTTATGTTATTTGAAGAAATTCCCTTATTGGCTAGTTTTTTTAAGAGATGTATAAAGGAAATATTTCTTTTCTGTGCCTTTTTTTTTTTTTTCATGGAATACAGGTTGTGTGTCTGTATGTACAGAGAATGGGCTCACAAACTGTTAATTAACCAGAGGTCCACATCAACGATACTGTTCACATTTTGTTTGTAACATCACTGTCTACCTTAATATATGCTTCTTGATAGGAAAATTTGGATAGATCAGCACAAGAATTATTATATTTCTTCATGTTAATCTCCATTTATCTATTGTCTTATTCATTGTTATCAGTAGTAATTATAGCAGCCAGTTATTAAACGTAAAAGAAAAATATCTATTAAAGCTTATTTTGATATATATATTTTTTTCAGTAGTGTATCCACAGACACACATTCACATCAAAATTATCATATCATATACAAAAATATCATAGTATTAATTTGGAAATAATTTTCAATAGAAAAAAATAGAAATACAAAGATGCCAAAAAACATACAACATAATAATGAGCTCACTGTTTACAAAACATTGTCTCAGTCCACATAAAAGCAGGATTGGGTCTCTGGTGTTACTCAGAACAGCAAGTGAGGCCTATACCTGAAGCAGTGATATGAAAGAATGAAGTTTATGATTTGTATTTTTATGGTGCCAAATCAATGTGTCTGTGACTTCCTTGTGTAACTTCAACATAAATAAGTAATAATAATAATGATGTTTGTTTTAAAGACATACCATGTTTGTGTATTCATAACATTTTTCAAGAAAACAATTTCAAAAGACTTTTTAATTCTAACAAATGAACATTTAATTTTGTTCTCACACATCTCCATTTTGAGAGGAAAGATTGTGTTAAAGACTAGAATGTGAGCTGGTGCAGTAATCTGAAGCTTCACAGCACCTGTTAAACAGATATGTTATTTATTAG
Source organism: Anser anser (assembly GCF_964211835.1). Classification (NCBI taxonomy): domain Eukaryota; kingdom Metazoa; phylum Chordata; class Aves; order Anseriformes; family Anatidae; genus Anser; species Anser anser. The sequence goes on along the minus strand of NC_139726.1, from coordinate 19,402,580 downwards.
GCCTTGGTATTTATAGAAATTATGCTCATGTTGTTAGCTCATGATTTTTTCCCTTTAAAGAAGCTGAAGTTAAGAGCCCACACTGATTTTCTTAGCTGTACTAATTAAACTCAATCTTTTAAAGTTCTGTTTAGATAATAATAGATGATAGCAGAGGTAGAGACTGCCACTTTTTCACTGGAGAATATTAAACAATTCCCCTGTGCCCTCCTAGATTCTGTCAGCATTGTAATTTGGTCATTTCCCTTTATTATCAGGTAATTAGGGTGTTGGGGGTGTCAAGGGAAAGGAGAAGATACAGAAAGTATGCTTTTTTAAGTCAATATGTTGATGTCACATTTTGTATTTTCACCTCTTTCTTCATCAGATAGCACTATATGAGTTAACTTGTACGTCTTGAAGATTAGGCATGATGATAAGTCTGTTCACCCTCAGCAGACAAAGAATTTTAGATGCAAAAAGGATGGTGGGATGTGAGACAGAACTCTGTGACTGACAGTATCCTTTTGCTGCTCACATTCTCAGCCCCATATATACACGTATATATATACCCTATGTATTACATTGCTGGAGTCCCACAACTTTTAATGGATCAGATAACAGCAGATGCTGAGAGAGTTCTCTGCAACAGGCTAGCAAGTTGTGACTTTGTTCCCTAAAATGAAAATCCTGGCCCTTTTAACCATATATTGTTTGTGACATAAGGTGACAAATGAAAAAATTGCTTGAACCCTGCTTAAAGTTAAAGTTAAATGTAAGGGAAACGAATACAAGTTTCTGATATTTGGTACTTTTTTTTGTTAAGATGACCTATTTGTTGACCTCTGAAAATGACTACTGAAAATAAGCTTCAGGAAGTTTCATTTTCTCTGTTTTTTATCAGAAAATTCTAGGTAAAGGTTAGAAACTTAACTTTAAAAAGTGTAATCAGCTCATTTGCCACTCAATGTAACTCTCTAGTCTGTATTTTTTAACCTTATCGTGTCAATCAGTAATATATACTTTTGCCAATTGCAGGGAATATTGTTTTGTCAGTGTAATGTTGAATTCATAAAAACTTTAAAATACCATAATAAAATTGACACTCATTCAGACTGCTTATAGAACAGATGTACACACTGAGACCTGGGGCTTCAGTAAGTCCATCACATGAAATGTCAACCTCCATAAAATCCATCTACATGAAATTGCATTCTCTTAGTGGAAAGATGTTGTTACTCATTACAGCTACCATTCCTGATTAAAAGCTCTGAAGTACATTGCCAATAGCACTCTAATCTCAGTATTGACTGCCCTCCCACAGGATCTAGATATTGGAGCTGATATCTTACATTGAGTTAATCTACTTTCATCATTTTTTCCTTATGGACAACTAGAATCCCTGCTATGCTATTCTGATTATTGCTTGATTTTTTTTATTTATTTCTGATTATTGCTTGATTTTCCTTGTCTTGTAACTAGGTAAAGAGCAGGATAAGAGCAACTCAGGCAGGGACTGCACAACTTCAAAACGTAAATATAGAGTAAGAGCACCATATGCTCTTGAATAACCATAATGTGAGTACCATCACTGTGATCCCAGAAAGGAATAACCAAGTTAAATTCTAGGTCACAAAAGTACCTGGTTTCTCCTTTGATCCTTATCCAATACAAAATGATTTCTTTCTGTTACTAAACAAACAAACATTTAAAAACAAAACAAAACACAAAAGCACCAGCCAACCCAACCCCAAACTGTCATTTCAAATTGTTACTAAACTTGAAAGTGGTTACCAGTCTTTGCAAGGTCTTCCTTCAAAAAATGACTGTTCACTTATTCTACCAACTAAGACAGATCAAGGAAAGTGTTTTATAATAATAATAATAATAATAATAATAATAATAATAAAAGTTAAAATCAAATTAAAGAACTTAAGCTTTTATGAGGCTCTTTTGCATGTAAAAGCCTTAAGGAAAAAGCTATTTCTGCTCAGATTAATTATTTGTCTAGTCTTCTGAACAAATTCTTTATTGTTACTGATCTTTCCTTACTGAGCAGTTTTACTTAGGCAAATATAAATCATAGTACTACCGTATGTACAGGTCCCTTTTTCACCTTGGAATTGTTTTCCCTGCAACTTCTCTGGACTCCTGACTTGATCTGTCAAGTTGGTGGATGTCATAAATCCTGATCAAAAGATCAAATTTTGAATATGTGTACATTGACTATGTAGTACATATGCAGTGAGTCTGGCAGATATATTAAATAAGATATCTGGAAGATATCTTATATCAAATGCATACATGCTGCACTGTTGAACTACCTACTCTGCAAAGCTGACGTCTGTCGCGTGATGTTGCTACTGAATGTGTATAGACCAGTTGAACATAATATGAATAACACATACAGCTGACTCCCTATATAGGCACTGCATCATGAAGATCCTCATATTTCTTTGCAGGATTCCCTGACTGACAATGTGAAGGACACTAGTAAATCTGAAAGGATTTCACAGGTGTCAGTATGGAAAAAGACTTAGAAGAGTATCAGTACTATTGTCTCTGTGATCCCGGTATAACCGCTCAACAAGATCTTTGATGATTTATGCTTGAATTAGACATTGTTTATTAAAAATTTGGTTCTCCTTAAAGGCCAAAGTCTTTGTACAAAAAGGTCTGACCCAAGTTCTGACCAAAAGCAATACAAAAATATTTCAGAAGGAATCCTCCTGAAAGGTTTTCACTAATACCAGTTTGAGTTACCTGCCTCATATTTCCTATATATCAAATTGTGTTAGTTTGTGTTATAACAGGAAGAATGCTAGAATTCTATTAGCTTCTATAAAACTTTGGCCATGATTCTGTAGAGTGTATTACTTAAAACCATAGGCCTCTAATTAGTACAATATTGAGCCGATGTACTTAATTTCAACATTACAAGAAAAGACACCTTTTAAAGAAGTGGTATAACTTGTATCTCATGAGCTTTGCTGCTTTGGAGTTCTTATATGTATGTAGTGACTAGGTCAAAATTGTATTTCCATAATCCATTCAGAAAACATTCCAAACTTAGGGCTTAATTAAGTTCTATTAGGCAGTTCCATACTGATGGAAATTGAAGAAATCCATGCACAATTTTTCATTGGCTGTTTTAAACCACAGGTATAAAGCACTCTATTTTCATGTTGCCTTTCTGTGCTTTCTCGTCCTTGTGTAGCAACGACCACGTTCAGCTGAGAATTCTGTATATGCCTTTCAGTCAGAAGTTCCATTTTTTTCCTTTCAGTTCCCTAGACAATTGTCAAAGTCTAAATACAATCCATTAATCTTGTGCTGTACAAGTTTTATTCTTTCATATTTTGTATTGATTAGTTTCTGGGGCTTAGTAATGCTAGGAAAATAAGTGTTCCAACTGCATGGTTCTTAGTGATTTAGTTAATTTTCCAAGTTTAGATTGATATTTCTTCTGAGGTTCACGAGCAATGTTTTGTGTTGCAAATGCACTTTCATAAGTTTCTCTAGAAAATTTTAGTAAAGACTATTACAAACAGAGCTTTTTTTTTTTTTTTTTTTTTAGAAAGCAAAAGTGATTGTGATGTATTTAGATATTGCTAGTTGAGGTTTTATTGTGAATTCTTTAAAACTGCAACAGTGGATTGTGGTGAATGTTGAAGTGCTTCACTTCTCAGCATATTTCAATTTTAATTTTAGTACAAAAAAGATTGGGAATTAGTTGGATATAGGGTATGGGGAACAGGCAACAAATTATTCTGAATCAGGACCATTAGTTTTGTGGATAACTGTTTCTTGTCCATCTAAAATTGGGTTAACTTTTTTTTTTAATCACTTAATGCTTCAAATATTCATATAGTTACCAAGGATTTTTACTCATTGTCTTGCATTTGTCACTAACTAGATTTCACTTAGCAGAAACCATCATTGGCAGATTGTCCTAAAATAATCTTGATAGGAGTGTCTAATTTTGAATAACCCCATTTATCTTCTAAATTACATTTCAGAGGAATCAACACATTTTGCCACAGGACAATATGACAACAATATGCAACTATCTTTTCCAGCTCATCATTACATTGAAAGGGAGCTGAAGTGCATGAGCATATAGTTTGAAATATTTTTTTTTAATATTATATCTCACAATTTGAAGGATATTCCAACCAGTCTTAAAAGAAATGCTGATGCCATATAGGCAGAAGAGTTCAGGAAATAGTCCCACAGCTAGGAAAGAATATATGTAGAGTTTGTCCATCAGCAGTCACCTCTGATTATGCCTGAGATTTTACCTGTGATTCATTCTTGGATGTTGAAGCAGGATAATCTGCTCCAAATAAAAACAATTTTGGTCAACATCATATCAACCACAATAATTCTCTATAGCCACCTACAGCTACAGTAAAAATGTATAATTTAGATCTGCATATGCAAGTTTATAGCCTTGTGTTGAGATCCAAAGACGTTAGATTAAAATGCTACAAAATGCTAAAGCAAAATATTAAGAAAGCATAGTAATTTTTTTCAGTGCATTACAAATACCTGCCTTATGCAGAAGATGCTTACAACTATATGAGATGATATATGAATTGATATTTTGTAATGAAATTACTCTGACATGGCCTAGGCCTATTAGAAATTCAGGACAAAGGGCTCAGAGTTCTGCCAGCCTCATTTCTTCAATTTTTGCTGTGACTACCAGCAATGCTACCACTGTGACATAGAGTATCAGTAGGTACAAAGCTGTATTTCTCATCCACTGGACATACAGCCAATACAAACATATGTGAAATATAATAAATAGGGAGATGAAGGCTAGACCATGGAGTTACATGTGAAAAACTGTTCTCTATGACTGCCTTTTGCTCTAATTGAAAATAAAGATTTATTGAAATTACCTGCATTTCTAGTGTTATTAAAATTGTTCATGTTTAATATGAATGCCTCCACTTTTTGCACACTAGCAAATATTTTAACAACTGACTAGAAGTTAAGCTCCTGCTTTTGAAAATTAGTGTCATATACTTAGCATTAGTGATTATTCTTTCGTTTGGAAGCTACAGTATCTCCTTCATGTTATTTTAAAGCCTGCAAGCAACAGCACTTAACCTTTTTAGTTGTTGTTATTTGCCCTGTATCTGACCATGAGATTAGATTTCAGCACAATGCTACTTCAGAGGCAGAATCTAGATGCACCCAATAGGCAAGGGGATGGGGAATTCCGCTATGTACCTCCAGGGAAAGCTGCATTCAGTAGAAAATTTGCATTGGTGGATAAGTATCATTGGTGGCAGTCTCAGAGTCAAGATCCCCTGAGGGTAGTAGTGGAGATACAGCTTTCAGATGTCTTCAGTGGAGCCTCTTCAGTAGTGACTCACCACAGCAAGATGTGCTGAATCAGTGCCTTACTCAAAATGACCAGGGCACTAAAGAGTTTGCTGTGAGCAATCTTCTGAATGACTTTTATGTTATATTGTTAAACAAACAGAAGCTACAATTGTGGTACCACTTACATCTTTTGGAAAATGTCATTCTAGATTAATAGTAACTAGTACTAGGCAAATTCTAGATTAGTATTTTGAACATATTTTCTGTAGGAGTTCTTGGAGATCTGTCTTTGCAAGAGAAGCAGTGGTCTAGTAGAAAGCTTTCACTTTCCGTTTTCCCAAGTTCTGTGTTCTCTTTGAGCAGATCTGTGTCTACACAAATTTTCTTTATCTAAAGACTTTACAATGGCTGCTCATTCTCACTGTATTTGGAGAAAAGTAATATATGGTCTGCTTTGGCAGATGCAAAGACCTAAAGGAGAGGGATGTCTTCTTTCTTTTCTTCTCTAGGAATAAGAAACAAAATAATGACAACAGAAAAAAAGTAAGGAAAGAGCCAAAAATAAATATAGTTCAAATGAGAATAAATGTCTCAAAGACATCTCATCTCAATCTCAATGGCTGAAGACCAAAGTTTGCAAGATGTAAGTAGACTGTTTAAATTTAATGAACTATATACTCAGATTATTAAAGCTTTAAAGCCTGAGAAAACCACAGCTAACCTGTGGTCAGCACTTGTAATGACGCAATCTGAAGACTGAAGAATCTGGAGATGAAACTGTCCTTTGTATTTCTTGGGGTGGAAGAAAAATTTTGTTGCGCACACACACACACACACACAACACTTATACAAACACTCTCTAAGATAAATAGCTTGCAGGACTATCCACGTTTTCCTCCAAATTTAGATTGAATGTACTTTTTATTCCTGGTTAAAGACAGTAAATCCAGTGGGGAGTAATGATAATCTTTGCAGTTTCCTGAGCAACAGATAAGAACTGTGCCTGTAAGTTTGGGCACAGTTATCATGTATCTACCAAAGAAAGCACTAATTGTTATAAGCGAGAAATCATATAGTAATCTCAAAATATATTTTTTTTCCCTTTTGGTTTAAACATGTAAAAGAATAAATGGAATTTTAAAAATTCACACCACTTAAAGGATATTTTGAAGTGTATTTTAGGCCTGTGTTAAGTTTTGTACATTAGTCCATGTTCTATGCTGCTTTTCCCACGTATCTTTGTTCTTAGGTTGAAAGAAATTTGTATATATATAATGCAACATATAAACTTATTTTCATCTACTGCAGCTCATTTTGAGAAGCTCTGGACACAAGAATAAAGAATAATAGAGCCCTGAAGAAACTTCAGTCTTGAAGAAGCTTCAGCTCCTGAGGAGGAACTTTTTAAAAAAAAAATCTATTTTCTGCTAGAAATGCAGCTTTTATGTTTTCATGATAGCAGAAGATCCAGTTGCTAAATTCTGACCTGGAATTTCTTAGAAAAATAAAGGTAAGACTATGCTTTCTTCTCAGCCAGACATTGTGTTTCTCTTCATATGATGCCCATTTAGTATGGCGCTTTATATCTTCTCTAAAATATCAGCTGGAAAATGAATTGAACTTCTTTAATAATGTCTACCTGTAGAAATTTGTGTGTTATGTTTACTGTAGTTATTTCCATTAGAAATTAAGGATTTTTAACATTGGAAATTATTTGCAAAAAAGTAAGTATGGTATTCCAGTTAGGCTGATGGGTTAAGAAAGAGACCCCTCCTCTTCCTCTTAAGTTGAATAAGGTTATTTGTCCTTCAGATTTCTTCTCAAATACTTTAGGCACGTGATCTCTTTTCACACCTTCTCAGGCGCAACTTATAGTGTTAAAGAAAATATAAGGCAGGCCTACATTTAAAAAATTCCTGGAGGTTTTGGCCCATTTTTATAAATAAATAGGTCAAAACATTTATTTTTGGGGTTCTACAACTTACAGGTACATATCTGTGGAATCCATGTTCATTTCTCTACAAAACCTACTTATTTTTGTTTACTCCAGCTTACCAGATACGGCATACATTGGCATGGATGTAAGAATCATAAGTTACTATTTGCAGTCCTAGGTAGGAGGAAACAAGATAGATGAACAAAGGAATTCAAAAGTGACTGTTGCAGTGAGGCAGAAGGCAGAAAGAAAAGAGATGAGTGTGTGACACCAGTGGGCACAAAGAAAATAAGAATAACCATAATGATGTCTCCTGCTGAGAGAGCAGTGTCCAAAGATATCCCAAAGAGCAGCTTCTGAATTTTTCAGATAGGTCTGAGGTTGCTTTCCAGTCTCTGATCAAATCAGTTTTGAGCGTTTGCCCATCTGCCAAATCTTTTGTTGTTCAGACTGAACTTCATAAATTGTATTCTGCCCAGAATTCCACTCTTTTTTTTTGAGGTTGGGATTCTTCAAATGTAGTTAACATGCTTTCACATCTTCTGTAAGACCACATTATTCGTTAGCATCTCCTTTATTTACTGTTCTTTAGTAAGATTTCAGTCAATGTGACCAACCAATCCACATTCAGCCAATTACCACTACCCTGTTGTAAATAATTTTCAAAGTAAGGTTTTATTATACAAATATTATTTCTGCTATATTCCTTTATTAGTTGATTTTGTATTCTCATAAGAAGTATTTTTTGTATCCCATTATTTATTACCACTATTAATTTTATTAATAAATACTTGATGGTGACTTCATTATTTTTATTTTTATAGTTGTGAAACACTAATGCCTACAGGCTACTGAGGCTGACTGTACAAATCCATACAAAAATTATAGTCATTGCTACAGGTAAATTATAGTCTAAGGAAAATGACAAAATAGATGGGTGATAAAAGTTGGGAAGAATGGAAGAAGGGAAAACAAATCCTACATGTAGTCAGTTAGGAACTACAAACACAAATTATTGTAGTTTAAATCAGTAGATTACCATTTAAAGAAGAGGCAGGTTGAGAGCAGGTACTAAATGCTGGAGGCTGTTTTCGGCTTTCGGGAAGTCACTCCTTACCTTGAAAATACCTGCTTCTGTCGAACCAACATTCACGGATTCCTGGGGCTCCTTGTCTTAGGATCCACAGGTAGTTTTGTGTGGACGTCTTTTTACATATCTGAATTAACTCTGAATTGCATTGCATGAATGCATTGCACTTTGAATTACAGCAGTAACATTTTGGGTGTGTTTTTTTTTTGTTTGTTTGTTTTTTGGTGGTGGTGGTGGTGTGTGGTTTTTTTTTTGTTTGTTTTGTTATGTTTTGAGAGAGAGAGAGAGATCTATTTCTTACTCAAATATTTTTAAAACAGTACTTCAAAATGGTAAAAAGTAGTTCAAAGATGCCAGGAAAAAACAAGGTAAATGTTAATTACGGAAAGCTGATAATCTATAACTGTAAAAAAAATACTTTGAAGCTTTTCATCAGATAAGGGGATAGGTTTTTCTCTGTGAAATTATCCTCTGTGTACAGATGTCATGAGAAATTTCAGTAAGAGTATTTCTTACTACATAATCTTTGCACCAAACTAATATTTACCTATCCCTTTGTCTTTTGTTTTTATGGTAAATTGCATGCAATTATTACCCAATTTGGAATTTGATTGGAACATAATAACTGAAAGATAACTTATCTTCACTTCCTGAAAAGTAATGCCTGAATTTTGCAAAACAACTTTCCAAATAGTAAGAGAGGGAGTTATTATGACTCATTCCTTTAGACTCTGCCTGCATATAGTCCCCCTGTACTCCATTACTTGTTAGGACAGCAGTACTTAGAGTTGAGGTAATTTTCTGATGACATCAGCATACTTCTACACCTTTAAAGCAGCAGAAAATAATCTCTAGCTGATGCTGAAGTGATGCCACTCACCCTGTTGTTTATGTTTCTTCTACAGTGGGAGCCCCATCTTTTTTATTTGGACTAATGTTTTTACTGGCCTAATGCGAGACAACTAGTCTTATGAATGCTTGTGATTTAGAGCAAATTTTTTTAACGCATGTTTTAGCATCTGAGAGGCTACTGTTCTGCTTGACACATAGGAAGATATTGTTCCTAAATTACAGCCTCTCGAATTAAAGATTAGAATAAGAAAATTATGATATACAGCCATTTTACAGATTCCATTCACTAGTCTTGCACTTATGCCAATATATGTTTGTGTGCTAGTGTTTCAATTTTAATGGAATGAAAGTCTCATAGTCAGCTTTTCCAAGGTTAAAAAAAAAAAGGCAGGAAAATAATTCTAATGCCAGTGTTCTAAATGAAAAAAGCAGCCCAAAAGACATTGCAAGATTTTCTATTTTTACACTTGAGAAATTTTGAAGAGCGTATGTGGATTGTTTCATGCAAAATGCAAATAACCTGTTAGATAACCTAGTGATTTTAATAAATAATCATACTATCCGCCTAATTCTTACAGTGACACTTTCAATTTTACCACTTGCCTGATTTAAGACATCATAAATATATGGCCTTCAGGCCACTTCCTTTGCCTTTTTCAGAGACACAAAAATTAATTTGACATCGTTAGCAGAGATATTTCACTTACTTTCTAAGTCATTTTCTGTGTAAATGGTGAGAAGATAATTATATTCAAAAATAAAATTTAACAAGTTATCCATGGGCATAATATAATTAACTGAAAAATGCATAAAATTATGAAAGTCTGTGGGTAACTTGTCTTACTTAGTCTTTGTAGTTAAAGGAAGGCACTGAAGGAAAACTAGAAAGGGATTTGTGGAATGAAATGTTCAGACACAATTAAATGGATTTATTTGACATAAGGGTGTTTTTAATAATAACCTGGAGCTCATTTTTTTTATACCAAATCTATTGAATCATAGGCTTGTACATATACAGGATCTAGGCCCAACTTGTATTTCAAATACTTGAAATTCATTTTGCTGAGCAGTGCCAGGTACTGAGGGGCCCTGAGAGAGCTGAGGTTTCAGTGCAGTGTTGTATTAACTTTCTAAACTGCTCAGATCTTACACGTATTTTTGTGACTATTCCTTAAAGATACCTTTTTAATGAAAGCTATTCTGAAATGATTAGCTAGGCAGAAATCTTTCCTTGTCTGAATTCTGGCCAGTATCATTCCTGTCTTGGCAGTTTAGTCACAGGATATAAGCAATTACAGAATCACTGAAGGAAGAAGAGAGAATCTGTCAACGGTTTGTAGCTCAAGGACTGCTAAGAGCTTGCTCAGGGCTCCATGCAGGGAACAGAATTACTTTTGTTTCATTGTTTTGTTAAACTATGTCATGTACAGAAACAGTAATCAAATACATATTTGTGTATTCTACTAAGCAATGTTATCTAAATCAGATATTTGGCATAAATATTGGGCATATTTAGTAGAGGAAGAAACTTCTTGTGTAATAGAAGCAGCCAGGAGAGATGTCAGTAGTACAGATGTCCACACTAGTCAGTAATAGTGGCAGGACTCAAATAATGTTTCCACCTTGTCAAGAAAACTATTTAAAGCATGTTTTATAATAGTCTGACAAATACGGTGAAACCCCAAGTCCGCCAATATTACTTTCCCCAGTCATGTGTTGACCACTTTGTGGACATCTGGCAATACAGATACATGCATTTCTAGTGAAGTCACTCAAAAAGGAAATCATTATTTCCTAAGATCATTACTATAGCACTTCGTGGGAGATTGTGTGTCTGTTTGCAATTTGTACAAACTGCTCCAGACAGGCAAGGAACTTTAGGCAGAAGATTACTGAATGAATGCAAATGAATACAATATTACATCTCAAATCCAGACACGGCAACTCCAGCACATAGGTGTTGTGGATTCATGAGGTAATGTAGGGAAGGTTGAATGGTTTTGTGTACAGAAAACACAATTAAAACAATTCATTTCAGGCACTGAAACTCACTAACTCTAGAAAAACAATAGTTTTCATAATTTTTAAAATATATTAAAAAGATTAGTTTTATATATTATTTATATGCCTCATACTCTTGCAAAGTAGACACCAAATAAGGCTATCATGTCCTGCTTGGTGGCACTGCTTCTTAGCTCCTTAACCAGATCTGCCTTCTGCCATTCCTCCCTCCATCCATTCTAACCCCACCATTGTGCTGTGTGCTGCATCAGTTTGAGCAACAGGTCCCACTGTAGAATGACTTGGAAGAATGTTACTTTCAGCTGATGTGCTGCATGGCTTATGCACATGCATAAGGAAACCTGTGTTACAGTAGAGAGTTTGGTGAAGATAGAAGGAAAAAGCAGCAGAAACTACATCAGCTGGCACCGGCACTGAAGTCATTCATAGGGAACCACGATCTTAGATTTCCGGTTAGTTTTAGTCTGAAATAATATTATGATCCTTGCCTCACAAGAAATCAGGACAACATTAATTTCCCACATGGCCTTGATTGCACATCTTCTTTCATTTTACCTAAAAGACTTGAGGTTTTGATTCACATCTCACAGACAATCACAGTAAGTGGAGCCTAACCTGCTTTGGTATCTAAAATTAACTTTCAGCACAATAAACTACCAGTAAGAACAAATTATGTTTGTTCCTCGCATAATTCAGGTGCTGGAATTTAAACAACAGTAACCATACAAAAACTTCGCTTTGGTTTAATTAAATTATTTAAGTTTGTAAAGTTAGATTACTGATACTTGAAAAAAATATGAGAAGATAAATTTAACTAGAAAAATACCAGTTCATAAATCTTATATTTCTACTTCATAGTATACTTTATAGTATATACTTCATAGTATACTATATTATATGAAGTATAAAATATACTTCATACAATATACTATATTACTATATATATACAAGTATATACTTCATATAGTATAGCACTCTGTATGTATATACATATACACATACTATAGTATATACATGTAGTGTACTATACTACACTATATGAAGTATATACTTCATAGTATAATGAATATATGAATATAATACTAATAAGCTAATGCTAATAAACTAAAAATAGTAATAATTAAACTAAACTAATAATAATAAATAATAAACCATAATACTAAGGACATACACAAAGCAGGGTTAGCGGATAGAAACAGTGTCTTTTTATAGACCAACAGGAGAAAGCTGAAAAATAAATTATAAAATATCTAAAACTGAGCAGTTGCTTTTAACTGCTATTCAGCCTTGAAAGATGCTGCTTCTGTTTCAGGCCTGGAAAAGGTTTCTGTGCAAGTGTGCTTCTTTTTTTTTGTTTGTTTGTTTGTTTGTACAATCCAGTTTTCCTAAATTATCTGCATTTTCCTTTGTAGGTCATTCTTATGCAAGAAGCTAAAAGTAATTAAATTTGCAGGATGAAAACATGGCACAGGCACTGCTGGTACCACCAGGACCTGAAAACTTCCGATATTTTACTAGAGATTCTCTCGCAGCTATTGAAAAGCGTTCTGCAGAAGAAAAAGCTAAAAAGCCCAAGCAAGAACATACAGATGATGATGATGAAAACGGTCCAAAACCAAACAGTGACTTGGAGGCAGGAAAGACACTGCCATTTATTTATGGTGACATACCTCCAGGAATGGTATCTGAACCTTTGGAAGACCTGGACCCTTACTATATCAATAAAAAAGTGAGTGAATATTATTTTGCACAAAATAGAATATCATTTTCTGCAGTAGGGAGATTATGTTTTATCACAAAATATGATGGCTAGAGCCATCCTGCCATAATACATAGAAATATCCTTTCATCTAACCAAACTGATTTATGCTCTTCTATATTGTGACTTCAGCATCTGTTATTTGTTATTTACCACAGTGTAAGGAAGATATAACTTCCTTCAACTTGCCTGAGAACATGGCTGAATTTTCCTGATTTCAATGTAGCTGTAGTACTGGATATGACAAACAAAATGTTTCAAGCATGATTTTGCATTGGAAATGGTTGTGTATAACCAGGTAGCATCCATCCAAGTTAGTGAAATAAATGACTGTAGCCATGTTCCTTGCTTCTGTTACAGCTATATAACATATACTAACATAAATATACATATATGTAGCACAGAGACTTTTTAAATCTTTGGTCTAATAGAAGAGTTTCATAGAAATTCTTACCTAGAATATAACTTTGTATACTAAGCCCTTATTTTGTCTAGTTGCAAAACAGCTCTGGAATAAAGTTGCGTAAGTAAGTCGAGGAATAAAGTTTTCTAAAAAAGTCTACCAATATAGTATCAGAAAGCATGAGTACTGCAGTGTTATTTCTGATCTCCAGTGATCAGAAAAAGTAGTCAAAACTGGAAAAACTCAGAGTAGTGAAGACTTCTTAGTCTGCTGCAAGTAGTTAGTAAACTGCAGAATCTTTTGTCACAGGTGATGCCAGTATTTATGTTACATACCAGTCTGATATGCTTGCCAGAAAACAAATGGACATTTTAAATGATGAACTAGAATTAGTCATCACTCCTCCAGTTTCTAGCAGAAATTACTCTTAATCATCAACATGTCAATGCAGACAAAATCATACATGAATTGGAGTCTGTCTTCAGGCTCTGCTGCAGCAGGGCCCTTGGGACAGGCAGTATCTGTTGACTTTTTCTAACTGGGTGAAAGGGTGTAGAGCAGAGAGAAATGCCAATGACTATGAGGGCACTCTGCCACACATGATGCTATTGTGTGAACAGGCACTGGCAATGCTCCTTTGCCTGTTTTCTTTCGTGGCAGAGTGACGTTTGCTTTTGCTTGCAGAGCATGGAGACCAGATAGGCAGCAAAGGCCATGCAAAGGACAGCATTTTTCTGATCAATGGCAAATTTTTGCAGAGAATAGAAACCAACATGGAAACCAGTGATACCCTACAGCTCTGCTGAGAGCATAACAAAGACTCTATTATGGTAACACAAAGCAGAGCCATTACCACTGACAAAGAGCAAAAGGAATAAAGAATTGTCATGTCCCGGAGAAATTTCAAAGAGTACCAAAGATGCAACTAAATCTCAAATATACTTGGAATAAAAATGAAAACACTTGGGCGATGACCACCAACAAGAACATAATGAAAGTGAACACTCACTCTATGCTTATCAGGTCAAATTTTAAAAGATAATAATTACATTTGGTGCTCACAGATAGTAAGAGCATATTGTTCAAAATGAAAACATCATTTATTTTTTTTTTGAAGAAACGATTTGTTATTATAGGTTCTGGTTACACTTGTCTTTGCTCAGAATGATGTCAGCTGGCAGTTTATTCACCCCTTTCAGTTTTTCACAGATATGTTTTTAGAAGATACATATAATTCCTATTGGTAGTGTTTAAGTTCTAAAATGAAATAGAAATTATTTTAAATTATGCTACATTGCTTAGTGACAAGGTGTTTGTCCTTGTAACCATACTTATGTATATATGATTCTCTCATGTAGTTGTTCCAAATACAAAGCGGAGTTCAGAATGGCTCTGTCACAATTTTGGTTTTGTTTGTCTTTGATCACAAGTTAGAATGTATTTGACTAATCTGAAATTCTGACTTTAATCAAAGACTTAATTTGTTAGAAACAAAAATTTAAAAATATTTTAATGATGAAATGCCGTATTTTGCTATTACTGATAAAATGACATTTGTGCTGATAATTCCCACCAATTTTAATAATATCAGAATTCAGTTCATATGCTAGGAAAGTCAGCAAACTGGAGAATCATCCATGGAAGGCTTAATCCACTGTATTCACAAAAATCAGTTGTTTTCCTCACACAGTAGACAGTAGAATGAAACTTGAAACTACCAGATGAAGAATGGAATACTTTATAAGGAGGTAAATACACCTGTATAGTCAACATTGTATTTTAATTTTATAATTTTTGTTTTGCAGACATTCATAGTATTGAATAAGGGAAAGACAATTTTCCGATTCAGTGCCACATCTGCCTTGTACATTTTAACTCCTTTTAATCCCATCAGAAAAATTGCTATCAAGATTTTGGTACATTCATATCCTTTTTCTTGATGTTGATTTAAGAGTTGTCATTTAAGATTGAAATAATTACTAGAATATGACTTTTCATATAGATCTACAGATTATGTCCATGTGGGTGTACCGTGCTAACTAAATTTATGCTGATCACACCTAAAAAATCACCTTGTGAATTGCAGTAAGATTTTCCTTCCTAACAGGAGAATTTGCTACTGAACACCTAAAGCTGTCAGAGCTCAACTATCAGGCTTTATATACAAAAGGAGGCCTGGTCCCATACAAAGCCCTGCAGCTATGGACAAATTAGCAACAAACCATTGCACTTCAATGTATCTAAGGTCACAAATTTACTGAGACGAGTAGTATTTGTAAGAAATGCAGTATTTCTTCTAAGACCAGTATTCCTAAGCTTGACTCACTCAGCAAAGATAAAAGAGCCTGAGTAAAGAGCTGTTTTTTTCAGGCATACTTTTTCAGCATTGTGGTTTTAGCATTAGGGTTCATGTCCTATTAAAGATCCAGGTCAAAATAAAGGAGAATATTTTCCAATATATTTCATTCCTTTCCAAATAACAACTTAGTTGCCCCTGCATATAGATCTTTTAGAATGATTCCCCGGCTTTAATGGGAGATTACATTTGGGTACTCATTTCATATTTTTACACATGTAAGGATGTGTTCAAGTTTCATTTAAATCCCAAACATGCCATAATTATAAAAGTAATGCATTGTTTTACAGTGAGTACACCATAACATGCCAGATGGCATACTGTTTAAAATAGATAGAGTTATGTGCAAAGCTTTATTTTCAGGTCTCACTTCGAATTTCATGTTATTTGTACATATTTTTATATGCTTAATATTTTAATGCTTTCAGCATTGTAAAATTGTCACGTTTTTCTGACTTACATCCCTTGACTATAATCTACATTATTCAGCATGCTTATCATGTGCACTATTTTGACCAACTGTGTATTTATGACCATGAGTAACCCCCCAGACTGGACAAAGAATGTAGAGTAAGTTAACATTTTTACTTCTTCATTTTTACTTCTTCATTTTCATGTGGCTCCAAACAAGAGGTATTTATGGAAAGTTGTTTATCCAAAAGTGCTTTTCCAGAGTCATGAAGAAGTAGATTCCATGAGATCATTAATATCTTTGTTTCCCTCCTGAATAATTTCAATGGCTTAGAAATAATGCCTTGTTCTTTAAAACTGTGTATGAAGAATATCTGAATTTATACTGTGAAGTACTGACATGAGCTCTTGCCCTTGGATGTTTTGAGCTGCAGGCTGGAAAAAGAGCTCCAGTACTTCAAATGTGCATTTGAAGTTGTTGCATGTCATTGGTGAGGCCAGCCATATATTCCCTGAGCATCCATGATCCTAGCACAGTGGGACATTCTTTGTGGCTCACCAATGTGAACTCACAAGTGCTAGCCACAGTGGGCAGTCTCTCCCATGAACACTAAACCAGCCAAACCACAAGAAGCTCAAACGACTGAGGAAAGGGTCTTACCTATGAAGGAGTAAGGGAGAGCTGAGAAGGAAGGAAACCACAGAGTATCAAGTTCATGATTATACATTAATTTCTATTCTCTAAAAAACTATGGATATGTGTTTTCCTTTGAAATATGTTTTCTTTGAAATGATGCTACTGATCAAAAAAAAAAAGAAAAAAAAAGGGCAAATAAAAAAAAATGGTTTTAACTGCTTGTGGTTTCTTTCATTCCCTCCAGTTCTCCACTAGCCATTACTGATTTCTATTTATTTCAATGCATGCTCTGAATGTTATATATAGAAACTGTAATAGCATTCACCTGTTCCCCAGCCTGCTCAGCAGTGGCTATGACTGTTATAGTTGCTGAGAGGCTGAAAGGAGAGCAGTAGGATTGTAGGTAGATTTCCTTTGTTTGGTCAGTCCACACAGACCCATGTTGGCCTCAGGAAGTCTCTGCATTACTCTGGTTATAACTGACTATTCTATATTTATAAATGAGTGGTTGTTCCCACACCAGTTATATTGGTAATCATGCTCCACATGTTCAAGAATAACACTCTGGGCATGTTTTCTTATATTTAATGTTTATTTATGAAATAAACATGTACCATATGCATGAATATAGTTATTATCCAGAACTGATTTTCATAAAACTCTCTGATTTTAACATTAAAAAAAAAATCTGCATTTTTGTAACACTTTGACATCCACCTGATCTATGAATGCAACCAAACAGGCAACCTCATGAACGCTGGAGAATGTACATATAAATATCAAATCTGAAATGTATCTATAAATACTGAAGTCTGACACTATTTTCAAGCTCAAACACTGAGATTAAATCAAGCTTTTAGAAAATGATTAGTATATATGTATCTTGGTTTTGAATTTCATCTACTGAATAATTAAATTCATTAATTAGTTGGGACAAATCAGCTTAATGAGTTGCTCCTTTCACTTCTGTTTGTTTCATGCAAGTCATCTTTCATTAAAAATGCCACTGTCTACAAATGTAAATATGCAAAGATCCATTTTTTCTGCTTTGATGCATTTCAGGTATACTTTCACTGGAATATATACCTTTGAATCACTTATAAAAATTCTTGCAAGGGGGTTCTGCTTAGAAGGTTTTACTTTTCTGCGAGACCCATGGAACTGGCTTGACTTCAGTGTCATTCTAATGGCGTAAGTGGTTCAAGAACTTTTTAAGCTTTTAGGGCATGAAATTAGTGGCAAATACTATTCTTATCATAAATATATTTATTTAAAAGTATTTAATTTCTGCAACCTGTGAAGTTTAGATGCTGTGTCACACATTCTAGTACTCATAAATCAAAGTAAAATATGGCAGGATTGAGTACAGAGTTTCAGCTGCTAGTATAATTATTGCTGAGGGACACTAATTTCATGTCCTACAGTTTTCTGCTCATCAGAATGGAAGCCATCCCTTTAACTTCATGTCACCATCTTATTACAGGCTATTTAGTTTAATTATCTGTTCAAATATAAATCAGTGAGTTTCACTTCAGTGAAATTTAAGCATAACTGATGAAAATAAATACCTATAAAAGAGAGGTGTACTGAAGAGACAGGTAAATTTTGGAGTATGATTGCTAATGTTGCCACAGAGGTTTTGAAGACCCTCATAATTAGTATAAGCTCTGCCTCAATTCTGAATAACTGTGATTTAATTCTACAGGTATGTAACAGAATTTGTAAACCTAGGCAATGTTTCAGCTCTTCGAACTTTCAGAGTATTGAGAGCTTTGAAAACTATTTCTGTAATCCCAGGTAAGAAGTAACTGTGTAAGGTGTTAGGCCCCTTGTAACTCCAATTGTTATTTGTGTGCTGTCATTGTGTTTGTGTGTGAACTCCCCTATTACAGATATGTGACAGAGTTTGTGGACCTGGGCAATGTCTCAGCGTTGAGAACATTCAGAGTTCTCCGAGCTTTGAAAACAATATCAGTCATTCCAGGTGAGAGTAAGGTTAAACACTGAGGCTGATTGTTGTTCCATTGAAGTTGAATTCACTTCTTTTGAGCATAAGTCTTGTTATTTGTTGCTCATAATGCAAAAAATAAAAAACCAAAAAGGCATGGATCATAAGCCAGGATTATGATTCTTTGCCTTCTTAGCATTAGCTTCTTTTATTTTGCAAAATCAGCCTTTGAGTTTAACAGATTCTTGCATGAAGCAAAAATGTAAGGCCTATGGATTATTTTGCTTTGTTTTTTCCATGTTTTATTATGACAAACTGTCTCTTTTACATTAAAAATGCTTTAGCGCTATGGCTTTCTTGATTTTGATTTTTTTTCTGTTATTTTACCACTTAAAATTGAAATTTGCCTTGAAGACAACCAACTAACAACAACAACAACAAAAGTTACAGAAAAAAAAAAAGGAGATAAGTATTGCACGGGAAAATTTATCAAATAAAAAAATATTTTTTTTTTCTGAAATTTACTTGCAATTCTGTCCAGTTGATATTGTTCTGGAATTATATTTAATATAAACTGGAAAGTGAATTATTGGCATAGTATTAAATGGAAAGAGAAATTAAGAAATCAAAACATATCTATAACAGCAAAGCATGATTGATAAATTTTCTGCTTGATAATTATATTTTCAGTGTATTTGAATGTATGTACATTGCATATTCATAAAAAAATATTTTTCTTTCATTCATCTTCACAAGCTCTGAGGCTGTTCATGAAGCTTTACTTTTTGACAAATAAAAATAGTTTCTTTTAAGTGTCTGCATGACATCTTAACGATATAGGAAGGGCAAAGATACTCTTTGATAAATCTATGGATCTTTTCTCTTTGCAGGCCTAAAGACTATTGTAGGAGCCCTGATTCAGTCTGTGAAGAAGCTCTCGGATGTTATGATCCTGACTGTGTTTTGTCTGAGTGTATTTGCACTAATAGGGCTGCAGCTGTTCATGGGCAACTTGAGGAATAAATGCCTGCAGTGGCCTCCAGACAATTCTACTTTTGAAATAAGTGTTATTTCCTACTTTAATAGCACAATGGATGAAAATGGTACATTTGTTAATACAACAGTGAGCACATTTAACTGGAAGGATTACATTGAGGATGAAAGTAAGAATGACTGATGTAACTTTTTAATATATTTGTGGCTATCTACAAAAATATTTGTAATTTAAAAAAAAAAGAATGGCTTATTTTTCTGCCTTATATAGAATTATTTACAGTTACTGACCAACAGTAGACACATACAATAAACAAGTACAATAACCAGAAGTGTTCCTAAATAAACTACAATGTAATTAGCAAATAACCACTTTTATTTTATTATGTTTATTTATTTATTTAATTTTTTATTTTGTTAGTACTTAAAGATGCATTTGATTTTTTCACATCTATTTCTAATGCTTTCTACACAGCTCATTTTTATATTTTGGAAGGACAAAGAGATGCTCTACTTTGTGGTAATAGCTCTGATGCAGGGTAAGACCCTTTCAAAAATCCTGTTATGTTTTGTGGAAAAAGCAATAACATGAAATCTATCCATAGCAGTTGCAACTTCCTATTAACAGTGTTACAAAACTTATAGGGTTTTTCTGGTAAACAATGATTTCTTACTTAAGTCAAAATATCACTGGCTAAGCAAAATATTCATTAACAGTGTTTGTTCATACTTGATTGGAAAATTATGTTGATGTTGATAAAATCTGAACCCTTGTAAAGTCTATTTTGGAGATGAACTGATTGAACAAAGTGGGATGAAAGCAGAGACAGAGAATATATAAAATATTCAAGCACAAGGTTGAATCTTTCTTTTCAAACCTAGCTTTTTGCAAAGTTCACTGGCAAACTCTGCCATACATATGTGTCCAATTATTAGGCTAGAATTGTTAACTGAACTCTGATACCTGACTGGCTGCAGTGATGAAGCTCATTAAAAAAATCTCAGCTTTCTTGTGGGAGATCCCTAACAGTACAATTCGATTTAGCTAATAATACTGTTTAATCTGTCTGTACCCCTAACAACATTTCAGCAAGTATTTTTGCCAGGAAATTAATCATTTGGAATAAAGATTTTATTTGCAAAATGTGACTGAGAAGAATTTAAACATTTGGGGCATTACAGGTAGCGAATGGATGAAAAGGGTATCTTTTGTTTACACTCATATTTGTTTGTTTCTTAGAATATTTTTTTTTTCTGAATGAACTTAATTGTAATTCATGGATTTCATGTGCAAAAATAACATATATTGTCCCAAAACACTTTATATATATATATTTATATAAATATACAGAAGAAAATAAAAGTTAATGAATTAATATCTCCTATTTGGTTTTCACATAGGCAGTGTCCAGAGGGATATATATGTGTGAAAGCTGGTAGAAACCCCAACTATGGTTACACAAGTTTTGACACCTTCAGCTGGGCTTTTTTGTCACTCTTTCGGCTGATGACTCAGGACTTCTGGGAAAACCTGTATCAGCTGGTAAGTATATTTTATCATGTAAAAAGTAGGCTTATTTGTACATGAGCCGAAATGTTCAAGTAACCCCAAAGCATTATGGTGTTGCAGTATCAAAGATGAGAGGTGGTTTAATACAGAGATATGCTTTCTATTCCCTAGACACTACGTGCTGCTGGGAAAACATACATGATATTTTTTGTTCTGGTGATTTTCCTGGGCTCATTCTATTTGATCAACTTAATCCTGGCTGTGGTTGCCATGGCCTATGAAGAGCAGAATCAAGCAACCATGGAAGAAGCAGAACAGAAAGAGGCAGAATTTCAACAAATGCTGGAACAGCTGAAGAAGCAACAAGAAGAAGCACAGGTAATGATGGATATTGTAATTTCTAAACAGCCTTGTTCTTAAGGCATGTATTTCTATGAATTAGAACATGTGCAAATTATTCAATGAATTGCCAAAAAAAAAAAAAAGTTTACCATGACAGTTTTAAAAGTGGATATAGCTGATGAAAAATCAGGAATTAAACAAATGACAAATAAAACCAGCTAATAGTACAGAAATGTTCACCGTTGTTGACCATAAAAGTAAAATATTTGTGATAACGGTGTCCTTGAAACTTGACTTTAAGTAGTCATAGTTCATGATGCTTTTATGTTACAGATCTTACGAACCGTGTGAAAAAAGTCTAGTAATGTTACTTCTGGTCTGAGTGAGAATTTCCAAGCTTGCTATACTTAATAGTTCCTCCCCAGTATTTGGAAAACAGAGAGGATTGTAGTCAGTGTTCTCTTAGGTTTCTAATCAGCAAACTATTTAAGCATATCCCTAGTTCAAGCACACTGAAATCAATCAGAAATTTATATACCCTTAGAATAGACAGCAGCATCTGTAACAAAGGTATTATTTCAGATTTTTTTTTTAAAGTAATCTTTGTTTTCTTTGAAAATAGAAGACAAATATTTTACAGTTTTATGAGAAAAATGAACTTTAATAGATACTTTTATGTGAAAGTTACGTATCTGATTGTAAAATATATGCAGGAACTCAGCTCTGGGAGTCAGATATCTGTCTAATTTCTGGACTGATTTTCTCTCACTTCTCATTTGGCATGTAGTCATTTTCAACAGAACAATGTTTATAAAATACTAGTAAATCAGAATTTTCTATGAAACTATAGTGTTGGTACATATTGGCACTTTCACTAAATTAGAATGGTACTTTGGTAGAATGGTAGCATATTGGTACTTTCACTAAATTAGAATGATTCTATAGAGAAAGTGCTAATAGAAAGTGAAACTCTTTTTCCTTAAAAAGAAACCTTTATGCATGACCTGTGAAATATAACTAGCATATCTCTATTTTAGTCATTAAGCCCTATCACTTCCAAATCACCAAGGAAAAAGAAGAATCCTGCAAAATGCAACTTAATAAAAACGTTAAATATCACCAAATATTGCGTTTTTATGACACTTTCATCCCTGGAAGTCACTAAGCCACTGTTAATTATATCAAGAGATATCTAAATGTTTCTATGATTCAGTGTGGAGACAGAGAAGAAACTGACCAAGAATTAAGATCTTTTCTTTAGTCTTTATTTCTTTAATGGAAAAAACAGACTATGAGGAAGGTTGGATAAAGGCCAAGGCATCATTACTTCTTTTTATATGAATGGCAACTCAATTATAAGAAAAGCAGTATTAGAGTCAAGATTCCTTTTGTACGTGAAAATGTTTTGCTGGATAATTACAAAGTATATATTACAAAGTATACATATATATGTACTTTCGAGTATACATATTTTTGAGCATATCTGTATATATACTCAAAATATATCACAGAATGTTGTTAGAGGGGAAATTTTGGAAAGAAACATGAAAAGGGAGATAGGGCTAAAAGACATGCCTAAGTCTTTGAGAAGTTTGTGTCCGCTGCCAGTGAAGGTAGAAGGAAAGCGAGGAGACTGCAAAGACAGTGAAGAAAGTCTGGATTCAATTTCTTTTAGGCTACTAGTTGGATTGTGATACAACAACCCATATGGTGGATGTTAGGAATTAGTTTTCTCTGTAAAGATTCAGAAGGAATCAGCTGAATTAGAACATAATGTCAGGCAAGAAAAGATCTGGAAGCAGTTCTGAAATATATGAAAAAGCCCCACACTTATACTTTCCCAACTGCCTTCATTTTAGACCAGTGTCTTGTTCAGGAAGTCTAAGGAATAATGATGAAATTGCACTGCTAAATTTGATGTTTCAAGTAGCTCACACTACAAAACGATGAGGAACTCAATAGTTTACCTTTGGTTCATTTTGTTTGTGTGTATCTTCTCACTGAAAGGTGTACAGCAAGCAGTACTGCCAGAGTGATAATAAAAACAATTGATAAAAGTCTGTAAAATTGTTTGGTTTTGGCCTACTGAGAATACCATGTTTTGTAACCTGACAGGCAACAGCAGCAGTGGCAGCAGCATCAGTTGCATCAAGAGACTTCAGTGGTGTAGGGGGATTAGGAGAACTCCTGGAAAGTTCTTCAGAAGCATCAAAGTTGAGCTCAAAGAGCGCTAAAGAAAGAAGAAACAGAAGGAAGAAAAGAAGACAGAAAGAAATGTCGGAAGCAGAGGACAAAGGAGATATTGACAAGTTCCCCAAGTCAGAGTCAGAAGACAGTATCAGAAGGAAAAGTTTCCGCCTCTCCACAGAAGGAAATCAGTTGACATATGAAAAAAGATTCACATCTCCCCACCAGGTACAGAGCTCTCTCTCTTTTTTTTTTTTTTAACTAAATCACATACATCTACTCTAATTTGGTTTTGACTGACAAGGGAGCAGCTTTACATATTGGAAGTTATGTTAAAGGTGAGTGAAGAAAAAAACAGTGTTAATAGTGTTAACTGTTATATTTTGATGTAGTTTGACCTATTCTATTAGCAAAGGAATAAAAAAAACATACCAAGGATAATTTTAAACTTAATTAAAACATTTCTGAAAATGTATTTCTGAAGATGTATTTGGTAGACTAGAGAGTAATCAAATCCTTTAATTAGCATTTATATATTTGCATTAATCAATTATAGGTTTTCTATTTTGGATCCATTCCAAAACCATATAAATATATATATATATATATATATATTTTTTTTTTTAGCAGACCACATTATCAAAATGCCCAGAATAGGAAATTGTATACTATCATCAGTTTCTATTGCTGTTCTTAGTTAGCTTCTTTAAATGGTATGAGAATGATAATATGAGAAAATAATGAGAAAAGTAGCTCTAATACTCCACAATATAGACAAAATATATAGGTATTGTTTAGGCTTGAATTTAGAACTTGGCCATACTGTTCTTTTTCCCAGTAAGCTCATTATACAAGGAGGAGAATCATTACAATCATAAAAAAAAATTTGTTTAGGAAAATCTGTTTCTGGAAACCATTTAGTCCACATTTCACAGCTCTACTCCATTAAATCAAAGGAATTTTTTCGGTTGCTTCAAAGTCTACACACAGTTATGGTATTTACAGAAAAATCATTCCAAATGTCTCTCTTCAAAATGATCATGTCTGGTCTCAGGCAATAGACAATCTTCAATGCTTATCCTGTTTAATGTTTTTATCAGGTGGGTTAATGTACAGCCTGATATAAAATACGAGATTCGGTGACAGAAATACCTCACGTGCACTGAGGGGAGGAAAGCTTAATTTGAGGAAAAGAATGCCCAAGTGTTTCTCTGGATAAGAAATAAATAAAATGTAAGGAAACAGCGATTAAATCAATCTCAATTCCTTTGGGTAATATTGTAAAAGAATATTTCTGATCTAATAAAATGTATTATTAATTTTGGACCAAAGGTTCTCCAAAAAATATTTCATTAATTGGAAAGTGCTTTGAGTCAGGCTGACACAAAACAGTTGCAACTAAGGATCTCATTTTAGACTGCACGGTTGTCCCTGAGTTAGATGTTTATAAGTCCTTAGCTCATAGACAAGGATGTTGAATGTCTTGACAACACTGAAGAAAAGAGTCACTGACAAAGTCTGAGCAGAAGGGAATTTCTAGCTGCTAGTACTGTGCTTTAACTACTCACAAATAGGCTTCTCCATTGTTTAGTCTAAATTTCCTGATGCTATTTTATATAACTATGGTGAAGGGACAGGTTAAAGAATATATTATGTTTATTTTAAATATATTTATTGATGTATAGAGAGATTAATACAGAATTAAAGGATCAGAAGAAAAAACACCTAGTTCAGAAACGTACAATAAGAGGAGGAGAATTTGAGACAGATTCAGTAGACAGGATAAGCACTCTGTAGTTTTATTAACATATAACAAAACGTTGCATCTATTTTTTTTATATTCTGAAACTCTCAGAAAACTTTCATCCTATCAACTGTCATGAAGAAGTATGCAACTTTCATAGAACCTTAACAAGAAAGCTTAGGAAAGCAGGGCATTTGAAATGACTTTCAATAATATTAAAATTAGATGTGAAATCATGTTGCAGAATGAATAAAAATCCATTAGAATAAAGTGAAAACAAATATTCTATATATCTTAGATTTGAAATAAAGCAAGAAAATAGTATAATAGACAGGAAATGGCTCATCTTGAGACATCTTGAAGAAGCAAATAAGTGATCACCCAAAATTAAATAAAAAAAAAAGTAATTTACAATTTTAAAATACAAAGAGACTAGCATCATGCAAATAATCTAAATGAGGATAATTAATTGAATCTAAAATTGGCTAAGTGATTGTTTTTACAATTGTGAAAATGTTTTGGGACAAACATTGCCTGCATATAAATAAAACAAAACTGAACTGCTACCTAAGTGGAAGGATCATGGACACTAGAACAAGTAAAGGAAGGTCTGGTTTGTCTGGTTATCTATTCACTTAGCTCCCAAGTGAAACAGGATGGCAAAGCATGAAGCAAGATGGTAAAATGTTAAAGGGAGATAATCTGCCCAGGCAGCCCCTGTAGGGGTTTTGTCCTTTGGCACACTACTCTGTGTGCGAATGAATGATACAGCCTCCATGAAAAGCCAAGCTTTCCTTTCAGATCTTACTTGCCAGGAGCATGAAGTCATATATTTTTCTGCCTCTATATCTGTTAGAATTGCAGCCATTTTGGCCTGTATCTTTTGTCCAAATCCATCAGGGACTTTCAAAGCAGGCATTACTCCTCCCAAATCCCTGAGGGGGCTGATCCATTTCGCTGTGCTCAGAGCATGGTAACATATATCAGAAAGACTGGACAACGCAAAAAACATAGCGGCCATGGAAACATTCTCTGAAAAACAAGGGTAGCAATACTAGTCAGCCAGAACTTCACAAGCATGTGATTTTTTGAAGGACTGTAAGTTGGTCAAATAAATGGCAAATTTATATGTACATATAAATATGTACAAAGAAATGGCAAATTGTGCAATAATTAGCTTACCACTTTGTCAGAATTCAGTGTCATGCTCTATAAATACTAGAGCTTTTCTAAGGGGAAAAAAAAATCTTTAGGCATAAGCAATACAGCTCTCCCCTCTCCCCTTTCCCCTTTCCCCGTTCCCCTTTCCCCTTTCCTTTTTTTTTTTTTTTTCCTTCCCAGCCAACTTTACAGAAATGGGTTAGCAAAACCATTTGGCTGATATTCTTCAAGTAACAGCCTGAGGCTGACAGCCAGCACAGAAAATTTCATCGCAAATTATTAAAAATTGGGGTAGCCATAGCTGTAAGAGCAGAAAACTACATCTCATAGTGGAAAACACCTGTGTGCCATTTACAATAAACAGTATATGTTCAGCACATGCATTATGTGTATGCACATAAGTATCTGAGTATGCATATATATGCATATGTGGTGATGTATGCATATATTTAGAGTGTTTGGTTCTCAATATTAATATAGACTTTTATATACTTTTGTGTAGCTTTCACTTTCAATTTAATTATTCCGGGACAAAAAGCACTGCTAGTGCATATAAGCATTTTCACCTGCAAAACTAGTGAACAAATTCAGAACCATCTGAAACCAGCTTTAACATAACAAGACATGAAGATTCATACAGAGACAGGGTTCAAGAAAGCTTAGTGCAAGGTTTCTTTTTTTTTTTTCCACAGTTAGCACTCATTTTATTTATTCTTGAATGCTGTTAATAAAATATGTAGCAAGGGAGAAGTACATTCCATTAAGCAGCTCCCACTGTAATTAAAAGATGAATTACCAACAACCACTGATTTATTTTTATCATTTGTAAGAGGATATCTTGGGGTAACTGTGTCCCTGGTGAATATTTGCTTTGAGTTGCCTAATGACCAAGAGGTAGATAGATGTGCAGCCTGCTATAGCACTAAGTGTGTGCAAAAGACTGCTACTAGTCATGATCACACTGTACCTCTAGAGCTTCCCAAGCTGTTGCCTCTGTGTTCAGTTGTACAGGATTGCTTATGTTGTTCCAATACTATTGAGACTGTTATGAAGAGGGCAGACAAGTTCTGATCAGTTGGAATCCCTAGGAGTCCAAAGGATGAAGAAAGGAAGAAAAGTAAATGACTTTTCAGCTCTGTCCTAAGTAGAAGATGGATTAAAAGTCAGATACCTGGAGATCCTTGATAGAATTCTCTCCAGAACACTCATGGGTCCACACGAATTCACCCTGCATTTTTTTTCTCAAAACTGCCAACCTTGCTTATGTCTCCTACACATCTTTTCCTCAGTCCTGTTCCATTAAACTAAAATTTCCCTTGTACTTCAGGTCCCCTAATAAGCACCTTCCCCAAATGGTCACACTGATAGAGTTGAAGAAAAAAAATGATGATTCTTCCTCTTCAGCACTGTAACTCTTCTTCAAAAAGCCAAGAACTTCCCTATCTTAGAACTTCAGTTCTAATGCTGTCTTGTTTTGTTTTCTTTTTAAATCTTTTGCAGTCTTTGCTAAGCATCCGTGGTTCCCTGTTCTCACCAAGGCGCAACAGCAAAACAAGCATTTTCAGTTTCAGAGGTCGTGCAAAGGATATAGGATCAGAAAATGACTTTGCTGATGATGAACACAGTACCCTTGAAGACAATGAAAGCAGAAGAGATTCTCTCTTTGTTCCAAATCGGCATGGAGAACGGCGCAACAGTAATATTAGTCAGGCTAGTATGTCATCCAGAATGGTACCAGCCCTTCCAGCTAATGGGAAGATGCACAGCACTGTAGATTGCAATGGAGTAGTTTCCTTGGTTGGAGGACCTTCAACACTAACTTCACCTACTGGACAGCTTCTACCAGAGGTAATTATAAGTAAACCAGCAATTACTACAGTTTGGTTCAGGCACAGAATTTTTCTTACTGTTCACCTCTGCATGCCTTATCATTTCTTACAGCTGTGAGAAATAACTTGCAATAGTTTTTAAATAACAGGACATAAGGGTAAAAACGTCCTCAAGCTCCTATGTCTGACCCTCACTACAGTATTATATTTGCCTTGCCTTCAGCAAGAGATCTGCACATGGAGAGCAAAAAATATAAAATAAATTTGACAATTAGTACATAGTTTGACTCAACTTCAAAGGGAGGCATTTGATGTATAACTAAGAATATAACTTAGAAATATGTATTGGAAAACACCCATAAAACGCAACAGAATGCAGTTACTACTTCCATGATAGTTAGAAAGATAGCTAGAAATTTCCCTTATTGAATGTGTCTCAAAGAAACTTTTGTTCTAATTTTCATGAGAAATGTACAATTACTATGTATCTTTGCAGCTACATTACATTTCAGGACAAATTTACTTTTATAAGCTAAGTTGTTCTTTTAAAATTTCAAAAAAAAAGCAAGCTTTTTCATATAAAATATTTTAATATGGATTCAGTATGGTATTTTGGTGGCTGTAATAGCACTGTATTTAATCTGAAAAAATATTTCTTTTATAAATAAGTGTGGAGATTTCATTATGACTGTCATACATTTATTTTTGTTTTGTTTTCTCTCCTATCTTGATATAGAGTTTCATACCATAAATTTAATCAAATTAGCTTAAAGATTATGAATATATAGTTCTATATCAGAAATACATTTGCTTTAAAAAGATTTAGTCATTTAAGTCAAGAGTCTTCACTAAAGAAATGCTAATAAATACTCCAAAATGGCTTTTCATCTTCACCCTACGATAACCTTGAAATCCCTTGAGTTCTGCAAGCTTTATTCTTTTTCTTCTGGATGGGGACAGAATAATGAAAAAAACCTGAGTGGTTTGTGTGATAGACAGAATTGGTGGTAAAGCAAGAACCAAGATTTAGGAACTTTTTAACATTATTCCTGTGGTCCACACTCCAGAAGCAAAGCAAAGCAACTGTAAGAACACCTACATGCTACAAAGTAGTGGCATGTTTCTCACTTTTAAATTGGAACCGGCAAAAAAAAAAAAAAAAACAGCGTTCAACTCTGATCACTTTTTCACGAAAGAATAATAATAATCACTAGCAAAAAGATATCTAGCAAACGTCTTGTTCACTTAGTCACTTAAATGAGAACTGTCTTTGCTTTCACATTGGTTTGGTAATGTGTCCTACTGTTGATTATTTGTAGCATCAGATAAAATTTCCACCAAGTTCCTCAATAAGAAATTCCTACAAGGACAGAAATCTTCAGTGTGTAAGAAAGGCCTAACATGCTACGCAGAGCTGACTTTAATTGTCACTACACATTTATGCAGTAAATTTTAATTGGCTGTTGAAGAGGATGGTTTAATTCCTCAGTATTTCATTTACAGGGCACCACTACAGAAACAGAAATAAGAAAAAGAAGACTGAGTTCTTATCAAATTTCAATGGAAATGCTGGAAGATTCTGCTGCGAGACAAAGAGCAATGAGTATAGCCAGTATACTGACAAATACAATGGAAGGTATTTGATACATTCAAATAAACAGTTCATTAAATTTCTGTTAACTACACACATACACTGTTGGAATTGATTTGCTTATTTAATGAAAATTGAGTTCACTTATAATTCATATATATGCTATGAAAATACTTTTTATAAGATGAAAGGATAAGCAGATGAATCCAGTATAAATTCCTATAGGGGAAGTTGCAGATATCCTACTACTCATATTCTAAAAGGACAAGAAATTCCTAAGAAAATTTACAGTGTTCCTAAGGTTACTTTAAGCCCAAATTTAAATGTAAATATTTTAAGTGAGTTCTTAAGTACTTTGTCTCACAGATAAACAAATAGATCCCAAAGTACTTGTAGTCAGAAATACAAGACTTTTCTCTGAAACTATTCACAAGCCATTCTTACAAACACGTACCTTCCTGAATATACCTTCCTATTTTAGTGCAAGCGTGAACTGTTGGGACCTCCTTGATTCTCAGTATGCAAAGTCTTGGTCCTACTCCCAGTTAGCAAGGATATCTCCTTGAAAGGTATTTTCTTTTCCTCTAGCTGAATAGAGCTTGCTCTTCCATTCTTCTGGCTGTAAAAAAAAAAAAAAAAAAATCAATGGAAACTATATTGTCCTGATAGCCATTTCCTGCCCACATCTGGTTTCTATTATTCCAGAAGCTGCTGAGTGCAAGCAATGTGATATTCCATGTCAACTCAGAGTCCAATGTGAAGCCACTGTCCAATGCCAGTCCCATCCCACTTCTCAGTGTTCTATTTTCAGAACTATGATTGTTCCAGCTAATCCTCATATTCTTTCGGAAACACTATCTTTGTTATGGTTTATAAAGATAGAAGACTTTCACTACGTACTGATACCCTTTTCTGCCTTTGATGTCGTGGGAGCACTTGTTCATTTCAATGAAAAAAAGTTTGTAAAGTTTCTAGTTGAGAACAGAGCTGTTCCACCAATACTAATATTGTTCTGTTTCTGAATTGATAGACATACTGCAAATATATGACATTTTAAAATAGGAAGATGGGCATTATTTATATTAATAATATTGATATAAGTAAACAGTGCTAAGTATGTGCACTGAAAGAGTCATATAAATATTATGTTATAGTTGTGGTAGTAGCAAGAACAATACTTTTAGTAGCTCAAATCAAAATATGTATGCATGTTATATACTTAACACAAAAATGTTGTAGTTTATGAAGCTTATACAAGCTTCAACGTGTCCATTGATGGGGGCATAATGTTAACTTTTACAATCCAAAACTAAAACACCTGTCCATAAGCAAGTTAACTAGCCTAAACTAGATTTCTTGGTTTTCCACGCTGCCATGGGAAAATGAGAGACATGTTTCCCTCTTAAGATAGGCATCTGAGATGATTCACTCTTTAGAGATAACTGCCACTGTCCATTGATTGTAGAGAAGGTTAGATAGATTATTTGTTTAACTTTAAGATGGCTACACTTAGGTGACAGAAATTCCAGTTGGTGTGAGCTGTTTATTTGAATGACTTAATCTTTTTCCATATTTTAAATAAGAACTTCCAGTGATTCAGAGATTATAATTGAAATATTTTTTTCTATTTTTTTTCAGAGCTTGAAGAATCCAGACAGAAATGCCCCCCATGCTGGTACAGATTTGCAAATACTTTCTTGATCTGGGATTGCTGGAGTCCATGGTTAAAAGTAAAACACGTTGTCAATTTAGTAGTGATGGATCCATTTGTCGATCTTGCTATAACTATTTGCATTGTTTTAAACACCTTGTTTATGGCCATGGAACATTACCCAATGACAGAACAGTTTAGCAGTGTCCTTTCTGTGGGCAACCTGGTAAGTTTATGTTTGTCATACAGTTCTTGGTGTAAAAGTACCCTTTCCTAAAAGAAGAAACGTGTAAATGCATTGCATTGGTCTTAAATTTATTCCACTTTTTTTTTTTTTTTAATAATCAGTTTAGAAACTGTATTTATGATTTTCCTAGACAAAGTGAGTTTACTGGTGCCTTCAACTTTCATGAATCTATTTTGTAACTACTGTAATGAAATAACTGAATATGTTTGGAAATGTAGTCTTTATCTGTCAGTTTTCTTGAGGTCTGCTTTGGGATTTGTCTTTGGAGGATGATATTCCCTTACAGAAAATATTTTTTTCTGTAAGAAATTGATGAAATATTCAGATTTCAGAATTTCTCTCTGTTTTTTTTTTTTTCAGTTATATTACAGTGAAAGTGCTTTTCCAAGAAAGGCATTAGTATGACTTATTAGCAGTAAGTCATTGCCACTTTAGGTAACTAAAAATACTTTATAAGCAAGGAGATTATTATTTATTTTCTAATAAAAATTACCTTGCATTTGTAAGTCTATTAGTGATGTGATTTCTGGTTTTAACCTGATCTGGAGATTTAATTTGATTCAGTTACTTTTCTGAGCAGATACCTAAATGTGGCATCCCACTTAAATGTTATTGTCTGTTTCTCTATATTTGCTTCTGATGCTCAGGAAACAGAGGAATGAACCTTGCAAGTGTTGGTTTCTAGAGAGGACTCATACATTTTTAATTTTTGCCAGCTCACATAACTACCAATAGTTTACACAGGAGAGGTCTGGATTGATTCCCACAGCATGCAGTCCTGAAAACACAAACCAACAGAGTCTTTTGGACTAATCACAAAAAAAGAATAGTTTTGAAAAGTCTGCTAACATTTAAATGGAGCAGTAATGGATTTCTCAATCAGAGTATGTTTTAAAGTCTAAATATCTTCCTTATATGTACTGATAATACATACTCCTATGACTTTTTCATAAAACAGAACAAAAAATAAACTTACTGCCTAAGTGTTCTTGTATAAATTACAGTTTCCTTTCTCCTGGACAAAGATTTAATCACTGGCATAATCTTATGTTGATCACAGATTATCTAATATTGCATTTTAATGCATTGGTCTATCATGCTGATGTTAGAATGATCTCTCTCTACCCATTTACGCTTATGAGGTTTTAAGGTTTTATGCATTTTCCTCTTTTTTTTTTTTTAACTCAAAGCTAGCAACAATCATATTTTTAACTACCTTTGTAACAATCCGGTATCCTTAATTAGGACTACATATATGCAGTAAATACTGTTCTTGCTGATTTCAATTAAGTTCTCTGTTCCTCACTGTGTTAATCTATTAACCTTAGTTTTGTAATTTGCATTCAAAATATGTTAATTTACTGTTCACTGGTGACATCACAGTCTGTTTGAGGATAAATTAAATATGACAAATATGACTGGGCCTTTGTGTAGCATTTTAACAAGAAAGCAATAGTTCTAAAATGCAGTGATTCCTTTTGATAATATTAATTCGGTATACAATATTTTGATAATTCATTCGGTATACAAAACTCCTAAGTAATTACAAGAAAATTTGAGTTTAGTTCTGCTAAAATGCCCCACTTCTGTGTATTTGAGGATGCAGTTATGCTCAAGAGAAAAATTTATTTGTGAATGGCATAGGTGTGGAAGAAATATTTTTACATTAAATGCTTTTGTTAATTATTTTTTCAATTATTTTAAATATTATTAGAGTTTGTTAAGAATTATCTTTATTGCATTCTCTTTACTACACATAGAAATACCTGTTACATGGTTCTGATTATACAGTAATACCTCTCATATCTTAATTTAATAGTCTAGTGTTTCTCACTGACAACAGTGAATGTTTCCACAGCATTATGTACCATCCCCTAATATTCTTAAAATAAAAGCTAATCATAGTTCTAGTAGTTATGTTCACACACATAGTGTATGTAAAAACTTAGCTTTGCTTCCATAAAACTTGCTGTGGAAAGACTGAGAACAAGCTGGAAAAAGAACTATCAGAAGGCAATTGCAGGGCACATCAGCATACTTTAGTAGATGGTGGATCACATAGGATATCCTTTGAGTGTTGTGCAGAGTATTCATATGTTTCTAGTGGTTTTGCGTTATGCCCCCAAACTTCTTTATTATGCTGCACAAACCACTGATCACTACTCATTGCAAGCAAGATGCTGGGTTAAATTACGGACTTTCAAAAACTGAGGAACATTAATCATTTCACATTTGGCACTTCCAGATATTTCAAATAACATTACCACCATATAATTCTTTTCATGCAAAGAAATAGCTATCACACAGAATCATATGTATTCTTGGATCTTCTATATCCTTACAAAATCCCAGTTCAAGAAATTCCAGCCCTCTATTCCACCCATACACTTTGAGCTAAAAGAGAGACCTTAGAGAACCTGACCTCAGAGAGTCTCTCCTAACACTTCTGTTTAGACCATGAGAAAGGACACACATTACTGCCATCTTGTTTTATTTTACTGGGATTATCCTCTAGAAACAAGGCTAAAAACACTAGATCATATCAAATAAGCTTCTGGATGATAAAGCATTTTAGTTGATGAACTAGAGCTGAGCTGCTCACTGGCGAATAATTTTTTAGAGATTTATCTTCTGCCCTCCTCTATCTGTCCTGATTTGGTTATTTGCTTTTAATTACCAGTTTTCAGTGCAGAAATACTTAGATGCTATTTAGAAATAACAATCACCTGTTTTATATAGTAACAGGTATAAGGAACAGGTAACAGAATTCAAGCTGGATTACAAAAATGTGTGTAGATATATATGTTTCTCATAACAACTCAACCAAATAATTTTATTTTAGGTATTCACTGGGATATTCACAGCAGAAATGGTATTAAAGATAATTGCTATGGACCCTTATTATTATTTCCAAGAAGGCTGGAATATTTTTGATGGTATTATCGTAAGCCTTAGTTTAATGGAACTTGGCCTTGCAAATGTTGAAGGATTATCAGTTCTTCGGTCATTCAGATTGGTAAATACTATGATAATTAAATATTTGCATGCAATTGTGTCACTCAAAAAGTTGTGCTGATGTATGTATTAATTACCAGTATTGTAAAGATATATTTTGTAATTAAATGGCTCACACGTTTATTCATAAATGCCTAATTTACAAATTGTATATGTACAAGTTTCAAGTGTTTGTCTATTATTCTTTGATATCAAATTATCCTATCAATATCCAATTGTACTGATATCCTTTGCCATCATAAGACACTTTTGAAATTTTGAAATTCTTCATTATACTGATTAAGATTAATCAAAGCTGAATAACTACAAAAAACATGCATATTTGTACCAGCATAAAGAATCCTTAAATTTTTAGTCCTTTTTAGTCCTATTGTGAACATTACTTTGTGTTCTCCATAAAGCCACTAAGTATGAAGTCCTCACTTCAGAACATTTATTTTAATGGGCACTGAGAATAAACATTTAGTAACACCATCAGATATAATCAAGCCCTAACAGTGTGACTTTTGGATAAGAATACTTAAATTGAAATATTGTTGAGCTTCTACTAGAAATATCTCTTTTAAAGCAACTAATTTATAGTTATGTTTTCTGGAGGTGCAAGAGTCATGATTTAAAAGTCTGTGTTACTAATATTTATTACATTACCTGAAAATCTGTTATTTCTGAATACATAGAGCAGGCAGTAGTTACTTGGTTTACTAGCACCAGTTGCCATGGTACCCAACTTCACATACCATAGTTTGGTCACTGAATACTATTTTTAAATCAGTGAGTATGATCTGAATGGACATCTCAATACCAACATCAAATTGTTGCATTAAAAATTGTCCTATGTGAGCCTGTAAGACCTAATGTAGTGCTGAGGGAAACGTAGGATTAAGCCAGCAAAGAGGGAGTAGTAGAGGTAACACAGAAAGTACGAACTTCTGTATGTTACTTGATGCAGTAATCATCTGTGAGTGGACGTTTAAAAATACTGAAATGTGATATAAACACAAAATACATTCCTTTTCTGTATGTGTTGCTAAGATGAAATGCTGAACACTATGGTTTAGGGAAGTACCAAACTCCATGCTCCCTGCTTTCCATTAAAATAATATTGTCCGTTGTGAAGAAAAAATTAGTCTACAGAAACATATGTTCTGATAAACACCTTAGATCTAGCTTCTCGTTGTTCACATGTGATTATCTAGAACGCACGTGTATATAAGTTAGTAGAATAAACTGCCACCCACAAGAGATTTTTTAGGCATGGGTATTAGTCTTATTTCGTTCTAGAATGATTTTAGAAGCAATAAAATTATTAATGTTGGTTTTCAAATGTTCACATTTGGCTTCTGATACATAAAATGACATAAGAAATGAAGACTGTAGTCCATATTTCAGTACAGCACAGTGTAGACATCATGAAGTAGAAGCTCTCCAAAAAACAAAATCTCTGGAAAACTCTCAGGAAGAATAACTACTATACCTGTGAATGACCTTAGGAGTTTGGCCTGAAGTGTTTGGCACCAAATGTCAGGAACAGCAGGGAAAACTATTGGCTCTCCTGTGTGACATCTCAACAAGTGAATCTCAGTTCATTTACAAAGTTTGCTGAACTGAATCCTCAGGGAAAACTTAGTGCAGAGTAGGAATGCAAGCATTTTCAAGGAGAATCAGATATGCTAATAGGACCAAACACTCTACAGCACTTCATGCTTATAGAACTTTTTAGAAAATGACGTAAAAATGCTACAATGTGGGAAAATAATGTAAGGCAGAAATTATGCATTCACCGTGTACTGTATTATATTCTTCTCAAGGATTACACAACTATTAGAATTTCCTAAAAAATGGTCAACTTAAATTGCGAGCTGTCTCCATAGGTTCTAAATTTACAGAACATTGATAAACAACAGCCAAAGAAAGTATGTTTAACTAACGTAATAAAAGAAGTTTTTTGCAAATCAGTACTTTCATAAAGAATGGCACATTCAGAACTGCAGTATAACTAACACTAATGATTCCTCTGCATTTTTGTTTTTCAGCTTCGAGTTTTTAAGTTGGCAAAATCTTGGCCAACTCTAAATATGCTCATTAAGATTATTGGCAACTCAGTGGGGGCTTTGGGGAATTTGACCCTGGTGCTGGCCATCATTGTGTTCATTTTTGCTGTGGTTGGAATGCAGCTGTTTGGGAAAAGCTACAAGGAATGTGTCTGCAAGATCTCCAGTGACTGTGTGCTTCCACGCTGGCACATGCATGACTTTTTCCACTCCTTCTTGATTGTGTTCCGAGTGTTGTGTGGAGAATGGATAGAAACTATGTGGGACTGCATGGAGGTTGCTGGCCAAACCATGTGCCTTATTGTTTTCATGCTGGTCATGGTGATTGGAAACCTAGTGGTAGGTGATAAACACTTTTGAATTCTGATGGAAAAATGTATATAGCTTACACCCACCTGACAAAGGAGAATATTTGTTGTGCTTCTGTTTGGAAGGAAAAAAAAAAAAAAAAGGAAAACGAAGAAACATCTACATGTGCTAGATTTTTGGTGAAAAAGATGTTTCCCTTCTCCACCTTTTCACTTATTTCCATACATTGAAGTACACTTTACTTTTACACTTTACTTTTACACTTTTACAATTTCAGGAATTTAGAAATACACCAAAATTTCCACAAAATACTCTATTAAGGGAGTGTTAGAGCTAATTTAAATATGCTGTTGAAATTCAGATGGCATCTAAACTACTCTTTAAGTAACAAAGATTATGCTGCACCAGCTCATGGGCAGCTTCCTGTTTGAAGATTTAAAAAAAAAAAAAAATCTAATGGACTTTCTTACACTCGTTACACATAATTCTGGCACTAATTGTATGACTTAATGAAAATAAATTATAATAGTGAATCTTTAACTTAAGTACTTAACTTTCTGGCCTGCTTAGAGGTAAAAATCAAAACCCAAATATCTACAGACTGATTGGGGCTTCCATGCTAAAAATGAAAGTTTTGAATTCAAAATTATAGAATAAATTTTATAGAAAAAAAATTAATTCAAGCTTACAAGTTAACATGTCAAATGTTCAGTTGATATATATCACTGTGAAAACTCAGAAACCAGGATAATTGGAATGTACCATTTATGTTTTAAAATTTCTTTTACTATTAATATCTACAGTTCATCCTGAGATGCCTAGAAATTATATTTCATTGCTCATCAAAATTCTCTTCTTTTAGTGATTGATTTTAATGTTTTTTCTTATAAAATAGAATTTTATATATTCTAATAAATTATAAAAATGTTTATGTCTTGGTTGTTTACACAACCTTGCGATCTTAACAGAAGCTCAGCAGAAATGTGCAGAGACTGAGGAAGTTATTTATGATCAGTAACCTGCTCCACTATTTTTTCAGCATTAATTTCTGCATGTAAGTACTGTTTCAGGTTCATATTGTCTCCTCTTTCTTCCAAATACTTATTTACCTCCAGGGTGAGATTTGTTGTTGTTGTTGTTGTTGTGTTGGTTTTTTTTTTGGGGGGGGGGTTGGGGCGAGGGGTCTGGAATTGTGAAAGTCTCCAGAATTAAATATTGTATAGAGTAAAAATGAAAGCTCTTAGACATTTCTTTAAGGGGAAGTTTATCTCAGATAGGATTTGAGGGTTTTATGTCTGGTCACAGTTTTTCTTTTTTCGTATCTTGAAATTACACCAGTATGACAGAGAACAAAGTTTAAATCCAGCATTTTTCTTTGTTGGAAGAAAGTTGACTAGGACATAGGCTGCCATTTTGCCATGTGATAACAATGTCTGATGCCTCATGGCCTCCACTTAGTCCAAACATAGGAAAGACTGCATTGCAGTCTTTTAAAAAATTTCCAAACCCATCCCATCAAATAGTGTGATTTTATACCAGATTGTTGTATATTAGACTGCAAGTATGAAATGATTCATTGCTTGTAAGCTGTAGAGCAATAACTATTGTATATAGGAGATTACATTAAAACAACAATAATGATGTTTGAATTTGGATTCGATGAAGTTCTCAGGCAATACTTACTATTTTCATTAAGTCATTTTAAAATATTACTT
This sequence comes from Anser anser, assembly GCF_964211835.1. Taxonomy (NCBI): domain Eukaryota; kingdom Metazoa; phylum Chordata; class Aves; order Anseriformes; family Anatidae; genus Anser; species Anser anser. Next base: position 19,363,505 of record NC_139726.1, on the reverse strand, counting down.
TTACCCTGTTATGGCAAGGTTTATAGAATTTAAGAGACAAGCCCAGAATTAATAGAAATTCACAGTCTTATGGTATAATCTTCCAAATAGTAGTTAGAAAGTATAAGTAGGTTAGTATAGCATTAACTGATGTTAAGTTTCTAAAATATCTGTATCATAGAAACTTATAGAATCTAACTTTATAGGATGATGCTTGATGCTTATTCAATTCTACTTGAATTCCATGTGATTCCAATACAAGATTTAGACAGAAGTTTTTCAAACCTCTGATGGGATATCTATAGCTAGAATTTTTGTAACTTTTTTGTTATTATTATTTTACAGTCCAAACAACAATGCTACTTCAAAAAAGAAAATCAAAAAGTCAAAAATGTTTAGGTATTAGCTAGTGTGTTTACATCTTGAATGAATATTGTCCAAAACCAGTAAGGAGAGGTTTTGTAATGCGAAGTACTATATGGTTATCTAAAATTAGTGAATGTTGTTCTTCAAAATAATGTGTGCTTTTTGTCAGTATCCTATAAAAATACAAACTTCTTATATGTATTTATTTACTATATAGCTGTATTCTCTCATCTTTTAGGTATTGAACCTGTTTCTGGCCTTGCTGCTGAGCTCATTTAGTTCAGACAACCTTGCTGCTACCGATGATGATAATGAAATGAACAACCTCCAGATTGCTGTGGCAAGAATTCAGAAGGGAATAGATTATATTAAAAAAAAGATACAGGAGTTCATCCAAAAAGCCTTTGTTAGAAAACAGAAAGCTTTGGAAGAAATCAAAGCACTTGAAGAGCTAAACAAGAAGAAGGACAGCTGCATTTCCAATCACACTGCTGTTGAAATAAGCAAAGATCTGAATTATCTTAAGGATGGAAATGGAACCACCAGTGGTGTAGGCACAGGCAGCAGTGTGGAAAAATATGCAATTGATGAAAATGATTACATGTCATTCATAAACAACCCAGGACTCACTGTGACAGTACCAATTGCTGTTGGAGAATCGGACTTTGAAAATTTAAATACGGAAGAATTTAGCAGTGAATCTGATATGGAAGAAAGCAAACAGGTAGGAGATTTTGTCTCTTAACCATTACATTTCAGTCATTTACATGTCTGTCAGTTTCATACTTAGAGTTGTTTAGAATGCTGTCTTATCCTTGTGAATGTATTTTATGCTTTATTATTTCAAGTAAATATAATTCAAGGAAATAAATCTGCTGTGTGAAAGTGCACTAGGGGTCCTAGACTTTATATTTTTAATACTTTGTTTATTAGTATTTGGAAGACATGTCATTTTAAGTATGGTTATTTCTTTCACAGTTTATGAAGTTTTAGAACTAGCACACATTTCATAAAATATCCTATCTGTGTTACCTCTAACATGATCAGAATTTGTGGGAGAAGAGTATTGTAGAAGGATAATGAACAATAAAAGTATATAGCTTTGCATATCTAATCAAATACAAATGGAGAAAGAAGAAATATTGTTTTCTGTAGTTAGGGTGGTTCTAAAAATGAACCCTGATGCATGATAAATCAATGATGTGTTTTGAATTATCTAAAATTTTTTATGAGTAATATGCATACAGATTTTGGATTCAGAGACAATGTCTGGCTGAACTGAAGTAATCCAGACACAGATCAACATCATGGTAAAGCAGTATCTCAAGTTATCCTGCAGAGCAGACTAATCTTGTAGTATATATGCATGTGGAAACCATTTACTTGAATGTCTTGGATGATTGTTATTGGGCAAAGAGACAGAAGTTGATCTAAAATACAGAAGCCAGGTGGCTTGTACACCAGAAGTGAACACAGACAGATAATAACAGTATTCATGGAAATGTTTGTATATTGGAGTAATAATAAATGCAGTAGCAGAAAAAAAAAATTATTCAAAAATTATTTTCAATGCCATCAGAAATGTCAGAACTGTGAGGCTTAAGGGATCAGAAACCTTGGATAAATATGCTTTCTACTAGATTATATGCTGTGATTTTGTCGGGTAGCTCATTAATACAAAAACGTTTGTATACCATAAAGCAAGCTCTTCTAAAAAGAAACATTGCATTAATGACTGTACCATAGCTGTATAGCTGTTATATTTTCAAATAATGCTGTATTCCACAGCAATGCCAAACTATATCACATGACATTAATAGATAGCCATGACCAGTCAGTTATAATATGCTTTTTTGCTAAAGAACATGAGATAAAGAATGTGTGTATTTGCAACTGTAAAGAGGGTTACTCTACATAAGAAATATGAGATTAAAAGCAATATATTCTATTGAGTTGCTCAGTTAAATGACAAACATTTTCAATATTGATGGATAAGATAGCAGTAGCATTTATCCACAACAATTTAAAAATACAAGAGAAGTGGCTAGTATAAATGATATAATTTAAGAGATCAACTAGTATCAAAAAACAAGCTTTCAGAGTGACTCTGGGTCTGTTTTTCATGTAAGCTTATCTAGTGAAAGTTAACTGTCTGTTCCAATGAACCTTTAGCAATGTCTTTTAACTCTTTTAATATATTCTGATGTTATTTATTTAAAATGAATCTTCAATCTAAATTTTCTGCTTTCCTTGTGGTTAGTTTTGAGATGGGTGATGGGTGCCTTCATAATGACTCTACCTTATGAAGATATATGCCTAAAATTTTCCTGAATATGTAATTTTTTAAGAATTCTGTAATATTTATTAGGAAGATAGGAGGCTTATAAACCGTGCAGATGCTGAATGTGTGGTTACATGACATGTTAGCCTCAGCACAGAACTGAGAGGTTAAGAAGATGCCATCCTCATCTGGTTCCTGACTCCCTGGCATCCTTTGCCACTTTCTCTGCTACAGTGTTTGTAGGTCTGTACTATAAATCATGTCACTGGAATGATATAAATTAAATAACATCATACCATAGGTATTATTTCTTTGTTTCTTCTTTAAGATAGATTGAATGGTTCACCTTACAGTATATCACCATGCATTTTATCAGAATAGCTAAGGCAAAAACAAAATGCAACGCAAAAGCAGAAACTCCTCTGCTTTCAAAGTGAATGGTGTAAGTAAGCAAACTCTAAGAAAATGGAGTAAGAGCCCTTGTGCTGAAGAGTTCTGAATGACATACCAATTTTAAGGTGGCTTTCACAAGTCAATTGCTCTGTTTATTCTCATCTTTACTTGTCTCAGGCATCGTCCTTTTTTTTTTTTTCCTTTTTTTTTGTTTGTTTGCTTTGTTTTGTTTTTCCTAAGGCCATTCTTAAGCTTCAGTACTATACTAAATCAAAAGAGATTTTGCCTTTTTTATTTTTTATTTTTTTATGAACTTTAAATGTATTGGTATGTCTTCAGGAACAAAAAGCAAATTAAAAAAATGTATAAGCAATTTGAAAGTGAAAATTACAATTGATTGTGGAAAATCAACCAGTAAATGATGGAGGTTATATGTATTAAGAAATTGCGGAGAAGTTTTCAAAGGGAATAGGATAAGTAGAGGACTTCTATAGAGCCTTAAGATTTCCATATAGTATCATAATCACTACCATTGCAAGCCTGGGGAATAGTGATTCCCTCAAGTTCTGCTCATGAACAACTGTTTAGTGTTTGACATATTCGTACAATGCAAGTGTGCATATTCTGAATGGTAGCTAACAAACAGTGCCCTGAAAATTATGAATTCTGTGGTCATTTCCATTTTTGTTCTGGGTTCTTTATTCCCCTCTTTCTGGATGATTTTTAGAAAAAAAAAAATGAAGTGCTTTTATTTTGAGTATAAAAATGCACCTGCTTTGGAAATATATGAACAGGTGTTCTGATGTGTGACAGGGATTTATCAGGATTCTTAATCTCCTCCTATCAAGTCAATAGTACTGTTGTACCTCCTGCTGCCTTCTGATTTCCTTCTGAGGAAGATAAAGAATATATTGGTGCAGTGTTTAAGTTACCTCTGTAGAAAAGTACACCACCATTTGCTTTATTTTACTTCTTGAGGGATATCACTGAGACAACATTCCTGCTATTAGGCCAGGTCTGCAAAAGAAGGGGTAAGAGATGAGGCAGAACTTTCCCTGTCTTAACTGTGGTGGTACTTAGTACTTAAAATACCCTCAGGAGATATCCCTTTTAATAACTCCTTTTTTTTTTTTTTGTTCCAATTTATCGTTTTTTTAACATCAGAGTTGTGGGAAGTTTGATCTGCACAAGAACTGTAAAATGAACCATTCTTTTCTTCTGGTGTCTTTTTGACTGACACTGATGTTAAGAGCTGAATGATTATTTTAAGTATGTCCAACTAAGGTCATGATAGAAGCAGGGGGAGGAATGTGCCCCTGAGAAATATGCCAAGAGCAGGTAATTGCTATAGAAATTATGACTGCAGGTGAGTGAGAAACAAATGCTATTTTTTTCTTATTTATATTTTCAGATATATTATGGAACAAAATAACTCTAGCCACTGTTTCTGTAGTGGATGATTCTTTTTTTTTTTTTTTTATTTCTGTTCATAAAAATACCTTCTAATTAATTTGCCAGTTAATAAACAAGCAACTTTCCAAATCTGCCAGAACATATTCCGCAACCTGGTTGCAAGTTCCAAATATATATACAAAATCCTTCTAATAGATATCACTAGAAATTTAGGGAAGTCTGTGTTTGGATGAAATGTGACAATAACATTTGTTACGTTGAAAAAATGAGTGTAAGATTTCAAGATAACTTGACTACAGGGTCTTGTTCATAAGGATAGCCTGGCCAGAGGTCAAACCCACACACTTCTACTATTTCTGATTCCCATATTACAGTAGCATTTTATTCAGCATTTGGAGAAAAAGTTCTCCCTAGGTCTCAGATAGTACAGTCTCATTTGCACCTTGGTTATTGTGTCTTCAACATGTGTGTGAGACATGATGTGTTATAGAACTCAGGACTGTATGACAGGTATGACTCAGGATAAGCAATAGAGTGCAGCAAGCAAGAAGCAGATCGTGTCTTTAAGATTTTTCATTTATTTTTATTTTTATTTTTATTATTTTTTTTATGCTGAACCTAATGCTGTACTGAACAGTCTCTCCAAATCTACTTTGGCTTCCAAATTACATTTGATTTCTCCCAAGACACACCTTAACCTACAGATCTTCTAGCTCATATGTCTGCAGTTTCAGAAGGCTTTTTCCTTGCATATTTTGTGATGAATTTACATTGTATACCTGAAGTTACTCAAGCAGCTGTCTAACATGGTGAAAGCACAAGTTCTTTTATGGTCTCACCTCATGACATGTTAGCGACAAACATGTAGTCGTAAGTGAATATTATACTTACATCATTTAAGGTAATGAAAAATGTCTTTCTTTTTATATATATACTACACTCGATTATTTATTTTGTAGCTACGTGTTTGTTCTGCTGAGAGACTTCCATGAAGCATTTTCTTACTGTATATAGATCCTAAAACACCCTAAAATCAGAGCAAGTATGCTAAGATTTAATGCAAAAATGACCCATGAAATGTAAGTGGATAATGGGAAACTACATATGCTTTGGATGAAGAAGAGGATTTATCTTAAAGACATTAAAACTTACTAATTACTTTAGAATAATAGTTGCCTGAAAGTACTTGAAATAAGTGAACATTTGATTAGTACTTTGAAGGAGGATTTTGTCAGTACCTCCTACCAGAAAACAGAGGTGCAATAGCCAGTAAGATAACCATCAGAAATAACACATTTCTGCTCTAAAAATAAGATATTCAAGAAAATTAACTTAAAAGATAGTAAGAAAATTAAAAGCTACCAAAGGGGATTATTTGATACTTTTTTTTTAGTTACCTTGTGGATGACATTACTATTACAAAATCAGTGTTAATCAATGACTTGTATGGAGTATGTTAATCAGATCAAACATTAGACTCCTAACTATTGTGTTTTTGTACCACTTGTATATACATTACATTTGAATCACAACTTTATGAATGAAGTTCTGGATTTCAACACACAAAAGTAATTTCAAAGATGTTCTTCAGCTATGGAAAGCTGGTTTCACAACTAAAGAAATACAAATACCTGCAGGCCTCTATCACGGCAGAATTCCAAAAGCCTTTGTATCTCCGTTATATATACAGTAAGTACAAACTCAGAATAGAGAAGTAAGGCTGCTCAATTAATTTTTGAAATCACAACAGATGGTTTTAATAAAATAAAAAATATCCTTCATCAGCTAATCCACTGAGCTTTCTAAACAAGGGATAAATTCAGTTTTCTGATTGGCTTCACTACTGCTTATGTCAAAAGGTGAAGTAAAAATACAGAAACATTTATTTTGTTCCCAAAAGTTAAGCATTGCCATGGGGCTTCAGTGAATTTCTTAGCAAAAACACACCCAGTAGTGATTTGATCAATATGTTGTAAGATTTTTTTCCACATTTCCTTTAAAGTATCTATCTATCTAAATTCCCCCTTTATACAACTGAGTAGTTCAGGGACTGTATCTTCCAAAGTGACAGATTCTTTACGCTATGGACTAGCTTTTTACTTCTATTGCCATCTCTAAGTTCCACCACTATTATTAGAACATGAAGCAGGAATGGGAAGACATACACTTTCAAAGTATTTTTTTTTAATGTATGTACATTTTTTTGCAAATAAAAGACATAAAAAGACATAATCACGTAGTCAGTTAAATGAGGACTTGAACACTAAACCAAAAAAAATAAAATAAAATTTTCATTAAGACACATTAAGCACTCTTTAAATAACAGAGTAATTTCCAAATCTGCTAACCATGTCTTTATGAAATTAATCATTGTATTTCCATTTATGAATCATAGTTTCAGAGTGCAGATGATTAGCTCTAGTTCCTGCATTTCTTATTTCTCTAAAATAAACTAACAAGCTCTGTAGAAAGGTTTGTTGAACATTTCAGGTGGTATGCATAACCCTTTTTGCCAACTGATCATAAAATATTTAATAATTATGTTTTAATTGTGTTAAAGCTGTGCTTGAATTAGAGATTCCAAAAAGAAGAAAACTAGAAATCCTGTGTTTTGAACTTCACTACCTACCATTCTTACTTCTCACAGGGGTAAAACCAAGCTGGAGCAATCAAGAATGCAGCTCTGGTGCTTTTTAACCAGGTAGAGCAACGTGTCACCACTTTCACACAGGTTACCTAAACAAGTTATACATATATATGTATATATATATATAATCACTTTTTAATGGATTTTGACTGGCCTGCATGCTATTCAGCTATGTTCCTTCCCTATCCATTGCAAGACGGTAGAAACATGCACAGCTGCTCTCTGCTGAGTCATGGGACTCACACCACAGCATGGTCAGGTGGGATTGGCAACCCCAACATACATTTTTTAACTCTGCTAATGATTTTTCTGGATAGTCTAATAAAGTCTTTAGCAATAACTGCATGTTCTACAGGTTATGAAGTATGGATCATAAAAGTACTGGAATGTTATACTCTAAAGAGACCAAAGGAAAAAGGGAGCATGCATAGTTTTTAAAAAATAAAAACAACCCTTTTTGATTCAGCCCTTATAAATGTATATATTTAATGAAATGTGTTAGGTGATCTATGTAATGATTACTGCCACACTTCAGCTCCTTAACAATTAAAATTTAAACTACTGCAATAGCTATTTGAATAAAAATTGCTTTGTTATATTCTTACATCTGCAATGCACTGTAATGCAAATCCTTAAGATGCTACAAACTACATTCTGTATTGATTTGGGCAGTGCATATCTTGAGTTTTATAAACTATAAGCAAAGCAAACAGTTTCATAACTGCTGAAATTATACTTAACAATAACCTCTCTAAAATTTCTCTCTGAACAGGTCATTTAACAAATACTCTTTTCTTAAACTTTAAAATTCTTCATAAAAAGTTGTATTTTGGAGTGTGTTTCTTGATAGCCAAGTCTGTGACTGAGTTTGCAGACTTGACTCAGTGTAAACTAGAGTAACTATGAAGTAGTCAGCATGATTTTTATAAAATTGCATGTATATTTACCCTATTTTTTTATTTTTATTATAGGCATATATAACCCCTATTGCAGCACAATTGGCAGAGCTTTCAGGAATAGGGACAGTAGTATTACACAGGAGCTAAAGTTACATGAAACTGCAGAAGACAAACTATCCTGGTAAAACTTGGTATTACAATTTTGTTGGGATTGAGATTTCAGTCCTACACTTTCTCTACTGAGACTCAGGCAGAGTCTCATTGGCTTCAAAAGGATAACCAAATAGCTCCATTTGTACCCCTGTGTAGTCCAGTGATGCCAAAAGAAATTCATATTGCTGTGTATTCTGAAAAGTCTCAGATTTAACTGATTATTTTTTAAACCCAAGATATGCTTCAAACATCAAATAAAGCTCTAGGGAAAAAGGGGTTTTAAGCTATTTTCTTAATATAATGTAAAAGTTAAATATCATAAGATTTGAGATCTAAAGTCAGTTTAGAATCACTTGGGAATCAGCGACCCCCTTAATTTATATTTTGTCACTCAATTACAGTGCAGCTTTAAAGATTCAAAGGATAAAACCACATGGCTGAATTACTAAAGGCAATTTGTAATGGCTGAATCCCTTTATTTATTTTATTGTCACTTGAATCATGAAGCAGTTTGTAAAGCTTAAAGTTTTTGTTGCCTGCTCTTGCTCTTATTGAAAGCTAGAATAAAATCACATGAGAGCAAGACTGGGTCTTAAGCGAATGCATTTTCTCGTAAATGGGCACATTAACATGCTGTTGGTCAAAGCTTGTTTTAATGATCTAAGCTGTTGAAAAGAGATGCACTGCTCTGAAAGGACGGAATGGAGGCTGATTATACGTATGTTAGACAAGTATTTGGGTTGGTGATAAAGCATTTTTTAATGTTATATTCTATACATTAATATTTATAATACTATTTTCTGAAAAATATAATACCATTGAAGTGGTCGTTTTTTGGATTTTATTTGTGTGTGTGATTTCCACAGTATTGCTCAGGCTTCTGCATTAGTCAAGCATGTTGTTTTGCTGATTCAGGCCTTGAGAATGCTGCATCATAAGCAATTGCTTTCAAATGTATCCTTGTAAAGGAAAATGTCGTACTATTGAAGATGCAAATAAGTATTTACAGGGCATGGCATATTCTAGAAACTGATAATCACATATGTGGGGTGAAAAGAAGATTTTGTAATCCTCCATATCTCATGAGTTTCCTTAGTTTTATTAATTTTATTGCTAGAAAAAAAAATAGAACATTAAAGTCACCTTATTTAAAATGCAGTGCTTCTTTCCTAATTTAGGCTCTTGGCGCAAAGAAGAGGAGTTTTAGTAATGTTTTTTATAATTCAATTGTTTGAGATTATTTGAAAAATAATGAAGAGAATGCTTTATTTGAAAAATAATGAAGAAAATATAGTAGTTTTTGTTTTTACTGGTTATAAATTGCAATTCTATCACTTGTTTTTAGCAACTGCTTTTTTTAGCTGACAGGACTATCTGAAACAGAGTTTCAGAAGAAGCCATGGGAAGAAGCCATTAAAGAACTGGCTGCCTTTTAACGGGAAGATTAATAATTGATGCTTACTATGAACTTTTCTACTTTTATGAACTTTTGCTACTACTAAGTCAGTCATTAATTTAATGATGATGGATCAGGCCATAAATTAATTTTAATTTTCCTAACTTAAATGTGGCAGATTATTGTTCTCACAATATTTGTTTTTTATTTAACAAAGAAACTGCCTATAATTTCAGTGCCAATTTTTATACCTTTTCTTTCTTAGTATTACCATGATACATAAAAAGAGAATTAATCTACAAATCTCATTTCCTTTTTAAAAGATAACCTTATATGTGGATAATAAGGTGGCGTATTAGTAATGCTTAATACAGTGTACATTAATGTACATTTTGGTCTGTAGATGTAATACAGAAAGCAAAGTTTTATATATTCTCAGTATATGAGGTACAAAACATTTTGCTTCAGAGTTATTGATCTGCATGAGCAGCGGTAAAATTATTCAGCTAGAAGTGATACAGCTGTAAATATTTCAGATGCATAAATTTTGGAAATTGTAGCAGAAAATGAAGTATGAAAAGGGAAACAAGACACTTTCATGTTTACTAAGCAAAAATTAACCACTAGAAATATTAAAATCTCAGTGTATTTACCCAAATCTTTTCACATTTGTCAGCATGATTTTCCATGTATAACAGATCATGTTATTTAGAAAGGGAAAGAATGGTTTTCCAACTAATACCAGTGTGCTTGTCAGAAATCTTTCTATTATGCAGCAAGTCCTTTATTTTTGGTCACAATCCAGCTATAGTCATGTAACCTGAGGTCTGATTGACCTCATATTGACTACATTTGCATGTGGACATAAAGGGCAGCTTCTTGAAAATTAACACTGAAGTTACCCATCACCCAGCATAAATTTCTTTTAATTGCCATTCATCTCCTGTAAGTTGAATATGAGAGAGGAATTGCTTACCAAACTATATAAAGAGATATGTGCCATTTGCTTCATTTTTGGCAGAAAAATCCCTGAGCTCCCAATGTATTCTCCTGAAAGGACTTGGTTTTAACTGAAGAATTAAATAACTAGTTTTTAATTTGCAGCAGTGTCTCTGAAGGAGAGTATACATAGCAATGCCTTTTTAAAAAGTTATCATCTATTATTTGCAGCAAAATCATTCAAAAGATCTGAACAAATATCTTTTTTTTACATGATAAAATATCACTACCTTGAAAGCTAAACATGAAAAGTACTTGGTATCCTCAAAAGCTCTATATACAAAAATCCAATAGAGGTCAAAGGGCATCAGATCTGCTTAGCTGAAACCACAAATGAGTCAGTGATTAGCCTTTCTGCTACATCAATGCATATTCAGCTTCAGTGTTGAAGTTAGAGATGTATTCTGGATCCCCCTCTAAATTACTGCTCCATGGTATAAAACAAAAGTATTTTTCAGTATTTCAGTATTTTTTTAATGTTGCTTTCTGATTGCAAGCCCAGTTTCACAATAAAATAAAATGTATTTGGGATGAAAAAATTTAAGATTCAAACAATATTGGCAACTGAAAACAAGGTAAAAACTCTATGTCCAGTTTATGTGCTAGATGCTGTGTGCATCTTTAGTAGGTTTGTCCTTTCAAAATATGCTTTCTTAGAAGAAAATTATGGGCAGTCTTGCATGACTGATAAATAGTTTGACCTGATCCAAATTTCACTGTACTTGGTATAAAAATTACTTCATTTGAGCTGGTTTATACCACTCTCCAACTCTTGGAGTTTTCACATCTGGGAGTGTTTTTACCATAGTGAGGACTATAGTATTTGACTATATACAAAGTAGTACATAGACAGAAAAATTCAGGATGGAAGGAACCTCATGAGGTGTCTCAGTATTCACAGAAGATTGGAATGCAAATAAGAGATTTCAGAGCTGGTAATCTGTGCTTTCTGGAAAAAAAAAAAAAAGTGGTGCAGAAATTTACTACTAAATGCCATTAAATTTACAGCTCTTTCATCTAGATGTGGTGTATGTTTGTGAAAACACCATCTGCAGTGGACATGCAATGTATGTGGAACTTTCTGTTTGTTCATTTCCGTGAGAAAACTGAGGCACATTTGCAGTGTAATCTAGTAAAGGAAATAAAATAACTTGAGAGTGTGGTATATGCAAGCTCTCCAGTTGTATTACCACTGAGCTTTCAATTCAAAAGTCTTATGTATGGATCAGGTTAGTAGCTAAATCACTTCTGATTGTTCCCTATGAGATAAACTGGGAAACAGAACTATTCAATGTGCACCTCATTACTATACATACTTATCAACATAAATGTAGTGTTTTTCAAAAGTAATTGACTGGCAGGATTTGATTCAGTATAATTTTTACAGAATATGTATCTAATGAGAAAAAATTGTTCTGTGGAACTTTACTTGCAGAAACTAAATGCATCCAGTTCATCTGAAGGCAGCACAGTTGATATTGCCCCTCCCGGAGAGGGTGAGCAAGCAGAAATTGAACCTGAAGAAGCTCTTGAACCAGAAGCCTGTTTTACAGAAGGTTGTAGAATAACTGTTGACTTAAGAGATGTATTAGCAAAATTGCATAATTATCAGGCATATTTAAGTTCTTGATACTTTCAAATCTGGTGTATCTTCATAACTTCTACAATCAAAAGGAAATACTCTAAGCCTAGATTGCTGGAAATCAGATGACAAAACAAGGTTTTCCTAGGCTTTGATTACCTTTGCCTGGCCACTGCTTACCTCTCGTAATTAAGGAACTTCATTAACTTTTCTGTTCATTAACTTTTCTATTTTAAAATGCATTTCTATTACTTGAAAGAGCCCTTAAATTTTGGAACAACTTTATTTCTGTGAGACTCCATCAACAAACAGAACAGTTAGATGCCAACAGTCAAAAACATCAATATATTTTGGATAGAGTTTACTCATAATTATGTCTAGTACTGTCTGGTTTCATTGCAAATTTCTTATTATCTAACCTCAGATAATCAACATCCTATAAAAGAGAATTTCAGTGTTACATCTATAAATTATTATAAAACTCATTATCACTATTAATAATGTCGATACCATAGTAATTATTGACTTTGAAATAATTTGCTTTTAGATCCTAATATTTCTTAACCTAATGCAGGTTGTGTGCAGAAATTTCCATGTTGCCAAGTAAGTATAGAGGATGGCAAAGGAAAAATCTGGTGGAATCTTAGAAAAACCTGCTATAGCATAGTTGAGCACAATTGGTTTGAGACTTTCATTGTCTTCATGATTCTCCTCAGCAGCGGAGCACTGGTAAGTAGAAATGCTTCAGATGCTGAAATATTTAGATATCTCCTGAGAAGCAACAGCAAAATTTAAATTTGCATCAGAAAGGCCTATTTTGGTTGGAGCTGTATAGAACTACTTGGATTCCACAATTTCATGATTTATTTACTGAAAATTGGCCCAAATTTGAATTGGCCCAAATTTGAATAAGTTTTACATGCATTTAAGTGATACTTTTGGTTTACCCCTGTAAACCTGCTGCAATTTTATTTAAGCCAACAACTCAAGACTTAAACAGTCTGCCAGTTTTCAACATGTTTGTCAAGAGATTTGAGTACAAAGGACCCTTGTTAACTGTGAATATATAGCTAAACGTATGCTTTCTAATCCTTAATTCCTTTGGGGCTCAACCACTTTTTGGATTATGCTTACAAAAGACCATAGAAAAAAAACTGAAGCACTTCAGTATAATTGAAAAAGATTGAAGCAAAACTCTGTTGCTGTTTTGGAGGCAGGAGATAGGGAAGAGTGTGACAGCAAATTAAACCAAACAACTATTTTCCAAAACGATTTACATTGCCCACCTTTCCAGCTTTACTTAAGGTGAACATTTGCTACACTATCAAAATGCACAGTATAAATTCTAGCGAATGAATTACTCTTTGACTTTTAGACAAAAATGTTACTGATGGAAGATAGAAATGCAAACTCTTGAACTGCTTTCAAATTGGAATATACATATATGGATCAGATTTTGTATAACAGAGGGGTTTTTTTGTATGTGAAAGTTTTGTAATACCACAGTGAAAAACAAACAAAACAAAACCAAAAACAAACAAACAAAAAACCCCACCACCTGCTTATTTCCTACTTAGTAGTAAAATAGAATATATTTAATCAATACACCTTACTGGAGGCTGAATACATAAAGTTGCTTCAATTTGTAACATCGTTAAAGATGAGAAATAGGTAAAATATGAGGATGCAGAAGAACAAGGGGAAAGATTAGGTCTGACGTACTTATTTTTATCATTTATATTCTGTGAAGTATTAGTACTACCTGAATATTTTTTTTTTCACAGGCTTTTGAAGATATATATATTGAACAGCGTAAAACTATCAAGACCATGCTGGAATATGCTGACAAAGTTTTCACATATATTTTCATTTTGGAAATGCTTTTAAAATGGGTAGCATATGGTTTTCAAATATATTTTACTAATGCCTGGTGCTGGCTGGACTTCCTGATTGTTGATGTAAGTACATAGTCCTTAATACTTTAAAACTCTGTATTGTGAAGTTTATGTTGTAAACCTCATTACTACTAAGTAATCTTCTTACAAACATGCAAAAATAATTCCCATTGTATAGTTACAGTGCATGAGTAATAGCCTGCAGTTATCTGCATGTGTTGTTTAAAGTACATTTATAAACCAGAAGGAAAAGGGTGGCTGGCCATCAGCTTGTTAATTCTTCATGGTTATTAATTTCATACCCTTGGTGTATCAAACTTGAGATTTTACGGAAAAACAAAGAACCAAAAACTAATTTTGAAACTTTCACGCTATTTTTAATGTCAGTCTTGTCATACTACTGTACTCCTTAGCAAATGAAACACTACTTTTGCAAGTTCCTTCTACAAGCATTGCAACTGAAATGATGCATTTAGACCAGATTTTACCCGAGTTCTCAGAACTATATCCACTCAAACTATCTGGATATCATTTTTAGTAAAATAAAAGACAGTGTCAATTTGGTCAAAAAATTAATTACTTTTAATTGGCTAACAATCTGCAATAGTTAAATCAGCTGTGATTTGGCAAGGCTTATGACAGAAGACAATATAAGGTTTCTTGGCTGCCTTCCCAGCTCTGATATACTTCTGTGCAAAGGCCTTGCTTATGTTGTCAGAATGGATCAAAGTTGGTTTTACTCCCAGAATATTTTGGTCTCTTGCCTTCACACTTTATCTGACCCAGTTCACTGGCTATACATATCCTCAGTGTGGAACTGAGAGATGTAATCTTTGGGCAACTGTCCATTTCTGGATATGTATGTGGTTTATGCCCAAACGTACTTACTGCCCAAGCTACCATATTTCTTGAGAAGTTTGTATAAAATCTTGTTCCACAGTCATTATTTGTGGATATATAATTATAATGTGTCAGATTTGTGACTTTCAGAGGATAAAAAAAAAAAAAAAGCTAGATTGACCCATAACTCAAAATGGAAGACCTTTTTTTTTTTTTTAAACCTGCCCATGTTAGTTTTGTTATACTGTTAATCTCTAGCTCTGTCCTAAGAACATACACTAGTATTAAGCAGTATAAAGGGTTTTCTTAAGAGGATCTTAATGTAGAATACAGATGCTCCTTTCCAGGATTATGCTAAGAACGGAATTCATTTTAGATAAACCACAGTTTGTGTTCTAATTATTCTTTTTGTAACAGAAACCTAAACTGATTATTCTAAGCCATGCTCCATGGTTTCTTAATAAGAGTTTAGCTGCTGTTATCTGAACAGGCTCTCAGAATTATAAACATCATCATCATCATAAGTAAAGCATCTTATATTGCCAACCTTTTTCTCATAATTTTTAATTTTATAAACAAAAGCATGACCAAATGAGATCAGAACCTTCTACTTTTGAATAATTATACTCAGTGTTCCAGAAAGTGGTAAAAATGTCTTACTGTGCCTAAGTCTAATTCAGCAATTCTTGTAGCATGACCAGACAACATTCAAAAGAAATATATGAACTCATTTTATCTTAGAAGAGAATCTCTCCATAGTCTTTTATTGGAAAGATTAAACAAGTGTGATTCAGCAGATTTTCCAGGAAAGAACACTAGTGAATCCTTCTTCATTACAAGTGACTAAAGTTAATCAAATTGTTTAATTCTATCCTCTAAAATTATTCAAGAGTAAACACTGATAGTCCTTCGGGGTTTTGACCTTTAATATCTTCCATACCTGACTCTCTCAATGTGAGAAATAGTCATAGCTACTTTCAGTCATTGTGACCAAATTAGATTTTAATAATTACATGAAGAAAAGGCGATTTTCAGCTCTGTCAGTTAACAGCAATGGCAGGTGACTGTGGGTATATCTGTCCACCTCATTTTAAGACCTCATGCCATCTTTCCACCCTTCTGCTGGGTGCAACAATATCTGTAGCAAGGAGTAGAAGGGAAAATACCTGTGCCTTATCCACCCAAAATCAGAATCTGGTAAATTAGTTCAAACACACTCATCAGTGGTTTAAGCTAAGATAATCAAATTTGCATACAGGCAGATGAGAAGCAGGGACATCAGCTAGCAGAGGCAGTAATATTTAAATGAGTTCAACCAGACACTCTAGAGCAGTCATCATACTGTGCCTTGAGTCTTGTTCTCACCCCTTTGTCCAGAAGCCATCTGTCATTTCTTTATTATGTCCAGTTTTTGATGTACAGCTGTAATGACCATAAGTTCTCTTTGCCACATACCAAGCTAGGAGATAGTGTATCTGGGCAGGAGATGGGGCATTTGGGAATACCCAGTGAGTTTGCTAGTTACTAAATTTAGGTCATTTTCTGCTAAAATATATAATCTTTGGTGATCATAGGTGGATATTGTTTTATGCTATGTATTTTCAAACTTTATGAGATACTCCCATAATTAGTTATAACACCTTATTTTTAAATTCTATTTCATTCATAAATCATATTTAAATGAAATAGAAATAAGTAATATTTAAAAGAAATCATGTATTTGACAACTACTGTTGGACAGTAATATATCTGAAAGTGGAATGAAATCTCTGACCTTCCAATATCTCAACACTGAAATTTCTCATGCATGCTGAAATTCCAATGCATTCAATTTTTGAACAATCAAAAATAAAAAAACCACACCCCCAACTGGGCTTGTTGTATACGACATTCAAAGTCAGTCATATAGATAATTTCTATAGTTCTTCAGCTCAGAAATACGGCTAAAAATATTTCATGCCTATTTGTTAAAACAGTTCAACTCATTGAATTAAACTGTGCTCTCAACCTTTTTAATAGTTTTTAAGAATAACTAATTAAGCCACAACATTCTGCAAAAGAATCAGAGTCACATTAAACTAATATACTAAATGCTGTATAAACAGAGTAAGAGGAAACTGCTGCCCTGATGACCTCATAATAAGAATAAGAACAAATAAGAAGGGGAACAGACTCATGTGTTGGGAAACCAGATGCAAAGAGAGATTTCACTTTGTCTTCCTAGACAGTCTAGTATGTCTTTATGTGTGTCCTAACATGGTACACTATGACAATATTGGATAATTTGGTATTTAATTGATTTCTGGAATTACTAATTCCAGAATTCAAAGGGATTTTCACAGGAAATGCATGAAACCTAATACTCTTATTCAGGAAGTAAAGGAACCAAATCAGCTTGCAACTATACACCTAAACAAAATAAATTTGAATATTTTTCAGTAAAATACCATAAACTAAGAATTAGTCACCAAGTATGTACAGAAAAAGCGATATTAGCAGAGAATCATAACATAAAAACATAAGAAAAGCTGTATTTAGTCCAATGCCCTGCCTCAGAGAATGTCAAAAATGCCTGTCTGGAAAATCAAAACTATAGTATCTAACTTTTTTTTTTTTTTCCTCCAAATCTGGTGGTTTATTTTTATTCCTAATTAAGTGTAATTAAATATATAAACTACATGAAAGGTAGGATAAGCAGTGTTAGAAGTGAGAAGGGCCATACACCACAGAGAGTCTGGAATCAAATCACATAAATTAGCGACCTCAGCAAGTAACAGAATTCATATGTATTAATATTTCATGACAAGTTATCCCGTTGAAAGGTACAGCATTATGAATTAACTAAAATACTATTTTCAATGAGATTAATTTACATAGTAATATAGTAACGAAATAGTTGTTTTCCCATCTGTTCTCCCATTGTCCGCTGAGACATGATCTTGTAACTCCTGTGTTTGTGATTCATCTAATTGTTTTTTATTAGACAAGTAACATAGGAAACTACTTTTTCAAATAGTGGACAAAATCTTACTGCCATACCACCTATTTCTGCACAGCCTTTGATTTGAAGAACATCTAGACTGAGGTACAGAAATGAACATTAGGGGGATGTTTTTAAGGACTGAAATACGCCTATGTTCATGTATGTGTTTTCTGTGCATTTGGTGGTAAACTGAAATAAAATATGAGTAAGGTAGGATATTTACCCATTTGTGTCTCCAAAACTGCCAAAAGTAAGTGAATGAATTTTTTTCACATTAACACTGGTTAAAAATCAGTTCTATTTGAGAAACACAAATTAATTTCTCCTTCATTACTGTTGTAATGCTAGCACCTGTTAATAACTATCACACATTTCATAATATTTTCCTATACTTAGAAGAGGAAAAATAATAATTTTATTTAAATATAACAACAAATTATTAATAATTTTCCTATACTTAGAAGAGGAAAAAAATTTTGGAGAGAGTTGGCATGCAAGTGACGATGTAACACCTCTGTCAATATATATTTCATAGATACCCTGGCTATTGGTGCTGAGATCTGCTTTTGATTTAGAAGTATTATTTATAACAAAAGCTAATTAACCACTATATTGTTTAGCATGTTATTAGTGATATAGATATTAATAATGTTAGTAGTTAATAAACTATCTTACCATATTCAGAATTATAAATTGCTTGGAAAGTTGAATCTTAATGAAAGCTAATGAAACTATGAATCTTTTGTCTTCAGGCATTTGTGAAAACTTTATCCTTCACCGAGAGTGTGCTTCCATCTGACTATTAAGCCCCACTCAGCTATAATGGATATTTAATAGCATATATTCCTTTTTCAAGTGTGCCTTCATATGGCTTTCCAGCAAGTATGAAAATCATGGGATCGGGCCTCTAATGTCACTGATTTAGAACATTCCTCCATTTGTCACTGTTGATTTTTCTGTAGATTCAGTCTGTATGCTTTTTAAATAAACTGCAGTGTTTTTTCTTATTGATTTTTATTATTATTATTTTTATAGGTCTCATTGGTTAGTTTAATAGCCAATGCTTTGGGCTATTCTGAACTTGGTGCCATTAAATCGCTTCGGACATTAAGAGCTTTAAGACCTTTAAGAGCCTTGTCGCGATTTGAAGGAATGAGGGTGAGATAAAAGAAAGTAGCCTGATTTAATCTATGCACACAAAAATCAATGTAGAATTATGAGACTACAAAGACCTACAAAAGAACTCCAGAGTGGGAACTCATGCAGAAATGTGTGGGAAAATGCCTTGCAACATGTCCTTAAACATACGACATCAATACCATTTTCTTTTGGGTATTAGATTTAAGCTTATCAAATTTGCCTGCTCAAATAAATAGATGGTATACCAGCCCTGTGGCTATTAATATTTCCATTTATTTGTACATCTATAGAGAAAAGAAAAGAACAGAGATTTTTTTTTCTTTTGTTTAGTTGAGAACTTTATTTGAAGAATTTCTGTAAGTTAATTCTCTGTTAGTTTGCTAGTAGTTTGGGATGGAACAGGATTAGGCAGAAAAGGAAAAAAAAAAAAAAAAGGTGAAGGTGATAACAACAGTGGGAAAAAGACACACTAAAGACACTAAAGATAAAACTAAAGCCTCCCTGTGGTTCCCTGTCTACCTGCCTGGGAAAAAGATCCCACAACAGAAGCTGTATCATTAAAGAAAGGTTCTCTGAACAAATACCTGAAATAAGGATGGGGCTGGAAATGTAGAAGGGAAGAGATGATAAATCATTTTTGCAGCTAGTGTCCTTTACTTCATACGAATACATCTGCTGCCATCTTACCTCTCCTCCTACACAGCTGAATCCTTCCTGTTGAGGAAATTATTATTTGCATATTCTGCCAATCTAACAACAAAAAAGGCAACAAAAAAAAAAAACCACTATTACCAGCTGTCTGCTGTAAATGCAGACTATGCTATTTCCTGGAAAAATAGATGCTCAAAAAATTAACAAGTTATGTTATGTTATTTAGAAATCTCCTTTTTATCTTTCACCTCAAAATATCTATATGTTGTAATACCTTTTTACAGACTAGTCATAGGTCTTAAGTCTCCAAAAAAAATTGTGTAGTTTCTGTCTGAGTAGAGGCTGCTGATATTCCAGGAGACTGTGTCCTGTGACACATCACCATCACCATTAAGTTTTGCATAATTTGCATTGCAAACAGCATGTAAGTCCCTATCTCATAAATGAGCTATATTGATTTTAGAACATTTTCAGTCAAGTTAATAGATTTGAAAAAATATACCATTTTCAAAACCATGCAAAAATATTCACTACACAAAAATCAACTGCTGTCTCATAAATAAATATGATTAAGTAATTTTTTTTTGCCTGTGTATCCTTTTAGTTCAATCACAATAAGTAATTAAATAAAATTTTTGTCAGGGGATTTCATCTGATTTTTTAAAGCCACTTATTCATATAGACTAGTTCAATTGTATTAAATGAAGCAATTAAAAATAAAATAAAATTTAAAAAAAAACTAATGAATATGTTTAAAAGCAACTACTGGGAGCCAGGCAATTTAAAACCAAGATTTGCAGCAGATGCAGTTATTAAAAAACAAATAAAATGTGCTTATTTTTGTTACATTGTAAGCAGATGCTAAAATACATTGGGTCCAATATATATGTAAAGGTTCTGAGAATAAAATCATTTGTAATGATAGGTTCACATGCAGATATTTTTATTTAGTCTTCCATATCATCATTCTTTTATCTTATTCCGTTTTATTTCCTACTTATAGATTTTTATTTGTATTGTTGGAATTTAACATTTCTTTCTTTCTTTTTCTCTAGAGCACACAAATTCTAAGAACCCATCTTGCTACTAACAGGTTTTCTTTTGTTTTCGCTTTTTTTTCAGACTTTTGCATTGTCTTGGTTTCCATATAACTTTCTTTTCTCGCCTTTGGTAATCTCATTAGTGATTTTTATTGAACCTTAAATAATGCTTCCCCTTAAATTTTACATTGTTAACTGTCCATTCCATATTAATACTGTTTTAACATTTTAAAGTATTTTTCTTTTTCTTTTCATAAACTGACTATTTTGTTTAATTTGTATGCTAGGTGGTTGTAAATGCCCTTGTAGGAGCAATTCCATCTATCATGAATGTATTGCTGGTTTGTCTTATATTCTGGCTCATCTTCAGCATCATGGGAGTAAATCTGTTTGCTGGCAAATTCTATCACTGTGTCAATACCACAACTGGCGAGATGTTTGATGTCAGTGATGTCAACAATTATACTCAGTGTGAGGAACTCATAAAAAACAATCAAAGTGCCCGATGGAAAAATGTGAAAGTAAACTTTGATAATGTAGGAGCTGGATATCTTGCTCTGCTTCAAGTAGTAAGTAAACTTATATTTTTTCTTTTTGCTCTTTTAAAAAAGTTTAGGACAAATGGGCTACTTAAGTCTGCTAAGTAGTAGAACAATTTCCTTATAGCAGTCATGTACAGTTTACACAACAGAACCCTGAAAAAGCCCCTAGTACATTTCTAGCCATAATTTTTTGCATGAATAGTAGTAAACTTTCCAGGTTAGAGCATATGATCTCATCATGATGATAAAAATGTCTTCTATAAGTGAAAAAAGTACAAGAATTTTTTTCGTGCTGCACAATATAAATATCAGAAATTCATTTCATTTCTTGTCATGGTGGAAAAGACTTGAAGATCCCTCTAATTATTGAAGATCTCTCCCCTCCTTTATGAGCTCAGTTATCTTGCAAGACAGGAGGGTAGACAGCAGTTGAAAAGGCAGACATTCTGACTGACTGGTCTGATGTGAGCAACTCCTGCCAATGCCTCCCACATAATCTGTTCCTGGATATTACAAATCCACAGCGACATCCTTCACATTCAAAATCCATTAATCTTGGCAATTTTTGGCACTGGAAAATCATTTTTCCTTCATCAACAGCCAGGTCAAGATAGAGTGGATTTTTCTTCATGTCTATACTCTTCTAAGGAACCAGTTTGTATTTGGATGGTAAAAGGAACAATATAACAATCCAGCAGGTCTCCAGTACAGGTGTTTGTTTAAGAGGGGATTGATTTTCCAGACCTGGAAGTGGGTTTAGGGAAAGAAGTCATAAATAATGCAAGATCTGAGACTGGGGCACCCAACATTTCATGTAGCATGGAGACAATTCTTTCTCTAGTATAAGTCTTGTGTAAGGTGCTCCAATGTGGGTAGTCACTGGTGGACAGTTCCTTACTATTAGACCTGATTATTTCATAACACTTTCGCTTGATGCTCACAGACATTAAGATGCATCACAGATGCTATTAGATTGCATATCATAGTCATTCTATTAATTATTGTTACTTATATAAAGTCTGTAAATTTTATTTCCCCTTCAAGTCCTTTTCCTATGCACTGTGTTAGAGAAATGTTTTTGTTCTAGGTACTGAGTGTACCTTTCATTTATGCCAGAAGCTCCTTAGTTTGGAATGGAGGTTCTGATAGCTGGTATTTGACCCAAAACACCAGCAAGCAAGTAAGCAAATAACAATGCTTAAATGATTGAGCTCTGCTGAATCACTTGTCTATGATGTGATATATAGCTTCACTTTATGAAGAGATGTTAGAGATGTTAGAAGAGATGTTAGAATTAGATGTCAATTTTTTTTTACTCATTATTCTAGCTAGACAAAGTCTCTACAGGAACTCAGCCCAAGGTTTTACAAAAGTTAACCACAGCTCTTTCCCAGTTCATTTTTTAGTCTTCTGTAAATCTTAGATCTCAAGAACCAATGTATATTTTGATTATGAACAGAGTGTATTCCTTTTACTTATGTGGGATTAAAACATTTCTAAAAATACTATGGCAGTTTGGACATAGCCAAAACATTTAGATGCATGTATCTGTCCAGAAGCTGTATTGCCAATTCCATCAAGTAATTGTGTACACTCGATAAAATGGTTGTCACCACAAGTAATTGTAGTAGATTGTACTTAAACACCTCCAACATCAATGTCCGAGTCTACCACTGCTCATCTGCAGCTCCAAACACACTGTGCTCTTGCTGAGACATTCAGAGCCCAAATGTAATATTTTCGAAATACCTAAAAATAAATTATAAAAAATCAGTTTTATTTTGAAAAATATCTTATTATTCCTGTTATCAAATGTGGTTTATAAATTTTGATATAATATTATTAAAGGTAAAGGTCCAAATGCGGTGCTCTAGTCATTTATCACATTCTGAATTTTTATAGGGTAGATAAACCAACTCTACTTTATTTCTAGGCTACTTTCAAAGGATGGATGGATATTATGTATGCTGCTGTTGATTCAAGAGATGTAAGTGTAAGACTTTCAAAGATCATCAATTGGTTATATTCTGATATATTTAATATAGTTTAGAATATAAATAACTACATACATAATAACACTAAGAATTTAGTACTTTAAGGCTAGAAATGAACTTTTTGTAACTTCATGCATCTTAGAAATAGTGGTGGAAAAAAATAATCCCACTTCCTTCCTTCTAGTGAAATAATGTAAATTAAAATCATTTAAATGGACTTTTTTTTTTTTAAGTAAATTTATTTTTAAGATGTTAATGAAAAATAGAGAAAATGGCTTTTTAATGACTTCCTCTGATAATCATGATTATATAATGTAACACTACATAATGTAATTATAATATATTAAATATATTAATCTAGTTTTAAAATTTATAGCCATGCATTTCATTGTTTATTTAGGTTGAGCACTCATATTATCCAGCTATTTAAGTGAAATTAGATCTTAAGGTTGAAGATCATCTGCTAAATTTTCTAGGATTTAGAATATTATTTTGGCTAGAAAACTTATAAACTATGTTTACCTAGTACAAGAAAGTGCAACACAGATGCCTAAGCTAGTTCTATACAACTTTGGTTATAGTTATACTAGTGATAATCAGTCATCACACAGTGATATTCATCTGCCAGAATATTATATCCTGTTTCATTAACTTCAGCATTTCTATGCTGTAGCACATCGTGCAGTTGAGATGCAGACATTGATTGAAATGTAGAAGCTGGAAGAATTAAGACAGTAACATAATACTCCTTAAAAATGTGCCTCAGTTTTAAGAGATTTCACAAAACATGTAGTCACTAGAAGTTTATAGAAAGCATCTGTTCTTAGCTGGATGTAAGAACACTCGTCTAAGACTGAAAGAGTTCCAGGGAGATTTGGGTGACAGTAAAATGATTGATTCTGTTGCATGAAAATATACTGAACACAATATAAAATATTTAATTTTTAACTGTTGAAATTTTAAGTACTAGTGACTACTCTCAGTCTCATATTCTTTCTTCTATGACAGGAACTTTGTATATATATACACTCATAAACACATATCTTTGTGTACATTTACTTTAAAGCTCCATATGAATAATCATTCTATCAGCTTCCAGTTCTCCATATATACAAAAGCATATACTGGGTCTTTTTAATAACTGAGTGCAGTGTGTAGAATTTCCAGCTGAAATAACCTATACCTATTTATAATTAAATTTGTTTTCTTTCTTCCTTCCCTCCTTCCCTCCTTCCTTCCTTCCTCTTTCTTTCTTTTTCTTTCTCTTTCTTTTTTTTATTTCTTTTTTTTCTTCCTTCCTTCCTTCCTTCCTTCCTTTCCTTCTTCTTTTCTTTCTCTTTCTTTCTCTTTTCCTTCCCTCCTTCCTTCCTTCCTTCCTTCCTTCCTTCCTTCCTTCCTTCCTTCCTTCCTTCCTTTATTATTACAACTAGTATCCCCTTCATTAATATTTTGATCTCTTGATTAATATTATCCCCTTATAATATTTTGTAGGTAGAAGATCAACCTAAGTATGAGGACAACTTGTACATGTATCTTTATTTTGTCATCTTTATCATATTTGGATCATTCTTTACCTTGAATCTTTTCATTGGTGTCATTATAGACAACTTCAACCAACAAAAAAAGAAGATAAGTATTTAAAATGTTTCCATACTACTATAAACTATTAATTGTAATTAATTAATATCTTATTCATATAAGGCCAAGAAAAATCAAAAGTTATTTCAGGTCTTTGAATAAAAATTTCCTTTCTAACATAATCCTTGTTAAATATGTGGATGTGATTTTGACCTTTTCATCAAAGCATTTTGACGTGCAAAGAGGGACAAATCACGAGTCTGTTCACAATAATTTACAGATTTTGAAAGACCTAAAATGAAGATGCAAAAATGGAACGTGTTATTCATTTGATTAGATGTAGTATTATTTTGAAGTGGAAGAATTTTCTCTTTAATTAACTTTAAAGAATTATGATAAATTATTTTCAATTAATCTTATAAACTGTTGACAGTTAATGAAGACACAACATGACTGTGTTCATATAATAGATAATAGTTCTGCAAACTGATTAAACAGTGGTTTAAAAGTCCTATAGATCTCACAAATAGGCTTAAATATATAAGTAAAATGTGTATGAAAGAGCCCTTTTATTCTAACATTTGAGCTGTAACAAATGAGCTTGTTAGACAGAAGTAAATTAACTTATAATTTATTAGAAATAATGAAGCATATGTAAAGAAGAAAGGATATTTTTCTGTATATATATATATATATACTGAACATTCAAGTATGTTTTAAGTAATTATATTTATAATATGTATAATGTTATGTAAAATAATTTTAAAAAGATAAAATTACTATTGCATTTAAAATATTTTGAAGTCTCATGATTCTTAGCCTTCAATTGCCAAACAGAACTAGAACATGAGGATCACTGTAAATCGTTGTATGTTGTGAAAAAACAGCTTCATCTGACTTAGTTTTATTTGATTACCAAATAAAAAGCAGCAGTACAAAACAGAATATATAGTAAAGCTCAGTTGTGAGGTATAGAATTTTTTTTGTGTTTGAAGATATTCTTCAGTTTCTTAAAAGAGCCATAAACACATCTGGGGCCACAGCAGCAGTTTCTATCAAGAATAGCAGACTTTGGGCTTCAATAACCACTTTAGCAGACAGAGACTTTGACACTGTTTCTATCTGACTTAGTTCAAACTCATTAACAGGCACAAGTTACATTATACTGGAATTCAGTCAGTTGTTCATCAGCATTTGCATCTGCAAACAAAGGTTAATTTGAGCTAGTCAAGGTTCCAGCAGTTGTTTTTTGTTTGTTTGTTTTAATAATTTTTTATAGCATGATTTTGGTTACTTAAGTTTACATCAACAAAGGTTTTTTGTTATCATTAAAGCCATCATATTAGACCCAATCTATCCCTTGACACAACATAAGCCTCAAATTTACCCTAGTTTTAGACCTGTCTAGCTGTAACTCAAAGTCAATCTAGAGTTTAGGACATATAAGACACCAGAAAGGCTCCTGTGCACTAAAATCCTAATCAGCAACCTATTTAACAGCATCAGTACAGTAAGAACCATTTTAGCCATGTCAGCAAAAATGGATACGGAGAGGCTGGAAAAATTCAGCTATCAGCCTAACAAGGTACCAGGAAAGGTTTCTTGTATATGGTAGTAATGCTCATTATATGAACCATTAATACCTAAAAAAAATCACTTGTTAGACAAATAAAATATAAATGTAATACTAAATTACGGAGGAACATACTGTAGTTAAAAGATGAATGTGTGAACATGACAGTAATTAGTTTTGGTATTATGTCTTTACTTTGGAGGTCAGGATATATTTATGACAGAAGAACAGAAGAAATATTACAATGCAATGAAAAAACTGGGATCCAAAAAACCACAGAAACCTATACCAAGGCCAGTGGTAAGAGTGATTTGACTTTAATACCACTAGTATTAAATATTCATCTGGGAATATGATTTTAGCCAATGAGGTTATATGCCTGGAAAGAATTATTTTTTGTTATTGTTTCTTATAAGGTAGAATTTCTCTCCCCCCCCTTTTTTTTTTTTAATTGAATGGATAGATCTTTCATACTTCATTGAAATAATACAGTGAAATATGAAGTGGAGGATTTAAAAAGGTTAATGTGATAAGTTTGACAGGGACCCTGCCTGAGTCCTAGAAAAGTTTCTTTAATTGGATAATTAATCAGGTCGTGTTTTCCATGGATAAACCATTTTCTGTTTTTTCTTCTCCAAGAGACTTTGTAGGAAATGGGAATGTACTGGCATCTGCTGAAGACAGAAGGGGGCAGTGGTCACCTAACATGAAGAGAAAGACAGATACAGATAATCTCACAGAATAAAAGACTGACCTGGGGAGTCCAGGATAAAATAGAATAACTTTGTCTCTAAGATGAGAAACCACTCTGTTATTTCCTGAAATCCTACAGTGTTTGGAAAGGAATATTTGTTGCACTTTGTTCACTGGGTGGTGAACTCTCTAAGGAGAGGCATATACCATGAACAATTAGCTAAGTAGCAAAGGAAAACAGGGATATTGCTGTCATGGAGTGTTTGAGACATTCAACTTCAGCTGTCCAACAATCTTACCAAGTGCAATGAGTTTAAGGAAGAAGCAGACACCTTGAGGGGTCAATATTCTAAAGCCACCTAAGAATGAGAAAATGAGTTTCTGTTTGTTTGGTATTCTTGCCTGGTATCAAGTTACACAACCTTTTTATACCAATAATATCACTTTTGCTATAATGCTATTGCTATTATTATTTCAGTGTTTCTCTTCCCATTCCTTCAGTCAACAGTGGTACACTTCTTGATTTGCTCTAACCGGTTGAGACAAAAAGCAGCACAGGCTAGGTGTAAATGAATAGATCTTGCTCTGCACCCCTAAAACCTTGCAGGGACTTGCTCTCCCATGTGGCATTTCTAAAGGCAAATATTTTCAGAGTATAAGAAGTATTCTGTTTTTGTTTTTGCAGAACAAATTCCAAGGCATGGTCTTTGATTTTGTAACCAAACAAGTATTTGACATCAGCATCATGATACTTATCTGCCTTAATATGGTCACAATGATGGTAGAAACAGATGACCAAAGCAAAGAAATGGAAACAATTTTATCCCGGATTAACCTTGTGTTCATTGTCCTTTTCACTGGAGAATTTGTGCTGAAATTGATTTCACTTCGCCATTACTACTTCACTATAGGCTGGAACATTTTTGATTTCGTGGTTGTAATTCTCTCCATAGTAGGTAAGAGCAACCCCCTTTCAAGAAAGAACTAGTAGAAGGAAAAGGGAACACCTCTTTCAAGAATGTGAATTTTTGTTTTTCATAAAACTTGATTTGGATCTTCCTAGTTTATAGGATGAAATACATGAAATGTATGAAATGTATGAAATATAAGATTTTTATTGCTCCCATTAGGTTCACTTGTCATCTTCAATATCAAGAGTCACAAAGGATCTATTTAGCACATTAAATTAACACATGCAAATGTACAGAGAAATGTCTGGTGGTACACTGACTGCAGATTTGCTTTCATTAGTAGAACTAAAGAATCTGTGAAGCGGGAGAGATTTTTACTTGCTTTTTCTGACTAAGGTCTCAGTGAACATTTAGATTTCTATCATCTAAAAACTGACTCTCCAATGTGCAAATTAGTCATGACAAAACTAGTCATAAAGACTTTATGATGTACCTGAGAGAGCCTTTACTGAATACAGTGCACACCCCCAGGTAAAAAAAAAAAAAAAATTAAAAAAAAAAATGCAAAAAGCATAAATTAAGCCAATATATTCTTCCATGAATGATGAAAGAAAGGAGTAGGTTCATCTTCAGAACTGATTATATCTAAGACAGAAAATTCTCTTTCCAGGCTTTTTTAGGCAAAACTGAAACTTAGACAGACACTAACTACCTTGCCACAAGTAGATTCCTTCCTTTTACTTATTTCCCTTTGTCTCCTGGATAGGACAAACATGGTGCTATTAGAGTAGCTTTGATTAAAAACAAATAACCTGTGTGATGTTTTGCTGTAACTGAATTTCCTAGAATTCTGACATTACCTTACATATCTAAAAATAAAAAGGTAAAGAACTAAAAGACAATGAAATTCTATAATGATTTTTCTGGAGACAGGAAGAAATAAATCATTTGATAAGCAATGAATGAATAAATTTAAAATTGTATTAAAATATTCTTTTTTCTTTTTTTTTTCCTCTAGGTATGTTCTTAGCTGAGATGATTGAGAAATATTTTGTGTCCCCCACTTTGTTCCGAGTCATCCGACTTGCCAGAATAGGTCGAATCCTGCGTCTCATTAAAGGCGCTAAGGGAATCCGCACTCTGCTCTTTGCTTTGATGATGTCTCTTCCTGCTTTGTTCAACATTGGTCTGCTGCTGTTCCTGGTCATGTTTATCTATGCGATATTTGGCATGTCCAACTTTGCCTACGTTAAGAGGGAAGTTGGGATTGATGACATGTTCAACTTTGAAACATTTGGCAACAGCATGATCTGCCTATTTCAAATCACCACATCTGCTGGCTGGGATGGTTTGTTAGCCCCAATTCTGAACAGTGGGGAGCCGGACTGTGACCCTCACAAAGATCATCCGGGGAGCTCTGTTAAAGGCGACTGCGGCAACCCTTCCGTTGGGATTTTCTTCTTCGTCAGCTACATCATCATATCCTTTCTGGTAGTGGTGAACATGTACATTGCTGTGATTCTGGAGAACTTCAGTGTTGCTACTGAGGAAAGTGCTGAGCCCCTGAGCGAGGATGACTTTGAGATGTTCTATGAAGTCTGGGAGAAGTTTGATCCAGACGCAACACAATTCATAGAATACAGTAAACTATCAGATTTTGCAGCTTCGTTAGATCCTCCTCTTCTCATAGCAAAACCAAACAAAGTCCAGCTTATTGCAATGGATCTGCCCATGGTAAGCGGTGACAGAATTCACTGCCTTGACATCTTGTTTGCTTTCACAAAGCGTGTCCTGGGGGAAAGTGGGGAGATGGATGCCCTCAGAATCCAGATGGAAGATCGTTTTATGGCAGCCAATCCTTCTAAAGTCTCCTATGAACCAATCACAACCACATTAAAACGGAAACAGGAGGAGGTATCTGCTCTCATTATTCAGCGTGCTTACAGACGTCACCTTTTAAGGCAAAAGGTTAAAAAGGTGTCTAGTATATATAACAGAAATAAAAACAAAGAAGGAGACGGACCAGTTATAAAAGAGATAATTATTGATAAACTAAATGGGAACTCCACTCCAGAAAAAACAGATGAGAGCTCCTCTACAACTTCCCCACCATCCTATGACAGTGTAACAAAGCCAGAGAAAGAAAAATATGAGAAAGACAAAGCAGAAAAGGACTACAAAGGTAAAGACGTCAGGGAAAATAAAAAATAAAAATGTAAAAATTCTGCTTGTGGGACAACTTGTTTACAGTCTGAGAATGAAGCGTCAACTGGACTCCTGCAGGAGGTTTATGCCAAACTGACAGTTTTTACATATATGCGTGTGTGCGTGTGCGTGCGTGTGTGTGCGTATATATACATTAAATATATATATACTTAAGGTCAGTGCCTATAACAAAACAGTAAACCTTCATCATCAAACTGTGACTCTGCAAATAAGGGTAACAAACTTGACAAGAGGTTACTGTTTTCACTACAGCTGACACTGCTAAGAACGAGAGACAAAGTGGCTCCACAGAGAACACGAAGCTTGAAATGTGTGCAAAGCTATATGTTTTTGTGTTTCACGTACTGCAAAACATGTAGAACAGTACTTCGATTCACTGTTTGTAATTCAACTGCTACATGTGTCATATTTTTACAGAACTGGTATTAGTGTATCATTTTTTTAATTCACAGGTTGTTTACTATTATATGTGACTATTTTTGTAAATGGGTTTTATGTTGGGGAAAGAGATATGAGGACCAGGTGTTCTATTCTCAGATTCTCTATAATGTATAGACAGAAGTGATTTGCATAGGCATGTTGCACTCGTCAATCATGCCCAAATAAAAATATGACATTGCACAAAGCTAAAGATTTTAAGAACTTCCATGTTTCAGGGTTGCTTTTTTAATTTGAGGCATTCTTACTACTCGTATGGCTGCATCCAGATTATGTGTATCCACATTAATGTGCCTGGAAAGTCTCCTCTAAATTACAGGAATTTGCAATGACTTATTTTTATGCAAATCATAAAGCATGAACAAGTTCTTGCTTGTGTTAAAATATTCACAGCTTAAAAAATTTATTTTTTGGTTTCTGCAGTAGAAAAAAAGCTTCACCAAAATATACCTGGAAGTTCATTTCTTTTTTTTTTTTTTTCCTTTTTCTTTTTTAAAAAAAAAAAAAACAACACACAGTTCAAGTCTTTTTCATGGATTATTCTTTCGTTATTGTGTTCTCTCATTAAGGCCAACATCCAATGAATTAATAAAATATACTTTCCTATGTAAATATTAATGGCATACTGTCATGCACATTTGACCATAGAATTAAATG
Source organism: Anser anser (assembly GCF_964211835.1). Taxonomy (NCBI): domain Eukaryota; kingdom Metazoa; phylum Chordata; class Aves; order Anseriformes; family Anatidae; genus Anser; species Anser anser. Next base: position 19,332,236 of record NC_139726.1, on the reverse strand, counting down.
GCTTTGCCACATTGAATTGCATCAGATACGTACCACAGTGTGGGTAATTTGCAAGAGCTCAGCAGGACATTTTGTATTCTGTGTCATTATAGATAGTTTGGAGAGTATCACTGATGCATGTCAATGCTTTTGCTGCTGTATCTTGCTCCTTCCACTGTCAACTGTCTCCACTATAGGAAGCCATGTGTCAGTGGTGAAGTGAATCAAGTTGTCCAACCAGACCTCATTCTTTCAAATCATTAAGCAATAGTTTGCAGCTATTGATGAGCTTCTTTAGTTCGCATTTTCAATTTGAGGTGGCTACTATATGGTGTAGAATCAGACTGTACAGGCCCTATTGCAAACTGTTTAACCTGTTGAAAATATGGTTAGTATACATAAACAATGTAAAGAAATACCATTTGGCAACAGTTTTGTATATAAGATGAGCGTCTTCAAGTTTAGATCACTGTTTCTTATATTTCTTTCCTCATTCACTTGGCTTACTTTCTAACCACAGTAATTTCAAACTGAAATCATCACACTATAAGAAAAGAAGTATTTGTAGACTATATTGTTTTAATATATTTGCATATATTTCAATGTGAAGTAAATTGTGTAAATCTGGAACCAAGCTTATTGTTTCCAAATAGTTATATCTGGTAACTGGACATAGCAAGGAAAGAATTAGGGAAATGTGTGAATTTCTAGCGCTGTTTGCATCAGAAGTTCCAAGATAGTCTCATTGTTCATGAAATTCTTGCTATTTTGCAGTGTCTGTTTACATAGACAATTATTCTTTTTGAATCATGCTGCACTAGACTTGTACAAATAGGACCCACAATATTTCCCAAGAACAAAATGGCACATTTGTATAATCAAGGACATCAGGACACTTTGTGTTTCATACACAAGCTAACATTAAATGTAGGACCTTTCTTTTACTAATGCTTTTGACTTGTAATGTGTTGGTGAAATGCATGCAGGAAATTGATATTATCATAAACAACATAAATAATATTACAAATGAGCCAAAAAAAATAAAGATTTCATTTTTTATTGTATTTTCATTGTATTTATTTTTCTTGTCTCTATCCTACTGTTGGCTGAAAGATGAAAGCTGGCTTTGTTACTAATAAAGAATTCTTCCCCTGTCATTAGAGCTAAATAACTTATTTTCCAAATAGTAACTTTTTTTTCTTTCATGTAAAACTATTTTTTTTTTCATGTAAAGAATCAGAGAACTTTAACAACACCACTTTTATCATTTATTTCTACTACTTTGTCACTGACAGTGTCTGGGGATAACACAGGACATCTACACATTCTGCTCCAAGAGCCTTTCTGTCAGACCTGAAGAACTCTTCCAAACAATGGAGGCACTGCTCAGTATCTGAGGTATTGTTTTAGTGTGCCATGTTGCTCCTACCAAAGCTGCCTACGCTTTTTGAGCAGTAAATATACAAACATACTTTCTGACAAAGTTCCTCTGTTGGGTCCTGCATAACTTTCAGCCAATAGCTCACCTCAAATTGATAAAAATTTTTTTTAATTGAGCTGTGATTCCTTTTATTCCAATAACTCTGAAAAGTAATAAATACCATGTCCAGATGGCCACACAAGAAAGGGACAGTATTGAAACTCAACTGTTAAAAAGTAATCATAACACCTGGATATTACACAATAGCTTTTGAGTAATAAGCTCAATAAGTAATTGGAGCTCTTCTGCTTCTTTGGCCCGCCTGTCTCTGACTACTAATCTACTTACAATTGCATTTTATTCATACCTATTCATATTATCTGTTCAAAACAGCCCATAAAATCTACAGGACTTTTGCTCTGTGGACAGATCAGCAAGTGGTCTGAGTAATGACAGTTCATTCATTTTCAGGAACCTGTACTCAGCTTCATAACCACCCACTTTATGCGGGAAAACATCGTCAATGCTTTCAGCCTGGACCAGTAGGAATGGCTGAGGGTCTTGGTTTAACCTGGACTAGAACTCATCTGGCTTTGCTCTGAGGACACGTATGTCCTCTTAACTGCCCAGTGCTGCTTCTGTGAACTTTCTCTTCCTGAAAGTAATTTCTTTTTCCACAGAGATCAATAGACAGTTTGTATCATTTAAATTTCACATTACACACACCTATGCTTCCAAAACATTTAAAAAGAAAAGTCACTTGAAGTAACTTTGTATATGCTACTAGGCCAGAGTGTAGAGACAATTATCCCAGTCAAGGATGAATTTTTATGCCTACCACATTGTGCTTGAGGTCCTCTCCACAGTTTCCAGTCAGCAAAGGAGGGTCCCTTATTGGCAACTAAAATCTTTGTTGTATGACTGTACTGATTCATGTCCACAAACAGCTGAATTTTCAAGGTGTACAATCACCGACAAAATGCCTTCCACTATGTATTAAACCTTTTATCTGTCACCTACTGCCAAAATGAGAGTATTAGTAATGCTGACGGTAGAGCCAGGTCACTCTCGCAGTGTATGTTCATTACTTGCTGCTTTTCTTTAATGAGCTTTTAGATTAAAAAATTTCCACATGAATGCTCAGAAAGGAGACGTATCTTTATTCAGTACATTTCAGATTAATTCACAGGACAGCACAGCTTAATGCTGTTCCCAAGAAAATGTTCCCAGAAGTCCTAGTGCCTCACACAAGCTAATGCAGTGCATGTTAGTACTGCTGTCATAAAAGAGTAATGAGCTTGCAGAATTAACTGAAGCTAATTCAGCGCTCAAGTATTATCAAGGGAGGAAAGCTCAGGGTGCAGCGGCAAAAACAAACAAATAACAACAAAGAGCATTTCTCCCAAGAAGAAGTAGATTAACCCCAAAAAGGAAAAGAGGGACTGCCATTATGGCAAATTATGATAACCAGTAGCGAAATACATTTACTGTGAAATTCATTCATCCATTAATGAAGTTGTGAGTACTCAGCACTTCTTAGAATTTAATATGAATTGCATACGGTACTTGTAATTATTTTAAAAAATATATAAACCAATCATTTAGAAGGTGAAATTATGATGGGAATTAATAAAATCAAGAAAGCCCTTGCTCAGAGGGCTTACCTCCGGTATATGACTTATGTTATACCATTATTATCACTACATGAATTGTTACAATTGTGTGAATATTTATGCATTGAAATGCTCAGCTCTCTTGAAGTGCCATTTGTTGCAATTTTTATGTTCATTTCTTTAGTTCTTCATCTAAACAGATAAATTTGAAAAACTGCAAAGAAATCTGAGCAGGAAGAAAAATCACTGAATTAACAAGAGAAATTCATACTTAAAATACATTTATATTATTTTCTATTTGTTGCCTCTGAAGAATGTTTGCTTGTCCACTCCAAAAAAAGAAGTAACACCATGTGACCAAGGCTGAAAACCACAGAAATAATTCATTACAAATAGACAAAGCAAATAGTAACCACAGTTCATTAGTCATTTGTTCAGATTACTAAGCTAGCTTTAATGGATGTTTTCTAAAAGATCATGATTAGTTCATGTACAATTTAGTAACAAGAAAGGATAAGGTAAAGGGGGATGGTGAAGTGCTTTGATCTGTTTCCACTAAACACCACAGAGCAGGGACATGCTCTGTCTTTGTAATGCAGTGCACATTCTCCATCACTTTACAAATTAAATACTTCACCCTCATAGAAGAAAATATGCTGCAACATGAGCCTCAGCTAAGCTAGAAAAATAAATTGTACTGCAGTAGCCTAAGTAAACTGAAGCCAATTACCATCTCTTGGGAGAGCAGACAAATCACATGCATCTCTGCAGAAAGTGCTATGTTTGATGCATATAAGAAAAGACATATCATGAACAATTTATAGCAGTAAAGCAGGCATCCGTTCCCAAACATTCTACACTTCAAGTACATTTCCTGTACAATAAAAGCCATGTAATGTTTTTCTCAAAACCTACAGTCAGTGGAAAGGGGAAAAATGGAATCAACTTTACGAGATATTCTTTGTTCTTATAGAAAAAGCAAAACAAAAACAAACAAAAAATTGCATTTACTAGCCCTTACATAGCTTTGTTGTTTTTTTGTTGTTGTTTATATATATATATATAATATATATACATATAAAACTGTAAGCCTCAGAAGAATTTCAGTATCAGAGTGTTCTTTACTTTTCATTCTAAAACTCTTACAGCCCGTACCTGGATCATAACCCCCCTGCCCCACCAATGTAAAAATTTTGGATTTGCTATCAGAGTGCATGGCCCTAGGTATGTGCTTAGAGCAAAGCACAAGCAAAGTACAGTCTTAATGAGTGAAATCGGCCATCCTAAATCAAAGTGGGTCATGCCATTTTTCCCTCGGTCTAATGCAGTGATATCCAATCCAGCAAACCAAAAGAAGCATTTTAGCAACGTGCCATATAATAGCAGCTATATTCAAAGATAACATGCACACACTTTTTAATTATACCATACAAAGACTGTAAGTGGTTACATTATGAGTTTCTCAATCTAGATCTCAATCTAGAATTGATTGAGTTCAACAGCCACAAAAATTTACACTTATTCCTGTTTTTTCTCTTGTTGCTGTTACAGGGGGATGACAGTGATGGGTCTAATTTTACAACTCTGCAGGAAGCTCAGTTTGGGTATACACTTCAGAGATCCCAGCTCTGATCTAAGGAAGGAAATTGATTGACCTAGAAAAAAATAACAGCTTCTTGTCTCTGCTGAACACTAAAGGCCTCATCCTACCTCTTCATGCAAATAAGAGAAAGATATGAGAAGCATGTGAAAGTATACACTGGGAAAGCTGTATAAATTCTCTTTTAACTAAGAAATATTAAATGAAACACATAAGCACAAAAAGATACAGAAGAAAAAAGGGATGGTAGCTTTAATTGGCAGTCAGATCTAACATGTGCGATGCATATCATAGGTAACATTTATTCTTTGGATGGGATTTTGCAGTTTGCAACTCCAGGCACCAGGGAACAGCACATTCTTTTAAAACTCTGAAAGTGACAGGGGACAAAACTGGCATAGCATATGCTACTTTCATGAATGTGTGCTGTGTAGAAAGGATGTTACTAACATCTCCCATCTGCACCAGGCACATCCTTAATTCATGTATTGCAGAGTTTGTGCAGAAACGAGGACAAGCAATGACTTTATTTTACTGTCGTATCTTTGCTTCATAATGTAGCATTTTAACCCAAAGTCTGTATTTTTAAATGCGTAATTTACACATATATTTTCAGTTATATGTTTTAGACATAACAACCTGTAACTGCTCCATTTAGCACACTTCCCACCCTCAAAATGAGGACCAATTATCTGGTTCAGCCAAGTTGTGCAGTAGGAAATGAGAAAGAGCAGCAGTGGTACTTAAATTACCTGCATCCCCTGCCCAGGCCTTCTGGGCTCCTGTTTTGCAGATCTTCGGGAGTTCCAAATGGGGACATGAAGCAACATCCCACTTGACACAGATATAGGAATATATACTGAATGCAAAAAGTCTTAAGGGGCTCCAGTGGATGGCCCTGTAGAGGAATTCTCGGTTCCCAGACTCAGCATGTTTATAATTATAGACCATTTGCATACCATGAGCTGAGTTCAGCAGAACTCTGAGATTGACATCTTACATTTCTTAATGAATGACATACAAGAAAAAGGCCTAAAATTCAGCAGGTACTTAAAATATGAAGCTCCCCATTCTTTTACCAGTTGTAGAATACTTGCTGAGAACAAGTATTGTTTTTCAGCTAGGTGATTTACACTATTTAACTGTAAATAGAGCAGGCAGGGCAATTTGATGGCTGGGCTAGTAACTTTTCAAAGTGATTTTGCAAGCCTGTATTTCTTGTTCTAGCCATTCTTCTTTTACACATATTGTATGTAATATACAAGAATGCTGCTTGTTATAGTTCAGACTAGAATATATAACTGACAATTTTGGAAGAGGATGTAGTTTGCCGGTATGGCTGCTCCCAATTCAATATTCTGCAGAATTCGCCTAGCAGAAGCTAGAGATTGTAAATATTTTACACTAAAATGGTATTTCTCTATTTTCTAGGTCACTGCTGCTTTCTGTTCCCAAATCATTAGCAGCAAACCGCAGACTGAAGGAACTGCTGCATTTGGAGTACAACGGAGACCGACTGCTGTCTTCAGCTCACTGCTGCCACACTCCTCCCCAGCACTGAAAACATCTACCTGGTCTCCCCCCGGGGAAGCTGAGATCCAGGTGCTAACTCTCATTCACTCACCACAGTGACTTTGAGAAAAACTTCAGAGAAGTACCAACCAGAGACTTTTCTTCCATTTAGCCAATTCTTTCTAATTAATCCTCCATTGAAATGTCAGGGTTTCTTCCCATCTTTGTCTGCCCATCTCTGCCTCCCCTCATTAGGAAATCCGAGTTAAGGAGCCCTTCATGATGCCTGCATACAGCATTCCTGGCTGACCTCCAGGCTGAACACTCCAACACTGAATAGTATTAGTAATATCACAAATTAGTAACTTTTTCTGCAACTTGGCCTCACCAAGTTTTACATGTTTTACACCCAGAGTGATACCCGCATGGTCCTTAAAGTAAAATTTCAGTCATGTGAACAACGACAACAAAACCCATCCCTTCTGAACTACAAGGCAAGCCTTCATTTTAGTTTTCATTTTACTTGCTCTGACCCTTCAGATCTGACAGTTCTTCACCATTTTTCAGCTTATATTATTTAGCTCTTTTACACCCCTTCCAAATTCCGTTTTGCTCACAAACATCACTTCCTGCAGCAGCAGAGGACTTTACCTACGCTGCTGCAAAGGGTGCCATGCTAGTGGGAAGCGCTGGGAAGAGCAGCACTGAAGTGACAAGTACCCAGCAGCAATGCCAGCCCCAGTTGTGGTCTTGGTTCTTCTCAGAAGTTTAAACAAGGCCATGCCAGGTCAGGCCAAACAGGAACGTGTAAACAGAAAATACCAGTAACCCACTAGGTGGCACTTTTTGAGCTTCTTGAAACCAAAGCCAAAGATGATGCATCTCATTTTTCAGATATGACATCAACAAGGTCAAACTACATTTAATCACTGAAAATGCTATTAGACCCCTTTCACACAAAAGACAGCTGGAAGTCTGTGTACACTAGGTACGTTCTAGCTTCTTAAACCTGCCTAAATTCCTGGGACATACACCAAGGGGAGTCAAAGAGCTAAAGGACTTTTTCTCATTTATTCTCACTAAGAGTTCCCAGCACAGCATGCCTGCTCTTTGTCAAGAGATGCACTCACAGCCACAGAGTCATCCCCTCCCCATTCAGGCCACTGTCCTAGCTGCTGCCTGTTAACCTGCTCTCACCTCAGGGCAGGTATATTTGTACTTCTGAATTGCCTCACTCTGGGAATCCCTATGGCCAATACAATGCAGAAGCTCAGACCTTTTTTCTAATCCGTGCAATGATTTTAAATGATGTGAGCAGCCGCTGCTGCGCTGTCTGCAGTGATGTATTCTCCCTGATTCCTGCATTTCAGGGAGCACGCATTCATGTGACCGGGTAGGCATGTGATCTAGTGCAACCCATACAAAAGACCCCACAGCCAGAAGGAGTCTATCTCGATGCCCTTCCCCCCATTCAGGAATTACTATCATCTTACAAGAGCCCTCCCTAAGGGCTGCATGTAGCCATGGTGACAGGACATCACCACCTGTCTGCCCCTGCAATGGAGGCAATGAGCCAGAATCCGAAGCTTTGTTTTCCTCCTGCTGAATACATACAGCACATTTTCAAAGAACCTGATCATAACAGAAACCAAGGAAGAGGAAAACAGGGTTCAAAGTAAAAAATCTGAAGGAAGTTCCAGATTTATTAATAAAGACTTATAAAAATGAAACAACAAAACAGTGGCTTGGAAATTTGAATGAGTGAATGTTTCAAATTCTTCAAAAACAGTTTTGAGCATAAAACATAAAAGGGATGCTTTATATCCAAGAAATCTAGAATGCAGGCATTATAGAAATAGATTTTACAAAGGGTTGCAATTGTTACTATACATTGCTTTTATTCCAGTAGAAATGCACAGGTTATTTAATGCTATCTCTCTGCAGTTAAGACAGTCCAGGTTGCAGCATTTGGCCAGTTTATGAAACTCCAAAGAAATGACCAAAAATCACAGAAAATGACTACATGGTACTGCTCAAGTGAAGGAAAAAGTAAACAGTATAAATAATGAAAATAAGTAGGCCGAATGCATCCCAGTACAGACAGGAGACAGCTTAAACAGAATGGGAGCAGAGAACTTCATCCTTCTTAACCTGTATATCTAGTTTATGCCTCTCCTTATGTGTGCATTGTGAGATTTAGCAGCACCCTTTGTAGCTGTCAGATGTGGGTGCATGTCTCTACCTTATCTTGACCTTACACTGGACAAGTCACCCAATATTTCTTCTCTCTTCTCATCCCATCACACCTGGTTTCCCCAGGAAAGAGATGCAGGCTGGTAGGGATTTTCAGCGTTCAACAGGTCACCAGAAATACATGTTAGGAGGCTGGTGATGGATGAATTCTCTGTCTTGTGGTTTAGAGTCACCATCAGAGGCAATACACGGATTCTACAGAGGTTGTGCTGCAGAATTGGGTTGGTTCTCCATTTCCTTAAGTAGGAAGGAGCTAGCTACAGAACTCCTGGAGATCCCACAAATCCATCCACATTTGCTGGCTTTTCCAATCAGAGTGGAAGATGTTCCTCCATCCTTGCTATATCTCTTGTAAAAAGTAAAAAATTTACTGATCTATCTTCCAAATAGTTAGTACATAAGACAAAGAGTTTTGATGAAATTAGGAATAATGAAGAGTAGTTTGGTGCTCTTAGATACAGTATTAGTTCAGTTTTGACTAGAGTTTACCATTGACCAGGGATGAGGTGCTTATGTACTCTGCCTGTAGGCACTCTTTCCAACAAATACGTATTTAAAAGCCAGACAGAGGCTTCCTGGCATCAGTAAAACATTAAGGTTTCATGTCTAAAAATAAAATTCAGCAAATGCTGAAGGTCACATATGCTAAAGTTAATCTGCCATCTTGTGGGTATATACCACAGTACACTGCTTTTTAATATCTACTGCACAATTTATTACTGATAAACTAGTATCTAATTTTTGTACATTGTCTGTATATTAAGAATAAACAATAAAAGATTTCTGAATGAAAAATGTGCAACACTGAACCTGGACAACCTATAGGAATACTAATGAAGAACAGCAGGAAATGGTTGCATATATAGAATCATCAGAATTAAAAGATGTCAGTATGTTGCTCCAAACAAGCAAATACTATTAAAAAAAAAAAAAACTCCTGAAATTGATTATCTGGGACATATATTCAGTCAGAGAGAAAAAAAATAAAATCTATAGAGCTTTTGACTGTTTGCTCAAAGTTAACAATCCTGGCAGTAAATAGGCAAGAAGCCATAGAAGACCTAAAGCTTTTTTGTTGGAGTCCTTTGAATGAATCCAGCTGGATGCAAAAACTGTATCATGGGGAAAACATGAAGAGCAGAGATCTTTTTGGTCACTTGTCACCTCCAGTGTAGCTGGGGGGGGGGGGGGGGGGGCAGAGAAGAATAGGACAATATACCAATATGCTTGATTTAATGTTGACATTAAATATTTTCATGGCAGATTAGCCTGGTAGTCTGTTGAGACAAAATTCTAGTCAAAGAATGTCTTTTTCCACTTCTAGAAATAAAGTACTATAGGAAATATGCTAATTTAGATATGACATAAAAAGCAAAAAAAAGTTTAATTTTATAACTTATTTTGTATAGTCCATCTAGATTATTTCTATTACATTTCAAGAGAGTTGTATCAGTTCTATCAAGGGGCTTTGCTTAATTTCATTTAAATAATAGCAAAAATGGAAATCTGCCACAAAGAAAGACTTTGAGCTCCTTACTCTTCAGGGGAATTGCTCCAAAACTTAGTTAGTGATACTGAACATCAAGTGAAATTATTTTCTACAGTTATCTGTAACTTTCCTTATGATGCACATATATTTTATATACATATATAAAATGCAGTGCAGAGAACTTCATGTAGATGGATGCAGCAGCATGACACTGACAAAGGTGACAACATCACACTAGATGAGGTCTAGGTACTGGATTTACATGGATATCTTCTAATGGTCAAAACACAGCCATTAAATCTGAATCTACAGCCTCAATGCAGGGATTCTGTTCTCCTTGCCACCTACATGTGAGCATGCCTCATGCCTGTCCATTAGAAAGCATGGGGATGCTTCCCCAGTGCTTAGGACAAACCAGGTTACACCTGGCAGTGACTCATCCAGACATGATAACAGGTTTCTCAAGAGAGTTGTCGTGGTAAACAGGTAGAGTTTAGTTTTGTACAACTCCAAAGAAAAGGAATAACCCCCAAAATACCTATGCACTACCACCACTACTCTTTTTTTTTTTTTTTACTTCCTCAGATATTATTGAAATAGTGCTCAAGTCACACTGTATAGCTCATAAATGCATTTTGATCAATAGATAGTAACATGCTACAAAAACAGGAGATCACTCTCCCAAACACTTTCCTTAGATATTGTAGAGATACTTGAGATACAATGTGTATGGCAGCATCTGGCACATGGAATCAGCAAATTAGTTAGAAAAAAATAATTCTTTTAATTGCCTTTTTTTTTTTAAGACAAAAAGGTATGAAATGATACAAAAAAAAAAAAGCTAACGTTTCAGCATCAGAAAAAGCTGAAATGCAGTATCAAAAACCAAGATGGTTCACACAGTTAGCTAATTCTAGCTCCCCAAAAGCAGATATTGTACAAATGGTATCAGCAGTTAGAAATGCAGTACAGTGCATAACACAGTATACCATTAATTATTAAATACTTCAATTTCAAGCTACTTCAGGGGTCTGTGTGTGACACATATACGCAAGATACATATTCACTAAGTCAAGTCAGCTGTATTATAAGAGAACAAATGCCATCAAGAACATCTTTGCCAGAACAAAATAAAATAAATAAAACAACCAAGATTGTTGAATAGGCTATCTGCAAAAAAATAGCTCACAATACAGGAAAAGATGCTTCAGATATATGAACTACAAGCCTCCTCTGAAGAAAATATATTTAAAATTACACTAAAATAGTATTGTTTCTTCAGTGTTTCTCATGGATATCACATTTACTCAATTACAAATTGAATAAGCTTAAGTATATTTCTCACTAAGTTGTCTTGTTCTGTTTTGCTTCCCTTCCAAATTCAAATTCCAGAGACAGAACATTAAGGTCAAGTTAAGTACTTCTGGTTTCTCAACTGACTCTGACTGAAACATTCTTGTTCCCTACAGGCTACAATTTACCTGTCACTCTCCCCAAGTAGATGATCACCTTGGCACCTCTCTTCCCTACCCATAGCTTCCCCGACCTTCACTCCATAGGAACCAGCTAACTCCTTTCTCATATAAACTGAGACCAATCATTAGCCACAGTACTTAATTTTAAAGTTTGATGTTTCTGTTTCAGATCTAAAAATGGACTTGTGTGACTGAATGCCACCCCACCAACTGTACTAATTATTCTAAAAAAGATATCACTAGTACCCACAAATCCAATCTAGCATCTGGTAGGTAATACATACACTGTGAATATTACCAAAAACTTCTGTGTATTGTTTTTAAAAAATCAGTATGAGAAAACATAAAGAGATCATTACACTACCTTACAAATCCTATGCAGTTACTTTATGGCATTTGTATAAACTATTGTAGTTACTCAAGCGATGCAACTAAGATTTGAGCATACATGAATAAAAGACATCACAGATTAAAATTTTGATGAAGTGCTACCAAGGGTTAAATTCTGTTTTAATCCCTGGACAGTTGGATCATGTGACTCCTATTGAATGTGCTCTTTGCCTCAAGCCTTAAGCTTTTCTTTGTAAAGTGTCTTGATCTGTAAAAAAGCAATGAATAAAATAGCTAGGAAATGTTATTTCCTCCCTCTCAGTGAAGTGGGGGAAAGAAGAGAGAATAAGGGTCAACATACAGAGTGCACAGTAGAATATGTAGTAGAATAAAAGAGCACTGTCTACAAAGAAAAGTGAAAGCAGTGACATCAAAAATGCTAATTTTCTTACCTACTACAGTATATTACATTGAAACACTGCAAATTTCAGATGAAAATGGGACACATGAGTTTTTAGGTATTCAGTTTCAAAGGAGGTAGCCATTTGCCGTAAAGAAAAGGTTTTGTTAAAAACTCAGTCACCAGGTGAAAAACTTTTCAATCTGGCCTAGCCATCTCTGCAATTTCATAATTTTAATAATAAATAAAATAAGACTTGTGAAGTGAAGCAATGTTTTAAATAACAAAGCCAATTTCTTCAATTTCTGTTCTATAACCCCACTGAACTTACAGTGTTAATGTTTTCTGTAAACCCCACACACTTCAGCAGAAAATGAAGGAATCACTAAATAAATCACTAATTGTACAAGATCATCTACTTACATATATCGAAGTTTTTCTATAGTATAAACTGCTGCCATGACACTAAATGTTGTGATGCCAGTATTACAGCACTTACATTCATACTTGTGACTAATAGTTAGACAATCAGGCTCTGCAATGACGACAAGAACTATCAGCTTGTTTATGCTCAGCTTCAATGAACTGAACGGCTGACTGGGGATATGGTATGACTAATAAGAGGTGAGGGAGGAAACAGCTTTATGTCACCGCATTTCAAATGAATCTCGCGGTTAAAAAGATGGTATAACTTTGTAACCAAGCATGATCCTGTTCTCTCCACAGTCACTAGTCCTGAGTTGCCCTTCAAAGTAGAACACATTAGTGACAGCACTGGATTGAAATCTGGATTGAAAATCAGTATTACTATGACTCCATTGGTTATATTTTCAGTGAAGAATCCCCTCAGAAATTATTCATCCAGAGTCCAACAGTTAAACTAAATCCAAGCAAGTAAAAAAAATAAATTATTATAGGTGCACAACTAAGAAAAAATAATGGTTATTACGTTATTCCGTAGCTGGATGCAGTAAGGATACCCTAACATTCTTATCCACTTGCCTACTCCTAGGAAAACCCTTCTAATTTGTTTTTATAGACAATCACTCTGCAGTACAGCAAGCATACTTTGTGCATAAACAAGATGACCTAGTTTTCAACATCTGCAAGTCTTAACTTGAAGCTTGTTTGTTACTTGAAAAAGGCAATTAAAATTTAAACAAGTGCAAAAGAATAAACTCCTGTTTTCCTTGAATTTCTGTGAAGAAACATGTATGCATTAACTAATATTCAAAACAAAGTCACACCGGAATTCAAAACAGCAGAGGATAATTAACAGTTGCATCCTTTGAGAGCAGAACAAATCACAGGCAGATACTAAAACGTATCGTGAAACATACAAGAAGAGTAGAAGTAAACATCTCAGGGGACGTGGATGGGCAATTCCTTTCAAAGCATAAATCATATAAGAGAGCAGAAATTCCACAGAACATTCTTCAAAGAATGAAATAAGCTCTAAGTTGATGAACAAAGTGACCTGTATATTTTAATATGGAACCTATTAAAAATCCAGAGATTTTTACGTAACAGAGCCACACAGCTTGCAAAAAAGAAACACTTCACATGAAAGGTGACTTTTAAACTCCAGAAAGCATTTATAAGAGCAAACTTCTTCCAGTGATCTATTTTATTTTACTTTGTCGTCAATTTTGCATGGTTTTCCTTGATACTGACATCTGTTATTACTTAACTACGCATTTCAGGATAGATTTACTGTCAACAGCTACATAATCAAGTGTTCTAAACTTTTCCCATGAAATTTTTTTTTTTTTTTAATGTAAGGTGTACAAATTATTTTGATGATGAAATCTAGCATCCTACAGACAAGTGTGCAATCTATGATTGCTTAAGAGTTTTGTTTCCATGGAATATGGCATTCCTAAAAGAAATAACTGATAAATTAAAAGTGAAGGTTCTCATCAGTGCAGAAATATCAACATTAGTATTCCCTCACTGTATATATAAGTATACTGTAATGTACTTTCAGATTCTTGTATTTCTCATAAATTCACTCTTCACTGAATTGCCCCTATTTCTTTATATTTAATTACAATCTACTTTGACCTTTTTCCTCCTACTAACATATAGAATTTTTAAGGAATAAAAGAATAGCCATGTAAAATATATGCTAGTTACTTTGACATTGATTTTTGGTAGAATCATAAAATGGTTGATAAAGAACAAAATCAGTTTAGAATTAGAGATGCTAGAATAACGTGAGTCAAAACAGCTTTAGGAGAACTCAGTCTTGCCAAACAACAGTTTTGTGGTTTTTGTCTGAATGCAGGTTTGTTTGATCAAAGGAACTGTCTTGACATAAAAGCCTTCTGCAAAGCATTTGATTAGGTTTATACAACATTCTGAGACACACAAAAAATCAGTACTGTAAAGAAAAACTGTACAGGGCCTGAAATTGATTTTATCTGTGTAAATTACAGATATCCCAAGGTAAATGTTGGTGAGATGCTACTAATACAAGGGAGCATTCCCATTCAGATCCTATATGGCTGACTTCAGCCAACAGCAACACAGGCATCCTTATTTGAGAATGAAACATTATCTTACATCACATTCTGGCATACTAATTTAAAAAAAAAAAAAAAAAAGAAAGAAAGAAAAAGGGATAACAAACTGAATGTTACCAGAAAAAGAAATTATCAGTGAAGTAAGAATTTCACTTTTCATTATTTGAGCTCTGAAAACTATACTTCATGTTCTACTTACTTCACCCAACTGAATAGTGAAGCAATGTGATTATCATCTATATGTCCTTACTTGCTGAAGAGCCACCTTTTACATTTTAAAGATGTAAAGTATTACAGGATAATATGGCTTGCACGCTATTCTCTTCAACATCATCTAGAGCCACGGCTTTTGTAAAATTACCATTTTTTATATATAATTTAAATACCTTCTTTTCATCTTATAAAGAATTATTAAAATTATTACTAGAATGCTAGATAAAATATTAGAATCAAAATTACTTCGAGAAATATGAAATAAGCATGAGAAAATATAGAAAACATGCCAACTTCCTCTCAATTAGTTTAACTGTACTCTCATGACCTTAAGATTACACACAAAGGAATTCAAGCTGCCTGATTCCAGTATCCTTTTCATCATTGTAACTTAAAAGGTATTTCTTTAACTCACATGCATTTTGTTATGAAAGAATTCTGCCTTGGTATGACTTATGTTTGGATTTCATCTGTCTACCCTTCCCTCATTCTGTTGTGCAGTTCGCTTGCTTACGGTGCCATCTGAGCAAAGGCCCCAGGTGAGCAGCCAATAGCCTACCAGCCAGCAGATTGCTCCCCTTCTCGGACATCACCACTGGGCAGATGGTCTGGCAAGCCAGTTCACTCCATCCTGATTCTCCCCAGACAGGGAGACAAGTGATTCATCCCTCTTGGCAGATAAGCTGCTGACATTTCCATCTCTGTTCACTGGGTTAGCTGACAGATTGTTGACACGATCCTTTTATTTCTCCCTATTCTCTTTACATTGGAGCTTGAAACTTTAGCAGAAAGTGAGTGTTCACCTGCTGTAGTCTCCAAACACCACGGGGAGTCAACTCTGCTAGTACCTTATTTTCATGGTATAAAAGTTAAGCACATACATTAAAAAAATCTACATTGCAAAGCTCATTTTAACAAAAAAATAGATCATGAGGAAGAAAATCACAAGTCATATGATAAATTTAAAATTTCATATTCTTATATTATTTATTATGAAAAACAAAAGATTTTGGACAGATAATTTTAAGATACAGAAAAAAAAATACTTAAGAGGAGGTTAAGAAGATACCGTTCTATCAAAAAATTAAGCCAAACCTCTTTTTGTAACTTCAATGACAAGCAGTTAAATTCAATAAAATACAGAACTATAAAGTCAATCTCCAAATGGGAACACGCCTTCACAAAGCAAACAACTGGCTTAAACTTCAGGAAAGTAAGGGCTCAGATCCAAAAGTTCTACCTAGCTACAAAGGAGACATGTTACAAATTTTAATGACACTAGGCAGCTCCATAAATTTTAAACAACTTAATCTTGAGGCTGATCAACAACATAACACCCAGAAAACTTTATTATATATGGTGTTGTATAGGTAAATCTTCCTACAGGACTGGAACCTAACAAGTCCTACAAGACATAAACAGAGGGAGAAGAACAGGCTTATATACAGAGTTAGCAGAAAAAAAAACGGACCACTACTGATCTGAGGGAGGGGGAAAGCAATCACCAACCATTCTAAGACATATACCCATAAACTTCCAGCACCGCTAGACTACATTACATGACACACAAACATGCAAGCTTTTTATTCATTCACTGTTTACCAAATTTCACTGAAATATATTTACATTTTAATATTCAAGAAAAAAAACAGTAGCTTTTGCACCACAATTGTATAATTTCTAAATTATCAGGACATGTAAAGGTAAAAGTCAAGAGAATATTTAGCTCTGTATTCTCCCTTCTTTACCCTCAACCTCAGACTGCCATATCTTTTTCTTTGAGCTCTGTCCAATGCTTTTGTGCTGCTGATCTCTCAGAAACAGCTCACACTATTTTTATCTTTAATGTTGATGTGCTGTGCTTCTTTAAAAATGCTAAGCTGGAAAATTTGCATGTGGAAATAAACACTAAGTATATCTAAGGCTGAATAACTGTTTGGCCACATTCTCCTACCTCCAGTGTACTCATTCACGTTAACATGTTTGCTGAATAACTTCAAAGTACATTGGAACTAGGAAAAATTCTACTATTTTGAATTTGGATGGTACCTGTAATCAATATGATAAAGAGAAAAAAACAACTAATCAGAAATAAAATATTCCACCTTTCACTGGAATCCAAATCACCCAATATTTTATTTATAGCATATGAATAAGGAAATGGGCTATACAAATAATTCTTATTATTGTACCAACATTGAACAAACAATTCTTGTGCCTTTAAATGATACTCTGAACAGACTTTCCCAGCTCAAGAACCTGAAGTTGCAAAAGAAACAATTCAATTGTGACATCTCAAATACCCTTCTCCTATTTACTATCAATGATTTAAATCATCTACTAGCTTCTGAAGTTTCTAAAAGAAAAGAAAAAAAATCTATTCAGATAATGATAACAGAGAACGGAAATAATTCCTATCAACAGGTTTTTTTACTGGTAGGAATGATGTTGAAATTGTGCCTCTTTCACCCAGTTTTCTGGACAATAATCCATAAACCACTAAACAGATGGGGAACTTTTAAAAGGAAGGTGATCCCTTTTGGAAGTCTCTAGAACAGGAATTATTAAAAATAAAAGGATGTTTCAGATTTATAAATAGTATTTGCGTTTTATAATTTGTAGAACATTACCAAAAAAGGTCTCAACTAAACAAACAGATGGAGTATATGGCTAAAAGTTACCTCTTCAGCTCCCAAAAAAGAGAAGTCTTGAACAGAAGACTCATTTATCTGTTCAGGGCTCTTATCAGTTATTGCTTTTCATTCAGCAGAAAATAGTATTTTTTATTAAAAGTTCCCTTGAAAACTACTTTAGACATACACATAAGGTAATACATTTGTCAACGTATCCCCCTGAGTCACACTCAGCTGAGTTAGACCCAGACTGTTGTAAATTTGGTGTATTGGAAAATGGACCAATGAAAAAAATTAAGAACAAGATTCAAGCTTTGCAAGATCTGTGTAAATCTTCTAAATGTGCTGAAATAGTATTATAGCCTTATTGCAAGTATATTCTCCTTTGTCATCATGAAAGAGTTGGAATAAATAAAGTTCTGTCCTGAAATGGAAAAAAAATTACAAAGAAATTTTGAAGGATGTTTCAGCATTACCTGGAAAATATGTGAAAAGTCTGACTTGGTGTTATAGAATGCCTTAGGATTAGGAAACAACAAACATCTGAATTGTGAATAATTCTAAAGATTCACATGTTTTTGTATTGTTCATATGATTTATTTTTTATATAAAAATATTTGAACTAACAATGAAAGAAATGAATTTAATTAGACATAGACAAGTTCTTAAAATTTGTGTTGTCCTGGTATGCCCTTAACTCTGTAGTTGGTTATTTTAGTGCAACAAATAGAACAAAAAGCTACACTCATATCAGCGTTTCCTGAAAGAAGAACACTCACTCACTGTAAAGAGGTTCCCTAGACACCCAATGTATTTAAATTAACTCAGTACTAGGATGGGTAATAGTCACTTCATGAAATTTTCTGACTGCTCATCAGTCAAGACTTACCTTTGCCCAGGTTAAGTACCTTTTCCATCCATTTTATTTACATGAACACATGACCAACATATGAAGATTTTATATACACACACACACACATATATCAGCATTCACAGGAAGCTTGCAAGCATGCTCTGGTTCATAACTAACTGAAATGGCAGCAAGGCCCACCCCTTTACAGACAAAACCAGAAAAATGATCAAACAATACTTTAAAAAATGATATCATAAACAATAAGCACCATTTTGTGTACAGATTTGTCTGAAAAATCTGTCAGTTAAAAAAGTTAAAACAGCAAAGAATTCTGCAGCATCCAGATACAAGACAGAAAATCACTGCCTAAATTTTAGCATTTTCCAGGAATTCACAGAAAAATTGATGCCATTTCTTCCTCTCTAGGCTAACATTTTTTTTCCTGTTTCTTAGACTTGAGCAAGTACTTCTTGCACAAACTTAAAAATATATATTTATCTCTAAGAAATTTTTTAAGTGATAGCCTCTAAAAAAGTAAAGACAAAATAACTTACTTTTCTGAAGCACATCATGAGCTGCATCACTTCCACATATCCTTAAATTCTGTCTTTCACAGTATATTTGTAACTTGTCAGTTTTAATGGCAGAAGAAACTTCATGGTACTTCTCAACGGGCCTTCCGGAAGTTCGCTATTCATGATGCAGCATCTAATGGGACAGTAGAAAAGACTTTGTTTGAATAATTGAAATAAAATAAAAAATAAATAAAAAGGATTGCAGTAGACAAAATTATCTTGCAAAAGAAAAGCAAACTTTGGAATTACTGTCAACAAGTCAAAAATGAGTTCATGACTTAGCTTAAAAAATGCCTTCCCTACAAGACTTCTATAACTGTCAAGCCCCTACTCTGTCCATTTCCCATTTTTCATACATGAAACCCTGACACCTTTCTGCTCTCTCAGATTCTGTATCTACCTGGACATTTTAATTCCCACCCACTTCTAGATTTAAGTTCTATCTTAGGCATTTCTGAACACAGACTATTTTTGGTGAAAGAGAAGGATTCATACACTACACATTTCAGCATTAACTGTACTGAAATGGGACACAACTATTATTGAAGGGTAAACTAGGTGAGTTAAATCTTACTAAGAGCTCATAATTGTTCAATTCAAAGATTTGAAAACAGTGCAATTCCACATTCATCATAAATATGTACCTGAACTTACTGTTCTGCAATCTGATAAATTCTTAGTCTCTGGAAGTCTTGTTAATCACTTCTGACAAATTTAGAACTTACAATTGACAAGAATGGTAATCCCACTAGACTAAAGGCTAAGCTACACCAAGCTATGCAGCAAACTTGACACAGGACCTTCTCTTTGTCTGCACAGATGGACACTCCATTGCACTATAAATTGTTGTTTTCAGATACTTGCATAAACTAAGTCAGTTTCTAGACCCACATGTCCTGGTTTTTACTTAAAAAACAATTCCCCAACCTCCTCTCTGCCATCTTCATCTTTGTCCCCCACTCAACTCTCATATTTCACCTCTTTTTTTAAAAACAAAACAACAAAAAAAAAAAAACAAACAGGAAAACAAAAAGGATTTTCTGGTTCACAATGTCTTTCAGCTTGTCTTAAGAAAAGAAGACTTTAAAACACAAAACTGAATTTGGCAGAAATCAAGCATCTTTTTATGTTCTATAAAATGGAGCCCTGCAAGTAAATTCAATTTGTGGTCCAAGAGATCTAATGTTTCCTTCGAATGCATGGTAGGATAGCTTAAAGTGATTGTAAAATGTGCTCAGTGATGCAAATGCTTAAAACATTATCTACTGCCAGTAGCTGCACCACTGGCAGTAGATTAAAAGCGCAGAAAATTTCTGTCTACTATAGCAGAAAACTGACACTTTATACATGCTTACAACCAGGCAGAAAGACCTAACAAAAAGAATAAAAGCACTTTTAATAAATATAATGATAAAATCAGGTTTTAGATTTTTTTTTTCATATACCAGAATATCTTATCTCACTGCATTGGTGCTGATGAATAAGCAAGTTTTCAATATATATATATTTATTTATTAAGTTGTTAAACCTATCTCTGTCAGAGAAGACCTTTAAAATCTGGAAAAAAAAAAAGTTCTAAGTTCTATAGGTCTGAAAGCAAAGAAACCATGTTATAACAGACATCTAGCCATTACAACTCTACAGTTCTTAGTTTTGAGTTTCTCAATGCATTAAGTATTTCTGATTGTCTGTAAATGTTTCCATCCAAACTAGTATTAGGTGAAAATTGTGTTGGGGGAACATTTTACTGGGTTCTCTCTTTTTACAGTCACATCTCAGTGCCAGATGAACACGTCTCAGCAACTGCTGACAGACTGGACCCATGAAAGCTGAAACTGCAAAATTTCACAGATCAGTATGGAGCAGTACAGTCATGGTGGGCAAAAATATCAGAATCCACTGATCTAAGCACAATTCAATAATTTAATGGTGAAACCTGAGACATAACCACTGCAAAGGAAAGAAGTTAACTTAGTGATGGATTCCATTGCAGCTTTTTTTCCACATTTCAATCTCATTACACAGAATTGCCCCATATTTATGTACCTGTACAGTCACTGGATTATTTTTTCCCACTGAATTCTCTGAAGCTAAGAGAAATAGAATTGCAGAATCACAGAACCATTTAGGCTGGAAGCATCTTCTTGAGGTCACCTAGTCCAACTCCCTGATCAAGCAGAGTCACCTAGAGCTGGCTGCGGACAGCTTCTCACTGGCTACACAAATGGAGATTCCACAACATCTCTGGCCAACCTGTGCCAGTGTTTGAACACCCTCACAGTAAAACAGGATTTTCTTTTGTTCAGATGGAATTTCAAGTGTTTGTGTCCACGGCCTCCTGTCCTGTCAGTGGGCACTACTGACAACAGCCTGTCTCCCTCTTCATTCTCTCCCATCAGTAATTTATACACATTACTAAGATCCCCCCCTAGAATCATAGAATCATTCAGGCTGGAGAAGACCTTTAAAATCATCTAGTCCAACCTTTAATCTAGTACTAAACCATGCTATTATGTTCTGCATCTACACATTTCTTGAAGACCTCCAGGGATGGCAACTCAACCACTTCTCTGAACAGCCTGTTCCAATGCCACACAACCCTTTCAATAAAGAAATTTCTCCTCATATCCAACCTAAATCTCCCCTGGCACAACTTGAGGCTATTTCCCCTCATCTTAACAATTGGTGTGTAGGAGAAGAGCCCAATCCCCACCTCACTACAACCTCTTTAAAGGTAATTGTCGGTACAATAAGGTCTCCCCTGAGCCTTCCTTTCTCCAAGCTAAATAATCCCAGTTCCCTGTGTTGCCCTTCTTTGGGCATGAAAGGTCTCCCCTGAGCCTCCTTTTCTCCAAGCTGAACAGTCTGTTTTCTCAGTCTCTCCTCATGCTTCAGGCCCTTCATCACCTTTGTGGCCCTTCTCTGGACTCACCCCACTAAGTCCATACCTTTCTCATACTAAGAAACCCACAGTAGACATGGCACTCCAGATATCACCTCACCAATGCTGAGTATAAAGAGGATCAACTGCCTTGACCTGCTGGCAGTACTCTTAATGCAGTCCAGGATGCTGTTGGCCTTCTTTGCTGTGAAGTTGCATTGTTGGCTCAGGATGAACTTATTGGCCACTAGGACCCCAACAGCCTTCTCTGCAGAGATACTTTCCACCTGGTTGGCCCCCAGCACATGCTGGCAGGACTTGGCATTGTCCTTTGTTGAAAATCATGAGATTCCTCTCTACCCAATCCTCCAGTCTGTCCAGGTCCCTCTGAATTGCAGCACAACCACATGGTGTATTAGTCACTCCTTCCATTGCCATATTATCTGTAAATTTCCTGCACTGTCCCATCATCCAAGACATTAATGAAGAGGCTGAATAATACTGGCTGCAGCATTGACCCATGAGGTACGCCCCTAGTGATTTGCCTCCAAGTGGACTTTCTGCTATAACATTATTCTCCAGCAATTAAGAATTTTGGCTTTTTTGCTTCAAATACGTAATTTTTAACTTTTCTTTATTCAACAAATTCCATAAACATTAACACATACATTATCAATTAAATAACTTGAGTTATAGCTTTTGTATTTGGCCACCTGCAACCAAAAGAAACTTCTGCAGCAAAATGGAGAGAAAGTCTGAGTACTACAAAGCCTAAAGCCACAGGTGTTTAAAACTGACCATCTAAAGACAGGTTTAAGTCGCTGTGTCCTCAATATGTGACACTAATATCTAAGGATATTTTCAGACTGTTATCTTTTTACTATTAACAATTCTATGTATATTTTATCACCACTTCATTTTTGACAGAACTAGGTCTCCATAAAGATATACAAATCTGGAAGCAGAGAGAAGGTGCTCGGCAACAAAAACCTCACAAATTGGTAGGACAGCATATTAAAGGCTAAAACATTGCTTTTAGTGTACTATATAAAGTGATTAAGATGGATTTTCTTTTTGATATTAGTATCACAACAAGAAGCCAAAATTGTAAGACCATTTCCTTCTGAAAACAAAGGTGCTGTTAAATTTGGTCTTGAACCACTTTTTCCACAGAACTGGCAGCAAAGCATGTGGCAAACATGCTTGTTGATTCGGACTATATACAGAACCCTTGCCATGAGACCAAAGAATCTTACTATTCATAATCCCACATTTTCATTCATTTAGTTCATGCGTAGTCACTAATGCCTTTTACTTTAAGACCTTTATCAAGAGGAATTCTTGAAGTCAGTGATACGTAGACCAGATTTCTGGTAGTAAGATTTTCTGCACATAAGTCTAGGTTCTCATCAAGGCCTATGTCACTGGAGTTTCAACACCATCAAAGGCTCTTTAAACCAAATAGATTAAAATGTAAGCTCATTTAAAAAAAAAAAAAAAAGCAATAGTCGCCAACACCATTCATTGGCCCTTTGGGTTGGGGATGTGAGGGAGAAAAGTAACAAGCCAGAAAACATCCTTGTAAAAAGATTTCTTTTAAATCTTCCATGCCTTGAGTGTTGTCAGGCAGCTCAGCAGGGACGAAACTCAGCAAATGGATTATGCCAGGTCAGCTTCATCAGTACTGAGCAGAGTTCTGATACCAAGGATGAACTGCTCAACAGGTCTTTCTTTGGCTTCATCTAGTTCAAAGAATGGATAATTTCATTTAGTTGAGTCCAATATATGCAATCTGAGTAAGAATAAAAGTAGCAAGTGAGCTACACCTTTGGAGCGAAGGTTACCTAATAACTAGACACATATTGTATAAATCAATTCCTTGTCTGTTTGCTATTTATAGCTGTTAAGTGATTTGATCAATACTGAAGCATGCATTTTGCACATGTATCAAGCTGGGTGTTCTTCTCTACCCACTCAGAGTATTTATAGCTCTGTATGTAGTAGATGTGTTGCAGTACTTCATTAAATGACTTAACACCTCTAAAATGCTGTATGTACAAAAGCTGCTGTCATTTTAAATGAAATAAAATTGTCAGAAACTGCTATTCAAAGCAAAGTCCTCAAGAAAGTGTTTTTTAAAATGTATCATGTTAGACATTTGCTTTGTAGATTATGTTTATCTTCAGTAATTTCTTCTTGTTTATGTTATTAAACATAAATTAAAAATGTAATGCTGTGGAATGTATTAAAACACCCAAATAGGATGCAAAATATCAATGGAAATTGTGACTGAAATATTTGTGAAGAAAAAAAGGAAAGAATTTACACTAAAGATCATACAAATATATAAACACAAATGTATTGAAGACAGGTAAAAATAACACTGAAAAGAACATTTCTCATGTATAATGCCAACTGAGATCGTTTTAAAATCTGTTTATTATTTATGAAGAAACCGTCAAGACTCATGCCTAAAATTAGACTTACTGTATCAGTTATGTTTTAATTCTTGACTGCAACATCCTTTCACCTACCCCTACACTGCACTCTTGTGAGCCAGTCTGGTAATGCAGTAGCTCAAGACTAATTTTTCCAATAGTATGCGTTTTCTTCCATATGGAGATGCACAATGGAAGGGGAGTGACATAGCAGCTGCATGCACGGGAAAGAATTCCTTGGTCTTAATTTGCTGCTGCTGCAGGATGCAACAAGAAAGCTAGATTTAGAAGAACTGCAACTGTTCTCTGCTGAACAGCTGCTGTACATCAGGATGACTAAATACTAATTTAGCATATAAAACTGACAGGAAACAAAAAAGTCAAGGTGGCTTTTAACACCATATTATGGTTCAATAATAATTGCTATTGGATAATCATGAAAAATAAGTATTTAGATTTTTTTTTTTTTTTAATGGAAATAATCTACCATAACTCATGTAGTCCCACCTCTTGGCTGTAACAGGAATCAACGTATGCAACTTCTTCACAGCAACGTGTGTTTCTTAGTTTAAGCAGATCTAGGCTTATCCTGCCTAAGATGATTGTGTCCACATTAGTGTACTTCTGAACCAAATCTGGCAAACTACTATAAACCTGCAGGACGTTACCTGGACCATGCAGACATTTGCCATCTTATAATCATTTTTAAGGTAATACCAATAACTTAAAATATTTAAAAACATGTATAATAATATCTCTACTGCTCTGTCAAGAAATAAACATTTGGAAAGTCTGTCCGAGGTCATTTAACTAATTTTCAGTTATACAAATTGCACACTTATTTGAATATGTTATGCAAAGTAGTGAAAATAAGTAGTACGGAAAAAAAGGAAGAAACTGATGGAAGATCACATTCGGTAGATAAAACTACAACGGTAGCAATCCATATGCATATCTAACAATGGAAACTCTAGCTGCAGTCCTTTCTGCAATGTCACAAACGGTTGCTGTGGCACTAACAATGCCATTAATCCAAAACTGAAAGCAGGGAGTGTCTGAAAACTCCAAGTCCAACCTCCAGCATCTCTAGTGTTAAACTTCTAATGTTAAAATTTATTTCCAAGACTGTGTTTCTCACACATAAATCATATTCTCTCAGTCCCCTTTTCTGCCTCCCACCCAGCTGCACCTCCACCCACCGTACTTCGAGGCTGTACTGTTTGTGCAAGGTAATGTTCATCGCTGCATATAGTAAAATGATTCTACCTTCTGTTACCCAACAGTGTTTCTTTTTCCACTCCATATCATTAATAGTTAGTCACAGAGCTATTATTCAGTCTCTGAACTCCTAAAATGAAATATCACTGATAGGTTTATATCCTTGGCAACCACACAATATAGAGAACTGTATTTTGCTCAGCTGTATCATCACGTTCCTACTTCTGCTTGCAAACAGACTCTTGTTATTGTTGTTGTTAAATAATGTGTGTCAACAAGAAGCTTCAACAAGATATTTCATACCAGTTAATATTTAAAATATTTCTTTACATCCCCAGCGATATCACTAGTTTGAGTTACCACAGTTGTTCAGCCCAGAAGTAGATCTCTCTGCCAGTTAGTATAAGACAAGTACCTATAAAGCACTGATATTAATATGCAGATGATTCCTGAAGTATATGTATACATACATATATGGTTTTTCCTTAAATAATACCACATCTTTATCTGCAAAATCGTGGCAAATAAGTGAATTGTCTAAAATATTTTATCACATAATACACACTATTCCTTAAACGTAAATGCTACTTTCTATGTTAAAGTTTTTGTATTTACAATATTTTGCTCAAATCTCTCTCCATGCCCACATTAGGGAGCACTCCAAATAGAAGATTGTGAAAACCTTTATAGCAAATTAAATTGATTTATTAGTCAGTATGAAATTTTGTATTACTATAAAAAAAAGTCAGGTGCAGGATATGCAACTACTTGAAAAGAGAATGTATCTAACTTTATATACATGTTTGTATTAGCATACTTTCACAAAATTAACCAATGGTTGTTACAAGACTGCCATTTGTTATACTAAGCATGAACCGGATTCAGTCAAGACAACTGGTCTTTCAGTATAGATCCAACCTGGCTACACCCTCCATCCTCTATCATTTATCATTTATCCCTTTCCTAGCACAGGTAACTGTTTTCAGAAGTGCAGAAAGTCATCAGGTCAGAGAATATTAAAGTGACATTGGTAGTTAAAGCTAGGATCATTATAAGCAAATTATCCATTCAACAAAGAAAATACATATACTGTTCAAAACCCTTATCTTCTTTCTGGATTCCCCCCCCCCCCCCCCCCCCCCCCCTTTTTTTTGGCCAGTATTAGCAGTGAAGTGCTTACAGTTCTACATTCCTTTTAGACTGACCATGCTTCAGAAGCGCTATAAGCAAACACACACACACAAACCCCCACCCCCCCCAACCCCGAAATACACCAAAACACCTTAAGACAACCAAGACAACCAATATCACAACATACATGGGAAGCTTTTCTTCATACAGTACTATAGCAACACCTTGTTCCATGCACAGAGCTAGCTGGTATGACCTACTTCCCTTTTCCATATATACAATGGTGTTCAAAAAGCCTTTAAAAAATCACTTACACTCATTACAAAATATGACCATTTCCCACAATTTGGCCCACCTTTCATCAGTCTTTCACCAGAGCCTCACTTTCTTAAAGCCTTCCAAAAGACAGTCACAGCCACCGCGTCTTACTATTACAAATAGTTTAACCCCAAAACAGAGATAAAGAATTATTCAAATTTTGAATAAAAGAGGTAAGAACTACTGGGACTACTACTGTTCCATCAGGCTATAAAGACAGTCAGAAAAAGTCCATTACCCACTTTATCCAAGCATATCATCAACTTAGCACAAGGAGTTTTTCTGTTCCGCTGTGAGGTAGCCTGTTGCTTATGTGGTATAATCACATTTTCTTTTACCTTGATATGGAAAAATGAGTATTTTTCACTAAATTTGAACCTGACAGTGTAAGTTGACAGTTCTTTCAGAGGAAGGAAGGCAGAAATGTGGGAGCAGGTATGGCAGAGTTTCTTGAGAATGAGAGGGTAAAGTCACAGACTTCTGAAGGGAAATCATGGTAGTATTGGACTAAAACATGCAGGAAAGTACTGAATGTTTAAGCCAGAGTGTATGCAATTTTTTATTTTTATTTTTTTACACAAAGAAGATTGAATGATAGAGAGGGGACAAATACAACTATCATACTATATGCTGCATCCACTTCTATCAAAAAGATGTTCTCGGGTAAATTATGCATCTTATATGCCAACCTCTTCAAAAATGTGCTTCTCTTAATAATTCGCCTACAGAAAGTATGGTTTTGGACTTGAAAGGGAGATATTTTATAATGTCTTCAGCTGAATGTGTCTACTGAATATAGATACATACACTAGAAATAATGGGTTGCCCAGGGTGGCATCACCATCCCTGGTGGTGTTCAAGGAAAGGTTGGACCTCGTGCGTAGGGACATGGTTTAGTGGGTGACACTGCAGTAGGGTGATGGTTGGACCAGATGATCTTGAAGGTCTTTTCCAACCTTAATGATTCTATAATTCTATAACCATGCATATGGTTACACAGTGCACGTGGACGCACTGTTATCAACATTTCCTTTCGCCCTTCATTGGAATTACTACTTTGAGTGTTAAAAAGTCTCTCTTTCCAGTTATCTGTACTGAAGATAGAAAAAAAAAAAAAGAAAAATATTGCTTTTGTTAGCAAATACTTTGTTATAATTTTATAGTTATCTTTTGCTTTAGTTAGTTGTTATTACCAATGGAGATTATTCTTAGTCTTTCCTAGTGACGTTGTATTTGTCACTATTCTGGGCATTAATCCAAGTCCAAAGATAGGAATGAAAATTATAGGCTCTTCCTACATAGCTTTCCTTTTTAGCAACTTCATGCAGGCTCCACATTAGCAACTTTAACTTCTCTCAGATTTCTTCCTACATAAGTCACTCTACAAATGGATCAAAAGTGAAATAAATTCAGCTGACAGCTGTAAGGGAATTTGTTCTGTAATTTCTTACTTAAAATAGACTTTTCTTTTCCCCAAATCCAACTAAAGCTAACAGATTGTTTTTGTTTTCCTATAGTAATTTCTATAGTATCCATCACATTAATATCTAAGGGAAAACATTAAAAGAACTTTCATCACAACAGTTCTGTAAGATGGAAAATATTATTTTCATCATTTTAGCGGTAGGGAATTCATGCACAGAGAAACTGTACTTCGTGTTCAACATCATGTGAGAAGATTATGCTGAAATCAGGAATATCTGCCTGAAAATACAATCTGTCTCCCTCCTAATTCTTTCAGAGTTTTGGGAAATATTGCTATGTATTTTTACTTCTGTTCCAAAAGGCTAATTATGTGGAATGCTAAACACAACTTTTTGATTTGATCTAATTCATCACACTACCCCAATGGCTAGGAGCCCCAGTCATGGGTCAGGATTCATTCTGTCAAATATTAACAAATTAGAAAGTTGTAAAAGTTAAAAATACTAAATATTAACTTAAAAAAAATCCAACAATTAAATTTAATTCACTCCTAGTCTGAATTAATTGACTGCAAGTCTATTTTGAAGCAGGAGACAGCACTAAGATGTCACTGATACCATCTGTCTTTTATGCAGTGAGACTTGTAAGGCACATCCACATCCTACTGGTAATAGAAAATCTCTGTATTCCAGTATATGGAGCCCATACACAGCAGTAGGAGTATGTGTGACAAAACATTGCTCTATGTCTACCAAATCCCTTGGATTATGTACCATAGATTCTTTAGAAAGGATGTAATATTTCACTTAAGTTAAAATCTACATATTAACAACACATTGGAAATTTGCTAGACTTTTTTCTTACTTTCTGCTCAGAGCCTTCCTTTCTTTACTTCTCCTTATTTATAATAATGAAAAAAATAAGGAAAACATATTTGCATGCAGCTCTTCAACACCAATTTAAAATAAAATTAAGAAAAGTTTCCATAAAGTTCTTGGTTGCCTTTCACAATGAAATGTACTCGTTTAGGGTTAAAATATGCAATCAGATATGATTACAAATTGAACGGTGATTGGGAAGCACTTAGTCACCTAACCAAGATAAAACTTTATGAGTGGCAAATCAGAAAATACTTCTGAAAGAAAAATCTGAGAGGCTGCAAACACAATCAAAAGAGAAACTAAATTGCAGGGAAGTCATTAGAAAAATAACATTTGACAAGCCCAACTGCCTCCTACTTATTTTTGTCCTACCATTTCAAAACCATCACTTCCCACAGTCCATTTCTACTTTTCTCCATCTTTCCTCCTTCCCCTTGCTAGCCCTTCTGCAAAACAAAAGCTAACTGTTTTCTCTCTCAAAACACAGTCTTTTTACTTACTAACCCCCTCCAAACTTGCATTACTGTAGAACTTACTATGGGACTTTACAGATACAAACAACTCCACCAGATATACAAGTAACCAAAACACACAAGTGTAGTAAAAGAATCCCTTACATCCTGCTGGTGCATGTAACTGATTATGTCTTATACTATATTCATACAATATCAAAGCTTTTAGAAGTTACACCATTGACTTCACTGTGCCCAAGGTTTAATTGTTAATATTCTATCTATAAGACAGATTTTAAAATAACAAACAAAAACTTATGTGGCGTTAACAGTTTCCAAAAGTACAGTAAAAATGTTCAATAACTTCATACATCGTAAATAAACTATAATGTATCTTGCACTTGCAACGTTTTACTCTGTAAATAAATACTTACTTGGCTTGACTCAAACACCAACTTTCTTCATCAGATTTGCCATCTCCTTGCCCTCTGCACAGAAACAAAGAGAAAGATGAGCTTGCAAATGATTAAGACTCAGAAAGGGACGAACAGCTGTAAGGCGCGCAAAGTTAGTAAGATTGTTATGAACAAGCTAACAAAAGGAGTCTGACTAACGCCTGACACAATTAACACTTACTGTACCTCATTTTTGTCATGTACTTATAACGTGCCACTTGCTATTAAAAAAAAAAAAAAGTATTGGAACAGCATCACTTTATTTTTATTTCCATCTTTGACAAATCCTTTTGAGGATGTTAAAAGTACCCTCAATTGATTCTGAGTTCAGGTGCTCTTTTCACCTTTTGTTTTCAATTGCCTTTGTGCTTGCTAAAAAAATAAATAAATAAATAAAAAATAAAAATAAAAAATCCTGTAGGGCCTGTATAAGCAATAACTGAAGTAAGCGAGAATCCTGACACTGATTTCAGCTCTTATCAGCTACCACCTACACTAAGTTACACATGTCGATAGGCTGGAGAGGTTCGTTAGCCCTTTGCAGTACACAACTAAAAGAAGTCAAACATTGCCCCCTAGTGTCTGAAGGGCAAAGCACGTCGTTTACGAACTGCTGACATTTAACATTAAAGCCTTTCTATCTTGACAATACAGTCTTTCAACGGGAATTTGCAGAAGCTTGGAAGACTGCGGCGATGCATAATCACGTATTAAGGAGCATAATTCTCCTTAACCCCTGCTGGATGAGAACATCACGACACAGCTCAGGAAGGAGCTTGATGAGTATATAGCTACATGAGTAAAAAACACTAGTTTCTGCAAAGTGGAATTTAAAATATTAGCTAATAATGAATATTGTGTACTAGGGAAGCAAGAGAGATATATGTCAACATATAAGAAAAATGGGTATTCTTAAAGCACATTGTCTTCTTAACTAGAAGAAAAATACTGAGTAAAGTGACCTTAGTTTTCCAAATGAGACCACAGTTCATCATATTGAAGGCATCAGTTTAAGCTACTACAAGTATACATTCAGTTTACAATTCATTTCAGAAAACACAGAAGAGATATTCCCTGAAATGCAAGGGAATCATGTAGTCACTTAGTATTTGTTTTGAAGACATTAAAAATTAAGGCATAGAAAGATGGGGCCAAAGCTAGTAACAGAAATTAATACAGTAACACCAATTTCAATCCTTTGTAAATAAAAGTAAGTAAATGCTGATCAAAGCAACAGATTTTATTTTTGTACAGGATCTGTTAAGGCACTGGAGGAATACAATAGTAAAGGCTGCAGCGTCATACTTCACTTCATGTTGCCAGCAAAGCAAAAACATCCAGCAGAATACCAGCAGTTGCATACTGCCAGTTCAGAAAGAGAACGAAAGGAATTAAGCTAACTAGCTGGTAACTGTGCTGCCATTATATTCAGCATAAATCAAAACTATGCACACAGCAAAGAAGTTTCACCCACTTAACAAAAACATCCTTTATACAAAAATATGTGCCAGCCAAACATGCATCTCTGCCCTTACTTTTCCCAGCTACAGATGCTATGACTTTAACGAGATGGAAAGAAATGGTGAGTTTCCCTTTCAAACTTACCACATGACATAGTATGTAAAACTTGTACATCATTTAAATTAAATGAACAGTATTTTGCCACAGCTAACAAGTAAAGCAGATCCTGTTGTAGTTCTTGAGATGTTTTCCCCCCTCCAGACACTTGGTTTGACTACAACAGTGCAGGTCGTGCTATACCTCACGTAGAAAATTTCTATTATCACAGAAGTCTGAAGACCCAATACCAACAATGAGAACCATTAACCAAAAATTACCAATGCTGCCTACACAAGACATTTTACCTCTGTTTTAAGGTCTTTCCTATATTTCTCCAAAACAGATTGATTATAGAAGCTATAACTCAAGGAGAGGAAAAGCTTTACAGGCAGATTCCAGCTCAGATGTTTGTCCACTAACTTCACAAAAACTACAGGTTCACATGAGGGCCAGATTAGAACTTTTAAGAGAGCACATAAATGTTTTCCTCAAACAATAATTCTTTTAAGTACTTTCTCTAAAACTTTAAACTGCTAATGCTCCAAGAGACCAGGTGCTCAGTGTTTAAGCTAGTCAACCGGGCAAAACAAGCAGTCTGCTTACACCTGGAGGATGAGGAGGTCATGTTCCCTGTTAGTTCTGAGCCTTTTTGTACGGGTGTCTCATTAAGAGGGACAATTTTCATTCCATTTTGCTTGGACACATCACAAAGGCTCATTTCCCAGCAAAATCTTTTTTAACAGTGGTCCATAATCACTTGTAGTAGCACACTATTAGGTATCTAAATTAACTTAGTGTTAAGAACAGCAGCTCTTTTTTAAATATGTTTGACTCATGGACAATGACACTACTAAAAAGTAAAAGGTCACCAACCTTTTCAGGAAGGATAAATGAGTTTGACATTAAAGTATCATTATAACAATCACTCCCTACAAAAAAAAAAAAAAAACAGCTCTTACTTTTAATTCAGTCATTCATTTAAAGCAAGAGATGAAAGAGAAATTTCATTTCCTGTTATGTTTGTCAATTCTCATCACATGGCTTTGCTTTTTCTATGCCAGCTTTGTGTCTGATTTTTCTTTCTTACATTTTCTCTCTTATATTTTCAGATGATCTACAGCACATCCTTGGAGTACACAAGCAACTTAAGAGTATTCAGTTTTCTCTGTTTATTAATGCCTTTCTTGCTTTAATACATTTAATGCTTATGAATGACTATTTTTATTGACATTTAAAAATTTAGACCTCAAGTAGTAATATTACTAAAGCAAAAGCTGTAGCAATTCAGGCTTCTCCACAAAGCTCTGCCAACAAAGCTCAATGGCATCGCATCCTATCATTGATAGCTGTTTCTACTACTTTGTCCAGTGGAGATGTCAGGCATACTGGTATGTAGTTTCCTGCATCATTCCTGGAGTCTTTTTAGGCAGCCATCTTGGCCATTTTCCAATACCAGTTAGTACCACTCTTATTAAGCAGAAGCTCACCACTTGCTGTCCCTGGGGTACAAATTAATTTAGGATTCCAAGATGACTACATTTCATAATTTCAAATCATTATTACTTATCTTTTCCATTCGCTCTATGATAATTCAGTTTGAGGCATATTCTCTGCCTTGTCTTCCATATGGAAAGAGCTCTGCCATGGAAATCTTTCAAAAAATACTCCCCAGTGGAAAAAATAAAAATAAAAAAAAAACCTTTTTCTGTTATGTCTTTATCATGATTGTTCTTTCTCCCCTCTCTCTCCCCATCCCAAACCTCGATTCTACGTAGGTCTTAAGGATTCTCTTGCAGGGTTTCTGCTTATAAACATCAGTATTATTAATATTCCTTTTTGCTGGTTGCTCCCCTATCTCATTTTTTAGCTCACCTTTATGTGTTTTCACATTTAACTTGAAGGTGTATGATCCCGTCTCTTTGGACACAACTTTCTTGTGTGCTTCTGTATGGAAGATGCCTTCTTTTTTAGATAAGTACCCTGCGCTTGTGGTTTAGGTATGCTGGCATCCTTCAGAGCACGGCCCTCCACAACCACGGGGTAAACAGTTGTGCAAAATGTCCTGCAGCAAGGTCCTAAAGAACATAATGCAAACATCGGATTATGGACTTCTGGTGAATCCAGTAATTTTTCACAGTGAACTTTTACTCTCATTGTGAAGACAAAAGCTAGTATTAAGCTTTTCATACAATAAGCACATCCCAAAGCACAACAACAAAGCACAGAGCAATCCAAGTGACCAGAGACTAGTCTCATAGCACAGGAAAAAGACCCTCTACACCATTAACTGTGGAAAAAACAATTCCTTTCCCTAATTCACTGCTAATATGCTGAATGAAAGCTTGCAAGTTGACAAATATTTCTCCAAATCATGCCAATATGACTGATATAACTGAAACTCTGGGACTCTTAAAAAGTGGGTGTCACACTTGGGCATTGGTCCCCTCACACATTAAGAGCTGCGTGGTAGGACCTCGACTTAATTGGCACCAAATAAATGCCTGAGGAATGTATCTGATTAACAACAGGGAGAAACAGGAGAAAGCATTTGCACAAAACAGAAATTATTTTCTGAGGTAATAAATGCATACTCCAAACTGGAATTAAAATAAAATCACCAAACTCAGAAGGACTATTGTACAGCATGTGGGTGTTGGATAAAAAGGCTTTGTGTGGAAGTTGCTACATTACTTAACAAACATACAGAGTCTGGCTGAACAGCATCATAAAAACCTACCATATTTATAAGGCTTTATTACAGTCTGCCTTAAAACAGCTTCAGCTTCTTTCCTTGTTTAAACACAGAATTCTTTGTAAAGACCAAGGGAGAAAAAAAAGAAGAAAAAAAAAAAAAGCATTGCTACTAAATCACAGGAACTTTCTTTGTACCTTAGGCCTCTAAAATTTTCTCTGCTGAGTCATGTCATCTGACTGGTCACACAAGAATACATGTCAGATTGTAACTTGTCATGCAGTTGATTAGAGATTTCTTTTGAAGGAACTGAAGCTAATGTGCTTAAGCTATTGAACAAAAATGTCATATACGCTCTTTATGTTCATTTTGTTCTTCACATTAAATCACATGCATCATAGAATCTTTAAGGACAAAATGACTGATGCACAGCAGATGCACTCCTTTAACCACTGCAACTCGCCCTAGCAAAACATTATTAAATATGTGTTCTTAAGACTGTATAAAGCAAATTAGCATGCTCTGTTTTCTGCTGATATGTAGTGCATGTTTTATAGTTGTTCTCAGTGTTTTTTAACTTAATGATTTAATCGTTTAAAATCTTGCATCCAAATTCTGTTGATGGGGCTCTGCAGTCATTGCGGTAAATTCCCAAATTTATTTTTTGACCCTCATGAGCTATATTTTTCCTCCAGTAATTCTTCACAGAATTAATGAATATCTGTAATTACTTCTTATTGTTGTTTACTACTTCATATATGCTTTTGCTTAAGATACACGTTTGTGTTTTTTTTGTTTTTGTTTTCTGAATGCTGACAAAATATGTTTCATCTGGAGGCTGCCTGGTCTCAGCTCACAATAAGTGAGGTAATTAGAGATTCTGAGTTTTCAGACCAGTAATTTTACCTCTTTTAATTAGGGGTCAGCCTGTGACCCCAGCACATTCTGTACCTGGCTTACCCTCCTTTTGCTGACTTAGCATTCTTTCAAGAAACTTACCTCACCTGAGGAGAAAAAATAATGAATACAGCAGCAGGACCTAGTAAATAACTCTTATATTGAAAACTACATACAAAAAAACAGCTTTGACAGTGGAGCTGCTTTCAGCTACGCACCCTACACAGAAAGCTCTATATATGCATTCAGGGTTAAAAAAATACGTAAGAAATTGCAAACTTGGAGTGTCCTAAGTTCAAGGGAGAGGAGCTTACTTTCTGGGCCTAGTTTCAAATTGAGGAGGCGCTGAAGGAGAGCCCTTCTGCTGGGTCTGCGGGCAGGAGTCAGGCTGAGGGGCTCTACGCCACTCGAAGCGGTGGTAGGCGGCCGCCTGAGGGGAGCCCGCACCGCCCCCCCACAGGCTGCCCCACGGCCCCGGGAGGAGGGGGAGGACTCGCCCGTCCCTGCCTCTCCCGGGCTCTGGGAGGGCTCAGGGAGCGGTGGCGAACTGCAGCAGCTCGGCGGCAACGTGAAGAAGGCACCGCGTCCCCCCGGCGATGGAGCGTGGCGGGCCGGAGCTGCCGGCGGCCGCTGCCCCGCAGGTGAGCCCAGTGGCGCCGGGGAGGGTGAGGTGAGGTGAGAGGGCGTTCTCTTCTCGTCTCCCTCAGCCCCTCGTCGTGGGGCGCCTGGGGGGGGTCGCGGCCGCTTTTGCTGTTCCATGCCTCCCCGGAGGGCACTGACAGTGGCTGTGGATTTCTCACCTCGGTTGAATTCTCCTCTACCTCATGTGAGGAAGAACTGAGTCCTAAGTACAAAACGGAGTTAAGAAAAAAGAAAGCTAGCGGATGGGTCTTATTCATGTAAGAGAGCAGAACCGTGACCACTTGACACAGCTGTAATAGTGTCTTGCTCCAGAGCTCAAGCACCTGGTGTCCTGGTGGGTCCATTGCCGTCACTGTGACCCCAGCTGTGCTGTGTCTGCAGCTGGTTCTGCTGGTCTCTGGGGAAGCCCCACCAAGAGTCCATCTGTGTGGTGGGGGGCAAGACTCATGAAAGAATCTGTGAGATGTACAGCAAGCGTTGTGTTCATTTTCTAGTAATGACTGAAATGAGGGAAACAGACTCTTCTGTTCAGTACAATTCCACATGTGCTGTGCAAAAGGCGTTAAAGTTTCATGAGAGAATAACAGTGATGCTCCTGCTGCACGAATCAGTGGTGAACTAAAATGGACCAGTCGTAATTCTACAACAGAAAGAGCAGGGGAAGGATGTTAACTCTAAAACTAGCTATGGTGTGGAGAGGATAACTAGGAAATTATGGTTGGTCTTTCTGTGATGATGTAAATATTTTTGTGGCACCAAGTGGATATATCTAGTGGCAGATTCAGAACAAAGAAGAGTATCTGTCTCTACATACGATGCACACTTAAGACATGGAGCTTGTGGCCACAGGACAGTGGAGCTGCTAAAAAAATTATATGGCTTTAAAAAAGGGCAAAACTTAAAAAAGGAGCAATCCATTGAGGAATATAACACAACAAGAACATGCCTGGCTCAGGAAGACCAGGATACAGAAAATGTTGAAAGCTGGGACAAGATACTCTTTCTGTGCACCTTCCATTGATTACTACCACAAAGGGGATACCAGGCAATATTTGCAGTACTACTATTCTTATGTTACTATTGCTAAAGGATTAAAGGTTCCAATTAAATAACTAACCCTCCTTGAGATACTCTTACACGTGTCATCTTATACCACTGGCTACAGACTATTTGGATTTATCAGTTTTTTAGTTTTTTTTCCAGGAGTGTTAGTAGCAAGCATCTGAATTTGCACTTAGCTGCTATATATGTTAAATAGGCTCCTGCATCCATGAAATAGTGACTTTATTTTCATGGTAAGTATACGATGTTTTTCTTCTGTAGAAAAAAAAAAAAAAAAGCAGACATTTTCTTCATTGAATGCATGTTCCTTTTTTAATTATATGACTTCATTTCAAATACTAGCATTCTAATGAAAGATTCTAAAAAGTTCTCTGGCAGTAAATGGTGAATAAATAGAGGACCACAACATGCTTGTAAGGAGATTTATTTTTATTTTTTTAAGATAGAACGTAAATCATTGAAGCCACTAGCTACAAATGTGTGCCTCGAACTCTACTTTGTACCAGACTTTTCCACAGAAACCTTGTGAGGCTAGCCAATGTCATTCTCTAGTCATAACGCACTAAACCATTCAAAGACATAGAAATATTGAAAATTCTGGGT
This sequence comes from Anser anser, assembly GCF_964211835.1. NCBI lineage: Eukaryota > Metazoa > Chordata > Aves > Anseriformes > Anatidae > Anser > Anser anser. The sequence continues at coordinate 19,294,711 of NC_139726.1, read as the reverse complement.
AAAACCTTAAATTCAAACATCACCAGGTGTTGGCATACTTTACTAGTAACTTGAAATTGATTTTGTTCCCCTTGGCTCAGGGGCCTGTTTTTACTGACCAGTCAGATTAGCCAAAATATTTTCAAAACTGCTTGTTCCAAAGGCAGAAATATTAATCATGACTAAAAAGCTCTCTAACAGCCTACCTCTCAGTTTATATAGATCTCTGTTCTTCCACTTACATTTTTTCAGAGAAGAATTAATTACAGAAGATTATTGGTCAGGCTTATAAAGGAATTATATGTTTAACACCCCTTTGATTTCTCACTGGGGAAAAAAAAAAAGATTTAATTATCAAAATACCTCTACAAATCTGAGTCTATGAAAGCTTTTTTTTTTTTTTGAATCGGCTATATTAAATGTATAATCCTTGTTCTCACCTATCTTTAATTCCTTCATTGTCTTCTTGAAACAGATAGAAACAGATGACCAAACAGCTCTGGTTAGTAAGTCCAGGAATAAAGGAGGAAACAGTAATCTGGCATCGGCTGGATTTAACATTATCAACTCCATCATAGGATCAGGCATTATAGGTAAGTGTATTTTTTTTATTATTCAGCCTTGTTTATACATGCATGACTACTCAGTGTTGAGAAAAAAATGCTGTCTTCTTATTTTCTGGTGCTGTTGCTGAAGATTTTTTTCTACTTTTTTCTTTTATTATGTGAAAATCCAGTGTTTTCAGCTGAGATCAGGTCTCACTGTAGTAAGTACCCTTCAGCCTCTTTTGCCATAATGACCGGAGTACTGGTTGAGCAGGTGCTGACTCAGCTTTGTGGCTAAGCAGCCCTTGGTCTACTAAAAATAATCACATCGATTAAGCGTGATGGTCCAATTTGGAATATTGAAAGAATTTATTTTAATCTGAATATTTCATTATTTTGGTCATCACAAATAAATATTTGTAAACATTCAAAAACATTGTTTTCTTGCTTACAGGGTTGCCATATTCAATGAAAGAAGCTGGTTTTCCCTTAGGCGTACTGCTTCTGTTTGGAGTTGCCTATATCACAGGTACTGTAAAAGCAGTTTGTTGTGAAGTGAAAATCAGTCTTGCAAAGTTTAGATGACTTTGAGCTTCATGATAGCTTAATCATGTTTGTGACTTAATAAAAATGAGGAATTTTTTCTCACCTCACCAATCCCCTGAGCAGATTAGTAAAAGTAGAGAATTATACTGTACAACATATAAAGCTGCTTTTTGTGTGCCTTTTATTTGATGAGGCCTAGTTTCTTGGACTAGGTCATGGTGACATTTGGAAGAATAGCTCTTATTTGTGTCTCATAATCACCTGTTTTAGTCTGCCGTTTTTCATCTAAGACACTGATCCTTGAGTGGATAGTATATTACTCAAATGTACCGCAGAATTAAACTCTCTGGGTGTACTATGATTTTGAATATTTTAATATTATTCATCAAAAAATCATTGATTTACCTTCCAAAAGAAATTGTAAAGACTGAAAGTTTCATAACTTTAGTCATTCCTAGAAGATAATAAACACTGATACTGTTCACAGAAAGGAACTGTTCCTATCGCAGCATAGATTACAAGCTAAGTGAAAGCCATATGAGGAATAGACGAGGTCTAGCTACTATCTGTCAAGACATCTACTCTAAGGTAATAAATTCTGCACTATAACTAATCCAGACTGGAAAATCCCATGGTGCTCAAATGATCGCTAAAGGATAGTTTCAAATAACAGCAACATTTTATACTGTTCTTCATAAAAGGTTGAGGTTCTGTCTCAGAGTAGTTCCATCTGTGACATCAGCTCTGTCTCAAGGCATATTGCTTCATACAAGAGAGTGGTTCCATCTGTGGTTTTCAAGATAAATTGACACTGACATTCTTCATGTTTTAGCCTCTAAGAGGATATAACCAAACATTACATTTAGTTTATATACCTCTCTGTTGTTAATTAATTTTCCATTTTTGGTGCTTTTGACAGTTTTCCCTTGAACTATACTGGATACTAATTAAAATGAGTCTGTTTCTGCTTTCCCTTACTGGGAAAAGTGGAATTCCCTTACCATATGAGCCTACAGCTCAAGATATGGGTGGATTTAAATTCTTTCTGAAAAGATTTCTCATTACTGTTTTTCCCAATGCTGCAGTTTTCCCTTACAGACTTTTTTTTTTTAAGGAGTAGAAAAGAACAGTACCTGCTAGTTGGTTCATGCTGTCTTTAAAAATTTTATTTTTTAACAGATTATTCCATTATATTACTGATAAAAGGAGGAAATCTCTCTAGTACCAACACCTATCAAGAGCTGGTCAGAAAAACATATGGTCTTATAGGTTATCTAATTCTTTCAACTCTTCAATTTTTATATCCATTTATTGGTAAGATCACATAAAATATAAATTTTCATTTTTTATAAATAATAAGCTTTTCCATGTTACCTTATTCTTTCACTTCTTAAATATTAAGAACTCTGTAAAGAGTAAACTGTATATGCCTCTTTCCTTAAATAAATAATTGTTGAGTAGTGAAGAATGACTGGAAAAGAATTCAATGAATCTGAGGACCAGAATAATAGAAATGAAGTGAAATGTAATAACACAGAAATCTGGGATCACACACTTAAAAATTAACGACAAAAGTAGCTATGAGAAATAAAGAGGGGAGACTTCTAGAATGAGGAATCTGATATGCACTGTTTCATACAGGACTGCAGGAGGTAAGGATACCAAGAGACTGGATTTGGTGGCTGCAGAGTCCCAGAGCAAAATTTTCCCTTTGGGATTAATCAATCTGAAGTCATTTTAAAGTCATTTTAGGTAGACAAGATTTTTAAGGGAGTCAGGTTAGTGTTACTGCGGGCAACAGCTTTGCACCTTCATATGAATTGCTTTATTCTTTCTTCATTCAAGCTTCATTCTTTAAACTGAAAGTGTGAATTACCTATGAAAATATTGATTCATTACCATTGACTTAAGAGTGTAATTATTACTTCAGAGAGAATGTGGAAAAGGATTGTAGAGATTTCAGTTCCTACCTTGGAACTAGTTTTGCAAATGTACGTGCTTGAATTTGTTTCCATATATAGTGTATATGCACACGTACTTCCAGTGTAGAATAAGATACAAATGAAATATGAGTATTAAAGTCACAGCTCTTATTAATAAGAGGAAGGAATGGAAGTCCATATTTGCTATCTTCATCTTTTCTCCTTTCTTCTGGTTGAAAGATTTCAGACTTCTACATGAGCTAGGAGGTCCTGTGCATTTGATTCCAGGACTGATTATTTTATTAACGCAGGAACATAACTAAATTGAAACAGGAGTTTGAAAATAAACTGACAAAAAATTGAAGTTGGAAATGAGCAAGGCAATTCTAAAAGCCTTTTTTAGTCCCTTCTGAATTAAGTTTATGTGAGAAAACAGCACAGTGTCCTTGCTTATCTGATTGGATTCTTTCGCAGGTAGTACATTTTTAAAATAAATGAAGGAGACTTAAAACATCCGTTTTAAGCCTGAATCTTAGAAGTTGTTAGGTGCTAGCTAGAATTCGTACAAGAGGGATAGTGACATAATCCTGAGGTCTACAGAATACATGTATTTAAATATTTATCAAATGTTCTCTATTTTATTTGTACTAACAAATTTTTATTTTCTTTAAGCTATGATTAGTTACAACATAATAACTGGAGACACTTTAACTAAAGTTTTCTTGAGAATTCCTGGAGGTAAGATGCATTTTAAAATTTCAGAATGGGAAAGATTTATTAGGTAGAAATGCAGTGTATTTGGGGTTTATACTGTGTCAGACTGAAGTAATATCTACCTATTACTTTGGGTCTGAATTACCCTTAAATATTAAGTTAAGAATTTAAATCATGTTTGTAAGAGTACTTGTTAAACAAAAAGAAACTCAAAACTATAAATCCTATAAGTCCTTGGGTCGTTGGACTCTGTCAGTGAAGACTAAGTGCATCAATGAAATACTAAGCAAATAGAAGTCTTTCATAGTGATATGATTGCAATGGGTTTTTTGTCATATTTTTGAATGTGCTACATTTGAATACTAAAACTGCACTTCAGTGAATAATTCTGAATGACTTGCACATGATATAATGGATTTAATTCTTACTTAAGCATATCTGTATAGCTGGTCATAAACTGCATATATAACTTCCAGTTCTGTTAGATATTCACTGTAAAAACTTTTAAAGATCTTAACTCATGCACTTCTTACTCTTCTGCTGCTGTAAGTTTTCACAGCGGAATCAGTGGAGCCTATTTGTGTGCGTTTGTCATCGTTTTCATCACAAAGCCAGCTAAACTTGAATGCTTTTCTCTGGCAAAGTAGACTGAAAAGAGCAAGTCTGGAGTGAAGTGGAAATTAGTTTTTGTATGCACTGTTTGCTTTCCTTAGTGAGATTATAATTTTCGGATGGTGAAGCCTGCAACATGTGGGATTCAGTTTTAATTCTCACACTCTGTTCAGGTTGATAGTGAAATAATATCTAATAATCATATGACTTCTTTAATGGGAGGAACCAACAGCATGTCACATCATTTCACCTGCCTGTGAAGACTGGGGGAAAGGCATTATGATGTTCCAAAGGATAAAGGAACTGTACACCATCTTTTCATGTCAACTGCCACTCACTTTCCAGCCAAAATTATTCAGCAAGCTGATTGAAATACATGATTCATGGTAATTTGACTAAAAGTGAGATGTTTCATATCAAGTTGCTGTTGGCTTGGAAAAAAACAACAGTTATGCAAAAAAATTCCATTGATTGCAGAGGTTGTTATATTGTTGCCTCCATGTGGTAATCTGTATTTTTCAATTGGAAGTCAGGCGACAACAAGAAAAGAGGTGCTCAAATGAACCACTCAGCATGAACTTTAGGATTGTTCTTTAAGAATTCGTGTATCTTCAACAGAACAGTAATTGATCTCAACACTGTCAAAAAATCCTCAGCAGTAAAGAGCAGAAAGAAACATGGTTTTACTTGCAGTCTACCAACATTGACCCAGGCACGATGAAAGAAATTAATGCTAATCTATGTATTCAAATGCCACACTTCCAAAGTTTGATATAATATATCACGTGTTATGCACTATAGGTTAAAATCGCAGAATTCTGGTGATTATGTGCATGCCGTATATGGCTTCCTCTATGTTAGTTAATGGTTAGTCTTTATTTCACTTTCTTATCTTGAATAAAGGAGATAAAAGCTTGGTCAACATCAAAGTTTGTTATTGCTAGCCTTTTGAATGCAACTAATCTATTCCTTATGTCAGTCTCTTACAGGAATAATTTTCTTTCTCTTTTGATTTTAGTTGGACCAGATAATATACTTACAGATCGTCACTTCATAATTCTTCTTACCACCATCATCTTTACCTTGCCTTTATCTTTATATCGTGACATAGCAAAATTGGGAAAGGTAAATCATAATAGCAGTTGATTTAGTTCACTTTCCTCTATGCCATTAGAAAACAAGTGCCAGTCATGACCTAATGTATTTGAATGCCATCCAACTCTAGAGCATATTAAATATTTTAGAAGTGCAGACTGTCTTCTGTCCCAAGAAATATCAGAGAACTTGGAATAGTTTAAGCAGAACTTTGGTCCCTACCTGAATCACTAGATTTTTTTTCCATCTACTGCTAGTAGAAATCTTTTTTTTTTAAAGCAGTGAGTGTTGTAGGCCGGATCTTGAAATGCTGAGCACCACTGATTACAAATGTTTAAATGGGAACCATCTCTTACAGTTGGACGAATAGTTGCAATTGGCTAATTATTCAACAAGAATAACAAATAAAAAGATGATGGTATAGGACAAGCCTCATAATTATAAATATTTGACATGTGATATTTAGAAATATAGCTGTTTACCAATTCTTTTTTTGAAAATAAGTTGTGCTGCTAAGAGGAGAACCTTTCAGCAGCTTACCAACTGAAGTTGTGTGTTGTCTGTTTTACAGGTATCTCTTATTTCTCTGATTTTAACCATTGTTATCCTGGTTATTGTGATGGTGAGGGCAGTAACATTGGGTCCACAGGTGTAAGTATTCTTACACTTGCCATAAAGTGAATTTTTGTTCATATATAGCCGGTTATATCAGTCTTGCATTATATCTGCATAGTTTTGGAACATGGGTGTTTTGATAGAGACAAGTGTTTAAAGAAATAAATCTGCACTAATTTAAAGATACATCTGTACTAATAGCAATACAAAATGAACTGCTAAAACTTACCTACCTTTTTCCTTCCATTGCACATAAGCAAAGTCACCAAAAGTCTCAAAGAAAACAAACAAAACAAAAACCAACACTACAGATGAATTGGAAATTACATGTGCTATCTCTAATAGCAGCTGGTTCCTGAAAGGGCATGTGAGGTTGCCTATCACTTGAAGTCTTCAGTTTTGTCCATTACTGTCAGATAACCTATATCTGTAATCTTAAAATAGACAGTATCTTAGCAGCATTTCTTCTTCTGTTAATATAATGATTTCATAATGAAAATTGAATACAAATAAGGAAAACAAGTGAACCACACAATAACAAAGACTTTATTCTGTCATTTGAGAAAACAATATGAACATGCTGAACTGTTTTCCGTTACTTGTAGTCTTAGTGTTTTAACATTTGACTTTGGAGTGTTCTAGACAATTAAGTGCACATATGAATGTGTGTTGTGGCAATATTTTTATAATTATATTGCAAGAAAGTGTTATCAACCTAATAACTTTCATTTATGGTGTAGAAGGTCTGCTTTATCCCTTTTTCCTTATTCTTTGAACATGAAGATATATTAATAAAGGTGACAAGCTATTTTTGAATGTGATTTTTTATTTATTGGAATAGATTTGTATAGTATTTCTACTGTTTCTGTACAAAGTGGATTCTTTCACTGTGATTACTTAAGCAGTGGCACATGACTATGTATTTGTCTTATTGCTGTGATATATGGCTTAATTGCAGGGCATTCATGTTTTAATGCTAGCAAGATAATTAGAATAGCAGTTTCTAAAGTTATGCCAGAGAAGTGCCATCACCTGTAGAAATGATCCACTCAGAATAGTGTGGAATTTCAGCCCGCCCCCATTATTCTTAAGTAACATGTTTGTCTTACCATGTTAAAGGTGTATTTGGAAGCAAAATTTCAAAATTCCATGTCAAAAGAGAAAGCTATATATAATGGCTACTCCTGACCTTGTTACTATGGTAACATTTTTTCTTAACAGTGGTGGTGCATGGAAATATAAGAAGTGCATGTCTTTGTTGTTTGTTACAATAAGTAATGATGCTTTCTTAGAAATTCTTCAAGTCTTACTGTTTAATTCTAGAGACTCTTCCATTTTTGCATTTATACTTCTTGTTTTCATAAATTCATCTAAGAAGTTGATAAACTTATCAATTTCTTACCTCACAATAATTCTATCAATGTCTGTTTTTACTGTATGTTATAGTTTGAAACAGATGTAAACTTCAGTAAGTTTTAATAAGTCCTCATAATATTTTGCTAAAGTTATGCCATCTGTTTTTTTGTAATGAGAATAAACACATTGATATGTTTTAATATGGGTCTCATCACAGTATCATAACAAGTGAAACAAGTAAGTAATGCATTTACTGTGAGTCCTTATCAATATAAAATAGAAGTTGGAGTTCTGAAGATATATATATGTATATATATATATATTTAAATCTTGATTAGAAAATCTCAGTTTTGTCATGTAGAAAAAAAAATGTATGGCCGTAGGGATTCTTGATGGGGTCAAGAGAATATTTGATTTTTACTGGTGTAACATGACTGTAGATCTGTTGCTGCACACAGGTAATTGTCTAGTTTGTTCTTGGCAACTCCATAATTTTCCATTCCAGTTCTTAACTAGCCTTTCCTTAGGAAGTTTTCTGAATTGCGTATGATGTCTCTCCTGCTGAATTTCATGTTTGTGGCCTAACCACAGTGAATATGGAGAGCAAACTATTCCTTCCTTTTCTAATTCTTAAAAACCCATAAAAAGCTGTAATTTGTCCCTCTTTCGTATTCCTTTCTATAGACTAAACAAACATTTCCATTAGTGTCTTATCTTGTCATTTCTTATACCTCTAATCATTCTAAATGGCTGCTTTAACTTCTCTGTAAACGGAAACAAGATTGTGGTGCCCCTGCTGCATTGTCTGATGTATCTTACATGCAAAGTGTCTTGAGGTCCCTTTCACTATCTTTTGGGGATTGTCATGTTCCTATTTATATAGCCTGGGTTGATGTTTGCCTTTTTGCAAAATGACATGGTGTTGTGGACATGCGTCCAGTCTGTAACCTAATAGAAACACTGAGCCCTCTCCTCTGCAGAACAGTGAGGTAGCAGTCTTTCCTTTCTTTCACTCTGTTCTTGTGAAGTTTGGGTTGTGGTATAGTCGTGTCCCTCTCCCCCCTCCCTCCCCATCTCATTCTCATGAAATCTGTAACTGCGTAACTGTAGAATTTGTTGTTAAAGTACTGAATCCTACTTTATCAGCTGATTTTTTCCATTTGTCAACATATTTCTGATTTTTTTTTCCAGCCTGTTATCTAGCATGTTTGTGCTGATTGCACGTTTCATGCTTTCTACAAAGGATGCTTTTTGATCCATCTTCTGAGTTACTATTGAATACATTCAGAAGTATTGGATTCAGATCAGTGTCTAGTGGAATCCCATTCAAATGTCTTCCCACCTTGATAATTACTCTGAACACTTTTCACTTACCTTTTACTTCAGATTTTTGAAAGTGAAGATTACTTTGTGTTAAGGGGTGCAACAAGATTATCTGGGAATGATAAACTGTAATTTTGTTTAAATGCCATTCAGGTTCTAGTGGAAAGTAATATTAAGGTAACATAATATTTCCCTTCCAGAAACCTTCTGCAGTGTTAGACCATTAGCAAAGCAACAATACTATTGTTTGTAATGATTTGATGTGTTTGAAACTGTAAGCAGCAATTATGAGTCTTTGGAGTGTTGCATTTTTGTTTTATTTTTTAATTGCTGTGGGAGTTGAGGGAGTTGTTCAGGGACATTTTGGGAGTGTTACTTTCTTGTTAGCTCTCAGGGGAAAACAATAACTAATTTCTGTTGAAGTATTACTTGGTTTATTTTACTTTCTCTTATAACAAGTTAAGCTAAGCTACTCTTTTCTTGTTTTGCTTGTGATTAATATAATTCTTGTGACTATTGTTGTCTGAAGGACATAATGTGTCTGCAAATAAAATTCAGTGTTCTGGACCCAGAGTGTACTCTCAATAGTTTAAGATGTTAGATAAAAATACATTCAGATGATCTATTCCTAGCTTTATTTCCCCCCTGCTGGTGGCTGGGTGTTTTTCTACTATGATCAAAACCAATGTATTAGAAATAACTCAAACTGTAGATGTCTATGGATACTTCTTAATACTGCGTAAAGTAACTTCATGGTTCAGAAATGAAACTAACATTCCTTGCTGTAAAAAGAAATACTTTATGTATCTTATAAAGATAGACAAATTTGATCATCTTTTGGGAAGAATGTCACGATGTCAGTGTCTGCATAATACATAAAGCTACAGGAAAAACTTCAAGAGCATCTGCTACGCATAAATAGGACATGAGAATTACTTAAATGGTAGCTGATCAAAGGGATGAAACACCAAGTGTTCAGTACAATAACTTGAAAGTAGAAAGTTGATTCTTTCCTTCATATGAATAAGCCAACAGTTAGCAAAACTAAACTTCAATTTGGTGAAATTAAAACAAACAAACAAACAAAAAAACCTAAGCTACCATACATTTACAGACCTGTCAGTTGTTAATTAAGGAAAAAAGGGGATTAAAGCAGCTGTAACTAAGAGGGGCTGATTTATTGTTTTACCTTGTCTATGTCCTTTAAAAAACAAGGTGACTTTATTTAATGTGAGATTCAAAGCTGTGTTATGTTCCATTGTATTGATTGAAGTTATATTCAGTATCTCTAAATTTAAAAGTTTAAATTGAAACAACAAATGTTTTACCTTACAATAGAATTAAATTTTACATTTTTGTGTCTACGTCGTTGAATTAAACGTGAATTTATCTCCCATGTATTCCCTGATGAGGTGCAAACCAGCAGTTAAAATAAACTTGTGGTCTGTCACTGTTCTTCAATCCAAAACAATTGAAGTGTTTTGCTCATTCCAACATGTAGCTCCCCTCTCAAATGCATAACTTCATTTCCTGTCTAGAAACTGTATTTTATTTTAGTCAGTGCTTTGTGCCTGTTGGCAGGATTGAGATCAGGGATGTAGGTTTCTCTTACTCTCTTTTAAGATATTTTGTTTCTGATGCACTCTGCTGTACTGAGTTTGGCAGCATTTCTACATAAATGACAGAAAATTTCTGCATAGCATAGATCTTGTGATGGGGACTAGTCTACTGTAAATGTTTTACACAAGATAGAAGACATTCTGTTGTAGGCTGCCAAACAATTTTGCCTGACTCTTACTCAGGATCTGGATGTGAAATGCCTTTACCCCTTTAGGAACTCTTAGCTTTTGCCTGGCTTGTTTGTTCTTTTCATATTTTCCTACCTGTTCTTACATTGGTAAACACCAATCTCTTCAAAACACTTTTAACATTTTTAAACTCACTAGCATGCTTATTATGCTATACTTTTCCTTAAGTATACTGAAGACTGAGTAGAGCCTTATTTTATTAACCACTAGGCTTTCTTCACCACTAGGTTTCACCACCTTGCCACTGATGATTCTAATTGTCAGCCTGTCTTGCTATTGTCTTACTTCCAGCTGAGAGATTTTCACGGCCGGTATCTCCCTTGGAAAGTATTTTTTTTGTTCAATCTTTCATTATTTTTGTTCCAAGAATCAGAGTTACATACTCTCAACTTTTGTGTTGTATTTCAACTACTTTATATTACAGATAGCACAGCTTTAACCAAGAGCATTTAGCATCACAAATGTTTGTTTCATCCTCCTGCTGCTTCTCCGGCATGAAAAAAAAAAATTGTGCAGGCATAGCCTGTGGTTTTTATACACTGAGCATGGAGCAGTAAGCTAGCTATTTTTATCATTCATGGATATTCACAGCTACTGCTATTCTTGTAAACAGCAGTTGAAATCATCCCCTAACAATTCCTAGCAAGAAAGTAGGTCAAACTGGGTCAGAATAAAGTTTTGTTTGTTTTTCTTCCTTTTGACAAGGACCTGTCTTTAACAGCAGCAGCAGGATCGAAAGATTCGAACAGATATAGAGTTACCTCGTATTCTTGTGATACTCTCAGTCAGCCTGTGTATGTCTGTCTACGCAGACAAACATTTATATAAATTTTATGTATGTTTACCCTCATCTGTATGTGGCTAGTGTTCTTATATCTAGACCATGATATTCACTAACGGATTTTTTTCTTTGTGAATTTCTCAAGTCTTTGTGAACACATTTGTTTTTGACCTAAAAGCATATATTGTATGGAAGTCTGTTATGCAAATATGTTGCTTGAATTTTGATATTTGTTATTTCAAACAGATTCCCATTAGCATGTTACTTTCACTTGTTATTTATGTAGCATATCTGTGGGAGGTCTCTATTCCCAAGGTCTGAAAACGCTTTTCAAAAAACCTGCAGGAGTATATAACTTATTGTAAGAAATACTGAGTCATGCTCTGTTGCATTCATCATCCATACCAATGTGCGTTCTAAGACATGGCAATCCGCTGACAATGTTCAAATCACAGGTCTGGAAAGGGAAGGAGTTTACCTTCTTACATTAATAAATAAGCAGGATTTTTTTCTTTTACCGCTCAGCTCCCTCCAAGATAGTACTCCTAATCTGGTTTACTGTTCATCCACAAAGTGTTATTTCAGTCTGCATATTGCCAGCGCATATGCTATTGCTATGCAGGTGGAAAACTAGCTCCTGATGTTTTCCTAAATTATCTGGTCACTTTCCAAGATGTTTCAACTGAAATCTACATGCTTTTTCCATTCTGATGTTTAAATCCCATTTATAGGGAGTTTATAATATGGCTATATTGTTGCACGGGATGTGCTATTTTCACAGAAAAGAAGTTTGAAGCTGTTATGGGTGTCTGATCAAGAGGTGTTTCAGATAAAGGCATTCTTTATTTCTGTGCATTTTAGAAATATTCTTTCTACAGGGCATTAGATAAGCTTAAATTCTTATGAATAGAAAAGCGATAAGCTAACTTTAAAAAAAATCTATTGTCAAAGGATAATATAAGACAAATTTTCATTTTCTGTTTGATTTCAAAGCTGACCTCTAGTGGTTATAGAACAGAACAGTTTTAAGATTTGTTTCCTATAGTCTATTTTTTGTAATATTACTGTCTATGAGATGTGAATAGTTTCCTGAAAAAGACATTCAAAATTATGAATATGAATTATCCACAGACATCTCTAACTTGATGCAACTGATTTCATATCAGTAAAGGAAGCTACTCTATATAATGAACTGCAGCAGCTGTAGCTGGTCAGATCTCCTATTTCATAAAACAAATGCACAATATCTATTTCATTCACAGTGTTTATTACATCTATATTGCTTCTGAATCTGAGAATATTTTAGGAGGGCCATATTCAGCTGCTTAAGACTAGAAATCTAGTCTAGTCAAAAATGTATACTGCATCCAAGCTGAAAAAAACTGAGCTTGATTATGATGCTCAGGTCCTGTTCGACCTTGAAATTAAGGTTATAGCAACCATAGCTTAAGAGCCTAAAAGTTGTTTTAAGTCTAAGCTGAATGCACATTGGATGCTGGAAATCAGGTTTTTAATACAGAGAGGGAAGACGTGACTACTTGAGTTCTCAAGATATAGTGAGATATGAGTTCTCAGACAGGAAACTAACAAAAACAACTACTTTTTTTCTAATCGTGTTTAAAAATTTGGCAGCAATGAAACCTAGCATAGCATGTGCCACTATGGCTGTCAAAACCACCTAGTTACCAGAAGGAGAGACAAAGCTCCCAGTGTTACCTTCACAGAACTGGTGTGACTGTCATACTGCTTTGTAGGGCAGCAGGAAGATAGCAGCTAAGGCCTCAGGTGGCAGCTGCTTTCCCTCTAAGTAAAAATGGAGCAATCATAGTAGCAGCACTTTTTAAAGGCAAATTTCTCTGCACCCATGCTTTTTGCTTCAATATTACAAATATAAGGCTTCATTGGATATTGAATTTCATTTGATATTTTTAGCAAACTGCGGGTCTGGCAATGAATACTTCCTGCCATTCTCTTTCATTCCTTTTGGTTCTTTGTTCAGAGAATTTGATTGTATTTCAAGTGGGTTTTAATGAAGATTGCTGACAGTTTTCTGTTGTCCTCCTCTAAGGTTTACTATTAACAAAGCCCAAAACTGTGGGCATAACTTAGAGGAGCAGATACAGAGGATATTAGATTCTTGCCTGATAATAAGAGTCTCCATACACTTTCTTAAAGTTTATTTTGTCACTCCTTTGGGAACTAGCACAGTTCCTTTAAGATGAGGAGTAGTTGAAACAGGTGTAAATAAAGACAGACTGCCTCACTTGATTTGTGACCTAGGGAAAAAGTATCTCTGCACTCCATGAATTACGTTTGCAAATTCAAAGGAAAAAATTGCCTCTGAATAGTCTGAGGAGATTTTGGGTTGAGATAACCTCAGCCAGAATCAGTAACAGCTTTTACCTTCCCAGTTACTGTTTCTTGATAAATGATGACTTGAAGAGTTTATTTACAGAACTGGCTGCTGAAACAGGCTGACAGTTTGGGCTGCAAAAAAAACAGGTTCCAGGAACACTTTAATCAAAACAGGAAAGGTGAGAAGGGCATCTCCCTGGTTTCAGCTTATTGTTGATGAATACTAGCCTAATTCAGATAGCTCTGGAGTTCTGACTAGTAATTCTGTATTACAGCATAGTATTTAAAATTATTTTTTGTAATTGATGGTTGAAAAGAGTGTAATATATTAAATTCTGTTTTAGACCCAAATCAGAAAATGCATGGATATTTGCAAAATCAAATGCAGTACAAGCCATTGGGGTGATGTCATTTGGTAAGTCTTTTTTTTATATTTTCAGTCTTCAACTGTAAAAAAAAATTATTTGATTTTTATTAACCTAGAAATTGTGTATTTTTAACTGTACTTTTTTATTATATATATTCATTTTAAGCTTGTTTACGGAAAGCTGGAATTGATTTTTGTATTATCCATAGGTGAACTTAGTTGTTAGAATTTAAGACATTACAACAATCTGTTGTCCATCCTGCCATAGAAGCTGTTGCTGCTGTAGCAGAGATAGCAGTGTGGCACATGTGAATCCACTTTATAGTTCATATTTTAAAGCACCTATATCAGTAATGCTAGTCTAATTCCTAAACTGGGAAGGCTATGGATCAGTCTGCATTTTCTTGGGTAAACTGTAACAGAAAGGTATTGGACTGAGACGCATACATTCACTATAGAGTGAGGCCTTATAGAGTGCATGTCTCCTCCCATTTCCAACAATGAACCATTCAGATGAGTTTCAACTCACCTCCGTTATCGTCATTGTAAAACCCATTCTGCCTGGGGGACATTGTATCTCACTTCTTGTTAATGCTGTAATATGAGGCCTCCCTATGTTTGATGCTGTCTAAAATGGATGTCATAGGATGTCTGAAAGTAGCAAATGGTTCTGTGGATTTGAAAGAATCTCTGAAGTGCCATTGGGTTCTCGTGCAAAAGAGCAGAAAGAACTCTAAGTGGAATGCAGATATGGATAGGGGAGTGGGAAGAAACAACATGGAATTTTAGGGTAATGTAATCAGAATCATCCCAGGATGAATATGAACCTGCATCAAATCAATTAAGTGAAAGTTCAAGCCATTTATCTTTGCTATTCAGTGCAGATTTAATATTCATATTTAATAATAAATGGTATCAAACTGCGTTGTCTCCCCTACCTTGAAATATATACTCCATTAATTTATTTTATACGTGTATGTGCATGAATTCATATATTTGCTTTAAATGTCATGTGTGTTTCAGCATTCATCTGCCACCATAACAGCTTTTTAATATATGGCTCTCTGGAAGAACCCACGTTAAACAACTGGTCTCGAATCACACATGTGTCTGTCTCCCTTGCTGTTGTTATCAGTGTACTATTTGCTGCGTGTGGGTACATGACTTTTACAGGATACACAGAAGGTAAACTGCTCAATCCCTCAATTTTGGTGCTTTCTATAGTCATTACACTTAATTTCTGAGTTCTGTTTATAATACCTTAGTACGATCTTGGCATTTTTACATCTACCGTGGACAGAAACAGCTAGGACAGACATTCCTTGTAGTTACCCATCAACCAAAACAAGATACAAAGATGTGAGCTATATGTTAATAGGTGTCAGATTCCCAAGTGGAAGGCTTACCACTGAAAATCGCCTTTGAATGTTTCCATATCCAAATACTTATGAGGACTAAACAGCTGTAATTTAGCCACATGGTCCTTTAACAAAGAGAGCAGGAAGAAGAAAAACTTGCTTTGATTTTTTTTTAGGGTGCCTGGATACACATTTCTGTACATTCTTCCATATCTTCTCCTGTCTGTGCAAATATAGCATCCTAGCTCTGACTTAAAGATACTTTCTATCATTACAACAGCCATTTTAGTGTCACTAATGCTATTGTCACGTCTCTGTGTATGTGTGTATGTATATTAATGTAATATATAAATAACATGTACAGATAATTATACTATTTTATGTGATTTTGTTTAAAAAGAAATGGAAAAAGTGCTTTTGGAAGAAAATGCATTATATTGTTCAGCACATTAGTTCCTCAGGGAAAAATACACATTGCATAAACAATCAGCTTTTCTGTTATAGTGTTATTCCAAATTGTGGGAGAATGCTTCTGAGCTTTTTTCCTTTTGTAAAGAAAAGCAGCATTTAGCTGAGAACAGAGGAATTGTGGGGTGGGGGTTACTAGTTGATCTGTTCTCCTTTTTTCCTCCTTCCAGTACTGTTTGTACAGCCTAATTTGCTGGCCTAGACACAACTGTAGGCAGACTAAGTGCAAACTGGCTTGAGATATTTCAAATATAGAGAGTGCTGACTGCAGCTATCCCTCAACATATGATTCTACTGTAGACAGGTTCCATCTTACCTTCTGTATCTCCTGTCAAAATCTTCCAGATATCTTCTTTGAAGCACATCCTATTCCTTCTTCAGTGCCGTTGTGATCCTGAAAGTGGTAAATCATAAGACAGTATAATAAACAGGTAGAAAAGATGTGGTACATCATCTGACTACTATCTTGCGGTTTTTCTTGTGCCTGATAGATCATGATTCCAGATTCTTTGCTGTAACCACTAAACAAGATGATCTAAATTCTCTTGCAATGCTTTAGTTGCTAGATATAAAAAGATTTACTGCTTAATAATCCATATATATTTATAATGGGCTTTCAGGGTCAGAATATTTGAAAATCTTCATTGCAGCTTACCAGCTATGATTAGATAGTATCAGGGAGATGCAATTATTCAGAGGTAACTCCCTGGCCTTCCTAGTATTAACTGTTCTTGTTAGATGACTTACATTCTAAATTAAATATTTTATGTACGAGCTTTCTCTGTCCTGTACTGAGTTAAAAACCAGCATTTCATATGAAATAGATGCTAAGGAGAGGACAGCATATGTATTAAAATATATTAAAATATTTTTGAAAGATAAACACTACTTCAAATAAAAACACTGCTAACAGCAAGTTAAGATGAAAATTCCTCCTGAACATAACTTGAATGTAACTAGACTTTCTTGATGTATCAGGAAAGGGGAACAGAAAGTCTCAATTACTCTAGTGACTCCATTAACTTACACTTCAATTTGCAAATGAGATGAGTTCAAACTAATCAATGTTTTGCTATGCCTCAGGAGATATATTTGAAAACTACTGTAGAGATGACAACCTTGCTACATTTGGGAGGTTTTGTTATGGAGTTACTGTAATTTTGACCTTCCCCCTTGAATGTTTTGTGACCAGAGAGGTAAGCATTTATTACGTTCTCCCTTTAACAATGTTGATATTATTAATAATGCGAGAACATTATTAATACATGTTGTGGCTGAAGTCAATGGCTGGTCTGTAATAAATATCAACAGATACTATTCTGCTGATGCAATGAATATGAGGGTACTATTTGTACTGTTGAGATTCTGGTAATATTATGTTACACTAATTTATAATGTTACCTAATATATTAACAACAGCTATAAAGTCTGCATAAAATTCCATTTTTGGTATAAATGTTACTGTAGACATTATGTTGAATAGCTAAAAATAATACATTAACCACGCTTACTAGCTTTGCTGGGTGAAAGTATCTCTAGGAAATCCATCTGTTCAATCAGTGGTTGCAAGTGGTTTTGTTCTGTAGCAGGAAAATGAGAGGAAAATAAATCCTGCAGATGTAACTAAGCCAGTATTGAAAGTTTTCTGCGATTTTAGTAATGCTTTCTATGAGTTATTTTTGGAAGCAGATGATGTTTTCTTGAAGCAAGATTCAAAGTTCAGTGAGTATTTTCTCACCCACTTTTTTAGCTTCCTAACATTAGAAGATTTGTTATAAGCTGGCTGTTAAAATAAAGAGCAAATTCAAGGTTTAAAACTGTGGTTCTGTTTCAGGTGATTGCCAATGTGTTTTTCCATGGGAACCTCTCAACCGTTTTCCATATTGTTGTGACAGTAATTATCATTGCTGTGGCAACTGGTGTATCGTTAGTGTATGATTGCCTTGGAATAGTTTTAGAGCTGAATGTAAGTGAACCTGCATACTCTTCTATTTAATAAATCACTTTTTTTTTTATAAAAGACAACTCAGAAAAATCTGTAGCTCTACTAAAAAACTTATGCAATTCAGCATAGTACTCAGATAGAAGCGTTAGCAGAAAAAAAAGGAATTGTTCAGTGGTTGTAAATAGTATAACTGAAGAAGGAAGTTTTAACAAAGGAAATAATTAAAAATCTAATTTACATTTATTCTAAACTTCATTTGTAATATACATCACTTGTAATATTTTACCTTGAATTTCATGTCAGCTGTTTTTAATAAATAAATCAGATGTGAAAAATATAGTTAGAAGTTGGAAAAAACTTTTAAGTGCAGCCTTTCTTTATGGAATTATTTTAGAATTGGCTTTTTACATCCCTGTCCATGCATTCAATGACAATTGCAAGCCATATATTGCACACTTACCTGAAACTGATGGAACAAAATTGAGGGGCTTATTCTTTACACTATGTGATACGTGTAAGTACGTGTACATTGCTCTGAACCACAGTGCAGTTTATCTGCCAACTGAGCAGTAATAAGTGATTCTGTAGCAATGATTTAGCAGAACATGCTTGGACTAATATTATAGAACCAGCCTGAATATTCAGATAAGCTATCCAATTACCGTCTATCTGAAATAATTACCTACATAGTTTCCCCTGAGTTAATTCTTTCCAAATTATAACTGTCTCAAAATAAACAGTGGTCCACTTGGTTTGGTTTCTTATTCATGGTAACAGTTGGTAATTTCTTTTCCATTGTTTTTCTTTCCCTTTTTTTTTCCACTGCAAGTGCAGAAAATTTGCATGTGTGTATATATAAACCAATAAAATTATGTATATTTGTGCATCCATATGTGCCTATTTGGGCCAAATATCTGAATGTTGGTATAATGAACCTATTTAACTATGTGTGCACATATATGTCTATATGTGACTTGGAAAAGAAAATTTTCTATTTAGCAATACTGGAAAAGGCCTCTATTATCCAGCTTTACTGTTGCGTCAGTCTATTCATGGCTATTTACAAATTCAGATTTTTGTTCTTCAGGTCTAAATATACATGCTTAAAAGGGTTTTCTTGTTGTTTCCCACACACAGGGAGTTCTGAGTGCTACCCCACTTGTTTTTATCATCCCAACAGCGTGCTATCTAAGGCTGTCCAAAGAGCGGTGGAACCATTCGGATAACCTCATATCCTGCCTGATTCTTGTTATTGGTGGGCTAGTGATGACAGTTGGGTTTGTTTTGACTCTTTTGTATCCCCAGGAATGTAGCCATGGAAAAGAAATGTTCTACTGCTTCTCTAGTAATGTTTCTTTTCACAACAGTACACTTCCCCCTTAGGTAACACGCCAATCTGAATGAGATCAGGTGTGTCTTCCAGCAAGCCATATAGTCCAGTTTAAAGGTGCCTGGAACAAAGATTTTATGTTTTCCTATGCACTAATAATTTTAATCTGTAAAACCGTATTTATATACTTTATGTTGCTATCCTTTTTCTGATTAAAAACTTAGCTTTTAACTGTTGAAACAAATTCTCAAAGGTGCCTTGCAGCTGACATTACTTGTTTAACTTGCAAACCTTCCAAAAAAGCTTAATTTACGTTAGTGAGTCACCAATGCAGCTTAAAAATTATAGGTGAAATGTGTAGGAATGTAAACGCTTCCCATGTTTCATTGCTTTTATTAATTTTCCTTAATTTTTATTAATTTTGTAATGATTAAATGTATATTTATTAGCATACTGTATTATGTTTTTTTTTTTTTTTTTAAGTCCTGAAAAAGAGTATGTCTGGCTCTCTGTGTCTTAAACCTGTGTGGTTAAATTGGAGAAAAAAAAAAAAAAAAACCACCTAATTCTGTATTTGATTTGCAATAACTGTTCTTTAGTTCTTTAGTGCTGAAAGCAACCCTTGTACTGGCTTTCCAGTTAAGGGCAATTTTGTATTACAATGGAACTGTAACTGATATAATTCAGCTGTAATTGTTACAATTATTGGTTTTCTTATTAAAAGATTTTGCATGAATCTGTCCATATATGTGAATTTTAAAAGATTGAGGTAAACATTCTTTGTACAAATTCTAAGATTGATAGAGAAGAAAATGATATGCGTAACAATCACAGCTTGACTTTTATGTTCATAACCTTACTTAGTTCTGAAACTAGCCTGTAGCACTGATACACACCAGGCATGTGTAGCTTGAGCTTGTTTGGGAGGCTGAGGGTTTTTTTATGAGGGTGGATTTTTATTTTTTTATTTTTTTCCTCTTTCCCCCTATGTTGTAAAGCTGTTTGAGAGAAATGGTAATGCAATTCTTTAATTTCTCTACCTAGAGTCAGCTTTGAGGGTGATGCTTCATCTGCTGTCCAGGCATCTGCTACTGTTAACAGAATATTTTTCACTAGTTTAGATGGAGTGAAATAGCTCATTTGGTCTTAGATGTGTGAGTAGTCACTGAATATGTTCCTTTCCTTCCACATGAAATGGAGTTAAACTTAGTTAATACTTCCTCATGATAGCTGCTGAAGATATTTCTGATAAATCAGAAAAGACTTGTGAGCTTTTCTGTTACTCTGATTCTTTTAATTTCTTTTGCTTGAAGTATGTTACCTTGTTTAAAGTATTAATTGTAATCCTTGCTTTTAAGTATGAGTCAGTGGAATAATCTGTAGGATGCATTGTAGTATTGCCTCTTCAACTTAAGATTCTACTGAGTCTATCTTGATATTAATTCACGTTTACCTTTTTTTTATGATGGGTGAGACTTTCTATGTCTTATTAACTTGGAAATGAAGATTTAAAGAACTTGGTTTTTGATGCTTTGTAACCTGAAAAGCGTAAAGGCTGAGGTGGTAATATGCAGTTAAATGTTTGTGTTGCTGGTAAAGTTTCTTTTGCTCTTAAATTTCTTTTGCCAAAACTAATTGCATTCATTTCACCATATAATCATAGATGGCTCACTGATTTTCAATCATAAACTTGCCAGATGAAGGTGAGACTCTCCCAGATATAAGTATACTGTAAGAAGAGAAGTCAAACATTACGGATGCCGGAACTTATTTAACAGCAGTTTGGCTAATGGCTTTATAGAAGCTATGGGTCCTTCCTTTCTGATATTGTTAGTGTAACTTTTCTTTATTGAAACTGCAAATAATAACCTCCTATATCCTTTCTTACAACCTAGGAGGTCTGAATAAAGAAATAAGCACCTTTTTATTGTCACAATAAATAGTCACAATAAATAGTCATAACGTTTTTTGGAAACAAATAAAACTCCCAAAGACAGAGTTGTAGCTATCATCAAAGGAAGTACATAAAGCATTTAAGGATATATATATTTAATAAAAAAAAAAAAAAGTCTTAAATATGACAGCACAGAAATCCAAATGCAGTAGTAAAGAAAGATTTAACCTCAAAAAGGAAGCATGATGCCAAAGAAAGTTCAACTACCTTAAAGAATTACTAGTTGAACATATTTAATTTTAGCTTCCAAAACTCGTCTTTCTTTGACTAAGCAAATAAGGCAAAAGCAGCAATTTATACAAGCTGCCAGCTTTAACGGAGCTCACTGAGAATGAACGAAAGCTAGTTACAAAATCTAGTTACAACTTGTGTTGTAGTATTGGACAGACTTTTGCACTGAAGAGTATGCTTCAGCTTTGTAGTTACAACACTGGTTCATTGGTAAGCTAGAGGCTTTTAGCATAGTTTATTTACCAAATAAATCACAACCTCTTGTTTGGCTCAGTATATTTCTTTTTTTTTTTTGGCTTCTTAGTGCAAACTGTTCATTCTACTTTTGTCAAATTCATTGGGATCTCACCACTATCATAGTACTTCAAACATCCAGAAATGCACTGTGCGCAGAAGTGGACGGAGTGCTGGCAATATCCTCAAATCCAAACATGCTGCAGTGACAGGTCTTAATGGAGTCCAGGCAGAGGAAGAACAGCAAAGTTCCACAAGCATGCACTAGCAGGGTTTTCACATCAAAAGCTGATAGTATGACTCGCTATTTCTTCCGAATTCCTTCTTTCCAGCTAAGAAGGCATTTCAGGACACCAGATGTACTATTGCCATTCCTACGGGAGCTGCACAGACAGTTTCTTACTTTCTAGAACAGTCTGCATCTTATTAATTGCAGACATTTTCAAAATATTTTCTACTGAAGTCTTGGCAGATGGGCAAACCCCATATATTACCAGGGACTCCCTAGAAATGGAATTTTCCTTCCTCCAGAAGTTTTTCTGTGGAGGGGGCAAAATGGAGTAGGTTTGCTAAATGGACACTATTCTACGTATTTTTTTCACAGTTTTTATCTCATCACACACATTAACTGGATCTGATAGGGAAAGGATTTAACTATTTAGTATTTGTGACAAGCAAACAAAAATGTAGTGTGAGTTTGTAATTGGACTCTGTGTCTGGTGTGAACACTGAATAGAAGGTAGAGAGAAAAACGCAGAAGTGATAGACTGAACAAATATATTGTAAGTACAAAACATGAGACTGAACACATTCCCATAGCAGGAAGGAGGAAGAACTCCTTTCTTGTGGAGTAAAACAAGCACAATGCACAGAAGGCTTGTTTTTATAGTAGATCTGTTACAAGGACTTCTAATTTAAAAAAAAAAAATACTTCTTGAGTTCTGGTCTGTAGCAACATTTGTTTGGATTTTTTTAGAATTGGCTAACAATTCTAAAATTCTAAATTCTACTAACAAGGATTTGAATTTAGGCCAGTGAAGGAAATAAGTTTTTCAGTTTGTAATTCAATGCTTTATTGTAATTATAATTTACATTCAGCTAATGACCTTAAGCACTATGGAATGGCTTTGAAAATCAATCTGATTGCTAAATGGCTGGATTGGAAATACCAGTTGATTAGGTAGAAGAAGGGCATAGCTTTTGTCTTCACTGCTAGGTGAAATACTTTAGGCACAGTTTATTTTGGTCATTATGGAGGCCTCTATGGACATGTGCTCAATTTTTTTATGAATATTAGGTTTGTGTGGTGGTGATAATGGAAGATTTTTTTTTCAGTAGCAGACTGTTTACCAAATTCTGCTGTATTTACAATCTGTATAGTGCATTAGCAGAGAATGTGAAATGCACCAAAACTTAATTTAGTTTGTTGAAATTGTATTTAATCTGAGATAGAACAGCTGAAAATGGCTCCATGTCTTCCATTTGCAAAGCTGAACTTCTGTAATAACTTCAGATAACCTACCCTTTCTTTTCACTTCAAAATAATTAATATTATCTTTTGGGTACTGTTCTGTCAATTGTTATCACAGATATCACAAGTAACTTTTTTATTTTCTGAACATATAATTTTTCTGTTAAGTGTTCTGGAGCAGTTCAGTGAGGTACAAAGAAAAAAAACAAGCCTTTTTTTTTTTTGGAATGATAGAGGCAGAATTGAAAATCATCTATAGGATGGTATAAATAATGGGAACAATATTGCACGTAGAAGACCGATCAGTGCCGAAAGTTTTTGGTCATTTAGTTGTTTACCCACAGTTGTATATTGATACCCTGTACACGTCTTGACTTCTATGTACATAATGTTCCTTGCAAGTGTTAGAGTGAGGGCAAGTGAAGCAGGCCTCTTGTTGCAGGGAAGATGTGACGAAGAAAATAAGATGTGCAAGGTCTTCAGCAAATAAGTTAAATAGAAAAAATCGTAGAAGTGCTATTTCTTGACCTCAGGACACAGGTAGTAGTGTCCTACTGTCCTTGCTAAAATAAGGTCTGCCCCAGGTCTTGATGGGTTTGTTGCTTAAAGTTGCCTGTTTGGAAGTTAGGTTCTGCAGTGAAAACAAGTGAATTGAACTTTCTTTGCCAGCTATGTAGTTTGAACTGATGATGGAGTAGAGCAGGGGCTGCAGCTGTTTACATGTGCAGCATCCGCTCTCAGTCATTTCTCAATCTGAACTTGCCACTGATAATTTTTTTTTAATTTAGGTTTAGCTACAAAAGCGGTGGAAGTCAATGGCATGATACAGATTTCTTCCTCATAACTGCTCCCCTCAGCCCTGTTTTCCTGGTCTTTTGCATTCAGTGGTTTATAGGTCACTGTAATAGGAAAAGACCGTAGGAGAGATTGAGCTGGATCAGCGTTCTGACTTTTTAGGTAGAGACATGACAGCATGGGAAGTTTTAATTGGGGCATGATATAGCTGCTGATCCTGCAGATGCATTGAAGACCCATGCCATTATACTTCAAAGGGTAATTACTCATTTTGAAACTGGACAAGAGACCCTATTTCATTCCTTTTGCACATGCAAAATAGAAGGAAAAAAAAGATTATTTTTAATTCATAACTGATACTGCTGTCTGCTTTCTGGAAATGTCTAATCTTGTATTGCCTAAAAATACAAGTCTAAGACTTGTAAAGAAACAAGTCTGCTTGCTGTAAACAAATTCAAGCTTTTGGAATTGATTTAGTCACCTCTGTCTACTCTGGAGTTCACTGCAGCTATTGATGAAAAAGTCAGGGAAAAGCAGAAAGCAAGGAAACTTGAAACTAATCTTTGACTTTGGCATCGCCTATGTTGTTAAACCTCAGCTGAATGCAGATATTGATATAAGCATTTAAAATGCAAGTCGTCTTTAACAGATAGGAATAATGTACCCTCTAATACACACAACTTGATCTATAATAGTAAAGAACTGGGTACTTCGCTGTAAAAGGTTCCCTGTGTTCTGTTTCATGCTACGTTCTATTATTAATTGCTTGTAATCAGTTCTCACCTCTTTTATTAGGGTGCAGTTCTTTCTTATATGGACATTCACTTGTGAATTATTTTCTTGGAAGATTGTGACACTTTTAGGGTCTTCTGAGAGGCCTTACACATTGGAACTAAAGCAGGATGCAAAAAGAAAAACATCCTGAAACATTAGTAGGACATCAAAAGAGGAGCTTTCTGGAACTGAGGAAGGAACTTCATTGAAAATGTGCAAACACTCCCAACTGATGGTTAATGCTTCCAAGCTAGAGCCAAAAATCAAAATTAAAAAAAAAAAAAAAAAGCTATAGTTATTATAGTTGCTTGTTATTCTACTGTTAGATGTAAGCTGGGAACTCTCTTGGGACTCAGTATTTAACAATGTAAACTGCATTTCACTAGACTACATTTTAAGTTGCTGAGATTAGAATGTTTTATAAATTTTTGCTTTTGATTATGTTTAGGAATTTGTGCAACAGCTTCCAGCCATTTCCTGTAGTAAGTGAGATGTTTTGTGATCATGCCAGTGTAGAATTATAAAACATCCAAGTCCATGGCTAGCGCCAGTAGGCACTAGGCAGGGTATCATAGGACTGGTATGAGCTAATGAGGAATACCAGTATGACCCTAGAGAAAGAAGTTACTAGTGTGAAAAAATGAATAAAACTAGGTACAATCAGACAACTAAACAAAGTTGTGTTAGAAAGTAATAATAACTTCCCAATGATGATAAATAAAATGTTATTTACATATTTTTCCTTGTAGTATACCTACCCCCTTTAGGAAAAAAAAGAGCATAAAATAAACCTTTAAACTGCTGTTTTGTTGATGCGAAAATATCTTCAGTGGAATGTTAAAGGAATTGCAGAAGCATTTCTGTTTGTTATTCCAGGATCTTCACTTCTGGACTAACTGTACTATCAGTAATCTTATAAATGAAACTCTGTATCAATGCTCTTGGGATTCCCACAAATTACTGATAAGTATTAAGAATTCATTTTGATCCAGACTAACAACTTGATTTTTTTCTCCTCTATGAAGTGCTAATGTTTGTTGAAGTATTAAGCATGTTTCAGTTCTGAAATATTCATGAACAGTAGCCTTCTGTGTGCTCTTTTACTTAGACTTAAATTTTTGTGAGCCTCTGCAGAGCTCCAGAGTATCAATCCTGAGCATACATAGTTAGCTAAAAATGCAGTCCAATTTACTTCACCATGAACAAAGTAAGCACATGTTTAAGTGTTGGAATAGTGTAGGAATCAAGATTTTATTGCGACAAGTTTACTGTGAAATATTAAAGGTTATATAGAGTATACCCTCACTGAGTACAATATTGTGGACAAAGCAATTTTGGTATATGAATAAATAATTCAGTTGGTATTTGTGACAATTCAGTCATTCAAAGCACGTTAATAGACCACCATTTTATATCTATGCCTCGAAGGCTGTACCTTCAGTTTGGTAGTTAAATTAATTTTTATTTAAATTGATATTTTAAAAGTATTTTGGCTCATTATATGTGTGTGACATATTTAATATGCTTGTCAAAAGAGTGGGAAAGGAGTGGTAAGGTTCAAATTCTCTCTTCTAAAGTTGACTCCTTACAGGATGATTCAAACTGCACATAACTTACAAACTTTACCAGACAGTGAGTGCAGCTTTTACAAAACATTTAAAGTGTAAAATTAAGAAAATATTTAGTCATCTGGGGAGATGGAGGAGAGAAGAAGGCCACAGATTTGCTAATCCCTAACCCTGTCAGAATCTAGGCTCCTAACATGGGACCTTGTTATCTTGTCCTGGAGGAAATATCAGGCTTTCTCCTTCTGGAATGGAGTTGGGAGAAAGACAAGGAAAGCAGATTCTACTGTATCCTTTCCTTGATAGGAGAAAGGGGTGAGTAGGAAGTTATGATGATACATTTGGGGCTGAAGTTCTGTCTTGTAGATTTCTCTGCAACTCTGTCCGGCAGTATCTGAAAATCTGCAAGAAATAAAAGATGGCAGTGATACTTCTTTCCTTGCTGACAAGAGTTATGGTAGGGATGACACACGGTACGTTAAGATGAAAACACTGGCCAAGTTGCTTTCATTTTCAATGTGCTGAAGAAACCTTTTCAGCTTAAAACATCATTGTGACGGTCTTATCACAACCTGTGTGGGGAGCAGCTATTTTAACCTTTCCAACACATCTCCTCTAAAACCTTCTATTAGTAGATGAACTCTTCTGTTTTCTCCAGTATAATCATAATGCATTACTCATAGGAACTTCTAATAAATATTTAACAAAATAAATGTTAAATTAATACAAACAGATATTTATCTAGGTGTTTCTGGCAGTTGGGAAATCTAGTAGTTTCAGAAACAGACCAGCAGATGGTGCTCAAAAATTGATCACCAGCATAACAGAGTTGTGAGGACAGTTTCAATTTATTTATTTTTTGTTCTTCATAGAACTTAATTAAATGGGAAAGTGAATAAGGGTGGAAGAACAGAATATCCAACCCTTCCCAGAAATCACTTTCTGAATTCTTGCTGGATTTACTTCTAACAATAATTATTGTTTTTAATTTCATTATTTATCTTATTAGATTACTTAATTTTAGTTCACATATTAACAGTTTTATCTTAAAAATCTAGCTTTTTTTTAATAATAAAACTAAGATGGTTTACCTTGTAGATTGAAAAGTAATTATAATGATTTTTTGGAGGGATGATTGACGCCTGCAGATGATAGCTGAATTTCGGGGGGGGGGGGTAGATGGGCAGTTAAGATGCAAAGATATATCAGTAGTCTGAGGAGCCTTGGGAATATTATACACAAAATATTAACCATAAAACATTCTCCAAATCAGAAAATTCAGTGCTTATTTCATATTCACAAACGAAACATCAGCCTGCACTAAAATAGCGTTACAGCAAACTTAACATGCTCAGCCATCCTGTTAACTCCCAGTCTAAGGCTGTGACAACCTGTTGATGTGCTATATTCAAGGTGCTGTGAATGATATGGCCAGGTACTTTGAAAGCTGGCAGTTTTGCAGTCCTTGCTTTCTTGCATATTTCACTCGCAGACACCTTGATAAATATCCACTTCAGTTTATGCAACATTGTGTGAAAAGGAACCTAGCTTGGGAGTTTTGTTAAACCCCAACCAAG
Organism: Anser anser; assembly: GCF_964211835.1. Classification (NCBI taxonomy): domain Eukaryota; kingdom Metazoa; phylum Chordata; class Aves; order Anseriformes; family Anatidae; genus Anser; species Anser anser. The sequence continues at coordinate 19,266,991 of NC_139726.1, read as the reverse complement.
CTGTTTAGTCTGTTTTTAATTAAACGTATTGGCACATTAATGAGGCTGCTTTGTAAAAGTTTAACATTGGTAGTAACTGCCTTTAGGTAGCTGTACTGGAAAGAAGAGAGATTTGACAAGGAATCAAAAATGTGACAAATGGTATACTGGTGCTGGCATTTTGTGAAGGAAGGATGAATTTACCTGGCCTTTGGTAGAATAGGGATATATACAGTGCTAGCTTGCATATCAATGGAGATAAATGCAGAATTCACAATTTACATTACCTGTGAATTATATGGCAAGAAACACATCCTGGCTTGTATAAATGACAGGAAAACAGAAGTAGAATATGCATTACAGAGGAGTTTAGGAAGCAAAATTGGTATGTGCATGCACACACAAATATTCTTTGGAAAGTAGGAACAGCAATTTAGAAACAGGAAAAACTTGCAAAATAGATCATTTACACAGCATATAGATAAAACAGCTACCAGTCTTCATTTCCTGCTGCTAAGCCCATTGTTGTAGACTTGCTGTTAAAGGTGAACTTTTCATTTGTTTTTCAACAGATGCAGAAGGGAAAATACTAAAGATATATCTGCTCTCTGTTAGGTTGCATGTAAAAGGAGAGGTATTAGTGTAGGACCCTCAAAAAAGCACTTTCAAATCATCATAGCTCTTGTAATTGCTCTGTAACTCTCAGTACTTGGCACACCGGCAGCATTCATGAGAAATCTCTGCATGTAAAGTATTGTGCTCTAAATTGCTGAGGCTGCTGCATTTCCAGAAAAAAATAAATACGTTTACAAAATATACATTGTGATTCAATTCAAAACTGCTTAAGTGCACATACAATGTGATTTTAAGGGAACTTAAATATGGCATAAGGTCTTTGATAGACTGAGAATGTCAGGCGAGTCCAAAATCACATATATAGTGACTGACTGACTGACTTCCAGTTATGCTGTACATGTGAATAGAAAAAGAAGAGTATTTCTGAAACTGCCAGTGTCACAATAATCTAGTTTGGAAGCTGTGTATGCTGTGACATCTCTTTGAACTCAAAACTGATCAAACGATTTTCTGCTCCTCGGTTCTTATTCTGCTGGCAGTTTTGGCTCCTAAATGTAGAACACGTCTCAAGTATAGGAATGAAGCTGTTTGTTCATGTTTTAGTGAGCAGGCAAGCATTGTAAGAGGGTATATTGATTTTGTGGACTGCATGCATTACCTGGAGCTCCATGGCAGAGTTAAGGGAAAATAAAGCAAGTTATCTATATATAAAACTAGATTCTGTGAATGCAGCAATAGCTACCTTCTGTACTGCATATGATGTTAGAACTGCAGCTTATCTGCAGCTTGAAGTCAAGGCCATTTGTTAGAGTGCATCTACCCCCATGCAAGATGTTCTTGGCATGTTCCTAGGGAAAAGTTCAGAAGCTCCTTTGGAAATAACAAGGATGATGGTGACTATTAAAGTTAAGCAAGGCCGTAGATTTTTCTTTGTCATGCTGCCACGCTTTCGTGTTACTGATTTTTGAACTTTTGTTGCCCTGTTACTCTTGTTGTGTATGATGTTTACTGTACTCCATATAGTATCTGTTAGTCCTCTTATTCCAGTAAAGACTGTTTAAAAGTCTTGTTTCCTGCTCTGAATGCATAAGAGCCATCAAACAGCTTTATCTGCATTCAGCTCTGGCTAGGGGTGAGATCATTCTTCCCTGAAACTGTGTGCATATATTTGTTTTTGTTGATCTCATCTGCAGTAGACTGGGCCAGTTGGAAAACCAGCACGGATATGCTGAGTTGGAGCTCATGGGGCTGAATGTCGCAGAGTTCAGGCACACTGTAGTTGCTGACTGCTATTTTTCTGCGGACAGTAAGATCACTCTGGCAGACTCTGAAACCTCTGGTCACGTGCGGTGGACAGAGACAGCAGCAGGTTTGGTGCAGACCTGTATAAGCCTGCATCCTAGGATTGCTTAGCATTTGTTTTGGTAGGATGCTTCTTCAACAGGAAGCTATTTTCACCTGATAGTCATAGGGCTACCTAACATACAGTGTCCCCTACACTAAATTGTCCCTTCAGGAAACTGCAGTATTAACTATCCACAAAAACTGCCTCTTGTGGTGGGTTACTGGGGCTTCAGAGAGCAGGATCTAGACCTTGGATCAGAGGCCAAATGGCACAGAACTGGTTACATCCACAATATGTACCTTTTGGCTCTTTACGTCCCCTGGACAAAATATGGTACTGTCATGGTTCTAGATACAATTTGTGTGTGAGAGATTTTCATCTCAAAATATTTAAAATGATCCGAAGGCTGTGCAGCAGCTCATAGGACTGGTAGACACTCATCGTATGTGAAAACATGCAGATTAACACAGTCAAACCATGCCAGGAGTTTAAGCAGTGTTTATGAACAAAGGTGAAGGATTCAGTCTTGCTCCACATTTCTATATAATTCAGCAGTATAGATACAGCCTGCCTTATGACTGGAAGAGACTGTGATAGATAATGAAATGTATATCAACAATATCAGTAGATGCCACTGTATCATTTACAATTTTCAGGCAATGCCAGTATAAGCTAATAAGGACCAATATAGACGTATTTATTTGGTACCTACTTAATAAATAGACAAACTGAAATAAATCCCAGAATTATAGAAGTTTCTTGTTCTGCCTGTAGAGGGCATTCATACTGTTCAGTACATGATTCCTCTCCAGATGACAGTATATTCAAGGCATTATTTATGGTTATCTCAGTTAAAGGTGAATGTATCAGGAGCTTTGTGATAGTTCTGAGTTAACTGAGCTTACCTGCCTTCTGTAAAGACTCTGAGAACCCATAGATGGGTGACTATGAACAGCTGAAGTGTGCTTTTGAGGAGTTGCAAGAGATGGTCAGAAATATTTCCAAGCAAAAATGTCATTTTGATTGCTCAACTAATTTATCATTTTAGTTGGAAAATTTTAGAAAGGTAGTATTATTGTTGTTATTAATTTCAAACCCTTTGCCCTTTAATATTTTTCCAATAATTTAGATCGTGCAGTGTGATAACCTCTTAAACTCCTTTTTGATAAAACTACTGTACAGAGCTTGCACTGAACATGCAGAGAGAGCAAAAGTTGCAAATAGGAAAACTTTGACATCATGAATTAAGCTGGAGTGTAGAAAGATGTTTTATCTTCTAGGAACCAAGAAGCTTTAGAGGAAATAGATCAATATATCAGGATTGTTAATCTAAATATTCTTCAAAACATTTGTTTTAGATTTATCGAAGTGATTATTTTTGTTTTCTTGAAGAAAGAGCATGCCCTTTTGGGAGACTCAGGAAGGATCTCCCCATCCTGGAAGTGGAGAAGGCAAGGAATGTAGACTAGCTGGAAGAACGGGTCTAATAAATGGTAGAACAGTCCCATTGTATCACACAATGGCAACTGTTGAACAAACACTGGCAGTGCAGTGTTAGTCTGCACAAGAGACAGCTGAATTACAGAACACTTGAGATCCTCTTTGTGAGGTGCCAAGGGTAGAGATCAGTGTTAGAAAATTGGCAAAATTAGCAGTCTAGAATAGTTGAAAATGGAACTTTAAGAAACAGGAAAGAGACGTTTTTGCTTTTTTTTTTTTTTAATCCAAATACCTTTGGGCATTCACCCATATTACAAGCCATAAAACAGTGTTCTAAGGAAGTTGGTTTTCATTAAGTCAAAGTGACTGAAGTATATCAGTGCGAATTCAGGGTATGAGGATGAAGATAAGGTGCTTGTCAGGAAAGTCATCCTTGGCAACAGCTGCACCTGCATTGCAGAACACAGTATCGCCAGAACTGCAAAGTGAGGTTATAGCTCTGAATAATTCTTCTCCTAAAGGCTCAGTTTCCTTTCATGTAATAATCCAGCACATATTCATGAAACCGAGAGTGACTGAATGCTGTGTTCCAACTTCTAAGTGCCTGACAGCTCTCCCCTTGGATGCATATATTTCTGTAGTCTCTTTATACTGTCACGAGCTGCTTGACACACAGCTTTCTCCTCTGAACTCTCATCAGCTTTCTGACAAAGCTTATTGATTATTCCTTAGTGGAACTTACATAAATATTTAGGTGCAATCACTGCAGATGGTGTGCTAAGACTTGCTGCTCTCTATCATATTTTATATACAGAGGCCTTTCTGCTTATTCACACTTACAGTAAAATAGTTTGAGCCTTAACCATTTGAAAAGTGAGTAGGGTTACGACGATTGCCAGGTGCAAGAAATTCAGGAAAGTTTTCTTACTGGCTGACAGAGATCTTTCTGTAGCTTCCCCCTTCCTTACAGTGGGCTCTACGCTATTTCAGTAATTAGGCTCATGATGTTTATTACATGTATCTATGCATGGAAATGCAAAAAAAAAAAATTGGCATAAATCTGCCAGGTCAGATGTTGCTACAGAGATTAAGTTGCAATAGTTACCTGACTTTTGTATGCCTCTGGGTAGAGATAGGGTGGATAGGAGGTGATGGAACTTGCTGCTTTTTTTAGATTTGGCAGGGGACTCTAACCATCTTATTATTCCTCTTTTCTGTTTCATGTACTTCAGATTAAACACAAGTACTATTCAGGCAGGGCCTGCTGTTGAGGTAGATCCTGAAGCAGACAAGGAGTCTAATTTCTAACAAGTGGGAAAAGGCATTATCACCCCCCTTCTTTTACCCCCAGTTACATGGTGACAATTAATTTTTTTTTAAATTTAATAGGTTAGATTATAATTCTGCCATTCCGAATAGGTCCCTTTTTTTTTTTTTTTGGTCATGCTTGCTATGTTACATTGAGGCTGGACTTAACAGATGCTGAGATGACTTTTATAAATCAGTAAAATCACTGTGTTTTTTCTTTGGACAAGGTGAAACTGTGGAAAGGTTTTTTTGGTCTTGATGAGACTTCTCAAGTAAAAATAAACTGTATGCAAAAATTAAAACGTATACTACAATAAGATTCTAAGATTTTACTGTAATTTAAAGCATGCCTTTTTTTTTTTCATACCTTGCCTTTACCAGACACTAATTTTCTCCTTCAGTAAATTAAATCCTTTCTGTTAATCTGTAACCGAAGTAGGCTGTTTGCAAATGAAATGCTACAGTTCTAATCAGATTGCTGTCTACTATAGCATTTTGCAATGTGTGATACTCTGGTATCTGGTGCAACCTGGAGAGATCTCTGGAAAGGCAGGTTTGCTGGATAAACACAAGGAGTAAGTTGTGTTGCACTGAAGGATTTAAGAAATATTATTCCACTTTCTTCTGTAAATTCTGTTAAGTTTCACTGGAGAAACAACACAAGTTTTTGTGATTCCTTGACTATTAGAATACATCACATTCACTTTTATTGTTTGCTTCGTTTTTAACAGAACGTATTGTTTAGTCTCATTTGCAATTCATAAGCATCGTATTAACTGAATAAACATTCAGTTATTCAGGTTAATTATCAGTGGTTTAAGTCTTTAAACTGCCATTTACTTTTTGTCAGCTACAAATGTATTCTGTAACAGATATAATTTTCATAATGAAGGGCTAAACATTTTATTGAAAAACATGGACAAAAATAATTTAATTACACATTCAGTAACTCCAACCAAAAAATAAAGTAGTCTCGGTAATTAGAAATTTAGCTGCCTCTGCTATTTCAGTTCAAAGGACCTAAATTCAGATTCACCACCTCAGGTTTACATCAGAATGATAGCTGCTTGATGAAGCAATATTACTTTGCTTCTATTCTTTCCATACAGTAAGACACTAACAAATCCAATCTCCTGACTCAGACAGTTGATCAAAGTCGTGGGTGTGCACTCCTTGAGGAGTATCAGCATGCACAGTAAGTTCTCTGACTCTTGACTAAGAATGAAATAGTTGCAAAATTCACATTGCATTTTTTTTTTTTTAGTGCATTCTGCATGTTTTTAATCAGGAGCATGTGAATTGAAAAAGGTGACTTGAAAAAGTTTTTTTCTTTTTTAAATAGTTTATTTGCTAGAAATGATGACAAATAGTTATATATCTAGTTTAATAGTCAATCTGATCTAGAGAGAACTGAGCAACTTGGGGTTTAAACCCTCACTATGCAAGGTTAACCATCTTTCCAGCCCCAAACCATTATTTTTACTTGCCATGAAACTTCCTGTACATTCAGAAAGAGTTAACCATGTCATCTAGCCTTGCTGGACTCTCTTATCTCTTGATTCTCTCCCTCTCATCTCAGTCTTCATATTTTATACTAAAAAATATAAAGTTTCCTTTCAATGGTGATAATCGCAATCTACATTTTAAAACAATTTCCTTCTGCACTCACGGGAATCTATCTCTTCTGCTCCTGTGCAGCTTTATCTCCCTGTCCTTTTTCATTCACTTTAAATGTTTCAAAAATTTTCTGACCTTCAGCCAATGATTTTCTAAAGTGCATCTTGAATTTCTTAAAAGAGGTTATGCTGCAGGTTTCTGTCTGTAAAGTCAAGAGAGAAGAGTTAGTTCACTTGAAAAATGTTTGTGTACCTTAACCCAAATTGATACCAGGCTGACCAGAGTCTACAGCTGCTCATTTCTCAAATGCAGTTTCAGAAACAGCAAAATCAAAAAAGTATAAAACATTTAGGGTAACTATACTTTCCAATTTCCTCCTGCTTCCACATCTGGGCAGCTCCCCATTGTTTCAATCTTTTCTCTTTAACTGCTTGGCATAAATAGACTCTGATGCCTTTAATTAGCGTATGCATGTGTATCTTTGTGAATCTTAGCCTGGAATGAAGACAAAGAATTTGCACCTGACTGTAATGGCCTGGATTTTAAGGTCCAGCCAGTTGAGTAAGCATTTACTATTCTGCTAGGGAGAGAGAAACACTTCCTTTTACCTATGCCACCACTTTCACACACACTGGTCTTAGAGCTGTTAATAAAGCCATTTGGCATGGCCACTTCACATTGAGCTTCTAAAGTCAGTACTCAAACAAGCCATTCAGCAGAGTTGTAATTTGCATTGTAACACCACCAAACTGCCTTTGCCAGCTCATTAAATGCCTGATGCATGAAAGGTGTGGTGCGTTACAATGAAAAAATAAGACTGAAGGCAAAATCTTGAAATAATAATTATAGCAGGTTCAAAGAAACCACAGACGTATAATACGCCTTTACTTTTATTAAAAATGAGTCCTTTCTCTTTTAAAGTCAGACATCCAAATATAACTAAAGAACCTCAAAATATAAGAATGGTCTTGCTATGTCAGACCAAAGGTCTTATCTAGCCTGGTATCCTGTCTCAAGCAATGTCCAAAAATGGATGTTGAGGAAATACTGTAAATGAAGGAAAGCATATTTAACTCCTATCATACAGCGATCTGTAGTTCAGGAACTTCCTGAGCCAGGGAGGGAGCTTTGTGTTTAATAACTCTTAATGGATTTCTCCTCCATCAACTTGTCTGGTCTTCTCCAGGAAGAGATAGGGAAGATAAAAACGGCACTCTTTATTTTCTATCCCTTTTTCCTGGGAAAAGCATTGGCCCTATTCCACAAAGTCAGAAATAGCTATTATACTATTATAGCAGCTGAGTGGCCTGAGGCTTCGGTATACAATGACGATGGGAATTTCACATCTCCTGACAGAAACGAGTGACACGTGGGAGCTGCACATTTGTCATGGAGAGGGGCTGACTGATGCATTCAAAATCTTTGTTCTATTTTTGTTTGTTTGTTTGTTTATTCTAAAGGAAAAGGTTAAAAATAATTCTACGTTTAATGAGCTATTTAAAAGCTGAATCTTCAGATCTTTTAATTGTGCAATTGTACTGCTATGCAAAAAACATTGCACAGCCTTCTAAATCTGGTCTAATGCCCAAGTCAAACTGGCTGAGCTAAGGGCATTTCTGTTTGTTGGTTCTGTGTGGAGCTCTAGCCTAGCTTGTGCCCTTTTCAAAATTTTACTTTATTTTTAATGAAAATATCTGGACAGTTTCTTGCAACATTTGTCTCTGAGTACACAGTACTTAACTAGGGTGAATTAATAGATGTTAATTTACAGTAAAAGGCAATATAAACTGCTACAAGTGAACACAGTAATTAGCATGTGAGAATTCTGAGCCTTGTTAGATTGTTTTTATGCCACAGTACGCAGAACAAAACCAAACATTGTTTGGTCTTTTTTAACTCTTGACTGTTTCAAGATATGAACAAAACTTCCCAGGCCGTGCTGTACTGAGTGGGTAGAAAGCAGTGACTTCGTGATAGCAATTTGGAGGGAGAGAAGAATGAATTAACGGTGATTTTGATTTCCATGGTGTATGGACATAACAAATCAAAAAATAGGAAAACTAGTGCTAGTAAATGCTCCATACATTTCTTATATAAATTGAACTTAACTGCAACTTAACTGCTCACATTAGAAGCATTTCAAAATGCTAAATTTTATCAAGTGCTGCACTTTAATGAACCAATAGCAAATATGTATGTATTCAAGTTATATTTTTATGCAATATACACAAAGGTTAGATAGCTCAGTCCACATCACCACGGACTTACTGTTTTTGTATGAGAGTACTTGGCTGTTTAATTACCATCTTTATGGTATTTATTTGGTATACATACTGGTGCATACATACCAGAGAGTTTACTTGAGCTCTCCTGTCCTGTGCACTACTGCTAAGGTAGCCAAAGAGATACAGGATTTAGCTTCAGCATTCTCCAGGAAACCTGGCTCTGAAAATGAGTTGTTAGCCCCTGCTGAGCTTCACACAGCTGCTGGTTTCAAACTGTCCTCAACATGCCTGCTCAAGTTGCATTGACTACACATGGATGCTCACTAATAAGGTACTTCTGTAAGAAGACACTGGCAAACAGCAGAAAAGAAAGAGTCAAAATAGCTTGGAAGCTGAAATGACTTGAAATTATTTATGCAAGTTCTCAGTCTTGGATCAGTAATAATTTTCAGCTGAAAACCTCAAAGAATTTCTGTAGACAATGTTTCAGCTCCCTCTTAGGAGGTAAATACTAAACATTAAGCCAAATTCAGCAGTACACAGCCTTGAGTTCCTGTCTCATTCTTGCTTCTTATAATCATAGTGATAAGTGATATACCTGGAAAATGTCTTTGAAAGGGCTGTGGGAATTTTCACAGTTGGTAAACTCTGCCAGGTACTCTAACTAAAACCTTTGTATAAGTTTCTGCTCTTGACTTTTATTCAAACATTTATTGGAAAAACAAACAAACAGCTTTCCGAAAGTTTAGAGCACTAATAATAGTTAGATCAAAAGTGGCTTATGTGCCTACAGCGTGACTTCAGTAGAACTTAGTGCAGCATGGTGTTCTCAAAACTGCAACTATCTGAGGGAGGCGTGAGCTTTTTTTTTTTTTGACAAATAGAGTTCTTCAGGTCCCTAGGATTCAATGGATGTTCATAGGTGACTGAAGTTGTCTTGGTTTTGTGCTGAACATCTCAGTACCATCATGTATTTAAAATAGAGAAGGTAGGGACTGTCCTGTGGAGCCCTGCTGGGGGATCCATGTCAGCAGTGGGTCCCTAGTGCATACCTGGTTAAGCCTGCTGTGCACAGAGCAGAGGGACTTCTGTTGTTAGCATTTCAGGGGAGGAGGGCCTCTCCCCTCTCTCCTCCTGATTTATTAGTTTATCTAGTCATAGCATACATTTCATAACATCTCAGAGAGCTGGGTATTTAACTCCCTCTGCATGCTTCGAAGGCGTCTAAACGTATGGCACTGGATTCTGCCAAAATGTATGCAATACCGTGGAGGATGGACAGAAAGCGTGAGACCTGTAGAGTTACCAGGTTGGTTCTGAGGGAGCTGGCTAGAACACTGAGAGATACAAGTTTGTGCAGCATACTACTTCTCCTGTGCTAACGTATCCTGCTTTCAGGACCTAAGATAACTCCTCTACTTACAGTTTATTTATGTTATATGTCTTTTCTGAATCTCTGTTGAAGGAATTCCGCAATCTTTTTTGAATCTAAGTGTATTTTTCTCATAGGAAAAGACTGTTTCTTGTAGTTTTGTTTTATGATATAGTAAGACTTAAGCTAATGCATTACTAATTACTTGAGCAAATACTATGAATGCATTTTTTTCCAAAGGTGTTTTTCTTCATAAATATGTCTTAGTGTTTAGACTTTACAGACTTCAATGTTAAGGATTTTTGCATGGCATACTTCCTAGTTATATGTGAACATCCATAATTTGTAAATTTATTGTATGATGCCAATTTAGTGAACTTGTATTTTCTTCTAAACTCTAGGTAAGCTTAACGTTTAAATTCACTCTTATCTGTAAATTGCAACTATTTTGGTTAACATGATTTGAAAGCATTAAACAAAACTGTTTTAAAGAATAATTAACATTGCAACAGGATACGTCAGGGCATATGTGATACTTATATCACTCAATACTTCACATCATCTGAAGCTTTCTGATATTACTCAAGTGTAAATTTTCTCCACCTCACTAAGCTATTTAACATATTTTCAGAAATACTGGTCAACAAAATAACTTACAAATCATGACATGTAATATGGTAAAACACTCATCTTGATCCAAAAGCAAAAATAAAACACTAGCAGAGTAAAACCATAACGGTAGCAATGGGAATGCATCATGGTATCATGTTAATCTTAAATATGCCCCAAAAGGACAATGCAACTCTAAGAAAGTAAATGCCTGTAATGAAGACTTTAGGAGCAATATATATTTTGGAATGTATTAATAAAAGAAGAAATTTTCTTGGATCTGACCCTGCATTTACAGTTATATATAGAGACAAATATTGTGAAAACTCTATAAAAACGCAAAAATGACTTAGACCCATACCTGACAGTATATGGGGTACCTTTTTGCAGTCTTAGTTTTTGACAAATTCATCTATCAGGCCGAAGTGTTAAACAGACAATGTATTACTTACAATGTAGAATAAAGTGATTTGTTTCCTTCTCAGGGTGAAATCTGTCTATGTGTATATGGCCAGCATAGACATGACAAATATAAATTACTAAAATATAATATTAAACATGAAGACTAAATTATACTACTTGTGTAATCTTGCTGAGGTTAGCAGAGTCTGTCATGCTTCAGTTACTGTAATTGGGCTCCACTGGAAAGCAGCGCACCCGTACAAACCTAGGCATGGGGTGATTTTAATATTACCTTTGGTCACGTAGATAGGAAAGTTCTAACTTGAAATATTTAAAACTTTTTTATTGTTTAGGTGGAGATAAATCATTCTTTTATATATTCTATGCACTTTAAAAAAATTAGTAGCCATACCATAAACTGGATATCAATCCATCAACATATTGCATAGGATGCCTTTATGTTCACGTTTATGAAATCCACATATCAGTGAACTACTTGGTAAATCTCTGATGCAAAATTTTAAGCCTACTCATTTTAAAATCAGTTCTCTAATTTTCTATGTACTTACAAACTTAAGATCTACCCAGGCAGCTGCCTTTTATTATTATCATCCATTTTTTTTAAGGTTATCTGCTGTTGAAAGTAGAGAATACAACTAGTAGTGATACAAAATTGTGCTATTCCCAGCGGTGCTACTAACTAGCTGAGTTTTAGCAAATTGCTTAATCTCTGGGCACCAAGGTTACTTAACGTGAGAAATAGATGTAATGGTTTTAACTTCTTTATGAGGGTAACATAATATTTAGAAATGCTTTAAGAGCTCCCTAGAAAAAAGATGTTACCAAAATGCTTACAATATTCTTGTATATTTATAGGTTAGATGTGTATAGTGTTCCTTAATTAAGCACACAGTTTTGATGGGCACGAAAACCTGTCCCTGTGCCTACAGCAGTACTTCCAGTGTCTGCGTGCATGTGTGTGCATGCTTCCCCAAACCGCACCCACATGCTGGAATGCAAACACAGAAAAGGCAACTGTTCAACAGGATGCGATGCTAGCTGATTGCCTGCTCTGAAGGAAAAAAAAAAAAAAAAGAAAAAGATTCCGTTTCATTTAAACAAAAGCAAGAGTCATATAACAATTCCTTGTTTTATCATTATACTGTAATGGAAAGAAAAAAAAAAGATTTTTATCATGTCTGGTTAGCAGCAGAATAAAACAGCTCAGCTCTCTAACTTACTTTAATTAAGCATCATAAAATTAATTTAAGAAGGAAAACACCCTTCAATTCCATATTTTATTCCACACCTTTGTTGCACAATATTATGCAAAATGACTGTATGATACAGCATGATTTTCTATATACACAACTACAATAAGCAGGCGTTCAGCCTTAAACCACAAAATGCCACCAATATTCTGATATATGTGAATAAATTGAATCAGAAAGACCTTGTAAGCAGACCTTTACAACAGGGAAAATTTTGTAAGACTCCTGTGGTCTATTTAATGCCTCTAATACCTTTCACTACAGGCAATAAAGGGCATACCTGTTTGAAAAATGATATGGTCTATTACATTTCTGCAGCATCTTTCATTCCAAAATGTTTGCACTCCACATTTCTGGCAACCTCTTGAACAGAGGAGAGCAACCACCAGAACTATCCTGCTGTGTGGGTGGAGGCAGGGAGATTTTCCCGGAGCCATCTAGGACAACCACTGCCTGTTACAAAAAATGCCATGGGATATTACTGCTTTTTCAGAACAGACAGGACTTTGTTTTTAGTAATTTAACTTGTATAAATAATCTGTACTTAGTAAGCTGCCTGGAACTCACATCGCTACCTAAGGCAGAGGTTCTCCTTCAAATAGCCATTGGAATTAACAGTTCTCTCTAGCTGAAGGTTATGCTAACAGTAATCAGAAATGAGTATTAATCTGCAAACATTTATGCTCAAGTATACAATGGCACCAAGTACATTCACTGCATACAGTGGGTGGCAACTTGTCACTTGGATTAATGCTTCTAGCTAAATGATTGTTTTACCTCAATCCATAAACAAAGGATGACATTATAGCAACTGTACAATTAATAACCTGCCACTTTGTTAACTTCTACAATGTTATCTCCTCAGATTAGCTTGAAAAAACTACAGATTTTTTCTTCAAATGCTCTTCTTTTTTTTTTTTCCCCTATAAATTATTCAACTGAGGACACACAGAGTGTATTAATAGCTCAATTATTTGGTACTCCCTGTTGTAGTCGTCTGTTTATAGTGTATGAGAGTTACATTTGCTTTATATGAGCCATGTTTTAAGTTCAGGACAAAGCTGTAAACTTTATAAAAACAGGAAAATAAAAAGAGTTTGACTCTGTCAATGACTTTTGAAACACAAACACAAAACTGATTTTCTATTGGTAAAAAACAGAAATGCCATTGGAGTCCAGATTTTGTTTTTAAAATCTCAGATCCCTAGCACAAATGGTATTTCCAGTATCTCAGAAACCCAACTATTTAAAGTTTAGTCATCATAAAACTGTCACTGCAGAACATGGCCTGCAGGCGCTCAAGTTTAGAGCCCGCAGTGTTTCTAGTGATCAGCATTTCAGGCGTGCTCAGTTGACAACCGAGGTTTGAATAAGAGAAGTGGTACTGTAAAAAGATAAGCATAACCTCTCCCTTCTTAAGTGAGATTAGCATCACTGACTGAACTGCTTTTTCAGATAATTCATTCCTCCATTGGAAATTGCCATTGCTGTCTGTCTGTCTCTCTCTAGATATTTTCCCTTGTGTTGATTATCATTTTTCTCCCTGGCATCGCTGAGTTTCTCCTGTTAGCCCGTGTGAGCTATTCAATAGTTTGCAATCTTCATTCTGGATTAGTGCTCGCCCAAAGAATTAGACTATAACATATAGTGGTTTTCAAATGAGATTTTAAAGAGAATGGTACAACAGTTTCTCACCTGTCAAGCAAAGTGTATTAGAACAACATCACACAAATTTATGTGATCATTTTAACTAATCCGCTGTGATGGTCTTCGGTTCAAACAGCGCTGTAGCGTTGAATCATCTCACCTTTGCAACATGGGAGCTTGGTTAGCATTTAGAAGATGAAGTCACCTAATGATTTTGCCTGAAAAGTAGCTGGTTAGAAACGTGAAGTTCTTTCATACTTACAGGAAGGCTATGCTCTGAATACAGAGAGTTACCCTGCCCTTGCTGCAGGATTGGTCAACATACAAAGGAATTACTTCTCAGCCTTCATGCTAACATAGACAGTATCCAAACAATTTGAGGAACATCAGAAGAGAAAGGGTGGACTGTCAAAGGAGAATAAGGATCGCAGACTTACATTAAGGTCTTCCCTGGGATTGTTCTTGAGATTCTTCTGACTGATCAGTTTGTTGAACTCTTTGAAAATTGAGCCATGGAAAGTCCACCTGACTCATAGGGGCTTTTTTGGGTTTTGAAATTTACCCAGATTAATGGGGCGTGCCTGATAATGGCATGTGGTTATTCAGGCTGCGACAACCTCGATAATCTGTCAAAACAGGCAGTTTCAGGTCATTTAATCTTTCCTGAAGAAGCAGAAAACAAGCAGAATAAAAGCTTTATTGAAGAAGCACGGTACAAGTGAGAAGGGCATACAGCGAGAAGCAAAACATTATGAAAGTACAATATATTATACTATATACTGTATCATCCTAGACAATGCTCATGTGCATTAGCATAGAATGGCCAATTGTAATACTTTTCCTAGATATTTAAGCCTAGAACTAGTGAGAAAAAGGGAAATTATACTTCGATGCAACGTTCTGTTTTTTTCCTCGCAGGAAAGAAAAAAAAAAAAAAAAGATCGCTTTGTTGTTGGCTATTTTGCTACTTGTGCTAAGCGCTGGCCAAAATATTTCCCGACTGCGGAGCTGTGTTTTGCTGTGCATGCCCCGACCACACGGTGTGACAACGGCACGGCGGAGAGGTGACCCGGTCGAGTAGCACGTCCTGCCCCGTCTGCTCACTGCACGGTCGCAGAGGAGCAGCTTGTCCCGCGGGAAAGCCGGCTTTTCGAAGAGCGAGCTGCCGCTCCTGCTGAAAGCTCTGCCAGCGCCAGCTGTCGGCCGTGACAGGGGCAGGCGGCGCCGAGCTCCTGCCCCAGCCCGGCAGCGCCAGAGCCAGGCGGGGGGAGCGGGGGCAGCCGCAGGGAAACCGCCGCGCACAGCCCCGGGACAAGCCCGAGGGCCGGGCCCGGGGAGAGGAAAATTCCAGCCCGGGACAGCAGCCGCTGTCAGCCCGCCGGGGCCGGCTGGGTTCGGGCAGGCGGAGGGAGGAGCCGGGCCGGGAACAGGGAGCCTCTGTTTCCCCGCCGGCTGCCGGAGCGGGAAAGGTTCCGCGTTTCAAGTTCTTCACAGAGAAGTTGTGTGTGTGGTTTTTTTTTTAAAAAGGTTTTATTACACCCCCCTCCCGCCCCGTTCTCCGCCCAAGGTGTGGTTCAGCGAGCGGCCGCCCCGGCGGAGCCGGAGCCGTGTGTGCGTGGCCGCCGCCGCCCCACGGGCGCGCTGTGGAAGCAGCCGGGGAATGCCTGGGCTCGGGGGCGAGGCGGCGCCGCGGGCGGCAGAGCGGGGCCGCCTTTCCCGGCCCTCCTCGAGCAGGTGAGGCGGGGCCCGGCGGCCGCTCGCCTCGCCGCAGGCATGGCCGCCCCGCCGCCGCCGCCCTCAGGGTAAGCGCCGCTCCCGCCGGGGCCGGGGGACGGAGCCGGCTGCGGGCGCCCCGCGGGAGGAGGGGACGGGACGGGACGGGACGGGACGGGACGGGATGGGGGGGGGTCGCGGGTTCTGCCCCCGGGTGGGGGCGTCGGCAGCGCCGTGCTCGTGGCCGCCCAGCGACCGTTAAACGGCCGCCGGCGCGGCGGGAAGGGGAGGGCGGAGAGCGCGGCCCTGCCTTCCTCGACGGCACCCGGCCGTTCGCCGCCCCCGAAAACGGGCTCCCGGCGGGACCAGCGCTCGCCCCTCGGTGAGGTGAGGTGCCGGCCGGCGGCGTTTCGCGGTGGGGCTCGGCGCGCTGCCCTCCCGCACGGTGCCCGCGGGCTGGCTTCGAGTTTTTCCTCTGGGAGCGGTGGTTTGGGGGCGCCCCGCGGGGCTTTGGCAGCTGCCCCTGCCTCGGGAGCCAGCGCAGGTAAGCGGGCAGGTAAAGCTCGGCGTGTCTGCGCCTCAACGCTAGTCCTCCCCGAGGGGGGGCGAGCCGCCCGTAGCCCGACAGGAGAGGTAACTTTCAGGACGTGACTCGGGGTCCCGGCTGCAGGGAGGTGGGGGGCTGCCTCAGGCCCCACAGTGTGCCTGCGGGTGGTGGGTGCCCTCCACAGCTGCAGCAGTGTGCTCAACCCCGCAGGTCCCTGGCGAGGTTGTTGGCCTGACTTTTAAATAGTGGGGACAAAGTAATTGGTGAGTGTGTATTTTAACACCAGGATGTTCCCGAAGCTTGCGTGTTATCTGCAAAAGCTGAGTAATTGCATTTCTGACCAAGTGAATACATGGTAAGCAGGTGGAGTTGGTGGCTTCCTGTAGCACCCGCAGTAATCAGATCAGTTTGAAGCGATGGATGAAGTGAATATGAGGACTGGTAGAGAAGGGGTACTTGTTCGCCTAGGGCCTTGTGGCAGCTCCACGCTTATGCACAGCCACAGAGAAATGAAGTTTATCTTGCTAGCCAGTGTAGAAGGTACAATTACAGTATAGATAATTAGTGCATTTCTACAATGTAGGGTTATGTACGCTCAGCTGAAAGGACCACGCATACGATAATGGAGCGCGATAGCAGGTTAGGAAGCGGCTGCAGTGGTATGTCTGGAAAGCTCTCAGTTGTACTTGCAGGCGGGAACGTGAAAACAAGTGAAAAGGCACAACTACAACGTTGGGTTGGGTGTGCTGACAGCTTCCCCAGGCCCGCAGCCTGCTATAAAGCTGTTGGTTGTACGCAATGTTGTCTGCAGCCTGGCTCCTTTAAGGCAGGAGGAGTAGTGTGTTCCCTTAATGTGACTTCAAGCATCTGTCAGCGTACACATCTCGTTTCTGAAAAAACATGTAGCTAGCAACAAGGCTTATTTTCATTAGCCCCGCAGATATATTTTCAGGCCTTTTATCAGCTGTTCCCATATAATTTAGTTCTTTGAAAAATCAGATTACTATTCCTCTCTCATTACAAGAGTTTCTTGTTGGCAGTCTTAATTATTTCCTGAAGGTGATTTGTTCATACTAGATTTGAGGAAAAAAAAAAAACAAAAAAAAAACTGGATATACCAGCAAACCCAGCAACTCCCTCCCACTTTACTGAATAGGGTCCACAGATTCATTTTTGAATAGTTATCAGTGCTGTGGTTCTCTTCACTGAATGAGATTATGGGGCAAATTGTGTCAGAAATAGCAATATTCCTTGGTCTGCATTATATATCCTCCTAACCTGCCTGGCCAGGTGGGGAATGTTGTTGAAACACAGCTGAAAACTTTACCAGCAAGTGTGTTCTTAAATCACCGTTTAAAGTTACATGGTGTAATTACAGATAATTCTTCGCAGCTTAGAAACTCGAATTATGCTAACTACTAAGAAGGGTAAATGTGTTAAAGGTTTTTTGTGTGTCAAAGTGTCAGTGTTTATTTAGCCTTGGAACTTCTATATAGTTTAATCCTCTGTGATATGTCGTGGCTCTTCTCTGTGGAATTTTCTTATCTTGTTCTACTGGGACAAGATTTGGAAAGTATCTCATAACTATATCCTGAAGGATTTTTTTTTCTATACGGGATTATACTTTCCTGTTGAAAAAGTGTTCTTTAAAAAAGTTTGTGGATAAGTATTTCTGCTTGAATTGGGAGAAAAAGATGCAGGGGTACATGACTGTGTTATTCTCAAAGTACAACCAAGGTAAATTCATAAAGGTCTGTTTTTTTTTAAATCCTCAGCTGGATTTTTTTTTGAATATGGTGAGTAGAAGGCATGCCCAGTAACTGGCTGGACGTGCCACATAGTTTCTTCTGGTAGGAGACGAAACTTGGCTGGACCTACCCTTAATTTTATAGCTCATCCATCTTGCCTCAAGTCTGAGGAGCACTCCTGGAAGTGTGTTCCTGCCAGGCCAGCTGACACAATGTGCGCCTGTTTCAGCACAGAGGTGAATCGGCTTTACGTATTGATTGTGTTACAGGATGATAGGAAGATGTGTATTTTTTAAATACTTCTTTTTAATTAAAAATAAAAAACAACACCTGGTTGGTATCCAGCATCTTGACCCCATTTTTTCCTGCTGTTGCAGGCTAGCAATGCCGTACCCCCAGTGTAAATCAATTTTTACATCAACAAGTAGATTTCACTAGTTGACACAGACTTTTACTGTGAAGTGGTGCCAGCAAATATGCTGTTAAACTATTGGAGCAAAATTGTTTCTTGATAAACTGCAGATTTATTTCCTTTGAAATATTATAACGTGCATTGAGGTGTGCCTTTTAATTCAGTTCTAATCAATTTATGATAACTTTAAATGATCTCATTCATATTCAGAGCTATATATTTATTTAAAAAAATCAAAAAAACACATTGTTTTGTCACTTTCTTTTTTGAGTGCTTAAAGAAAACATGCTTAGGCACTGCATCTGCTCTCCAGGGACTGAACACAGAGATGGCTGTAGCAGGGGGTAGGGGCGGGCCTAAGCTGAGCTGTGCTTAGGGTACTGCCAGAAACTCCTCAGGCGTGTCTTCATGCTCCTTTTCCCTGGCTGTTTAGGCCAGTGAAGGTGCTTAAGTTTTCAATAAGAACAGGAGAGAAATCTTTTTATGTGGTTAGGGCTGCCTTTGACAAAGAGAGAGATCTGAATGTTTTCAGAAAGAAAGAAATATAATTTCTCTGTTGTGTGCCTTTGCTTGAGTACAACTGTTGAGTACTTTTAGCAAATAATTTCAATTGGTTTACGGATCTCTAGAGATGTCAGCTGTGGTGCAGTGTTGAAAAGTGTCTGGGATCAAGCTTAAAACCCTGGTTTGAACTCTCCTCATCTCTTCTTATTTGTCAGCTGAGCTAGTTCACAACATGGCCATAGGTTTGCTGGAGCATAAATGAAGGTCCTCTGTGGTGTGGAGCGTGGGATGAATGGGACAGGAGGTGCAGCAATAACTTCAAGTGTTCTGTTGCCAAGCCACAGCAACGGGTTGGAGGGCGGTGGTGGAGTGCCTGAAGCTCGTGCAGTTTGGTGGAGTCCAGCCTGAAACTACTACGTTTTCAATGAATTAGCTGTTGCTATTGTCTGTATAGTACTTTACTGTATATAGATGTTCATGGATAAATGCAAGACCTTTGTGCTTGTGCTACTAAATGGTAGCGCTGTCGAGACTCAGAATTTAGGCTGGCATGGGTCTAACAGGCAGTCCAATCTTAGATGTGCTCTATCTTTTATACTGAGGAGTTCAAGATAAAGATTTTTTTTTCTCACTCCCATGACCCCAATGAAGAACAACTAATTGAGATACAACAAAATGGAAAGAAGTTTGAGATCTTGTGACCACAGAGTTTGCTGGGTGTTTGAAACAGGGAGTTAACCACTTTGTGGGTGGATCCCCATCAGGAGCCACTTGAATGTTCTTCATTCTAGGGTGTAGTTTACCATCTGAATTCTGAATATATACGTAATACTTCTTGAGGTGATTGTGTTGTTCTTTTTAACAAATCTGCCTTAATCAAGGCAGCTTCAAATGGTTGCATGACATAGCGGTGCCATGAATCAAATGTTGTTGCATTTAATGGCTGGTTTGGTTACTCAAACCTTGTCAAGTCTGAAGTCATAGCTGAGTACTCAGTGGTAATGTTCCCTGTTGGAGTGTGTTGCTGTGGGAATGAGATCAAGGAAGCATTAGGGGGCTCAGGAATGTGGATACCAGAAAGAAAAAATGCGTAGGAGGGTAATGCACAAGTAGAGAAATGAGCAGTTATTTCAAAGCTTTGTCCAAGCGTGATGGTATCCTATGAAAAGGAAAAGGAGAGCTAGTCATTAGTGAGATTTAAAAAGCATGTGAGAAAAAGTGCTTTGGACTGGAAGGTGGGTTTCAGTGTCATCTTACGCTTAGTTCTTTTCTTGTATTGTTACTGGATGTTTTTGTTAACTTTAAAAGAGACTACAGTGTTTACGTAAACCTGAAGATCACTATTTATGTTGGGAAGTAGTATCTGTGTTGGGTGAAAGAAGAAAAGAGCCCATTGTAGGGGCCAGAAGCTTAGATCCCAGAGGAAACCGCAAATCTCCACGGGATTCCTATGATCTGATAGGTAAAATAACTCACTAGGAATATTTTCAATTTAGAAACCAATGGTTTCTGCTGTAATCTAGCATCTTTGTAGGCCTTCCTTCATGAAGTCCAGCACTACTTCTGGCTTTCTTGACTGTAGCTTGGAAGAAAGTTTTTAAGTGTGCAAATTTCTCTAGTTTGGCTGCTGCTGTTTCTGGCTGCCACTGCTGTAGTTTTGTGCTGCTGGAGAGTCAGGGATACCAAATTACCCCTACTGCCATTGGAGTTGTAACAATGTTAGCACCTGCTCAACTAAATATTTATTTTTTCAAGAAATTAACAAGTTGGTATGATGAGTTGTTCTGTTAAATAACTGAATATGAGGAATGCTGGGTGTTTTTTTTTTTTAATGACTGCAAGTTAAAACAAATCTGACTGCACTTCCCTTCCTTTTCACCTGGCTCTCACCAGCTTCCCTGGGGGCTGACCTGCTACTCTCACTTAAGCTCACGCAGCTGCCTGCTGTTTGAGAAAGGGCTGTTCTTTACTGTGAGTATTTGCTGTCAAAGTATGCTGCTCTAAAACTCAACAAGTTGACGTCAAGGCAGTAGAGGATGACAGGAGGCCGAGATGTTGGCTCCTAGACTCCTGTAGAGTTCTGTGGCCATGCCCAGCATTAGCACAATGAAGAGGAAACTCTAGCTGTGCAGCATGCAACAATGGGGAGCTCAAGAGGGGAAAAAAAACAACGTTGTTTTGAGCTGTAACAGGCAATTAAAAACTTGAGGTTTCACCCAAATTCTCTCCTAAAGTAAGGTCTCACAATTAAAAATGTAACTCTTTGTATCAAAGTAAATTTTATACTAACTAGGATTCAAATAGATGCATTCTGACTTAAAATCTGCATGTTGATGGACAAGTAGAGAAATATGCATTTTTTCATAGTTTTTTTTAGAAACTTTTTTTTTTCCTGCATCAGAAGTGCAATACCGTAGGAATATTTACTGAACTAGGAGTTCCTGGATTTGTTTTTTATTTGCTTGGAGATTATCCAGTTCAAAAGGGGCACATACGTTTGTGTGTCTCTTTTGGTGGTTGTATATGATCAAAGACATGGGTGGTTGAAGGATGGGTCCCTAATCTGTCTGTGAAATGTCTCCCTGGGGAGTTTGTGTATATGTTGACTGTTCTACAAGACTACGATTGTCAGGATTGCTATTTTCAGTTAAAGAAAATAGAGCACATGAATATTTTTGGCTAGGTGTGAGCTTTCTTCTGTGACAAAGCATTGGTTTTGTTGTTGGGAGCATTAATTCAACAAAGGTTTCAATTGAAGAAATAGGTTGCTAGTCGTACTTCCTTAGCTGTACTTTAAAAATACTTTCTGCAAATTTGTTTTTTATTGTTCATCTCTATTCTAGAAATATACCTCTATGGTTTGGAAAATGTTACTCTTATTTAAATAACATATATATAAAAATGAACCTCTCCTCCTCCCTGAACAGTGTACCAACTCTATTGGCCAACTCTATGCCAAGTAGGTAAGTATTGTGAGCTAGAATTTTTCTAAGGTACCAATGATCATACATTTTTTGTTCCTTGCCCTGCATTTCTCTTATAAAGTGGTGCTGTTTTAATTCCAAAACCCACTGTATCTCAAAAGAACAGCATTATAAACTTGTGTATTTGTCTTTAGAATCAAGTCCCTTTTCACTTCAATTTCTGACAAGAAACCGACCCAAATGAAAAAACAGGATTTTTAAAACTAAAATGAAGAAATTCTGTTCAGAAAATTAATTTCCCTCTGATGTTTTACCTGGCTTTCATTTCAGACTTTCTGATAAGTTTTCTTCCAAAGGCCAGGGCTCTTTATGTGCATGTATAGCAGCTTTTACACATTTTGCTATGGGGAGGCTGAAGTATCTCTTTCAGCTGTCCCTTCAACACAAGCAGTTTATTGACAAAGTCGTTAAAAATAGGGTCTTTGTATTGGTGGATGATGTAATTCTGCGTCTCCTCCCCGCTCAGTTTTAACTGCGAACTGCACAAGCAGTTTGGCAGATTCCTTAGGGGTTAAGGTACAGTACAAAACCCTTTACATGGTGTGAAGTGCTTGCCTGCAGATGGCTCTGTGTCTTGCTCTGAAGTTAAATACCTGTACTTCCAAGTACAAGGTCACTGGGTTCTTACTGGCTTTGTGATGTCCTTTCTGCAGACCTCTCTAAGCATGGCACTGTGCTGTTCTTCACTGTTCTCGGGTGACACGCAGCTTCCTGAGTGTTTGAGCCATGCTCGGATGTTGTACAGTCTCCTGTGCTAATACCTGGTCCGTCTCATTCAGCGTCAGAGGGCTTGTACCCGAAGAGTTGTGCCTTATTACTGCCCAGACACTTTTAATGTGCAGGTAACAAGGTTGTTAGAAGGGCAATAGGGAAAAATACAGTGTGGTGAGTTTGGTTCTTGTCGTTTGGTATTTTATCAAGTGTTTATGTATCATTGCATTGCTGTTGACCTTTTTAGAACCCAGTACAGTTCTTGTTTAGTGCCAAACTAGACTGACAAGACAGCTGGACGTTGCAGTGCAGGTAGAAGGTAATCTGCTGAGGTATCTATTTAAAAATTCTTGTGACAACAATGTTGAAAGCATTTTTTACTTGGGAGGAACAGTATTTTTGTCTCTGTTTCTATTTAAAAAATAAAAGAGCCGAAATGTCTGTTAGAAAGGTAGTTTGGAAAAATGTTTACAACCTGTCATTCTGGGATGTAACCCCTTCAAGCAAAAATAAAGTACATCTTCACTACTACTGCAGAACCTCTTGTTCTTTTCATTAAAAAATGCATCCTGTTCAGAATTAATTATGAAATTGTTCTGGCTTTGGACCCGATGATCTCTTGAGGTCCTTTCCAACTCCTACGATTCTGTGATTTGCAATGATGATACATAGAAACTATTTGCAATGATAAGTGTTTTCATGGCTCTTCAGCTTTTAAGACAGACAAGAAGTTAGCTAGCTGATGACCACCATGTAGTAGACAGGTTTCCAGGGGTGGAATTTCTAATGATTTTCAGAAGTTTGTGTGAATTCAGAAATCCGGGCTTTAACTTTTTTTTAATAAAGTTCTCCAAAATCAAGACAAACTGTGTGTTGAAAGTTGTCCCTAGGTTCCCATGCTTCCATTCTTTAACAGTCATTGCTTTCTTCATCTGCTGTATGAAATCTCCAGACAAACTTTTCTGTATCCCCTGCTGATCTCTGACTCATGGTATCTCACTTCCCCTTGCCTGCAATTTTAATCCTCTCCTTCCACCCACATTACAAAGTAGCTTCACTAATTCCATCCTTGGTGACATCCCTCAGCTATTTTTGCCTCATTCAGTTTTTAAAGTACTCGCTTGTCAGGGAAAGTTCCATTTTGTTGGATCTTAAATGTGCTGCTTCTCTTCTGAAAGCTTTTATTGCTGGTTACGCATAGGAACCTAGAAGAATTGTAACACGTAATTGCAAAACCACAACTGTTTAGGTGCCTTCAGATGTTTGGAAGATAAAGTGGTCTTTCCCCATCTGGCAGAATTTGGAGCTGAGATCTTAAGGCAGCACTGATAGCCAGAGACATGGGATTTATTCTGTATATTTTTTTCCATTCAAGGAAGTCAGAGTTTATACTTAGGACATTGCTGAGCCAATACCAGTGATTTTCTTAATGTATTGTATTTTGTCATTCCTCAAAATTAGATATATCTAATTTGATGTGTCCATGGCAGGTTCTCAGGACACTTGTTTTAGAAATGAACTGATGGAACTAGATCTGATGCATCTTTTTTTCCTTCAACTCCTTAACATTTTTGTGTCTTTGTTTAGTGGTTGTTCTTCTGTGGTGGGAGGTGTCTGGTTTTCTCCCAGGTGATATGTACAGTGGTCAGAGGATTTTGAAATTAAACTAACTTTCAGGGTTTTTTTTTTTTTGGATTGTCCTCCTGCAGTGTAGGGCACATCCCTCCCCCCCACAGGTACAGTAGCAGTAGGTAATGCTTGTTTGCTGCTTTAGAAAAGCAAGGTGAAAATGCAGAAGGTGTGGAAAACACAATAAACAATAAACAGCAGTTTATGAGTACTCCTTTAGAGCTGATTGTTAACAGCAAGGGGGATAGGAGAAAATCTGAAGGAGCTTATTTTGGAAAAGTAATAAGGATCTGACATCACTGTCTGAACTGTTGGAATCTCTGTCTTGTTTCTAAGCATCTTTCTTTGACTGTTTTTATATTTCCACTGCCCAAACACTTACAAACTTTCCAGTGTTTCTCCCAAAATACAGTACTGCAATGCTTTTTAATCCGTAAATCTCAAATGAATAAAGGGAGAGGAGGGAAATGCAATGAATTGTAAATGCTAAATGAAACCTTCAAAATACAAAATGACTTAATCTAGAGGAAAAAAAGGGGGGGGGATTTGTTATCATGATGGCTTTAGAACTATTCAGATTTTTTTTTTTTTTCTCCTGGTGGTGTTCTTTAAGACACTGCTTATAGTGGGTTTTTTTGTTGGTTTTTTTGTTTTTTTTCCTCCCCCTGCTTTTACTCACCAAAAGTTTCCTGGATTCTGTAGCTTCAGTATGTAAAGCTTGCCAGCCAATGGGTTTATGAGATTTTTGTTTTTTCTTTTTAAAGACTGCCTGCCAGGACTTCAATCCAGAATAAGTTTTTATGGTAGAATTGAGAATGTTTGGAAATAATGACACATGATGTAAATGCTGAAGTTTCAACCTATGCAGTGTCAACCAGTATTTTATACATGTACTGACTGTAGATAGAGATTGAAAAAACTGGTTGGTATCATGAATGGCCTCATGAAAAGATCCATGTGGTGTCAGTGAAAACTCTGCCACTCTTTAGAAGGGGCAGATATTGTAATATGACATTTTTATGACCTTCAGCAGGTAATCAGGCATCTCTTTAGGTCTCAGCTTTATTTGAGAGAATTAGGGTACGAGTATAATTCTGGCCCCAGTTGATGGTGATCATAAACTGTCTATAATTTCTGGATGAATAAAGGGAAGAGTTAGGGCAAGAAAAATAAACAATATTTGCTTTCACTGGAAAAATGTTAATGTTGATTGCAGATAGGGTTTAGATGTTAGCGATTAATTTAACATGTTTAGGGCTCAAGCTTGAAATCACATTTGAACGGTCTCTGAGAGAAAGTACAGCATGCCGTGTACAGCACAGCAGCAGCCATGTGTGAGTTCAGCTGTACCGTGCCCTTGCAGGTTATTGACTATTAACTACCGGGCCGTACCCGACGGACACGTGCAGGCTGGCCTAGCAGGCCCCAAATCACAGGTACCGAGCGAGCCCTTTTCCTGCTACGTGGGGATTTTCCTTCACTCTTCCTGAATGTGAGCTGTCGGCTCTCTGACCAGCTGATGTGGCCTCTGCCTGCTCATGGTGCACAGATCTGTGGTAGGAAATGAAGTGCCCAGTGAATTGTTTATGTTGTAAATAAAAGTTTGTCAGAGCCTCTTGGAAGACCTTCAGATGGAAATACCCTTGAAAAATCCTACCCTGATTAACTGAGAATTGTACAGTTAAGTGCCAACAGCATGTTCTTGGAAAGGAAAACTGGTCGAGTAACTAAAGAATTCTTGTCTTACATGTAAACAGGAGGTCCAAGATTAGAAATGATTATGAGTTTTTAGCATTCACTTGAAGATTCAATAAAACCCAGTGAGATCATGACAGCTCTACAGTTTCTGGCCTTTCCCACGTCCTGTCAGATCAAGCTTCACATCTCAGTCATATGCTGAGAAGTGTTTCCTTCAGCCACTTTGCGGGGTCATGTGAGTAAGTGCCCAACATGGTAGAAAGATCTCCAGTCTGCTTGCAAAGGAGCATATGATACTTTATCAAAGATAGGAAGGGAGAGTTGAAACATGTCAAAACTTTAGCTGAAATTGTAAAAATTCAGTCCATAAGCTCCACCCTTTTAAACACTTGGCTTCTGACAGTAACATCAGATCTGCCAGCAGATGCGAATCACATCCTTAAACTGTTGGGGTTACACCAGTTAGTCTTCCCTGTGGTTGTCTGTGGCTTTGATTAACAAACGGTTTCAGTTAAATGGCCAGCAGGCAAGAAATGGTTTGGTGGCTATTTATGAGAAGGACTCATTTGCAGATGTGACACAGGCTACGGAGATTCATTCTTCTCCCTTTTCATTTTGATAGTTTAATAACTGCCAGGGGTGGCATACTTGGCTCTCTCATATAGATGGTCTAAGTGGAGGGAAGTTTCCGTGTCTTGTTCTGAGCGGAATAGATTTTCTCCTACTCTTGAGCTGCTGGAGTAGGCTAGTTGTAGCTGCTTTTTGTCCTTTTCTTCAGCTAGAAGTCAGTGAAGAGCTGTTTGTCATCACACAAGTCTGAGAATTTTTTTTTAATCTAGACAAGGTTTTTGTTGCCTTTGGACCTTTTCCGTTGCCTGTATTTACCTGAAGATATTCTTTTAATGTGGTGATGTTTTTGAAATGTTAGTTTGAAAGTTCTGGCTCCAAAGAGAGGCTTTCTTCTTTATACTAGCTGCAGCATGGCAGTGACTTCATGTCCTTGTAATAAAAATGCCAAAAATTGTGGTCGATTTTGTTTTAGGTGTGTCAAAAGAACAGTCAAAGGGTCATTAGCCTCAGCTTGAATCTCTTCCCTGGTAGGAAGGTGGAGTTCTTTCCACAGATGCCTTTGGGCAGTGTGTGAAACCCAAAATGTTCTGTTGGAACAGAGAAAGTGTGGCAGAGAGGTTGATGGGTTTTAGGCTACTGGCACATAGCTGTTTACTTGGTAGCACGAGGGTGAATGGAGTTTTCAGTTGAATTTTAGCTGTCTTTTGTTTGTGTCTTTCTGCTTTTATAAACTATGTAGCTAGCTGCCTGACAACTTTTTTTTTTTTTTCCAGATAGCATGCTGAAAAACAACAGTATCAAACTTTAGTCTTAAATTAATACTCATGCTGCTTTTGATCGGATTCTGCGCAGCGCTGATCTACTGTGCGTAGCCTGCGGGAATTGGGACACGTCTTAGAGAGATTTTGGCAAAGGAAATACCTGCAGCTGGTCTCTGACCTAGCTCCTACCACTAAGGAGAAGAGTAGAAGCTCTGGTGTAGGCGATGTTCTGATCTCCACACCTTGTCACTGAAGCTTCTATTGCTGTAGCTGCGTTGGGGGTAATTTTGCTTATCCTTCTGTCTTCACCCCCACACCAGGTCCATTTTTTTTTTTTTTTTTGGTCGGCGTAGACAAATTTGAAGTTCTCTAGTGCTCTTGAATCAGGGTCTTTAGTTTCTAATTCACAAGCTTGCCCTACATTGGTATTGGTAATTGCATTTCTGCTTCCACTGTTGTTCTGCTGGCATGCTGTTTACCCTTTGCTTGACTGTAAATTAGTATTGAAGAAAAAAAGTAGATATTTTGTAGCTATAACTAGCAGTGCATTCCTCATTTTATTAGTTTTTAGTGAATTACATTCAACAAGAAAAAACTTCTAAAACTGTTTTGAACACGTGTGGTGGTTAGTAGCTAAGCCTTTGTGGTACTTCTGTTTCTGCAGGGTGACAGCATGCAAGTGGAATTCATGAGTTCATATGTTCATGAATTATTGCATGGGCACAGAGCATGAGTGTGTAAATCATATACAAAATGCTACTTGGCTAGTTCCTTCGTGGGTAGGAATGTGAAAATGACTGCAATTCTGACAGAATTCTGACTGTTGTGATAACGCAGAATACAAAATTAATAAATGTTTAAAGTAATTGGAGAGGTATCTAATACAAACGTTATATTCTTTTCAGTATATTTTACTGAGATTTTGTTATATTTGGAGAAAAATTCTAAACTGATGTGAGAATTCAGAATTGATTTTAAGTATCAAGAACTTGCGCTCTAAGGGCTTTCTGAGGTCTTATAGCTTAGATCATTCAATCAGTATGTCTGTTCTTTCCTCTGAAAGCAAGGAAGTCCTTTTCCTCTGAATTTTCTTGGATGTTTTTACATGACTTCCAAGGCAGGAAAAGTGTTTTACTGTTTTTAGTTAATATTTATAAACTTGAGTCACGTTGTTTCAATACGTTCAGTATATATCTGAACACAGTATAGATTGGATAGGTACCATGTTAGAATTTTCAGAACTAAGGAGGTCAGGAAGATGAAGTGCTTGCTAAACGAGAGTGCTGTTTCTCATAATGAGAAGGGACTTAGTTATAGGAGCTCTGATAAATAAAGCCTGTAGGCAAACTACCCAGCTGTAGTTTAAGATGAAAACAGGATGTTGGTTGTATTGCTGGAGGACTACTGTATAAATCAAAGGATATGCTGTTATTACTGTGTAAGGAAACCCTACTCCCTTGGAGTGGTTCTGTATATAAAAGAATGGTAATTGCCATGCTTATCAAGGCCTGGCAGTTCTCCTTTTCCAATTGTGACCTGGTGAATCCACCTCTGGTGCATGACTTAAAATGTTGCCAATTATTTTAATCCCCTATTCAATGGGACAAACAAAGGGGTTATTTTTACCTCTTTATAGTTCCTTAGATTATACAAATAGTAACCCCCTTTCCTATATTCAGGCCAAGGGTGGCCTACTAAGGGGAACTGTGGGTTGTGTCCCCAGCGCCTGTTAAAGCCTGCCGGCTCCAGTTGTGTCACTCAGCCGTGTCATCTGGAAATGGCCAGGTGGCTTTCTCCCCTTGCAGATGTCTGAGCTTGCCATCTCGTGATGTTTTTCCCCTCTGTTTTCTTTGTTCAGTAGCCTGAACTGTGCTTTGTTTTTCTCTTTTTTAAAAGTGTTTCCCTGCCTCTATTTCAATGAACGTTCTGTTCTACTGTTCCTCAACACTAACTAGAATGGTGTTGCCTTTAACTTTGTTTTTTAAAAGTAATACTTTTTAGGCTTCCGAGCACTATATCCAAGCACACTTCTCCTCTTTAGGAAGAAAGTAAGTCAAATTACTGTTCTGGTTTGTTTCCCACAGGTTTATTTTTCTCTTCATGTACACAGTAGGATAACTTAGATAGTTATTTAAGAAATTTGAGTTTCTCTTAGATGGAAGTAGCTGGATCTGGGACAACAGCAAGTATGTGAATAAAAGTTGATGTTTCCATAACATTACAGGTGCTTTTATAGAGGGGAAAAAGAAAAGGGGCAGGTCCTTAAGAACAGAACTGTTTTGTTAGCGTGATTGTAGTGTAGCGGTTTGCGCTGGCTATCAAAGAGTTGTTGACCTCTTGGTATTTGTACTCAAGTGCAGAGCTGGCCCTGCAGCGAGGTTCCTGCCTGGGCGTCAGGTTCGAAAGTGGGTCGTGCTGCTGATGCCTGCGTGGCAGGGGAACAGCGTCTGGTAAGGAAGTGTAAAGAGGGGAGCTGTGAGTCAGCTGTGCAGGACTGTCTTGGAAAGCAGATATGCTCCGCTCTTGAAAGCATCTTGAGGGCCTTACTGCATACAATATTAAAAACAATATTATAAAGTATAAGTATAAAAACAATATTAAAAGAATATTACATTTGCTTTATAGTGAATTATAAATTTATCTGCCAAGTATGTGGTTTCCATGAAGTTTAACATTCAGAATGACTTTTCTATTATTTACCAAAGTGCATCTACATTTACCTGGAGTTCGGTGAGAGAAGGATGTTGTGGGAGCTGTTTAGGCTTGTGTAACAAGCCTTGATAATACCTAAGGAAAAATGTATTTGTAATAATAATGTTCCAAAAGACATTACAATTTCATTGTTTAGACTGTAGCACAATTGAAATAACTTCTTTAAAGGGCTAAGTAGGACTGTTCCTTTGGAACATTATTCATTACTCATCTGAATTTTCACAGTTGAGAGAA
This sequence comes from Anser anser, assembly GCF_964211835.1. Classification (NCBI taxonomy): domain Eukaryota; kingdom Metazoa; phylum Chordata; class Aves; order Anseriformes; family Anatidae; genus Anser; species Anser anser. Next base: position 19,236,977 of record NC_139726.1, on the reverse strand, counting down.
CTTGTATTGGGTGAAACAAGCTATCCTCCTGGTGTTTGAATTATTTTCTAAATCACACTTATATTGCCACGTTATTTGTGTATATTAGAATACTATTTGGCCAAAATTACTGGAGATGAAGTCGTATTAAAACTGAGATATAACCATATGCCAGTATTCAGTAACATATGTATTTCTGAAGAAGTAAGGCCTCACTAATCTGTTTCTTTCTGCTTTTTCATAGGGGTAGGATAGGAGGAAGAAGCTTTCAAATCTTGAATTTGTTTCTTGTATGTACTAAACAGTTGTAGGAGTTGATCAGGAATTAAGTCTTTTTGATGAAATGGCATAAAGTTCTGAGGTGGAGATCAAATCATTTTGGATGTACTTGGGAGAAGACCACGTTGCCTTTAGAGGCCTTTCTGTACAGTTATTTGTGACTAATTTATGGAGGGACAACCTTTTCTAGGGCTAGAAACTAATTTATTAGTTTCAGTCAGTTGGTTATCAGATGTCATAGTGTCTTTTAGCAGGGGTTCATCAAATAAGGGTAGGTAATGATTTAGGTTAGACCAGTGATTTTTGGAAAATGCATACAACTTTTTAGTAGTCACACCTTATGGTCATTAAAGATAACTTTCAAATTCCAGCTGTTAATATAAATGCATACTGTTCTTTAACAGGCCAGGAGCCTGGGTATCAGGAGACATGCTATGGAGTTCTGTTGGTGTGACCTCGTAACTGGTGGATTGAAAAGCATTAAGCATTATTTGAACTGCTCCAGTACTCTGAAGGCCTCTTAATTATACTGCCAGTATTATTTTTCTTAAACTGTCTAAGGAATGAGGGATATTTTCTGGAGTTGTTTTCTCAGGTATGCACTCACACAGACATATCTTACTGTGCAGGTTGTTTTGTACTTTTTGTTGTGTTTTTTCTTTAAATTTTCAAGCAAGTATCACAACTCTTCTTCCACAAAGCAAATAGCTGTTGCTTTTGATTAGTCACCTAAACCTTGATAAGTATGTAAATTCCTCAGCAGGGCTCTCCTTTTGTGGAGCTATTTATGTTCCAAAACGATCTGTTCAAAAAACTTCTCACTGGAACATAGGACTTTGTATAAAAAAAAACAAACAAAAAAAAAACTTTTTCTGTACTACATTATCTGCACTGATTTACTCCTTTCCTCCAGGAAACACATTTGCATTAAAGATCCGGTCTTCTGTTTGGTTAGTTCCTGCTGCTTATTGCTTACACGGGATCCTCTTTGACCTTACAATTAACAGAAAAATGACTGATATCCTGTGAATTAAATCAAGCAGGAATTAAGTACGGGGAGCTGATAAATTCTGATGAGTTCTTTCTAATCAAGCTTCCATTTTCACTTGCAAAGGGCCTCGGTAACAATGATAAAAATAAATAAGATTAAAAAAACAAGGAATATGGTTTTCATAGCATCTCTGATGCTTTGTGGAAGGCTTTTAATTACAGTGGTCAGTGATACCACCAGTTCCTCTTGCTAAATGTTGGCTTTGTCCTAAGAAAAAGTTCAAGTTTATTTAATGGAAGGTATGCTAATCTGGCCTGAGCCATTTTTACCTGATCTGTTTTGGCTAATTGCCTTTTAGCTGCAATATTTGCATTGTATGTTTGCAGTTCATAGTCCCAACTGATATACCGCAACTTCTATTTCCAATTGGTCTGTTGGTGTAAGGATGCTTGCTGCAATTTGTCCAATACTGAAACAGTAGGAAGTGCAAAAGGCTGCTCAACTTGCTTTTAAGCTTTTGCTTCATAAACAGTGTATTTGACCTTGCTAGACTGAGTGAAGAGTGGCAGTAAGTATGATAAATCCTGGGTAGCTCTTATGGGAACTTTGAAAGTTGTTAGCTTTTGAATAAAAACCAAGCTTCTGGTTATTAATTTGCATTTAGTTGCAGAGTGAAAGTCTTCTACTATTTAGGCAAAAACCTGTAAGTATGAAAGGTGAAAGTCTAGGCTTGTGAGCATGGATCTCAGGCAATAAACAAAGGACCAGAATTCATAAAACTGGCCCAACCCCATCATAAGCAGACATTGCTGTGTTTCTAAAGAGGCTGAAAATAAAATGAGTGGTTTTATTATCAGCTTCTTTACTGTGCCATAAGGATATGTCATCAGTTTCTAAAACAGCGTGTGGCCTGTGTACCATGGGTTTCTACAAAACAGCTAGAGAACAAGTCTATTCCAACTGGCTTGTGCTGGCTGTAAAGCAGGCATTTGCACTGCTAATTGAAAAACCTTTTTAGGAATCTGCAAATTGGGGGAAAAAAAAAAGCTACAACCACTGATCTAGATTAGTAGACTTGCTCAGGATTCAAGAATTTAACTGCAATGTCTTTTTCTACGCAGAGCAAGTGCAAGTCGTTTTCTCCTTTATTTGGAACAAATTAATTGGCAGATAGCTGATCTGTGGATAGCAAAGGCCCGTGTTACAGTCTGTCTCGGAGGATTTCTTTGAGGGCAGGGTTACTGAATCACTGTGATTTAGGTTAGGGGGAGCTGTGGGAGGTCACCTTGTGTCAGCTGTGGCTCAAAGAAGAGCTAGTGTCACAGAATAAGATGTTCAGGACCTTATTCAGTCAGGTTTTGAAAGTCTCCTAGGATAGGAATTTCACAGACTATGGGCATCATGTGCTAGGCAGTGAAGATTGGACAAACTTGCAAAAGTTATGTCATGGTCCCGCAGGGTTGCTAAACTTGGTAAACTGTGCCTGAACATTTCATTTTGTATCTAATTATGAATCACAGTTGGTCTTGCATGCACCCATGTACTGATGCTGAGTTGTGCTTGTGGTGTCACAAGCTGTTTTGTAAAAGAAGTGCACTGAATTGTTCAGTGAGAGGTCTTGGTTGCTGGTGGGATAAAGGAGGTTTTGTATTTTAATTCCTGGTCTTGAAAGTCACTCTTCTAAATTAAAGCTGTAGTGCGTTCTCTTTGATTTACCTTGTTTGGTATGTCTCAAATTTCTATCCTGACTCTTTGCTCATAATATTTTATTTTGTTGATGCCCTTTAGCTTTGAATGTGGCAGCCATTACTGTACTATCTCAACAGCATGTTATCCCAAAGTGTTTCTCTCTTTTAGAGTACAGCATTAAAGGAGTCTAGATTTTTCTTTTTCTTAATAATTTTCTTAATTCATTTTTGCAAACTGTCTTGTCTGGTGGTATGCTCTGGCATTAAATAATAGTTTGTGGCTTCTGCAGTGCAAATCCGCATTCCGAAAGCATGCAGTAGAAGCAGGATAATGGATGCTGGACAGGTGTTTGCCCCTTATGTATGATTGATCTTAAACTTTTATCTTGTATTCCAGTGGCACAGCCACCAAGTAATCTCTTAATTGCATAGAGTGAAATGAGTAACAATTGAGATCTATATTGTCTGTTCATCTTGTATTATATTATTGTAATTTTGTTGGAAATAAAAAAGACTGGTAACTGGCATGTCAAATAATTGAGAGGGTTGAATGTAATGTTGTCTGTTTAACATCACTGTAAATATCCAGGCTTGGTGATGTGGTCTGATTCATATATAAGCATTCTGTTTGAAAGCGCAGGAAGCCAAAAAAGGAAGATGGTTTACATCCCTCAAGCTTCCAAAAGCATGAGTTTCAGATTGGAATTTAGCTATAAAATATTGAGATTTTTCAGAAAGAGCTACATCGTGAAGCACGATGGGATACCAAGGCCTGTAGCTGGATACTTTGGCAACAGAGCCTGCATGTACTTTTCTACAGTGTAGAAAAGGGACTGGTCTGTCTTGGCAAGCAGCCAGCCTCTTTCAGTTTCTACTGTCTTGAGTATTACATCTTGAATGCTTTAAAAATAGGAGAGAGAACTAGACATAACAATAACAAGCCTTAGTATTGGTGAATACGTGAAACTGTGTTGCATTGTGCTGATAAAACTAATCTATCCGTTAATCCATTCTATTTGTTGTGGCGTGCATACATGTGAGCATAAGTTTTGCAGATGAAAGGATCCAATTCTAAATACTACTAGAGTTGATATTTACTCATTTAACTTGTTCTGTTGATTTACATAGACCTATGCATGCTCATATACATATTGTCACTTAATGTTTGAGTTCAAGCTTTCTCAGAGCTTAATCCTACGAGTTTTGTATATTTTCAGGTAGCAATGTTGTATGCGTTGTCACTGATGGTAGTTGCCAACAGTAGAAATAATCCTCCACTATTACATTAAACCTGAATATGTACTTTCCTTAACATAGCTATGTGCCTTGAATTGAACTCCAAACACACAAACACTGCTCAGTTGACATATTTTTCTTCAGGAATTTCTTCGCTGGCCATAGCATGGCGCCTCACATAAACTCAAGACAAGCAGAAAGATTGTTCTTTCTAGTGTTAGTTTGTGTTCTTGGTCGCATCCAGCTCCCATGTGTAAGAAGGGTGGGAGGCTGGGACTTCCAGCCAGTGTTATACAGCAGGGTGTTGCAGTTTTGCCCGCTATGAGCATGTACAGACAATTGTCTTTCTTCTTTTTGTTATTTTAAAATAAATAAAAGAATATGACCTGGAGCAGGTGACCTGAAGAGGAGATTTCACCCCACTGGTAAAGAAGGTAAGGGCACCTTTTCCTTCACCAGCCATTTAGCTGCATCACTTAGCATCAGTTGTGCTAATAATATGCTGCCATTTAATTTGGGCTTAAAAAAGAACAATAAAAAGGCAGAGAAATTATAGGTAGGCCCAGCTGTAAAGCTTGTCTTGTAATTTTCTCAGAACCTTGTGTCATTGTTATGATACTTTGCATTTGACAGCCACCTCGTAGCCTCGTTAGCTATGCGTGACCACAGAAAGATAATGGTGTATTTTTAAAGGCTGCTAGATTGTACTTAAACTTACGATCTAAAAAAATTTTTGACATAGTCTGCAATGTCATTGTGACAGATGTGGAACAACAGAGTTGAACAAAGATATATCCCCAAACATGCAGAAAATACAATTATGAGCTTAGATGTGATGATGAGCTTGAGAAGCTATGTGAGTGTACACAGAAATAGAGCACTGGTGCAGTGTGTTATGAACTGCCATTAGTTACCCATGTTAATTTGTAGGAGTTGTTTGGAAAACAGTTTTAGCCAGGCTGTTAGTGTGCATTGAGTAGTTAGGAGGTATGGTTTAACAGTTCATACCATGATTAGCAGTTGGATCCAGTGAGGTTTTGTAGACAGTTGCTGATCCTTAGATACAGAAGGTGGTGAAAGGTTGGTAGACCTTATGCAGAAGAGGAATCCAGAATCGCAGTCTGTTTCCTCTCTTTTTATCATAATGCCTAATTTGACAGGTGAATTTTGGTATCTCCGAACAGTCGGTCACAACTTGTTTTGTCCTCTGTACATATCTGAAGTGACAAAACAAAACAGAAAAGTATTTTCCTGATCCCTATCAGTAGGTCTGAATCAATAGTAGACCTTCTTTGTCTAACAAACAAAAATTGTGGCTGTCCCTGCACTTTCAACACAAAACCACTTACCTGTTATGGTAGTTGCAGTTACGTGATTACATTGGTTATCCATGCATGTTCCCTCCCTAGTTCTACTGAAAGTGATAAAGAAATTTTCACATGTGTAGGCTACATTTTAAAACTGGCAAGGATAGAAATCCAGGAATGGAAATTACTTCTTGACCTATTAGATAATCTTGATAGCTGTTATTCATCTCTCTTTTGATTAGATGATAGAATAGATTTATTTCCTCTGGAAAAAAGGAAAGTTTTCACAAATTTAAGTCATATGTCAGCAAAAGACAGAGACAAAATTATCAAAATGTGATGGGGCTTCTGCAGCATAGTTTTTGGACTCTTCCTGAGAGTGATCTGATGATAATAGTCACCCGTCTAAAATGTTAAAGTTTTTAATTTTGCAGAATTTGTACTCTTGCACTGTTCAGTGAAATAGCGGCTTTACATGTGTTTTTCAGCTTATGCTGTCAGACATACCATACATAGCAATACAGATATTTTTGTCTTGTTTTTTTTTTTAACATTGCAGTAATCTGTTGTTCTTCTAAAGGAAGACGTTTCTGTTCTAAAAACAAATGACATACACACAGCTGTGTAGCCAAGTGACCAAGAGAAAATAAGTTCCCATGATCTATGTGTCTGTATAAGCGATGGAGGATCAGAACTTGTCCTTTGTCCAGTGGTTCAGTAGCGCGTGGCCTCAAGAGAATATGTGGCTATGCCTCTTTCACTGTTATTTTGCATAGAAATGCAAGAATACGTCTCAGTGCTGGATAGGAACAGTTGCATGGGGGTTTTTGTTTTGCTTAGTAAGATGTGTTTTCTTGTATCTAAATTCCTGTGGGTTATATACAAATTTGGGCTACATATTGATTGTGTTTTTGAGGAAGAGTGTAAAGTTGTGTGTGATACTGTGTTTCTTTGTTAGGGGGTGGACATAAATGTCTTGTGTTGCAGTGCCAAAAGCTATGCAGCCATTTAATTTCTGTTCTTTTTATTCTTGAACAAATGCTTCTGTTCTAGAATATTTAAAAACAAAAGGAACTTCTTAGGCATCTACATAAATAAGTAGAAATCTGAGATACAAAAAACATAGACTTTTTTTCTAGTGCTGGTGAGACAAAACTAGGACTGGCAGAATCCTGTCTTTGATATTTGATTTTTGTGAGATAAAATTAGCATTTTTTTCTTTTCTTGGTGTGTGTGTGTGTGTGTATAACCTCTCATCTAGAACTGAGAAGTTCTGTAAAGCCACATCACAGCCCAAGTGCTGTTCAAGTCACTAGTGACCAACTATGGAAGTGTAAAGCACTGGCTAGCTTTGAAATTATAGTTAGCAATTTGATGGCATAGGCTTTTTAGTGCCATCCTGAGGCATTATTCCAAACCCCAAAATGCAGAATATGTACAAATTATCTGTGAATGCTTCCCTATAAGAAAGTTAAAAAGCAGAGGAAAAAACAAACAAACAAACAAAAAAAACCACACAAAGTAAACAACCACAACTCCAACAAATGCATGCTAGTTACTTTCTCCATGCACCTCGCTATACACAGCTTTCTCAGAGGCCATACTTTTGAGGGTGCGCCTGTTCCTTGATAAGCAAAGTACCTGCTTCCCAAATTTGTACCGTTCCATTTAGCTTTCTGTCCATGAAGGCGTAGGTGGCAACAGAGATGGACAGAAAAAAGTCTAATAGCTCTTTAGATAGGCTAACTTAAATAGCTTATTTTATTTAGAATTAATGGACTTCACTTCCATTAGTTGCACCTGACTTTGCTGTGTTATGTGTAAACCATATTGTTGTGTATGTAACCGGGGAACTGGAATGTCACTGTGTGAAGTGCTGTAAGTATGGTTGTTCTGTGTCTACAGGAAGACACTTGAGCAGAAGTCTTCTAAATCCAAGCAGACAAAATAACAATAGCTAAGTCTGTTCAGGAAAAAGTATTTTCCTTTTAGTGTGTGTTTTGTCTTTAATACTTTTCTGTTAAACACATGATTTCAATAAGTGTCGACAGCACTGAGATTTTGGTACTGAAATGAATGTATTTTACTGTGGTCACTGTTGCTAACTTGTTAATATAGTTAGTATTAGTCAGATGCGTCTTCAAATCATTTATTACATCTATATTATATAATGTAGAATGCTGTAGTGTAACAGTAAAGTAAGTAAACAATATGCTCAAATGAAATTTGTATAGCTGTGGAAATCAATACTACTACATAATCACTTACCTTATCCAAGTCATTATTTTGATTTGGGGCCCACTAAAGTCTCTGCTATGTTAACATTTTTTTGCCCATATATTAATGTCATGCTGTCTAATGGCAATAGAATCTCCATATACAAACAGTTTAAGAAATAAGAGGAGCGATCTCATAGCAGAAAGAATGGCTTATAGCTATTTGGCAGTTGAAACAATTACTGGTCCCCTCTTGAATTTCTGTCAGGCCCCCAGGGAATAAAATATTCATTTTTTTTCAGAATTTTGTCCTCTGGAATAAGGAAAAAATGACAGCAGATGAACTGGCATTCTAGTTCATGAAATGATGCAAGTGAGCTAAAATACAGCTTTTTGTTCTTATTTATTACTATAAGCATTGACAGGGAAAACTAATTGTTGCTGATCATACTTCAAAACTGAACATTTGAAATTATCTAGGACTTCAAGCAATTAATATGTGCATGGTCTTATGTTATCTGTTAGCTTAGAAACTACAGAAATATCAGGTTTATATCTCGAAGAAACCTTTAGTTTGAAAGTGGAAAGTAGCTGTTGCAATCCTGGCTGACCTCCAAATCTCCTTTCAGTATCAGTTTATTCACTAAATGAACAGGAATAGCTTTTCTTGTAACCCTTTTTGGCTTTTAACTGAAACACCAGGAGTTTGGGCAATAAAGCAGAAAATAGACTTTTAAGCCCAGCTTTGAAGTATTGTTCTCCAAGGTCTTCTATTTTGCATCAAATGATGTATGATTCTTTTACAAGTGAGAAGTGTTTTAAGAGGGTGTGGTAGTACTGAATGCAGTATTAAGACCATTTTCACAGATGTTTATTTACTTTCTTAGAAGTTAATACTGTCCTACCTAATGTTTCAGAGAGAACCGTTTAGAGATTTCTCCAATCTTAGCATTGATAAAAAGACACAATATGAAGAAAATGATACAACTTTTCTTTGAAAATGTACATGCATTGTGAAAATTTGTTAAATTATTTCAAAACAAAACAGTGAATCAAAAATACATGTCAATTCTTAGAGTATCTTTAGAATTTCATTATTTTTGCTTTATGCTCTTAAAAACCATTTAATGCATTTATGAAGTACCCAGATGTCATTGCACTAATGTATTTCTCAAGATGTGATTTATATTCTAGGGATATTTTTTGCTGAACAATATGAAGAAAAAACTGATAAGCCAGTTTCCTGTCTTCTACAGATGGGATTAGATATGATCAGATTTAATCAGAACAAGAAACTATGAAGTTTCAAAATACAGCCTACCTGCAGTGCCACCCTGTGGCTTTTTTTTTTGTGGTTTCTTTTAAAGTAGCCAGTTTCTGCTAGTCCTCCACGAGGAAGATGATATGAACTGCTAAAACTTCTGTGCTCCTGGCTGCAGACCTGCTTAGCAAGGATCATGCAGCAGACTTTCTTGCCTCGCTTGGGGAAGGCAGCACATTGTGGCCTTTCTGAAACCTGTTCAGAGGGAGGAATAGAAAGAGGATTTCTGAGCCTTTCAATCATCTTCTGCATCAAATCTCTAAGCAATGGTTGTTTTGGTCACTGAAATGGAAAGATCACATCAGAGCAGGAGAGCAAAGAATGTACCCTTTGACAGCAATAACTTGGAGGAGCGTGTTAACTGGTCCAGCTGGTCCAGCTTGTGCTGCGTATGAGTATGCCTTAGGTATTGTAGTCAGTTGTGTAGGAGGACAATTTTTTTAAAAATTAGGTTCTCTAGGTAGATTTCTTATGTAGGTAGTTGATGCTCTTTTTCATTGAAGACATCTGCATTTTTGTTGACTTTAACTGAAGGATGTCATTCTTGAAGGATGGACATTCTTAAAAGCAGTTGCGCTTTGAGCAATACGTTGTGCTTTGCCTTACAGCATTTTATAGGGTCTAAATCTTATCAGGAGAAGTACCTGCAGGTTTAAGACTGATTTTTCACGTAGAGTGGAAGTAATACAAGGTTGAGGATATTTCATACCAGGCAAGCAGTTAAGGAGGAACTTTTTAGCACTTTGCCTGCCTTAGAGAGCAGAACCAGTTTTCTTCCTCTTAGCCAGCTTTGTCTTGCCAAAATATCTAGTTGAAAGGCAATGTTTTTCCCTCTCTGTATCTTTGCTCAGCCTCTCAGGCATGGAAGAGAGCAGACCGGTTTGTCTCTCTTCTCTAGGTGGCAGTGCCAACATCACCATTCCAGGCAGACACTGCAGCAGCACTTCTCTAGGCATGCTATCACATCCCACCGCCTGCTTCCAGAATTTATTATTGGAAGCTGCCCTGCCACTCAGTTGTCCAAACAGAGCTGTTTGCCTAAATTTTTGGGTGTTAAAATTATTTCCCTTGATATTGTAAGAGTTGCTATTTGCAGTGCTTTGAATGTACTTTCAGTATTTTCTTGCTACAGAAGTAGTTATTTTAATAAAATGAGCTATCATAACATATGCTGGGATACCTTTTGCAGCTTGTATTTTCCTGCCCTTTAAGTCTTCAGAACCTTTGACGCTTGCATCGCCTGGCTGTCGGCCTGAGCTGCCTGCCTCAGTTTCCTCGCCTTTAAGGAGCACTCGCTGCCTGCACCTGGCTGGGACACATGAGCAGTGCACGAAGTGAGCTTGGGCTGGCACAGCCTTGGTGCCTCCAGCTGCGGCCAGGTCCTCTTCCTTAACCAAAATCTAAATAGCAGAGCATGGAATGTACCAAGCTGCGTATTTAATGTGTATGTGCTTTCTGTGGTACACAGGTACTTACGTTGAGATGCGTCTCAGTTATGAAAATTGGTCTCTTCTTGAAAGCTAACATTTATTGCAAATTACCTTATCTCCCTTGTGAAGTGTAGGTGGAGGAACGTGGATGGGGGACCTGAGATGTAGTCTGAAAGCCAGCAGTGGAAACAGCTGGTACTGCAGCAAGTTGCACTGCTTGCTGTGTGGCACTGTGGAGTCATAAAGAGGGAGAACTAAATATTCAGAGTTTTCTTTCCAGCATTGGCAGGACTTCCCTTGTGTGACAGGAACCTTTTTTTTTTTTAAAAAAAAAAAAAAAAAGAAATGCACCATGTATATAAGCAAAGTGCTGAATTTCTCACTGTTTGCTGTTAATTCAGTGAAACAAAAAGTTTAAAAAGCAGTTACTAGATTGTCCTACTTTATTTTCTTAAAACTACTTCCAGTTAAATACATCTCTTTGGAAGCCTGGCTTTCCGGGTAGCAATAGCCAAAGTTAGAAGTGGATGTGAGGGAGAGTAATTGAGAAGTTTTTGATTACTCATCTTTATTTAGGAAGCTTGTTTGCGCTTTCTACCCGACTTAAGGTGCTGCAGTAGTGGGGATGTGTAAAGTAGAGTCTGTGTTTTAAAGCAGTTACTGCAGAACTCGTTCAGGCTGCAGTAAGATACAACAACTTCATTGTATGTTAAATCTTGTTCTTTGTTCAGTGGATGTTTTTTTGAATGACTCAAATATAAGTCATGGACAATTCTGATTACTCTTTCTTAAAACGTAACCCAGAAAACTGAAATGTACACATGCATGCACTTTCTTGTGTATCACAGGTCTTAACTTGAGTCCCTTCTGTATGAGAAGTTTTGGCTAGCAAAATGTCTCACTTCATTCTGTGGATCAGAAAAAGGTTGCAGTTTTAATTTAAGAAAATACATATAAAAACTTTTATACAGTGTGATTCAAGTTGTGGTAAGTCTTCAGCCTTGTGAAGAAAAGCCTGTTTGTGTCTGTGATGGCACTTTATTTCGCTGGGAAGGAAGGTCTGTGCTAGCTGTTGTGAAGTTGCCATTCATGACTATGCTAAATGCCCTTTCATATGTTTTTAACAGGTACTTTTGTTTGTCTTTCTTTAAAATATAAAGAGTTGTCACATGACCTCATCTCTAAAACTGTCTTTATAAACCTTTATGAAAAAACAACTTTTCAGTTTAGAAACAATCCAAAAAAATCTATATAAAACATTGTTCATGCATCCTGTTCCTTCAGTTCTGTGATATGCCGTGCCTAATTCAGATTTTGATAGAAAAGGAAAATTGTCAGAAATAGTCACCTACCATAACTGTTTGCCGTTCTGCTGAAGGCTTGCAGAGTTTACAGGGCTAAAGTAAAGCACTGAATCATAAGCACTTGATGAATATTATGCCTACGTCTAATATGTCTAAGAGTGGAAAATACCAGGTGAGCAGACCTGTTTCAGGAGTTGGTATGTCACTACAACAATGTGATTTTTTTTTCCATTGCCATATGAAGACAAGACACCTAAAAAGATTTGTGATCTTGCTATAGCGTAAGATGCTACTGGACAAGTAAATATATTCACTTATCTCTCTCTGTCTGCTCTCCCCCCACCTCCCCTTTTGGTCCAGCAGAGCTCAGCTTCATTAAACTGCTCTGTTCGCTTTTCTTCTTTCTTCCTGCTTTCACTCAGTGTTGTTCTTCGTAAGCTTTTTCATTTGATAACATTTCAGTATTTGTACTCCACACAAAGGCAAGTGTTTGAATACTTATATTGCCTCTTTTCTGAGTAGGTAGAAAATTGAGCTGACAGCCCTGCCCTGTAAAGAGCTTATAAGAACCTGGTGTGTTTTAACGTACAGAATTATAAGTGTCTCGTACAGTTGCACAGATGAGATGGGCTGCACAAGTGGTATGGCACTGTGTTGAGCTGCATGCCCATGCAATGCAGCGTGTTGTACCTGTTTTCTAGAATATCTGGTTTATCTAGTTGCAGTCTCATGGACCTACTGTTGAGGTAGCACAAAGAGGGTTTCGATAAGTAGACGTTCCAGTAACATGCTGGAATGGGGGGTGGTGAAATATGAGCTTTGCCAATTTTTGCTGTTGTCTCTTTAGCTTACAGAATACATTGCTTTTTTTTTAATTTTTGTTTTTCCACATGCTCACTCTTGGCAGGTATCTAGGATAATTTTTTTTTTCAAACCATAATTGTACAAATAGCACTTTAAGGATACTACCCTGTTACCTTCAATTTTCAGCTACTTTGTTGAGGCTACCATATTATCTCTGCTATGTATAGAATTAGCTCTGTATTTTGGAATTCTTTTGACTCTTTTTGTTGATTTTGAACTTTCTTCTTTTAAATGCTGGAGAGAATCCCCAAACATGATATGCCCATTACAGAAATTGGTATGATACACTCCCAGTTTAGTTGACCGTGATACTGATACTGAAGATGTGTTGTTATCTGGATTAAATAGTTGATGTGTGTGCATATTAAGTAAGTGTGTTTTTCTTCCTCATTCCTGTCCTTCGGGTAGCAGTGAACCTGGGGCATGGTCCTTCCCATGTGCCGTCTGCTCATCTGTGGTCTTTTGCTTCCCAGGCATCCCTTCGGAATGGGTGTCCTACTGTAAACCAGTTTAAGCTCCTGTAAAACAAACTCTTATCTGAATTACATGCTGACATCATTAAATGGGGAGGGCTTTTCAGTACAGAATTTAATATTGATCCCAGTGCAATTATGTATTATTTTTGCATCGTCTTGTGCTTACTTCACTTTAAGGAAGTACCTGGAACTTGCATGACTACATATATATCTACAGTTATAAACCTTGTCATTTATCATCTGATAAGCACACAAACTCAAAAGACTGAGAGAACACCACAAGATAAGCTGCTCTGAATGTTCTGAGGAACTGAGGGAGTTATTGCTGGGTGTTTTTTTTTCTTCTTAAAGCAGCAGTGTATCATATGTAAACAATCAGAACAAGAAATTTGTTAAACCCCCTATTAGAGCTACATCTAAATTCCCTATAGCAATGGTGCCATAAAAATATCTGGCGAAGTGCAGACTATTCTGTCAAGAGACAGATGTGATTAAGAAAACGTGTATGGGGAACTTCGATCTGAAAATTTCTAAATTAAAGCAGGGGATTTTCCAAAAGAAAAATCACAGTGGGAGCTTTATTCTGTCTGTCAGTTTTTCATTAACTTCCTAGACCCCTGGCAGTGATTTAAGGAAGCACAGTGACTCTGTTTGGAGCTCAGATCTCCAAAAACATTAAGGTCTCTTTTTTTTTTTTTAGTTATTTGTGTTTGGGTGCATTTGACTGGTGAATCCCATAGTGACATTTAGTGTGCCAAAAAGTCTTTGCTGTGTGTGGCTCCTGCTTCTGCTGGTTAAGGAAAATAATACTGCTTCAGTTCTCCTTGGTGTTGTCTAAGTAAATTGTGAAGAGATGCGAAGTCTCCAGAATTTGACAAAATGTCTTGTACTAACCTTTGAATAATAAGGCGTTTGTTAGAAAATCCGAATTCTTTTTCCCTGCAGTTCTCTGCCATAAGTGAGTTTGGTCGGGTCTGGTCTAAAAGTTTCTTTTTTCTTTTTTTTTTTTTGTGCATTATGAGTTTTAAATTGTTGGATAGAGACTTTCTTTAATTATGCAGCTTTAGGCACAAGTCACATTTTTCACCCCATGCCCTCTGACGATGGCTCAGTGGCAGCTAACCTCTTCTGGATCTTGAGCACTTGAAAAGGTGGAACAGTTTCCATTGCTCTCTGCCTGGTTACTCAGTATGGGTTACTCGGTACAAGACTGCCGCATTTTTTCGGTGTGGATTTTTGGGTGATTATTATTTTTCTTTCATTTTTTAAGTGCATAATTCGGCAACATTTTGGGAGCTAGTTGTGCCAAGGCACCAGTTTCGCTGTGCCACAATCCTAGCACAGTATCGGTTACCTTCTGGGGCTACGCCTGTGCCACCCAGAGGAGGAGTGGCTGGGGCGTGGGGCTGGCTGTCCCTCCAGCTTTCATCTTGTAGTGTGAGTGAGGAACATGGTGATGAAGGCACACTGGCCTATGGATTACTAAATTCTGGTTGGCTTTCAGCTGTGAATTGTCCACTGCTGTTTTAACCGTAGTGTTGGAGCAGTAGTGAGTGTTACACCTGTGTGTGCCACAGCAACAGCTTCATTTATGGAAATAACCAGAGCACCAGACTTGTGGTTATTTGTTTCGTTCCTTTTTCTAGCTCCCAGGTGTAGTGAGATCTAGGTGTACTGCTATGAATAGGCTGTGCTCCAAGCTTTTGTGGAGGATTATAAACCGGGATTAAAATAAAAAGGAATTACTTGATCATTAATCGGTGATCTTATTGCAACATTGTCACAACAGACCAAGAAATGTTGATCCTGGCTTTTCCATGCTGTTTAGTTTAATATGTATGCAAGCAATTCTTTAAGTGTATGTTGGCATCTCTAAAATAAAAACAAGTCTTGCTGAAACTTCCCAGAGGCAGCTGATTTTGGCCTGTTTGTGGCTTTCCTGCCTACACGCAGTGCTAAATGAAATAATACAGTTGTTGCACAAACAGGGAGGGTTATAAAGGTAGCTTTGCTGTGACATTGCATCTGTCATGAGAGCTTTCCCAGAAAAAAAGAATATAGTAATTATATGATTAAACAATAAGGAAACTTTTTGGGTTGTGCACTTCCTCAGGCTATTAACCTAACCACTAATTAACCAACAGGAAATTCCAGACCTGAAAATTTCATTATTGCTATACTAAACTGTGAATATGTGTGTTAATGAGAATTACATTATAGCCATCTGTATCGTGTTTTTGAATTGTGTCAAAGCAGGAGAAACAGAATATACCATCTGTTACCTAGCCATAGTAACATGCTGCATAAATCAAGTCACCAAAAAATAAAATAAAAATTAGAAGATCCCCCTATCTACAACCCTAGTTGTCTCTTTATTTCTTGTATTTTAATTGTAACAACCGCTAGTGCCGTGGCACTACCACCACTATAGTAATCACGGTAATGACGCTATTCTGTTTGCTTTGTTTTGTTTACAACTTCTGTGGTATAACTTCAGTATTCAGGGAGGAAGAGCTTCTTGAAGTAATAATTTCTGGGCAGTTATTGACTCCTCAACTTCAGTTTTGTATTCTCTCAAATGTGTTTGAATCCCTGAAACCAAGAAGCTAAGGATTGCCTTGCAATTTGCAGTTCTTTTTTGTTCTTAAGTAAATAAATTTTTCTGGATAATGTCTACTAGTGATCTCTCTTTCTCTGAACAGTGAGCATGAATTAAAGCATTTCACTGTCATCAGGCCCTGCGGGTTTTTGCCGTGCCTTTTAAGCCTTGTATGCCCTTTTTTGTGAGTTCTTTTCTCCAGTATTTTCTCCAGTATTTTATTTTATTTTTTTATTAAAAATTCTTCTCTGGGAAGAAAGCTGGCACAGAAGAAAACACTAAAACAGCTGTGGGATAGTGAGGCAGATCCTTAGCAATCGAGATGAAATGTGACTCAGCAAGGTGTAAAATGCTGCTAATGATTGCATATTACCTTTTGTGCTGAGTAGGG
This sequence comes from Anser anser, assembly GCF_964211835.1. Classification (NCBI taxonomy): domain Eukaryota; kingdom Metazoa; phylum Chordata; class Aves; order Anseriformes; family Anatidae; genus Anser; species Anser anser. The sequence continues at coordinate 19,220,896 of NC_139726.1, read as the reverse complement.
AGAAGAGTGATCTTTGATGTGAAAATGAGGATAAAAGGTTGTAATTGAGGTAGAGAGGTGGAAGAATCACGCAGCAGTTTAAGGGAAGTCACCCTGTGGACAGGTAGCCCAAATATGGACTTATCTTTTTGTCCCCAGTAGAAGTTGTTTTTTTTGCGTAGGCACTCTCGTTTTGTCCTTGATTGCACAGCTTTGGCAAGAGCTCTTAAGTACTAAGTTATTCAAGTTAAATGAACAAAATTCTGTTTCTCTGCAGACTGTGATGCAACAAGCATAGTTAGAATATAATGAGGAATTCTTCAATGTAGCAGTATATCTGCAATGTAAATGTCTTATTTAATGCTACAGGAACATAGAAAGAACTTAAGTTCTGTGGTGACCAAAAGGATGAAGGGAAACCAGCTGATAGTCTCTAGGTTATAGACTAGCAAAAATCTTCTGTATGCCCAGAAAGACTTTCAAGAAAACTAAAGGTGTGGCATATTATGGTAGACTTTGCATGGCTAAATTTATGTAAAAATAATAACAAAGTATGAGGAATCTCTGAAAGGAGACCACCTTGGAGATCCCCAGGGATCTCTGCTGGAATTTTTGGTTCACCATAACTTGGAAAAAAGGTTATTAATGTGAGGTGACAGTCAGAAGTTGTCATTCATGGTAATTAGAGGAGACATTGCTGTGAAGACTTACAGAAGGATTTTACAAAGCCAAGTGACTGGCTAATGAAATGAGATGAAATTCACTTCAGATAAATTCAATAGGAATCGGTTTATGTGTATTAGTAAAGGAGTAGAGAAGAAAAGAGATGACATGATTGTGCCGCTGTATAACGACAGTCCAGTGCACAGTTCTGGCCTCTGGCCTCTCCGAAAGGGTATGATGGAACTGGAGGAGTAGGTTCCGAGAAGATGAATAGGGATGGTTCAAGGTGTAATACGGTTTTCATATGAGACATCGTGATGTGGTCTCTCTGGTCTCATGTCCTTATATTTACTGTTGTATGTACATGCAGTGATTTGTTGTGTTGTAAGTATTCCAAGTAAGTGAAAAGAGAACATGCAGTAGAATCATCTAATGATACTGCACAAAATCCTTAAACCAAATGTTAAGTAATGGAAAAATAATTAAGTTCCCCTTCATGTTGAATGACTATACAATTTGTAATCAACTTTCCTTGTTGATGTGTGACTTGCCTAAGAAAAACAAATTCTTGGTCTGCTTCCAAGCCATTTGGAAGCCTCTGTCTATGCTCTCTTCTCCAGTTCTTTTTGATAGAACAAAACTATTTGCCTTTCCCTGGAGACTCAACTGTGTTGATCCATCACAGATGAGATGTCATCTCAGTAGGTACAAAGCAACTGAAGAAACAGTATTTAATAAAGCAGGAATTTAATCTGGAAGATTGCCTATTCTTAGCTAGTAATCCAGGTTTCCTGCTATTCTTGCTACTTTCAGACTTAAGTTTCTCATGGATATTATTTAAAAAAAAATAATCAACTATTTCAGGGTTAGATGGAATATCAGATAGTTTAAAAATAAAAAGTTTTTTGTTTGTAACGATAGAGACAATAGGTTCAAAGAGCTTCCAACTGCACAGATCTGTCCCCATTGATTTTTTTTTTAAATAAAAAAACAATTCTGACCAACTTTTCCATATGTAGATAACTGGTACACATCCATTGTGTTTAACAGCCTATTAGGCTTTGAGATGGGAGGGTTGTTTGATTTTTCTATTTTTACTTATTATAGAAATTCTCAATACTGTGGTTAATCACAGACAACTGAAACTGAAGATATCTAGAGATCTAAAAATGAATATTGGGAAGTTGTGGCTGTTTTTTTTTTTTGCTCTTGCTTGATATGCAAATCTTCATATCCTATTGGTCTCAGAAACAACTCTGTGGATTAGTACAGATGTTTCACATACTCTAAAGAAGTGACCTATACAGGGATCTCTTTAGAAAGTGGTTTGTATCTAGTACTGTAGTGTTGTATTTAGCAAAATTAGATCATTTATTTCTCTTGAAGCATGCGTGCACAAGAAATAAAATTCTGTGTTTACGAACTGTTCGCATACATTCCCTTTTGCTGCTGAGGGTAGTCAGTTGATTTTTCCTTTTTAGGGAATGCTTGCCAATACAGCGATGCCAAGATGAGTAGAAGTAGTAGTATGTTTTATGGGAAAAATTAGAAGCATTTAAAAACTAATTCTGAAGAAATTATAAGAAAATATTTTAATTCCTCTCCCATAGATTTTATTTTCTAATACACTGTCTAAACTCTTTTTACCAGGTCTTTTAAAATTCTCAGTATTTTAGTTTTCATGCATGTTCTGGTAGCTTGAAAAAAAAAAAAAAAGGAAAAAACACTAGGAGCATTTTTATATCAGTTTGTCATATAAAAGCTTTGTGCAAATCAACAAAAAATCAACAGCAATAAATGTACAGCTTTATATGTGAAATCCCTAAGAAGGAAATTGCTAAGTAAATAAACAGTATATAAAACTTAGTACCACAAGATACCAAGGAATAAAGAAAATCAGACGTTATGAACATTAACTGAATATGTCTAGCTACAGCCCTTAGACCAGGTAATGTTTCCGAGTGGGATTTCTGAATGTTTTGTCCTGTGTAGGACAAGTTTGCCACAGGGAATGTGTTGGTATCTTAGATTACATTGATACCCTGTTTGCCGTGAAACTTTTACTATTGGTGATCTAAGTCCTGCAAGTCTGGCTGGGTCCGTATTGCTGCTGACCCCAGCTTTTCAAGCAATTAAAATTGTTGTGAGGTTTTCAGTTCTAAACACTATTAACTCTTGAAGTTTAGCTCCAGACTGCCCTTTACTTGGAATGCCACCAAGTTGATCTGATGGTTTGTTTCATTTAACCTTACATGTACTGGGTAAAACTGACTTTGTCTGATACAAGGGTGAGTGGATGCTTTTGGCAGGACTTCTTGGGTAAGAAAGGCCAGCTAAGGAGTTGTCAGTGATGTTAGTCACCGCACACAGACATTATCCTCTCCTGAAGTGGTACACAAACAGCTTCAAAACACTTTGTGGCCTGATACAGATCTAGAAGCAGTATTTGCTAATGATAGGAACCTGCAGGATGCCACAACTGGTAATAGCACTTGCCCAAAAGAGTTTGACTGCATTCCTTCCCATTACCTGAGCAGATTTAACTGTAAGCAGTTTTTATCTTGCTGTATACGTGAGGTTTGACTTTGACAACAGGTAACCGAGTTGAGAATTGTTTTTCAAGCAGCTTGTGTTTTTCTTGACAATGGCGTGAAGCTTCTGTTATTACCCTACTTCAAAGACTGCGAAGTCATTTTCTTCCCAGGTAGTGTAAATGTTGATCTTTTGTGATGCTGTTTACTCAAGATCTTAAGCTTCAATAATTTTGTAGGCAGTACTGATGATCAAATTAACTGGATTTGCAGTTATGTGCCTCTGCTACCAAAGTATTCCACTAACCACTAAAATTTGCTCACCTGAACTGCTTAATTGGGTGTCTTACAGATAGAGAAATGGGGAAGGATAAAAAGCATAGAGAAAGGAAGAGTCCTAATTCTAAAACTTCCCATTAAAGTTGTCTTGCAGAAAGAAAAGGAGTATGGGTGACGGGATTGGATTCTTTTTATGGTATGAAGCCACAGAAGATACAACAAAGCTACTTAATACTCTTTTGAATTGCCTGAAGTAGACGTGTCAGGATTAATGACTATACAAATCTCTAGATGTACTATATAGGCTGTTTGGTCAGGTGGTGGGATTATAAATAGGTAGGCTTACTGATGTCACCAGTAAAAGAAAGAAATGATGGTGTGCTTGCCATGCACACACTCCAGACCTTCTACCTACATATGCTGTTGAAAGAAATTCACTTGATTTTAATTAAGAGAGACCTGAGTTATCTTGGAGGTAAGCAGAAAAGTAGTTTAACCACTTTTAGCTTTACTTCTTCCCTGTACTTCTTCCCTCTCCTTCTTTAGGTGATCAGCAGGCTTCCAGGTAATACTTAGGTTATCTTACTGGGCAGCGTCCTACTAGCAGCTTTTTTGTTTGATATGCACAGGTAAAACTTTGACCTGCAGAGCTGTTCTGGTTGGTGTGAATGGGAATTCTGGAAATGTTTGATGTAAGGTGACAAATATTTTGCAAGACTAAGGATGAAAGTGTTGGTATTTACACAGCATTTGCTTGCTTGTTTGGTTGAACTCATCTGAACTCCTGTTGCGAGGAAAAATATTTACCATAATTATGTCCCTGTAGCAGCATTTAAGTCTTTGCTCTTGTAAGGAAGGCAGATTCAAGTATAGGGCAGTACATAAGTAGTCAGAATCCAAACACAGACCAGTAAAAGGAAAGAATTGATGTCTGTAGTGCTGTTTTCAGAGAAAGTATGTAATTCTTCCAGTCCAAGGTACAAAAGCCTTTTATCCCCTTACTGGCTCAAAGACCAGGATGAATAAAGACTTGTAAGCTTATCCATGTAGATGGACTGCTAGAATTTCAGTGGTGTGCTTCTGGGTACAGAAGCTGTTCCATCTGTTATTTTAAGTTACAGATTGCTGCCTGAAAGTTCAAATGAGATTATTTTAATTGAGGAATGTTGTATTTCATGGAGACAGGAAGGCTTTTCTGACTTCGCTTGTCTTTCATCTAATTTTTATCTAAAACTTTGGAAGAAAAGTTCTTTTTAATAAACTTGTTGAAGTCAATGCCTTTGGTGTTTAATATAGTGGAGTCCATGCTGTGTGCTCATTCAGGAGGTGAATACAGTGTTGTAGCACAGGAGTTAGAGCAAGTCACTTACTCGTCAGTGTAATGTACAGCAACGTTCCTTACTTTCCACAGAGCAGGCTACCACTGCTGCTAATAGTTGTTGTAAAGGCTAGTAAGAAATAGGTTTCCCCCTTTCCTAAATATTTTTTTTTCCTACTGTAAAGTTAAGGCTGAAACCCTGTACCCTTTTTCAGAAAGAGCAGAGACTTTCTAATGGAGTAATGGGGCATCCAAAACAGCTTTGGTGCTACCTACCATGGTGCAAGGAGACAGCTTTTTTTGAAGAAACATCGTCTTTCGGGCCTGTTGCAGGAATGCAGTAAGAATGAGTGTTCAGAAGAAAGTGGAGGAGGGAGCTAACAACAGCTCTTGTATGTAGATGGGGATGAGTCTGGGGGAGGAAGTTGTAGCATTTCTGTGGGCCCTGAATTGCCAACCAATGAGGGAATTGAAGTTAAAGGGGGACAAAGGGGAGGGAGGCTCCTGCTGCCAGCGGCAGTGAAAGTGGGTAGGAAAACTACTGGTCAGGTGGATGCTACAAAGAGCTGGGCTAGGACTTTGGGCTGTGCTTCCTACCACCCATCGCCCCACAGAATGCATGAGAGATCAGGCTTGAGCTCCAGCAGCAGCACTGACATTTGAGGAGGTGGTAAGTGCCGCCCTGTTCCTGAAGGCAAGGCCTTTCCCACCGCTTTCTGAGGGTGCGGGTGCTACAGGGGATGCTGTAAGAGATGAGCAGGAGAATCTGGTGGTAGATGGACATTCACTGCGTTTGTTTGAGGTTTTGCACGGAGCGTTTGCCTGAGATGTTTGTGAAACTAAAGCTACATGGGGGGGACCTCTTTATTACATCTTAGCTCTCAGGTTAGCAACTGAGTTGAAAAACGAAAGTGCCAAGATGCTTCTCTTGCAATTTAGTGAAGGTGATGCTTGCTTTGGTACAATTTCCTAGCCTGAGCTTTTTCTTCTTGCATTTTCTTTCCTGTAATTAACTCATTTTCTGACGTGGTTCTGTGTAGTAACTCCCTTTCGCTCCTCTTTTGTCAGTTTTTCATGTGTCATGTACCATCTGTTTAATTTCTGTAACTTAAAAATCTTCTTCTTCAGGATAGAGAACTTTCTCTGCTTTCCAGTCTATTCCGGTGCTTCATATCGCATCTGTTCTCCAGTTTACTAAACCCTCTTATTTCTTGTTTATGCAAACGTACAAAACATTTTGAAGTTTTACCAAACGATAGGGAGCTAAAGGACCCAGCTGCCAGAAGAAGACTGCTGGTGGCTGTAGAGCTTTCAGCCAGGGAGAAGGGTTGGTCTGTTCCAAATACCTGCTGGAAAACACAGAATGAGCTGCAGTTCTTCCCAGAGCCAAGCTCAGTGATTCTTCACCTGGGAGACTGGAGCATTGCAGCTGTGCTCAACCTTTTATAGCTAAAGAGAAGAGGGGTAAAATTTGTGATCTGTGTTGCTGCTGCAGAGCTTCCCAGGTACTGGCCTGCATTGTTCTACCTGTATTGCCCACCCGCACCCGTGCCCACGTTACCTGTATTTGAGGCATGTGTGTATGGGAGGAAAAAGGGAAGGGTTTGTGCAGGTCTCTTTCCTGGCTGCTGTGCTACTGAGTGGTTCTGCTTTTCTTTTCCTTGCCTTTCCCCAGCCTCTAAATCCATCCAGTGCCTGCCTCCAATGTTACTTTTAAAATGCGATTTTGAATGGCAGAGAAAAAGGAACAGAAGAAAAGCTCAGATAAATTGGCAATTCTTTACTCTATTGATGTTCAGAATAGTGGCAGAAAAACCCACTAGCAGAGCTAGGTGTTTCATCTCCAGGCTTTGAAAAGACTGGCGCTATACCTGCTTTCATGACTAGGAGATAACGGCCAAAAGGGCAAATTTAGGTTTTGCAAGCCCTTAATTGAACTTTTCTTGCTGGTCATAGGAGAAGAATATCTGTGTGAGCCTGCTTTTATAGACATTCTTGAAAAATGATTTGAGAGTTTGTTCCTAGTGGAGGTAACATATGTTTGCTCGAGTTTTAAATATTTGTTAGATTTATTAGTGTATCAAAGGTTAAGCTCCCCATTTCAGCTCAAGCTGCTCTTTGTTTCTTTTCCTGTTTATTCAGCCAGTTATATATTACTTAATCGCTGTTACAGATTTACTGTTTTCTCTTCCCTGCTCTCCTTCTTTTCTGTCAGGCTGTTTGCATAACTGTAAATATAATAAAGGCTAAATGAGTCATATGTAGCTTTAATAGTTTTGAATATCATTCAAGTTTTTTGGCTTTTCTTTTGGTAGCAAACCTATTTTTCACATTTGATACTTATATCTATTAGCAACCTTTCCACAAAGTATCTGCTTATTACAGAGGCATGTTGCACATGACATGCCAAATTTGAATTTAGTGTTAACACTATTTCACACGTCCAAGTTCTTAACCTCCTTAGAAGTAATGCTGTTGGAAGTGATTTTCCTCCACTCCCCCCCCCCCCCCCCGTTTCCCCTTTTTAAGAAGAAATACTACTTTTGGCACAGCATAATGTGGTATAAAAGATCACTTGTGTAAGAATACGTTTTGATAATTCCTTAATAATAATAACCTTTATGGAAATTTATGGCATAATGTATTTTTTATCCTCTGTTGCCTGCTAGGATTCTGAGCTCTTGGCTGTTTTCCTAGCAGCAGGGCAAATCTTATGCCTAGAGAGGAGCTAACTGGTTTTGCTGGATGGCATAAAGTAACACTGAGTCAGTGGTGATCTGTGCTCAAGAGTTGGGCAGTATTTCATGTGTTTTAAGTGACCTTGAAAAGGTCATTGTAATGGTAGTTATGGTTTGGCTTTTAAGGGCAATGAACAAATTTTTGCTTTTTTAGAAAATTAAGTATAAATTTAAAACTTACGCTACAAAAATCTATCCTGAAGTTGGTGCCTCTTTAATATGGGGAGGGCCACAATTAAAAACATGCCTGTGCCATACAGATTGGTGTTTGTTGCCTCTGAATCCCCCCTTTTTCCTCCTAATAGGAGAAAACATTGCGTGAATTATGGCTTGAATACAGTCTCTTCTGTTTTCAAGACTGCCACTGCCATGGGGACAGACAATCAGACGGGCAAGTGTCTGTTCCAAATGGTCTGCAGGGAACTGAAGGATTCATTTGCTGCTTTCTTGCTTTCAGTGTGTACCAGACGTCCGAAGATTCCATTAAGCTTTCACCTTACTGCCATGGTTACGGTCCCAGTCCTGTGATTTATTTCTCTCTAGGATAAGACTTGTTTTAAAAATTCTTTTCTTCAGAACTCTGAGGCTAGTTGGGGAGGGATTCAACACATCCCATTGATTAGGAAAAACTTTTCTCTAGCGAGAGCTTTGAAAACATACCTTGATTCGTCAGATACCTCGTATTCTTGGTCCAATTCCCTTATGGAAGGGGATGGAAAAACAGGTATTCTATGTTTGTGTGTTTTTTTTTCTTTCACTGTAGCAATCACCTAAATGTAGGCACAAATAAGAACATCTGCAGAGGATTTGTTTCCTGCTGGATCCTCACTGAGTAAAGTCATAGAGATGATTTTCAAAAATCGGTTTATTAATCATATCACCTGTAGCATCACTACTGGCATATCAGTCGGTATATCAGTTGTACAAGGTGTTTTCGTTTTTACGAGAACCCTTTTCTCAGTTCCTCCTTTCTAGTACCATCTCTTATGTAACACTTTTAAAATACCAGAAATAATTTGCAGTGTTGATCTCCTTTCAGGCTTGTGAATTTGTATAGAAAGTGCGCTGTGAAATAGCTCATTATCACAAAAGATTTAGAAGATTTTCATGGTTGTTCTTCCACCTGGAAATTGGATTTGAAATGTACTTCTGTACATTTATTCTTTTGTAACTATAGAACTTGCTGCTAGACATATCTGTACAATATAAATGCAGAATCTTCCCCGGATAGCTAAGTGGATGAGTGTGGAACCTGAAAGCTCACATTTATCTGCAGAGCAGATGCAGCAAATATTTTTTCCTTCATTTTGTCCTACAGGTATCATAAGCCTGGCTTGAAGGGATAACCTTCCAAGAATGGATAGTGCTTGCCTCTCATTGATCCATACCTTGATCTTCATATCCAGCTGGTGCTTTTATAGTAGAAATAACGATAGAGACGATGTATCAAACAGTGATATTGATCTAGAGATGAAAGCCTAGTATCAAGGCTGATAGGCACATTGTATAGATGCCATGAGGCTGGTATAGCAAGTACTTGAGCTGCTTAATTTTAAGGATAAATATCCTTAAAGTATTTTAAGGATAGATAAGAAGAATACTAGAGTACATCAAAAGTAACCTCTTCAGCAGTACTTCTTCTAACCCAATTTTGTGTAGACATCTGAATCACAAGAACAAAGCAGTGCAGAGGGTGTTTTGCTACATGCGTAGCATAACTTTTAATTTCTTGAACTGAAACTTTAAGTGATTGGAAAAAAATCTAGATTTTTTTTTTCAAGTAACTTGTTAGAAATGTGTATATAGAGAGCTGGGATGCAGCAAACAGCAGTGAAAGGTGGTTAAGAAGTAATGTAGATAGTTACAGGTGATGATTTCACTTCTATTTGCTGAGTGTAGTAGTGTTTGGGGGGGGGGATCTCTAGAAGCTTATAAATAAATTAGGTTTTTCTGCTTTTGACAATTTTTTTTTCCTCCTTGCGAAGAGCTCCAGTTCATTGGGCAGTCTGCAGCAAAGGACTTCCAGTCCTTTCTTTTCTGTCAACTTCAGAGTTGAAGACAGGATGAGAATGAGTGAATCCAAGATGAGAAAGATAAGTCTCTCTGAAAAAACAGAAAAATAGATGACTGTGTTGTGGTATGAAATAAATATAATTTTGAAGATATGCTGGCTGCCAGCAGGCGGACTTACCATCAAGTACTGCAAAATATTAAGATGTTTGCTTGCAGTAACCCATGTCCATATGCTGTTGTATGTATGTAGTATCATTTGACTGACTGTAATGGATATCATGCGATGTTCCTCATAATGATTAACAGATCGCTTAGAAACACAGGAGTTCTGTCCTTTGCTAATAACACTCAAGACATCAGAGACTCGCATGCAGCAGGATGTCTGGAAGAACTTTTTTTTGTTGTGAGTGAACAGATGCCAAGTATCAGATTGTAGACAGAATAAAGCTTCGTGCTTCATATGCACAAAAGGTAAATCCTGTGCTTATACATAGACTACTCTGCTGTGCTGGTGGTAGTATGGGTGGGAAGAGTGCTCCTGCTTGAGTGTTTTCATTTTGGTCTATCACAAAGTTATGCGGAGTTATGCAGGCTTGCAAGCAGCTCTGCAACTACTATAATGAGAGAAGCCATGTATTCCAGAGTTCCCAGGCTAAAGGAAAAATATGCCGCATGGGTATGTCAATGCTATCATTAGTATTCAGATTAAGAACAATATAAATGAAAATTGAGCTACTTCTTAGTAAAGGAAAGAGAAATATCATCCATAATTATACTGCAGATGAAAGTGACACTATTGTAATTTACTCCATTTTTCGTATCTTTGACTGTGTAATTATCAAATCCCAAATTGGGAACTCCATCTTGCAAACTAATTTGAAATGTGGATTACTGAATACCTATGTCTTATGAAATACCTTTTTTTTTAAAAAGGAGGGTATGTATGTGTATGTCCTGAAATATATAGCTGTGATTTTTATAAAAGGTAAAGGCTTTTTTTAGTGACTTACCTTGATAACTTAAGTCATTTCATGGACTACAGCAAGAATCAGACAATGGTGCTGCAGTTGTTACCAAGTGTTTTCCTAGCAAGTAGTGCTTGATCTTGAAGATGTGCAGCGGTGATGCTGTGAAACTATAATCCCCAAAGACAGAAGTGAATAAACAGCAGGAAAGATGGTGTTTTATCTGCTTATTATACAAGACAAATTTATTCTGTGAGTATTAAAGATGAGTACTGAACTGGGAAACTTGCAGAAGAAATTAGTGGCTTAAATATTTTGTCTGTGTTGCTGATGTATCATTGTAAACGGAACATATTAACGTAGACCTGAACTCTTGTTTTCCTGTTCCTTTGTAGAGCAGATGATGTGCAAGGTGTTGCAGCTGTTTGCTACTGCTGCATAGCAGTGGCGCAGCATTATTGTAATAATCAAGAAAATGTTATAATAACTGCTTTGAGTGCAAAATCAAAAGCAAGAAAAGTTCTAGAAGAAGCTTTATTGCAGTGGCCTTTTTCCTCTCATAAGGTGATCTTAGCAGAGCTAGTTGCTTTTCTGACTTTGAGTGAAAAATTTAAAAAGTTCTGCTTTTGTAGTTTTGGCCTTTTGTAGTTTTGGCATATCATTTTTGTGAAGTTTGGTATCAAAAAAATCTCTCTGCCCTTCATAGAAACACATGTTCTTAGTGATGCCAGAACAAACTTAAAGTTTGTTTAACAAACTTAAATCTGTCTGTTGTGCAGTAGAAAGTTTTTATTCTGTTACATCGAACGAACTTTTTCAGTACCTGAGAGCTGAGCAGTTGCAGGTGAGGTCCCTTCTGACCTTTACTGTCTTACGTGATTGCCGTGGAAAACTTGAGAGATGGTCCTGATGAGGTTAGAGCCAAAATAATGTCCCTGAAAGGGCTATCAAGCTGTCTTTGTGCACTATCTCATGTAATTGTGTTCAAGGATGGAAGTTAAGTGCTGTAAATATTAATACTCTTTGAAAACAGGACTTGAAGAGAAGAGATGGTTGTTTATGCTGTAGCCTTTGGTTGTGTAGCAGATAATTTCCTCTTTCTCCAGTTTTTGGGGAAAGTGTTCATTATTGAGAGGACGTGCTGGCAATAACTGGAATAACCAGGTCACTGTAAGTTCAAGTATTTCTCATTATTATAATGTGCACTTTTCTAGTTGCTGATAGTTAAAAATACACTGCTTGTAGTTTTCTGACAGGGTGTTTTTTTTTGAAACTGGCTTTCATTTTTTTTAAATATAACATCAAATAAATATGTGCTTTATTTATTTACTGTATCCAGATCTTTATTTTAAAAAGGGCTTCCACACATTCAGGTCATTGACACTATTGTTTTTTTGCAAGCAGGAAGTATGTTGAGATACAGCAACAAAACTTTGGTAAATAGAAGTGGGATGTGAAGCACGTAAAATGTTGACTTCATGGCCCTGCTTTTGATTTAAAAAGACACACTGCTTTTTCTTAACAAAATGATGAAATCTTCTATCTGCATTTTTGCTGAAAGAACTCTTTAACATCCCTGTGGCTGCCTTTTTCCAGGGCTAGGAAGAATCAGGAGACAAAGGTTTATTATTTTTTCTACTTTGTTTTGAGCAGTAGATTAGACAGATCTGACATTCGAGCTGTTGGAGATTAGCAGGTAGCTGGAATTGTTTAGCTGGTGAGAAACAGTGGGGAGGGTGGCCCTTTGGGGGGGGTCGGCAGGTTTGCTATGCCCGGTGCAGAGAGAAGTCCATCAGCTGGTGGGGCTGGTACCTGGGGAAACAGGGGAAGCAGCGAGCACCCGCCTTGTATGGGATGCTGCAGCGCAATTTCCAGAGGAGTTTAATTGACCTGTGGCCTTATTTGGAGTCAATTTCTATTTTAACTCCCTTTCTGTATGTTGTAGCTAAATATGCCGTATGCTGATTCTTCCTGCAGCTTTCCTTTACTTCTGTAGTAGCCAAGAAAATAAAGAGTATGTTTTGGGTTGTTCTAACTCCTTCTGATGTTTACTTTGAAAATTAGATTAGAATAGGTCTGCTTAGCTCCTAGCACATCTGGAAGCCATCTGAAAATGAAAGTTACTGTGAATGAGGCCATTTACTGAGCACCTTTTTCTGACCTCTGACCTGTTAGTTTTATTTGATTGGAATTTATTCTCTTCATTATGGTTGTGTTTTGTCTTACTTAAAATTAAGGGTTTTCTTCTTTTCAGGAGAAAAAACTAGCTTAACCACTCACTCTCTTTTTATTAACAAAATCATTAAAAGAAAACCTAATTGCTCTGCCAGTACCTGGTAGAGGTGAAGAGGCAAGAGAGAACTGGGCTGCTGTTTGTTGATGGATCTTTATGATGGATAAGAGTTTGAAATGATGCCATAGAGTTGGAGTTACTTGGATAATGCTGGTTTTATGATTTTTGGCATTTGAATAAAACAGCGTGTGGAGGATGCCTCTGAGAGGAAGCAGCTGCAGCAGCTTCTTGCAGGCTTCAGAGTGCAAAAGAGGAGGGGAGGGATTGCAGGTTACAAGTGCTGCTGCAAGTTGACTTCCTCCAGCCTGTTGCTTGTTGCTTTTGATTTACACCCACAGATATAATAACTTTCATGTTAATTCCTCTAACTGCCCAGTACCAGCTCTGGGACCATGGGGGTGCAGGGCTTCATCCACCACCCGTCAGGCAGCCTTTCTTCTGAGAAGGCAGACATACCGGATGCCAGCGAAGAAAAAAAAATCTGTAAGGCCAAATGTGACTTGCTTGGGGTGAGAATGAGAGAGAGATGAGAGAACGGGTGAAAAATGAAGAAACAGAAAACTTGAGAATGGGAATACCTCTTGCTTAATAAGAGGTTGCCAAAAAGTCAGTATAATGTCTGTGGACATGTACTTGGAGGTTTTTCCTCCTCTGAGCGGGGCAGGAAATGCAAGCATAACTCACCATAAAGAAAGTGAAGGTCTCTTAGGGATGGGTGGGGTACGTATGCCACCCTTCGTTGGGGTAAGGGGAGAGTCAGCCTCGCCAGGCTACCTAACCCCACGCGTGTGTATGCTGCTATGTGTAGTGTCATCTGGCCAGCTATCACACCCAAATTTTGTCTACTGTTTTTCCAGTTCTAGCTCTCTGCAGTGCAAGCTGGACACGGTAAATAAGGCTGTGTTTTACTGATGCAGACCACGCGTTTACTGATGTGTTCATTTTGCATTAAGCACTCTCTGTAGTGATAGTGGAGTTCCAGCAATGAAATAGCATTTGTCTGCTTAATGGAAAACAGAGTCCGCTAGCATTTGCAGATAAATCATACTGTATTGTGTAGTCTTCAGGGATTAAATTCTGAGTTCAGTTGTGGTAAATATCTGAAGTCACCTAAAGATGTAAGGATGAATATGGAGGGCGAAAAGCAGTACTGCTTTGCTTTGGGTATGGATTTTTATTTTATTTCTTACTACTAATGTGTTAGTGGTTTTTATATTTATATAATTTTTTAAAGTTGTATTGGTATTGATGTTCTTTTTCGTAGTTATACGGAAGCTAAACTCATACAACAAAACAAACAAAAAAACCTAAGTGGGGGAGGAGTAAAAAGCAGTTTGATTCATACCTTTTGCAACACTCACATAACCCAGAAACAGCGCAGGCATGTTGCTGTAGAGACCAATGTTAAATGTGCAGCTCACACCACGTGTCTCAAATTGTATGCGGAGATAGGTGTACACCAAAACTAATTTGGAACATGAGCAGAGAGGAGGCGTAGATGTTGATGATGAATCTTTGTTCGGTGTGTTTGGATGTCTGGGAGTACTCCTGAGGAGCCTGGAGAGGCTGTGAATAGTTAATTATTCAGCTCGGGGTTCTGAAGTTCAAAACTCCAAGTTCTTTCAGAAACAGCTCAGTCATGTGAAGTTTCATTACACAGTCGTCTGTTGCAATGCTGTTCAGGACCTTGTTTGTTCTTTGTTGTAAGTAACTTTAAACTTCATTTTGCCAAGGAAAATGTATGTTTCTAACTGTTGTATTCTTTGGGTTAATTCTGTAGGATAACTCCAGAAGTTAATGTATTTGGTTGTTTTTAAAGTCAACAAACTTTGGTACAACTCCAAGGATCTAAATTGCAAGCATATTTTTGGAAACTTGGTATATTATGTTTTTAAATATCCATATAAAATACATATATATATATATATGATATACACGTGTATTTTAGCTTTTAGTGTGTGTGACTTCATTCTAGTCTTTAAAAAAAATGTTTATAAGAAATGAAAAAGTTCTCATGAGGTAATGCATGTTCCATGGTATTGGATATTTTTTTCATCTAATGGTGAAATTCTTAATTTAGTATCTTTTCCTTGAGATTATATACATGAAATGTAAAAACTGATTTGAATAGAAAGGTGTGTTGTAGAAATGAGTCTTGTGTTCAGAATTTGCTGTAACATAAACAGATTAAGAGGTGCAGAGCGTGTTTCTTTTGGACCATTAGGATTTTTTTCAGGTTTGCAAAGGTTTGTGTGTGTGTGAAATAAGACAGAAAAGAGTAGTAAGAAAAAGATAGGAAATCGACAGAGGTGAGAGGAAAATGTGAAAGCATATTGTGACTGAAATGTCAAGAAATATTACAGCGCAGTAGGATTGGTAATACTGGTATTTTATTACTATATAGAAATATAGTAATAGACCTAGAGCTATTCGGATTTGTTTAAAGGATTTTAATAATCAAAAGAAAAAATTGGGGAAATAAAGTGTGATTGTTCCTCTGTCTGTCTGTCCTATAGATTAGACACATAGCCAGTGCAATTTGGCTGCATACTGTTTAGTACAGTATTTTTGTTTATACTAATCCAGTAAGTCTGTTTGGAGAATACTCAAAAAAAGTCTTGCCTTTGTATACTACAAAGGAGAGAAAAAGTCATTCAATTAACTTGACCCTTAATTTTTATACGTCTATTTCAGAAGAAAAGCTAAAGCACCTCCTCCTCCATCTGAACCCAAACCCACTGCTGTTAGTCCATTTGATGACACAGAATCAGCCAACCTCATCATGGAACAGAAAGAGAATGTAATCGATAAAGACATTGAACTGTCAGTGGTCCTGCCAGGAGATGTGATCAAATATACTACAGTTAACGGGAGGTATGTTACACAGAACGACACTTTGGTTTAATTTTTCTTTCTTACTCAAGTTTACTTTGACCTTCATCCACTTTTAAACCACTCAGTAAAATACACAAGTTGTGAATTCTTTCTAGTCACTGCATATCTCCAGGAAAAATACTGGTTTGTATGATACACTGAGTTTTCAGATACTGTGAAAGTATCTGTGTTAGACCTTAAAGATGAGTTCTGCTTCATTCTCAGCTACAAAGTCATGTGTTGAGCATTTGCTCAGTACTATTACCTATAGACTACCATGAGTCCTAAAAAAGGTATTGTCATTTCAGACAAAATCTATAATTCTTCTAAGAAAGCTTCTAGTCACAGCTTTGGAAATATATATAAAATCAAATATGTTTTGCTGAAGCTAGTTTTAATTTGAAATGCATACTTCAGTCTGCTAATTGGCATTATAGATTGTGCGTGTAACTCCCAAGTCTCCTTTAGTTCAGAAAGACTTAGAAATTGACTGGTGAGTTGAAATCATAAATCCTGGGACTTACAATAGTGTATTAATTATCACAGTGGGTTTACTAAGGAAGTACTATTCAAACACAGCAATGGATCAGAACAGTTAGGATGCCAGTTTGTGCAGACTGATTTTTTTTTTTTGCACTGAGTAAACATGTAGCTACACTCACCTGACATCTTAATGACAGAGAACAGATTTTGTAGCTCAAGTCCGTTTGCATGCTTTGTCATTTGCTAGAGTTGATGAAATCATTTCCTAAATATCAAATACTAGCTTGTGGTGGATGATGCATTATTATTATTATTATTATTTTTCTTCCAGGCTACATCCGATTTTTCAGGATAAATTAAATCTGAGGTCATATTTCTTAAAACAAATGTTCTGAAATAATTGGTTACTACTATGATGCTTCATAAAGTGTTCTTGCTAGCGTGTTTACAGCAAGGAATATTTCTGGCTGTCAGAATTGTGCCTTCCAACAGCTCTCTCCTTTTTTTCAGTCCTTTTGTCCATGCTTGTGAGTACCGTGTACCCTGTATCTTGCTTTACTCAGAACAAAGTGCCAGAAAGCAATGTTGCATATATCCTCACTCAGTCAAATTACGTTGTGTGTAATTACATTTTCTGTGTGAAATTTTTGAATCTTCTCATTGGTTTTAAATATAGCACAGGACTTAAGATTTTTCTGCAGCCAAAGAAGAGAATCAAAAATAACTTGACAAACTTTCTTATCTAGCAGCTTGATTGTTTTAAGTTTGTTTTCCCACAAGGAAGAAATGCAGTTCGAGAAAGATTTATCTAAATGCAGTAAATAGTTTCAATTATATGTGTCAGTAGATTTATTTAGTTTTCAACAGCCAGTATAATAATGGCATGTATTTTATTTGGAAATGGTGCATCAAATAATTTTTGCAGGGTAGCATGGCTTTACAGTTTCAGACACGTTTCAGACAGACCTTAGCTTTGCTGAATTTCCTTAGAGCCCTTTGAGTTTCCATTTGATCCGTTCTCGAGTATTTTCAGTAATTAGGGTATTCTTAACAAACTGTTGGTTTACTCTGTAGTTAGCCAGTGAATAGCCAGCTTTGTGGTGTTGCCCTACTTTTCAAAATCTATTGTACTTACATTTGTTGGTAACAAATTTAGGGGTTTTCCTGGTTGCTTTTTTATTTGTTTGTTTGTTCTTCATCAAAACAAGTGCCTTTTTAGAGAACAGCTTTAATAAACACTTGCAAGGAAGGCCAGGGATCTTTAGATTTAAATAATCAGAGATTTATAGAAAACCAAACTGCCTGTGTGTAATTTTTTCTTATTATCTTTCACTCCTACCTAGTAATATTTGTGGTGGCTGCTAACAGTATTTTGTCTGTTCAGTTGTGTTTACCATCAGTCTCATGATGGGAAGACCTCATCTCTAACGTTTGATCATGTAAGAATGACAACTTTCTAAATGTAGCAAAGTTTCGTCCCTCATTTTTGGAGCAGCATGTAGAAACTTGTTGCATTTTTTCCTTTAAAAGCTTAATCCAGTATTTTTTATAATTTTCTTTTTCTTAGCAAAAAAGTTTTACACGTGTTGGAGAACGTGATCTGGCATCTTCCAGTTGAGCAGGACATTTTTGGAAGTACCAATAGAAAGCAAATTTGCAGAGAACAGCTGTTTTCATGTACTAATTTGCATTTGCTGTTTGTGAACAGCTACGTTTCTCGTTTATCAGTCTGTCACTTTTTGTGACTCTGGTTAAGGTGAGGACTTGCGCTCGTCACTGGGGTGCATTTCCACAGGACAGCTTTCTGTGATCTTTGCTCGTGAATTCTTGTCCTGATCATCCTCAGCATTTATACCTTTCTCCTACAACCAAAGGCCAGAGGAAGGGCAGCTTTTAAGGCTATATGGATTATAAAAAATACACCTGAAAAACGGTAACGGGTAACTTCTTGAATAGGCTGATAGCCAGAAAGGTCGCTACTAGAAGTACTGGCTACCGTCTTCTCTGGCTCCCTCTTCCCATGCTGTCCTGCCTCCAGTGAAATACAGAAACAGGATGATTTGCATTTACAGCTCCTTTTCCTTTCTTATTAGGGTGAGATGGATGCAGTTGCTTTATTATGGGTTAGAAGTAAGAGAAACAGAGTAGTTCTTCCTTCTAATCGGAGCAGTCTGACATATGAGAGAGGAACTGAAATAAATTCTCTCCTTTAGCAGTGTGTAAATGAAAGAACAGGTGTTTTTTGTTTTGTTTTTCCAGTGCTCAGTGTATTTCTCATGGTATTCCTCAGGGAATCTACTAGATGAGGGCATGGGAGTTTATTACATTCTTCTATACCTCTTCAGACTATTTGGTAGCTGTTTTTTGCACCTTTTAGAGCATCGTTTCTGCATGGTTTTTGGTTTTATTTTTCCTCCTGCTTTAGTCTCCTGAGGCAAGTGTTCTCTTCTGCCATTTAACCAGGCAGAAACTTACCCCAGGGGAAGAAAAAAAAAAAGTAACTGGAAGACCAGCATGTGCACCAGGGAGTCCAACCCAGCTGCTACAAATTAGGAGACAGTTTGCTTATGGGATGCACGGCCTGTTCTTTAAGAACAAGTGTAAATGGATTATGTTTGGGGGGGGGGAAGTATTCACAATAATTTCCAAGCTTCAGTCATTGCTAATTCTTTTTACAGATCTGTATCATATGAAAAGTCTGTTTTAACTTCCTACTTAATGTATAAATGTATTCACAATCTTTATATCATCTAGGATTCTGCTTAGCTTGACTCTTTGTAGATGTTATCTCCACGTTTTGTTATGCTACCAGAATACTTCCATCTGTTATGCAATTTCATCTAGAATTTAAGATTTCTGATAAAGCCATACTAGCCAAACCCTGTATTAATTTTCACTTAGACACTTCAGTATTCATTTCAACATAGCATTTGACTGCTTCACAGGCTTTTAAATTATTTTTGTAATATCCTTGTGAAACACAGTAGGTGATAGGTTTCCGTGTTTGTAGCTGTAACTGAGAGATGTGGAGGATGTCAAAATGAAATGCTCTGCACAGATGATTGTCCAGTTCTTAAAAAAAAAAAAAAAGGAATGACCAGTTCCAGTGACGTGATAATTTTATAACCTGTTTAATTGCTGTAATATGCAAAGTTACTGTATTCTCCTTACCTTCAGTCTATGTAACGCTTCTATGATATTTCTGTTTAAATACAGCTTTAGGCTGAATATTCCCAGTTGCTTCTGGAATTTATTTACTATCTTAATATGTTGTTTTACATATTTTTCATTGTATTATGAGACAAAAGGACATACAGTTAGTGATCATATATGAAAAATTCAGTTTGACTTGCTTCATTATGAAAAGGACATCTGTTGCATCACACAGAGCTTCTCAAGAAATGTCATTCAGCTACTGTACTGTGATTTAGTTTCTTCCCCTTCATCTGTGCTAAACATCTGGCTCTTGTTTGGTGATCCCTAAATCTATAAAGGGTGACTTCCTCAAACTTCATTTCATCTGCTTCCTCCAAATTGCTCATGCTCACTCAGAATTTCTGAAAATAAAGTTTCTTGTAACCTCAAAGTAGACACCAAAATTTCAGGCTTTGGAAGGGGACTGTTCTTAATGAATAGCAGGGCATTTGTCACCACTGATACAGTTCCCATTAAATATCAAATGAGGTGGCTAGACCACACCTCCCTAGTGGCCTCAGGAAACACATCACACAAGCAAAAACATCCTGCTCTGTTCTAGCGCTTGGTATACTTTTGTGCTAGCTGGTTCATTTTCGGTGGTGGTGGTGGTGGTTTTTTAATGTTAAATGTTCAGTATCATGCTTTGTTTTACAGCCTATTTAATTGCTATTATGGCTGTTTTACAGGAAGCCGATGATGGACTTGCTGATCTTTCTCTGTGCACAGTATCGGTTAAATCCCTCAAGTTATACCATAGAGTTGGTATCAGCAGAAAATAGCCAGATTAAATTCAAACCTAATACACCAGTGGGAATGCTTGAAGTGGAAAAGGTGATTGTAAAGCCAAAACAAATGGATAAGAAGAAACCTGTTCCAGTTATACCAGAGGTAAGAACTAAAATAATAATGTATTGACGTGTTATAATCACTGTTGTATTTAACGAGTTGGTAGCTCAGCCTTGTTTCACCTTTCCCTGTTGTATCTCATCCTCTTACCAGGCACCCCTGTGAAAAGCTGGCTGTATGTTCTAGATCACTTCTTAAGAGTAAAAATATATTCTAATTTGTTGCATCAAGCATCTTTGCTACCAAAAGAAAGAAACATTACAATATAATTTGAAATCCTATGCCTTAGTGTCCTGATGAATTCGGAAGGTGAAGTGTGGCTGAATATAGCCTTACGCAAATTGAAAATCAACTTGTAATATCTGTTTTGCTGTGTATGGTTTGTGCATATGTGCACTGTACTTTTTTGTTACTCTGCTCTTTTTCTTTTTAACATATACCCTTAAGAAGTTCGGGACTTTTAGAAATACTAAAGCAATTTCTGGGAGTTCCCTAAATCTTTCCTTCTTCCTTTGTGCACCTGCTGTATAAAAGAATGCCGTGTGTTTGTTTTGTTGTTTTTTAATTTATCTAAAGCACTTAAACAAGGCCAGGGGAGCTCTTCAGCTGCCCTTTTGCCTTTGTTCTACGCCCACGCATAGATGCTCATTTGCTGTTTTCTCTAGCTACCTAATGTAACCTAGTAGGGTATCCTAGTCCAAGTGTGTACCCTGCTGGACAGACAACTGACAGATGCTAAAGGAGGAGCAGGCTGTTTCATGGGTCCTTTCCTTGGGTAGAAGGGAATTGCAAATGAATTCTTAGTTTCTCTTGTAATCTTGCTAAATGTATAACATTAAAGCTGGCCGTAATGGGAATTCCTGTGATTACTGTAAGGCTGTTATGAAAATGCCAGTGGTTTCAAAATTCGTGCAGGATATTTATTTGAAATTCTCTTCTCTTTAGCAAACAGTAAGGGTAGTGATAAACTACAAGAAGACACAGAAGACTGTAGTAAGAGTTAGTCCGCATTCACCCCTTCAAGAACTCATACCAATTATCTGTAGTAAATGTGAGTTTGATCCTTCACACACTGTGTTGCTGAAGAATTACCAGTCTCAAGAAGCCCTTGATGTGACAAAATCTCTTAATGACCTTGGACTAAGAGAATTATATGCCATGGATATCAGTCGAGGTAAGATAACTTCTGTAAATTGATCTAATAAAAAAGATAGCTACTCAGTATTTCAGTAAAGTATACTTTTTGCTTTGGTGTGAGTAGTTTTTTGGTGGTGGTGTTTTGTTTTAGTTTTTTAACACGTTAAGAAATTAATTTCAAGCAATTTGGTATGTATTTCACTGATCTTCCACAAAATTCAAACTTAAAAAAGTGTAGCTGTAACTCTATTAAGAAATGTTATATAAAGGTTTTATTTTTTAACAAAGTATTGGGTAACAGCAAAGGGGGCTCAGTACAAAGCAACGTTTAAAAACAATCGCTTTCCTTCCCCTGCCCCTTCTCAAAAAGACCAATAATTCTGTACTTCCTGTAGCTCATAGAAGCCGCATAGGGTCATGATGAGCTGAGAAGAACAGAAACACCATAGATACACGGTTTTGCTTTAAAATTCTGAAATATTAGACTATTGTGATAGTGCTTTCCTGTGTAATATTTGTATTTGTTAATTTCATATATAGATTGAGAAGGAGTAATAATTATCTTTGTAACTATGGTCTAGCAGGGGCGCTGTTAGCTAACTTGCCTATATTTGTGCAGACATCTTATCATGGTTTTAACTTTAGCTGTAAGCCTATCTCTATAATGAAGGGCTTAATACACTGTGATTAAAAATTCTATACAATGTGTTTTGTTTAATTTCAGGCATTTTTCACAGGAAATTTTTGCCCCAGTATTGAATGTACTAATAACAGACTCATTCCTATTCTGGACCACTGTTCTATTTTTGTCCTTGGTTTTCTTTTCTGCTCTAACTGTGCCCCCGTAGATATGATAACCTTATCCTTTGGTTTCAAAAGTTCTCTCAACTACTTCACAAAGGGCAATTATCTTGAACAACCAGAGAATATCAGGTTTGGAAAATATGCTCTTTTCCCATGGAGAAAACAAAAATGAAATATTTTTTATCACTGAATTTTATTATTTTCTTTTTCTTGCCTAAACACGTTACTTGGACTACACGCAACCATAGTGAATTGTCTTGTTTATTATCTGGCTACTGCTGTCTTCCACTGACTGGCAGAGCTGCCTTTTGCACAGTGTGTGAACCATGTGTCATTTGAATCAAGTAACAGCCAAAAATCCGTAGAAGAGAATACAAGGGAATACACACCTTCTACAAGGCTATGCCCAACTAGGAAATCTAGATGTGCTACAGTTCATTCAATGCAAACTAGTTCAGCGTTTCCATTTTGTAGACAACTTCTAAGCTCTGAATTTTCAGCTTTCTTCATGAAAGTAAATAGTAAGATGTGCCATATAACAGACTTTAAATTTAAATTGTATTGTACTCAGATTATATTTTCATTATACATTCCTTTTCTATTTTCCAAGTTATGGACAATCCAAAATTTACAGAGCAAACTATTTTATATTCTAGTCTTCCTCTTTAGAAATGTAAATGGAACCTCTATCGGAGATTCCAGTCTGTGGTTGCATGTCTTCAGGCTCACTCTTATATGGTTTTTTAGCATTGGGTGGTAAAGATGCATATTTTTTTTTTTCTTCAATAATTTTTCCTAACCTTGAAGTTTCAGCTTGGCTTTCTGTGTTTGTAACTTCTAACAACATCCTTGATTCAGATTGAGACTTTGTCTTTTTTTTGTCTTTCTGTAGCCACATCACCAGTCGATTTAAACTTACCATCTTTGCAAGGTAGGCTTTACTGAAATCTGCAGTGAAACTGTATCACATACATGATATTACCATCCTCTTATATTATAACATCTGCTTAACTGTAACAGGAGCAATTATCTCTGTCCTATCATAAATGCATATTAAGAAAAGTTAATACGCAAATGGATATACTTAGCTGTATATAAAGTATTTTTGTATGGTTTTACTTTGATTAATTAAATTTATAGTCATGCTTATATTGATCCTAGTCCCACAGTGGTCTTGCTGCTGCTTTCTGTTGGTTATTGCATTTGCATTCAATGAGATTTCTTTAAGAAAATTAAATCTAGTGAAAATTAGAGACACAACATCTATATTTACAAATTGTCTGCATGAGTTAACGCCATGCAAGGAGGATAACTTCTGCAAGATATGGTTATCTTTACCATGACTGCATGCCAGTTGTGCATGCAGCACCTACCAGGTCTTTCAGTGATGTTTCTCCATAGTCATACCATGTGCATGCTTGTACCTGACCTGCCCCACTTCACACTTTGCTATGTATTTAAGCTGTTGAATTGTGAACTGAAGAAGTCTCTTCAGACTGATGCTCTTTTCCCTCCTATGGCCTTTGTCATATGAACCATAACATATGACAAGTGGGATGGGTTGGGTTAAGTGCTGGGGGTATTAATAGCAGCTGAAACTCAGCTATTCTGAGCTCTGAGAAAGAGGGGATGAACACTGATGGTAGGAAACCTGTTCATTTTACAGCTTTTAGAAAAACTATTAATGTAAGTGATTTGTGGTGTGCTTTGTATATCCTTCCAGAAGGCTTATGACAGACAGTGGAAAAAGTAAGAATACGGGAGAAATAATCTGTGCAATAAATAACATCTAGAACTATTGTTTCCTATTTTAGATGCCTACCAAATGTCTGAAAACTCAGATGTTCTAAAAGAGAAAGAAAACAAAGGGTTTTTCAGCTTTTTTCAGCGAAGCAAGAAAAAAAGAGAACAAGTAAGATGTAACTTGATATAAGAAAATCTTCTGTGAACTTATTCACATTGAGCTGTCATTACTGTTGATTGTTTTCTGGAAAGTTTAAGTAATTTATTTTTGTCTTCCCCCTGAATCTCAAGGCTGCCAGTGCCCCAGCAACTCCATTAATGAGCAAGCCAAGGCCAACATTTATCACAAGATCCAACACTGTTAGCAAGCAGTATGACTCAAACACTTTGCCGTCTGAAATGCCAAAGAAGCGGAGAGCTCCTTTACCACCTATGCCAAATTCTCAGAGTGCCCCCCAGGAACTTGCACAAGCCCAAGCCAGACCAGCATCTGATACTGTGAAATCTAACAGCCTTGATAAGAATGAACAGGTTAGTTATATTTGCTTCACTTCTTTTAAAGCAAGAAGTTTTGAGAGAGTAACCTTGATAGCCTTGTTACTTTAGGCCTCAGAAGATATATGAATGGTAAATAAAAGCGCAGCGCTTGCTTTTAAAAAATTGCGTTTGAAAATAACTACAGAAATTGAAAGATGCATTTCTTCTAGTCTTTATGTCATGTATGCAATGTAGCTGCTGTATTTTGGAAATGGAAAACCAACTTCTTATGTAAGTTGTGAGGATCTGTTCGGTCTTTGGGATGAATAGCCTTTACATATTTAAATGTTGGAACATTGCCTTACTTCACTCTGTCTCATAATTGGTGTTTTAGTTTTACGTGTCACTTTTAATGTTTCAGTTGTATATGATAAAGAGTAGTTTGTTTATTACATTACTAGAAAAAGAGGAAATCCTGGAAAAGAATCCTAAGATTCTTGTGCTTCCAGCATGTTAAAGTGAGGTTTTATTTTTAACGAAACAGGGATGTACTTGATTGAAGCTTTGAGGTGCTGGATACATATTTAAGTTACCCTTATACACAGTGCACTGCAGAAATTCTTCCAGCAGAATTTGGGAAAAGAGTTGATGCATTGTGCAAGGTAGTTCCAATATTGTCAACTGTGAATTCCAAATAAAGATCAAGGTTAAAATTGTCATTACAAATTGAAACTCTTTAAAAATTTCATATTTTGATTTGAATCCAGAATCTAAAGGTGGTCTTTAATAAATGAGGTTATTGGCATGCTAAAAAGATAAAATGCAGAACTAAATGAAATTCCATGCTGAGGGATTAATTTTGTGTTAGATTTAGAGACGAGAAATTTCAAACTCTGACTGCCTATATCTTTATATGTTGATTTGCTCTTTCATCGATGCACGGAACCACAAGAGAGCACTGTTTAACAGAAGTTCTGAATTTGTATATTGTGTCCTGCTGAAAAGCTTTATTATTAGGAGACAAAGGTTTCTTTCTGTATTTTAATAAAAGGAAGTTTGGAGAAAAAAAATCATGATTCTTTTTTTTACCTCATCATGTTTGTCTTTTAATTGAATTCAAATTTTTTGAAAATAATTTATTAATGTCAACATACTTTAAATGATTAATATCCTATTATGTCTAACAGTAATGTGTGACTGCTGGGCTAGGATCTGTCACTCAACAAAATTGCTTAGTTTTATTATTTTATACTGACATTTCTTATTCATCTAAAGTGATTTGACTGAGGTTGAATAGCTCTTGAAAAAAAGACAGAAGTCCACATAGAAAATATACACAAAAATTTAACTTTAATCAATTTTATACTACTATTTTTTATAACTTTTGAAGCTTTTGGCATGTGGCTTTTTGCTTTTTTCTTTTGAGATTATTCCTGTTTAATTCTGATTTGATTGCACAGTAGTTTATCAGATAATGCAGAGCTTGGGACCTAAATGTGAGTTAGTATTTGCTGCGCACTTTGAATTGGATTAATTCGTGTAAAATATTTTGTCTTTTTAATATCTGTTTTCCATTAAATATCATCTAGCGAATTGATTTGGACTGCAATAGTACATATTGTTTAACTTGATCAGGGAGCACTTAGGAAGTATCCAGTGGGAGACTTCCTTGGAGGACAAAGCTGCTCTGGAGGAGTGCTGAGAGATTTTCAGAGACAGCCTCCCTGCAGCACAAAAGTGGTCCATTCTCCTGTGTGGGAAAAGGAGTAGGCATAAAAATAAACCATCCTGGTTAAACAGAGCTGCTGATAGAGCTCAAGTGCAAAAATGTGAGGGGTGGAAAGGGGACAGAACAATTCCTAAAGGGCAATGCAGAAAAGCTTATTGGACATACCTAGATGTAGACAGGAATGTAAAGGCAAGCCTGGAGCTTGGAGTGACAGGAGCTTTCAAGAATAACATGAAGGCTTGTATGTTAGTAGCAAGCACAAGTACAAGGTCGAGGGACAGGATCGCTTACCTCCACTTCGACTCAGTTGCCAGCAACGTCGTTTGTATTTTTTTTAACAAATCGGTAAGGTATGGATTAGACAGAAGAAACTCAAGATGGGATGAAAACCTACTAAACACCCCAAATGGTTAATGGTTCAGCCAGACTGGTGGTGTAGTGTGGCTCCTGAGGAGCTCATAGTATGTCTAATACTGTTAAATATCATTATAAACAACCCAGGTAATGCAGTTGAATGCACCCTCAACAAACTTGCAGTTGACACCAAACTGGGAGGAGAGAGGTAAGTATGCCAGAAGAACCACCATTCAGGGAGATCACAACCATCTGGAATTAAGGCTCAGATAGGATCTAATCGCACTCTTCTGATGCTCAGAAGATATTATAGGGAATGTAGAGGTATTCTCTTGCTTGGATGAGGGCCTACAGGCATTAGTTGCTTCAGAGGAAGTTCCATTCAGGTATAAGAAGAAAATTCTCCATTGTGAAAACAATTTATTGTTGGAATAGGTTTTTCAGAGAAGTGATAGAAGGTCCCTTACTGGAAATAATGAAGACATGCCTTGGCAGGCTCCTGCAATAATCTAATCTAAGACCCTGCTTTCAACAGAGGGTTGGACTGAATGATGTCCAGAGGTCCTATCCCACCTAGACTTTTCTGTTTCACATGGGTGAATGAGTGTCTTGGTTTTTCAAAACCATGTGTGCATAATTGGGAGAACAGAAAAAATGTGATAGGCCTACCTGACTAACATAAACCCACCAAAAGATAGTTGTTTGGCTGTGAGATTGAGCGCTGTCTGAGTAATGTTGGCAAGGGGAAGGTTTGGAAGCTTGTTTCTCAGAGCTTCCACTGAAGTCTCTAAAACAAACAAAAAGGAACGTCTAGTTTCTGGTTTCATTTAACTGTAAAATAAAGGATAGTTCCCTTAAAAACATAAAGTGTTAGGTGAGGGACAATGTAAAATTGTTTTATTTAAGTAAAATGTCATCTGTAGGATTTGCAGCTTTATAAATGAGATTGGGCACTATTTAACTGCATGGTAAGAATTAGTCTTTAGTCCATGAATTTATATCCTGAATACAGAATTTGAAATGAGACATGTAAGCTTTGGAGAATAAAGTCAGTCTTGATAGTTGCACAGTATTTTTCAGCTGTAGCATGTGCATCAATAGTTTCTCAAGCCTAAGTGACCAAATAATACCATTTTAGTCCAATTCATTTCTCAGTAATGCAGAAAGTACAATGGTCACACTAGACTACGATTATTTGACTGTAAATAATATAGAAATTTGCTCTTGTGTTCCCCACTGTTGAAAATGTGCATCCAGCTGCTGTAATTTGAAGTGGTTCAGGTTGCTCTTTAGACTGACTGGTGTGTTTGCTAGGCTCTTTAGTGTGTCTGAGAGTTTTATTGTTATATTACATGGGAGTTTTACAGTGTCCCGTTATATGAATTTACAAAACTTAGAATATAATTTTTTTAAGGGGTTACTTTTTATCTGCTGCTGTATTACTCAAAGCATTTAATTACAAATCGTATTGCTTTTAAGAATGCCTTAGTTCTGAAGCCTTCAGATTATTTGGCGAACTGGATACATACTTCAGTTCTTCTCTGGACCAGGATGACCTTCTGCATGTGCCTTATTATGGACAAAACTCTTTATCTTCCTTGTGGATGTTACAAAAGTGAAATGTCAATTTTGCCTGGATAAACTGTTTGCCTGGTTTTGACAGAAACATGCCAAAGTAGTAACATCAGACAACACTGAAACGAACCAACTTTAAGGGAACAGTGTTCTCACTGTTGTCTTTCTTCAAACTCACGGTGTATTGTAGTCCAATTTCTCACAATATGAAAAAGGGTTTTAACGTTTACCTCCTACAGCTTCATCCCTTCCCTTAAGAAAGAAGCTGCTTTCTCTTTGTATGAACAGTTACATTCTGGTATGAGAGTTGGATTTTTTTTGTCTTAATTTCAGAATGATTATGGAAGTAGGTTTTGAAGATAGTTCCTATTTTTAGGTGAGAAATTAGTACGATGGCTGTGAGGGTGTGACTTTTGCAAGTTATTTTGTAGCATGATTTGTTTATTCTTTGAAAGATGCAGAAGATGACTAGTACAGTTTAAACACCATGTTTGTCCAATAAATTTCTATATTAAATCAGATGGAAAATCCCTCACTTATTTGTTAGTTCTAATTTTGGGCAAGATGGCTCTTGCCAGAAGTGCATTTAGAGCTAGCAAGTTTAAAAACACTTGAAAGTAGAGAGGACTCTCAAGGGTTTTCGGAAAGTGGTAATGTATAATGCAGTATCTATAGCCTCAGTTTTCATAGAAGTAGATGCAGTTTTCCAGTAATAATGTTTCTTTAAAAGAAAAGCATTTGATTATATCCAAAATGCCACTGCCACCGTTCTTCTGAATGCTTTATTTATAAAAACTAGACTATGATACCTTCATATCTTTTCTTCATGAATGTTTGTCTCCATACACTGTTTTCAGTTTTTGTAAAGAAAGTGTACATAAACTGTGCTTCGGTGGGAACAATTAAATAGAGATTTTTAGTCAAAACATCTACAGTTTAAAATGATGGATTAGACTTCTCAAGTGTAGAAATACAGCTTGCTTTTATTTACTCAACTGTAACTCCCAAAGAAATTGAAATTTCTAGTCTATCCCTTAGAAAAGCAAGAGAAGATGGAGGAAAATAAGAGGGTTAGGAAGCAACTAAACCATAAAGTGTTCCTGAAAAAGATGTATTAGTCACTGTCATGGATCAACTTGGAAGATTGCTGAGAAGAATGAGTTCCATACTTCAGAAGTTACACCAGTGGCTCAGTTGCCTGAAGCTTAATAGCTCTTTGAAGGAGAAGTCGGGCAATGATACAGTGAGCACCGTGGTGAACCTGGGGGGGTCTTGAATAGAGCCAGCATTACCTGTGAGATGAAATGCTCAGCACTGCCTGTTGGCTCTCACTGAAGTTTGCATGAAGATTATTTGATACCATTCAGATAGAATTCAGAATTGATGGTGGACACTATGTGCATCATATTTTCCAATATACCAGACGTATAACCTTCTTCACTTTTTTCCTATTTCTTGTACTGGCAAGTAAACAACTTAGAGAAGTTGTACATGATTTAGAAAACTTGTAGAAGAGAATAGTAGTATTGGGTTTGGGGACAGAATAGTATCAGCTGATTTTTTCTCAATATTTTCTGTATGTCCTTTCTTTCTGAATGGTCAGAGGTACATTGGTTTCTCCATAGTACTTCAGCTAAGTTGAAGTGTTTTGGGGAGCTTAAGTCAAGTAACAGAAATTGAGTGGATTAAGCATTGTAAGAGCAAATACAATGTTTTTTCTGGGTGGGTGGGTTTGTTTGTTTTCCCCTATTAAAATTGTATGCTTGCATGAAGGGAGAAAAGAAACACTAACAGGATGGTTAGCAACGTGCTTTGTTATCCCATTCCACTGCAGAGCCTCTGTTACACTTAGTTACCTGTGGAGCAAAAGAGGTACTGGTGATATGAAAATATATATATGTGACCCTTTTTGTGAAGTATGCACACTGAAATGCTCCACTACATTCTTTCCCAAATACTGGTGTTTTTTCTTCCATTCCAGCTGTAAAATTGCTGTGGCTTAATTAACTACCTTTTGCTTTTTTGAAATGCTTAGAAGGGTCCAGCACCACATCTGCTATAGCTTACAGAGGCTAGAACTTAGGAATCACTAGTCCCTGTAACTGTCAGCTTGGGCTGGTGTGGGATTTGGTGCTGTACACATCTGTCTGTATGCATCTGAGGCTAAAAAGCTTTGTGTCCCCACTTGTTTGTTCCAGGATCGGAAGGATTACAGTGTGAAAAGAGGAACTTCCGCATGTGTTGTGGAAGTTACAACAAAAGTGTTAACTCTTGTTTCTGAACAAGCACAGTTAATTATTTCAGGGATTCTCATGTGAATTTTTATTTAAGTGCAACTGGTAAAGCACTGGTTATCATTGGCAGTTGGTATGACACACGAACACCCAGATGTATATTCCAAAACTTTGTCAGATATGTCTTAATAACATTTTATTTTTTTTCCCATCTGTTTAAAGTACTATTTTCACATTACAGCCTTTGTTAGGATTTGAAAGCTCTTAATATTCATGTGTTGAATAATTCCTGAGAAAATCTGTTCAACACTTGAACCTTAACTGGAACATTTAGTACTTTCTCAAAATCTCTTTGCAAATCGTTTGTTTCTTTGGATGCAAAGGGCAGTAGAAAGGCTTATAAAAATCTTCTAGTAGCATTTGTGCTCTTATGCTGAGAACGTTATTCCCCCCCCTACACACACTTTTTCTGTGCAGGAGGGAACTCTGGTGACATCTGCTTAGCTGAGCGAGTATGCGCAGAACGCCATGCCAGCCAAGTCAGCTGAGGGAGTCTGTGCAAAGCAGATGAGGGTGCAGACCTTTGAACAGAGAAGCAGTGTCGCTGTGCAGAATGGAAAGGAGAAAAATAGGACTGCCCAGCAGCAAGAAGGAAGACGATTTAATGATTTTTAAAAAACAAAACAAAAAAAACAACCTCATCTGTGGAAGTAATATTTTATTTGACATTCCATCCTGCAAAAATTCAGATGCTGAATACTATTAATTCACTTTCTTTTAAAACTGTTTGGGAACTGTAAATGAGAAACTATTAATGTGTAAAGTGATTTTGTTGTGTGAAGTTTTAATCCAGGATCTGACTTGTTAAAAAGTATTCAAGCATGCAAGTATTTTTAATTAGGAGTGGAGTGGTATGTCCATATCCTCTGCTGTTTGTAAGAACATTTCACCTTGTGCTTTTTCTCCTTAAAACACGGAGCCCCCCTGTCCTGTAAAAGGTGTAAGTTACTTGTTTTGGCATTAAAATCACTGGTAGAAGAATTGTGTGAACATTTTGGACATTGCTGCTCCTTGCAGTGCAAGCAGAGTATCTAAGGGATCCGTCACACCTGACACTGAGGTGGGACGTAGCATAACAGATGACCGAGTATCCCCAGGGTAACTCAGGGGATGCTTTTCACTATTCCTGGTCATTCATTCAGGTATTCTGCTGAGATCTACCAGGTGCTGCCAAACACTGCTTCACAGACAACTTGTGCTAATATCTTTTCTCTTGTAATTTTCTTGATAGCTTTGATTATGTAGAACCAAATACTCTAGCTTTTTGTCTTTAATATCCTCCTTGCTGTAAGATGTGTATTTCTTTTTCAGTGGTAGCCTGATAGAGAAGTATTTTATTCCCTGGATATTAGCACGTTCAACAGTTCTGTTGTCAGTGATGTTTTTGAAAGGATCATCAGTGAAACAGAATTGTAGATGTATTTATGTCACCTCTGTTACCTGATGGTCTGCTTTGTGGTCTAGTTAATTAAAGCACAAAAATTCTCTGAAGATGATCCCCACATCTATTTTCTGTGTGGATCCTTCTAGCAAGCAATGAACATCGTCTCTGGATTCTATTATATTGTTGAGTAGACTAGATCATAATTACTACAGAAATAGGTAGCTGTGTCTAGTGCCGAAGTACGCTTTACTGCTAGGGTCCTGAATGTCATCATTCAAATAGATTTTGAAATTCAAGGTTTCTTCAGCATAAGGCAAACTGCAGTTAAAAGCGGCAGGCAATTTTACAGCTGCCATCTTTTGGAGTTGGAATATATATATATATATATGTATACATATTAATTTTAAATGCAATTGGGCTGCTATATCATATGAACTGTGTTCATCTGGTGTTCTATAAGGTAACCTGTGTCCATTTTTTTAAAATGCTTTTGATTGTTTGTGAATTAAGAAATTAATTGTCTTCTGCTACAATAATATGAGAGCATTATTGCAATTTAGCATCAGTGGGTATTAGAATTATTGTTGTTACAGTTTGTTACAATTAAATATGAATAGCTATTGTAAGACAGTTGTCCTTTCCAATATAAATTTTGAAAGATGGCATTAGAAGAATTTCTATAAAAATCCAAGTATTTTGAGTAGAGAAGCAAAGTCCTAATCATTACATATGCAATCCAATTAGGAATGTTGTTGAAGGAAACGTGTCATGTCATTTCAGTTGCCTGTAGCTGAAGCTTTTTTCCACAGTGATTTTAGCTACTTTTAGAAAAGATTTATTTGGGTTTTGTAGAATGGCCTTAAGGCATAAAGAATAAAAATTCTCTGTTACTACGTATAACAACCAATTTACTGATGTGTCTTGGACCTCTGTGAATATATTCAATTACTCTAGAAACTCTATATATTTTTTAATTGTAAGAATTAAGACAAGAAACATAATACATTTAGTAATAGGTAGGCACTCTCTCCTGCACAAATATATATACTTTCGGAGAATAATTACTAGAGCTATTTTGTTGGCTTTAATTGCTAATAATCTTTTTCCTGCCCTGTCTCCCTTCTTAGGCCCCTCCAGGATTAGTAAGAAAAGGTTCTCTGCCACTCAGTGACACAGCTTCTGTGAACTCTTTACGGAGGATGAAGCGCAAAGCACCCTCACCACCCTCTAGAACACCAGAAGATCAAAGTGAAAGCAGTAATGAGACTGGTAATCTTTTTATACTCTTTAATTGGGAGGCAACAGAAAATATGGCAATTTGGCTAAACATGAAAGAAATACCACCCTATGAGATAAGGACTTTAAGTAAAAATTGTGTATGCCAAACATCTTCAGATTATAGGGATTGGTAATGCTACTTTGAGGTTGGTTCATGTTGTGTGAAAAAGGCAAGTTTTAGGGCGTGAAGATCAGGAAATAAAAAATAATATAAAGCTAGCTATAGTTAGAGGGGAATTAATAGGATACGGAATGAGAAGAAGAATTTAGAGGAAGGGTTTTATATAATTATTTTATAATTCCTCAGTTTGATCAAAAACTCATTTCTCTCAGGTTGAAAAATACCTAACAGTTGATATTAAAAATATCTGAGAAATGTGTCAAGCAGTGGTTGCTTAAGAGAAGGTATATTTCTTGAGGAACTCCCCAGTCAGTCAGATCACAACATTTTATCTGGATTTTTCACTGGTGTAGAAATTGAGAGGTAATACTTCTCACAAAAAAAGCTGATTACTTGACTTTTTGCAGTAACAGAGTCAACAGAATCAACCCCTACTAAAGTGGAAGAAAGAGCCACTGAAATGCTGTCTGAAACAGGTTGGTTTTTTTTCCAAATACATTGGTAAAATCTGCTTCATAGTAAACTGCCATAAATTCATAGTAATAAATTATTATACTGTAGATGTGCCTTAAGTATAGGACTGATTTTAGTGACTCAAAACAATTACCTTTTCCACTGAAGTACAAATAAAGCTTTCTAAAATACAGATGTTTTATCTTCACTGTCTACAGAAACATGTACAATATATTTTCTATTGGTTTCTGCGCTTCACATTTTAAGAAACTAAACAATATCCCTGTTTCCCTCTTTCCCCCCAATGAGACGAGGCAAGAACAAGCTTGAACTTCAGTGGTTTTCGTATGTCTTATAACAGACCTTTCAAAAGCCAAAGCCCAGTCTTGTTTTCAGAATCCGCTTTTGCGCTGCCCTTGACCTGCATAACTTAGGGATAGCAGCAAATCTGTGCCTGGTTGCATTGGAACAGCCTTTGAAACATAAGTTGTAAATATAAACATAAATAGTATGCATGAGTATTGGTTATAATTTAAGTGAGTTATTGGATGCTACGGAAAAAAGGTAGTATATAAATGTATAGCTGTTTAAAATAAAATACAGTTCTATAGCTGCTGAACGCTACTTCTTATTTTAAAGTCCTAAAGTTCTCCTGTTTGTACTGTTAAGTACTGCTATTGGTAAGTGTCTGACTGTAGGGTTCAGATACAAGATACAACATCTAGGAGTCTTAAAATTTGCAAAAGCTTTTAGAATAATCAGTACCAGTGTAGTCTGGAAAAATCACTCGTCAGTGTATTTCACTAAGGATGAGGAACATAAAAACTAATCACGTGGAATGTCATGAGCAGTGTATGAGGCTAAACACACAGTTACTCTGCTAGTTGACAGAAACTCTAAAGCATTAGTTTTCCAGGTAGTTAATTGGAGATGCCAGTCATTGGTTGGAATGGTAAAAGCAAACAAGCAAATGCACCCCAAGAATAGAAAATGTCATCTGCTACCTTAGATCTCTGGCAAAGAGGAAAAAAAAAAACCAAAGATCTGTAATAAGTAGCTTTGGTCTCAATTTGTGTGTAGGGCAACTTATGTAAATTGCCAGAAAAGACTTTAATACAAACAATAATGAGAAAAGTCTTTGGAAGAATAAAATATTCTTAATAAATAGGAAGTATTAACCTACATTGTGCGGTCTGACGTTCAAGATATGATGAAGACGTTAACTTTTCCTAGTTGTTGTAGCAGATGAAGAAGGGTAGTCACTTCTAATTCTAAGTGAATCATTCTTAATGATATTTATTAGTGCTTAATTTTCTGTGTTGAAAACTGTGTTCTTTTCCACGTGATAGGTCTAAGATGAAAAGCAAAGTTACCGTGCTATGATTTAATATCAAGCTTTTTTTTTCCTTGAGCTTGTTTCTATCTTAAGATTGTAGATTGATAGAATTTCTGCATTTCCCATCGCTGTAATGTCTTGAGTATTGCATAGATAAACAGCTCTGAGCTTCATAGAAATACTTCATTCACTTTTCTGTAGATCTAGTAACCTCTGCTTGAGGTATTTAATTTTTGTGATTAAATATTTTAATCTGTAATGGAAAGAAATAGAAAAAAAAAATCATCCTCACTGGGTTTAGAACAGTCTGTGTTGAGCCCTGGGATTTACCTCTGTGGTTAGTGACAGTTTTCATTCTGTAGTTCTGCTTGCGATGTTGTCTTGCATTCTTGCAATGTCCTTTGTTGACCATGTCACGCAGTGTGGTTTTTTTTTTTCAATGTAGAGAGATGTCACATAACACAGACTCATTGTCCTGTCCTGTTCTGCCTCCCCCACCCCCGGGATGCTGCTGCTCTCTGGTGGCATCTCTGAAACCATCCAGAGGCCTGTTTATAAAGTGTCCTCTTAGCAAAGTCTATCATGCTTTGAAAGCCAGTATTCACCGGCAGCAAAATCAATTTCACTATACTTGTCTTATTCCTAGTCTGAAAATTATGCATCAAACTTGGGCACTGTTTTCTATAGATAAGGTAAAATATTTCAGTATGTATGTAATTGTTAAATTGGACATAATTTTAACATTACATGTTAATGTATTTCCTTCCATTTGGATTAATACTGCTTTGAGTGTCAGGCTTCTAGAAGCATGAAGTTTTTGATCAGCTGTGATTGGCATTCCCAAAGCAATTCTGTTATGCATTGCTCCTTTAGCAAATAAGGAAATAAATTTTTAAGCTGTGAATATAGTGCTACCTTCTGCCCTATAATGAACCATTACAAGCATTCAATAAATATTTGGTGTCTTAGTAATTCATAACTAGTAGAGCCATGTACATTAATTGGAACTATGCTATATACTTTCGAATAGGCAATATTTCCATTGCGGAAACAGACTGTACCTTGACAAAAGTGATTTGAAGGCATATATCAACTAGAATAAACATTGAAAGAGAATTAATTTGAGCATTTGGGATTATAAACAACAACTTATCCTCAATTATGATTTTTGTTCCCCTTCCCAAAGCTTAATTAATGTTCAGTCTTTTTTTTTTTTCCTAGATAAAAGGGTGAAATGGATTAAAAATCTGTAGCTGTTTTCTTTTCAGTAACTTCCCATTAAATAAATCCCTTGATATCATCATCTTGGTTACAGAATCTCCTTAAAACCTTTTTAAGGAGTATAGGGCAGAGTAAAAATCCTGACAGATTTACATGATGTGGTCAGGCTTTTTGGCTTTGGTATTTACAAGCATAAAGGCTCAGAAAGCAGTGTCAGCCTGTTGTCTGTTGTGCAGAGTGTTCTTACTGACTCAAAGGACACTTGCAGTTGGCTTACCAGTCATAAGTCATTTCTTCACAGTGTTGCCCTGTAGGTTTTAACAACGTTCTTTTATAACTATTTGAAACTCAGTGGCTAATGCTCATGAAGGATAAATTACACACAGACAAAAATATAGTTTATATTCTATATGTATTTACATATAGAGTGTATAGGCAATTAGGGTGCAATATGTAGCCAGTGTTGCCCTAAGGAATTCCTAGTGACATGTTGCATATAAAAACTCTACATGGAGGGTTTATAAACAAGTCAAAAGATCTGAACTGTTCCTCTGGGTGATGTAAATGAAGAATGGCTGTTACATGTTGTTTATGTATCAAAGTCATTCACACTTTTTTTCTGCAGTAGCACTGGTGGCCCAGGTCTGATAGTAACAGTCACAGATTAAAAACCGCTAGTTGAAACTAATCCTAAGCAAGTTTGGTGTTCTGCTGATAAATACAGTAGAGCACTGTTTACAAAGTGTGAGATTTGTTTGTTTGGAATCATACATTTGTAGTTCAGGTTAGTCTAGTCCAAGCTTGGAAGTGTTTCTAGCACAGAAAGGATGGACTTTTGTGTAGGAGGAAAGTCAGCAGTGTTTCCTACCAACCCAAGCTAACTTTCCCTCCCATCAGTGTAGGAATAGAAACTTAGTGTACAACTTAGTCATTATATTTCTCCAGAGGAAAAGTGACAGAGATGACTGCAGTGGCTGGGCACAAAGCCATAGCTACATAGCAATGTTTGTTTGTCTCGTCAGAAGGTCTGACCGTGCTTTGTTGTATAATTCAGGTTTCCACAGAGCATTAGACTGAAGGTCTTAGTCTTCGTTCCTCTGGCTGTTGGTGGCTCAGGCTCATGGCATCTGTGGGATGGAGATACTGCAAGGCCACTTGTCAACTGTAATAGTGTTCACTCATTTTCAAGAATAGTAGTTCTCATCTGTGTAAATGATGTGATCTTGAAAGTCAGTTACAGATCGTGCAATAGTCTCAGCAGATTTGTTGTTTGCCAGCATTCGATCACTAAAATCCTTCCCAAAGTATTAGGCAGCTTGTATGATTTTACCCCAAATGGAGATTGGGGGGGGGGGGGGGGGGGGGGTGGAGGTGGAAGGAAGAGAAGGACCTTACTTGAGGAATCTCTTTGATATCAGCATGGCATATTTGCATGCGAGTGTTTAAGTGGCATGGAAAGAGTTCATCTGCACCATTCTGCAGTCTTGCTCCTTTTTCTGTGGACATCTAGATCACCTCTGCATTCAGCACTGTGACACGGGTTGATCATGTTGCTGAATCTGCAACTGCCAAGCATTAGTACTAGAGAGCAATATAAAAAACTAACTAGAATTAAATAGTAAAATGTTTAGCTTTTGTATTTGTTCTGCAACTGTATTACTGAACTCTATACCAATGACCCTACTGGAAAAAGCAAAATTTCTATTCTGAATCGAGACTTTCTCCAAGTCTCATAGAGTTCTCTGCTATGTTTCTATAACAGTACTTCTGTAGACATCTGCTTACTTCAAGGTGGTATTTTGTTGTCATTCTTTGCCTTTGTGTAAGGTTGTTTCACACTTTGAAATTTATTGATACAACTTTTACTGAAGAGTCTAAAAGGCCAATTGCAAGGCCTGTACCTAATAGGTACTGGTGCATGCAAAGCTAACAGGAATACCTTCTTCAGGTCAGGCAGAGTCCACTGCTTATATGGCTCTGTTTTCAGTAACTTTCCATGGCACCACATTTTACTATATAGATGGAATTATTATTTTCTTGGTGTTGTACAATGCAAGTTGCAAAGCCAAGAGATAAATTGTATGGTGCACTTACTAATATTTGAAATATGTGAATCAGCATCTTGTTATAGGAAGATTCCTGGCTTGAAAATAAAGCCAGAGACAGTTAGTCTCTCTGGAAAAATAAGTGGGTTTATTAGTCTAACTGTAGGTACACTGGCTTATATGTGTTCTAAACCAGTAACTAAACCTTTTTAACTATGCTTGGGCTGAAAAATTTGTTATTTTAATAGATTAACATGTATTTTTTTTATTTTTTTTGTGTGTACTTTTACTGTAACACAGGGCAGTGCACAAGACACATCTAACTGTTTTAATACCCTTGGGATGATTGTGGGAAAATTTTGACAGTGGTGAGCAGTCTTGTTCAAAACATGGACTAAGCTGAGATTTGGTCTCTAACATGCTTACTCTGATCTAATGGAATCATTTATTCTAAGCCTCATTAGAGAGGTAATGGAAACTGTAAAAATACTGGGGAAAATAAACTCTCTACCTCCATGAAATTTGGGCTTGTGACGTTGTTAAATATATTTTGATCTATACTAATTCAGTGCTTGGATTAAACAAAAGACAACATTATGCAGTAGTTACAGATGCAGAAACAGATGGACAGTAGCATGGTGATAAGCATATTTTCATGTAAAAAAGAGAATTGGAAATAACTAGAAAATACTGTGAAATTAAAACTGAATGAGTCCTTACCACCCCGCCCCCTGAATTATGAAAAGTCTCAATTTTCCTTCTTCAAACTACTTAGTCTGACTTCACAGTCCCTTTGTATCTACACCCTGAACTGATATTTGTGGGTTGGTGGCTTTTTCTTTTTTTTTCTTTCTTTCTGTGAGTGTAGGTGTGAGGACCACAGAATACAGCCTGGAAGAAATTGATGAAAAGGAAGAGATGAGTGTGCAACAGGGAGAGGAAAGTGAAAGTACGGATACCTCTCTCAGGACAGGAGAGGTTACTGCAGCCTTCAGCTTTACTGAAGTACAATTGGAAACTGAAAAAAATGATCCTGCTTCATCAGCTCTTGTTCCTGGCACTGTTTCCGTAGACAACTCACAAAGCTTCAAGGAAGAAAAACAAGAAAATATGAGCACAGATGGCAAGTAAGTACGCTTTGTGACAAAGAAAGGAGCACTGGGGAGGGAATGGGGGAGGCAAATAAAATGTAGAGTGCTGTTTCATTGTGGAGCACAGAATAGAGAATTGTGAGAGAGGAATGAGCTTAATATGCTTAGCTTTCATTGTAGCACTCTTCTGGACACAGTAATTCATGAAGCCTTTCAACAAAAATGACAGTGTTCTGCTGGGTATTCTGTTTAAGCCTTCCTTTCCTTACTACTAAAACATCCAGATCCCAGAAAAGCTGAACCCATCTCTAAAGTTTCCAACATAATTACTAGAGCAGTGCAGTGTGCTGGGGGGAAGTGGGGGAGAAGATGGGCGGAAAATGTGATTTGATTAATTTAAAGAAAATTTACAAGATCATTCTTACAGCTGGGGGGAAAACAGGTATATTGGTCATTTAGGTTCTTCTACGCATGCTTCTATTGTTATCTGTTACCTATTGCTCTACAATTTGTTTTGTTTTCTTAATATGTTAGCCAGTTGTCTTGACCTGTCTTGATCTGTCTGCTGTCAGGACAAACAAGAATTAACACATTACTTTCCTTAACCACTCATTTTCCCTTCTGGCGATGTTGTAACTTTGCCCTTCAGCATGTTTGTTAAACTACCTGACTCAGCAGGTTCCCAACATGAGTTAGTGCCTGCTTGAAATGAATGTTGATTGTCCAGAGAAGTCCCACTGCGTTAATGTAATTCACTATTTCTGTTGTTTCCTGGGGCAACTGAACTGGCTACTGTTCCTAATTTAAATTGAAAGAACTGTTTCAGTTACTGTACTGAAGCCAAAATGTGTGAATGCTATAGTAGCCAAGAACTTTGAAGGTAACACAGAGAGCTTTGACTTGTATTTCTAGGGTCTTTTTGTCAGTTCAGTGCCAAGTGGGGCTTTGCAAAAATCTTTGATGTTCTGTCCTGAGAAATACTGCACAAATTGCTTGGGTGTGTCTGCTCTGTGAGGAACTGAGCTGGTGGATCCGCCAAATGTTATTTTTAAGTTCTTGCAGATTATCGAGACCTGAATTATTGGGCCAGTTTGGCCAGTTGTCCAGGGGCTATTTCCTCACTCCCACCCTGCAACTAACTTGAATAGGCCTTTTGTGCCCTGTAATACTGCTGAGCGTCACCTAGCTGTGCACTGTGCTGTAACTGCAGAGTTTGGAAATCCTTTTCTTCATGAAATACTACAGTGTTGAAAATGAGGAGTAGGGTTTCTCTGACATTATGATTCTGGAAATCTGATAATTCAAATTTAACATAAGATCTAGTGACTTTGAAGATGTTTTTAATCAAACCTGGGGTATGTATAGTATTCCAGTCAAAAGGTCTGATTCCTGTAATACTCTGACATTTGGCGACTTTCTTTTTCGTTTGTTTTTAAACAGTTCAGCCTGTTGCAAGTACTTGTCATTCAGTCCCTCAGCTGTGTTCAAGGGAATGGAGATAAGCAAGAGTACAGAGGGCAGGACTGAGCTTTAATGTTCTTCCAACAAAAATTTTGAGTGTGTATGCTTCTGTTTAGTGGTTATTGGACACTTACAGCATGTTTTGGACTGTGCAGGCAACATGAGGATGGGTGCTTGTTGAGGAATTTATTATTTTAAATTACTCAAAACAGATGTTTCAGCTCACAGCAGTGATTCCTGATAACTAATGCATTTGATGTGGCAGATGAAATTAAATCTTCATAATGCCAGTCTTAGTACTACAGAAAATAAAAGTATATCAAACATATAGAAGTTTGAAGTTCTAATATTTTTAAAAGAAAAAGTGAAGTATTTAAAAAGAGAAATTTAAACTATTTTGGCCTTTTTCATTTGCCTTTTGAAGTCAGATACTTAATATTTCCTGAAAAGAGATGAGTTTTTTTCAGCATTTGTGCAGTTCTTTTGTCCCCTCTGATCAGAGGCAGACATTGTATGCATTGGCAAAATGTTTAGTATGCAAGTAACATGCTTTATGCATATTTATTTGTTGTTCTCAAGACATTTCTTGCAAGGAACAGAAAGTTTTTCATTACTATTTTGAAAAGTTTATACTGCACAGTTCATATGTAGTCAGCATCTCATGCGACTTCCTGCATATTATGTCGGAAACAAAATTAAAGACAGATTCTAAATATTGGGGGTGTCATAAGACTTCGTGCTAAGAACATTCTTAAATGAAAGATAAAGCATTACCTTAGTGGCTTCACTAAAATTTGAGTTGTTACTGGAAAGGGGCTTGTTAAAAAGTGAATGAGTAAAGAAAAGGAGAGGAAGAATGGAAAGGAAATCTGATCGTGTTACACAGAAGAAAGTGAAGCTGCATATCATTTCAGTGAAATATCATAGCAGCATTTCCTCTCATCTAAAATAAATAAATAAACGATTCTGTTGAGTACTCCAATGTTTGGCAGAGTGATTCTATTTTGTCCATCTGTGTTTGGAGAATATTGCCAGTTCTCTTGCATCTTTTCTTCTGTTTACTGAAATGAATGATACCAGCATATTTAATGTATTGTTGTGCTTTGCAGAGAACTACAGACTAAGATAAGCAGTGAGCAAGCTGCATTTGAGAAAGACAGGAAGAAAATTTTGGATCAAAATAAAAATCATGGTGAGTAGTTCCCACTCGTTTTTAATACTTCAAAACAAGTTTGAAGAAAACTCTTCTGTTCCTTTGAAAACAATCATAATACCATCACATTTGAATTGCTATCATCGGATTATTTTCTTTATATTTCCTCTAGCTCTGGTGTATCCTCTTTGAGATGAGGTTACAAAAATTGGCTGCAGGTTCTTTTTATTTTTTATTCCTCCAGCAGTAGTCAAAACTGCACTGTTGTAGGGCAGTGTAGCTGGAGTATTGGTTAGGAGAGGGAAGGAGGTTTTAGTGTTTTCCAATTGTCCCCTTGTACAAATACGCAAGGTAGAGTTAACAAATAACATTTTTAATGTTAAGACCATAGAACAGATGAAAACATAGAACTACAAAGATGGAACTAAATAAAAATCGGATTTAACAATACTGAATAGACTTAGAGCTCAGGTCACTGATACCTGTATAATCAACTGGAAGTTGTTAGCACTTTTAAAATGAATCTAGAATAGATTTTTAAAGGTCATGCATGACAGTATGAACAGAAGCCTGTTAACTTCCTTACTTAGTTACATGTTAAGTAAGGAAGAATACCTGAGTAAGAATACAATTGTTTGGCAATGTCAGTCAAATATAAGTATATCTTTAACCAGCTTTTAGAAGTGTTAAGGAAAATATTAATATTAGTGTTGAGCCAGTACTTGTAGTTAAATGTGTTGGATGTGGGCCGTCATAAGTGGGCATTTGTATTAATTTCCGGAATCTCTATAACTTAAAGATTACAGTGAGACAAAACTCCTTCCAACAAATGAAGATGGGAGAGAACATCAGACAGCAGAAATTAAAGCAGTAGATTTTAGAGAAAATAGCAAGCTTGAAGTTGACAGACTATCAAACTGCCAGGCATCTAAAAATGACATCTTTGTAAGTCAGAGGAATTATACTCAACTGATTCCAGAAAATCAAGATCAGAAAAGAAATCAAACCAGCCTGGACACAGTAAAAACTCAGGATGTTGCAATTCAGACAGGTCCATCAGTTAGCGATTTGGGAAGGACTACACAAAAAGAAACGATGGTTCTTCAAGATTGTGAATCATCCTCATTCAGAGGAACGGTCCCTCAACAAAATACAGGTACAAACAGACCCCTTCTTCGAGTGATGCAAGGAATACAAACAGATGAAGAACTTGTAACAGAACAAAATCTTCAGAGACAAGATGTTACACATGAAAAAGTAATTCCCTTTAAAGATGAAATTCACATTTGTACAAATGGCAGTAATGTTGCTTCACCAGAAACAGTTGCAAAAACTCCAGATGGCTCTCCCATAAAAGGTTACCCTCTTTATAGACAGGACATGAAACCTAAACCTAAACCTGCTAATGAAATTACGAGAGATTACATACCAAAAATTGGAATGACCACTTATAAAATAGTGCCTCCAAAATCCTTAGAAATAATGAAGAGCTGGGAGTCGGAAGTTGCATCAGATTGTAATGATCAAGAGGTATCTACTTCTGACAACTCTCCAAAGCATGAAGATCCCAAAGAATACACAATGCAAGCTGAAATTCCTAATTTTCCAAAAAGCGTGGGTCATTTACAGGCTTGTTCACAAAATAAACCTGCAGCAGCAAATGATCTGCTGCACAGAGTGAACAGCATGTCTGAACATGGGGTGACATCTGGAGCCAAGATTGCTACTGAGAGCAATCAAACAGAAACAGAGCCTTCCAAGCAGTGTATTCCACTGATGCTCAACGTGGATAATACAAATGCTTCTTCCGAGACTCAGGACAAGTCAAATGCATTAAGTCCTACAGCAAAGCCTAATTCTTTTTTTCTTCAGATGCAACGAAGAGTTTCAAGTCATTATGTGACATCAGCAATTGCCAGAAGTACTGTTAGTGCTCCTAATTCCATTCCAAATGAAGTTAAAAATACAGAGATTGAAAAAAGAATCTCATCACCTGATGAAACTTCTTTTTCTTTACATAAAACAAGTAGTTCCTCTCCTCCAGCAGATGAAGAAAAAGTTGATGATGGGAAAAAAATTGAATCCTCCACTTCTCCTGTTAAAAGCAATAAACAGTCAAGTTTTCCCCCCTGCCAGCCAGCACCGTTGAACCTAAGAACTCTAAGAACTTTTGCAGTTCCCAAGCCATACTCCAGTTCGAGGCCATCCCCTTTTGCTCTTGCTGTATCATCAGCAGTCAAAAGGTCACAGTCATTCAACAAGACACGTACAATCACTAGCCAGGCACCTAGGGAGGAATTTCCTGTTGAACTCTCACCTGCCACTTCTGCAGCTGAATTCTCCTCAGCTACCTCCCTGCCTCAAGTGAA
Organism: Anser anser; assembly: GCF_964211835.1. NCBI lineage: Eukaryota > Metazoa > Chordata > Aves > Anseriformes > Anatidae > Anser > Anser anser. Next base: position 19,176,691 of record NC_139726.1, on the reverse strand, counting down.
AAACCCTTCCTTACACAGCATAACCGGAGGGTCACAAAATAATCTAATGGATAAGGTAAACTTTATTTCTAATATGTATTGATTGGTGAATTTCTGCAATGTCATTTACAGCAGAGCAGAGACTTATTCTGCCTAATCACTGAACTACTTGCTTATCAGAAAGTTCTGTATTGATACAGTGTAAACATCTTGTGGTACGTAGGAGTAGCACAGCATCATAATGAAATATAAGGAAGAAGGAATGCTAAAGTGAAAGCAGTCTCATTCAGAATAGTGGAAATAATTATTTCTTGCCATAATTAGCGCCCCTCGTACTTTGAAGAACAGTAAATTAAACAGAATCACTTATACTGTGTATACCTGTTTTTATGTTCAGAGCACTTAGGATGTGTTCCTTATGGTTCTGCATGTTGGTTTCTTTAATTTTGGGTAGCATGAGTTTTGCTTCTAGTGATCATGTCAGAAACATACTTGAACCAAGGGTGTAAAATTTTGCTGACATAACTACTTACCTTAAGTAAGAAACTTTAACAAAAATAAAAATAAAAATCAGCTAATGTATTAATCAGCAATATATTAATGTTGCGAGTGCATAGATGGAAATATGGCATCATTCAGAGAACTGTTTTAAGCTGTTCTGGCAAAGGTACTTTCTGTCTTCTATAAGTTCCATCTGCACAATGGCAGCTTGATGTATCCACAAATCCTGAGATGTGTACATGAGCCTAAAGACTGCTGGCTGCCTTGCATGTTCTGTACAAATCTGCAGTATTATAGGATTCTGGGCTTAGCAGGCAAGAGACTGTACTGTTCCAGCCTTCCTGTTTTTATAACCATTCTTTGGGTATGGAAGTTAGATGCTAATCTCTGCTCAGTAGCTTCAAAATACAGCAGTGCTTGCCACTATCTATGCTTTTGGTTCAAAATGCATTCTTGAACTTCTCAGGATAGCTTCTGGATAAGGATTATACATGTTAAATTTAGATTCTCAGAGGAAACCATTAGTAAAATAAATGGTCATTCTAGCATATGTGATGGTGATGAATGGTTTTATATGGAAATACTTTGGAAGTGATCTTTGTTAGATACTTCAATGCTTAAAGAATATTTAAATATGCTACAATGTGTTGTCTAATGTGCCTAAATTTGAGGTGCTGACATTTTGGAGTAATAGCCTGTCAAGTCATCAGGGAAATAAAACAAAGCAAAACAAAAACAGATCTCAACGAGTTGTAATGCTCAAGTATCATCTAGTTTAGTTGAGATAGAAATTCAGATGATAAAATCGTAGTGTTTTTCCTTCTTTTCCTTTTAGAATATATTATTTCCATATCTTATCACTTTGTGGAGTCTCAAACTCTCTGATCTTGAAGGAATTTCTTCACCATTTTAATAAGCCAAAATAAATTTATGAAGCTTAGAACTTTTTTGTTGCTGATAAATTGAAGATTAGTTTCCAAAAGCTATAGTGGAAACGTGGCTGCTTTCTGAAATCTTGAACAAAGCAAACGCTGCAATGGTGGCCCAGTTTGAGATGCAGCCTCTTGCGAGTTGACTTAGTTGTGACTTATTAATGTTAAAGGTCTTTGTTATGTTTTTCCTCTCGCTTCCTCTCTTTACAGAGAAGCAGCAATGTGAATAGTGAGCAAAAGGGTCAGGCACAGTCAGGTGCTTCAACTGACCACCCACCTCCTGTCACTACGAGACAAACTGCGATGACAGTCCAGTGCTCTGACCCAGAACAGATCCACCAGAGCTTGCTGGCTGCAATCCGCTCTGGAGAAGCTGCTGCCAAACTGAAAAGGGTGAGTTTTCATCACTGCATCCATAACAATGAACTCATGGTGTTTCCTTCAAAATTACCATATTAATGTCTGACACTAAAAGCAGTTAGCTTTGGCATGAAGTGCTGTGAGAAGGTCTCTTAACAGTGGGAAGGGAGGTGGGGAGGAGAGTTCAGCTTTGCAGAATAAATTGGTGTATGCGCACACAAAGCTTTATGTGCCCATACTTTCAAAAAGTGCAAATGCAATCGGAAATCTTCCTGAAATTAATTAGATATCTTTAAGTTGTCAATTACTGTCTCTTTCAAAACCTCAGGAATGTATTAAATTATTTGTGTTCGTATGTTCTGAAGTAGTGTGGTTTCGGATGCATGCTAAGCAGCTTCATCCTAGACCTGAATTAGCTGCAATCCTTTGCAAGCAGATAAATGTAAGTTGTGAAGATTTGATTTTTCTAGGTATTAAACTCTATTAGGTCCCTAATTCTTCAAGCCTCCTGCTGCTGTTTGGTATTGGTAGTAAGATATTTCTCAATGTTTTGTTAACAGTCCTAGTAAGTCTGTCTTCCCTCACTCCCTCAGGTAAAAAGTGCTACTTAATTTTTCTTTTCTGTCTCTTAAAATGCACCTGTACTTCTTTCACTGGGTAAAATATCACAGGCTTTAAAAATCTGTTGTTTTAAATTTGTAACCAGACAATTTAATGATAGTCTCACAAAAAGCTTTCTTGATGTAAAAGCTTTCTTGATGTAGCATTAATATTTGGCATTCTGTACTGAAGAATAATTTCTCATTGTAGAAAGTTAAGAAACTAATGAGGTTTATTTCCTCTTCCTTTTTGCACTTTAAACTTGAATAAAAGCAAATGATGTGTGGTGGGTGGCTGTGAGCGCTTTTTTGTTTGTTTTTAATGGAAATTTTTTACTCTCTAGGATCAAAATTTCTCAGTTGCTGGTCAAATATTAGAATAGTCTGCTTCAAATATGTGAGGTTTTATTTCAGTTTAGCACTGCAACAGCCTGTCTGAGGTCTGTAGGCCTCCGCACTGCAACAGCCTGTCTGAGGTCTGTAGGCCTCCTATTATTTCTACTCTGGATAGGAAGATTCATTTTCCCAGAAAGGGTATAACCATGCTTAACTAGTTGTTGCCTTCAGCCAGTAAGAGCAGTACATAAGGCACTGTAGTATTGCTTCTATTTGCCACTAACTAAAGCCATTTTAAAAACAGGCTAAGATTAAGCAAATACATTGTTCAGAGTCACTTTGATGTTAACTTGATCTGTACTACCTGAGTTTGTCTTGTTTGTTTCTTGCTTGTTTGCTTGCATATATATGCATGTATTTTTACTAAGGTGTTTTTTCCAATGCACAATTGTGAATAATACTGAATATTTTGCATAGTGTGTGAAATTTGTTTTATGATTCTGTGGGAAATACCTGTAGGTATTGGCTACTGACACAGTAGCTTGCAAGTGTTTTTAAAAAATAAAATTCATAAAGTGTGTTTCAGAATTCAAGAAGTCTATAGCTACTTGACAAACCACAGACAAAACTTATGTGGTTATTTATCATTTTCTAATAAAGATGATGACCCGTATAGTCTTACCAGTCAAGGTACAAGAATGGTACTGTGAAGAAGAGAGAGATGATGACTCAAATCCTTTTTTTTCCCCCTTCCCTTGCTCACTCTGCTGTGGGCGGGAGGTGTTCTTCCTCAGTATATTATCTGTAGAGGCTGGGGGTGAGGAGGGGCTTTTTTTAAGGAAAAGTGATTTGAAAGTGATCACTTTTTTTAAGGAAAAGTGTTAGAAGATTCCGTAAGCATGAGGAAAAGCATTTCTGCAATGTTGAAACCTGAAACAGGCTTCAACATCCACTCCACACTCCTCCTAAAATGCAATGAAGAATCTGCTGAAATTCTGCCAAACAAAATTGTACACACAGTGCTCTTTTCACTCTTAACCAGAGTGCATGTGCTGTGGTACAGGTGTGTCTGACTGCAGAAAGAGAATTTTTTTGGCCTATGGCAAATTTAATAACAACATTCCCATTTTGTGTTTAACATGGAGAACTTGGCTGTACTAGGACAAATAGAGATGTGAAACATTTTGCATCAGTAAGTTTGCACCCAAAAGTGATTTCCAGTATTGAAAGGGCTTTTTGCATGCATTCACCTCAGCTTCCACTATCGTGCTGCTCTCAGTAAAAGGGGTAATAATATAATCCACTGGAATTGTGAAAGGGGGTTGTCAGGTGCCTGCTTCTCAATTCACCTCTCACTGTACTCTCTGTTTCTTAGGGTCTCTGAGGGAATCATTCAAAAAATAAAATGCTGGCACCAATAGCCAAATCCTTTATTTTTTTCTCTGTTTTACTTAATAAGTTGTCAGTATGCAATGCCAAGATCTGTGGCCTTTTGTGTTGCTGGCCTTTTCTGTTGAATAGAGCCCTCAGTAATTACTAACCTAAAATGGGTCAAATGAGGTTTCTTTTTAACCATTTTCTCTTAAGAATATTTTAATTTTGTTTAGTAAGCTATGTGCCATGGTATGCAGCTCCCATGGCTCCCTTTAACTCCAACTGGAGTAACTGGTTTATGTAGCTCCCCTGAAAATTAGGTCTTTGCTATCTATCCTAAAAATTATAGTTTGCTCCTGATACAAGAGCATGGCATAAATGAATGTCAGATTTTGTTAGGAATCAGTTCTATTCAATATTTATTTTTAAAATGTTCATTTTGAGTGGTAGTTTTTTCATGTATTCCTTTTCAGCCAAGTCCAGAGATGGACTAAAAATTCGATATGTTTTGAACAGATATTCACTGAATTTCTTGATAGAAATGTATGCAATTACTTAAAAACATTTTATTCTACTTCTGTAGCATATATGTGCTTTTTTCAGAAATTATGTAGGAGATCTGTCATTGGGATAAGAAAAACACTAACTGAAATAACAATATATTTTTTTTTATATAAATAATGCTATGAAACGTACTACAGTCAAATGTATTTAAAAACTTAGGTTAATATTCTTTTTCCCTTTTTCTTTTCCCCCTGCCTATAGGTTGGTCCTCCATCAAACACTATAGCGGTCAACGGAAGAGCCAAGCTTACTTATTTGTATTCCACAGAAGCAAAAGCTAATCACTAGTTATTATACCAAATATTTTGCACTTTACTACTGCTTCATAGGCCAGCTTAATACTAACTATAAATTTTTGAAAGTGTAAATGCAAGTATATGTTAATATATTTTTGTCAATTGGTATAGGAATTTCACACTGGGTCCTTTAATGCCTTGGAAAAGATTATTAGAATGTGTAAATTATGGTAATAATTTTATCTTTATAAAGCTGACTATGGTAATAATTTTCTCTTTATAAAGCTGATTATGCTGCTAAAAACTTTTAAGAGAAGGTGCAGATGAGCTTTGCTTGTGTTGGAATGAGTGTCAAAAATTGTTGACTTCAGCCTTCAAGACTGAACAATATGTAGCAGTATGCTGAATTTACAGATTTAAAGAAATCTAAGAATTTTAGATAATTAATTTTGAATTGTGTATTACTTTAACAGATTGTAAGAATTTAAATCTACCACATGCTGCCTCCATATTAGTTCATTAAATTAATTTTGTAATTAGTAGAAAATTATATGCAATACTTTTGTTTCTCTTAAAAAAAAAAAAAGTTTTTGTTCCTTGAGCTGATGTAGTTGGGTTAAGTATTTTAATTTTAAATCTCCTTCAATTTTTTCCTGGTAGTATACAAAAAAAAAGAAAAGACAAATTACTGGAAATTTTTGTACTACTTAAATTTTTTCTTAACAGTAACACTACATGACGTTTCTCATCTACTCTTTGAGCAACTGTATATAGTATTTACCTAGCACTCAGATGAACAAAACCTTTTGTGAACTAGATATACTTTTAAATAGACGTCAGCATATAGTCACTTATGGATAAAATGCAAATTCCAGTTTTGATAATTAATGAAGTTTAAAAAAAAATCACTGGAAGTATGACTAAAGAATGAACTGCTTTAGACTTGTTTGTGTAAAATATTTTAATCTTAGAACAGCACAATAATACACTTACAAACCATTCTTGTGTCTCAGAGCCTCTATTTATAGACTAAGCATTAAATACCAAAATGGGAATATATATATATATATATATATAAAGAAAATGCTTCATGTTATATTTTATCTATTTTGCATTTCTTGTCAAGATGATACATTTTGGGGAGAGGGCGGAAATGTGATCACACTCATGATGAAATAGCTAGATTATGGATGTATGCAGCAAGTGCTGGGGTATTTGCCATATTAAAATATTTTCTTGCTATACTTGATTTAAATAAAAACAATTATATTTAGTTTCTATTCTTTAACAATATATTTATTTTGTACTTTAAAGTCATTGTGTAACTCGTTTTCTGAACCTGACCTATATGTGCATTTCAAAGGGTTATTAATGGTTTGCTGCCAGTTTTTTGTGCAATAATCTCAGAGAGGTCTCATTACTTTTCTAGTACAGGCTCAATTATTGGTTGCTAATAAAACTGTTAACTTAATGCTGGAACCCTTCGAAGAACGTTTTAGTAAATAAAATTCATAAAGAGAACTGATGAGCACTTGTTCGCTGCTGTTCTCTCATGTTTTCTCTCTTATAACTTAGTCCCCTGTCAAGGTGTGCTGCCACTGCCTTTTCCTAGTCAAGGGCTGATTATAAGGTGGAACAGGAAACCCACATGGTAGTTCAGAAGATGTGTTTCAGGGTCTGATTGCAAAAGAATGCTTCGTTCTTCACTTGAAAATGGTGAGATAGAAGAGGTAGTTTTTCTTTTTTTTTTTTTTTCCTAACTGGGGCTTGCTTTCTAGATTTTATTATGTCTTGAGTGACAGCCTGGAAAATTGTAACTCACTCTGAGGAATCTACTGTCTGTGTTCGTTGTGCTATTTGAATTCGGTTTTTCAAGCAAAAACATGCTGATCTGTAACTGGCACGGAGGTTGCACTGCAAAGGAGTCTCCTTGTTTATACTTTGGGTGAGAGGGTTACGTTGGCTTTCAAACTTTTGTGTTCTCTGCTGGAGGTGACTAAAAGTTATTTCATACAACTGTAATTTGATCTCCATCTGCAGACTATATAATTTCATTATTTCAATCAAATGTGTGGAGTCTAATTATTCTGGTTTGGGAAAAGATCAAATAACCTTTCTTTGTTGTTGTTTTCTTTGGTTTTGACTACAACACTGTATTGCTGTATATTCCTTAGTCTCGTGTTAAAAGTATATTGGCCTTTGATGTGAACTCCTGAAGGCAAATATAATCTCTAGTACACGAGATTAAAAACAACTTTCTTGAATTTTAAAGTTTCTTGTCTGTGCAACTGAACTTGCTTGATAATTAACTTAAATGACTACACACAACAGTACTGTGAAATTGTTCAATGAGATTTTCTGTTACTAGTTGGCAGTATTGTTTAGCAAAACTTTTTTTCCTCTTTCTTCCAACATATATGTAAAACATTTTAAAATCTTGCTATTACATATCTAGAGACTCATTTCTTCTGTAACATTCTTGTATTAAATTCTACCAGAAAAACTCTTGCTGACAAACTTGTGTTTATTAAATATTCAAACAAGAAAACATCTGCTGAAGCAATAAGGATTTTTTTCTAGCAACTGTAAGTCCAAGTTAGGCAGCAGTAGATTTTTGTTGTGGATGCCTTACTTGCATCTACTTGCAAATACCTTGGTGGTTTTTTGTTTATATCCAAGCATATTTAGTTTGGGGAACCTGTATTAGAGATGCCTTCCAACAGAAGGCAACTATTTATGTCATACTACTTAAAATCCTCCTGCTGCTTTTGAATGGCAGGCAAAATGTTTGGGGAAGAAAACTCAAGACTCTGCAGTAACAGAAATGTCAGTGCAATTGTGTAAACAAAATAACAGACCCCACTGAAAGTGTGCTATGACTTACCATCATGAAGCAGCAGATAGTGGTGTAGCATGGTGGGATCTTGCTCTAATTCTGACTCCAAGGCTTTGTAAGTAAAGGATCTTTCTCAAAGACACGAAAGATTGTATTCTCTATAAAAGATTGTATTCTGATTGAATAACTACAGAACTCTGTAGTTATTAAAGAAGGTATTTTTATTTATTCTGCAGAAGAATAAAATTAAGAATACAGATATACCTGGAAAAGGGAAGTAGTTGTGCTGGGAGAGCTTAATTCATCACAAGATAATATTTGGAAATCATCAGTTGTGACTAGAGGTTTTTGCGACCCAGGCAAGAGCTCTCATACTTGCAGCTGAAAGATGCTAAACCACTGGGTGTCACCATTTTAGGAAGTATATTTAGTAATCAGTGCCTTAATTTTTGCCAGCTACTTGTGGTTTGTGCCCTACCATATTGTAGCACACAACATGAAGATATATAAGAGGAAGGAGGACCATCAGTCATTGAAGTGATGTGGATGTAGACCATGAGGCGTGGAATCACCTGTACTATGCAAAGAATGGGAATACAACATGAGAGCATTGAATGCTTTTAATGTTAAGTTTGTACAGACACTCATATCAGCCAAACCAATATTTCCAGTTGGAGCTGCTTAGAATCATATTCTAATAAACAATTGTGAAGAAGGTTGAAGGAATTCTGCTAAATAGAAATGAAGGAAGCTTTTGAGCGGTAGGGTGTATATTCTTGAACACGTTGCTTGGTCAGAGTGCATGTCAGGTTGTAAACAACTTCAACTAGGCTGAAGAGTAGCTTTAAATGACTAAATTGATGCGTTGGTAGCCAAGCAAATACAGTCTTTTGCAGGAGGGGAAATGTGTCTTAAGTTAATTGTCTGTCAGTGTTAATGGAATGTGAGGCTGAAGTCAAAACTGTGTGTTTGAATCGGAGCTGCCACCTTCACAGCGCATGGTAACTGTTTTTGGGTGCTGCGAATGGTCTGAGGTTCTGAAGCCACAACATTCTGTTCAACTTTGATGCAGACTGGAGAGCTGACCCTGGAACATCACTTGTTATAAATGGGCCTCTTAGGAAATTTGCTTTGATGACAAAGCAAAGCTGTAACAATATCAATGGAAATGCTTCACAGCTTTTAATTGAAAAGGATGCATTTTATGTGGATTATGTTGCGGTCAATTGCAAATTGCAGGTAAGGTGGATTATTTTTTCTTTTATTTTCTCAGTTTTAAGTAGATTCGTGGTAGGGAAAGCATCCTTGCTAAAAGTACATGAAACTTGCAAGTAATGGAATATAACAATTTCTAAAAATACTTAATTTTGTTTTGTCATTCTTGTGACATGGTAACTAACACAGAAACTGCATCAAGAATCTACCACAATGTACTGTACATAAAGTTGTTGCATTATTTTTGTCAGCCATTTCTGCTCATTTACATAAGCACATACCACATTAACATTTTTGTAGGTGTGTATATGTCTTCAAGGAGCAGATTTGAGAGAGCTGTGTACTTTTCTCTCTTTAGCTGTATTGAATCTCATTTACATAACAGTACATCTAGTGTTAATGATGTTAAGGATCCTAGTTAAGGAGTGTTTTTACTTTTTTGTGAGCGGAAGATTTTGAATGAGTTTTGCATGCTTCTTCAGCTCTTTATGACAGGAAGTGCTGCTTATCCCTCTCCCCTTTCGTATTTTGTTTTCTGCGTTGGCTTTATGGTTCTACAAATACTGTACCACTTCTGAATGTCTGGGTACAAGCAAGAAACAAAAAGACTAACTGAAAGCCTGGTAAGTTGCAATCCCTATTTGTGTAACCACCACAGTGATGAATATAATCCTGTGCAGGACAGCCATTGTTCCACACCTGGTAATATTATAACAATGAAAGAAAATCTTACTATAGGGTGAGAGAAGAAACTTGATCTGAAAAAAGAGACCAAAACTATCAGGAAATTTTAACTGCATCTGTTGGTAATTATTTCAGACCAACTGTGCATTTATAATGTAAGGCCTGGAAATAAGCCATGCTATCTCTACCACAAATACATACAACTCCAATGCTGAAAAGAGCCATTCTTTCTTGTTATCAGAGTTGGATTTGGACATAAGTTGTTAATTCCTTTTGTGAACTTCAATTCTGAGGATGGTCCTGTGGTAATAGCATAGGACTATGGCCAGTGTGATTATACACATATGCCAGTGACAGTAACTAGCTCCTAGCTTGATTGCGTAATGAAAGTGTTTTTAGTAGGTCTTTGATATCAGCTGCTGCATGGAAGAACTACTGTCTTCTATTTAAACAAATTATCTGTTTGATGGTTTCCGTTAGTGCATGGACATTCCCAAACAATGCTTAAAACAGGAGTTTGGGGCTATGGTAGGAAGCTAATTCTTAGGTTCCTCCTTAGTCATTTGAATATTTCTCAATGCAACTGATAAAAGAAATGAAAAGACTGATATAAACTTATGTGAGTAAGGGTGAAAAGCTAGGCATTTCTGAAGAATGCACTCTAAATTTGTCTTAACAAAACTGTCTCTTCTTACATTTGCTAGTAATAGTGACTCAACTGTATCTCAGTAAAAGGTGTGCATCAAGGGATGGGGGAGACTTTGGTGAGAGAGGGGAAACTTTAAGATTAGTTTGAACTCATCCAGAAGCACAACTTGCTGAGGGAACCATTCTCTTCAAAGGAAGGAAAAAGGGAATAAACTGAAATATTTAAAATTCAAAGCACTAATCTTTATTTTAATTTCTTGGATTGGCATGTTACTTCATAACATACCTAACCACCATGTGTGTGTATGACTTAAATATTATATGCTCTTAGTTATTTAATCAAAAAAAAAAAGATCACCAGCTGAAATGTTCAAAAGCCTTTATATAGCTATCAAATGCTCACTGGTTTAACCTTATGATTTATCTGCATTTTTATGCAGCTGTGGTATGTAGTTGCATAAAGTTATGTGAACTGTAAATCTAGAAGTCTCTTAAAACTCAGTTTATTGTGAAGATGAAAATTTGTAGTGTGTCAAGAAATGCTCATTAAATATTCTCTTAGTCTTCAAAGACAAGAAGTTTCAAGGTAAACTTTAAAAATAGAGCAATTGTCAGTGTAGGGGTTCTGCTTCTACTGTTGCCATGTTCAGATAATGTCAAAGCACTGGTGCGCTGCTTTTTTACAGTTCTTAAGTCTCTGTGGATTTTTATTTTTAATTCTGAATTCCATTTTGAACTTAAATGTTGAACAAATGTTCAATTGTTGTTTGAACATTAAGTGTGAAGGATCCCCAGATGTTTAACAGTATGTAATTAGGTGGACCTAATCAGTTTATTAATGAAATCCCTTCACTTAAGGTATACTGTGGCTTGGATTAGATGCATTCCCTTGCTGAAGCACCTAAGGGTGTCTATACTGTGCCAGTGATTCTTGAAATATTAAGGTGTTTCTCTTCTGCTAGTGTCATCGCTCCTTTACAGCTGTCTGTGGTCATTTCTAAGATGTAAATTTAAGCCTGTTCTGATTTATGAACATAGTGGGCTGCTGACACTAATGGGAGTCAGTGGCGCTCTGTAACTTCTGTAAGGAAGTCAGCGTTACTAATATGGAAGAGAAATTTAACCATTTAAAGCGACTTCCCACGGAAACTTCAGATTAGTCATTATTTACATTTGATACCTAAAATGAAATTCAACTTGATCACAAATCATAGGCTTGATGCAGAGATTACAGTATGAGGTTATATTAGGTTGGATGTTCACAGTGGTATCTTACTTTCATGTAGTATTCAGGTACCTAAATTCTTACAGGTAATAATGGATAAAAAGGATGTACTCTCTACATCAATGTACACATCAGAAAATATTGTTATTTGTGAAGTACGTTTAAACAGAAGCCCAAATGAGAAAACAGAACAGAGGGATGCATTATAAATGGTGAGGTTTAACTAAAAAGACTAAAGAAGTCCACCGGTTGATAAACTTCTGTTTGGATAAGGATTCTACTGGCTTGAAATACTGAAACTGAAATGTGCTTATGGACAGTTGTTTTGTAGATATCACTCAGGTGTAGACTGTATTGCTAAAGTGGTGTATAATTAGTCTTTTGCAAATATCAAAGGAAAGTTGGCTATAGAGAATATAATTAAAATATAATATTTTAATGGAGCTGAGGCTTTCACCTCCTTGGAACTAACTTCTCACATCTCGCGACCGAACAGAGCTGTTAGTCTTCCTTTTTTGTCCGGTTTCTTTCTTTTTTTTTTAAAGCCTACTTTAATGAAGCAAGGTTTTCTCGTACTGTTTACCAGTCTCTAACACACAAAGTCAAAAAGCAGAATGCCAGCTACAAGCAATGCAGTGGCCTCTGTTGTACCACACAGTGTAAAGATGCTTGTTTAAAGTCTTTTCTCCGAGTTAATACTAAGCAGGACTGACCTTGCTTAGCCTGTAATGTTTGGTATCATCATAGCCAGAGCAACAAGAACACAATAAAGTACAGCATGTAGAAATAAATTTTCACAAGTGACAAAATAACTAAAAGAATGGCAGTGTTAAATAATAGGCCTGCATATGTGATCCTGAACATCCACAGGGGTAAAGAGTTTATATGTACGATCATCTCAGGGCAGGGGGAGAACTATGCCCACAGAAGCTGCAGTTGTAGAAATTGTTGAAGAATAAATCTGTCCAGCAGCGGCTATTTGCCAAGTGCTAGTGTACTTCGTGTACTAGTGCCAGTGTACATTAACCGTTAGCATACTTACCAATGGTTAATATATTTCTACTTGCAAAAATAATGAATAAACTACTGTTGGATGCAATTTAATCATTTCTCTCCAGCTACTGGAGAGCAGCCCCGCAGAGAGGGATCTGGGGGTTGTGGTTGACAGCAAGTTGAATATGAGCCAGCAGTGTGCCCTGGCAGCCAGGAGGGCCAACCGTACCCTGGGATGCATCAAGCACGGCATTGCTAGTCGGTCGAGGGAAGTGATTGTCCCGCTCTACTCTGCGCTGGTACGGCCTCACCTTGAGTACTGTGTGCAGTTCTGGGCACCACAGTACAAAAAGGACATTAAACTGTTGGAGAGTGCCCAGAGGAGGGCGACGAAGATGGTGAAGGGCCTAGAGGGCAAGACACATGAGGAGCGGCTGAGGTCACTGGGCCTGTTCAGCCTGGAGAAGAGAAGGCTGTGGGGGGACCTCATCAGTCTACAACTTCCTTGTGAGGGGGAGTGGAGAGGCAGGTGACCTATTCTCCGTAATCACCAGTGATAGGACCCGCGGGAATGGTGTTCAGCTGAGTCAGGGGAAGTTTAGGCTGGACCCCTGTAGCTGGCCCGCCACTTGCTCAGCTACTCGGTCCTCTGAGAGCCAGCGTATGCGGCAGGAGGAAGGCTAGAGAAAGGAGCGAGTGGCAGCCCTCCTCCGTGTGAGGACAGCAAAGCAGTATGAGGAAGCACCGATAAGGATGGCAGCTAATGAGAGGAAGATGTGTCATGGGCAGAGGGAAAGCACCTCCAGCACAAGAGACACCAGTGCCTGGGGGACATCTGGTGCCCGGCCCACAGACACGTATCAGCTATATCATTGGCACTGCAGGGATGTGGGGAACAGGCCAGCCCCTCAAACATACAGCAGCAGGGGGCCTGGGCCTAACCAGTGGTGCAGAGGTGGAGTGGAGCGAAGGTGGGAGCGTGAGGCAGAGAGCCGTGGGGAGCAGAGGTGTGCCTATCGGCCAGAACACAGCGTGGGACCCAGCCATGGCCATAAAACAGATGGCAGCGTTGAATCCATGCCTCGAAATGAACTGGACAGCGGCATGGGGCCTAAACGTGGAACTGGGGGACCACCTGGTTCGGCACCCTGGCCTGAAAACATACCTGATGGAAGGCATCTCATGTGGGCAGTCCCGGGCAAGGACTGGCTTGTCCTCCTGCCTAACACCATGGAGCCCATGGAGGTGGGTCCACAAGAAGAGGCGGAGGAACCCATGGAAGTGGATCCACCTTGGCCACAGCAGACCTGGGACTACCCCGGCAGGTCTTTGCTCTGTGCCATCAGAGAACACCAACAGCTTCGCAGCAGGGCCCGGCAAGCTCCCTACCCATCATTGCTCAGCATCCATCCCAAGCATTAGCTTGGAGCCACCGAACGCCACAGACATCCCGCAGGATTACCTGCAAGACATCCCGGCAATAAACCACTCTGTTGCTGATTCTCAGGGCTTGCGTGAGTGCTTCTTTCCCATCCGGCAGCCCTTGTGCGAGAGGTGGCAGCCCTTCTGCACAGAGCCTCGAGGAAGAGCACAAGAGAGGACCCAACTCCCTTCGGGCTGCTGCGCTGGGGTGACAGGAGGAGTCCCTGAGGGCCACCATGCACCTTTAACATTTATGAAAATAGGCTGAGGGGTGAAAATAAGAGTGTGTAAGTGATTATGGGTGGCTAATTATATTAGGAGTGAGTTTCTATAGCTGAGTAATGGGCAACGACAGACGTGGAGAAGGCTGAGGTACTCAGCAACATCTTTGCCTCCACCTGCACTGGTAGGCGGGCTTCTCAAGTCTTTCATTTCCCTGAACCCGTAGATGGAGGCTGGGGGATCAAAGTCCCACCCACTGTAAGGGAAGAGCAGGCTCGAGACCACCTGGTGAATCTACAGGTGCAAGTCTATGGGGCCTGATGACATGCATCCCAGGGTGCGGAGGGAACTGGCTGATGTAGCTGCCAAGCCTCTCTCCATCCTAGTTGAAAAGTCCTGGCGGTCAGGCGATGTCCCTGGTAAGTGGAAAAATGGAAACGTCACGCCCCTACTCTTCTACAATTAAAGAATTGAACAAAGAGCACTACTCTTCAAGAATTAAAACAATTAGGAGACATTTCTTTTCAGAAAGAGCAGTCAGGCATTGGGATGGGTTGCCCAGGGAGGTGGTGGAGTCACCGTCCCTGGGGGTGTTCAAGGAAAGGTTGGACGTGGTGCTTAGGGACATGGTTTAGTGGGTGACATTGGTGGTAGGGGGATAATTGGACCAGATGATCTTGAAGGTCTTTTCCAACCTTAATTTTTCTATGATTCTATACTTATCAATGGTTAATATATTTCTTCTTGCAAAAATAATGAATAAACTACTGTTGGATGCAATTTAATCATTTCTCTCTAACTACATATGTGTTTCTGTCTGCATGTTTCCTCTTCTTTTTAAGGTGTGATCCAGAACAAGAACTAAGCCATGATGGCTTGCAGTTAGTCTGAAGTGGTAAAGCAAGGACAATCAAATTTATTTCACAGTTGCCTAAGAATTTATGTATCTCTGCTTTAACATAGAGTGAAAATCATCATCTTTAATGCTGATTGCAATTTTCTAAGTGAAACACTTGAACTAAACAGGGAACCAGGAGAAAGCAGATGGAGAGAGATGCAGTTGGTCACCTTGATTAAACATGATTGATCCCATCAGCAGAAGCTATTCCGTTTCTCCAAAAGCTGCAAGCCAATTATACACTTCCTTTCTGGAAACTGGAGCTTATTTAGGCACACAAAGGTGGATCACTTCAGGGCACACCTGCAGCAAGTGTATGTACAAAGCAGGTCCCTACAGTGAGCCAAGCTGCTGCACTTCTAAACTGTAGTACGTAAGTGACTCAAAGAGGTGAAGCAAAGGCTGAAGAAGTGGATTGCAGATGACTTTCTTTTTAAACTGTAGAAGACTAGGAGAAAAATGGGCACCTGGGCAGCTGCATAGTTAGGTGCCTCTCTTTCAAGAGGTAGTGTCCTGTTAACCCTTATTAAAAGCTGCAGTACTGCTAAGGTTAATTCTTGAATAGTAGGAAGTTTTGGTAGGAGGCAGTCAAGGATCAGTTAAGTTGATTCATTCAAAACCAGGATTTGGTGATGAAGGGAAATATAAGTTGCCTAATGATCAGTGGGGAAACTAACAGCAGAAATCAAGCTGGAATGTAGCTGGAACAACATTGTCTCAGAAGATGAATTTTTTTTTAAAAGAAGCAGGTATTTTTAGATTAATAACCTAAAGGTGGAAGGCAGTTTGGATGAGTAAGAGAATAAGATGAGTTATAAGACCTTTAGAAAACATGTCAAGGAAGACTAAAGGAATGGATTTGGTTTAATTAAAAAAAAAAAAAGTATGATTAGGATGACATAACCATGTTTCAACACAAAACAGTTGCTATACCTAGGCAAGTGATTAATCATGGTATCTTCAAGCAATAATCTGTTCCAACTTCTAGGCATAATGGAAGAATTATTATTATTATAGTACTGGGTCAAACTCAAGGCTCATTTAGTCTGTTTCCTATTTTTTAACGATCAAAAACTGAAATTTAGGGGGAAAAATACAAGCTTATAGCACATACAAAGTAATACTTACCCAAGGTATGATCAGCCTTCAACAATTCTTAACTCTGAGAATGCCTAAGTGAAGAGATTTCTATTTACTTCATAGTCCTAAATAGTTTTTTGTTCAAGAATTGGCTACTTGTACTTTCAATTCTTGTAAACTCTGATCAGTGACAGTACTACGTGCCGGGGGTTTTCTTGGTTTAATCACACGCTACTTGAAGAACCTTCTTTTGTCATTGTTTTTGTAAACTTCTACTTGCTAGCTTAATTTTATTTTCTGATTCAATTATTGATGGAGACACTAATTCACCAGTCACAGTTGATACTGTCTCTCCATTCATGTCCTTATGTACTATAGGTGATTGTACCACAGGCTTTTGCGACTTACACACTTTTGTCACTTTATCTAAGATGTAATTGATGTTTGGTCAAAACACAGGTCTGAGCATGCCCTATGTTTGTTTCTCTCAATGTTGTGGGCAGATGGTATTTTCTCATTGCATTTATTTTTCAAATTTGCCTCCTTTTGATTGCAGCCTTTCCCATACCTTCCCCTAAGGAAATCACCAGTGTGATTTCTCGAGAGTTTTGGCATGTCCATGTTTCTGCTTTGGAACGGGCATGCAGCACAGCTTTTATATGAGGCTTTTCTTTCTTTGATGTGGACTAACAGCTGTAGTTTTCCATGGCAAATAATGAAAGAAGGCTATTTTCTGTAGTGAATCACCTGCGGTATACACCTATCTTCTATACACGATCAGCAGTTTATGAGATGATTGTGTGTCATGGTTCTACATATCCAGCTGAACAGGACCTTGCTAAGTTGTATTTAATCACAGATGCAGTCATCTGATTCACAGATGATCTTTTCAACTAGCCAGTGAACAAGAAGTTTAAAAACTTGAGGATATAATGTACTCATAGCTCAGCTTGTGGTAATAGTTGTTCATTAGTTTCAATTTACAATAATGATATTTCTTTAGCACCTAAAGTGTACCACCTTTATATATGAAATTTCAGTCCATTTTTCTGATAGGAATTTCTATTGTCTTTATTTCATGCACTAACAGCAATTATTCACCTTTTGAAATCCACTACCACCATACTATTTTTGATTAGGATCCTGTCCCACTATCTCTAACGGAGGGAGCAGGGCAGGCCTGGAGACTGCAGCCAGGTTCAGCTAAGAGTCCAGATTACCAGACAGGTCCGTCGTGAGGGAGAAAAGTCTGTGGTTCTAGGTCTGGATCCCCAGGACCAAGCAAAGGCACAGCTGTGGTGCAGCAAGAACTGTGCATTGCTCAAGTGGAGACAAAGTGCTAGAGCCTCAGCTTAAAAGCAGCTCCCCAGGAAGGAGCAGCCCTTACCACAGCCTCGCCACCAAGCTCTCTGAAGAGCTCATTCCAAGGTCACCAGCTGCAATAGGAGGACAGGGACAGGGAGGATGTGCTCAGGGCCTCTATACCTCTATATGACTCTGAGTGGAAGGAGAACTAGCCAGATCAATGTGGTACTTGAGATATGTTAGAGTTTGTTCCTGAAAAAAAAAAAACATTTTGCTAGCAGATGTACATCACACCTAGTATGCAAAAAAAAAAAAAAGAAAAGTAAAAAAGAGGGAGCTATGGGCATGTTACTAACATTGCTGTGGTTTTCTCATCCCCCTTCACTCCCATCCACCACCAAATGAATGTGGAAGGCAATCTGGCCATAATTTGTACTCCCTCTTCCCTTTTCTAAAATAATAATCTCGTAGTGAATCACTTTACTGAAGGTTTCAGTAAAGCATCAGGTGAGTGAAGACCATGTAGTTGCACAAGCACTTTTGCCTAGAAATACAGCCAGCTGTCCAGAAATCTGGAACAGGGAAAATGACTTTTGTTCAAATATTCTTTCTAGTCTGGTTTGCAATTAAACATTTTTTTTTTCCTGAAATATTTTTGCTGATTCATTATTAACTTACTTTGTATTTCAATGTTAAAGTGAAGTATGTTTCTTTAACTCTCTTTAAATGAACTACCTTCGTGGTGGTATTTTAAATGAGTCTTTTGATGCCTTCTTAATGGTACATTAAAACTTAATGAATGCTGAGTAACAGTAGAATCCCTATGGAAGCACATATGGTATCTACATTAATAGTGAATGAATGCATAACGATCAGTAAAATTTCTGTGATTTCCACATGAATCAACAGTGATGAGCCACTTAGTGTTGCACTCAATTACATCATGTTTAATTTATGTAGCATTGTTTGGACATTATGTTTAAAATGTCTTTAGTAAATCATTGAGACTCTAATTGAGCCTCCATTCCAGTGACAAATTGCATCGTAAACATTAAATTCAGTTTTTTACACAACAATTAATTTATGTTGAAGCCTGCCTGCAAAGGGTCAACAATTTGATATATTCTCACTATTACTCTCTGAAAAATTGAATCCTAATATGAAAACAAGTTACAGTACCTGTTAAATTATTTCTGTTCCCTTAGTTATGCCGCAGACAGACACTGGAAAAGCATTAATTCCCTGAACTCTGGAAACAGTGGCAATACCTCAACTGCTCTATATGACTGCTGCCAAGCAGTTCTGAAGGCCTTCCAGGTCAGAATGCCTTGTCCGCGTCCGTGCAGCAGACTCAGAAGAGTTGTGTATGCCTGCCTCACCACGGTGCCATACCACCTCTTGTTTATAGGGGAGGCCCTTCTAGCACATCCATGGCTCACTTGTAGCACATGTAGAGCACAACAGGGTGGACCAAGAGCTTGTGAAGTGTCTTTCACAGTAACTGTTGCCACAACAGATTTTGCAGTGAGACGGGGCAGAGACTTACTTACCAGAGGATACTATGTGAGACTCCATCTTTCCACACTGGTTCCATATTAAGACTAGGGATAAGCAGGTATCTGACAACAGAAAAACAAGTAAATCTGCTTTGTCAGGTGAAACTGTAAATAAAATACTAATACTTCAACTCTCCCTAGGTACAGTAAACCTCTGTTTGGCTTTCACTTTTTCCTGTCAGGTGCTTATAGCAAATATGTCTCAGAACACCATTTCAGAAGGTCTATGTATGAGCTGGCTTTGGAGATGGTCCAAGGCAGGTCTGTATGGATTCATTCACAGAGAAAGGTGGCCTGTTTTACTCAATCAGCTCTGTTAAATGGTGATCTGAAGGTGACTGATTTTTGGCAGAGAAGATAGCCTCTCCCACTACTCCAGAAAGGATCTGAGCTCTATTCTCTCAAGTTATTCCCTCTCACTGGCAGGTCAGGCCAGTAAGGTCTTATCAAGAGCCTTTGTGTCTTTAACATTCTCCCTCAACTAGCTCTTCAAGGTACAATAAGCTTCAGAGGTCTTGGCTTAGGGGAGTTTTTAGTACTAAGTTGTTGTCTAGCCTTGCTGTCTCAACAAGAAGGATTAGGAGAGAGAACAAGGTTTGGAGACATACTCCTATCAGCTATTAACAAATAAATCCATCACTGTATTTTTAGCTTCTGTAAATTTTCTGCGCTAGCTGCTAGCACTAGGCACTGCATCCAGTTGCTTTAGTTTATAGAGGATTTACCATCTGTGAGTATACAAAGCTATCATTTTAATCTGCTGTTCTTTTTGATCTACTGTGAGATTATCTGATAACTGGAAGGGCATCTAACAAACAGCTGACCAACAACTTTGTTAGAAGATGTGTAGACAAAGAACTTGATAGTGATCATAACAATAACTGCTCTCATTTCTCTGGATTGCTGAAAAATGCAAATTCAGACCTTTAATAATTGCAGCTCAGGCTTTCATTTCTGACAGCAAAGTGAGAGAGAGAAAAAAAATCTTTCCATCCTAAGAAGCTGTAAAAGAGGCTATCAGCTTCTTTAATATACATATATATATATATATAATTCACTTCATTCTTGTTAGAAGAATTTAATAAATCAAGTATAAGAGGAAAAAACACTTATGGAGAACCTTTTCATTTTGCTTTAAAAAGTCTTTTTTTCATTTATGTTGATCATTTTAATGATTCTATTCTCATGATTCAGGATTTCTACGCTGTGTTAATTTAATTCAGCTTTAATTTGAATTGAATATAATACTGGCTAGTTGGTTAGCTACAATGATAAAACACATGTACTGCTTAAACAGAGAGTGTTTGAAATATATAAAATAATCTGAAATACACTTCGATATATGTCTAATAGATTTTAGTGATGTAATTTTTTCTAATTTGTTATG
Source organism: Anser anser (assembly GCF_964211835.1). Taxonomy (NCBI): domain Eukaryota; kingdom Metazoa; phylum Chordata; class Aves; order Anseriformes; family Anatidae; genus Anser; species Anser anser. The sequence continues at coordinate 19,156,339 of NC_139726.1, read as the reverse complement.
TAGCTATGTATTTTTAGAGCCTCCTGTGTAAGAATATTTTTTAAAACTACATGTGATGAGATTATAATACCACTCTAGGCTTTGGAATAACACTAATATATGAAACAGTACAAGGAAATAATCTGATGTATGCCTTGAGCTACACGATGACTATACAAACATACTTCATGGCAAATTAGATTTCCTTGACTGGTGGTGTGGTTACAGTGATATAATTCATGTTTCATAACTCTGAAGAAATAATGAAGAGATTGTAACCAGAAATGTGTCAATTTGAATAAATTTATTATGAATTGCTTTGGTTTTAAAAGCTCTCAATATGTTATAATAGAAGCCTACGTTCTTGCTTGAGAGCCAGACAAACTATCTGTAGAAAATGGGTTTTAAACGTCTTAACAAATCACTTAATGGTAGATTTTCCTTTCAAATAAACAAAAAGAGAAATGTTCTGAAGAGACTGTGCTAATAAAAGAAATGGGAATACACCTTTTAAAGCTGCTTTGAAAGTAGAATGTTTGGGAGTCTCGTATTTAGATGATGGCTTCTTACTCCACATGGAAAATCAAAATATTGTGAAAACTGTACATCCATTTTTGCCTCAATCTAAGCTGCAATGAAGCAAATCAGCCCATGCAAAAAAAAATTCAATTCACCAACTGCTGAACTGCAATTACATTTGTGCTGAATGCAGTATGCAATGGACTACTTCCAGCTACAGTGAAAAATTTCTCCCACTAAAACCACGCAGGTTTGCAGAATGTAAATTGGAATTCAGTTAAGGCACCATCTAACGTGCACAGTTAGGCAAACGTGCAAAGTTAGGGCATTTCATGTGTCACCTTCAGTGACGCAACCTGGCTTTAGTCTGATTTCTTGGTCAGAGGCTTAGTATTGGCTCTGACACGGCTTGACAACAGGCTAAAATTGACTTAAGGCCTTGATCAGAGCTGCCATAGCCATGGGACTCAAACATCCACAAACGCACTTCTTTGGTTCAAATTCGTTAAGAGTTTTGGTGGGTTGAATTTTTACCAGTAGGCTTTATGCCAGATCAGATACTGTCTGTCCTCCTACAGCTTGCATAAAGTCAACATAGAAACATAAAGCCACTACAGATTCTTTATCATGCACTGTCGCTAATTTGACAGAAATGTGACTGTGTGCTTGTTCCTTATGAGGAATGGGTAGGTAATCTCGAGTGATCCAGTAGCACAGAAATCCAGCAGTAAGACAGAATACCAACTTCTGTGTCTAACATGGCTTTATAAAAACCCTGACTTATGAAAAGGGAACACATCAGTTCAATAGTTCTTCTTGGATGATACAATGAAAGTTCAAGAGGCTTAGGAGTCTGAAAACTACATTTCTATTGTTTTATAAAGTAAGTCCAAAGAACATTATAAACAAACAAAAAAACATGACTTGGTTTATCATCTTTGAATTCTCAAACAATGGACTGAGCTAAGTTCATGAAACTGATTGAGGACACTGAAGGTTGAATTTAAAAATGTTGAGTGGCTCTAATAATTTTCCTAATTTCGGATGTGATCTCAGTTTGTATGCCTGTTGCCCAATTGCTTCAGATACATCAGATGTTAATTTTCTTTGAAGTCAGGTGCAAATTATTTATGAACATGTTCAGTAGTGAGTTTTCTCATTTCCCTTCCCCCTCCAAGGGAAAATTCTGTAAGATTCTTTTGACTTACTAGAATTTAGAGGACCACTCAGTGAAACACTATTCTCTGGCATTATTTTGTACGTTATTATTCATGTCTTATGTAATGTCTCCTTCATAAATACACAAAAGTGGACCAGTAGGATGCCTATACTCAGTGTTTTGAAATTGTGCTATTTGTAATGGTAAAATTAGGACTATTAGGAAAAAATTGCTTTTAAAATGAAAGAAGAGTGGCTACTAAACAGCTGCAGTGCACAGCTTCAATAAACTTGAAAGCAAAGGAAAATGTACCTTTTTCCACAGCTCAATGGAGGATCACCTTTTAGATCAGATTTAAAGCTTATTGTCAGGAGTACTGAAGTATTAATATATTTTACCTTTTTATTTTTAGAAACAAGAAAGCTTCATTATAGTTACACAGAAGGATGGCCTGATTGCTAGAGAACTAATTTTGGACTCAGAGTTTGCATTCCTTGCTCAGCCACAAATTTCATTAGATCATGAGAAAGTCACGGAGCAAATTAATTGCATTGTCTAATTTTTAACAGCTACCTGAGATGCTTAAGTCAGAAGACAGTTCACCCTAAGTTTCCAGTGTAGTCACAGGAAACCAAAAGGTCTTCTGGGATGGCTGTCAGCACTAAAAGCCTTAGGTGCTTTCAGCTGATCTCTGGAGTCTTCTGTCTCTCTCCATGGAAGTTCTATGCCTCTGTGTTAAATGGCCAAGCTGCCCTGCTAGAGTGTCTAAAGTCAGATGTTCTAAACACCCATTAAGGGTTAATTTTTAAAGACATTCAGGCACATAAGGATGCAAACATCTACTCATCCGTATGAAGGGAATAAATACATTAAAATGTTAGGTGTACTGATGTTGTGATAATTAGGTTCATAGTAAGTGCTGAGATTGTCTTTGTTAGGTAGGGTTTCTGAATTACAGACATTTGCATTAATAACCTATTAATATAATAACTTCCAAGTAGTCAGCACAATGCTTTTAAAACATGAACAGTAGGTTGATTTTTTCAAAGGTTTATTAAATACTACATTCCTTGAATATAGATTTCTTGGAAAAAACTCTTGAGATAGGGCAAATACTCTTTGTGTAAATCCTGTGGGATTAATTTATTCCAAGAGTACTAAATACCCTACCAGGTGATGTATTAAAATAGTGGCAGATATGTTATCCTACAGATGCAGTACCATAGGAATTCCAGCTGGCCAGATAAGCATTTGTTTGTTTTACTTTCTGTCATTTGGGAGCAATGTAATTACTCCATCATTAAGATTCATCAAAGCTTTCCATTTCAGAGCCCATTTTCAAGGCATTTTACATTGCACAAACACAGGTAGGTTGATTTAGAAATTGCTTTGCTACATCAGGGCTGGTGCAAATTTGAGGGTGCAAATCTAGGCTAAGTTATTTCAGTGATTTTGGAAGAGATAAATTCCTCCCCACATCACAAGATATGTACACAATCACATTTAATTTTCTTACTATTCCCTGAATGAGAGAAAAACCTTCTTAGATCTAATGAAAGCTACCAAAATCCAACTTTACAATGCAGCATGTCTGAAGTTACTAGACTTTCATTTAGTTTCATAAAGTCATGCATGGTCTATTGTGAGCTGCATGTTACAGGAGCAAAGAAGAAACAATGTGAGTAAAATTCAGGCACTTAAATACAAATATCTGGTGAAATATTTAATGTCCAAGAATTTCTAAAACATACACACTGGGCTGTCATATACGACAGAGGATGAACAGGAAACCCATATCTTCCTAGGGCAAGGTAGAATAGGTATCTAAATTGGTACTAGATCCCTGCATTTAGGTAAATGAATCACCGTACATATGTATTTTTTTCAAAATACAGAATTAATATTGTCTTTAAATTTATTATATCAACCTTGTTATTCTGATAACAAAAGTGAAATGCTATCTTACTTGAGGCTGACCAGATAGGTTGTTCCTTTTTGCCCCAAATAACTCCACATCTCCCCTCCTCATTCTGCATATCAGGAGATATGCTTTGTCTGGTACTAATGGTACTAATGCTTCAGTGTCCTTGGCAGCAGCTCAGAAATGGCTGTGATTTAGAAGTAGTGTGGCTGTTTGTAAAAAGTCTCATTTTAGCTCTACATTCCTTTTTTTTTTTTTTAATGCTTGCATTTTATTTCCCATTCTACAAAATGACTACTGTTAAAGGACCTTGAATCTGATTTCCAACAACTGACATTACAGACACTGAATTTCTACATTCTGGATAAACACAAAGAGTACAAGATAGCATAGTCGCCTGCACCCTTCACTTCATAGTAATTATATGTTTGTGTAAAATATTCTGAAGGTATATAAGGTCAGAAATTATGTTTTCTGTATAAGGCAAAGTTCTAGAAAAAGGGCTGTAAAAAGTATCAGCAATACTCTGCTGTTGTGAAATATCACTTTTTAAATTTTACTAAATATTCTGTTATTGACGTTTAAAGTTGTCCACTCTTCACAGTAGTTATTCCAGAGGTGCTAATGAAACATTAATTATCAAATGTTTACAAGAGATAATTAAGAACAGAGAAATGTATTCAAAGAAAAATGTTTCTTCCATTACAAAGCTATCAACACAAACATTGGCATGGCTACATTGGTTTCCTGAGACTTGACTATTCACTTCCAGAAATAACCGTAGCAGTATATTATGCGGTTCATCCATCCACAACTACCCAGACTACATCTAGTCTAGCAGAGTTAGACCCTTTAGATGAAAACCTAGCCAATGTAATCCATACATATGTAATGTTCACCCTGTACTATTACAGTGCTCTCTTTTTAGAAAGGAACTTTATGCCCTAAAGAATTTCAAGGTTGGCCAGTGCAGGTCACGCCACCTAATACACGTTTTATTGTAGATGCTGCTGAATGATCGATATCATACAACCTCAGGCTGAGGAAGCAGAAGCCAGTATGTCATGTTGTCTGACCTGCATCTCACAGGTCCTACATGACATCCAGTCAACCCTATACCGAACCTAATTATTTGGTTTTAGCTACAAAGACCTCTTTCAGAAATCATAAGCTCTTGTTTTGATTTGATTGACTTGAAGGGTATCACTCTCAAAACCCTGCACTGAATTTAATTCTGTTCTTGTGTTACAGTTCAAGGGAAAATTCCAAAAGGGAGATGTTCTGGTCTGAGGACAAAGCTGTCACAGGGAATCACAGAACTTGCTATTGAAATAGCAAACACTCCTGTCAAAGATAGCAATAAAATCCATCCTGTACTCAAGTTCCTTATGAAAGTACACTTAAGTGTTCCTGCCTTTCAATGGGGAAAAAAATCCCAAGCCCAAAGCAAACAACAAAACAGAGCACAAAGCTTCTTCTCAACAGTAAGAGCAGAAGAAGAAAATTAAGTTGGGGGAAGCACCACAGCATTACTGTGCTGTGGTTTGTGTAAGTACACGCAGAGGGAGTTTCAGATTAGGGTGAAGAGCAGCTTCTGGAAAATACTGAGACTGGTGGTACTGATTTAATCCCTTGGAACCTTTTCCCTATCTGCAGTCGAAGGTACACATTTCAACAATAATGCTAAACTTAACATTAAATGCACGCTGTAATAATAGGCAAAACTCCTACAAAACGTTCAACCACAGATAACTTTCAAAGAGTTATGCACTACTGCCAAGAAGTTAGATACTGATATCTCTGAGTGTTCATAGGATAAATTTGGCTCTCTTGAAGTACTGCCCAAACAGATGGGCCAGTTTTCAAAGTTAAAAATGAGCTTTCAAAATGTTCAGGAATGAGGAACGATGCACAGTTCATAGTGTCGGGACCACAAACAAGAAAAGTCAGTTTGTGTTCAGTGTATTGTATATGCATCGATGTAACAGACACATAAATTACAAATTCAGATTTACATCTTGGGGAATGCCATTTTTTACTGGACAAAGTATTATTATTATTATTTTTAAGATGACCCTCTATATTACATTTGATGCAGTTCACATTAGGGTACTTGTAGAGGAAACTTTACATTGGGAAACAAGACTTGGGCCTGGTTATAGCCTTGCACTGGAATAACTAGCTAGTTCTGTTGCTCCAACCTAGCAGTTCAGTAGAAAGAATCCTTTCCTCTGCTACTGTTACTATGACAGAAGATGGTGTAAAAGTATGTTATTATTTCTCTTAGTGTAACCATCTTTAAGAAATGATAGTGAAACTTTCTAGGATCAGGCCACAAAAACAAATTCAAAATACCTTGATTAAAACAAGGGGGAATGTGTGGAAGGGTGAAATAAAAAATCCATATTTTTTAGAGATAATCACAGATAATTTGGATTTTTTAAACTTTCACTTTGTCAGTAATAACTGTGAAAGTTTATTCTAATTAAAGGCATAATTTTATCACATTAATCAAGTGCTGTAGTTCTAAATAGCACATAGGCTTTTGAGAACTGGAGAGCCTGATTTTCTGAAAGTGGGGTGCATACTGAATAGCTTGAATCTGTTGTGCTTTTTTTTTTGATATGTAGTTTTTATTTTACTTGATAAACACCTGGATATGACTAGGGCTAACAGAAAATCAAAAAATTAAAAATTAAAAATTTTTAAAGAGAAAAAAAATCTATTGAGTTGAGGATTGAAGAATGCCCAGAAATTTAGTTTTAGAGAAATTGTCTTAGAATGAGGGCTATTGTGCTGCAGAAGCAGAGTACGAAAGAGTAGGCAGCTTAGGTGCATTTATGATAAAAATGAAGTCAAGTCACACAGTTCAACTGTATTGTAAACAAGTATTTTGGTGTTGGGGCATAGCAAAAATCTGCGAGCCTTTTAATACCAACATTATTAATTGTCATCAAAGGTGACTGGGTTTGAACTTGTTCAAAGAAAAAGTTAAAAAAGGTTACTCTTGAACAGAGTCTAGGTCAAATGCTCTCAGAAAACTCGTAGAGTTCAGGCACTGTTTCTTATTCTTACAATTGTTTGAAAGGAGAGAAACAGTAAGTCAGAAGAAAATTTCACATTCTCACCTATGCAATGTTTCCTGTTCTATTCTGGAGCAATCACTTAGATCTTTCTGTACCTCAGTGTTTTGATGACTGTATTTTCTTGTGCGGCACTATTCTCACAGAAAGCACTGGAAGCAGCAAGCGTCAGGACAGACTATGAGAAGTAGAAAAATTAAAAATTTTAAAGTCATTTTTTTTCTTAAATTACTACATTCAAGTGAAATTATAATAGCATTACATCTTTGTTGATCTTTCCTTTTCTGCTGTCATGACTCATTGGAATTGTAGCAAAGTTATTTGGAAATGCAGAAGTATTTAATTTGTTTGTTAATATTCTAATTGTGATTTTTTTATTTGCCTGCCATTTTAAACCAATTACATGACTAAGCCAAAGACGCAAAAACCTACCATGTATGTTAGGTTGCAGCTATGAAATAAGTTGCACTGACTGGGTGAAAAGTCAAAACATATTTTCTTTTCGTGGTTAAACTTTTAAAATGCTGATTAGTATCAGCATGGAATTGCCACCTGAAGGTTTTTATTTCTTCCTGAGCCCAGTTTTCTACCTATAACACACACACCAGTTGTCCTTTCTTCTATTCTTTTGAAGAAAGTGAAGTTTAACATGCCATGTATATATACACCAGTGAATCAGTTAGACAAAATTAGTCTGGCCTGTGCAAATGTATAAAAAGATAGCTGTTCGCAAGCAACAAACAAATCAAATCAATCATCCGACAGTGTAAAATTCCAGATATGTTTGCCAGTCCCTGTATATAAGAATTCTTAATCAACTCGCGCTCACACTTTGGCTGACAGCATAACAGAGAATGAACTGTTTAGAAGACAAGGAATCCTTAGTTTCATTGAAAACAAATGTCCTGCAAAATCATCTGCAACTCAGCTAAAATGAAAACTGTGCGTATTGCTACTATTTTGGAAAAAAAAATCTTTCTCTGATTGAAAATTTTGGCGTGCGTGTGAGGATTTCTTCAGTGGGCTCAGGAAAACAGAAAAGCACGTGTCCCCAGACATTCTGTATTCTCAGTTACTGCCTCTGAGGAAGCCGAATAAAACCAGGTTTCTCCATACAGCTGTTTCTGCCAGGCATTGGGCTAGGCTCAAGTTATTCACCTCTCCACCAGATCCAATGACGTCCGCACTTTTACCCCTTCTGCTCAGTGATGTGTAACTGCTCTTCAGACAGCGAGGGGGGATTTTTATTTGGTAACGGGATGACACTGGTATAAACAGCCGTGGAACCGGCACACAGGGCTGCGTGTACACACACCAGGGCAGGAGCCGTGCTCCTCAGCAGCACAGGCCGCAGCAGAGCAGGCTGAGGCCCAAGCTGCCCACGCTGCGCTCGCAGGAGCCGCGGCTCAACCCGCATCCTTGGCCCAGCTGGGCACCCAGCTTTCCCACAAGCTGCTTGCTTGGCACAAAGGTAACGCCTTTACTTCCCAGCTCTGTTCATCTTTTATTTCTGCAAGGCACAGGCACCAACTCCCGACCTCGCGGAAGCACCGGGCGGCTCAGTTAATGATTTGTGCGGTGCTGAGAAGACGGCCCGGGCCCGTCGGGCGGCGGTCACCGCGCGGGCAGCGGGGCGGGGAAGCCTCGGGCCGAGCCTCGCGGCGCTCTGGGAGCCGTTACGGCCGTTGGGGGCTGCCCGCCGGGGCGGCCTCCTCAGGAGCGGGGGCTCCCCATCCCCGCACCCTCCCCGACCCCCTGTCAGGCCCGTCCCGCCGCCCCGAGCCGGGGCAGGTTCGAGGCGAGGCAGGCGGGACGGCACGGGTCGGTCCCCCCCCCACACACTCCCCGCCGCCCGCCCCCGCCGCCGCCCGCAGGCGTGTGCCGGGGAAGGCGCTCGGTGCCGTTCGCCGCCCGGGCGGCGCTTCCCCCCCCCACACCTCCCCGCCGCGTCCCCCCTCCTCCGCAACCGAGAGCAGCCTCCGCCCGGCAGCGCCGGGACCGCTCGCCGACGTGCCTGCCGCGCTGCCGGGACGGCGCCGCCGCCGATGGCCGCCCCGTTGCCCGCCGTGCCGCCCGGCCCCCGGGGCGAGGCGCGCTCCCCCGGCCGGCACCCACCGCCGCCGCCCCCCGACAGGTAAGACCGGGGTCCCAAGGGCGCCGCCAGCCCGGCCCCGGCCCCTGCCCGCTGCCGTCCGGGGGCTGGGGGTGCCTGCACCGGGCGGGGCGGAGAAGGGGGCGAAGCGGCGGCGGGGCGGTCCTGGCCCGGCCTTGCCCGGGGCTCGGGGAGTTGTTCGGCGGGGCTGAGCGGCACTGCCCGAGGGGCCGGCGCTGGGACACGCGGCGAGGGGAAAGTTAACGGCGGGCGGGAGGGCTCAGCGCCGGGCTGCCGGCCCCGAAACGTGCTCTGAAAAGTTGCTGGGTGGGATGACGGTGCCCCGGGAGGGGTTCGTGCGGCGCATCTGCTGCCGCGGGTGCGTCTCCCCCCGTCTCTTTCCCCTTTTTTATTTCTAAGAGGTTTCCCAGTTTGAGGCGAAGAGGGACGCCGCTGCCGATCCCGCCTCGCCAAGCCCACCCGAGCCGCTACTTCGCTGTCAGAGCGGCTTCCCCCGGCGCTGGGCAGAGCTGCCTCACCGCAGCGATGCTGCTGTCACTGCTGCTGCTGGGGATGTGCGCGCTGTGTTTGTTACCCCTGAGGCTAGTCTGAAAGCCATTGATCTTTATTTTTAGTCCGGGAAACTGCGAGCCAAATTTTATTTTATTTTATTTTTTTATGAAGCATCCGATCCGATCAAGTTTAGGAAATATTGAAATGCTGCATACACTATTTTTCACCCCTTCTTAATGCTGGGTATCACGTTAAAGGAATGTGCTGTGTGGGTTTCCAGAAAGAAAACCATCGTCAGTCCGCTTTGTTACCTTACCTTGATGGTTTTCCACACTTTTATACCAATTAGTATGAGAAATCTCAAACGACAATAATGAATGTAATAAAGTTAAACATTAAGCTTGGAGTCATCAACTCACACATGTAGAGAAATCTCATTATGCGCTGCCAGAGTCAAATACCTGGGGTGCTTTGGGTGCTGCTCCCCAAGTGAAATCAAGTAGAAAAAGTGCTCTTTGATATTTGCCGTGTGAGAAAACCATGCAGGGTAATGTGCCCAGCATTTTAGCCAACCGTGTTATTAATGCAGCACTTTAAACCAGTGCTTAACGGAGCTCTTCAGCAAGTACAGCAGCGATTAGCTTCCAAACTCTTGCAAGTGCTGCTTGGTGATATTTACGACACAGATATATTTAAGTCACCTGAAACTACTGAGACATTTATTTTGTGATGGAGCTATGGAGATTCAGATACAAATGTAATTGAAGATGGAAATGAGTATACGCTCATTTGCTTTGCACTATTTTGTCTTGTCAATCACTTCGACTCCTGATCCTGGGGAAAAAAAAAAAGTTTCAATTTGTTCAATATATAGTTGTGATGTACTTGGGAAGTATTCCTGAGAAGTTGCATGCATCTGCTGTTGTAATATTTGTACATAGGGAATGGCATGAACACAGGGACAACAAAATATTTACTAATGTCCTGAGGAGCCAATATAAATATATCCATGCTCGTAGTCTGCAAAGACTTACACATATTAAAACAACTTTATATTCAGAGCTGAGTACTTGGATTGCTTTCAAGTAGAGTTAAGCACTATATGTTAATAGATTCAGCCTACTGATTAAAAAATAACTGCACAAAAAAGCTAATTACTGCAACCAGAAAATATCGTGGCATTAGTGCCTTAGTATGGCATGCACTGTAGTTGGTTACTGTAATTTTAACAGCATTTTTTGTAATTATCTCTTTTTATTATGTATTCTGTTGAAATAGGAGAACAAAGAAAGATGACAGTGTTTTGGAGATCCCATCAATTCCAAATCCTTTTCCTGAGCTGTGTTGCTCTCCGTTTGCATCCGTTTTGTCAGCCAGTCTGTTGCCCAAGGCAACTTCAAGAAAAAAACAGGTAAGATTTTTAAATTATTATTTGACAAATACTAAATTGGTTTCATGAAGGCTTGAAGAAAACCCAAGTTACCTATTAAAATATTTTTCTAATAAGGGTGTTCCATATTTCTGTAATTTGGTGAAATTTTCCCTGGAGATCATCAGTGCTTGTAGGCAATGAGGTTTCGGAATCTGTGTCTTAAGACATGACTATTCTTACACAGAGTCTAAATTGGACTGTACAGATTTTTTGGATGAAGCCGAACCATGGGCAGGCAATACTTTACATCCTTAAGTATGAAGTTAATTTCTTTCCTCCTCCCTACCTCCAACTATTGTCATCAGTTCTATGGCATGGAGGGCTTTAACAATCACTGATCAGCTCCTTTTTTCTGGATGTCTAATTTTGCAAGGATAATGGAATAAAAAAGAAACTGAAGGGGAAGGAACAAATGCTGTGTACGTGGCTATATTTTGTATCTATGTGCATAGTTGATGTTATATGTGTGTCTCTATATATGTGTGTGTATATTGTGTGTGTGTGTGTGTGTGTGTAGTTGATGTTATACATCTGTATATATATGTCTTGATGATGTTACTATATTTCTATAAATACCTTAAAATGTCAGCCAAGGGAAGTTCTGAGTGGGCAAACACACCTGGTGGTGCTCTTAGTTCTGTTTGCAAGCAGTGTATTTGTTTTCCTGAGCAGGGATAGAGGATAGAGTTTCCAATTAATGGAGATTACTGGTGTTGAAGATCTCTTTCGCTCCTTAGAAGCTTACCTGTTCCTTTTTTTCTTTTTTTGAGACTGAAGAGAAGTCTGACAAGGAACACTTGCGAGATTAAGGGTGCTACTTCCTTCACATTCTCTTTTTTTTGGTGGTCTGCAAGATCTCTGTCTTAACAGCTTTAGGAGCGATATTGGAGGTGTAAGAACTTTTACTGATGTTGCTAATTCAGTTTTTAAATTTGCATCAAGAAATGGTGTGGAAGTTGAAGTTTCTTGTAATTGTATTAACCTTTCTGAAGCTGACCAGCCATGTCTGTTTCTGTGCACCTGCTGGGAAGAATAGATGCCAGAGACTTTACTAGGAAATTTCTGGGTGGACACCTTAATGGGAAACATTTTCTTATTTTTCCCTCCCATCTCTTGTGAAAATCATGTATGTGTCTGGGAAACTCCACTGATTCAATCTTGTCATATATTGTATGTTTTCTAAAAATAGCTGTGGTGTCTTTCTGACTATTTGTATCACTTTTAATTCTTTCCTACAACAGCAATGCTAATTTGAAGTATTTCTGGTCAGTTTATATGTAAGCACTGCAAATGCAATGGGGTAAAATCATGTTAGTTTCATGCCTATGCACTGACAGTCTTTCTGCAGAGGCAAGAAAACCACCAAACTGGTAACATTATCTTTCAGAACATAAGGACTAGGAGTCACATTTTAAAAATTAGTTCAAATAACTCTTGTTGCTAGCTTAAGTTGCACTCATTGTGGTAGTCTTCATGCTTGCAACTGGAAAGTAGATTTCCCAAGCATGATTTAACACTGAAAGTTCAACTGGCTGCTTTTGGGGCCTGTCATGTTTAAAATTACTGACTGGCATGATCAGTTAAGCCAGCTAAATGTAAGCTTTAGTCTCTGAGAAACTGAAGTTCATGGCTTCACTGACTTCACTTCTGTTTTTTCAGACGGGCTCTTGTTATACCTTTTGTGACAGTTTTTTCTTGCAGTCCTTTAATTTCTTCCGTTTTACCTTTGAAGAATGTAGTACTCTCTGGTAAAAGCAGGATCAGGAAACATTGGTTTACTTGCCAAAGCAAGTTAAAATAATAGTAGTGTCTACAGAGGGCCTGATCCATTTTCCAGAGTGCAGAAAAATAGAGAGGAGTCTTCATATTTGCCGGAGGCATTTTAACAAGACCATAGTTTTCGTCACAAAGCCTTTTACCTAGGTATCTGTGTATGGCCACTGCTGGAGAAATGGTACTTGGCTACGCAGACCTTTTGTCAGACATGGCACGGCTATTCTTTTGTTATTAATCTGAAGTTATCAAAGGTTATGACCAAATGGCAAGTATTGAGTTAAACTTGTATCTCTGAAATTCAGGTTGACGTCTTCTAATATCTTTGTGAAATTACTTAGCTATGAAAAGGAGAGGGAGTGGATGCTAAGCAGGTGTGCAAAGAGGAGGAGCAAGCTGTGGCCTTGACTTCCCATAGTTAGCTGTGGGGGCTGTGCTTGGAAATGTGGTATTTCCACATCATGTTCTGGGTTAGCCTACACGGCTCCTTCTGCATATACCTAATCACTATACAAACCCCTAACTGAATATAGCCCTGAAGGTCATGGATATTACTATTGCAGTGTGATAATTTCCTAACTCTTAAGAGAAACGAGAGGAACCAGGTACACTTAAGCACTCTTTTTCTTCTCCTTTTTTTTTTTTTTTTTTTGTATGCAGCAGCATTGACAGCTGCCAGAATAATTTCTGCTCTCTCTGTGATGATCTACATATGTTTTCAATGATTCTGTTAGATTGCTTTCTTTCTGATTTAGTTTCTTCGTCTGCTGTGTTTTTAATTTCAGGTATAATAAAGAGAAATTACAGAGTGAGTTTCTACTTATGTCTAATAGGTAACTATTATCAAAATATGTGTTTCAAAAAGAAAAAAAAGAATTCATGCCTCTTTTGTCTTATTTTTATCTCCAGAAAAGATTTTCTATTTCCAGGGAAAAAAGAAGTTGTCAGAAATATCTCTGTGACATTACCACTCTCGTATTCATAACACCTGTGACATCTGAAAGGCTGAAGTTCTTAAATATCTCTCTTTTTCTGAGTAGATTATTAATGTTATTTAGAACTCTTGTTTTTCTAAACTGATGTTCTTACTGTCTTTTCACGATCTTTTATCATAAATGAACATGCTGCTTGAACAGCATATCTGTTTGTGGAGCAAACAGCAAATTGTTAAAAAAAGCACATAGCGGAATGGTGAATTGCCTCTATGTTTGGGAAGTAGGAAATCTTTGTGTCCGAACATTACTTGGTCTGCCTCAAAAACACAGCTGTTGGTCTCATTCTTCCTCCTGCTGTTTGGAATAATTTTGTGTTATATCCTCACAGACTCATAATCCTAACGTGTTAGCAGTAGTGAGAACAAGCTTACTTCAAGAGGCAACCTTGAATTTTTATTTATTTATTTTTTTTTAATTTAAAAAAGGGAGAGGGGAATGACAGGGTTCAAAAATAAGCAGTAATAGCACAGAGTCAGTATAGTGACAAATTTTATTCTCCTGGAGAGAGAAACGGGAGCCAGGAGAATGGAAAGAATGTCTGCATTGACCATGCTGAGGCAGGCAGACTTGTTCCTCAGCTGACCTGTTCTCAATGGAGCATTTCATGGAGGTGGTACCATGGAGCTGATCACACCCGTGTTTGGGAAGGAGAACTTTGAGATGCAGTGTGAATGGGAGTGGGATTATGGGATTAATATCTTTGTCCTTAAGGGAGTAATCTGGAGATGAAATCAACAGCTGAATGTATAGTTGGCAAGACCACTTTGTGGATTGTGAAATCTACTCTGTATGAAACCATCAAGTTTGGTGTCCCTGCAAGAAATGTAGGAGGGGATTGGGTGCTTTTGATATGAATAGTGTCATAGATGCTCACATAAACTAAATGTTATGTTCAGGGTGGAAGACTTTTATTTGAAAACGCAAAAAAAAACCAACATCTGGCTTTCCCCTCATGCCCAATGCAACGCGGTCAACTCGGTACATGGTGGGAAATGTTGCCTTTCATGACACTGGATTAGGTGTTTTCTGTTATTATGTGGAGTATGTGAGCTCACATATGGAAATCTAATTGTGTCTTGGAGTCTGTGTTCTCTAAGAACTGGCAAGGAACTGAACATGTAAAACATGTGCATTAGCTGTCTTAATTTTCAAAATGAATAACTCATCCTTTTGTCTCTAATTAAGATCAAAATGGATATTACTAGGGAAAAATGTTACTTGTAAAAAAATATATAATTTTCTGTTCATTAGTATACTTCCAGCTTTCTTCGGTCAAATGAACTAAAACCATGTTACTATAGTTATGAAAGCTTTCTTTTTAAGTCTTTCTGAAAACAAAGCCTGAATCATTTGCACTGGAGTGACAGTTCTTGCCCTGCTCAAGGATAAGCCAAAAAGTGTTTCATCACAAAAGTAGTTCAAGGTAATTAGTGCCTTGTTCCTTTAAGTTCAATTAGAAGTGCAAAAATAAAACTCAAGTGAATCTCAAGGTGAGGAACACTCAATTCTTTGGTATAATATCTTGCCTCTTTTGTCTTTCTTGATGTTCTAAACAAGTAGATATTTTTATCATTTAGAATCCAAATATACTCCCACAATGTTCCTTCTTGGAAATCAATTATATAAAAAACCTCAAATACATATTTGATTGTAGTGAAACGTCACTTCCCTTTTTGCATTACAAAGATTTTCATGTGAAGCTCTTTGGAAAAGAAGAACTGAGGGGAACTTCATGGCAAGGAAAATATGTTTCTTTAAATGTGTGCTATTCTAAGTTTTTGATTTATATTGAGCTTTGACTGTTGTAATTCGAGTACCATTTTTTTTATGGTTGTAATTTAGGGTCTTTTAGTGTACCCTCTTGAAACCTTATCCTTGAAAAATTTACAGATAATTCTGTTAACAGATGTAAATTGCTAAGTATCTGTTACTTAAACTTTTTAATGACAGATTTTTTTTGGCTAAAATACCTGTTTCCTATTGACTTTTGAACAATACAAAAACACAAACAATTTCATTGATATGTATTAATTCGTGAATGTCCAAGCAAGTACTTGCTGATAAGTTAATCTGGAGTATATCATTTATAATATCGGCTAACTTTGGTGTTCATTTAATGCTTTTAGAATTTATTTTGGAAGTCAGAATAAATTTTTATTTTCTGTTTTTTATACTATGGTAAAACTTATTCTGGGTAAATAAATGAGTGCTTACTAGTATAATTATGTTGGTATGTACAAACTGTGTTGGCAAGGTCTAATTTGTGCTTGTGTTTCCTCACAGTAGCCATTTTCAACTTCCATTTTCAAATTTTGAAGGACAGGAGCTTTCTCATGGTTGTTTTCCATACTCTTTGAGCTGTCAAGTGAATAATTCTTTTGTTTGTTCTTACAATGCAAAGTGTGCTTTAACATCTAATGTGTGTTTTGGGCAGTTGAAGGAAAAAAACCCATCCTGTTAGGATGGGGAGACAAAGTGGTGAGCCATTTGCATCTCTTCTCAGTCAATTCCACTTACCTTGTCTGTGCACGGTACTGTGTCTGAACACCCTAAATTTATTAGTTCTGGAAGATCATGCCTTAGGCACCCATCATTACTTTTATATATTTGGTTTCAAATGCTTGTATTAGATGTAAGGAGGTCTGGAAACCTTCGTTTAAATAGCATTACTCCAGGATTTGCACTATTTTTAACTGCCTTAGGGTTGAAATATCTTTTCCAACCAAAGATTAATTAGTTAAATTTACTCTATAATTCCAGTCTGTCTGTTTCTTTCTGGACTTCTTTCCAGGCTGGAGAGCATTGCACATATCCACTGTTACCAGTTCTTAATCTTTTTTCCTTCCAGCTCCTAAACATATATCTGTTCCTGCTATGTCTTCCCCTTAAATTACACAAAAGACTTTCAGTTTGAGAGGCACAAGGGAAGAGGAAAAGTCTTTCCAACCAATTTACAGATTAGCAGAAAAAAGATTCTGCACAGAACCAACTTAAAGAGCTCAAGGTTTTTATCTGAAGTCTCTAATAGGAGACTTGATTCAGTAGGACATTTTTTGTTTTTTGCAATGACTTAGCTGGAGGTTTTTGCTCTAGTTTCCATACTCTGTTCTTTGTTTGAATGGCTGTTCCCTCTCACCAAAGAAGGATTTATTGCTATTACATTAGGTTAAAATTACTTAGAGCCTTATTACAACTTGCTGTTTTAATGCACGCACCCTATATGCTTTGACCAGTCATCTCAAAACGGTGGCAGAAAGTCACAGATTTATATAAGCAAGAATCAGGAGGCAGAGTTGAAAAATTTCTTATTTTAGCAATAAAGAATGTTGCCTGGTTTATATTCAGGTGGCATAGCATAAGCTGTCTGAAACATCACCTTGGCAAAACTTCAGAATAATCCCATGTTTAAGTCTTGTCTTTTTCTTTTTGTATTTTATCTTCTTTCTGTTGGTTCATTCATTATTGTATCTTTCTTATGGAGAAAAGAAATTGCTTTCTGTCAGACTTCATATCAACCGTCAATGTTATTACAAATTAACCTTGTACTTTGTTACTGTCCAAAAACAACCCAAGCAAAGACTCCAAACATTCTAACTTTACAAAAATAACGTCTTCCCCCCTCCACTCCCCTCCCATTTCTAATGAACAAGCAAACAAGGTCACTCTAACTTTGCTGGTTACTAGGATATTGCTCCTACCCCTTTAATTCACTTATATCAGGCGAAAGTCAGCCTTAAATTTTCCCCTATTTGTAGCTTGATGAAACAAAAGAATCATCAGCACTGTCAGAGGTTTTGGTCTTCTTTTTTCCAGTGTTTGTCAGATTTGAATGATTTTGATCATTCTTTTGATTTTGATTATTTTGGGCTTCATCTGCCTGAAAGTCAAAACTGAAATTTCTTATCTTTTCTGGTAGGACTGTTTTCTCAGTACAAGAAACTGCCTCTTCTACCCCATCCAGAAAGTCGTATTTGGAATAAGAAACTTCTGGTAGATTGCAATAGATCTAATTTGTTGTGTAGAAAACCTCTGCAAATTTGTAAACTCTGGTTCTCCAAAACTTTATGCTTTGGTATTCATCTCCTGAATTCTGAGTTCACTACCTGGTGCTGTGGTCCCATGATCTCTCTAAAGAACCATGTAATCACAAGGTCACTGAAGCAGGCAACGATGAAAACAGTCTCTATTTCTTTGAATATAGAAGAGACTTGCCAGTTAAGGCCCGCTGAAGCTGCAGGGAACTTCTGCTTTAACATTGCTGAATTACTTCTGATAACTTAGTTTTATTGACTTTGGCTTTAAAAGATGAAACTCTGACTGTTCAGCAGCCTGAACCCTCGTAATTTTCAGGAGGGAAGGAGATGTGGTAGATGCTAAGACTGTTCTTTCTCATAAGCATTCCCGGGAATGGGTACATTTATGTGAAGTTAGACTGGAGAACTGAGATGGTTAGGTCATTCTGTATCAGCTCTGTACCTTTCATGGACAGATACATGATTAAATATGTATTTTCTAGGCAGATATTTTTCCTGGTGACTTCTCATTGGTGGCATTGTCAGTAAGTGATACCATTGGGTGGGGGATGCAAGAATTCAGTTAAAAAACAGAAAGCTAATGACATCTCCCCTTTATGGAGCATTGTCTGAGCTGTCTTTCAATCCAAACAGATAAACATTCCCATCTGAGTTCAAGACATTCATAATTTTGTACCATCTATTCTAGATTATGATTAAGATGCATATTGAAAAATTATGTGGTTTGCTGTTTAAAGGCCTGACTTCTGTTGTTTTTTGAAGCAATACTATTCCCAAAGTATTGAGAAATTTTCTATTCCCCAAAAGATTGTTTTTAAAATCTTAAAAGACTTAAACACCAATGTTTTTAAACTGAAATTGTAAACATGTATGCTTATGTCTGCATTTGTGTGAGAGCTCCATAGATCATTTTCTCTTTTTATTGCCACAGCAGTTTCCATTTTCAAGACGAAAATAAGACTGTCTCATGTGCTTTTGTGTTTCTTTTATTTTTCCTTCATTTTTTTTCCACTTGGTTTTGTCATCTTGCCTTATAAAACCTCTGTGGTCCTGTTCTGATCTGCAGTCGTCATCTCATTGACTAGTATTGTAAACACCTGCTGGATTTTGTGTACAAATTAAGGCTGGAGAAGGGTCTAGAGAACAAATCTTATGGGGAGCAGCTGAGGGAATTCAGCTGTTTAGCCTAGAGAAGAGGAGGCTTGGGGAGACCCTATTGTAAAACTACCTCAAAGGAGGTTGTAGCTAGGTGGGTATCTGTCTCTTCTCCCAAGCAACAAGTAATAGACCAAGAGGAAATGGCCTCACGTTGAGCAGGCTTAGGTTGGATATTAGGAAAAAATTCTTCATTGAAAGGGTTGTGCAGCATTGGAACAGGCGGCCCGGGGAACTGGGTTGAGTCACCATCCCTGGAGATATTCAAAAGGTGTAGCTGTGGTGCTTAGGGATATGGTTTAGTGGTAGATTTGGCAGTGCTAGGTTAATGGTTGGACTTCATGATTTTGGAGGTGTTCTCCAACCTAAATGATTCTGTGATTTCATATTCTGCTAATTTTATAATGCAAACAGTTTAACAGTTACATAGTATTGAATGAGATGAGAGTTGGCAGTGATGAATGGTTAAATTACCTGAAAAGCGACAGGTTTGGTGAAGCTGGCAACTCAGATGTTTCTTATTGAGTAATCATGTGATCACTGTCAGGTTTATACCTTTCACCTCCTTTGAATTAGAAGCTTTGCAACAGCTGGAGAAAGCACTATGTAGTTTACCATAAATTTTACTATACAGAAACTAACGTAAGATGATAAAAATACTTGTATTTAAACGTACTAAAACGTTGTCATCTCCTAGTGTTGGGGTATTAACTGAAGAGTGGAGCTCAAACTCAGATTAATTTCTGTTAGGAATGGTTAGTATGGTTCTTAACATAACTTTGGGTTGTTGCAGTTAAGATGTTCGGAGAGTTATTTGTTCAAATTAGAACTTGAGAACTACGGAGAACAAAGTGAGGAGTATCACCATTACACAATTCTGTGTGTAAATGTTGCTACAATACAAATAATTTAAATTTTGAGTACACAAAATGTACCTTCACATAAACATCAATGTTAAACCTGGTTAGTTTTCACCAGGTGGAATTAACTTCGTATTGCATATTAGTCTTAAATATTTGTGATCAGTAAAATGATTTTCTATTCATTATACATGTGTATCTTCCTGTCAGTTATTTTCAACAGATTACTGAAGTCTTGCTTGTTCTGCGATGTGATAACTCTAGAGCCACTAGTACAGTATTTATTTTGTTTTGTTTTTCCAAATTTTTGCTTTATGATCTTCTTACTCTTTGCAGTGGTAATTTTTATGTATGCGATGCCATAAAAAAAAAATCAGGTAAAATCCTGTAATGATAAGTGGGAGATGACAGTTGACCACTGGCCATATTCTCCTTGTTTGTCTTGAACTTGTTTAAAGCTGTTACTTCTGAGGGAATTAATTCCTTTATGACTGCCTTCAATTTGGGAATGAAGATAAAGGGAAATCTTCAAGACAGCATACTTAAGTATGCCTCTCATGTTAGAGTCCTGATGGGAGTCACCTCAAATGGGAAGATTAAAAAAAAAATGCTAATCAGGCCAAAGAAAATTTTTCAAGAAGGGCAGTTGTGGGAGGAGGAATTAAAAGGGAGAAGAAATTAGACCTCTGCTCCAATAACAACATGAACTTTCTTTTCTCCTGCTTCAGTCGCAGAACATTCATTTGCAGCTAATCAGCTCATATTTTAGCCCAATAGCATTCATGATATTTAATACTTAAATCTCAAGAGAGAAATGTAGATCGGTTATCTTAGAGGTGTGCCTGTGCTTCTAATTAGTGTACTGATGGATTGTTCCTGCCTATTCTGGTAGGTATGCATATGCTGCACTCTGGTATGTCTCTCTGTTTGCTTCTTAAGTTAATACATCCACAAAAAAACAAGATATAGTAGATTGCCTTGTGATCAGAATTGGATTTTTTCAACAAGTGCATTCTTGGGCTATAAATAGTCTTTTTATAACTTATGTTATGATAACTCCTGTTACTGATTACATTAAGGCCTCGAGTTTGTGAGCAGCTGCAGGCACTTGATAATGACACAGAAATGGCATCAAATGTTGAGAAAACAGGCTGGAAGTTTGTTCACTAGAATTCACTGCTATATAGTGAGGGGAAGCTTGTACAATGTGTGGGTTTTCTTATGACTTAGTTGACAGAACTTTGTTATCAGTATGCGTTTTAATTTGTTTTGAACTTATTGATTGCAGAAATAGGTAGCTGAAAAGCTTTGCAAAAACTGTTTGTGTAGCAAGGGTTTCACAAGTTTGTAAGAATTTATGAGGATGGAAAAGTGCATTATGCTCTTTGATACTGTGAAATTTAGAGCTGCATTAATGAATAGTGTTCAGCTTTTTGCCATTGTTCTTAAAATGTGAACATTTCCATAATCACAAATTATGGAGCTAAATAATGTGGTAAGAGGAGATTTTTATTTTTTTTCCAAGCTGGTATGATCATTGTTATTAGGCTTTCTCCAACGTAATTGAGCCCCACCCTGAGTAGGATGTTGTAGCATTATGACACAGGAGTATGCTGCTCCATTTTGGTAGGTAAACAGGATGGATCCTCACGTCATTTCTCTCTAGTACAATTATTACTTGTTAGGTCTAAAGGAAAACTGTACATATCCTGATTTTCAAACTTTAACTTTGTTTCCTTATCTTTAATTTTTGACTGTTTGAACTTTAATATTTATGTCTGATTGTTCTCATTAAGCTATATTTCTGAAGGTGTCTTTTTTTTTATAATTTGGAATTTTTTCAAACTATGGGGTTTTTGTGTTTGTATGTGTGTGACAGGAAGTAACAGTTGTCTAGTTTCAGGT
The DNA here is from genome assembly GCF_964211835.1 of Anser anser. Classification (NCBI taxonomy): domain Eukaryota; kingdom Metazoa; phylum Chordata; class Aves; order Anseriformes; family Anatidae; genus Anser; species Anser anser. Next base: position 19,134,919 of record NC_139726.1, on the reverse strand, counting down.
TATGGTGGTAAGCTGTTTTACTTCTTTAGGGTTGTGTTAAGATTTGTGAGATGTTCATTTTCTAGGTAGAAACTGAATCCATCAGTTAGGGTCGACCTGGGAGAGAGCAAGGTAATTTGGACTTCTCAGGGAAAAAACAATGCTTTATAGAGCTTAAGATTAAGGGTCTTGCTTGTGATGCTGAAGATGAAGGTTTAAATCCTTTCATCAGTTTGAAGTGGTCTGGATAGGAAGGCCTTGCTCTAAATAGAGCAAATCTGTCTTTCTCTGGTGTTTTAATAACCAATAATTTTGGAAAAAAAAAAAAAAGAGATTTCACAGTTTAAAAAAATAATCTGTAGTATTCTGAAAGGTGCTAGTATATGATTAATTGCTTTTGTCATGATAAATCCGTTTGAGCTTACTGTATTCAGGTAACTAGAGAACGTGGGACTTTCAAAGGAAGTTTGTGGGTTGTCACCTCTGGGCAACTCACTGGGTGATGAGATTCACTTTTACCCAAGTGTCCACAAAACTACTCATTGGTATGATCTTCAGATAGGATACTCCTCATTCATGGAAATCAGGAGCAACCAAGAGAAAGGTTTGTTCTGTGTGTGTGGTTTTTTTTTTTTTTTTTTCGTTTTTTTTGGAAATAAGATCAAAAAGGAGTTGAAAGGATTTTGGAAAAGTGCTCCTTTTCAGTTACTTCTTATAAAATTTTGTACTTTATCCTTTGTACTTCTGCCCATGAGACAATGACCTTATTAAATAACATTGAAGATTAAACATTAGTACAAGTCAAGTATCATAACTTTGTTCTTTTCTACCAGGCATTTGGCAATCAGATAGAAGATTTATAGTATGAAAGATAAAGCCAGTCTTGTAACATTCCTGTTATGCTTGGGCAGTAGCTGGCAAAAGTGGATGGCAGGAATAGAATTTATGGAAAACTGGAATTTATAACTACTTACTGTGTCAATCAAGCTGTATAGAAGATATAAGATACTCTAAAGCAATAGGTTACCGGAACTGCTGAAGGATGAACTAATAATAGTTGGGTGTTCCTTTTCTCAAATCCAGAATAAATTTATAAACAGCAATTACTCAGCTTTTCAGGCCCAAATAAAGGGAATTTATAGGATAACTGCAAATAAGCAATACATACGTTGCTGGAGAGGAAAGGAATGAATATGTCTAGGCTTTTTCTAGAGAGCTACTGTGGAGAAGTGATGGAAAAATTACTCCCAGTCTTTGTATTTGGGGCTTATGCATTGGTACAAACCTTATATGATTGTTATCCACTTTTAAAACTCTTCCAGGAGCATTACAGTTTTGAATTAGGATTTGTATTTACCTAAGTATGAAAATTGCCATGTGGGAAGTTACTCATATCGACTCCTCTAAATAAGATTTAAGAGAATATTTACTGTTGTGACTCTGAGATAAAACACATTTCCAATTCAGTCTAAGCAGTCTGAACATACAGTGAACAAAATACATTATTTGAGGAGCTTCCTCACTTGCATGACTGACTACTGTCATTGGTTGATTTCTGTGTAGCAGATACTAACGGGGCGTCTGCTTTTCAAATGAAACTAGCTCCTTCAGAACAGGAACATATGGAGAGAGTAAAACTGAAGCCAGTGATTCAGTTGTAGCACAAGAAGCTGCCTTACGTATCTTTGTCCGCTCACTTTCTTCCTGCAACATGTTCTGGTTGCTAAATGCATTTTCCTTTGAAAAACTATGACTTGATAAGAAAAGTGTTTTCTAATACAACCAGTTTGTAATCTTGAGTGTCAATAGTGTCTGAGAATTTTTATCTGAGAATCTGGTTTTGTGTATGTGTAAGGGTCAGTTTGACCCATAACTGTAACCAGGAGGAAGAAGGAAGCTGATGAATGGGTTAGTAATTCAGGGACAGCATTAAAAAGGAGTTCAGAGTTCGTGCAGTACATGCTGCTTTGCCAGCAAAAGAACAGCAATCCACTGAGAACTATGAAATTACAAATTTGGAGATGGCTTTTCAGTGCAGGGTTTAGGATCTGCAGTTATCTTGCTTTGCCATTAAACTGCTCCATCGTGGTGTGTTCTTTGTAATGCCTACCTCATACATGGAAAGGCTGAAAGAGGAAGAACTGAATCTATGAATTGTGCTAGTTCTGTTTTTTTCTTTTTAATTATTTTTATTTTTAAGCATGTTATTCTCCACATTATTCTCAAAATAGAAGTATAAAATAGGTGGATAATTGTATGAAGAGACAGAAAAAGAGAGATGATGGTGCAAACTTTACTGTGAAATCCCTAGACAAGTTATACGTATGTTGCTTTACAGGTAATATAGTCTGTTTTAAAGCAATCATTTCTGCATAGAATCAGTTATTATCAACCCTCTAAGAGGGTGCACTGTATGTTCTGTTTTGAGGAATAAGACCTTGTTAAGTTTCTTTGTGTAAGGGACTACAGGAATAGAAAGGCTCACATCACTTTGAAGCATTTTTTTTTCCTGTGGGATAGTCCTATTTCAGCTGTAAAAAAAAAAAAAAAAACACCTTTTTTTTTTTTTTATTTGACAAACCTATGCAAGAAATACCCTATATATGTTTCCACGGTCATATTGATGGTATAACTGATTCTTGCTCTAGTAGAGTGACACAAGTCACCATTTGTGCCAAGCAGACATGAACACAAATGCAGACTGTACAACAAATAACCTACCTGGCTTCACATTGGTCTTGTGTAATAATCTTCTGATTTAGCTTAAAGGAAAAATGAGTATAAAAAAGTAGTGTCAAAGTTTTTTTTTTTTTTTTTAACCTTAATGAATTTATGTTTTCTGGATTTTATTTTTTCATCTACAGAGGCAAAAGCTGTCTCTGCTTTGCTTGTTACTTATAAATGCCCACATTCCTGTTATGTCTGCCAGAGCCAGGAATAAAATCAGCTGTTGTGACTCCATATCCAGTGCCTTAAGTACAACACTGACCTTCCTCTGCTAGCAGGATATCTGTGTTACATATGTTGTTATAAAGCATGTATTTGGAACAGCTAACTCTTACTAAGAGCTGTTCAGTTCTTATCCACTCAATTTAGTCATGCTTTCTTTAGTGGCAAGAAGTAGAAATTGTTTATATTTTGAAGTATCTAAAAAGTATCTGAAGAGAGTTTTTAGAACTATATCTGGTAACTGAGTGACAAAAATAGGAGTGAAAAGCTGCATAAACAAATTCATTTTTACAGAGCTCTCAAACAAGTGAGCTGGATCTGATTTCCTTCTTGTCCACCAGAATTGTTTGCATACCTGCCATGGACAAGCCAAGCCTTTCACCTGTAGAAAAGAAAGTGATTATGTATATTTGCCTGAAGGCATAATTGGCTTTCAGAGCCGTCTTGTATCTCACATCTATCAACTTGGCTTTCAGATGGTGAACTGACTCTGCAAGGCTTGTCCTCAGAAGTTGAAATGTCATTAAAAGAAATAAAAAATTATTAACTCAGTGTTTGTGTTTGGAAATGTAAGAGTTGAAAGTATTTCTTGATTTTCCTTTGAGTATCTTTGGTGCATCTGATGTGTGCAGTCATTAGTAAATGACTGTAGAATTTTCTCTTTTGTTGTTTAAAATCAAATCAGATCTCGATATTGGCTTTTTGAAACAAAAGTGAGACACAACACTTAGGTGTTTGCTTACTTTCCAAATAGGTCTGACCTGTATATCTGGCTGGAGAAGATAAAATATAGATAGTCTCACTGAGGAAAATAATTCCCTGCTTCACCTTGCAGACAAATAGGTCAGTATTATTCATAGAACATAAAGCTACATGTGCTTTTGAAGAGACAAGGACCTTCAATACCCAGGGGTAAGAAAAAAAAGGCTTGGGCTATTTTTGTTTCTTTCCCAATAAAGCCACTAATGCAGCGCACCAAGATTTACAGTTACTGTTTCCCAAACTTTTTTTTTTCCATAAGATCCAAGGAAAAAAGATCATAAGGGGAGTTTTATAGTCTAGTGCTGCAAATACGTACATGTATAATATTCCTGGGAGTAGAATTCCTACAGGATCAGGCTCTGGTACTGCAAGTTGTTTTCTGAATCTTACCGCAAAATTTTGAAGTCATGCTATAAAATCTTGAGAATATGTGCTCATAGGAAATAAAAGCTGTGTGCCTGAAAGGTAAAAACCTAATTGCAAACATTTGTCATAGCTATCCCTAGTGGAAAAGAATGTTACAGAATTAACACACAATTATTCTGGAGATCATGTTTATTCTTCTAATTTCTCAAAACAATCTTAAGAGTTTTGGACTGGAGCTTCAGAGCGAAAAATAGAAGTAAATAAGTGTATAGTATGTAATATCTAGAAGATTAATTACTATGAATTTGCTGCTGCTATAGACTCGATCTATAGACTCGATGTAAAATGAGTCAAATTTAAAAATGAATGCTTATTATTGAGACATGAAAATGGCTAATATTTCCTGTATTTTTCCCTGATTTGATGGCTTTATTAAAAGCTCTTTACTTAAAGCTAACTGAACAAGGATTAAATGTCTGTTTCCAAACAAATTCTCTTTATTACTTGGTATGAGTTTCTTGTCATTTTTTTTTTTGCCCTGTATGTCACAGTCAAGGACAACAGGTTTTGAAAATTTAGGAAAATATTTGTCTTTACTTCCTATTCTTTGCTAGTGATTTATCACTATCTGAGCTGCAGGTAAAAATACCAATGAATTGCAAGTTGTGTTTTTGGGGAGAGAGTGTTTTGTTGTTGTTGCTCTAGTTTTTTCTTGTGTTTACGGAGTTTATTTTGTTCATCAACAGAATATACCTGAAATCTACTGATTTTAGGATTCAGGAAGGTAATCTAGCACAGGAATAAATGTTTTGAATCTATGAAATCTAAAGTATCTGACTGGTACCTGTAATTTGTTATGTAGTTTTGCCACTTACAAAACTCTCACAACAGCAAATTACATTAAATCACATTGTTAATCTTTAAATTGCTGGTATGTAATTTCTTATGTCCGGGAGCCAAGACACATTTTGAGATTACTAAAGGGTGTGTTTGTATCCAATTAGGGAAAAACACTATCAATGTGTTAAGGTGAATTGTGGCATGGGTTGTTTTTAATATTTTCCAGATCAGTTCTCAACACCTCTAGTATGTCTAATTAATGTGTACTAAATAGTTTCTTTGGAGTAACTTTCTATGAAACTATAGTAGTCTGCATAACTGGTATCTTATTTTTTGAAATGTTACAAATGCTTGATATGAATCATTTTGCAGAACGACTGCAGCCTTAACCTATGGTAAGCAAAGTTTTTGATATGAACTGCTTGATCAAGAATTGTAAGACAAATATCCGATATCACAGTTCTAACATATTTAATTATTTGGTTTACAACAGAATTTTGCTTACTCATGCTGCATAAAAACAGAATAGAAAACTTATTTCTGCTATTAAGCATGACCCTTAGAAAAGATTATAGATTACCTCATGTAAGCAATGAAGAATTTTTTTGACATAAAAGGAAAGAAAAAACTCAGACTTTCTTGGTTGAGATTAAGCAAATTAATGAAACCAGACTTTTTATTGAGATACTTAATGCATAAAGTACATAAGTCCTGTAACATTTTACCTATCACTTTTCCAAGCCTTTGTGTTGCAAAGGTAGAAATTGCATTACTTTAAGTAAAAGGGGATTTTTTCCTCTGCTTTGAATAAAGATAGTTCTTTGATAAAGAAATGTGGAATGGATTCAGTGCACCTATTCTTATGCTCAGTTACCTTCCTGAAACTATCAGGAGCTCCTATCAGGAGCACTGATAAAGAAGCTTATTTTATTTGGTGAAAGAGACCAGGAAAAAAACATCACTGCTGTAACCATTAGTGGTGGTTATAAAATGCTAGAATACAATCTTCAACAATTTGGTTTTCTTTTTTTGGACAATGAAGACAGGATTCTGTGTGATAGAAATGCATGCTGTTGTGCTTGTTTTTATAGACAGAGATATCAGTGTGGGCCTTCCCAAGGACAGAAGACAAGTTTTTAAGCTCTTTGGTTGGTTGATTCCTGGTTAGTCCTACCCCAGGGCCTTATGTAATTGCCTTTGAGTAGGATTGGATTCAGATAAACAGAGTGACATTAACTGCGTTCTTGCTCTTTTCTTTGCGCTGACTCTACAGGATTTGGGTTATGAGAAGTTAGGCTTCAAGGAATATTGCAAAGTACTTAGTTCTGTTTCATGGTACCACCTGAGTGAAGGTTGTCAAGTTCTAAGGAAAGCAGACATGAGTTTGTCTTCAAGAAGAGTGACATTGCCTGCAGTTATGCCAATAACTCTGCAGAAATGGGTATGGCATTTAAATCAATCTTGTAACTAATTTTATTTTGAGTTGATAATGCATTTGCTTAGTGTAAATAAACAGTGTTTTAAATAAACATAGCTATATTTATCTTCTATTTTTCTTGTGTAATAACTTTTATTTTCTGATATACATGTGAACATAATATTTATATGTATATATTTATATATTTTTGTTACTGTTCTTTTTTCTCTGTCATAATTCTGTAATTTATGGAAGAAATTTGATTATAGATTAATGTAGTTCTTAAATATAAAGTATCATTATTGCATTTCAGAATATTGAAATATACCTCTGTAAAAGGATACAGTACTGATCTTAATGAAAGATAACTGGAGTCCACTTATACAGATTTTTGACCAGCTTTAAACACAACATACTTCTTCCTCACCCTCTCTGGATGGCATCTTAGTAGTGGATGGTTCATCATGTACTTTGGGAATCAGGGTAACACTGTACAGTGCTTTGCTCTAGCCACTGTAGCAGGTTACAGTGCTGGTGTAGCTGGCCTTTTTTTTTTTTTCTTTAATCTCACTAAAATGTGGAAGTAATACAAAATCATTACGCCTATGTACATTAGGGTTGCCTAGTGTAACTCTGTGCATTGGGGATGTCTGTAAAGTTTAAATATACATGATGTATGGCAATATAAATCTCCATTATGCTATTAAATGGTTCTTATCAGCAGTTTACATAGAACACAGCATATACTTCTTATGGCATAGGTCCAGTGGGGCTAAAATAGTATATGAATGCTTAGCTGTTACTGATTTAGGATTTGTTGTTCTTTCAGATTACTTTCTCACTTGAGTTGCAGAGGAAGCCCGTGGACATGCAGTTTCAGTGCTATCTTAATTACATGGTCATATATAACTTTTCTGGTATAGTAACTTTCCTTTCAGATTCAGATATGTGCAAGATGCATAAGAGAGATATACTGTGTAAGAGCACTCTACAGAAATGATCTTAAAAAAAAAAATAAAATTGAAGTTTAGCTTTTCAGCTCTCACTCTTCCAACCCTGTGGTTCCCTGCCCTTCCTTTCTCCCTGCCTCCCAGTCCCCCTGCCCCTACCTCAAATCTTCAGTTGTCATAGTTTTATTTTCAGCTGTTATTTGGTTATCTGTATGTTAGGAAGATGAAGGTCTTTGTTCTTGCAGTGTGTAGTTGTATTGGACTCCTCTGTTATGCACAGAGCAGTGCATGGTGCAATGTGGGAGGAGAGAGATGTGTAACTTCACTCAATCTAACATTCTGAAGGCTAGGAAACTCATTTTTAACTGTACTGTATATTTTAATGGATTGCGTTTCATTTTTTGCTGTTGAGAGATGAGCATCATTCTCTAAGCAAACTTAGAATTTTGTTGTTCTCTACTAACGCATGGTGAGTAAGGTAGTTTTCTGTGCATTCTCTCCTATTTTAAAACACAAATATTTTCACACTACTATCAAATGACCTATTGGCTTTACTTCTTTTATCTGTGTGCTTTGCAAGCCCAAAATAAAAATATTGGATGTGGGAGGAGGAAGCAGCACAGGATGTTGAATTAGGTAGGTAGATATTGGATTGCATACAGTTGCGAAAGTTCTCAGAGGTGTGTATCCTCCCTGAGGGCTCATTGTATGCCAAATTTGTGTCCTGTTTTTGCTCATGATGTTTATATTTGTGCCAGTAGAATTCCCTGCAAATGTATCTCCTCTCTCCATTCACAAGGTTCTTTTTGTTACTTCTACAGCACTACCCTAATTCCTGGAACTGGAATACTACAGGGAAGGAAGGCAGGCAGGAATGGGCAAGAAAGAGGCTAGCTTGTAAGGGATAGTATGTGTGCATGCATGCATGCACATGTGTGAATTTGTTTCTTGTGGACATTAGAAACATAGAAATACAATTCAGTCATAAACTATTATTCCGGTATGTAGTGCCTTCAAATCAATTGCTCCAGATACTGCTTTTAAATAGTATTTCTGTTAAACATTGAAATTGCAGTGCTTTAAGTAAAAGGTGATCTTCAATTTCTATTTTCTATAATGTAAGAAGAACCTGAACATTGGCAATATAAAAATGTTATGTTAGTACTGCATTGTCAAGAGAAAATTCAGCATTAGTTCATAAGGTAATATTTTAGGCTATTGGTCATCCTCAATTATTTCTTTAATATAAGCATCAGTGTTTATGTAAGAAGTCTAGTTTAATTATGGTACTGAAAGAATCTTTTTTTCCTCCCTCACAAAAAGTGACATTTTTTATTATTAATGTGATAATATGGCTGTTATGCCAATTTCTTGAATGTTTTTTTCATTTTCATTCCAAGTAACTATTATGTTTTGTCAATTTTTTTTAAACTTTTTTTATTTTAAAATCAGGAAAGAAGTATGTATCATAGTTGATCTATTTTATTCTTAAGTAATATATTTTTAACTAAAGCTACAGGGCCTCATTTAGATTCCAAGGGGTCTTTTCACACAGGCAGAAAAATGAGTTGCTTAATAAGCATGGGGAATTATGCATATCCAATATTAAAACCAGATTTATAGTGTTTATATAGACTAGACATATAATTAATCCAACACAGTTAGAGTAAGTGTCTTTTTTAATCTTTTGTGTGAGTAACTCTTTACTCTTATAAAAATGTTTTTAAGAAATTAGATTTAAAAGGTCATAATACGTTCAAAACAATGTTTTACAGTCAGTTACAAATCATTTATTCAAGATAAAAATCTGCAGGCCTGCTAGACTTGTTGTGTGATAAGTAGAAGAGTACTTAAGTGACTGATGTTGGATGCAAGGTGTGTAAACAGAATTGTTTTTTTTACAGCTGTTCGGAACTTCCTAGAACACTAGGTCACACAATGTTGGAAGGCCTTGTGTACACAGGTAGTATGCATTGCAGCTGAACAATTTCTAGTGATTCTTGAAGAGATCGCATAGTTTCTTTTTAATGGAAGAAATTTTAGATTGAATAGTTAGAAGAATAAATTGAATATGAGAAGAATGATTAGAAAATGAGCATTTGGTTTAGATTGCATGCTTATGACAATCCTGGATTTGAGCAGTTTTCAAGATTCTCTTGGATCTTTCTTCCATCTATTTTTTTCTGGCCTGAAATCACACACTGCTTTAATGAACACCCACCGCTCCCGCTAAGCAGAAATGGTCACTTAAGCCAAATTGTATTGAGAATTATCAATGTCCGTCTGCAAGGCTAGGAGTGTGAAAGTAATTTCTCAGTTTCGCATTTGGGTTCCCTGAGATGAAAGGCCAATGTGCTAATCCAGGAATTTTACATAAATGCACTTTAAGTGATATGGTAATAGTGCCATTAAATGGAAATATCTGGAGACAGACAAAGCATTCATGTATGCAGCATCTCCTCATAAGGACAGTTTGAAAAAATAGTCATTCAGAGATGCATAAACACCACCCATACCCTCTTTCTCTTTTGTACAATGTAATGAAAGAGTAACATCCTACAAAGATGTGAAAACACATGAGAAAAGTAAGAGATGGGTTTGACTGTGCTTTAAAGACTTTGGGAGCAGTCGTCAGAAACAGTGATGGTTGAGGTGAAGCATTTTGAATCGCTGTTATATCTTATTTTTAATGGAATGTTTTTTTTCATGACTTGCTGGGAGGTGTGAGAGAAAATATTGGGAATAACCACTAGGTAAAGTAATACAATGGGCCTGACTGGAAATTCAGTATAGATTTAATGATCTTATTTAAATTACTGGGTTATAGCATCTGGATGTACTGATACTGGATGTGCAGAGTTTGATACAAATAGTAAAAGTTTTAAGCCTGAAGAAAGGTTGAGGAGCAGAAATACATATATGTATGTATATATATAGGAATGGGCAGAGACACAAACTCCATGCAGGAGATGGATAGTTTGTTTTTGAAAGAAGTTTGCTTAAAATTGCCAGAATGGGAAGCTAGTATGTAGTCTCAAGGAAAGGTCTTGCCATCTTTGTGGCAAGTAACATGTACTAAGATAGCTGCGCTTATTTACTCTTGATAATACATAAAAACTGCGTGGAACTATTTCTACAGGTGCTTACCTCTTGCCTCAGATGTTTGTCTTAGGGAACATACAAATTTCATGTAAGCTATGAAAGGATCATCTGCCTCAGATTCAGTAATCTGTAATACTGTAGTTGCAGATATTAAGTTACCTGTTCATGACAGAGTCTGACGTGATTTTGGAAGTTCAGTTTGTGGATGATAAGGAAGGAGGAGGGAGGCACAGTAGCATTTCCTCTTTGTGGAAGAGGTCTGGTTATGCCTCGTTAAGCCCCGGAACTGTTAAGGAGAGAGCTACTGACAGGGCCTCCTTAGGGGAAGTGTCGCAGCACTTTTTCTCACGAAGGTTTTGGCCAAGCAAATCTAGATCTGATACTATACTTTAGGAAGGTTCTGGGACCAATTTCTGCTTTGAGAATGCATTCTTTATTCTCAAACAGTCACGCACCACTTGACCAGTCATACTTATTGGTTTCATGTTCTTAGAAGCAGTAAATTTTTTGTTCTGTATCAAAATGATCCCACAACATATAAATGAAACCAAAATGGGACTAACTTTACTGAGGGGGGTGGAGTGGGAAGGTGTGGGAGGGGATAGGGGGACCTACCCTGTGATATTCCAGTCCCTATGAGCAATCAAATTTTTTATAATATTTTTTATACAAAACCATCAATGATCTTGGAATTTAAAATGCATATCACTATGTTGCATATTGCCAAGAAAGTTAGGGGTGTGTGTGTATGTATAAGAGAGTGAATAATGAGTGTGCAGAGCTTTTAGAAAGTCTTTTAAAAACCTTAGTGGTTTAATACACTTGGTCATTACTTGTCCCTTGTATAGTATGACAAGGTTTAGAGGCACAATTAACGTTGCACTCTGTCTCCTCTCTGTCTTCAGTTCTTGAAAAGACCTTTGATACATTTTTCAGTCTCTTCTTGCCTTCTTTGAACATCTAACATCCTTCATACAGTAACCAAGGAAATTGGCTGTGTTTAGTGCCCTACTCTGCTCATAATCCTTTTCTGTTGGCAGAAAATCCTTTGGAGGAAGAAAGAAAAAAACAACAAAAAAACCCAGCTTTTTCATCAGTTGAAGAAAGTACTTGGCCATTTTCTAGCTCTAGAACTTTAGTCTCCTCTTGAATAAATTAGGCTTCAAGAAGTCAGAACTTGACCTTCAGACTGTATTACTCAGCCCTGAAGTGAATCAAGAGTCATTGCCAAATAGTTATTTCTACTGGTAGTAAATCCTTTATTTATTATGCTGCATTGTTTGTGAAGGGAGAAACTTAACATACAGCACACTAGGTACTAGTGACAGTCCTATGCTAAAAATCAAATTTTCCATACTGATGTTACATGTCTTTTGTGTGTGCCTTTCAGCATGCTATGATACATAAGTAAATACCTGAAAAAACAGAAGATTTTATTTACTTTTTGATAAAATAGCGAAATACTAATACGTACAAAGAAAATGTGTCACCTTGCACCAAGGAATTACTCAGATCCAAGCTCTCTTGATTCCTTATTTCCATGCTATTGCTATGGGTACTGCCATGTTCTGCACAGCCCAACTCCTTGTTTTTCTGCTTTTGAGTCAGGAACAGAGGCAGGACCCATCCCAACAAAATGCCAGCTGCCTTAAAGACTTAAAAAAAAAAAAAAAAAAAAAAAAAAAAGAACTTATGACTGTATGATCAAAACTTTTGAATCAACATATATTTATTCTAACACTGAAGATTTTACCTTGCTTCCAGTCCATCTTAGTCTCTTACAATTGGCATTGTCTTCCTGAACCTTCTTTTTCAAAGTTGCATGTATTCAGTTGCTTTCAATCCTTTATTTATGATTACATATTTCAGAGCAACTTGTTTTCCATAGCTTAAAGTAGTCACATGAGAAGAGATTTATTCTGGTACAGTGTATAATGGGTGCCTAGGGAACAGTAAAAAACAAGATAAGTCAAACTTTTTAAGAATACATACCCAGCTTTTTGAGCCAGAGTTGCAAAGTCTGTTTGTGTGTTTGCTTAAGAAGTGGAAGTTTTACTGGATGTGAGGCTCTGAACCCATACAGACTCAAAGAGATGAGGAGTCTTTTACTCCTCATTTGTATTCTATCCAGTAACATATTTCATCTCCTCTCTCTGGCACATCATAAGCTCTGGGAGGTCTTGGACTACTTACTTATAGCTCTATCAGTACACATGCTGGGACTTAAAAAAAAAAAAAATAAAAAAATGTTAACCTGGGGAGTCATCTTTTGTTTAATATGCATTGCACTTCCCTGTGGTTAAAACTTTGTACTGCTTGTTTCTTTGCAGATACCTTTTCCATTTGGCACCACTAAAAAATCTTAGGAGGGACTGGAGGAAGTGTTCAGCTGACATCTGTAGTGCTTTTCCTTTATTTCGTACTGGAATCCTCTTTCTCTTTTGCTCAGCATACTGTGCTTTCTTTGCAGTCTTTTTCATTACTCTTGTTGAATGTTGTATCATTTCTACCTCCAACCTCTGCCCTAAAATAACATCATGCTTTCTTCTTGGACTGCTTAGGCTTATTTTCTAAACCAGTTAATTCCCTTCTCCAAGATTTTAGCAATTAAATGGTATCTAGACTGAATAGCAGTTGGAGCCCTCTGCTTGTCTTGTATTAGCATAACAGCCAGACATAAGTAGCTCATCAAATTATCCACCAGCTGCATATGCAAGCTCTGTGTTGTTGATTTTCCTTCAGTTGTATTGATTTTAACTATTGTTGGATTGGTGTCTGTCACCACACTTCTGAGTATCCTGTTTGATAAGACTGCTATATGTATTTTGTGTTATGAGCATTCTATGGTGATCTGAACGTGGACTGTGTATAGTAAAAAGAAGAAACAGCCAGACAGCCCAGAAGACCTCTGGAAGTAGGTTATCACAGCATGTGAAGAGATGAAAAATGTACTGGTGACTTCCCAGTTCTCTTGTGTGATTGAAGACTGTTCAGTCTACATACCTCATTTTCCTTTTAGAACACATGGTTACAGGTAAATATTGTCGAAATATATTGGATTACCGAAATGATTAGTTTCTATTACAACATCATCCTTTTAAAATATTCTTTTTGTTCCACTTGTTTTCATGACTGTTTTGCATTAGATGACTATCAAGTTTTGGCCTTTAATACAGGAACTAAATTCCATGCCCAGGTGCTCCCTGTAGTGGCTTGGATTTGTCAGCAAAATTTGCCGACAAATCTGTATTAATGTGACAGTGTCTAGTTGAAAGTTTTGCATGGCTTGAGTAGGCTTGCTAGCTTTATTACAGGATTTACACTTTATTTGGATTTTATGCCTTGGCTTCAGGGAGCAATACTATGTGAATGAAATGAAAGATGTTTGAAAGTGCTGAAGGATAAAACATCCTGTCAGGATAACTATTCCACAGCAGTCACACCTTGCTGTTATATACCAACAGTGACTAGAAACAGATGCCCAGAGACAGTACTGGGCTGCGAGATTGCTGTAGTCTGACCCAGCAGAGCAGTTTTCATCACTGAAATTTACCAATTCAATTACCAAATGGCAAAGTACTTGGAACAGGTTGCTCAAGGATGCTGTGGAGTTATCGTCGCTGGGGGTGTTTAAGGAAAGGTTAGAGGTGGTACTTAGGGACATGGTTTAGTGAATGATATTGGTGGTAGAGTGGATGGTTGGACCAGATGATCTCGGAGGTCTTTTCCAAACTTAATGATACTGTGATTCTGTGGTTTTAAACCAACTATTTAGTATGACGGATTAACCTACATAGCCTTTGTCATATTTGCTCTGAACATTGCTTGTACCACTCTAGAAATTCTGTGAAAATTTCCAAACTGAATTTTCTTAAGCTGAAAACCTAAAACTCAGTCTTACTGAGTCTACAGACTTTTTTCCTCTAGTGACCTTCAAGAGAATACTTAAGTAATAAAGGCAATGACAAAGGTATTCTTAGACTTGAAGCTGTGTTGTAGTTCAAGCCAGAACTTTTATATAAAACAAATTGTTTAGAGTCTTAGTCTTCCTCTGTTTCAGCAAGAGATATGCTCTGCTGAGAAACCAGCAACATAGCGTGAAAACCCTGGTAGAAACAATAGGTACTTCTTTTTATAGCTGGTATCTCTTCAGAAACATAGAGTGCAGCCAGAATGTGGCAGTAACAGATTTGCTTTCTCTTGTGCTGGAACACAGCATTCTATTTATCTCTGACAAGCGAAGGATATGTTGGACAAACTGAACTATTAAATACAGAAAGCCTCATTTAAATAATGTTAACGCTTTGACACAAATAGGGACAAGCTAGTCAAACATAAGACTGATAACATTCTGCCCTTAACTTTGTTGTACACAGAAAACAAAAAACACAGGTGTATTTTAGTGGCTTTATATAAAAAAAAATTCATTTCTCCCCTGATCTTTGTATATGACTTCTTTGGAAGGTGCAGTAGTATGTCAATAATTTCTACCATATTTCTAGTTTGGAGGGATAAAGAACACTGGTGCTTTGAGAACCATTTTTATTTTCTGTTCATTTTCCATTTCACAAACATTTTTTTAAAATGAAATATGGAAGTTCCTCCTTCAAGTCAGATTCTTTGAATCTTCTAGTATAATATTTCAATCCCCTCCCTCTTTTTAAGTCTTGTTAATCTAACTGTATATTTGTCCATATGGTAAGTGTATTCTGAGTGGTGTTATGGTGTGCAGTAAAATATAATGTTGTGTATTATTATTAAATATATAAAGCTATGTAGAGTTGAGACAGCAGTTGATGTGGAAGTAAAGGACTTAAGATGCTAAGTAGCATAAGTTTGCTAATAGGACTAGTAAGCTGTTCATTTCCACCTATCTAACCTGTTACATTAGCACTAAATTAACTTTTAATTAAAAAAAGTTTGCTTGAAAGTATGCTGTTATTAGCCCTAATGCAATAATCAAGTCCAGTCTGAATACTGTCTTCGAATCAACCCATAGATTTTAAACGTTTGTTACGAAGGACAAAATACAGGGGAAAAATATGGAACCCTTAGCCACTAGCAAGATGACTTTTGTACCTTGCTAGTTATTTTAGCAATTATCTATGCATTTTGTGTGAAATATTAAGGGAGCTGTCAGTGAAGATAGTGGGTCATAGAGCATGTACATTTAGCCTAAGTAACTTAAGCTTTGTACTGTGAACTGTATTGGCTGGACATGCTGAACAAGAGCATGGAGATTTTGACACTAAGACGTAGTGGTGCATAGGTAGAGGAGAGAATAGCCTGCATATGAATGTACTTGTTCTACAGTTGGATTATGTTATGTTCTCCAATGAATTTTAAAATTACTTTTCCTTGGTTAGAGAATTCTACTAAAGCTTTACTGGATTATTTTTCTTTTTTACTTATTTTTAGTGTATAGGAAGATACAGAACTGTAATTGACATCTACATATCTATGTACTGGGTTTAAATTAACCAGGGGTCCATATGTACCATGCACTGAGATTGAGAAGTGATCTATGTTTGACTAGTTGGCTGTAAGTAAGAGGTACATGGAAGACGGAAATTGGGAAACTTCTACCTTTCTCAGGGCCAAGGTGATTTTTAGATACCTCTTTGTCAGATGTTAATATACACATTTAGCATTGCTCAGTCATATAATGAAAAATAACGAAGACTCATTTTTATCATGGCTTGTAAGACATGGGTTCTCCACT
Source organism: Anser anser (assembly GCF_964211835.1). NCBI lineage: Eukaryota > Metazoa > Chordata > Aves > Anseriformes > Anatidae > Anser > Anser anser. The sequence continues at coordinate 19,118,832 of NC_139726.1, read as the reverse complement.
CTGATTCAGAGGTTAGCATGAGTGAGAGTCTGAATTTACTTGACTGTAACCAGCCATTCTAAAAATGAACGATTCATTTTAAATTTACCTTTATCCTGCAGTCTTTAACTCCATGAGTTCAATCTTCATGAAAGGTATTCTTTTCAAGGACTTTGGAAAAGTTATTGATGCCAATCAATGTGAATTGCATTAAATCACCGAGATTTTTCAGAAGTATGGTGATTACTGTAAACCATTCTACTAAATGCTTTGAACAAGATGAAGAAAATTTTAAGAGTGGATTTTTTCTAGGAAGAGACAAAGTAGGTATGGTTAGTAGATCCTTACCTATCTGCCTGACAACAGTGTGTCACAAATTCACAATGCAACACCCCAAAATTAATCTGCTGCAATGTTCCTTGTGTAGCAGATGGTCTTTTCCTCTTTCCCAGGACTCAACAGAAGTTTATATGCCATCTTCATCAGATGAAGGAAGAGATGGAGTGTCAGCCTCCATTTATGTTAGGATAGACTGAGGTTTGCCATTTAAGTTTCTTTACATTTTAGAGCGTATAACCTTATTTTAACTGTTTGTTGTTTGCTTTTTCATTTCCAGTTTCCCTTCTTTTTAAGTATGAGTTTGATTTCACATGTAAAGAGTAGATCTGGGAATATAATCCTCCAAAGTCATTGTGAATAATTAATGCAAATAAATCATTTAGCTACTCTGCAGTGTGTTTATCTTGTATAAGTGATCCTTTGGCTGCTGAATCATCGAGCAAACCTGCTAATTCTCTTTGATTTCTGCTATTCCATGGAATTCTATTTGATTTTTTTTTGTCAATGATGTTTAAATTCCCTCACAGTTTCCTAGTTATTCATTCACATATTACCAGTTGTACTTGAAATGCCTCTTTAGCTGCTCTTGTTTGGAATCTCCATCATCTGAAAAAAAAAAATCACAAAACAACCCCCCCAAAAAAACCCCCACAACTAAGAGAGGCAGAATATTTTGAGACTCTGTATTTAAATAAATTGCCCTGTACTCCCCCTCCACTTTATTTATAAATTTGTGCATTTTTTTAAGGGCTTTATTGTGGTTTTTACTTCACTTTGCATTTTTTACTCTTGCTTTGCTTCTTTGTGGTGAAGGTTGGTGATGGTGACGAATCTTTCACTTGCAGTGTTTAATCTGTATGTTATTTACTATTGCAATTCCTACTTACAGTGTACTGAACTTCACAGTGTAATTGTTGGTATTTAGTGGTCTAATTATAGTAACTTTTTGAGCAAAGTTTCATATAACTATAGCTAATAGTTAAGAATAATCTCACTTTTTTTCTCTAAAAATAGTTGTAGTATGAGTTAATTGTCTGAAGCGTGGAAGTTGCTTTCTCTAGACCTTGCCTTTTGTTCAGTTTTATAAGAAATTCTGAAATATTTTATAACTTTTTTTTTGCTTCTGTTGACCAATATTGTAAAAGTGTATGTATAAACTTCAGGATTAAATAATGATATTTATATTTTAACTTTCTTGCTGTCTTTCAAACCTTGTTTCTCTTCAGTTTTACTGACGTTGTCTTTGAGATGATTGCTTGTCAGCATTGTCCTCATTCTGCCATTTTTTTAACATCATAATGTGATTGTCATAACCTTAGTTTGAAAGAACTTTGCTGGTATATTTTTGCACATAGCTTATTATAATTTGTAGATCTGCATAATTTAACCTCCTTTTTATAATACAACATATTTACACATCTAAAGCAGTAGTCATATGAGGAAGTCTAAGTGCTTTACAAATCTTAATGTGTTCAATCTGTTACCCTGCTGTACAGAAACAGATTTCATTTCCCTTGCCCCTTTTTACAAAAAGGAAACTGAGGGACTAATATTGATCTGCCCAAATTCAGATGAAAAATGCCTATTTTGAAACTCAGAATAGGACCTTTTTTGTGTACAGTAAATCTCAAATAATTTTGTTACTTCTCCATATTGCTGTTCAGATTTTTGTGTGCATGTGTGATTTTTCCATTCATAGAATGGTCAGTCTCATACTGGATTGGGGAGGACAATGCTAAGGGTCAAGCAAAGGGGGGTGATTGTATGGGCTCAATGGTATAGATTGCCAGATTTCCATACTAATTTGTCAGAGGGCTTTCATAGAAAATGAACAAAAATTGTTTTAGTTGATAATGTGCCTATTACTCAAAAATGTTTAAATTCATGGTACCTTCTAACATAATATCCTAACAGAATGTTTGTTTGGTAAATCTTGGAAAAATTCAATGTGTTTTAGGTCATGGTAGGAAAAATAGGTAATTTTCTTAGACTTTGTACTTCCTTTCTTTGAACCATGGTTTCATTGCAAGACAGAGCCTTAATTAATTATTAGTACATTTAAATCTTTGGTGCTTTTTGTGGGACCTTAACTCAATCTGTCCATAACAGATAAATGTGTACAAAGTTTACTTTTGGTCACTTGGGAGAGCAGTTATTCCTCCTTCAGGAAGCTACTTCCTTCTTTGGTATTTTCAGTCATTGTTGTCTGTGAGTGGAGTCTTAACTTATGTTCAGTTTTGTTAACTACAAGGTGCTCAACTTCCCCTTTAAAGGGATTGATGGTCCTACTGTAAAAGATGATGGTTTCATTTAATTTCATGTCACTTCTAGAGTGTCCAATCTACCTATCTTGGCTGTTTTTTAATCAATTTTCTGTTGTGTACCTTGAGAAGAAAGCAAGGCATTTTAGAACATCAGAGCTAGAGAATAGAAAATGTTGCTGGCAGGCTGATCTTAAAATTTCCCTTCCAGAGGTTGATAAGAATAAAGGGAGTCCATGCATGAATAGAGATTTGAAGTCTAATGTTCATGTCACTTAAGCTACTGGTTATATATGTTTCTGTATGGGAAGTGTTCCTTATGCCTCTTGAAGCTATACTCTGTTTCAGGTAGGAAGTCAGGATTCTCTGTAACCAGGTTTTCACATAAGTTTGTCCCAGATTTGCCTTCTTCCCCCATGTACATGCTTTCCGGTAATTGTCCCTAATCAATGGATGACAGTTCTTGCCTGCCCAATTGTACACATTGACAAATCTGCACAGAAATCATGCAGTGACTTGTGAACCATCCTTCAGAAGAGAGGGGGCATCACAGGGACATCTACAGGACAAATTTTTGAAAGCTCATGATGTGGCAATGGAGTATAGTTGCTTTGCAATGAGCAGCTACCATTAATCATTGTATCATTTAAAAAAAAATATTACAGATATAGACTTCTACAAACTGTAAGAATCCTTTCAGCCTTGAATTTTCCTTTTTGGAAGAATAGTGGAAGCTGGCCTTCTACCTGTAGTCTAGGGTATTTGAAGGGGAAGTCTTGCATTCACACAATTAACTTTACCAGCATGCTGTTTTTTTTAAATTAATTGACTTAACCTGTCCTTGAATATTTTTATGAATCCAAAGTTTTGCTTGCTCTTATAAAAAGGCTCTCTAAAAAGAAGTCAGACTAGAAGTTGTAAAATAGTTCTGAATGCTAGAAATTTCCAAGTTCAAATACACTTCAATTCCAAGTTCAATACACTTCAATTTCCAATGTCAAATACACTTCAAATTCCTCTATCATCTGCTAATACCAATAAGTTACAAGAATAAAAAGAAAACAACAACAACGACAAAGCTTTGTCTACCAGGGAGCAAGATTGGAAATTTGGGAACAAACAAATAGGCTGTTAGTTAATACTAATGACAGAGGTTAGCATTTTATCAAGCAGATCTCTAGGGATGTCTGGCACCCTGGAGTATAAGACTCTTTATGGGCTGATGTTGCATACAATAACTCTGCATGGTTTTGTACTTACATTATATTTAACATAAATGTGACTGAAATTGTAATGTTCTATTCATGGAGAAAAAAAGAGGAATGGATGAGCTAAAATTAGATACCTGTATCTTTATAAATAGAAGTGGCCTGATATATATTTAAAGGTGCTGGTCATCCATTGATTTCATGGCCATACAGTTGCAATGAAAATCTTGTAACTCAGGTTATTTGATGTAGGCACCTAAATATGGACTCCATGTTCTCCACGCTTCTTTTTCTGTTGGATCTACCTGGATTTTTTTCACAAGTCAGGACTTAGTTTGAAATATAAAACTGCTCAGTGCAGGGTATGGTCTTTCCATATGTTTGTGTCATTTCTGCAGATTGGAACTTCCAGAACAGATGGCTTGAAAATTCTGAAGAATCAGAGACTTGGACACCCTCTCTTAAAAATCTGTGGAACACATTATTTAATTATTGTAGTGGAGATGATGGTTGAGAGTGGAAGGAGACTTGAGAAAGCTGAGTCCAGCTTTCTCTTGCTCCTCCCACACTGATTACCTTATATGCTCTTTTACTTATACCCCTTTTCTTTAAGCAGTTTCTGATTTTTTTTTCTCCTTCTAATTATTTCCTGCTTTGATAGTGTCTCCTTTCTCTCTTCTATGTTAAATCCTGTTACATTTTTCAACACTGATTTTACATTCTGAGTTAAGATGATGAGTGAAATAGAAACAAAAATGTATTTTATTTTGAAACAACATTTCTTAGCAATAGAATTTTTGGAGGAGTAAAGGTGAATTGCATGTGCTTTTGGGTTCTTGGTTGATTTTTTAATATATTGAAAAATGGAAAGAGAATGGGTAGGAAAGCTGTACCTCCTTGCCAGGTCCCATAGGCAATGAAAATGATTGATGCTTGTCCTGCTCAATCTTGTGCTTTCCTCTTTTAAGAAGATCTTGGAGTTGCTGATTTCTTACTTCTGGTGGCTTAAATGGAAGCTATTGAGATGTTTCTTCTGGCCTTGGGAATAGCTAAAATCTGTGTATTTATGAGTTAGACAGGAAAGAAGATTTGAGCACAATGGAGGCAACTTTTTTTTTTTTCTCTCCTAACAGTCTTCTAATAAATATAGTCAAGGCAAAATACATGGCTGGCTATAGGACAAAGCTTGAGACTATATGGTAATGAAAATGAATGATAGCTTGTTCTCAACTATCATATCTTTTCTTATGTGATACTTTTGAGAAAAAAATTAGGGAAAAAATGAGAGATAGGATGACTGATCAGACTAATGCACAGTGATAACTGCTAATAAAAGTAAAGAAGTGGTCACTCAAGCATTCTCATCCCTATAAGAGGTCAACAAAATTGCATCTTTAGCATAATCCTGCCACCCTTTAACTCTTAGAGCATCCTCTACTTCTGGCAAGAGAAGTATCTATTGCATCGTATTTGCAATGAAACAATGGAAAGCTGACTTGATTTTTTTTTTTTTGTTTCACTCCCCATGGAAAAAAATATGTTCCCAGCAAATCCTACGCTAGACGTTGCTTCAAACATACAGCAGAAAGTGCGGACAGAGCAACTTTTTCTAATTAAAATCCCCTCAAAGGTCATTCTAACTGATGAGATTTACTCCATCACATTCAATTCATTAAACTAAAACTGTAACAAAAGTTCAGAAGGGTCTATTAGGTGACTGCCTGTCTGCTGTCTCCTGCTGTATTTGAATCTCTTGCAAGGAAGAGAAAAAGGGCACAGCATTTGTATTTTATAAAGTAGCATGTAATAGCTATGAGCTGGGGTGATCAGTTGTCGTAGACTTGCACAGGATTTATTTCCCTATACTGAGAAAGTCAGGTGAGAGAACTCTCAGAGTACAGACACTTTTTTTTCTCCTGTTGCTGTTGTGTTGTATTGTTTTGTTTTAGTTGTGCTGCTGTAGTCCAAGGCCACCTTCAAGGCTTCCGTCTCCCCAAGTTGAATGGCCGCAGGCAGCTCATTATCATGGCTTGTGTTGCTGTCTTCAGCATTTTAAAATGTCTTTTCCTATTTCTTCAGCAATAAGAGTCTAGTCATCTGCACCCCGTGTCTTAACCCTTTTTAAAAGAGTTTCTCTAAAAATCATCCATCAAGAGCCTCAACATGGGCTGTACGTGATCTTGCTGTAAAACAAGCAGAACACCTCACTTGATGAGCAGCTGAAGAAAACTGTAGTTGCTAGTGCTAGTTTGTGCTCACAGTGTCCCTAGCTGATGTGGATCCTCATCCTGGCTTTATTGGAAGCATGTGGAGAAATGCTAGGAAAGTCACTTTAATCTTCTCTGTATCTTTCACCCTTCCATAATGTCACTTTTCTTTCTGGCACTTAAGACTGTAAAATTTTTTAGATCAGCCTGATACAGACATATCAAAGAGGCTAATGAAGCTGTCTGCCCTTTAGTACTGCCCAGAGTAGGACATGTTTTAAGGTCATGGGATGCTGTTTTGTCTACTCAACTGTACAGCCTACCACCCCATTCACAGTGCACCCTGCCAGACAGCTCTTATTTTTGTCTTTGAATTTTTTTAAACACTTCATGGATTGAAATACTTCATGCCAGTTTATCCTGAACTGCAAACCATCATTTGTGTGGACTGGAGTAAGGGTTTAGGTTGTGTATGGAACAAGACCAAGCTGCCAGCAGACTCTGTTGTTACCAGTCTAACTTGTTTAACACTGGGAATGCTGCTAAAGCATATAAATCTTGTAAAACCAACAAGAGCTATCTGCCACAGTTGTTTTGCCAGTATTGATCCTTAATTTAATATTGATGTAGTCTTTTTGCCTTTTCTATTGAAGGTAAGTACTTGGCTGTAGCTAGGCCTGTGGAGACTATGGATTAACTTTCTCTGAGGCCTGCCTGTTTTCTCTAGAAGACTCTGCTTTGAGGATGTTGATTCATGAGCAGAGATATTTTCACAACTTCAGAAGTGGGATTTAATGTTTGCTTTATCCTGTAGATTAGTGTTGTTGCAAGGGTGGTTGAACCTCATGTGGAACTCCTGAGCTGAAATATTAAAGCAAATCATCATGGACTTCATGATGATTTGATATGCTGGGCCAAAGTTTGAAACAGAACTGTTGTGGTTCCATAAAGAAAAGCAAATTTATTTATTTATTTATTTTTTGAGAGGAGTATGGCCACCAGCGTGTTCTAATATGTAAGTGGTTTTCAAATGGAGTCTGCTTTTCTTGTTCAGATGTTAGGATAGCATGGGTGAGACGGCCTGATTTTTTTTAATTATTTTTAAATTTATTTTTGGATTTCTGCCATTAGTTGGAGGGAAGCAGGTGTCAGGATGTACAGTTGGAACTCGCAGCTGACTTGCCTACCAACTTTGGCACAAAACAGAGAAGGAGCTGCTGTAACAAGTTGAGACAACAATCTGTGGCTGATTGTTCCTTAGATGCTTGAAACGAGCATTAGTTTACTAAGGTAGTATTAGAGGCCTGACTTAAAATTATCATAGAATCATTAAGGTTGGAAAAGACCTTCAAGATCATCTGGTCCAACCATCACCCTACTACCAATGTCACCCACTAAACCATGTCCCTCAGCACCAGATCCAACCTTTCCTTAAACACCCCCAGGGACGGTGACTCTATCACTTCCCTGGACAACCTGTTCCAATGTTTGACTACTCTTTCTGAGAAGAAATGTCTCCTGATTTCTGACCTAAACCTCCCTTGGCACAACTTGAGGCCATTCCCTCTAGTCCTCTCACTAGTTATCTGTGAGAAGAAGCCTACCCCCAGCTCCCCACAGCTTCCTTTCAGGTAGTTGTAGAGAGCAATAAGGTCTCCCCTGAGCCTCCTCTTCTCCAGACTAAACAATCCCAGTTCCCTCAGCCGCTCCTCACAGGACTTGTGTTCCCAGCCCTTCACCAGCTTCGTAGCCCTTCTCTGGACATGTTCCAGGGCCTTGGTGACCTTCTTGTAGTGAGGGGCCTAAAACTAAACACAGTACTCGAGGTGTGGCCTCACTAGAGCAGAATACACGCGCATGTTCATCTTTAAAGAACTTGTGTCTTGATGTTTAATCAAGGGTTTACAATGGTAACTAATGGTAATGGTATGTTTAATGTTGTATCAAATCTTCTATTCTTAATTCACATATTTACCTGAATGTTTGTATTTATAATAAAATCTCATACATCTGTATTGTTTTAGGGATTATGTCACTATTCCAAAATACATGACAACAAATAAGAGTTGATCCTGATGTCAGGAGCCTCAATATTTTTCATTTTTTGAGTTTTGTCTATTTTAAAAATACTTTGTTTTTAAAAAAATACTCTTTAAAAAGAAATAAAAGGAAAAAATGTAACAATACTGAGTTTCTGGACTGTTGTGAAGAATTTAAAATCATTTTGTTTTTTAAAAAGCAAAACAACAAAAAAAACCACCACACCCTTTTTGGTGACTTAAATGGGATTAGTCCCTGTGCAAAGCTTGTGACAATAGGGCACTAGTGAATTGTGTCTATTCCTTCGAACTTGCCGATTAGTCTGATTCACTCTTCTGCAGAGAAACAAAACAAATATCTAAATTGACATGTCTTCTTTCCAGCAGTCTGTATGCAATAAGACTTCCTTGTTCTTTTGGTTTGAAACTAAGCATAAGCAGGTGTAGCCCACGATGCACCTCTTCAAGAACTTAGTGGGCACCCAATTCTTCAGGACTCTAAAATGTGTACCAATATTGAAAAATTTTAAATTTCATTAAGAAGTCATAGTCAAAATGACAGACATGTCATGAAAGTTTGTATTGCCTCCTTCCCTTGACCCCACCAAACACCCTTAAGAGAATGAAGTAATTTAGAAAAACTACTGAGATAAAACGATAAAAATTGTCTATTTCTGGTTTTTGCATATATGCCTTTTAGGACATTTTATTTGTTTTCCTGGTCTTCATATGATGGTAACTCTTTCCTGTATTGATGGTTTTGTTTCTGCATGTGTGTATATATGTGTTTTTTAAAATAAATAAATAAATAAAACTCATAGCTCCAGTTCTTGCCAGTGAAAACTTGCAGTAGCTCTGTAGCATCCCTTATTTCTATTATCTACACAATTGTGAGCATCTTGAATCCAAATGCTGTTCTTTGAACTAACTCTGGCTTTATTCTTTCTACAGCTCTGCATTCACAGAATCTTTAAGTTTCACCATTTATCCTCTGTGATTTCTTCTTTAGCTTATATAAGAATGTGCAGTTAATTTACCTATCCATTACAACATTTTTTTAAAGCGGACAGACCAGTCTATATCGTGTCTTGTGATAAGGGATGTCCAGTCATCAAATTTAGTAGTGAATATACTTTGTTCAACTGTTTTGTTCTCAATAACAATTACACACTCAATTGCACTAGAATCAGCTGTCTTTAGTACTGCATCTTATGTTTATAGCTTCTGGTCTCAGTCATGAATGACACTGAGAAAAGAACATACTTGGATTAACTGAGTATTAAGTTCATGGGTATTTCAGCGCTTTTATTTATTGCAGGTAATTAAAGTTTATAGTGAAGATGATACTAGCAAAGCTTTGGAAGTCCCAACTGATATAACAGCCAGGGATGTATGTCAGCTGTTGATACTGAAGAACCACTATATTGATGACCACAACTGGACTCTGTTTGAGCACCTTACTCACACAGGTTTAGGTAAGACATTCTATACAACAGTATGGCAGTAAATAAGGTGTATTTTCATTTAAAGGTATAATTCTAATACGCTTAGAAATAAAGTAATGGGTAATGGGAGAGTGTGTGTGAATTTGTTTGGAGGGGATTGTTTCTGTTTCTCTCTCCTTTTTTTTTTTTATTTCTTTGATAGCATGCCAGTAAAGTAAATTTTGTCACAATACATTTGTCTTGTGCTGCTTCATCTGTACCTGGAAGAGTGATTTGGAAGACACTGACTATTAAGATTCTCTCTGCAAATTCTTCCTTTCTCTTCCTTGCTTTTCTTTGGCAGTTCTTCCTCTTCCACTGGTATTTCCTGCTTATCTCTAGTAAGAATTGGGATATTTTCATTGCAAATAAAATCATTGTTATCCCCAACACACCTGAGTGAAATCTTTGACATCAAGGACAGAAAGTGGTTACATAGTGCTGTCCTTTCTGGACAACAGAACTCAATCTTCAGAAACAACATCGGAGTAGGCTATCAGTATTTTCCTTCAATGCAGTCAGTTTGGCTAGATTTATTGTGATGTTGGGACAGGACTTCTTAAGTGAAACAAACCCACTCTTTTAAACTTTCAGTTATGAATCAAAGAACTTGCATTGAAGTACTTTTATGCTTAGTATTTTAAGTTGCTGGAAATAAAACTCTTTAAACTCCTTCCACACCATCAGAATTTCCGTAAGAAAATAAAAAACAAATGAACAAAAAGCAAGCAAATAAGACCTCTATGTGTATTATACAGTTATGCAGTTTAAAGAACTAATCTGTGGTTTCAGATTATGACTATAATTTTAATTTATGGTCTCTATATCTTGTAATAACATAGACGTGATTTTGCAGCACATTAAGAAAAGTTAAATACGTGGAGAAAGGGGATGTTTGCAAAGGAACACAGGAAAGCCTGCACTCAACAAAAGATGAGTTCAGAGGCCTGGGTGAGGGTGTAGTATTAAATCGGTACTCTAATCAGACAATCATGCCTGCTTTTACAGCACTACTTTTCAGTATTTTGTTTATTTTTGATTGGGAATTACATCAAAAAAATCTAACAAGACTAATGACATAAAAATACATGTTTTGAATTTCATATCACTCAAAATTTCCATATTATTCTTAAACTTTGCCACTGTGATGGAGTTACCAAAGCTAGTAGTTCTTCTGCAACCTTAAGGGAAGTTTCAGCTAGTGCAAGGTAATGTTGTTTGAGACAGAAGTTTAGGGCGGGTTTCCTGCATTGTAAAATATATAGAAAATTCCTTGGATGCCCTAATTTTCAGAAGAGATTGTACTGCTACCTGGTAACTGCAGTATTTACTGTTCAAAATAAAAATGCATAAATAAATGTTAAAAATATGTTTAAAAGCTATTAAAAAAAAAATCCCTCTCTGAGTATGTATCAGGGGATCTGAACTTGTACATTTATGTAAAATAAACTTGACTGTGAATCTCAACCTGTATTATGTTTAACAGCCATATTTTAAAGATGAACTACAAAAGCTGGAACTGTTTTTTTGCCCTTTTCTGCTCCTTTATCCTATGAAGACAACCACAAATGTTTCGCAATTTTTTTTCTTGCTTTGTAACATTTCAAAGGTATTTATAACCTTTTGCACTGAATGTATCAGTTGTAAGATGCTTCTAGCTCAGAGTAAGGTCAGAGTTAAATCTGGGTCGAGACTGTAAATGACTGACTGCTACAGAAGAGGAGGTATAAAAATGGCTTTAGACAAGACTACTGTATAAACAGTAGAAGTGTTTTCTGTAATTTATAATGTGGCTGGTGTTTAAGTAGCGTAATAAGTACTGAAGAATTCACTTTTGACAAACTATGCCAGAATCATAGTGGTGTTGTTTCTCCTGGTTTATTTGTCAAATAGCGTGTTTGCTTCTGTCTGAAGGTTTTAGTGGAAGATTTCCGTATCAAATCATCAGTGAAGTTGCTTTTCCTATGATTATGAAATTCTCGAAATGGCTGGTGTGCCGGTCGGAAGACCTGCGTTCACCGTGCAATCTTCTGAGTGGTCCGGCTGCTTTGGGCATAATTTTAGAAAAAAATGAATTGCTCATTTTCAAAAATTATTTCCTAGATCATGAGGATGGGAATTCAACGTTACTAGCCAAAGAAAGGAGCAACTTGAGATATCTTTGTTACTTTTTTGTAGTACTGAATAATTTATTTTTTATGATACTGTTTGATTGTTTTTTGTTTGAAAGGTTTGATAGTGAAAGGTTGATCTTGACTTCCATTTAGTATATTCTTAAGCACTGGATGAATAGCATGAACAAATATTTTTCAAATGCTGACTTAGTTTTGGACTGTTTGCTATTACTGTCATATGTTATATCCGTGGAAATTTGGACAGTCTTTTTCTGCTTCCAAGCTAAATGAATGGGTATCAAGAGGAGAAATACTGTGAGCGCGTGTGTGTCTGTGTAAATTCCAGTATGACGGTGATTAATAATTCATTCATCAATTAGCGAACATTTTCTTTAATATCTAACAGCTGTCTGAATACTACTGAATTAGATATGATTGCACAAATCTCAGTGAGCTGAGCACAGCGTTCTGCTTTTAATCAAGACAGACATTAATTACATCACTGGCGCGTGCCCTCCTCGCTGTGCGAGGTGTGTCTGCCTGCCAAGGTTAAAGACAGAAGCAACAAAAGGCACCCCGCAGCCGCTGTCCGCGTATGCCTGGCTGGCCTTTCCACAGACCTGTACCTGCCTTCACCGCCCTGCCCGACGGGCGCTAGGCCTGTTCGCGTCCCGCTCCCGGGTCTGGGCCGGCGCTGCCCGGACCTGAGCGGCTGTGTGAGGGGCTGTCCCCCGGCCCCTGGCCGCTGTCCCCCGGCCCCTGGCCGCTGCCGGGCCCCGCTGCCGGGCCCCGCTGTGCCGCCGGGGGGCACCCGCGCTCCGCGCACCGCTGGCCTGCCCCGAATCTGGGCCTGGCTTGTGGCAGCGGCGGCGCTGGGAGAGGCAGCACGCCTCCTGCAGGTGTCCTTTAGTCCCGAGCTGCTGAATTCACAGAAATCCGCCGCTGTTCTCAGGTGCCCTGTGCCGCCTCAGCTCAATAGGCTTATTTTTCGAGGTTCCTCTTTGTGAGGCCTTGGGACAGGCACCTAGTTGTGTTTCAGCGTCCCATCCTGTGTTCGCTGCCTGCGTTCCTCTGGGCAGCCCGTCGGAAGGCTGCCTGGGGCTGCGGCCTGAGGAATCACACAAAGCACTATCTGTGCAGCAGGGCTGGGCAAGAACCTTTCTGTTTTGTTCATTTTTTTTTTTTTTCCTTTTTTTTTATTCCCACTGGGTGGCTAGAGAGGAGGCTATTTAAAATGTGGCCTGTCATGCTCTCCAATATTAAATCTTTTTTCGTGTGCTTTATGTACTTCCCATAGTTAGGAAGACTTTGTTTTGGGCTGTAGCAGGTGGTCAGCATGTTAGAGAAAGTGGTAATAAAGAGAGGGTAGAGAGGCAGGAGGGAACTCTCGAGTCTAGCTGGAAGAGGAAAAAAATGATCTAACTAAACCAAAGCGCAGCTTTCTCATGGCAACACACAGTAATTTGATTCTAGGACTGTGTTCTGGGGTGTACTAACCGAGTGCTTCAGTTCCTTCAAGAAAATAAGTTGAATCAATTGTGAAAGATTCTCTAATATGACACCTTAAAAATAAAGAAGTATCAACATCCTTACCCATCCATTGGGGTGATGCAGAATGCCTTATTTTTGTACCAAGAAGTAACTCTTGAGGAAATGGTATTTTCCTAAATGTCACAATGCCAAGCTTGCAAGAGGTTTAAATGTCATCCCAGAGGAGAGGTTTCTCTGAAAGGAAGAAAAAAATGCTGTTTTTGAGTAAGAGCTTCAGTTCTTTATTGTCTCTCCTCCTGCAACTGACAAATGTATATTTTGGAGTAGAGCAGTCTGTCCAAGCCTTTAAAATACCTGGTTTTATTTCAGTATTTTGGGGGTATTTTCTGTTTTCTAAATTACTCTGTTTTTTATTTGCATTATTTGATCTGTTTACAAAATGTAAATTTCATGAAGCATCTTTACATTCTGTCTTTTGGGCTTAAAACTCAGTTAAATCCAATAGAAGTTTAACTTTCCAATACTTGATCTGTAGATCATATGAGCACTTTGTCTTCTGCTAGTCATGAGCTTGATATTTTCATATTGGGATGAAATTTAGCTGTATGAGTGTATTGTTTCTAAACTTGCTAGCTGGAAACTTCCTGAAGAAGCTTGTAGATTTGCAGGCTACAGTAAGGCTGTTATCCACCAGACTTCTCAGTGTGGAAATATGAAGCAGTGACTGGTGAAAGAGGTGGCAAAAGAAGATTGATAACAGGATGTTGTTGTTCTAAAGAGGCTTTTATTATCTCTAGTTTGGGAGATTCTTATATTCTTTATATTCTTTTCATAAATCCCTTATGATAATGCAGTGAAGTCTGGGAAACATGATCAGAAAATTGTGTGAGTTACATGTTTTTTATATTATATTTTAATTGCATTTTCCATTTGACAACATGATAAAGATTGGATGTTAAAACTCCATAATTGGCAGGGAGACATATATTTAGATCTTAAACCGGCCCTATGAGTAGTCCTACTGCATTACTCAGAGTATGCATCTCTTAAACATGCACAACACATCTACAGGAAAATTCTTAAATTCTTTCCCAAAAATACATTTAATATTGCTTGGCAATTGAAAAGTTCTTTCAAGAATCTATTCTACAGAAGCAATATAAAGTAGTACGAATACTGATTCTGACCTCCACTGCTGTATTCCCCATAACTGAGTTCTTCATCTTGTCTTCCCTTCCCCTTTACCTATTGCAAAACCAATCTGCACATTAGGGCTCACTTTGTAGGCTTTTGGTTTGTTTTGTTTTTAGTTTTTCATGGCTTTTACTGTTTCTTTTGCATATGTTAGTGCTACAGCTGCTAACGTTCTCAGTATCTCTGGCTTGTGCAAAAGCGTTAAAACGCTGAAACGCCCTATGTTCATCTGCAGTTTTAGAAATGCTTCAAAAGACAGCAGGGTCCAGGGGAGAAGGCAGCTTTCCCATGTTGTGGACGGCTTACAATTTATGAATGCTTCATTAGAGAAGGGGGTGTCAGGAAGACATTCCAGACACCCTAGGCAAGGTGAGTAGAGATGAGTTGTTGAGGTGGTGTGCTTCCTGCTGCACCATGCATCACAAGGCAGGAACTGCCTGTGGCTTCTGTTGCATGGAGCATGTGGATTTGGTCATGTAACAGAGCTGCCCCTGTTTAAAAAAGCAACCAACCAAAACAAAGTAAAAGAAAAACTACATGAACTACCTCAGACATTAAAGTTGAGCCCATTTCAACTGGGGTGGAACAGTAACTTGGTGTAACATGCACCTGATTAATGGGCTGTGCTCAGATTGCTTGCTTAATGTTTTATAACATACGTAATTTTAATTATCTGACCTCTACATCTTCGTGTTTGACAGTTTTTGTTCTTAGGTGCAGATTATGTGCTGTCTTTTGTTGTTGTTTTTACAGGAAGAGCTATAGAAGACCATGAATTAGTGATGGAAGTCCAGTCAAACTGGGGAATGCAAGAGGAAAACAAATTGTATTTTAGAAAATATTATGCCAAATATGAATTTTTCAAAAATCCTGTGGTAAGTCATAGCATTATATCTGTGAAGTGGTGCATTTGTTGGTGCTGCAAAATAGTCTTTTTTGTTACACTCAGGCAGAGTGTAAAGCTGTTAGTGTAATGCGAGTCAAAAGGAATAACTAGGAGGAAGTTTATGGGACCAAGAAATATATTGCAGCGCTTGTATATGGTGGCCAGTAACTTTGTTGTAATTGTGAAGTATCAGTATTCTTACTTTTTTTGTGAGGATGAGGGAAGAAGAGAGAGACATGGATTTAATTTTCTTGAAATTTACATGTTGACCTATAACAAAATGAGAATTATTTGAAGTTAAGTTTCCATTAAGTGACAACAAAATATAAAATGAAGCAGTACAAGGAGAAGCATCTGTAGCAAAGATGATTTTATTGTTAAAGTGAAAATTGAATGTTATGGTCTAGCACTGACCAATGGCAGCTTCTCAGAGCTGCAGCTAAATGACAACTGACACAAAAGGCCATGAGCAGCCATAACCTATTAGGAGTAAGTGAAAGTGAAGTCAAAGTTAGCATATGTAAGGATTGGAAAGGGAGCAGAGACAACTTGTAAGTCAAGGATGCTGCCAAAGGTTAACACTGCTGATTCAGAACTTGCCTGATGGCAAAGACCATAGAAGTAGTACTGGCTCAGCAGGAGAAAATTACCATCTGGTTACTCACATGCATGGTGTATTTGGATAACTCCTAATACTGTCTGTTACAAGGCCAGCTTGTTTCAGATGTCAAAGGGAGAAATAGAAATGAATGAGGACTTGAAAGGTGAAAAGTGGAAGGGAACTCAAATTATCTGCCTGTGAAAAGGATGAAAATGTAAATATTAAGACACCACAAGATGTAAGAGATTTGAGGGCATTTTCCTTTTCCAAATGTGTTTCTCTGGACAAACTGTAAATTCCCCTGTCATTAGAGATACTACTGCACTAGTGAAAAATTCTGAGCTTGAGAAGCTTTCAAAAAGTAAGTGTATGTGTATTGGTTATCTAGTGAGTGGAACCAGCTGTGGAGCATGGCAGGCATGCAGCTGTGAATAGCTCCAACAGCTGTGCCTAATCAAAGCCCGTACCATTCCTGTTGAGTTATTCTTCTGGGTACTGTCGTAATGGTGTAGCAAGAATGCTTTATTAGAAATGTGTTAATATGAATTAACCCTACCAATTTATTTACATTTTATTAATTTTATTAACAATTTTATTAAAAATGAAGGTCAGTAGACATTGGGTGGTAAGGGAATATTAGCTTCAAAACTGTCCAAACCTTGAGGAAACTTAACTCTTGGTTGGTTCATACGGTCATGACTATATTGAACTCACCAGCTGCAGGTCTGTGTCATAAATCACCCCTGGAGCTTTTCTTGATGATAAAATTGACACTTTAAATGTGGACTTTTTAACCACCCCATATTGATGTTGTCACATTTTAGTGTTGATTCATATTTATATCATTCAGAATAGCCAATTCAGAAAAACAAACAAAAAACCTGAAAGTACGTGTTCTCTATTAATGGGAGTTATGAAATATTTTACTGAGTTTCCTTTGTAATGAAGACAATAGAAAACAATGTATTTTCCAGCATGTTGGTGTATATCCTCCCTACTTTGTAGCATATTGAAGCCCCAGGCAAGTCGTACTTGTCAACGGTGATAGACGTTACTACTAGAAAAATAACACTAAGGGCCAGGTATTGCAATATGACTAGCACTGCTGTATGAAATCCTCTTGCTTACAGATACTGTTGATGTTTTTCTAAGTTTTTCAGCAAGTAATATATAGGATGTTACAAATTTAGGAAGGATATTACATCCGTTTTCTACATCCTAAAGAGATAAGATGTTTAATAATTATTTTTACAGAACTTTGATAGAAATTATTGTCATTGCAGAGCTTTTTCCCAGATCATATGTTATCTTTTCCAAATGAGACCAATGCAGCTGTAAGCCACTCTGGGATATTACAGGTATGTAATCTTTGAAAGAAGATGAGCCAATAAAGTGTGGAATTCCCAATTGTCTGTATTTGTGTGAGCATAGTGCTTTGTCACTGTCAGATCTGTTGGTAGTTTTTGTGTAAAACAAAATATGTTTAATAACTTCTTTTTCTTATGAAATATAGAGTATCCCTTCTAGTCAGTTATTACGTGACTACTGTTGAATGTGCCATTTGCCAAAGAGTGCAAAAATGGCCAAAAAGGCAGTAAAAATGTTTAATACCTGTATTTCAGGTGAAACTGTTTCCTTAAAAAAGTGTAGTGCTGAATTAATTAGCCCATACTTTGCAGCAGCACAACAGTAGAATACCGAGGAACTGGTAATGTGATAGAAATAGATATAAAAAGAGTTAAATTGTTGAACTTAATGAGTAGGAAATTTAGACTGACTAGTATGATTTGTTAGTGTGAAGGCTACTGTAGCCTTCCAAAAAAAAATGGTAGGTCACTCAGTGTTAGTCATCTTTTAAGTAGACACAAGATTTTAATTTACAGTGGGAATAATTTCACAGAATGACCGTATCAGGGATCATCATCTTACTTCTCAAAGAGGGGAAAAATGAGTAATAAAGGTGGAAACATACACATCACTCTTGTTTGCTTGTCACTAGGAAATTTAATTAATAGAAGAACTTTCACTGGTCTTAAGACAACAACCCTATGTGTGAGTTTTGGGTTTAAAGAATGATTGGAAAGGCAACATAATAACACAAGATATTTTAAGGTAGAACCAAAGGTAATATGGTAATTAAAAAATATTTTTTTCTGTATCCATATAATAAATTCTACCTTAACATTCACCAGAAAATGAAAAACATTAAAGAACTAAATTTCAAAGCATTCTTCCATATCAAGTAGTTATATCCTTATTGATATTGATAAGAGGGGATGCTAGTAAGGATCTTACAATTACCCTCAAATGTTGTTTAAAAAAAAAAAAAGGTTCCAAATTAAGTGTAGTTGACACACAATGGATACTATAAATCGTTTTTAGAAACCTAAATCATTTTTTCTAGCTTCAAAACATGCTGCACATCTATAGAAAATTGGTTCACTTTTGCTACCTACATGGAGTACAGGTTATGCAGCTTAATGCAAGCATTTAATTTAGTCATCAAATCTTGTCCCCTTTGTTGTTAAAACTTAATTTATTTTGCTTGCAAACAATCTCATAGTTTGAGTAAGTATTTTTTTAAATGAAACTGTTTGCCATATACAGTCGCATAGAATCTCCTTTTGTCCTGGGAATAGAATATGAGATACGGGGAACATGGGCAAAGCTTGTGGGTCAGATTAAGAATAATTCAAAATATATAATGTTAAATCCAGTTTTCTTAGCTTGAAAAAATTGTTATGAAATCTACTTTGTTGCTATTTGATGTTGTATTGTCTGTTTGATTGTATTTGGTCTAATAAAACTTAGTGGACACAAAATACGGAATACCCTCTTGGATTTTGCAGCTGCCACGCACATTTCAGCAGAAGCTGTTCAGTAGATTGTTTACAGTGTGTTGCTGTTTCCTTGGAAACTTTCATTAAGACAAGTTAATGGGCTTGCGTTATTATTTGCGATGTGCTTGGTCAGGTATCAAGAGAGACATTAATTTTAACAACTCAATGCTTACAAATGATTAAAAAATAACTTCGATACTTTTATAGCTTTTTGTGGATTGACCTGTAAGCAAGTAAAATGTTTTTCAAGTATGGTTTTCTTGACTTTCAATGAAAGTGCAAGAGTAAGTATTTCTGCCTGATGACTTTAAATCAGAGCATCTAAATAGTCTTAAAAACAAGCAAAAAGTTTGCCTGTCCTTTCTATTTCGCATGTGTAAGTAAAATCACAAGGTCTGAAATATGCCAAATATCTATGTGTACCAAAGACAGGGATTCAATCTTTGCCATGACAATCTTTAACTTAAAAAAAAAAAAAAAAAAAGTAAAGAAGTGTCTCGTTATGCTGATTGGCGTGTGACTATTCTGAGACACAACACTCTATGCACATGTCTAGTAGTAGTCAGTATGGATAATTTGAAACTGGCTTTAGGTTATTTTTGCAAATCGGATGCCTTAAAAAAATTGTAGTATATAGATTTTAATCTGAGGCCTTTCTCATAGCAATAAAATACCCTATTATTTTTAAATATATATATAATATTTTTTTTTTGAGAATTAGTAACTCTCACAAGAGGGTAACAAATTCCTTCACTTAGTTTAATGAGATGTGAAACTTGCTGAATTTAATTTTAAATGAGGCTTGCGACTTGTTTAAAATGTGGCCTGCTTATTGGAGTAACTTTTATTTTGGGTTAATTGATGTATGCATTAGCTCCTTTTATATTCTTATTCAAGATGGCATTCCCAATGAATAGACTGCAAAACATCGTGTTGACAGGACTGACTCCTTCTGAGTTAGCAGGTGAACTCCTAGCCTCACTGAAGTCAAAGAATTTATTCTAAAATTACTGTAAAGGATTAAAATTTTTTTCTTAAATTTCTTTCATTTTCTTTTTGATTGAAAATAACGTTTCTTCAATTTTGGAGTTTTTTTAATCTCTAATTTGGATCAGACTTTTTTTCCACTATGCAAGTTGTCAATCACTTTAAATGCAAAAATGACACATCCTCAGTTTAGACAATAGACATTACTTGGGCTGTTATGCTTTTTTCTGGTTTTACTGTAAGAATAGACCTATTCCATGCCATCTTGGTTGTTCAATAGATGCGATTGACACAATTCTGTAGGTAGACTTGAAGTTCAGAATTCAAATCTTGCGTTGACCAATTTGGCTGCTTCGTTCTAACAGCTTTTTACATATAATGTGAGAACATTAGAAAATTATAGAGAGCACCTGTCCAAGCCATCTTCCAGAGCAATGAAAAAACAACCCTTTCACCTAATGTAGAATGTATTAGAGAAAGTAACATTAGTATTTCCTGAACAAATATAAAACATAAATGTTGTATATGGAAAAATGAAGGTAAAAACAGATAAGATTATGAAGACACATGCTCAGAATTTGGGGAAATGTGGAATTACTGATATAATCTTTCCCTTCTGCCCTTTCCTCTTATTCCTTTCTTCATTGTCATCTTCTTCTCCTTGCTCCATATTTTTAGTTGTTCCATTCTGTGTCTTCGTAGATTTAAGATTCAGTCATCAAATTCAAACTTGATTCACAGAGTCTTAGGAAAATAAGATTCCCTAATTTAAATCTCAAAATTGTGTGTACCTGCTCAAGAAGCATTCACCTCAGCAAATGTTGTCCTTTTCCCCCAGTACAGCCATTCTTTCAATGAAACTGTTGAAGGCATTATGAATGCCTTCAGTGCCTGAAAGCAGACAAATAAGTTGTGTAGCTTTCAATCTTTATTTTGTTCAAGTGACATCTAGTATTTCTGAATTTTTTACTATTCATCTGAGACCGTGGAATGTCCTTTCTCTTCCATTTTTTTCTTGTTGACTCCCCTCCCTCAACAACAACAAAAAAACTTTTTTTTTTGTTCAAGTTGGTTTTAAGTTGGTTGATTTTACAGCAAATCAAATCATAATCTGGCCCATGTTGCTGTCATATATTAATGTCTGAAAGATGGTGACATTTGATAGACCCTACATATCAAGTTGTATATTTCACTGCATGAGGGTGCAAACTTATTTCTGCATACTGTGTGATCAGTAATCACTGTCTTCATCATATCATCATGTAACTGTCCACAGTTCTTCCACCTATATGAAGGACTTTTCTTATTTTTGTCCTATTTTGATTGCCTTCTCTCTAAACAGGGATCAGCATAAACAGGGATCCTTTTCCCCCATAATAAACTTCAATCTTGCACATACTTCCATTTAAAAAAAAAATCAAAAAACTTTCTTTTCTACTCTATTTAGTTTTATGTATTTATTAAAGACATTCACTTCTCAGATCTTTTTACTGCTTATTTTTTGGGATATTTAATGGTTTTGACTTTACAAATACACAATATTTTATTTTCTCTTACAATCCTCAGCTGTCTTGGAAGGGAAAAGGTGGATCTAGGATAGCTTTTTTCCTAGAGTTATTGCTACTTTAGATGAATTGATAGCATGGATACAATAGTGGCTGTTGAAGCTGAGCTTTGTATTGTTCCTCCACTTTGGCCTGCTGAGTAAGAAATGTGACTGTTTCATGATTATGCTTCTGATCGGAAGCTCTTAGGGAATCCTAGGGAAGAGCTTGTGCAGGCTAGGAGCCAGGCACTCATTTCATTTTTGGCAGAGAGAATACAGCATAAAGAGATGCTTTTTTTTGGTTTTACATACATCAACTGTCTTAGATTATCCTAAATTTCCATTTGACTTCGGTTTTGCTGTAAAAGTACTTTTCAGTGCAGGCTATATATTCACCATCAGTGAACCTGTTAATATGTGGCAAATGGGAAGATTATCAGGAACAGCTACCCGGACCTGTCTGCTTCAGTGTGGCTGAGAAAGCTTGAACTGCATTTGTACGTGGTACAAATGGTGTACAGGTACATGGTGTACCTGGTCTTACTGTAATTTACTATTCAGGTGAATAGCATTGAAGCTCTCTTAATGCATTCTCAGTTGTGGGCTAGATTTTCTGGGTGCTCGTCTGTCAAATGAAACCTGTCTTTGTTACTGCATTGTTAACAGATGAATTTAATCAGCTTGGGACGGTCTACATGTGGTGCTGTCATGCATCTGACTGCAAGGTAGGAAAACAATAAAAGTGAAAGTAACCTTGTTTATCTTGGTTGGAGTCCATTATTTAGTGGCTTAAGACCTTGGTATACTTCCAAAATCACATTCACTTCATCATTTTGCTGCAGTCCAGTGCCAGCCAGTCTGCCTCTTGCCCAGGAATCTGTTGCTTTGTGTCCTCAGCTCAGATGTTCTTGAAGTGCCAACAGAGAGGAGGAAAACACAGCGATGAAAGCTGCAGAAATCAGCAAGAAAACCCCTTCTTCCCTACCATATATGAGCCTAGATAGTTTTTAAGGTACTGCAGGCCAGTCTGAGGCAAGGTTCCTTGGAGAGCTTAGTAGTAACTTGGATTCTTTTTGCATATATGGAAATTGAAGAATTCTAGGTTAGTATGTTTAGATATGAGTCATAGTTCTGGGTAGTTCTGTTGAAAGAAGAGGAATAGAAATGAATATGTTACATGGACATAGAATGCAGTTAACGTGGTTGGCAGATTTTAGTAGGTGCTTTTGCAGTCCTAATAAAACTGTACTTGGTCTTAGCAAGACAACAGCTGTGTTGCACTCTGATAATGTCTGGTTGAAAAGGCTAAAACAGAAGTTATTTAGTATCTTGAGCAGAGAGAATTGCATTAGTTAGCTCCTCTCAGTGCATCAGTTAACTTTGTTGTCTGTCTGTATCATTCTGCCTTTCCTATGGTTTGGGGGTGGAAGGGGTGCAAACTATTTTTTGGTTCTGGAGGCAAAATATCTGATCCCTCTGAGAACTTTAAAGCCCTTTTTCCTTGCTTCTAATGCAGCTTTATTCAGATAAACACGCTCTACCCCATGACCTTGAGCACAGGCGGCAAATACTTGGTGGCTGGCCCAGCCTCTACTCTGCTCCATTCAACTGAAGCACCCACTTAAGGACTACTTTAGGTCCTGACACCTTTTTTCCCTCCTCTTCTGAAAATAGCAATATTCTCCAGACCTGTGTGATTTTGTGATTTAGATTTTGTGATTTGTTTGATTGAATTTTAATTCAGATCCGTTCCTTTTTCTGGTTTGTAATGGGCAGGGGAAGGTGAGAAGAGATGTCATTTTTTATCTTTTCCTTCTGTTGGTAGCATTGATTTGCAGTTGTATAAAAATAGGGTCTGAGGCATGGGATCAGAACTTCTTACACTGGTGTTGTTGCTGAAGTCAACATTGCATAACTAATGCTCTCATTTCAAACCATATGTTCCGTATAAATATGTAACTTGCCTTGCATACCTTGGAGTTATGTAACATTCTGTATGCCTTAAATCAGAGGTATTCTAATGGGATTCGATGCAATAACTGAACTACTGTGATATGATAGTGAATTTAGGGGTATATTCCCCTTAGTCTTGTCTGAATATCTTAATGAAACAGAAAGGTGGTTTCAGATAAAAAGAAAAATGCATGTCTGATATTTTCTTTCAGATGTTCCTAAGCTCCAGCACATATCCTGAGATTCATGGTTATTTGCATGCAAAGGAACAGGGGAAAAAATCATGGAAAAAACTGTTCTTTCTTTTGAGAAGATCTGGTCTTTATTTTTCCACTAAAGGTACATCTAAGGTAAGGCAAAACAAACAAACAAACAACAATAAAGGAGGAGGAGAGAATTATAAAGTTAGAACAAATGTATACATATTTATCATTTGCTGTAATATTAACTGAAATTTGAATTTTATCTTACAGTGATAAGGGAAAATAATTTCCATTTATAATAGATAAAATATATATATAGAGAGAGATATAAAATTGGGAAAGCATTGTATCAGGAAAAACTAGCTTCTTTTTGCCTGTTAACTTTTACTTCAGTCTGGTTCGCATTTTTTTTCAATTGGTTAACAGGGTATCTTTTAAAAATAGTTAAAATTCTGAAATAGATGCTCTGAAAGATGGGCACAATGCTTCAATATGTAAATTATACAAGAGCATATGTATAAAAAGATTTTATTGGAAGATTTTTAGAGTTCTTGAATTCTGTCACTGTTTTTCATTCTGCTAGTTCAAATTTTTGTCGGTACTTAAACCTGACTGTGTTAAACAGGATACATTAGAGATATGACACCTTTTATGTAAGCCGCTTAAACACATGCTTTTCATTCTTTTGAATTTTCCATTAGATGCCAGAGTACTCATTGAGATGCTTTTGCATCCTTCAACAAATATATTTATTTTTCTTCCTTGACCTAATTCATTGGGGAGGATGGAGGTAATGGTTAGAAATACTACTGGACAGTAATTATTACAGTTTATTTTATTTTATTTTATTTTTTCAAATTCTGAAAGTATATTTTATTTTGATGCTTGAAAACTATACTGCACTCAAAATTTCTGACTACTGCTCTTATTGCATCTTGAATGTAATGGATGTTTTCACAGAAATCATATCACTTGTACTTTTTTTTTTTTTTTCCTCTCTGGAAGAGTGAACTCTGACTGGTTTGAGGTGTTTTTCCTCTGCATTAGGAAGTGAATTTTGCATTGCCTCTTTCTAGATTTCTTGAGACAACGTCACAGTTAAAACGGAGATATAAGATTGTATTTTGGGTTAGAATAACTAGTATGCCACTCTGAGTTTCTTATCTAGAGAGGCTAGCTAAAAATAGTCTAACTGTATTACATTGCTCTTCTTTTTAGGAGCCAAGGCATCTGCAGTTTTTCTGTGAATTCAGCAATAGTGATATGTACATGTCTTTGACAGGCAAAAAGATTTGTGGAGCACCAACAAACTATGGATTCTGCTTTAAGGTACAAGCTTATCATTCTGATACATATTAAAGCAAGCCACAGTTTTTAGGTAAGCTTAAATTTCTTTAAGGTTTTTGAAAACAATGTTCAGCTGTCTGTTATAAAATAGGAGAATTAGTGGCTTTTATTTCAACAGGTATTATCTTCAAGATATGCATTAATGCTAAAAAAATGTGCTGTGGCCTTCTAGCCTAACAAATCAGGAGGAACCAGAGACCTGAAACAGCTCTGTGCAGATGATGAGCAAAGTAGGACCTGTTGGATGACAGCAATTAGGTTGCTTAAGGTAATTTTTCTGTGTGGAGTTAACTTACTGCTTAAGTTTACTATGTGAAATTCTGATCTTGTGAATTAGAGAAGTAACATAATTCCAGGTTCCCATGCAATAGCAGTATCAATTTTGTACAATGAAAGCTGAACATTCATCCCAACAGGGACAGACTAAATTGCTGGAATCATTTTAGGGGATGGGATGATGTCTCGATGAAGTCCTGCAAACATTTAAACTTAAGATTAAGCATGTGTAACCTGGCTGAATTTAGTGAGACTGTTGGTGATGTTAAACAAAACTACAAGAATACACAAGATGGGAACTTTTAAAATATTTTAAAAAAGTGTCTGTGACAAAACAGGCACATGTCAGTCAGTGTATTAAATAGTCAGAATTTAATGCAGAGTATACATTTAGAAAGGCAACAGCAATGCCATTGTTGTGTGTTTCCTTATCCTACCAGCATTTGTCCCTGTTTTTTAATGATTAAAAAAAAAAAAAGGCAAGTAAGAAAGGTTTATTGACTTAGGTTTATAGTTTAAAATACTAACCATGTTATTTTCTGGTTTTAGTATGGGATGCAGCTGTATCAGAATTACATGCAACCATATCAAGGTAGAAGTGGCTGCAGCCCTTTGAATATAACACCCATGGTATGTCCCACAGTAGGTCCATGAATAAATACTTTTGTTTCTGCCATCATGCTATTTTTAAGTGACTTGTGTCAGTTACACTACTGACCTGATCCTGCAGATCTTTATATGTGCGAATGCTTGCTGAAATCTTTAGGGACGTCAGGACAGACTAGAGAGCTAATTAATTAATTTACTTAATACAAAATGAGTAGTTCAGACCAGTTTAAGAGACTTTTTCCCCTTTTGTCAAATCTTCAGTATTTTGGGAGTTTACTGGCTTGTTATCACTGCAAAGAGAATGGAAGAAGGATTTTAAAAGTGAAGGAGAACTATAAATGTATTAAAAAAGAAGCAAAGTGTTTAAGGTCACACATGCTGTAAAGGACGAACACAGAAGCTTTAACAAATCCTTTTCAGTATACAGTGATACTTCTGTTTATTTTTTTTTTTTTCCTCCAAAGTGGTTTAATACTTACTTTGGATTTCATCTGATGTAGTACTGAATGGACTTTAGAGGAACACCGTAACTTGGCAGAACTGGGTTTAGAAGGAACAGCACCCTATACTGGATGCTGTGTCCATCTCCTCAGTCAGATAGTTGGGGATCAGGTTGTCCTTTTCTTTAATATATCTTACTTATCCCAGTTCTTTGAATCACTTGATTTCAACTCTTTTTTTTTTTTTTGAGGGATTTATATCACTTTGTGCTTCTCGTTGGCTAAACTGGGTAAAAAATGCTTGTTTCCAGGACTTGTGATTATGATTTTATGGTGTTGGAGCATTTATGGTAGTTCTTGATGTTAAAGCATCTAAGATATGCATTTGTCATTATGGGTATTCACAAATATGCTGTTTTATGATATTGCTAATAAGCATGCTTTCAAAATTGCACTTAATATACTGACCATGTTTTTACTGTCTGTAATAAGAAGCTAACGATAGCCAGCTGCTGCCTTTATAATGGATCTGGGAGCCATTATTGATTCTCTCTCCTCTTACACTGCTGCATGCATTATAGCTCATGTAAATTCTAATGCAGGCAGAATCTATAACTGGTATTAAGCATGGTACATTTTTTGTACTTGTGTATAATTGGTGAATTAAACTCAGGAATTAAGTGCACAAGCTAATGTATGTACTTCATAGAGGAATCACTTTCATTTCTGAATAATTCACAACCAAGTCAGCTGCAAGGAGTTCCCTGCACTCTCCTAGAGAAACACAATTTCTCTTAGTTTGCCCTTCTCTTTTGCAAAGTTCTTTACAGGTTACAGTTACTCAGGCAGACCTTAGACTACAGTGTCAACAGTTACAATGCACTACTATTCCATTTTGAGTTATATTGATGCTAGAAGAATCTGCGTGTAACCAAACAGGAGCTAAACAGGTTTTAGACTGAGAAGCTTTGTTAACTCTACAGAAATCTGGGACTCCTATATTCCAGATGTTACTTTAATTTATAGAACACTAGAGTGTTCTTTTAATTATTTGATCTACCAGTGCCAGTGAACATTTGAGACATTACAATCAGTATTAAACTTGATTTTATAAACTTGGGTTTCTGGCAAGTGTTTTGGTGAGCTTTAAGACTGTTTTGTCAAGCTTGAAATACTTTTTATTTTATTTTTACAAAGTCAATCTTTACTAGGAGGAAAAAAGACAAACTTGTTTTTTTAATATTAGATCCCATAACTGTTAAGTCTGTGCTTGTTCTGTGTTGGTTAAGAGCTTGAAGAGAAGTATTAAAATAAAACTGAATCTCCATAGAAATGGCTTTTTCCAGTGGTTAAATCTGGTAAACTTTGGGTGAAACTTTGTATAGAAGATGCATGAAATTATGTTGTATTTATAGCAAAATACTTCAAATCTTTGTTTATAAGATGATTATGCATAATCATTTTGCATTTTCTTTTTTTCTGGTACTTGGACAACTTACTAAAAGTATCCTAACTTGTTTTGACATGCAAAAGGATAGTTATAGTTACAAATATAAGTAGAATTTATGGTAAAGCGATGTATTTGTTGTCCATCACAGTAATGCAAAGACATGATTTGTCCTGCCAAACTGTAAAATTGAGTTTTATAGTAGCATACAGGAGTTACAAATGTTCCCAAGGGTGTAATGAGTTTGGCTGTGATGGGGAGTGCTGCAGATATTTGAAACACCATTTGTAAAATGTAATGTTTTCTCCGAAACTCATTCTTAAAACACAGATCTTAAAAAAAAAACCAATAAACCGAAACAAACAAAAAACTCAACCACTAAATGTATTTTTCTTTGTTGCAGAGAAGTATTTCAGAAAATTCTTTAGTAGCAATGGATTTCTCAGGACACAGAAGCAGAATTATAGAAAATCCAATGGAAGTCCTTTCAGTTGCAGTTGAAGAAGGATTAGCATGGCGGGTATAAGCATTTTATCAGAGTACTTTTTTTTTTATTTTAACAAAAAAATTTTGAAATAATCTTTACTTTTCTCTCACACAGAGGAGAGGGTGTCTACGACTCAACTCACATGGTAGTCCTATTGCCATGTCTAACATGGGTATGTGTGAGTTAATTCATTACAGAGAAATGCAATAGTTGGTTGTTTCAATAAAGGCAATGTGTTTTTTAAAGATATTTATTTCTACAGCTATACACAGATCTCAGTCTTGGTTTCATCATAAAATCTCTAGAGATGAAGCTCAGAGGCTTATTTTGCAGCATGGACTTGTAGATGGGTAAGCTAATTCTTTACATAACTCTTCAGAGACACATTTCTAGTCAACAACTGCTATTTTCATGTACTTTTTATTGTGGGGGGAGACAGAGGAAGAAAGATTTTGCACTTATCTAATAGAAATAAAATGTCTTTTATATAGGGCTATCTGGGGATCAGTTGGTTTCTATTTTATGTCTTTTGGAAGCAATAAAATGGTGATCTAACACTTTGATTCTGTCACTGACAGATTACTTGCGTCCGCTCAGAGCCAAGCACTTGAGCTCTGTATTTGCACAGTATTCTCTGTGAACTCTCAATTTTGGCACCAGTGTTTTTTGTGTCTCTTATTAGTGATGAAAGAATGAAGGAAACCATAAAAACATTGCCTAAACTTATTCCAACATGAACTATGCAGGGATAACCATTGAAAAAAAATGCTTTTACTTGTGAAATGAGTAAAAATCCTACGATCCCTTAATGGTAAACAATAAATACTAGGGTAAGACTATTCATGTTTATTTTTCTGTCATTTAAATATTAATTCAAAGAAAAATGACCAGGTATGTATTTCATGTTCAAATCCTATTTTTCATTTCTATATTTTTATCCCTACTGCTGTATTAAATGTACACGTGGGCCTTTTTTATTCAGTGACTTATTCCATGAAACTTGTGCATTTCTCTCAGTCTCTTTCCAGTTAGGTACCTGTAGCCAGGTAACTAGTTAAATTCCTTCAGTTTTAGATTAAGTGTACTTTAATACTGTTTTCTACATCTGTGGAAAGGGTTCTAGAGGAAAAAAAAAAAAAAAAGAGATGGGAAGGAAGGGAAGACAAAGATAACCATACTCAGCAAGGATGGATATTTGGACTTTTTTTTTTTTTTTTTTAAATTTCAGGGGTCTTGTTTTTAAGCCTGGGTAATCACCCTGAAAATACTTCTGCACTCTGCATTCATTTTTGCATTTGTTCCAAAAGAGAAATGGGACATGGGGATGATCTACATGTATGTCTGAGCAGTATGTCAGTCTAGGACTTGATGAATCTTTCAGTGTATGTCAGTGGCTACACAGATACTGTTAAATGAAGCCAAGTAGACCTGGGGAATAAGCAGCAATAGCACTTGAGATGAGAAAGTGAGTATAATGCTAGGTATTAAGAATACTTGCTTAATACAGTGTTGTTTATGGTATATTCTTGGATATATTCACAGATACACATTGTGATCTTGGTGAGGATGATACTCTTGAGTGGACTGTCTAGAATTGATTAGAACATGGTGGTATGAGCAATCATATGTTGGCATACTCCTGAGATACAATGAAGACATAAATACATTACAGCTTGTGACAAATGCTTTGCTCTTTAAAAGAAAAGGAAGGACTGAAAGAATGAATTAGCATCAGAAATACAGAAGTTTTTCATGGGAGTAATAAGATTTTAGTTTCTGCTGGGGAAAAAAAATCCAAGTTGAGCTTTTTAAGGTGTTTCAAAGATAGAGAAATGATCCCAAGCAGGGCAATCTCTTGTATATATGACAGCAGGTGGTAGGGCCTCTGTAATACCATATGTACCAACAAATGCACTGTTCATGATGGCTTATGGAAGGTGAAGGGACTTATACAAAGGAATAAAGAATCTGCAGAACTCCTAGTAGTAGAATAACTTAATGACAGAATTACAGACAACAACAATCTTTCAGGGCATGCTATGAAGGAATAATGTTTTTAGATCTACTGTTCAGATGTAGAAGAAACAAGCTTAAAGGCATTTGTGTAGCAACATTGCAGATTTCATACTTCACCCTCTTATGTTTGAAGACTTTTCAGTGATAAGTGGTTGACAGGACTGGAAACTAATTGATACTCAATAGATGAATGGGATAATAGCGTTACCAAAAGGCTCATGACAAAATACAATTGGTCATTCAGAGAATTCCTTATACGTTTATGAAAGAACAGTTTTTTTGAATCATCCAGCATGTCTAAAAAGCTCTCTTCCAACCAATATTCCTAAGATTCTATGAAGTACAGTCCTTTCTTCATAATAAAATGATGTTTTAAAAGGTTCTTCAACAGCTAAAGTAGTTCTGTTAGGATAGAGTTAGGAAAGATTTTATGTGAAGGAGAAGAAATGTTGCTCATCTCTCCTGTCCAAACAAACAACAAAAAAGTAGGAAAGTAGGCTTCAAAGGAAATGATAAATAGGAACATAAATCGTAATCCACATACATTTTCTCATTTTCTTTCCTATGCTATGTCATTACTTTGTGTATTGCTTAATGTGGATCACCGTATTTGGGTTTAGAGAACTCATTTTGTATATTGGAAAAGTGTCAAATTCTATAATGTCTTTTTTTTTTTGTCTGAATTAAAAAAAAAAAAAGACCAGGTCTTAATGATAAACTTAAAAAAGATTTAAGTTTATGCAAGGGATGACAACTCTGACAAAATTAATTCGAGTCCTGGAAATGGGTGAGAGGCCACTAGGTGGAGAGAGAGAGCTTATTAGGAGAGCCTGAGTGTATTGAGAACTATTTGTCCTTATTTTCCTAGCCATATGCAGGGCTGACAATTATCCATCTTTTAAAACTGAATTAGTATCAGAACTCTGAATTAATCTGATTTTTTTTTGATAGAAATATTAATGATTATGGACTCCAAATTTCTTAATTCCAGGTATTTTCTTACTTGTGTTGTAAAAATAAAACTCTTAAAATTTTGAGGATGAAATTAATACCCAGTACTTTGGATCTGTGTTATTAGTTTGTGAAAATTCACTGAAAGACTTTGTCTTTTTTTTTTTCCATTCCCCCCCCCGCCCCGCCCCCACCAGAATCCTTGATTTTCATGTAGTAGTTGTGCTCTCATTCCTGGTAGATGGTTGTACAAAAAAGGAGGCTAGCACTCACTTGGTTGACACCTGCAAGTCTACTTTTCCCATTTGTTTTTCCTCTTGAAAGAGGAGAATTCTTGCCAATGACTGTCCCTCCATTTCCCTTTTGTGATACGTTTGTTAACCATACCTGTTCCAGACCTGCATAGTACAAACAGTTCAGTCTTTCCACTACAAAGCTGTGAATCAGGTACTTCCCTTTGTCCTCCAAGCTGTTCTTCTCTGCCCATAGTCCAAACTCAGTGATTCAGTGAAATGGTATTCATTCTTCATCTGCATCAGATTATCGTACCAGGATTATGGCAAAACTATGTCTATAATCTGGTTGGAATCGGTGAACTACTTGCAGTGACGGTGCTGGCCATTGACAGTGTTGTCAATAACTATGCTGTAATGTATAGACTGTAGTTCTGTCTCCATGGGAATTTTATCAGTGTGCAGATGTGAGTGTACATTTATGAATATGGGCCAGATGTGAAAATCATTCTGGTGTGTCTTGCATTACCTTTTCTGTAAACTTCCTGTTGAACATCCTTCCAAGTTTTCCCTATAAAACTTGTGATTTAGGTGACTGTCAGAGTCCGAGGAAAAATTTTCTTCAAAGCACAAACTTTGAGAGTGCTTTTCTGTCTGAAGAGATGTATTGTAATTCTATGCAGTGTAAAAACTAACGCCTACAGTGTCATTCATTCTGAAAATGCATATTTTTCACATAATAGACAAGGTGAAGAAGAATTTAAGAAAAGTATTTCAAGTGACACATTTTCAAAGAAATAATGATTAAAAGCATAATTTTTGTAATTAAGATTATCTCTGCTTCTCACAATACTTACTGTTTTAAATGTACAACGATTTTAACTGTGTATTTCCAAAGCTTTCCAGAGTGACCTTAATGTGAAAATTTTCAATCTCTTGTAGGGTATTCTTGGTACGTGATAGCCAAAGTAACCCCAAAACATTTGTATTGTCATTGAGTCATGGATTAAAAATAAAGCATTTTCAAATTGTACCCGTAAGTAAAATTTTCAATATACTGTTGTAAGCCAATACAGTCAAATAATTGTTGTAGTTTGTAGCTGTTTTTTTTCCCTGCTATACAGATGATAATAAACATAATACCTGTATTGCTATGAATCGTAAATATTCTAGAGTTGAACATTTTCGAGCTTTGCTGTTTCATTTGTTACAAAGCTTGACTAGTGCTACGTAATCCTATGTTTTGGTTTACCTAAAAATTGCCTTGAAAAAATGCACAAATCTGTTGGAACTGGAATAGAAGCAACCATGATGGCATGAAAATTATATTTTAATGAAGATTATATTGTCTTTTTAGTCATCAGTTTAGGTGGACTGCCTGTGTATATGTGTATCACTGAATCATCTATTTAAAAGTTTTTCACTTTTATTTTGGGCCAAACACTTTTGTTTGCCTCTTTTTGTGATTTATGCTATTGTGGTATATTCACGTCCATGCCTTCTTCAGGGGGACAATTGTAACAAAAAACTGATATGCTTACTTAGTCCAGTTACTTACAGGTAAGCTGAAATTTCCTAAATTGAAGTCATATTTTCATCAGTCTTCCTTGACGATATCATCCAATTCTACAGTCAGAATGGCAGGCTTTCCCAATCCTTTCCACTCCCTCCAGAGGAGGTTTATACAGTTTTCTTTACAGATTGCTTCCGTTGAGGTGAGAAACAGTTTAGCATTATCTATCTTAGCCACAGATGCTTGAGAATAGAGAATACCTGTAGCTTTTTCTTCTGTCTTGACAAGAACCTTTCTTCCAAGCCAAATAATACTTGAACCGCTGTTTATTCCTATTTAAGTATCTGGGAGATTCTGCTGTTTCTCAGGAGAAATGTGTATAGTCGATTCACAGAATTTCTTTATGCCTTATCTAGGGCTTTAAAACAAACAAACAAAACAAAACAAAAACAAAACTTTCCTGTAGAATAAGACTGAAAAATTATTGCATTATTTGGAATGCGAAAAGGAGGGAATCAATGTCAGGGAAAAGAATTATCCAGGATTTTTGCTTCATTAATTACAAGCATTGCAGAAGCCCTTCATCCAAAAGTGACAGCTATGCCCTGGTTCCTTTGTGAGCTTCAGCATATATTCAGTGATCAGAATCCCAGGTTTAAGATCTTTGTGTTTCTATTGACTATGGTTGCTTCTTGTATTTACTTTAGGATAGCTGTTGTATGGTTTAGAAACCTTTCTGAACTCTGTACAAATACTGTATGACTCTGCTTCATTGGGATGTCATTTAAGTCTCAAATTCAAGAGACCACTTTTTCTTATCAGGAAACAGACCCTTTTTTCTTTAAGAGTAGATGTGGCAGGAAGCTGCACTTGTCTTCAGTTTGCTATGGACCTGTATGATTCTCCTCTTCACTTAAAAAAAAAAATAAAAAAATCTGGTCAGTTCTAGTGTTCTTTTGCAGATGCAAGCAGTGCATTGCAGGAATTAATTATACATGTGACTGCTAAAACTTTGCTCTCCTGATGTAGGACCTGTGGAGAAATGGGGAATCTGTTTTGACAGACTGTCTACAGATCATATCTCAGTGCTGATGTCTGAAAGACCTGTAGCACTTCAGTGCAAAAATTGTCTTATTTGAAGGAAAATTTGATTGTTTTTGTAAAGCAATTTATCCCATGCTAGTTACCGGGGCAGGGGGGTGGAGGCTGGGAATCTGCAACGAGTACAACTTAATCCAGAGAGAGAGGATGTGAGTATGGAAACTGTTAGTTCCCCACATATATGCGCGTTTCAATTCCTTTTTGTAAAGTAACTTCCAGTTGCCTTCAGTCCCTCTCATGCCATGTCCAGTATGCTGACTTACTGCTTGCTTGGTTTTTACTAGAACAATACTCTTTAAGGAGTTCAGAAAAATATTTTTGAGGAGAAAAAAGTTATGCTTCCAGTTGCTGATGATCTTCTGAATGAAGAATTCTAAGAACCAAGACTTTTTTTTTTTTTTTTTTGTGCTACTGCAGTAAGTTTGTAGCATATTAGTTGGAGATCAAGGTTACCTTCTGGAACTTTAGATCTTACTGTTCCTCCAAACTCTTGCCTTTTTCCCTCCATGGGGAAGGGGAGATAAACATTCCCCCTCAATGTTAATAAAGAAATAGCACTCTGGAATTTTTTTTAACAAGTAAAAAAAAAATAATGCAGTCTCTCAGTGATTTTTTTTTCCTCCTTACATTTAGCTTACTTCAAGTTGAAAGTGTCCCCAACAGGGTGTACACCCTGCTAGTTCAGGTTTCCCCTACATTAATGCACGTATCGTGTTAACGTTGGTAACGTGCAACAAGTATTGGAGGTAGGTAGCAGGGAATTGAGTTTAAAAAGTTGGAAAGAAAATCTTTAGGAAACATTTGAGATCCCATACTGTGAAAATTAGAAAACTTGATACCTTAATTTTATTCTTCAATTTTAGTACACTAAGCTGATAGAAGTCAATTTCACTGTAGTCTGTCCTGAAATTAGCTGTTCTGTAGTCCATGTGAATGAAGAATAATTCATATACAGCTGTTTCTGGGACTGTCTTTTTCTCATAAATGCTCTCTCATTGCAGCCTTCCTAGCTTGCAGAAGATGTTAGGTTCCTGGGCAACATAACTTTAGCAGGAGCTTTTACTTTGCAAAACACTGTTTACTTTCTTCAGAGAATTAGCAATCTGTCTGGTATTCACTTCAAGGTTTGGGGATGACTTGGAGTGGGGATAAAGCCTAAAAATGAAGTCCTAGTCAACAGAAGTCTGACTCTTTCTTGTCTTCATTGTGTTGGCAGGAAAATTGCATGCATAAACAAAGTTCAGTGGATGCTAATCCATTTTTTGTTTTTCTGATGGAACACAGGAGCTTACACATGCACACATTGATAACTCCTTAACTAGCAATGTTTGACTTGGATTGACCAAAGTCTGAGAAAAAAGAAATTACAAACAACTTCCAGACATGGTAGAAAGCAGTAGAATAATCAGGAATCATAAGCAGTTCAACAGCTGCTTCAGATGAGAAATCTTAATTGCAGGTAAGAGATAATTACATCTTCTCCATTCCCTGTACTAAGCAGGATAGTTGCATCTTTTCCTAGCACAGCATCTATTGCTCTGTGCTAGCACAATTTCAGGGTGTTCTGTTCACTACTCTTTCAGTCTTGTAAAATATCTTTTTTTTTCCCCTCTTCTTTTAAAAAAATATTTTTTTACCCTCTTACCTATTTATATTAATACTGAATAGTCACTCTTGCACTGAAGCTTCTTGATATTAGATATATCAACAGAAGAGGAAACATTGAGAAAGTATGTAGTCAGCAATGCAATACAGATTGTGCAAGAGCTAATGTTCAGTAACCTAGAACAGGTTGTTTTTCAAGGTATATTTTTCCGTTTCTTCTTTTTCTCCTCTATCTATTCTAGCACGTGCATTTGGAGTAGCAGCAGTTCCTTCTCCTAGACAACATATTACTACATCAAGCATGTTACTTTTGTGATAGACAGTTTCATCCAGTACACCAATGCACTAGTGTGTAGCCACATTGCACCTTACAAAATAAGTGATACAAAATGTAGAAGTTATACAGAATAGTGAATTGAGCAAAAGGTGAAACCTAAGAGTAAGTTGCAGCTTGTTTGTTGACAGTTTGTAAAAACTCCATATTTATATTAACTCTAGCTATCATTCCAGAGCAAAGGCATAAAATAAAGGAGGAGTATTCTGTTATTTACTCAACTGTTATTTCCTTTTAGGCATCTTAGAGGGAAAGGTAAAAAATACATGATTTTTTTTCTTTATTTTTGATCTTTTTGTATTTGATCAACTTATTTTTCCTTCTCTCCATAGTCATATGATTATGAATACCTTGTTCTCCATGAAGACTTCTCAAACAAGTATTCTAATCATGAAGAAATACCATATCAAAAAGAGGATTTGATGTTGTTTTGTTTTTCCATTTTTACAGTTGGAAGATGATGGGAAGCTATTTTATACCCTTGATGATGGTCAAACCAGATTTACTGATCTCATCCAGCTAGTGGAATTCTACCAACTTAATAAAGGAGTACTGCCTTGCAAGTTAAAACACTATTGCGCACGAATTGCTCTTTAACCAAAGCATCTGTTGTTTCATCAAAGGCAGAGGAAGATACTAGAATAGTTTTTCCCCTCAAGGCAATTTCTATAGTAAGAAGTGAAAAAGCATTACATTGTAAAGATTCTAAGTTTTAGCTACCAAATTAAAAAAAAAAAAATCTATATAGGTAAGAATTTTGCATTGTGATTGTCAAAGCAAAATAACTTTATGGTTTTTAAAAACATTATTTCATATGTAATTTTTCAGTGTTGTCTTGGACTCTTGTTCTTTTTTTCCCAACTGAAAACAATTAAAAAAAAAATATTGTGCAACTTCTACAAAAATATAACTGATTGTTCTTGGGTTTAAATGAACTTTGTCTTTCAAATGTTTCTCATAATTTCTGTTCATCATGTGGAAGAATAATATTTACTGTGGTAAGGAGAGGATGAACTGCACATTTTATTTGTAAATAAAATGAATAAATATTTTGCACTATATTTTTGAATGCTACTTTGAGGATAATCATACAAAAGGTGAAAAACTATTAAAGCTACTTGTAACTGATCCTCTGTATTGGGTTGTGCAATTTCTGCTGTAATATTTTAAAAGATTTTTTTCCTAATCTAATGACTAGATTGACACCTTTACACAGAGCTGTGGGGTGTCACTTGGCTGTGATATGTATAAATATGCATAAAATAGTACACCTACGTATATGCACCTATAGCATACACCTACAGTCTCTAACACATGCCCACACACAGACCTGTTAAGTGCTGTGGATTGTTTCAGAGCTGAGAAGGGAGTCAACTTCAATGGCCCTTAAAATGAACAAATAAAGGTGAATCCAATGAACTTTACTCTTTGCTGAAAAACTGGATAGAGTGTATCTGCAGTTGGTTCTTGGCTTATTTTATTATTTATCACAGTGACACATTTCAGAATAGCTACCAATTAACCAGTCTGTAGGGGTTACAAAATATCTAACACTCCAACTATAAAGAGCTATTAAGGTAGACTGAGTGAAATTTTGGACTGTGGCATTAAAAATACTTCTGGTACCTATTTTGAAAGAGGGATGATACTGCTGCATTCTTGTACAAAGTCTTAAGTGAAATGGGGCTTGGATTGAAAGTTTTTTCCCTGTCCTGATGCTGTTTCTCTTTGTTTGATCTTGTTATGAGGGTTCAGGACCTGGCCCTAAGGTAAAGGCTGTAGTGGAAGGTAGTGGTTAGAGACAGTCCATCATGCTAAATATGGCCCCTCTGTCCTTTGCTTGCTTTGATTCTCTGATTATCAGACACACCAGCTGTTCTGCTCTTGGAACTGGTGGAGGAAGAAGGCAAAGGAGGCCTGGGTGAAGGATGTTGTAAGATGGACCCAAGACACAGCATCTCAAGTGCATGTATGCCGACAAGGTTGTGTAGATGGGTGCATTAGAATAGTATGGTAACTACAGCCTATGGTTTAGTTATTGTGCGCCTGTGGAAGGCAATCATAATAACGTAATGCTGTGATACTTAATTTACTGACTTGATCCACACATCACTGACCTTTTCCTCTGGTATGCAAATACAGTTTTTAAAGCTCATTAAAAAAGCAACTCTTCATAACGTGTACCAAAGATGCAACATATGTGGTGTCTGAGCTCATTACATTAGAAATGCCTTGTAAAACTCTTCACAGTCTAATAAATTTAACTCTTAAACCTTGAATATAATTTCAAATTGTAATTACAAAAATGTAGTTTTAATTAAAGCCTCTTCCGATTTAGTTTAGCAATGGGATTACTTCTGAGGTCTTGTATTATTTCAGAGATTGGCATAGAGTAAGGAGGAATTTGCTCCTCTGCAACCCTGTTTTTTAGATCATCTTCCGAGAAATGAATTGGGTTGTATACTCTAGCCTACTTGGACATGTGAAAGCTTTGCCATCATTTTTATTTGTATTTATGTATTTGCCACTATCATTGGTAGCAATGCTAACCACTCAGTGAGTACCTTTTCACCTTTGGAAAGGTAAACGTGAGGATTATGTCATGTACTGGAAGGACATCAGCCATCAAGAATCATCACCTGGTTTTTCAGTTTTCATAAGTAAAATAGAAAAAAACAACACACAAAAACAAACAAATGAACAAAAAACCCCACCCCAAACCAAAAAAACAACACGTATAATGAAGTATTGCTTAATGAGCATGGGTTTTGGACATTTGAAAGGGTTTTTAACTGGCTAGTATTTAAAGTACTCTTGCTCTGTAAAGTGGTGCCTCCTGCATTTTGACAGCTCTTTTAATTAAAATCTAAACTGAAATCTTGCTGAGAATACAAAACCTTTTTCATTTTTTTTTTTTAATCTGCATACTTTTCCTGAACTGTTTGGTTGTTTATGACTATGCCCTAGAAAAACAAAACAGTAAAACTAATATAATTTTGGCTGGTGTGTAAATCACTTAACAGGCTACTTCTTCATTTCAGTATTACAGAAGAAATATGGAGGAAATAGTCTTAATTTCAAACAAGCAAACAAAACAAAACACCACACCCCAAAAAACTCTTTGATATTTCAGACTACTTTAGAACATGCTAAATGGTACAGGTGGTTGATATATGACTTAAAAGATCCTTGCTAGCAACTAGTATTTTCTTGTCAGAAAAATGGCAAGGTTTTTTATTATATCACACAAGATATGTTTGACCATGAAGTTCTTTAAGGGTGTAAGAAATGAATGCTGTTTAATCAGAATTTTAGTATGTTACTGTGGCTTCTAATTAGGAATACTACACTTTGGTGCTCACCTTCACAAAGAAAATTGGCGAATCAGGAGTTGTTAACAGCTCAGGGAGAAAATCAGTACTATTTTGGGCAGACTGGTCTATCTGTCTCTTAACAGTTGCTTCTCGACAAAATATAGACAATTTTATATCTACCTCATAGAGGATTTAAGAACTTTTTTTTTTTTTTTTTTTTTTAATTGCAATTGGTACTGTTTGGAGAGGTTTATTTTAATACTTAAGAAGGAGATATATTTTTACCTTTGGGAAGGTCAGAATCTACAGCCTTAAACTAATTGGGGGAAAATCGATGTCAAAGCAACCAAGTTTGAAGCACCCTCTTTGAAAAACACTCCATATTTTCTTCCGATTTAAAATTTTAGACTTCTGTGAGTATATCTGTGTAGTGCAGTACCAGGAAGAGATAAGCTTGCCATGCAGAGATACCAGAAGCAGTGTAACTGCAAGCACATCATTTTATCTGGGGTAATTAGCCCTGCTGGGGTACGCTCTTCAAGATGTGAGCTAGTTTAGAGATTACTCTGAAGTTTGGCATTGTATTTGTTGGCCATGCCCTTTGTGCCTTAGTTTCCAATCTTAAAATCTTTTTGGCTCAAAGGAGATTAAAAGTTAATTCATTGGTGTTTCATTATACATATACATATACGGCCAGAATTAAGGTTGCATGGGCAGCGTTAAATGACGTTTTTTGACTTCTGAATGTTTTTACATAACAATCTTATTAAGCCACTTAATGAATTTTTTGACATGTAGCAAGTCTTCATCAAACTAAATGTTTTGAGAGAGCTTTAACCCATGAAATAAAAGAGGATTACATATGTAACTAACTAGAAGTGGGGTCTTTCAATAATTGCATTTCTGTCAAATATTGTCTGTTACATCCTGGTTACACAGTTGTAGCATTTTGTGCTACCCTGGGGGTAGAATTACTCTGTAGCGTAAATAGACTTGGGGAATTTAAGATACAAACCAGCTTATTTTAAGGGAATAAGGGAATAGCGCTTTTTTTTTTTTTTGTGTGTGTGCTATATTGTTAGAAGGTAGTCATCTTCATCTAAATTAAAGCCACTCAGCCACCATTTCCAATTAAAGTTTTAACTGTTTAATATATGTAGCTTGCAAATCAGTCTAGCATTTGTTTGTAAGTCTCATATAGTTTCTGCTACCATAATCACTTTATTTTAGAAAGCAACCTATAAACCTATAATACAAATCAACCTGTAGTTTACATCAATTTTTATTTGGTTAGTAAAATAATTGTTACTGTTTAGATATTTGGAACTACTATTCTTTAGTAGTGCAATACATTTAATTTTTAATTTCAACTTTGTAGCC
Source organism: Anser anser (assembly GCF_964211835.1). Taxonomy (NCBI): domain Eukaryota; kingdom Metazoa; phylum Chordata; class Aves; order Anseriformes; family Anatidae; genus Anser; species Anser anser. Next base: position 19,078,447 of record NC_139726.1, on the reverse strand, counting down.
ATAGATTTCACTGAAATCCTTGAATATGGGACGTACCCCATTACTTGAACATACTTGCAAGCTTTCAGAGGTTAAACACTTATGGTCTATGCATAATCAATGTGTATGGTAGTGCAATTAATGTTAACTTTAATGAAATGCATGAATATTTAAAACTTAATGAATCTGACTTTACAGCATGCTTTACAGCCCGGTTCACATACGTGAACAGTATTGACTATTGGCCTCTGGATGTCAGCAGCGTATCACAAAATTCCTGTCGTCAGCCACTGTTTTCCTGCTACCTCCCAGAAATATCTGTGACTTGTGGTCTCTGCACACCTCTAGGACACCCAGTGCTTTTTCCTCTTATAAATTATTCACTTGCTCTGTACCAATTAGGTCTACCAGTTGCTAGGTTTGTTATCAAGTTAAGCTTCAAGACAAGAACCTGAACTCAATGAGTGATTAAAAATTTATTAGCAGAGATGATTAAATATGCAGATAGTCTGTGAAGCTTGTTCTTGAAACCATTATATTACCTTTTTAATACTAATGATTTGTATAATTAATTTTAAAAAAGCCTGAAAGTCTTTTAAAAAATCAGAGCAGGACATAAAAGGAAAGAGATTAAATGCAGAGGAGGCAGTGAACCTGAGTATTAAACCAGCTCATTCACATGTATAGGCAATAAAATGATTTCCTTACAGGGATAGTTTGTGTTCCACCCCCCCCCCCCCCCCCCCCAAGATGATTATTTTATTAATCTTTTAAGCAATTTGGGAAAACTATCCACTAGTGAGCCGCATTTTCAAAACAGAATTTTATGATGAACACTAATAACACAGATTATTCCCCTAAACTTTATGGTAAAAAATTAAACTGTGGTTTCAATGTGAAGCTGCAGCTTCCTCAACATTTAAGCATATGCTTGATTTAGGCGCTCGTGTGAGCCCAGAGTTTCCATGGGAACCACTCAGGCATGTTAAGGTGAGGCCAAAGGCACAGGGCTGCTGCCTTGGGAGCAGGCTGCAGGCCCGGGAGGCAAAGTTTGTCTGAGAGGGGCTGAGCCTGGCCGTTAGGTGGTAAGAGGCTGCTGCCTTTCGGCTGTGCCCAGGGCAGCAATCGGGCAGACCTAGGATAGGAGGCAGGTGGGACCTCCCAGAGTCCAGCTGAGGGAGAAATGGCCAACAGGCCAGCTGTGGAGGAGACAGGTCTGGGCTCCCCTCCCACACCAAAAGAAAAGAAATGACTTTATTTCCTGTTAAGGGAGTAGCTGGAGCAGAAATATGGCCCTGGCTTTTTGCTTTCCTGAGGGAAGTGAGCCCTAATAGTGGCACAGAGAAGCTGTGGGGAATGAAGGTAACTGGTGTCCAGCTGCAGGCCCCGAGGGAGCCCTGGGGCTGGCTAAAGCCAACGCTGGAGGCCCTGTGAGACTTTCCAGAACATTCTCATGTGTGGATACGTGCAATGTATTAGGTTGTAATGACCCTATGAGAGCAAGCAGGAGGTGACAAGAACTGGTTACAGGTCAGGGGCATGAGAGAAGCTGAAGGGTGAGCTGCAGTCCCTCCCAACAGCAGGGAGGGGTAGGAGCAGCCCTGAGGGCTCAGTCCCATCCCCAGGAGATGGAGTGTGACCCTTATCTGAGGGGAAGGAGAACAGAAGACACATGTGGTTCACACTTCTCTCCTTCTTTCCTCCCAGCTCCATTTATGTGCTGCCCAGTGCAGCCCTACCAAAGAGCATTGCTGACAGAGCCTGCTGCAGATGAAGCTTGAACAAAGGTGAGAGCCTACCGCAGTATCTCCTGGTGGCCCCTTTCTCATTGGCCCTGTCCAAGGGGGGCTTTGAGCAGCCCTGTACCCTTTGCCTCCTGAAAAGTGTGGAGTGACCCATCAGCTGCTACTGATGAGCCCCAGGACCTGAGGTACTGGAGGTCATAAGAGCTAGTGAGCATGCCCATGACACAGCTGTGTGCTCTGGGTGTGTGTTTGGAGGAGGCATATACATCAGAGTGAATGCAGCACAAATGGTAAATGAAATTGTTTATTTTTACCTTAGGTTGTGTTTGTGGAAATTATGAGGTGAGGTTGGTATACACCTCATGTTGCCTTTTTTTCTATTGTGTTTATAAATTGGAGTCCCTTTATTTTCAAGTACTAAGCTCTGCTTACCGTGCTTTAAACTTGAATTATGGTAACTGCAGTCTATGTTGCTAGACCTGGTTATAGTAGGCAGCAGAATTAGAACAGAGCGTTTTGTAGAATGAGACCCACAGAAGGTATTTGTATTGCTGTTGCTACTGAATTTGCACAGTTAGAATTTCACAGTGGAGGACGTGTCTAAGTAAAAATGATTGTTCTTTATCCAAAATACCATGCCTCTTTGATGGTGTGAAACTAGACTGTGACCTAGGAGTTTCCTTAACAGACAGTAATCCTGGAGGCATTTCTTTAGTCCTGTGGGAGATGTATCAACCCAGATGTACAGCTTTCTTTTCTTGCTTTTCTCCTTGCTCTGAGCTAAGTTGAAACACCACTTTCCACAAATGTATTTCAGCTTCCCCTTCCATTATACCAGCTGACTACTTGGGGTAAGAGAAGGGGCACAGCAGAGCATTACTTACAACAAGCATGATGGTATAAAAAATAGGGGAAGTTAAATGAGGTGCTTCCAGTTCTTTTCCTTATGACTGAAGCTGACTAAGTGAATGAGTCTTTATTCTTGTGTTCCTGAATATGGGGTAGGCTGATGTGTTCCCAAGGGGTATCAGAAGTTTGGATTTTTTTTTTGTTTTTTAATGCCAGCAGAAAATTTCTAATGTGAAAAAGAGTACTTGAAAGAAAATTAAACTTTTAATTTCAAATGATTTTACCACACAAAAGGAAGCAGTTGGGAGAAAATACACTCACAGCTTTCATAGACTTTATTTATTTACCCAAAAAGCTTATTTTGTTAAATTTTAGAGAACTCTGCAATTGCCAAATCCGTGGTGTATGTTGAATGTTTGAGCTCTGGGAGATAACTCATGGGGAAAAAAAAAAAATCTGATGATGGATGTGAGGTCAGCTATTCAAACTAAAATACTCTCTCCTCAGTTACATGGTATAGGGCTGTGGTGCTCAGACCATATGCATAGTTAGTTATTTTTAGGCATTTAAGGAGAATGTAAAGGAGGTGATGTGTGTAGGAGGGTGGAAGGGTAAGGAAAGAAATTTAAAAGAGATATTAACATTTGGAACAACAATAGATGGTAAGCCATTAGAGAGAATTTCTTGCCCATATGCCTAACATCCAAAGGGGTTCACTTCTGTACCAAACAATTAATGAAGTTCTCACTCCTTATATGATGCACAGCACACAAACAAACACATGCATAATGCTATACATTTCAGTTTGCTCAAGATAATGTGTGAGCGTTGGCAGGATCAGAGTCAAAGATGTCAAAAATAACTTTAAGGGGTTGTGGAAATTCACAAAGTGTAATAAGGTGATACTTCACTTGGTGCTGAAGTGGAAACTGTAGCTAATATATTTAATGATGGACTGTGGTCACGGGGTTCACTGTGACTGAACAATACCCATCTCTATTTTTGAGGTAAATGAAGAGAAGTGTATGAAGTCGAACTAAAAATTAGGGGTGTTTTTCCTGCTTAATACTTGTACGCTGATACTGTTATTTGCATTTTTTTATCCTGTATTCTGTATTTAAGGGGGGGGGGGGGGGGGAACCTGCACACACAAACCACCCAAAACAAAACTATCCAAAGCCTTCTTTACAAGAAAAGACTTGCAGCAGAAATCTATATTTGAAATGCCCTTGGCCTTGTGAAAATGTAAAATGCATGATACATTTGAAGAAAAATTTCCTCATTCCTTAACACTGTAGAGTTAGGCACTAAAAAGCATTATGTGAGTGAGCTAATTGTTTCTGATTTTGTTAGTTCAAACAGTATCTGCCATACAGGTGGCCCTTAAAAGGGCCTCCCCATGGCAAAGATGTACAATTGACTTGCATTACCCGTTTGCTTAGGGTAATGTGGCTGCAATAAATGGATTCTAGATTTTGTTGTATGATGAAGTGAAATTCTCCTTTGTCTATAGAAATGTGTGTTCTGCTTCTTCTTCCATTTTGAAATAAAGCAATGCCTCTTAGCATGAATTTAGAACCACAGGGAGGAATGAACATGCTTTTGTCATCAAGTTGGTCAAAGGAGTTTCAGGAACTTAAGCAATTAACATTCTTCTAGACTTTCAGTCTTTTCCCTGTGTATGTAACATTTTCATAGACTTTTTTTTTTACAGATTCATCTCTTTAAATAATTGACCTATTAAATATTTCATCTTCCTATAACTTATTCTAAAGAAAAGAGGAAAATATGTGTTCTTATAAGAAAAGCGTTGCTGGTTTGCAGTTCTTTTAGCAAGTTTTTGATGTAATCTGGAAGCAGTATGGGTTCTGTAACTGTAATTAATGAATCAAGTGCTGGAAAACATGGTACTGAATGGATTAATGAACATGTACCGTTCAGGATGCTTTCACAGTTGTCACACTCAGAGAAAAACGTATGTGATGTTATGCAGACTCCTCAAAGAAAAGTGATGGTGAAGAAATTCTTCTATACAGGGTTGTACAGACAAAGAAATTGGGCTTGAGGTAACTGAGTGCCTTTACAGAGGAGTGAGTTGCCTTTAGAGCATATCAGACCCTGTGGATAGTTCAATAGAAGAAAAATAAATAGGGAGTAAGAGCTCCTGAAGAGAGGTATGATGATGAAGAGGTGTGAGGAAGCAAGCCCCAAGAGAGAGCATAGAGAACTATGGCAGTTTAGTCAAGTTGACCATGGCAGCTTCAACCCTGAAAACCCCTAAGAACTAAAAGAATAAATGAGAAGATAAAGTGGAAGTGAAGAGGTGAGAGAACAACAACTACTCCAGCTGTTTATGAGGAAAAAGTCTTAATCGGGTTGACCTATGATTGTGAGGCATTCTTGCAGAGATGTGTATGAATTTGAAAATTGTCACCATCAGTCACCTGCAGAGTCTCGTGGAACAGTTCTGAGCTCATGAAGCTGTGTTTTTACTGAATAACTCTGAATGAATCACTCAGCAGTCTGAGCAAGTTTCAAACTCAGCAAGTTTCATTTAAGAAGCATATGTGTTTGACTCTAATCTTCTTGTGCCTTGCCTAACGAGCATCAGCATAAGCTGGAGACAATTACAGAGATGGTGAGACAGAAAGAAGTGGACAGAGGCATGGTATGAGCCAGAACTATGAGGAGTGACTAGCAGGACATCTTACTTCTCTTTTGCAATGTAGCACCATTTGGTGATTGTGTGTAGTTGTAACTAAAATGTTGTTGTCTTGTAGTTTTTTTCTAGGTTGTTTATTATGTTGAAGATAAGTAATGACTGTTACAATAGATACTTGAAAGTTTCATTGGAAGTTTCTTGAAGTGTTGAAGTAAGTTAATTCACTGTAAAGTTTTAAACTAAACTTTGCTGTGATCTCTCTGCTAAAAAGTAGTGCAGTTTAAGAAAGATACAACAAAAAGTAGAAAGGTGGAAACCAGATACATAAGCATGTTAACTTTTAATAAAAAGAAATCATTCCAGGAGACCTCATTAAGCCAGGACGATATTCTAAAAGTGAATATACATGTTGACAGCTACACCCATAAATTTGAAAACTGCAAACATGTTCAGCATAAAAGCCATTTTTGAAAAAAGCTGTTGCTCTGCCCTTGTACTAATTTAAGAATTGTTCTTTCATTCTGATTTTTATAGTTTGTCTTCACATATATAACTGGGACAGTTTAAAAAATACTTTAAAGAATCTTTCATGATGTCACAAACTTCATAATGCAGATGATTATTTTTAAAAATACATGCATTACACAATGATTTGAGGTATCAAATAAGCTCAATACCATCATTCTTTCATTTTCTAAAGAAATAAAATGACCTGTCTTTAGACAGTACTGTATTCTTGCAAGGAATCTCTGTTTCCCAGGAGTAGTGATGTTAGTTTAAATATCTTGACTGCAGCATTAGTCTTGGGGAAGAGGTTCTCTTGTTCTATTAATGCTGCCTGAACACACACAATCTTCACTGTGAGCACAAGATCTCAGACAGTCTCTTCTTTCAGTGCATTTCTGTCAGTATATTCAAGATATGTGCATATTTAAGTTTGCTTCAGTAAAGTAGGGACTGACACTAGCCCAGTTTGGAGAAGTGTAGCTGGTACAGAAAGACTGAGTACTCTGCTTGTGGAGACAGACTCCGATGAGGAATGAGATACGACAAGTTGTGACCTCAGGTTTGTTTTTTCATTGGTGTGGGAGGAAGGAGGAGGAAAGATTCGCTTGGTCCACTCTGTGTAGGTGGAGAGAAGATGATATTCAGAAGCTAGGAGAATTTTAAATGAAGATCAGTAATGAGAAACCCCACCACAAACAATATGGGAAGATAGCAAAAAGTCTTCAGGTGACTGAGAGGAACTGAGCAAGGGCAAAACCTAGGGTTGGAATAGTTCTCTGGCAGTATGAAACCTGAAATATGATTTTGTTTTATTTTTTTTCTTTGAGTAGGTAAGATATTGTTTTTTGTTTGCCATTCACACCCAGATTGTGCATACACAATCTGAAGACTTCTGTCTTGTCTTATTTAGCAGGGAGCTCCTAGGTTTTCCACAGTCCTACTTTACATTTGCTTGAGAAGAGATTGTATTTCATGCTTAAATGTTTGTTACCGTAGCTCTTCTGATGAACGGCTAATACCATGTTGTCTTTCCTACTAAGAGAACAATTATGAAAATAACCTTGAATTAAAATATTTTTCATAGAAAATGTGTTCCTCTGATTTTCTTACTGAGTGGTGATGTAATAAAGAATGGGAGAGAAAAAGAATTGTTAATGGAGGGAGCTTTGTTTGAGATGAATCAGTAACTTGCCAATAAAAGCAGAAGTTATGATACAGATTTTGATATGTTCATTGAACTCTACTAGCGTAATAGTTCAAAACTTTTGATAGGTAGACACTGTTTACTATGATTATAAATGGAAGACCAAGGTAGAACTATAAGGTAAATCCTCAAGGAGTTGCATTAATACATGCGTGTTCAAATATTGATAAGATTGCGTTTAAGACCTTGTCTTAACAGCCAGAAGAACAGCTCTGCTGCTGAAGGCTTGTCAGGCACGTTGCACTGCTGAATTGAAATCTGCACGGAGTAAAGTTGTAAAAGCTACGGAGTTCCTGGACAAAACTGACAAGGAATCTTTCTAATGAGATTAATTGCTGACATAATGGTGCTGTTTCTGGCCTCTTTCAATCTAAGTGAACATAAGCTCCTTAAACAGGCTTTTTATTAGTGAATATTAGTGGAACCATCTGCTAAAGGAGAATCTGTTTGTGCAAAGTCCTACTTTATTTCTAATTAGTGGTCTCAAACAGATTTTCATCTCTCTGGTAATATGTGTATGTTATTTGAGGGTAGTAGGGAAGAGGAGTAAGAATAAATTTCTTATCTAAATCAAGTGTGTTAGTCAGCAGCAGTTCTCTGTCAGTCCCAAGGCATTCATGCTTCCTGTGTATTGAATTAGACTCCCGCTTCAGTTTTACATTTTGTAACACATTCTGCTCTGGTATCTTTGCCGTAAGCAGGGGCAGGGAAACAACTCCCAATAGAAGTACATAAAAATAAAATTTCTTTTTTAGGTGACAAATAATATTAAAAACAACTTATATGAATCCTTTGGTTTGAATACATATGCCTAGGAGATGCTTTATATAGTAGAAACCCAAGAAAATTGTGAGACTTCAGTAGTAGTGGCTTTGGCACGTTCTCTACAGCTGCAGCTTCCAAGATCATATAATAACTTACACCATGGACTTCCAACAGCGAATCTTGCCTGTAACTTTTCAAGGTTTCTGAACTTGGAATAGAGCCAGTAACAGACGCATTAAGGGTGACCAGCAGTTTAGGGAAAACAGTTGTGGCAGGGAAAGGACTGGAGTGATGCTATATGAGGATTAAAAAACACTGGCATCAAGGAAGAGAGAAAACAGGACTACAGTCTGTGTTGTAAGAGCAAGTGCCTTGCTCTGGCACGAACACTTATATATTGTCCAATGTGTGCATTGAAAAACATCTTTAGGAGAAGGAAGAATAAAGGCTTGTTATATGATGCTGCTGAATGTGGAGTAAATACAGTGATGAAAAATCTCTCGTGTAAGAATTTCAGTTTTCCTCTGCTAACTGAACAGCATTACAGTTTTCTGCAGAGAGAGGTAATGAAGAGCAAGAGGTAAGGGCACATAGAACCATGTGTTTGGGGGGGGGAACTCAAAAAAAAAAACCTAGGTATCCATTACTGAAGGTGTCTTTCACTTCTTAACTGAGATCTGCCAATTTACTTGCTGTTGATCCCTCGAGACAGAAGGAAAAGATTTGTGCTTGTGTGATACATAGGGTTCAAGGAAGGAAGTGTGTTTTGGGTTGTTTGCTTTTTATTGAACATCATCCAGTGTCAAGATGGTCTATCCAAAATACTACTGGTGCCCCGCAGGGGATGTTCTGAAGTATAACCTATGTACTGTGTGCATCCTAACAGTGATTAGCAGTGCACCAAATATATCAATGTGCTGCTAGTACCTCTAATGGCAGTCAGTTGTGGCTATTCCTACATACAGATTATTTTTTTTTTTTTGTAATGCCAAAACATCTTATGCTTATGGGTAAGCATCCACATTCTGTTTTTATGCCAGGTAAAGGAGATATCAGTCAAATAAGTAAACAGTGATATTTATATCTAGGCTAGCAGATTTTTAAATTATGTATTATACCTAGAAGAATACCTTTTCATTTAATGTTGTTCTTGTGCAACACAAGCTGCATTTGCACTGAAGAAGAAAATAGATAGAGCTGGGCAACTGAGCAAATATGACCATATGGTGGCATATCCTAGTACATTCTTCCACATTATGATGTGGCAGCAATAACAGTAAGACTCGCATGTTATAAATTAGCTTCTATATCTAGGTATTTTTCTTAATGATGATTTAAAAAAATCACACAGAAAAGCTCACAGTATTAATTTCACAGTGTAGTCAAAACTACCTATGTGTGTATGGTTTCTTGTTAAACCTTCTCCTCCTGTCGGGGTACTTTCCTTCTTCCATTCCTGAATACTTTGGTAACAGGAGGCATGGGAGGGCCTTTTACATTATTTGAAGGCCAATATTTCTTTTTGGTCTGTCAGAGCGCTTCGTCATCATGGGCTGCGTCTGGTCAGTCCTTAATTAGTTGTTACTTGACCATCAACTGTTTCCAGCCCAGTTTGGTGTCATTTATACACTTCATTACATCTCAGGAAAAGTTTAGATTCTTGTTATGTGGAAGGATTTTTGTTTTTAACCATGCTGCCTCATATGTTTAACAGTTGCTGTCTGTAGATGTTTGTAAGTGACAAGCAGCGAGCAGGTGATTCATGGTCACCTTTACCTCACTGTTTTGTTACAGACATGGGTGTAACTCTCCTCTGCTGGGAAAGAGAAACTTGGTGAGTAGGACTCTTTGTTCTGGAAGTTTTCTATACACCTGATTATATATTATTTATATATTATTTCTGTATACCTGATTATACTTGTGCTGTTCCCAACTCTCTGCTTTCCTTTAATGATGTTATCAGAGCTGTGCTTAGAGTGGAAAATCTGTGTATGTTTGGATTTACAAAGTCACATAACATTTTGTCTTTTGTTCTCCCTTTCCTTCTTTGCAGTTCTTAATGCTCTGTTTGCTTTTCTGACCTGTACTGAACATTGAGCTGACTTTTCTAGAGCAGTAATATCTAACTGGTGGCCCATCACTGCATGTGTGTGTTTCAGGTTATTTTTTCCCATCATGTTGAATTTAATGACACTTTTCTATCTATTTGGTTTTTATCTACTCTGGAAGCAATACGAGAAAGTTGATGTGGTCCTGCCTGGTGTGTTATTGGATGTTGTTCTCAATGTTGTCAAACGAAACTTGAAGAACGTGTTTTAGAAGAGAAAACAAAATTTGGGATTTCATTGTTCTGAAAAAGTCTGAGGTAGTAAAGATAAAACGCTGCTGGACAACAAAGTGAAGGGAAATTAAAGAGGATTTCTTGGAGACGGCTGGCTGGGCTGGCTTTCTAAATGAAGAAAGGTACTGATCCTGAAAAGAATGGCTGACAAATCTAGGACGTCAATGAAGAAAGCAAGAGTGGCATGAATGAAACTGTGTGCTTAAGTGGCTGGAAGGAAGGCAGAGCATGAGATGGCTTGGGTACCAAACAGTTTGAAAGTAGAAACTTTTTTTCTTAATTTAGTTCATCAAATCATTTGTGTACACTTTTCCAAATGATCTGTAAATGAAACTTCTGAAAATTGCCATTTCTAACTACTGCAAACTGCTGGTTTGAATGGGCTGCAAAGATATCTTTCCATCCGCTCCACTTCCTCTGCCACTTTCAGTTAAGATTGGATCCTGATGGATAGCATCATTTTGTCACATTGTGGCACTTTATAAATAACATAATGCAGTGATGTACAGTGCATTGACAATTGCAGTTTTAGTAGCTATTGGGAAAGCTAAAAATGAACATTTTCCATAATCTAGATCGTTTATTTAGGCTGTCGGGTTTTCTGCACATCTCCAGTATGTATTCCCATAAGATATTAAAAAAGATGTATATGTTTTTATTATATTTTGTATACACTTTGGTAGGTGTAAAATAAGTTTACATTTCAAATGCATTTGTGCTGCTATCAGAGAAAAGCAAAACAAAATAAATTGATGCCAGGGGAAATGTCAGGCATGCAACACAGATTTGTTAAATAAACATTACTGTGTGGCATTAGCTAATGTTATTACTTTGTGTCCCTAGTGGCTCTTTTTTTGATTATCTGCATTTCTAAAGCCTGTGCACATTTCATACACACTAAGAACAGAGGACACGGGTTCTGTTTACATGAAGGGCCTTGCAAAAACTTAATATATTTTTTTCTATTTACAACTCTGCTAAAACATGCTTACATTTTGGGTGTAGAAGAGATAATGGGAAGAAATATATATATATATTAATTTAAACTGTATGGAAACTATGTGTAGGGGGAAAAACAGCACAACAAATAGGCTTTCAGGGATTTTAATACAAGGAAAAGTATACTTTTCCTGAATATCTTTTACCAAGGAAACCAAAATAAAAGTCTAAATCAGAATTTGTTTAAAAGTGCTGGAGAAAGGATGATATAAACTTGCTTATAACTGTGGAAGACTATTTTATAACTTCCACTCAATCTTTTACAGGTAAATTTTTCTAAGAGCACTGCTGAAGCCAACATACAGCACAGATAATGTTCATACATAGCGTAAACTTGGGAAGCCTTATGAAGTCTTCCTTAGACGGAAAATGTTTCTCTTGCTCTCTTCCCCCTCCTCTGTCCCTCCTTTCCTCCCTCTGAAATCACTTCGTACCCAAGTGCAGAGACTGGGGGTGCTTGCAGTGTCCCTGCATGACCGACTTGCATGATCTGGACTTATTAGCAATGAGTCACAGCAAAGCCAGCTGGGTGCTGGTCTGTTTACATGCTGCTAGTATTAAATTGGGCAATGGATGTATTTTTATTTAAAGAGTATAGAGCTAATATTCAGGGTTTGCATAATCAGTATATTTCAAGCAAGTCTGATGCAGAAAAGTGACTGGGGTAAAAAAGAGTATCAAAGCTGAATGTTGTAACCATCTGCTCAATTTATTTCATATACCATGTTGCTGGTCTTAGTCCAAGTCCAAATTGACTTGTATCTGTGCTACAGCTGACATCAGCTGGCCTTTTGGCTGCTCGGGGGGAGGCAAGAGAACTGATCTCGAGCATGACTGAGATGGGCTGACTGGAGTATTTAGAGGGGAGAACTTGCACTTGCATTCACTTCTCCAGAAAGACAACTTAACTTGAAATCAAAACAGTATGTCGGGCACATGTTTAATTGTCAGTGCTTGTTTAATGTTGTGTTTTCCTGCCTGTTGAACTGTTGCCTGCAGTGACTCTTTGACCAAAATGCTATTTCAGTACAATTAGTTGGCTTTGATTATAAAATAGAGAAAGAGAGAGTTTTTTTATTTAAGGAACAGTGTTGACTTCTGTCTTGGCAAATCAATCTAGTATATCCTGCAGAATGAGTCTTTACTCCATATGACTTAATGAAACCAATTGTAGAAGTTACAAAAAGGAGAAAGAGAATGCTGTTAATCTCTGCTGGTGAACAAGAATGTAAAACCTGATTTTCAGGGATTTTTTTTTGATGTGAATGTGATGAGGACTATTTGTATTCACCGTCTGACTTTCTTTCCCTTCATCCCTCACCTGTCAGACTTGGTCTTCTAGCTAGTCTTGCTCTCTCCTTGTGGCAAGAGGGCTGACAGGGTGTTAGCATCTTCTCTTACTCTTTGCTCCTGACTTTCTGATCATTGCACTGTTCCCTTCTCAAATTTCACAATATCTTGGATGGGTACAAACCAAACAGCAGTCTTTCCAGTTTCCTTTCTAGTGCTCCCAAACAGTAGGAATTCCTTGCTACCAAGAAAATGGTTTGTCTCAGGTCTGGATGCTCCAGCTCCTGGTATATCCAGACCAAATATATTTTGAGGATTTTGACTGACAAAATATGGCAATGGTCACTTAAGTATGTGCAAACTGAGTATAAGTAAAAGCCTTGTAGTTTTGTCAGTGCAGGTGTGGTTTCCATGTAGGTTCGAGTGACTCGTTTTCCCCCTTTTCATATTTAATTTCCAAAGTATAGAAGGATGAGAGCGCTCTGATTACATCATTAAGGACTTTTGACAGGAGAAATGTCTAAGATGAAAGTATGTTTCCTGTCTCCCCCGGTCCCTTGTGTTACAAGATAATCAAGCAAGAAATGATCACTCTGGAAAAATGTAATTTCAGCAAAGTTATGATCTGGTGGGAATATGGCTTTATGATGGAGAGAGAGATGTTTAACTACAAATATTTGTTGTCTGTATTAATTATGTTAGGGAGCATATACATGCTGGAAACCCTCTTTTAGGGAACATGCCATGCCTGTATGGCCAGCTGCGTCAAGGCTTCATTGTACCGAATCTGTAATAGCTTATTTTAAAATGAAAACTTAAAAAACACTTCTGAGCCTGATCCAGCTGAAGATGGTAGTTGGCATACCATTCATTTCACTGGGAGCTGGATCAGTTTCTATATTATTCTTCCTTTGCATAAAACTGAAAAAGAAGAAATTCAAGGAGTTTTGCTTTAAGGATAAAACCAGTTGCCACAACTCCTAATTTCTGGGCTTATTTTCAACTCTTAAAAACTAAACTATAAAAATAACCCTCTTTTTTATTTTGTCACTTTTAAACCTATTAATGAATTCTGTTGCCTGCTGGTAGGACTTTAATCCCAGAACCCTCCATTTCCCATAATTTTCCTGAAATCTATCATTTGCAGCATGTGGCAGTGGAGACTCTTAAACAGTGACATATTTATCCTTAAGAAGCAGGTTTTGCTGGAGTTTATGCTTGAGTCCGTTCTTCTTATCTTTCTCAAATGGCCAAATTTAACTGATTTGAAAGGGCCTCATTTTAAATTACATTCATTCAGTGAAAACAGAAATTAACACTTAGAGACATCTATATGCTAATGACTGTAGCTCAGGGAATACCCTTCTAACCTTTTCAAAAGGAGTTGGTAAAAAGCCATTTCACTTGAAAGCAACTTAGTAAAAATGGTAGATTAATTAAATACAATAAAATTTCCCTAAAATCTTTATCCCATTTATCACTTATCATTATTTTTCCTTCTTACATATGGTACCTTAGCTCCAAACCGAATGTTCCAGGATGCATTTATTAAAACTGTTTTTCTGGTGGCATCTATTAGAAGCTGAAAAACAGAGGTTAATAATGTCATGAGTTTTAGGGATGGCATGCAAACAGAGGTGAAAAAGCAGCTTCATCTATCACCATCCGTAAGATACTAAGTGTATGAATTTTGGCAAAAGGGTCAGAAATGCAGCAGGGGGAAGGCTTCCCATAACCCCTCCAAATGCTAAGCAATGAGCTGAACAAGAGGAACTCAAGCTTTCAGACCTTGTAAGTGCTGTGTATCTTTATCTGTTAGAGAGTTACTGTAAATGCAAAATATGACTTGCTGCACGTAGGCGTATTTGCTATAGATGCAGTCTTTGTTCTTGACTCTGTAAGTGGTCAGAATTCCAAAAGAGGAGGAATGATGAGTATTGCACATAACTTAGTTGCTTGTCTACATTGGTGTTACACCTGGTAGCACCTGTGGTACTGCATTATCTGCAACACTTCTCAGAGAAGGTCACTGTTGCGTTTAAAGGACTTGCAGGTTCTTGCATCTTGCGTTCCTATTTGGGGAAATAAAAAGGAAAAGCCTGTGGAAAGAGTTGCCCTGTTGTTCTTACACTGACTACTGTTTGTTATGTGATTTGTTGTAAGAGGAACAATTTCTGAGGAAAAGGCCTAAAAAGCTAATGCCTGAAGCCTCTTTGAAGCCACCCGTCTGATTAGTCTTGTAGATCCTGATATGAAGTCAAACTAGGGTCAAATAAAGTATTAAGCCCTGGAGTAAGTTGTGTCTGCCCTAGGCTAGAAGCAATTTGCAACTTGTACTTGGTTTAAATGTAATAGCAGTAAAAATCCTATTGAAACAAAATGTGGCAATTATTGCTCTTGAAATTCCAGTGCAGAAGAGACTGGAGGAAGGTCACAGATCCGTACTCGATTTACTGATGAAAATCTGTTAAAGTGATGCAAAGATTCAAAAGGATCATGAGCTTTAGAAATACTTAAGTAGGTGTGATGGAGCAACCCTCTTTCCACTGAGCAGAAGAGGCCCAGAGCAGCTGAGCAGTGGCTGCAAGCCCTGAGCAGGCAGGCAAGCGTAAAAACTGCTCAGCTCTACCTCGAGAGAGAGAAAAATATGTGCTGGGCAACCAGACAAGAGAAGATAGTTGGTGGCAGTCCCTGAGCAGAGAGGGATGCTTGTGACTCGAGGATTGGAGGGTGAGATTTTTCTGCAGGAATTGAGGGAGGAAGCTAAAAGGGTGGGTGATAGCTTCCTCCTACACAGCAAAGGCAGAGAGGCTGGGGATCTTTTCACGAGGAGCTGCTAACAGGTAATGTATGATTAAAAAGGAATAACTGTGCCTTGAAGACACACCAGAAGAGTAAGTGGGGTGTGAGAAAATGGCTTTTACAGTCTTTATTAGCAGCTCAACTGTACCCTAGGTTTTTTAACGGTATCAGGAAAGTAATGATCTACACTACTGTGTTTTTGTCCCCTGGACTGCAGAAAGACAGTTTTTAAGCAGCTGTTGCCTAATACTGCAAAAAGCTAACATGACCTGGGATCAGAGCAGTTATGAACAACAGGATCTTTGTTTTTTACTGTTCCAAGTGGGAGTTGTTCCCTCTGCTCTTAAGACATCAACTTTTCCCCGGGTTTTAATCAAAATAGTGTCTTTTTAAAGATCTTTCATAAAAGGGAAAAATCCTGTTTGAGCTGCAGCCTTTAGGCAAGTATGTGTAGTAATAAGACATTTATATTACTCAAATGTGTCTCAGTCCCCCCTACCTCAAAAGAAAACTGCTGAAATTGCGTTTTTTTAACTAATCAGTTTTGGAAGTGCACTCATTTCTTTCTGGCAGCCACCAAATAACTATCTTGCACTGATTTGTCTCCAAACAAAATGCGATAATTCAATTTATTTTCTTAGTTTAAGGTGAGATGATGTCCTTCTTTTGGCCAGTTGGTACTCCAGGTTCTAGATTGGTCTAGCTAAATAAAAGCCTTGCTGTCTTGGCTGTTACACAGGGCACTCCAGAACTGTTGAAGCTGGAGAGGCAAAGCTTTGTGCTTGTTCTCTTACACTTCTCACATCAGTGTGTTGAGCACAGCAGGGAACTGTAACATACTCTGCTGCTGGTCTGCAGTCTGAGACTGGCTGCAGGCTTTCAGCACTCTTGCAAAAGGTGGTACTGAGAAACCAAACATTTTTAACCTGAGCTATTTCATATGTTACAAAGTATTGGCAAAACGTTTGTTGGGTAAACAATATCCACACATTAGAGGTGAGCGTACTTCTATAGCCTTTTTGTAGTAATAGTTAATATGATTTTCAGTATTCTGCATGTTATTTGAGATTTGTTGCGCTCCTTAAGCTACAAGCTTTGAGTGCTAAGCCATATACAACCATGTAGACACTGCAGTCACAGTACTTGTGTGAATGTAGGGAATGGAAGAAATATAAACTTTATAAACAGCAGAAAATGAAAATATAACTATAGTTTAAATACTGTTTCCCGTGGCTTTGAATGGGGGCTGCCAAGCACTTCTGTTGGCCTGAGAATATTTTGTGGCTACCGAGGCTGTAAGCCAGTGTGTGTGTGACTGCTCTAAGAAAACAACACAACCACCCTCATTCATTGATCCTGTGTGCAAAAAATTGTGACAAGGTTCATAAAACATTGCAGAAAGGGAAAATATTTTTGGAAGAGAAAGCAAATAAAAGCCATTGCTTTCACTGTGCAGACCATTAAATGCTACCTGATACCTACACTGTGCTGCTCAGGTTCTGTACGTCCATCACCTTGATTCCGAAAAAGGGGTTAATTATCCCCCTCTCCCCCCCCATCTCTGCTATACGAACAGACTGCAAAACTGAAATTGGCCATTTGGAGATGCACTGCAGTGATGCTTGGGGGTTTTGCAAAATCCAGGTGTAGCTTAGTTTTCTGGCTCATGAACAACTTCATTAAATGGGAGCTGACTGTCAAACCCCTGCTGAGGACCACTGAGTGTTCTCCACCGTGGGGAAAGGAGAACAAAAACAGAGGAAGGGGACCGTGTAGGGCGGAAGATGTGTATGGTCTTTGATCCAAGACACCAGAAACTCCTTTTTGCAACTCAGTATTGATTTGGAGAGGGGCCTAACGTCCTGAGAGGTGTCCTTGGTGAGTCCAGAACTGCTCCATGTGCAGTGATAGCAAGAAATCAGGGAGTTGATGGATGTCAGGAGCTTTCAGAGCATTTTTTTTGTTTTCAGAGTCTTGACTTGTCCCCTGCCCCATGGCACATGAGTGCTGCAGGACTGGTGTGGAGCTTTGAGTTCCCTGGAGGTGGTGGGGGCAGGTGACTGACGGCAGCTCCGTGTGCACCAGGAAGTCTCCCCACGTCTGTCAGTAAATCTGCCCGCTTCTGATTCACAGCCGACAGCGTGCCAGACTGGGTCGCTTTCTCAGAGGTGTCAAACATTGCTTGTCTTCAGCCTGTGGTTTATAAAAGCAAAACCACATATAAATCCCTCTGGCACTGTAATAGAATTGGATTTGCAGGAGTTTAGTGAGCTAAAGAAGACTCTGCAAGTTGAGCAGGTATAGATTTAAAGCAATGGAAAAACCCGACTCAGGGAATTTCACAAATCCTGTTTGCTGAATGCATCAGTAAACCAATTGTTTGGTTTGTGACGGCATGAAAATATGGTTAGCTGAGATAGTTATCAGTCTTTGAAGGTTGTACTCCCTGCAGCAAGATCAAAACTGACTGAAGTTGACACAGTTTATTTTAACGAAGATATTTTTAAACAGATATCTATATTATAGTTAGCAATTATAACGGCTGCAAGAACAGAATGAAAAGCCTATCAGAAACCTTCTGCGTGAAGATAAGTGTAAAATTTCAATCACTTAATAGTTTGTTATAAAACTAAAGCAAACCTCTCTTAATGAAGTCTTATTTTCAGTTGGTGATACTCTGCTCTGCTGCACCTGCACAGGTTGTGGCATAGGCTTCTAAACTAGAGCATCTATAGGCTATAGCTGGATTTGGAGAAAAATGTTCTGTGGTAGCTTATTCTAACTATTAGCTGAAGTCATTTGTATTAAACAAAAATATCAATTTAATTAAAAGGTTATTTGCTAAGCTTATTTGAAAAGTGTCAGTAGGATAAGGCTGTATCATATCTGCTTGTGTTGCTGGTTCTGGCTGGAAAACGAGGAAAACTCTGTCTGTCTTTCCCCTTTGGGTCAATATGTAAACTGGCACTTCAGTTCTAAAGTTGCAAATCTGGTCTATATTTATAGATAGATGAGCTACTGGAAAAAACATGCTAGTCTCTGAAATTCACCCCTTTCAAATGCAGAACCCAAGGACTTGTGCATCCGCTTGTAAATGAAGTGAATTGTTAATCACTATCTGATAGATTCTTTCATTACCTGAGTTAATGTAGATACAAATGAAAAATTGTAATGCTAATCTTTAATAGTAGATGGTAGTAGTAAAGCTTCACTAGCCTCAGGTTTCATCTGTATCCAAAAGAAACAAGAACGAAGCTGTATACTACTTCTGTATTCTCTCAGATCTCTGAGACTCTAATTAGAATTGAAAGTAAATTCCCTCCTTTTATACATTTTCTATGAAGCTTAATGTAGAATTTTCCATTGTAAATGCTTGTGTGTTGTTCCAAGAAAAGGTGGCTTTAAAATATATAAACAGCTACTTGTAGTCAGTACAAATAGGCTCCTGATACAGCTTCTAAACAAATTTAAGAATGCTTTCTTTTTTTTTTTTCCCTGCATCTTGGTTAAAGAAACCTCCATGTTAAATCGCATGTAATTTCAGCTGACTCACTTAAAAGGAAAACAATTAGTTCTCTTTGCTTTTTCACTGTATGCGAAATTATAAAATCCAAAAAGTTGCTTACTATAAGGTAGTCTTTTAAAATACTAGTGGAATGGAAAGCAGCTCAGGCAGGGTGATGTGTGTTGGACCCAAGACTGAGCAAACAGTTACCAAAGCAAGGAGAAGCAAAAAGGTTTCCTGCATGCATAAGCAATACGTTTAGATTGCATGATTTAAGTGCAGGAAGATGAGTTTAACATTAATGGACTTTTTCGAAAGATGTGTTGCCTGATTAGTTTGTTTCTACTTGGTCCTTGCTGGCAGAGATTTGTCTTTGCACTAGGTTTTAGGTATTCTGTTGCTATAATAAGAGCACAGAAGTGCCTTGTAAGGACAAGGAGAAACACTCTCAGGAGGGAAGAAGGACACAAGGCCAGCTTTGAAGGTTTGGGTCTCCAATGCTGTAACCAGGCACAGAGCCAAACATCCAACTGATATCCAGTGTACCACATGTAGGGGTGACAATAGGTTTGTAATCCAGCCGTAACATTAGTTAATGACATAATGAATTAGAGTAATCTGTATTTTTAAGAAGTATTTTATGGAAATACTTCCTCTGTTGAATTTCAAGGGTTTTAGTGTTTTCCTACAGGAGAATCTGATGAGTTATTAGGAAAAGGAAAGCGAAGGCATCCATAGGTTTTCGCTTTACATGTGGTATCTATCGTTGCGTGACAGTATTGCTATTTGCACTACTTTATGTGACTGTATCATGGATATTTGGGTCCTGAGGCTCTCTCACCAAGTTACGTCTGTTTATTTGGTCCTCTGTGATTCAAACCATAGTTTACTGCCCCCCTTTGAGTAATTCCTGTAGTGTTAGACTAGGGATGCAGAGTAGTGCACCTTCCTGTAGTGTTAGACTAGGGATGCAGAGTAGTGCACCTGAAAGTACTAATGTAAAGTCAGTAGTAGTAGACTGCTTCTAGGTAAGATGCTCCAGGATACAGTAATGAAGGTGAATACACATTTAATACTGGAAAGTAATACAGTATGTATTTTACAGTTAATATACTTACCATATTAGTTATCTGGAGCAAAACTGATATTCATTATATATTGGAGCATACTCTGCTAAGGATCTGGGAATTCTCTATGTGACATATGTTGAAAGTGTTATTGACATTACATCCCAGGGTGTTACTGGTGAATGGCATATCAATGCCTTTATGCCTGCTGTTAATTATTCTCAGTCTACGATTGCACTGTGCTGAGATGGTGACACCTATACATACATTAAGTAGCATTTCTAAGCTTTGGAAGGAGGTGAAAACCATACTGAGCAAGAACTGAGTGGAAGAAAAAAGAAGCTGAGTAGCCACAAAAACATATTGTAAATGCTGTGGGTCTTGTGAACTGTGTTCCAGACATAGGAACCTGGATGAGGGAAAGGCTGTGGATGTGGTCTACCTTGACTTCAGTAAGGCTTTTGACACCGCTCCCCACAACATTCTCCTCAAGAAACTGGCTGCTCGGGGCTTGGACTGGTGTACGCTTCGCTGGGTTAGAAACTGGCTGGATGGCCGGGCCCAGAGAGTTGTGGTGAATGGAGTCAAATCTGGTTGGAGGCCGGTCACTAGTGGTGTCCCCCAGGGCTCGGTACTGGGGCCGGTCCTCTTTAATATCTTTATCGATGATCTGGATGAGGGCGTCCAGTGCACCCTCAGTAAGTTTGCAGATGACACCAAGCTAAGTGCGTGTGTCGATCTGCTCAAGGGCAGGAAGGCTCTGCAGGAGGATCTGGATAGGCTGGAGCGATGGGCTGAGGTCAACTGTATGAAGTTCAACAAGGCCAAGTGCCGGGTCCTGCACCTGGGGCGCAACAACCCCAAGCAGAGCTACAGGCTGGGAGATGAGTGGCTGGAAAGCTGCCTGGCCGAGAAGGACCTGGGAGTATTGGTTGATAGTCGGCTGAATATGAGCCAGCAGTGTGCCCAGGTGGCCAAGAAGGCCAACAGCATCCTGGCTTGCATAAGAAGCAGTGTGGCCAGCAGGTCTAGGGAAGTGATTGTGCCCCTGTACTCGGCTCTGGTGAGGCCGCACCTTGAGTACTGTGTTCAGTTTTGGGCCCCTCGCTACAGGAAGGACATGGACGTGCTCGAGCGAGTCCAGAGAAGGGCGACCAAGCTGGTGAGGGGTCTGGAGAACAAGTCTTACGAGGAGCGGCTGAGGGAGCTGGGCTTGTTCAGCCTGGAGAAGAGGAGGCTCAGGGGCGACCTTATCGCTCTCTACAGTTACCTTAAAGGAGGCTGTAAAGAGGTGGGGGTTGGTCTGTTCTCCCATGTGCCTGGTGACAGGACAAGGGGGAATGGGCGAAAGTTGCGACAGGGGAGTTTTAGGTTGGATGTTAGGAAGTACTTCTTTACTGAAAGGGTTATTAAGCATTGGAACGGGCTGCCCAGGGAGGTGGTGGAGTCACCATCCCTGGAGGTCTTTAAAAGACGTTTAGATGTAGAGCTTAGCGATATGGTTTAGTGGAGTACTTAGTGTTAGGTCGGAGGTTGGACTTGATGATCTTGAAGTCTCTTCCAACCTAGAAATCTGTGATACTGTGATAGTTTACGAAGATTTGATGCTGGTATTACTGTTTGGTTAAAAAGCCCATACAGTATAATGCTACTTAGAGCATATTTCCTACTCTAATTACAGTGGGAAAACTGCTCTTCAACATTGTTTCCAATATTTTGTGGAAACCTCTCTATGCTTTTCAGGATAA
Source organism: Anser anser (assembly GCF_964211835.1). Lineage (NCBI taxonomy): Eukaryota > Metazoa > Chordata > Aves > Anseriformes > Anatidae > Anser > Anser anser. The sequence goes on along the minus strand of NC_139726.1, from coordinate 19,056,984 downwards.
GCAATGTAGGTGGTAATTTTCTCATCTTGATGTAGAAACTGGAGAAAAATATAAAAACAAATTCATGCAAGTGAGGTCTCTGGCCAAGAAACTGCAATTAAATGTATAGAATGAAAGAAGACTTTCAAGCTTTGATGCTGTGTAACAGTCTTGAACTTTTGATGGTTTTGTGTCATTTTGCAAAGTGTAAGAACTGACAGCATAACGCAGGTGGCTCCAGAAAGATGGTGTACTTTTTAAATGAAAAAAGTCTGTATTAAAGACTTTGTCCAACTTTAATGTTCTGCTTGTGACATTAAAATTAGGACCTAAAGTGTTGTTAGTAGCTTCAACAGGAAGGCCAAAGAATTACTTTTCTTGTGCAAACCCTCAGCCCTTTGCATTATAACTAAGATACTATCTTAAAACTGATACTTCTTCCTTACCCTCCAGGATAACTGAAGGTATCAGGCCTGTCTGCTTCTCTTCAGTCAGTTGTAAGGCATTCGTAAGGGTGAAGATGGTAGTCTTCAGTTTCATCCCAGACATGTCTCCATATTACTGCAGGTAGGAAGTCCAGCACTGGATTCCAAAATCTGAAATAACTCTGCATTTAGGAAAACAACAACAAAAATTCAGTGCATTGCATAGTATGGATTTGTAACGCAAAATATATTTTCCTTTTCCTAAGCCCAAGTGAAATTCATTGAAAAATACTTTATATATTCTGCCTGTGATAGTTTGAATTGAAAACTTTAATTAGTTTGTAGGGCTTTTTATTATTACTTTATCTTTGTTCATTATTTTTTGCTCAGTCTCTGTGGATGTTCTGTATTTTCATCATCAAATAACTTGCTGGCTATTTTTGTCAAACAAGAACCCTGAAACCATCACATTGGAGTGCTGAGCCTATCTGCCTATTCTGTCAACAGGATGAAAGTGAATCTCAAGCTTTTTTAATTACAAGGATAACATGTTCGCTCATCTAATAATGAAGATGGTTAGCAATTTTAAATTTTAATAATCAATTACTGAAAGTAATTCTCCATTAAACCACAAGAGAGCCATTAAATCTCAAAAGATGGAACATGCTGTATGTAACAGTAGCAAAATTTCTATTTTTAAATATCATTAGGGAATATCTGATTTTCATTTCTCTGCTTTTCTTTTACCTTTTTCCTCATGCAGACCATCTCATTTTCAGCAGGAAGACAGCACATGATCTTATAAATAATAAAAGAAAACTCTTGCAAGACTTGATCCAATGTGTGAAATATGTGCTAAGAATCTAATTTGTTTCAATCCAGCATATTTTGACTGAATAATAAGGAAAGTGACTAATTAATATCTTAATACGCTGAGGGCTGGGTGGCATGGTGAGCTTGCTGTGCTCTCCTTTCACCTCAGGAGACCTGAGTTCAGATCTTATTGATATCGCAGGTGCTGAACAGAGTTTGGTGGCTTCTCTTGCTGCTGGTATAATTGCCATTGAATACCACCACCAAACTGAGTACGGTTGGCAGCTTCAATTATAAGCATGCTGAGAGCTGGAAAGTGGGAGGCTACAGCTCTGAGAAAGGTTGGGGTGCTTACATGAGAATGCTTCTTTCAGTGACAAGCAAGTTGGCAAGCACACATTGATTGTTGCTTCCAGCAGAAATAAAACAACCCCGAAGTATTGAGGGCTAAAGAAGAAACAGATCAGTTTTGCCTTGGGTGCAAGAGAGCTGTTTTCTTTCCAGGGCGTTTAAAATTGAAAACCAAATAAGTGATTTGGAGTGGATTGTCGATAGTGTTGGAGTTACTTTAAAAATGTGTACTATTTAAGTACACAATGTAAAGTACAATAACTGTACAACTTGTCACTCCATAAGGGAAAAGCCCTGAAACATTGGTATGGGTTTAAAAGAAAAAAAAAAACTCTAGAATTATAAGCTGATACAATGATTAATTTCAAAAGGATACTTACTGTCGTTACTTGTTTTTATTACCAAGGAGCCACTGGGGCTACAGAGCACAGATCTCTCAGCAGATCAGTGTGTATCAGCACACACAAATTCCAGCTTGATTCCTTGGACCCCCATCAATGAATTACCCTGTCCCAAGGTGCCTGATGGCCTAGTGCTGGAACCATACACAGCTTAAGGGCTCTTAACATTGGCTGGCATCAGTTCCCTGCATTCAGAAGGGAAGGCTTGTCTCTCTGATGTCTTGGATTAAAGCAGGATTTGATGACAGTAGAGGAAAGTTTAGCTGTCTTTTCAAGGGAGCAAAGATACCTTAGAAGCCAAAGCCTTGTTGGAAATAAGGTGGAATAAGGATTTTCTTTTTTTTTTTCCCTTTTTTTTTTTTAAACCATAGTTGTGTACCACTGACATCTGGAAAATTCTCTGTTTTGCTCAGCCTAAAGCCATGATAAGTCTGATTTAGACATTGAAGGAGGAAATTGTCTTAACATGGGACTTTTGTGAATCAGACTTAGGGCTGTTTTTATTGCATTGGTATATATTGGGGGTTGGAATTAGATGACCTTTAAGGTCCCTTACAACCCAAACCATTCTATGATCTTGTTCTTAGCTCTTGTTTTTATTAACCAAGAGAAATTAATGACAATTTTTTGTCATTATGGTGCTCTCCAATTTCTTTTTCCAGAATGTCAGGTTACACACACAAGCTGACTCTTCTGATAAAGTTTCCACAGATGTGAAGGCTTAAGTAAAGGCAATAATAATATGGTTTTCAGCTTTTTGATAGGGACTTCCATTTCATTATAAATTGTGGGGTGCTTGCTTCCAGTGATGGGTTTTGCTTTAGACTTAGGGGGTTCAAAGGCTATCAGCAGAATCTGCAATTGTGAATATATTTCTTTTGAGGTGTGGTCTTCTGCCAGTATAAATTGTAATGGCTTGGTGAGATTTCAAGGAAGGCTGGTAGATAACATTCTTTATCTTAAGAATGCACACACATTTGGCATGCTTCTGAAAGAGCCACACGTTTCCTAGAGGAGCTGGAAAACTCCCAGGAAGCTGCATTAAAGGAAGATCTGCAAGTTGCCCTTGGGTTGCTAAAGGTGCTCTGAGAGTGAGTTGAGGTAGTGTTTCAGGGTCAGCCTCTGTCCTCTGGCAATTTTTGATGTATTTGGAGGCCTAGGGCTTTTGTGGAGCTGGTCTACAGATTGCTCATGTTTTGCAGCTTGAGGAGACTGCTTTTGACACTGTTGCTGGAGGAACAGTTTTTGGAGAGAAACTCTTACAGTAATAGTCTGCTAGAGGGGTTAAATCATCCCCTCTTTGAAATTAATCAAACGAAAGTTAGAGCAATTGTTCTCAGTTAGGAACAATTAAAATACCTGGAGAAGGGCTTATGTTCTTGGAACTTGTCTGACTTCTCACCATTGTCAAATACCTAATCTCATGTATTTTGATTAAAGTGAGGTTTTCAAGGAAGGGTCATCTCTTCTGCTTGCAACTGTAGAGCATCACAAGCACAACAGCATCGTTGTTAGGGAATGGAGATGCATGAGTGCATTTGGAGACTCAGATCTTCTCCTGAGTGCTTAGTGTTGTGCATGAGCTCAGGGAATTTTGCTTCTGGACATCTTGGCTAGCTGGTGACACTGTGATACCCTTAATGTGCCTGGAAGAAATACTGTACAGCATTCTCAGTTTCTGTCTTTGTTTGCCTCAAGCTTCATTGTTTAACTCTTCTAATTTTTTCCTTTCTGAGATATTTTTCTCCTTTTTGGTGTATTTAGGTTTTACAGTTTGAGTAAAACTGGACTACTGAACTATTTCTGTCTGATTTTGAACTCGTATAGTACTTTTCAAAATTTAAAATTCATTACATCTAATGTCATCTATCCTCTGTGTAGTTTCCCGGCTGGCTCTGCTAACCTGGCTTGTGACTGTTGCTCTGTTGATTTCCCCTCTCCTGTCCTGCTGTGCTTTCAGTGTTTTTGGCTGTTTCCGGCTCATTGTAGGGTGAACATAATTTTTCAGAGTACAGAAAGAAGCTTTTAAGTGTGAGCTTACATGTCGCAGTGGCAGGAAACCTAGAAATACTTTAGCTATCATGTGGATAGGCAGAAACACAACCAAGCTGATTACAGTTACACATCGATATGTGTTGTCCATCCCTTGGCAGTACAGTCACAGCATCTCCCCAGAGTTATTGGTTGTGCAAGATCCCTTCTGACAGGCTGTGGGAGGGAATGATTAAATGCTTGTTGATTGATGTCTGAAATGAGATGTAGCTTTTGGCCAAGCAAATCAGGTGCCTGGGACAGCACAAGAAATGTGTTGCAGAGGGTTTTTCTCATGACATAGGTAAGCAGTGCATATTCAGCTTAATTGCAGCTAAATGCAGTGGAGTGGAAATGCAGGAGAAAGAAACACTGCACTGTTGCATCTCTGGTTCTTCTGTCAACTAAACAGGGACAGACTTTTTGTCTAGGTGACAAGAAAGTCTTCCACTATGAAGAAATAAACTTTCCTCTGCTGTTTGACTTCGACTGTGTCCCAAGAGATGGGATTATGTTTCATGTAATAAAACCTGATAGCTGCAAAGAAAAAATATGACCAGAGTTGTGCAGAAAGAAAAATATAAAGTTATCTTCAAGAAGCTAAGAATTATCTAAGTGAGCAGGTCACAGTAGCAATAAATCTAACCGTTCCTGCCATCCAATCCTAGACACAGTAACAAACCAAGAGTTTGGATAAAGAAAAAATCTGGTTGCGCATGTGGGCGCAACCCATTTTTGAGGAAGAGTTAAAAATCAGTTGTAACCATGTATAGTCTGGCTATGTGAATGAAGTATTAGACGTGGCAAAAGCTTACAAGCAAGCAACAAGAAGGAAGGGGAGTCTGATGTTAGCAAAAGGAGAATATAAGTAAATGCTTCGGAAAGCATGCAGTGATAACTGTTCTGCTGTGGACTCCACAACATGGAACAACTAAAACCAAGGTGCTGAAAGCACTCCTGAGGGTCCTGCGGTGTCCTGTGTTGGCAGGTTGCTAAATCAGCTAGATCTGTTCCACTGCTAATATCTGATTCGGTACACAGGCTGGCCTCTGGAGGGGAAGAGGAGAGATGGAGGTTGCAGAGGATCAACCTGTTGGGCTTAAGTCTTGTTTAAAGTTACTCTTGGTATTTAAAATTGGTGAGATGCAGGAAGGGCTTGTGCAAGTGCGCAGCCTTTCCCTCACAGTGCAATGCAGGTACTGTCCACCTGGGCTGTCCTCTGCTCCACCCTTCTGCACCCTAGGATGGAGTCTGCCAACCGAATTATTCACCTTGTTGCTGTCATCTGCAGACAGTCCCCCGGCCTGTGAATTTTGGTGACATATAATGATTATTTTTTCTTCCCTATGTATCTAGCTGTTTTCTTTTGCTTTTCTGTTTATTCCTGTTCTGGCCTGGTGTAGAAGGAGAAAGCACCTGTCTGCCTTGCTCCAATTTCTGTTTCTGTGGGGGAAAAAAAAAAAGGATAAACATGTCAGTGGAGAACACAACAAAGGGAAATCGGAAATTTTGCATGAATGGATGGTGGATGGACTCAATCACATTACATTCAAATTCCACAACAAAGCTGAAGTTGCACATGCATTTAATTGTTTGAACTTAAAGGTCTTGCTGAGCATTAATCGTACTAGATGCTCAGCTGACATGAGGATACTTGAATTCTGCTTATACCACAAATAAATTTTGGCTATGGTAGGACAAGATTGAGTAATGCGTGGAGAGAATGGCTGGTCTTGAGGTCCTGAGGTGAAAACCATTGTTGGGGATGTAGGTTTCTTTGTTCTTCACCATCATCCAGGACATCTGAATCTATTCCTCATCATTTCCTCAGAAAGTGTATTAATTACTTTTTCACAGGGCACCTGCTTACCTCCATTTCTATCTCATCTTCAGAAGCAAGAGCTCTGGTTTCTTTCTGTGCAACTAAGAAGATGGACAGTGCTAACTCTTATTTACAAGGAGGGGAAGGGCTGATTCCAAAGGGATTTGTGGAGCAGAAAGCTTTCTTGTCATTACTGTTGCCAGAGTCTGGGACAGCAAATGCTTTATTGAGTGACAGCTGCCTCTTGACTCTTCTATCTTGGTGTGAACAAGAGGCAATGGTGGTCATGGAGTGACCTAGAACTGATGACTGTTGTCATCTTCAGCATGAAAAAGGGGGGAGTTGCTTGTGGTGGCAAACTGCTTCACACCTGCAATGTTTTCAGGCAGTTCTGGTGTGACATACACCCTGCTGAAGTCTGAATGTTAGTTGCTGGTCTAAACAACGGTAGTGGCCTTTTTGGGCTCAGTGCAACGATGTGTCAGGCTCACTTACACATTCTTGTGATTTGTTAAATAAAGCACTTAAAATCCCATAGCTTCTCCCTCCTTCTGCCCCCCAGTTGAATGGCTCTGAATATAAAAAGATAGTACTGATTGTAATTTAAACTGTCTTCCTCTTCTGTCCTCATAGTATACGCTTAAGCTATTGTGTGTTCTTCTCACTTCTTTCCTCTACCTCCCTCTGTTATTTTCTTCCTGGCCTCCATCCCTCTCCGAGATTCCAGATTTAATAAATTTGTAATATTCTTGCTTCCTTTATTCAAAGGTCCAATCTGCAGTGAAGGCACATAAAATTTCTGGGACATCTAAGTAAAACAGAAACAAGTATCAAAAGTCTATTCCTTTCGGTATCCTAACGAACTTCTCATTGAGTTCAGGTGTTCAGGGATCAGATCATGTTAGGTTTAAGTCATTCTTGACATTAAATTTAACTAGAATTACACTTCTGGTAGGTGTTTGTCTAACACACTTCAGGTCTTTCAGACAAGTTGCAAATTCAAGGTCCTGGTTACCTCTTTTTGCAAGAGGAGGAATGTTAACACCAATGACCTGGCCAAATTCCAACTTCAGTAATTACCTCCTGCCTTCCTAAAAATAAATAAATACATAAATCTATTTGCTGTTTTCAGATGGAGAAGCTGCTCTTCGTTTTCTTTCCAAAAATACTGCCTGGTGCTGCTGAGTGTTATGAAGCCCTTCCGTGTGCTTGGGTCCAGGCAGGTCTCAGCGCAGACTTGCCAGTCATAATTTCCTTGGCTCTCTGGTGACCTGTGCACCCCCTTGTGCTGAACACTTGCATGCACACAAATAGCTTCAAGGAGTTCTGGGTAATTTATAGCTGAAGTTTGAATATCAGTTTGTAATAGCTTCTTTCATGATGAAAGTACTTCACACTTCACACCTCAGAACATTTTTTGCTATTTGGCTCATGTTTCTTTTCTTTCTCTTCTTTCTCGTTTTGGTGGTTGGAAAGGGAATAAAAGACTATTTTGAAATATTTTTTAACTTACAATATTGCTACTTGGTATGTTTCTTCCAGTTCTTGGTCACGTGAACAACCATTGAATGTAATCGTAAAGCGTAAAATGTCATTCTCGCTTGGCTGTTGAATTCACTGAAATAGCAATTGTTGTTCTTCAGTGTTTCTCACCACTGAATGTCCTTCCACCACCCTGTTATGATTGAGTGTAGGTATATATTTTGATTAGGAATTTACTGGAGGCTTGGTTGTGAGTGAGGAAAGGATGAAGTGTAAGGGAAGGGATAATGTTGCTTCATTCGCTTCAGTTTTGCATTTATAGACGGGCCTACCTAAGCAACAGGAAGCTTAATCTTAATTTAAAATTCCTATATTGAATATTTTTGAGCTGTGAGGCTGGTGATTAGGCCATGAAATATTTGCACAAGAGTGTAGCTGTGTAGCTCTCCGGAGCAGAGAGTTGGGGAGAGTCCACGTGGAGTTCTAGGACATGCCAAGGGGAATACAGTTCATCTGAAGAACTTGATAAATGTTTCAGAACTTCTCTAACCCGGTTGGTCTAGTTTGTTTTCCCGCTTTGCTAATGAATTCCCTGTACGCTGCAGCCTTATAAATAAAACCAACCTCACCATAAGCTGAAACTAGCTCTCTCCTTAAAACCACACAGTACAATAAAATTTGAAAGTAATACACTAGGAATAATCTCAAAGTTTGTACCCCATCCAGGGAAACAGCGGAACCTAGTGAAATGTTTGAAGACTGCATCTATTTCACCATTAAAAATAAAAAAATAAAAAAATGATCCCACCTAAAACCAGAACAACAACAAACCACACCAAACCTGTTGAATTGTGCAGTGTTGGTATTATGATTATTGGACATACCTATTTAAAAAGACACCTGCTACTTTTCAGCATGGTCATGGGAAGATATAACTTCTCACTTCCATGACTGCAGTTTTGTTAAAGTAAAACTTGCAAAACAGGTGACCACAATCTCTGGAAATGCAGCTTTAGCATTGTACTGTGTACAATAATTAAATACAAAATGCAAGAGGTTGCCTTCTTGACTTTCAAATCATACTTTTGCCACATCCAAAATGAAACACAACTGCAGGGTACTAATAAAAGTAGGCATGACTAGGCAAGGTAATTTCCTCCTGCATTAATCTTAAATTCTTTAAGAGTCATCAGAGTTTTATTTTGCTGGTTCTGGTTTAAATGGCTGAGTTTAACAACACATTAAAACTTGCACTGGGGAGATCAATTTCAAACAAATGCTCCTTTTGCAGTTGTGCTTGTATGAAGAAAAACAATCTTCTGTTGATCAGAAACCCAGTGTACTGTAAAGAGCATTTGAAGAAGCCAAGTGACTCGTGTACATTTTAAGAGGCCTGGATGCTTGATGTCCAGTTGTTTGTTAAAGGGAGTATAATTTTAACAGCAAGCACAGGACAGTGTTTCCTTCTGCTCTGAGACTCGCTGAGCAGAGAATGGATGAGTAGCTGTCAGGGAGCAGGTTGTAAGTAACCACAACCAAAGTCTTGCTGTGCAGCAGATCACTCATACACATTTTTCTTTTTTTCCTTCTAAGTGATAATGTCTAGCTCAGATCCAGAAGAAATCAAACACCCTTTTAGTCTGCTTTGTAAATTTGCAATTCTTCTCTTCTGGGCTCCCTTTTGCAGGACGGTGGTGGGGTAGGAAGGACTCCAGTTTAATTTCCTGAATTTAAGGGAAATGCTTAAATGAGATTTCTCCATTTCTGCTCTGTGTTACAGAGAAGGTTACCTTATTCATCTGTGCTACAGTTGGAAAAAACTAAGGCAAGACTATCATGCAATCCTTGTTTGTTTCTGTAATCCTAATGTGGATAATGTGTATCATAGTCAACAGACCAGAGGGTGAGACACACCTGTTGTATGACTGTGGGCATCTTCTTATGCCTTGGCATTCAGAGATTTAGGTAGTGGAAAACAAAAGGAAAGAATGAATTATTCTGAAGGCAATTACTCTTTCATTTAAACAGTTCTAGTGAGATCTTTGCAACTACTTAAATGGAGTAATAGCTTCACAATGCAGACTTCCTAATTTCTGAATTGTGTTGCCTGATGTCTGGAAACAGTATTTGAGCCAAACAATATATATATATATATATATATATATATATATATATATATAATATATATATATATGTTAAGCTGACATCAGTGCAGAAGTACAATGTATTTTGAGGGGAGACTAAAACAGCTCTTGCTGAGTTTTATGTTGCTCTTTGGCCTTCCCAAATTACTTTGGTGGCTGGTGATGCCCATATGGCAGGTATCTCTGTGACAGCAAAGCAGTTGTGCTGTCATCAACAGAAGAGCCATTTCTCATCACAAGTAAGGGGGTAAAATTTATACAGTTCTCATTCATGGGAGAAGATTGCAGTTTGGTCTGGGAGGCTTTTCCTTGCCCTTTTCTCAGGTTTGCATCCATGGATTAGTCTCTCTGCTCCAGGGCTTCCAGGTGTTGTACATTTTATCAGTCTTGGGCATCCCTGCTCACCTCATGTTCAGGTGGCTACAGGCAGTCTGTTTGTTTTATCTAGTTTCTCTTAGGGTAATGCAGGGTCAAACTCTGTTTATTTTGTCCAGTTTCTCTTAGGATAATGCAGGGATGCAGGGACAGTTTTGAGAGCTACAGTTAGGAGGTGGCCTTATATTTCTTGACTGGATTTCCCACAATGTTAAATGTACTTGACCCCCCCCCCCCCACTCACACACACTTGGAAGTTGTAGAATTATTAGGAGAAGGAAGAAAAAGTTCTTCAGGGTCTACAAAATCCTATTCCCAAGCTTTGTCCCCTGTCAGAACTGACTATTTACCCACAATCTGCACCAGACACCACAGTAATACTCATACTTCAGTTACCCAAAATGTGCCTGTGTTCCCTCCAGTTTCTCTGTTCTAGGAGCAGCAAGCATTGCCTCTGCCAGCCTTTAGCATCCTTAGCAGTTGGAGCTGCTAATTTTTCAGTAACCACAATAAGTCATCAGTGGATGTTTTCAGACAATTTTCAAATATGCATATTAGGTAATTAAATTTGCAATAAGTGTCACTCCGTTATGCTAATGTTAAACATGCAACCCTTTCCTTGTCCTTCTATATTAAGCCTTTTCTAAACTGATGTGTCAATAACTAATTTTTTCCAGGTGTTCTAGATCAACAGTTATTTTCTGATCTGTAATGTAAAAAAATGCTCTCGCCTCACTTATACTCTATGAAAAGAAAGTGTAGCTTGTATAGAAGTCATGTTATTGCATTTGGTTTTCATGCTCTGGCTTCAAAAATTACTTTTCTCCTTTAGTATCGTATAACACTTATAAGATATATGCTTGTAACGTTTCTATTTTGGGCCATTCGAATCTGTCAAGCTGCAAGACCAACAAATCTTTAACATAGAAAAGAGTCTTAAGAGATGTTATTAAGAAAATATCTTGTACCCAGAAAATCTACTAATTGCAAGTAATAAAATTAAAAAACATAACTTCTTTCTCTTCAAATGGCTCCTGGGGAAGGAAAGTGTTCTTACTGGGAGTGGGGTGGCATCACCTCAGATTTTGAAAAAGTTCAATCCTTTCAAAAGGCTGTTTCTGAGTTTTTTTTTGCTTTTAGATTTATTGTGTAGGACTGTGAGTTATTCTTACTTTACTTAATTCTCAGGTCTTGTCTCCCAGACACAAGGATTTACCGGTTTTGCAAGCAGAGAATTATATCTGTTTATAATCTCTCTCATCATAATCTCATAGAAGAAGCAATAATGCAACATTATTCAAAAGCTTGTTCCTGTGGCCTTTCTTGCTACAGATGAAAGTTTACTGAACTACTAAGATTTAGAGACATCATACTCAGAACTGAGGAAGCTTTCCTTAATGAGAAAGACAGGTTGTGGTGGTGGAAGGATGATAACTTCCCATTACTAGGGAGCCAGGCCGGTCTCCTGCCTAAGCAAGCTTTAGACAGTTTTCTGTGTGTGACACGTTCTTCTTGTCTCAGAAAAAGAAAAACAGAAGAATAATTGTTCTCCCTCTTGATTGACTATTTGTAAAAAGCAATCTTAATCTGTTTTTCCTTTACACCACAGCTCCTAAACACATTGCCCACTAGCACGTGCTTGGTAAAGTCCGCAATAATCTTAGCAATGTAACTTCAGCAGTGGCAGTGGTGCACCCTAAAGATAGGAGAGCTTTTCTCCCTTATGGCAAGCTTATGGATTTAAGTAGCAACTGTGGTACAAATTTCTTTTCATCTGTCAGGGAGAGCTCCCTTATGTGGAACAAAAAAGGTAAGGGCAGGGCATTTAGCAGAATGATATCATAAAAACAACTGTTTGCACTTTTGTTGTTGTACTTTAGATTAGTATTCCCTATTGTATGTGTACGTTGTGCATGCTCCAAAAGTCTGTCTCTATGTGGAATGCATAGCATAGGATGTCACCTGTTTACCTATAGAAAGTATGTATTATGACTTAAAAATGCTGTTGGATGTTTCGAGACTGTGTTGTAACACATGCATCAGGAAACAGAGCTAATGTAGTGTGTGCAACCTTAAGCCTTGTCATTTCCTGACCTCTGAGTTCTTCCCAGCAGTCTCTGTGGCAAGCACTGCATCCCTGTTGGATTTCAAACTGGTCGCCCAAACAGGCTCAGCATTCTGTTATCATGTGTCCTTTTTGATGTTTTTGTACATAACACGATCCCTATGTTTATAACAAACCAACTTTAAAATGAATGCTGCTGCAGAGCCAATTTCTATCAACAAATTTGACTTGGGGAGCGAAATGTCTGCTGCCAAATGACTAAGCCCCGCTTTTCATAGTTTACAACACAACTTCTGGTTATGCTTAAGTTGGAACAGTGACAAGGTGATTACATGCGGTCATGATGTCTTAGGATGAGAAACACAGCATAATAGATTTTTGTGTAGAAAGGTGCTCAATGCCCTAGTTTTTCAATGTTAATATAATTTAAAGATGGGTATGTGCAGAGAAAACTGTCCCAAAGGAAAAGCTTTTTAAAGGAAACTATGTCTTTGTATTGCACTTATTTAGTATGCAGAGGGAGAAATTCATTTCTCTTTTTTGCCTACCAGCTAAAATACAAGAAAACTCTAGAATGTGGTGGTTGTGGGTTTTGTTGTTTTTCTTTAAATACTGCTTATATTAGCTTTTCCTTGTAAGCTCATCTAGTAAGGTTGGGTAAGCATAGTACAAGTGCCATAGAACTTTATTGATTGTAACAAACAAACAAAACCAACTGCTTTTCTTGTTGCTGTGTCTGTTTTTGTTATTGGCTTGCTTTGAAGTATTTTGAAAATTCCCATGACATAACCTCTCATTTCCAAAGCTTCCTAAAGGAAGCCCTTTGACATAACAGAATTAACATGAAGTTAGTCATCCACAGGAGATTCGAGGTGAGGTTTAAGGTGCTTCCAAATCCTCTGTATAGTCTACACAGTTGTGTTTGGGCTTGGAGGTATACATGCTCTTAGGAGTCACAGTACAGCTGTTATGAAATTGGGTGTAGCAAAACCTGATGTTTAGATGCCTCATTTGCAACATGAAACCTCTGCTTAGGCTTCTCTGACTGATATTTACTGATAACATTAACCTTGAGATCTACCTGTTTGTTTTATGCAAAGACACCTATTAGGCAACCATCTAAATTAGTCAATAGGAAACCATGAATATAAGCACTATCTGAAACACTGCATTAAGTTTTCAATGCCTGAACCTCTATGTGGCATTTATAACCCTAAGTTATTTCTTGGTGTTTGATCCTTGAGCTGTTTCTTTACAAAAGAGAGGTTATTGCTTTTCTGAAAGGAATTTTTGTCCACTGGTATGGAGGGTTCAGCAGAAGGAGCATTGAGCAGACTGATAGGGACCCAAACCTGTATCAAGTTCAAATGTGTATCTCCTTCCCCAGTGAGAGACCTCACTATCCCATAGTATATCTGGGCTGCTCTCCTCCTTTACAGGAAAGATGTCTTGGCCTGGAGGGAGCAAGCAGGACTCATGTCAGGAGCACTCTTCTAGGAATGGGAAATCTGTACTCTGCTTTCTGATCCAGTGACTATTTAGGTATTTCACCCATTAACTCTTTCATACAGAATACATGGAATTTAGTTCATAAAAACAGCTTCACAATGGGCTGCATGATTAGAGCCGTTAAGTGTTCATAAATAAGATGTTTCTGGACACCATTAGAAGCAGGACAAGTAAGTCTTCATGGCTGAGAGACTGTAATGATGAGGTACCTGAACTACAGGCTAAAAAAAATGAAACCGTATTGTCATTATGTCGTGTCTGTGCTAATCACTGCATCACAAGAAAGCTAATACAGTTAGACTGCTGCTGGTATTTGAGATGCCTTGGGAACCTTATGGACTTACTGGTTTAAGTGTAGGCTGTGTCAAAATATAGATACTTTTGTGCTGTTTCAAACAGCCTATGGTATTTGAGAGATCTGTGTGTAGCCAGAAGTAGTACTACGGGAAGACTTCACCATAGAAGTTGCAGCTGGAAACAAGACAAAATGCTCAGGAATCCTGCAGAAGTCCCTAATGCAACAGAACTCCATTCCTGGACACATCTTTGGACATCTAAGGAATTAGGCAAGCATCTAGAGGCTGGTATTTTTGGATTTCTGAACACTGAACATAAATCTCCCCAGTCCCCTTGAGCTATATATATATATTATTTTTTTTTTTCCTCTGTGAGTGGTTCCACATTAGTGGAAGGGAAAATGGTAGGCCAGGATTACTGGCAGATGGCTGAATTTCTCCCTGGGGAAGTTGGAGGTATGGATTTGAACCTCCTCAGACAGCAGAGGAAAAGAGGAAATTGATACCCTACCACAATTTAATAATGCACTTGAGCATCCACTCAGAAGCGCCTACTGGGAGTGTCTGTGTTGCACTACAGATGTCTCTGTGGTGCAACTTGCAGTCTTGCTCCCCGATCATCTAAACTGAGGTCCTTCTGGATTGACTGTGAAAGCAAGTTTTCCTCTGAGTGGACATTTCCAAGGGAACCTTGCTGAAAACCCTGATCCAACCTGCAGTCTGATCGCAGCCATGTGTGTCTGGGCATCAGAAGACGCAGGGGACTGTTGACCTGCAACGCACGGGCAGCTAAAATGCCTGGATTATGATACCTGTGAGGTCCTGCTAAATTCTAATATTTTCTCATCTGTGAATATGCTTACCTAGGTGGCTTGTAGACAGATCAGTCACTTTGTTTTCTAACCTGGTCTATGTTCAGCTTATGTTGAAAAGTCCTTCTGTGCAGACCATGCAGGTTCTCCTTCTGCAATACCTTAGTGTAACAGAATTATAACGTAGCCTGAAGTTCAGTTCATAGAGCAAAAAATTATTTTCAACATTGTACCACTGTTGTGTATTTTGCTCCAGACTGTTCACTTTTGAGCTCTTTGGAGCACAGTCAATTCTCTGCTACGTGTCTAGAAAGGACTGCACATGATGAGAGCTTCTGCCTCCCTGGCATTTGGGTGCTATTTTGATAGAGAAAGTAATGTGGTAGTATCATTTGCAGTGAGCATGCGAGGAACTGCATTGTGGATTTACGGTAATCATAGTCTTAAGCACTTAATGATAAGAAATGTAAGCTTTCTATTATACTTTGTCACTACAGTGACATATACAAATACGGTTTTCTCAAGCTGAAATCATATCAGCTAAAATCATGTCATTTGTATTTTCAGATGGCCTCTTTAATTTTTTTGTTAAATCAAGGGTGGAAATTATGATCAAGTAAACTTCAACTGTCTTTGTTTTAGTTCCCTAGTACTGCATGAAGCACTCATTCAGGTAATAGCTATAAATACATAGTGGCAGACAAGTAGTACAAATGAACTGAAAGCTATATATATGAGGTTTTTGCACTGGTTAAAGCGAATAAGGGAACGTTTTCCTTTGATATCAAAATACAGCTTGATTGAAGATATGCACAGGCGTACAAGCACACACAATTACTGCTTAAGCTTATGAAAATGTAGCTCTTAATATCTGTTCTAACCTCCATTAGGAATATTATAGAGCTGCAGTCTGCATCTATATTGGTTATTTAACAGTGATAGTGCATATTGTAATTGATCTAGATAAAGATGTTAGCATAAAGTATGGCAGATGTGCTTAAACCTTATGTCCCTATGTAGTCATATTGGCCAGTGATGTCTTAATTTTTGCTGAGATAAAATGTGCAGCTCCATGCTGTAGCTTGGTGCATCTTTTAAAAGAAAAAGAAAAATTCCTGTGCATCTTTATTTAAAGTGACAGAGTTATTATCAAAGAATACAGATAATTAAGTGCTGAAACTGAAAACCATCTCAGAGCGAAGAATTCTGCTGATTTTGTGTGTGATTGTTTACAGATTTTGTTCTCCATTTGCTCCCAAAGAATACACTTAAACACTCAATCAATGAATAACCTACAGCAGTTTGTTGTAGATTCAATAATGGGGAATGGTGCATTGTACCAGGATAGTCAGATATACCCATAGGGAGTGTCAGTGGTCAAAATGCTTCCATTGCCAGAAGGTAGTCTGAAAATGGTCTAGAAATTCAATACAGCATTGACCCTACATTGTATACATGATCTGCAGTCAGTTTCTCAAGCTTATTTGAAGTTTAAAAACCAGCCATTTTAATTCTATCGTTCAAAATATATATAAACATATATATTCTGGATTAAAACTCTCTCTTTTTCTAAAATGGTAAGTTTGAGGTTTTTTTTTTCTTTCTGTGCATGCATCGTATTGTTTTATTTTACTACAAGCAGGTCTTATGATAGGTTTCTGAAAATACACTTTTAGAACATTTATTCTCCCATTGTGAGATATCTCTACCACTTCTGTCTCCAATACCAAATGTTTTTGAAATGCACAGTGATGCCAAATTACCAGCAATATGTCTGTTGCTAGATTTACTGAAAAGCTTTTAACTCATTTTGATATGAGGAGGTATCTTAAACTATGAAGTTCACAATTCTGTCCATTAGTAATACAGAAGTTTTCTTGAATTCAAAATATTTAAATACGTGTCTGAATGCAATTTAAAAAATAAATTGAAAATTACATTATACTTTTTCATTTATTTACTGGAGTACACAGAATTAAAAATGTTTTCTAGCTGGTAACAGAAAACTAAAACAATTTCTATCTATGCATATTTTTATTCTGTGTTTGTTTTTTAAAGTAGGCAGCAATAAGGTTCTGAATAATGCTGCCTGGTATCCTGCTTGTTCCCAGTGCCCAAATGGATCCAAGGCTGCGTGTGAGTTGTTCGAGAAAACAAAAATTTTCTGCTGACTAATGAGTCTCTGACTTCCTCCAGTCTACCAAATGTTCTAGGTAAGTCAGACATGTTTCTTTTATAGCATTGTTCTTATTTTCTAAATTGCCAGTGAATTTCTTGTTGAAGTAAAGCAAAATAGTATGTTGCATTACCCTGTGCTTCAGATTGATGCATATTAAAGAGGGTGTTACTACTAAATACTTAGCAAAACAGTCATTCAGCTAAGTGTCTAGAGTTATACATATGACCATAAAGCGAGATTATACCACAAGCAATTTTTATGGCAGGATTTGTATGGTATTGCAGGATGGTTTTCAGAAAAGAGAGTAAAAATCTACTGTTAGTTTTCCAAGTGGAAGTCCAATTGTTTTTATTAAAATAGCAACCATCAATTTATTGGTTTGATTCAAATGTTAACAAAGACTTTTCTCCTTCGAGTCTTTTTCCATGAGATTTCAACTGTATCCTATTTAGCAGTTGGAAATGTTTCCTAAAAGAAAGAGAGCAAAATAACCTTTCAGCTTTTTCTGAAGCCTAGAAGTGTTTTGTTTTGCCAGCTGTCTATGGAAGTTCAGTGCATAAAAGGTTAGGAGCCTGACTTTTTTTTCTGTCTTGTATATCTTTGAAAAATTGGTTTATGGCGAGTCATACATCATGTAGCTAAGACATATGGGAATAGTTAAAGATTAAGGTAAATAGACAAATTGAACTGCTTTAAATCATTTTTCCCTGTTTCACTTTTATGAAAGAGCTTATGAACAGAAGTTGACATTAAGCAATCACAATAGGCTATTCTATATATTTTAGACAGTGGTAAAGACTTTAGTGTCAGAAAGTGTTGCATCACTGATAGTTATATCAATTTGATTGGTGTCCAAGTTTTAAAAATGTTACTTTGTCAAGTCATAACCTTTTCTGAGTCTTTCATTTGTCATTGTTTTGATGATTATATCTTAAAAAAGGGGGGGGGGGGGGGGGGAGGCGGCAGGCAGGAATGTTCTTTGCATCAGGAATCATATCATGTTTTCTAAGACTTATCAATTGCCTTGATAATATTAGGGATTTTGTCATTCTTATGCAATATGATTGCTTAGATGTTTGGGTGTAAATGTTTTGTTTTAAATACAAAGATTAACAATTTCACCCAAGTAAAGTATGTTAGAAAATGCACCTTCATGACATGTCAGAATATATTATTACAAGCCAAAATACGAATGAGAAGATTTTTGTCACACATCGTAATCGTACTCTGGCTGTTATACTTAATTGTGTTACTATTGCTGGAAGCTTTAAGACCAAAAGGAAAAAAAAGTCATCTGACAAAGCAAGGTAATTCAAAATTTGAACTTGATATAAGCAGACACCTTTTTTTGTTTCCGTCTTGACTGGTCCAGCAAAATATGGATATTCTGTGGATCCTTAATGACAACTAAGAGGGAACGGATCTGTTTTGCCTATTTGTGTGCTTTGAGTACTTGGCATGAAGTTAAGAAATGAGAAACAATAGAGTTTCTACTAAAAATCTCATATGTGATTTAAAGTTTTGTTTACTTTGTGATTTCAGAGGAATCACTTGTGTTGTCATTTTGAAGGGCTGGGAGCTGGGGTTGGTGTTCATGATGTTTTGAAGATGAATTGACCATTGTCTAAATATTTCTGTGTATTACAGGAAGGTCAGGGGGGAGGGGAAAGGGAAGGAGAAAATAACCAAGCTATTGGTAGGAATTTCATTCATATCCTTGGGGACAGTTTAGCCAAACAATCCTAAACAGATTAAAACACTGGACTTTTCCAAAATGAAGGCTAAGTATAAAGATGATGGTCTTGATGCTTTTACAGCTGTGGTGGGTAATATGATTACATAGCTACGTGAAGTTTTGCTCCTTTGCAGTACTTATTTCTTATTTGATTGTAGGGAGATCACTGCCAGTTTCAGGCCTTGTGTTTTTGTCTATTACTTGGCTGGTAACTAAGTACTAATCAGTTTTGGTTTTGCTGTATGCAGTAATACCAAATACACAGGTAGTTTCTCTTATCCTTTTGCAAATAAGAAGTTTATATCAATCTCTCTGTAAACAAAAACTTCTGATTATCTATCTGTTGCAAAAGGTCATTTGATTTCCAATACAGATGATGGATTAAAAAAAAAAAAAAAAAGAAATACAATTTAATACTGGAAATATTCTTCTCTGTAGAAAGGTAATAATATTACTTGGTAGCAGTTTTACGTGGGATACTTAGTGTTTTGAATTAAGGGATTTATTTCAACTGTTTTTGTAAAAATGCATCAGTAAAGCAGATGCTGATTATTTTCAGTACTGTGGGTATTAGTGCAGTTCTTAGTCTCTTTGATAGGAAAATGTTTGTTTCCTGAAATCTATTACTACCTTTCCTGTCTATCACATCCGCTCCAAATAAGGCAACCAATGAGAACCCTAAAATAATCAAATAATTCTTAACTGAGTTAAATTCTCTAAATTGATGGAGAAATGGCTCTTTGTAAGAAGTGAATATTAAAATGAATCTCTAAAAAATACTTTTCTAGAACAATTTTCTATATTAACATAGATTATTGAACTACACGAGAATGTTCTATGTTATAAAGATATATTAGCGTGGTTTTCTGGAAAGGCAACTTTTCTCCCTCTTTCCCTCTTAACATTGGCTGCGGAGAGTACCAGTAAGTTTAGCATGACACGACTGTAGCTCGATTCAGGCAAGGGAGCTTTGCCGCTTCAATCACAAGAGGGAGCTGTTGGAGCTAAAACTACAAGAAATGTGCGCTTACACATCGCTGTTTTAATCAATACTGCTCAGTTCTAAATATTTAATGAAATACATTAACAATTATTAGTTTCCACCATCACACCCTATGACTACTACTGACATGCATTTTCTGAGAGAAGTATGAAAACAATAATTAGAGTGAATAAACCTATACATTGGTGGTAATATATTTGGCGTGTGTGTGGGAACAACAGCCAATCTTTTCTCCTTATGTTGGTGACAAGCTTAAATCTGCTTCAAAGAAAACAGTCTTGTCAAGCAGTGAAACATTACTTTTGTTATAAAAACCTTTGTTACTCATTTACATTGTTTTGCATCAAAAGTCTGTGGGTCCAACTTTTCTAGTGGCTCTGGTAAGAAATTGAGCTCACACATGAATGTCATATGGTGAAGAATGTCAGTTTATATGAAAATTGAAGAATTATCTGTTTTCCCCCTGCAGTTATGCACAAAGGCATCATTGTCAGTTGCCTTTCTTAGACCTTCCCTGCAGGCATGATCAGACTCAAGCAGACAGCTATTTTCCTTTAATTTTCCACAGCAAGCCAGTAATGCTTATGATTATTGTGAAGTCAGGAAAAGTTTAGTTTCATCAAGTGACATGTAGTGTTGCAATTAGTTACTTAAGCACTTCTTATAAAATTTTCTGCTACGGTATCTAGCTTGTCAGATGCAGCTAAATATTAGCATCTCATATTAAACAGGAGGGTAAAAACTCCTAGCAGAAAGCACAGCTGACAGCTCTCAACATGAGCTGAATGATCACTCACAATCGTAATCGATTCTGTAAGTACTGAACACAAACCCCCAGGCAATTGAGGAAAATAGGATGATGAAGGACTGCAAACTAATACGTTACACATCTTCATTGATTAGTCATTGATTAACCATTATTTTCCTGAATGACAAACAGCTAGCGGTAAAGTAACTGAAGCTGATGATTTATTTACATGTTAGGCAGAAGATGACTTCTTTATTCAGCTGATCGTGAGCTAATGCGAAATCAGAAGACAGCAACAGTTTAAGAATAAAGACAGGTTTATAATCTTTTCTGACAGCATTCCTAGATTCAAAACGTTTTTACCGGGAACAAACTTAACTAGGCTTTCAAGCAATGCATGAAATTCAAATGTGGATCATCTACACAGTACCTGTAGTATAACTACATTTAAAGAGAAGATCATTTTATAGACTTGGTATTTACAAGAATATTGATCAGTGTTTATTGAACTTTTAATTTAATTCTCTGTTTTGTTCAGTGCCTTATTGGCAATTAAACATAGCTGCAGAAATGGCAGAATAACGGTTTGTAATACACCTACTGTCTTTATTATTCTGAAAGATACATCCAAACCTTAGCTATGAACACCCCATGGAATTAAGAAATGCATAATTAGGAAGCAGTCTACACATCTGGAGATCATATTTTCCTTTACTACATATCAAACACCTAATTATAATCAGCTCCTACCAATACACTGCAAAGTAAAAATGACTGCATTAGAAGGTGGTAGGGCAGGGGGGTGGGGGTGAGCTTGCTGCCAGTCCAGTAGACGTATGTGGAAAGTCCAGTTGACCTTTTCCTCCCCTTCTGTTTTCTTTTGTACCCTCTTTTTTTTTTTTTTTTTTTTCCCGAAGAGGGTATAAATTTATTCCAAGTGAATGTGGTGCTTAAATCAGTTTAAGGAAAGAGGCTTATGATATTCTCTACTTGAGAGATTCCGCAGTACTCCAGGTATGAAAGTATTGTGGACAGTATCTGTTATTTATTAGTGGTGAATCAGTAGTGTTTTTTTTTTCTTTTTCATAGTGTTAAATTGTGATGAGCGTTTTGTAAGCATGGGGATACAGTATGTTTTTTTTTGGTACAAATTAAGTTCTAAATTAACATTAATTAATGTCCCCTTAATATAGGGTGCTAGTGATCTCTGTGATTTGTATGTTAAAAGTATCTGAGAGAGTTTCAGTGAAAGGTGTATGCTTTCAGGAAATATGAATGTAGAATAACTAAGAGAAATTCATCACCATTGCTAGATTTAAAGATTAATTATCATATCACACAAATTAAGAAAAAAAGAAAGATGCCAATATACCATAGAACTGCAGTTGAAGTGTAAGTGTGCTTGATACTACCTCTAACTGTTCCATTATTATATGTATAATTGTGCTATTCTGTTGTCTTCTGGTCTTAATAGATCTCTAATTCTGTAGATTAATACATTAAAATATCACAATACACTTGGCCGACTCTTTATACATCAGATTCTCTCTCCTAATTTTATTTTGATGAAACCTATATCACACACCTTTTATCTTGTGTTTTTATAAGAGGCTTGCTTACAAGTGGATAGCAACTGACATCCAGCTGGTCCCTTGAACATATTTAATATGAACTTCTGTTAAAAAGTTTGTCAAACAGCAGTAAGCATGATCTTATTTTAGGGTTTTCAAGTAGCAATTTTAACTTGCTTTCAAAAGAGCTGTCGGTCAGAGGTAGATTTATACCTTTATTATTCTTTCTTTTCTGACATCTGAGTAAATTTGGACCACTTAGCCCTTTGGGACATCTAGATCTTCCTGAGTTTCAGGACCAGATGAGACTGGGGAGCAGAAGCATCTCACCATGCTCCAAGTTGCTACTTGCTTGGCTGTTCCATGTTGTGAGCCCTGAAACAATGATATGTATCAGTTCAACACATCTTAATTGTAAATCACTACCTCCTTGCGGCTAATCGTCCCTGTGCATATCTGACGAACCTGCAGCACTCCTGCCCTCCCAAGTGCTGCCTTCTGCTGCATACCGAGCATTTGCAACTGGTCAGTGCTGATTGCTTTAACAAGTCTGAAAAATAACAAAAGAAAAATTACTCTTGCTGTAAAACCAAAAGTAAAACCTCTATGACAGGGTATGAAAATATACAGTTCCCATTCCATTGCACCTATACTTTCAATACATGTTGCTGATTCCCTGAATAAAAGTGAACAAGAAATCCAGGGAATCCTTATGTAATTTTGTGTGTCATAGTTTGTATCAGCCATTTAAATTGCCAATTAGGGGGGCTACATGCATGAGCAGGAGTGTGATGTGGCCTACTATGTAATGTTAGTACATATTTTGTAATTGAGAAAAAGAAATATTTTGGGTTTTACTTGTCATTCTTTTGAGTGCAGATACATTATCACAACTACTCAAGGGGTAGAATATGTCTCTGTCTTCAAGCATATTTAATATCTTTAAATTTTTAAATGAAAATGTAGCTGTCAATTTTAAACTAATTTGGATGGACAGCAATAAAATGCAAACCTCACTTCAAATTAGAATTTTCAGTGAGGATTTCTAATGGAAAGTAATTGCTGACAATAGGAAATGACAAATTACTAATTACTTAGTTCAATTAGACTTTTGTGCCTTTGGTCCTAAGTGGCAAGCATACAGCAAATCTTGCACTTTTATAACAATTAATGACACTAAAACTATTTAAACTGCCAACAGATGTGAGTAAGAAGACATGAATTGAAACTTACTTAATTTACATACTATCACAATTTTATATCAAGTAAATGGTGTTTAATTTTTATGTTACAATTAAATATCACCAGCATAGTGTAATTTCTGCAGAAATTCAGGATAAAGTAGTTTTGCTGAAAGGCTAGTGCTAATGCTCTTTTTTTTTTTCTCCGTCTTATCATAGCACCATGTTCAAGTGACTGTAAAATATAGAGGGGCAGAGGATAGAACACTTATTAATTTTATATATATATATAAGAGTTTATGCTAACAGTTTTCCTGAAGTGATGGCATAATTGCCTTAACTAGACTACTGCAATGTAAGATTTCAAATTTTAATTCTAATTAATGGGTGAATACAAAATTTTATCCAGCGAATAGCATTCAGAAGCAGATACCATATATTTGCTTCTTAGTCTTTAGAAAGTCTTTCCAGAATTTGTCTGTTATATCTTGTTCTTCCATTAGCCCTGTGATGGTTTATGCTGTTGGTGTTTTTTGTTGTTGTTCTTTTTGTTGTTGTTTTTAATAAAGTCTAAATTCTTCATACTTCACATCTCTCAGATTAGCTCTTTTGAATTGCTTTCAAATATGTTTCTACTGAATGTGAGCAATGGCAGACCTTACATTGGCAGTAATCATTTCTGGACTGCCGTTAATACATTTATACACAGATATTTGTTCCCTATAAACTCTCCCTAAAGTTCTGCACCTCCACATTTCTTATACTAGATGCCTAAAATTAGATGCCCAAACAACCCTTTTGTACCTTACTGACTAATGGCCTCTTTTCAGAGTATTCCATGTGGTCATTAAGATCTCCTTAGGTGTTTAGTAGTTCTGAGAACCAGCCATTTCTGTTTGGATATATGAATACATAGCTTGGGAAATATTGCCTAGTCATATGGTTTTAGTCAAGAAGAAAAAGATATGAAATTGTGAGGCTATTAATCCATCAAAACACTTTCTTTACAGATTATTTTGAACTTCTTTTCTGAGACAAAAAGTAAGCTAAAGGCAATGTTTAAAATGATTAATCCAATATTAATCTATGTTTTTTTTAACTTTCCAGAAGAATCTCCCCATCCTTTTGTTTTGTTGCAAGATATAAGGCAGTTCATAGTACTGTAGCAATCTGTGTTCCTGCTGAACAGTGTAGATTGGAGCGAATATTCTAAAAGTGGGAGAAGAAATAGGAATGTCTTTATAAAATATAAATGAGAAAGCTACATGAAAATTAAAATGTAGGATCTGAATCAGGAAAGATTTATAGAAGTGCCTACATCTATTTTCAGGAGTTGTCTTGAAAAAGAGAGTGTTTTGTAAGGAAGGTTGTACAGGTGTGTAGTTTTGGTTTACAAATGAATTTAAGTATTGATAATGTTATAACAGCCTTAATGCAGCATATTACAAGAGAGACAAGCATGAGACTGAATATACTATTACGGCACTCTTTCTAGGTATGCTTTTATCTAAGTTCTTCTCTGCAAATGACTGTCAACTGATCATTGCTTTCCTCAGTCTTTCTACCCTTTAGGTAGTACTGCAAACAAAATAATATAACAAAACTCTCCGTGATTTGAAACATTAGGCAGCACAAGTGTTGAACTGAATAGGTGTAGAGAGTCCTCTGTATATTACACACGAGTGTTATAACCATACAAATATATACCTCAAGAAGTAGTTCTTCACCTGGATTTTGTTAGTGCAGTTTTGTTGCCAGTAGAGATGCTTCAATCTCGCCACTTAAGTCTGGCAATTCCTGTTGAGTTTTACTGTTATAATCCTCTAAAAACCAACCTTGCAGCCTAGGCAGTCTGTGAAACTCCTGGCAAAAGGATTTCTGTATTTCCCCCAACAGATTAGTCTTGGCTTTTTTTTTTATTATTATTTTCTTATATTTAATTTTGTTTTACACTTCCCGTAATTAGGGTGATTATACTATTACTTTAGAACAAAGATGATAACTGAATCGAATTGCCAGCAGTAATTTTAGACAAACCTATGTTGTTTCACCACAGCTGTAGTTTTCTCTTCCCAAAAGCTCAGTGAACTTTAGAGCTAGAAATATAAGAGAGACCATACCTCATAATAGAGGAGAAAGGAGAAGCTTAGGCAGGGGGTAGGAAGCCTGGGCAGGGACAGAGGAAAGAAAGACTTTCACAAATCAGAAAGGAAAAAAAAAAAATGTGGCATTGGTATTGTGCTTAGAAAGAGATAATGTGGAAAAGAGGTGAGAGCAGGGACAGAAGTATACCTGGAGTAAGAAGGACAGAAAAAAAAAGAAGTGTCCTAATTAGAAGAAAAAAGAGAGAGACAGATGATGGGGGGAAGCAAAAGAAGGGTCAAAGATACCAGGCAAAAAAAATATAATGAAGCTAAGGAAAATTAGCAGGACAGATATAAGGCTAAGAATATGGTGTCTTCATTCATGCCACAATGAATCATGAGAGGAGAATGTTTAGGCTGATTTAATCATCCGCGCAGTGTATCATTTCCTTTACAGCTCCATCATAATTACTGAGGCACAGGCAACAGATGAAACGTGCAATTCTTGATTGTTTGGACTACCAAGGAAAACGAGGATGGAAAGGACAAAAGGCGAGAATACAAACGTATTTACGTTTAGTTGTAGTTGGAATGCAGTTTATACATGCAAGTGTACATACAGCTCACATGAGGAGATACCTGTATCTCCAGTGAGGTTAGCATGTAAGCTAGATTTCTAATGTCAGAGGAGTGTCAACTAAAAAGGACCAAGAGTGTAATATTTTACATCAGTGGCAGTATATTGCTTAAGTAATAAAACATACTGAGTAAAGTTAACTGTTTCTAAAATATAATCATTATTTTTGTAAGCACTTCCTTTTGCAAAATATTTTTGCATGATAAAAAGGTTTAATTATATAAACTGGGAAATACAAATACCAACACTATTTTAGGATTTATAAAGGCCACTTAAAATTGCCATACCTTCTCAGTTTCTTTGGCCCAGAATATTTCAAAATGACATTTTTCATTATAGAAGTTCTTAGCTGTCTGACGTGATTATTCTGATATACTTTTCTGCAGTATGAAAAGTGATATAAATGAATTTTTATCTTACCTTTCTCCGATAATTTTCTGTTATCAGGGAAAATCAGCAATACGGATGATGCTGTAAATATTTTCTAGCATATGGAAGTAAATATAAATATGGTACTACCTAAGAAATAGGTGTTATATTATTCTTTGTCATGGAAATTATACATTTCCATTTTATTTTTAAGACAGTGAACTAATAATGATTCTTAAAGTAACTCTACTAAAAATTCCTAATAAAAATTGATTTAATCCCTGTTTTATTCAGTGGCTGAAATTCCATTACTAGTTCAGAGTTTCTGAACAGGTAAACAAACTGAGCTTGTTTTTTTTTTTTTTTTTTTTTTTCCTTTTTTAAAGAGAGGAAATCTGAAGTGTGAAAAGAAAAATCGGTATCATTTAGAACTAAGACCCTGATTCAGCAAAAATCAGCCTGACTTGTGCACTGGGCAAGGCCGCTGAAATCCTGAACAATTGTTTTTCATAGCTACTCATGCCATGGAAGACAGATGGTTGTTTTACTAAATGAAGTCCAGCCATCTTAAATACACTTAAAATAAAATGCTTATTTAGAGTACTTCATATACTTAATAGCATTAAATAATGGTTCAATATTAATAACAGATTGTTATGTGGATTGACAGTTGTGTATATCTATATTGTATGTGGTGTATCTGTCAAATTGCAGTTGTTAATGAATTAAAAGCTTGTTAAATTTCATGCATTTTTGAAGAAGAAAATGATCTGAAGGATGACAATTTTCAAAAGAAAGTGTAGCTACAAAATGAAAATGTGAAAATAGAAAATTTAGTATATTCTTTTAGTATATTTAGTATATTTAGTATATTCTTTTTTATTTTTTTTAAATTAAGATAAAGGAAGAGAAACTAACAAACTCAGTTATTGCTAATAGTTGGATGCTGGTGTACCAATACAATCAGATGAAATGTAGATTACATATATAGATTTTGTTGTTGCTTTGTAGTGGATTTGCTGCTGTTATGGACAAAGTATTTAGGGCAAAATGCCTTTTTAAGAGAACAGAGAGTATTAGTACACACACAAGACTATTGATATTTTCATGTCTTTGTCCATGTGTCTTGAGTGACTGAATAGTAGGAAAGAGCTGAAACAGGGATACATGATTTTTGGCCTGCTGCACAGCACTGACCCTTGGAAATGAGGCACTTACACGCCATCTATATTGGCAACTGTCTAGAGTGGTTGTGACTAAAAATTTTACCTTGTTACTATAGTACTGGAGAAATAAGCTAATGACTTAGCAGGCTAAACAAGTAAAGCAGACTAAGCAAATGTGTTTTGAAGACAGCTATCCAAAAAACCAAGGTCAAGCTCATGCCTGAAAATGGCTGTTACAAAATAAAGCAAAAGAGAACTTTATATACACTTCTTAAACTTTTTGCCTGAATTTTGCAGGAAGATACAGATAAGAACAGAAAAAGATCTAGTGCTAATTATGCTTCCCACTGCCTTACCTAACAATAGGTTCTTAAATAACTGTTATTGCCAGACTGAAGCAGTCAAAATTCAGTTCTCTCCAAAATCATGAGCTTGTCTAATCTCATGACTTTTGTAATAATCATTTTCTGGTAGTCTGTTTTTCTTTAATTGCCAAGCCCATACTACCTGGTCTTTTTCCTTTTCCCTTTTTTCCTAAGTAAAAATGGAGTTGCTCAGTTTAGAAGCAGGACTTTCATTAAAACCAGTCTATTGCAAAAGCTTACTGTTTAGGAGCACGAGACATGGCAATGCTGAAAGTCCTCGCCTCTTGATGTGGCACATACTGCAACTCATCACAAGGAAGTAAGAGTGAGTAAAGCTTCTTAAGTCTGGGCTGTGCTTTTCTAAAGAGCATTGCCTACTGACATCCCAGGGAGGTGGAATCAGCTGTCAGGCTGTCTCACAGCCTTATGGCCCTACCAGAAAAATGGATTTGTGTGGCATTAAGTTGTTCTTGGCCCCATTATGTTGCATCACTGCTACAGCCAAAACCTGCTTTTAAACTTCTCGTGTGTTTGATCCCCTGACTTAGGTCCTCTCACTGTTGTAAATTGCTTCTTTGGGGAAAGGAGAGGGGCTGCCCATGTCTCTGTTGTAGACCTTAGAAACAGGGATGTTCCACTTCCTACAGTGAAGGGGGAAAAAAATGAGAAAAAAAAATCTTTTTTTTTTTTTGTTACAGAGAAAAACAAATTAGTAGGTTTAGAAATGGATGATCTCTTAAATTACAACAAATGGGTGAGCTTTTGTTTTTATCTTGCAAAAATGTAATCCAACGTTGTCAGCAGATAGATGTGTCAGGAATTAGTTCACCTGACTACATTTGCTATGACCTGAGATCAGTTTCTCCTCCCCATCACACCAGAACAGGTCTGGTGCAACTTTTTAGACACCCATTCTCCCTGGAGCTTAGGGGGATGACAAGGCAGTGAGGAGGAAGAATTACCCCATACCTTGAGACAGCCTGTGAGGGGTGCAGGTACACAGCTGCCGAACTGAATTTTGGAAATGCAAGGTGTCCAATGAAACTAGAATAGAATAATTCACTTGGAAGAGACCTTCAAAGATCACCAATTTAGGAGGAAGTTCTTCACTCAGAGGGTGGTGAGGCCCTGGAACAGGTTGCCCAAAGAATCTGTGGATGCCTCATCCCTGGAAGTGCTCAAGGCCAGGTTGGATGAGGCCCTGGGCAACTTGATCTAGTGGGTGGCATCCCTGCCCATCACAGGGGATTGGAACTGAGTGTTCTTCAAGGGCCCTTCCAACCTGAGCTGTTCTAGGAAGTCCAAGTGCCTGACCACTTCAGAGCTAAAAGTTAAAGCATGTTCTTGAGGACATTATCCAAATGCCTCTCGAACGCTGACAGGAATGGGGCATCAACCACCTCTCCAGGAAGCCTGTTTCAGTATTTCACCACCCTCACAGTGAAGAAATTTTTGCTCATGTCCGGTATGAGCCTCCCCTGGTGCAGCTCTGTACCGTCTGCACATGTCCTGCCATCAGTGACCAGGGAGCAGAGACCAGTGCTTCCCTCTACGCTTCCCTCCCCAGGGAGATGCAGACCAGCGAGGCTGCCTCTCAGCCTCCTCTTCTCCACAATGAAAGACCGAAGTGTCCTCAGCCTCTCCTCACAGGATGTGCCCTCCAGCATTTTTACCAGCTTTGTTGCCCCCTTCTGGACGTTTTCAGGTACCTTAACAACCCAGTATTTCCAGGGAAGTGGTGAAATAGTAAGCTGGAGAAACTGTTTTTCTTTTCTGCCAGGCCCATAGCCCCACTGAAAGTACTGTACATTTTGGGAAATGTGATTTTAATTACTCTTCTGTTGTTTGCTGAAGTCTGATGGGCTTAAGTAGGAAACGGCAGCTTCTGGTTCCTCAATTTCCTTTTCTTCCGTCTTTTTTCTCCTTCCTCACTCCCTCCAAAAAAATCCACGTGTTCTTCCATGGGGATTTTCTATCGCCATATTGTGAGTACAAATAATCATAGCTTGATGGATAAATCTTCACTTCTGTTCATCAAATGTTATGTTCCCTGTATGTATCAAAAGATTTTGTTTTGCCACAAAGGGTTTGTTTGCGAAGAAACGAGGAAGTGGAGAGTTTAAAAAATATATAATAATAATAAAAAAAAGTCTTATTGGACTGCAAAATGAAGGATCTTCTAAGTTCCCACAAACAGAAGTATGTTTGTTGAATATTTCTTCTTCCTAGAGATGAAATAGCTGTAGGACCCTCAGCCTGTCACTGGAACCTGCTTTTTGTGCTCAAGGCATGAGTGCTGCAACACCCCGAGCCTGGGGCAGAGTCCCTCTGTGTCTAAGTGTGGTACAAGCAGACCCTTCAGTTTTTCTAGATTCTTGCTTAGTCATGAAAGGTAATTTAACTCTGACTTTAGTACTATCCACAGGGTTTTGGCAGTCATCTATTGATTTTTTTGTGTGTGTGTTTTATTTTTTATTTACCTCTCTGAATTCCATATGGCTTTCGATTTAGTTGTACTGGAAAAGGACAAAGAAAAATCCCACTCTGGTATGTCAAAAACTACGCTTTGACTCAATAGGGAATGACAAGGGGTGAAAGACATTTTTCTGCGGGCTTACAGAACGCTGTTGTTGTTTCAATAATTCACAAAACCACTGGTGTTTAGAAACCATTGTCTTGTGCCAGTAACGCGCAGTGTGCACAGCTATGAGGAAAGGACAGATCCTGATCCGTGAACCCACTGTCTAGCCATTTACCTCCTACAGCTAGTGAGTTCCTTAACTTTTATTTATTGATCGATTCATTCTTTCTAGCGTATATTAATGTTAACACTGAAAAAGATTATTTTCCTCCCGAGCAGGCTCATTTTCTTTCAGTCCTTGTTGTCCTTCCTGTGTTACTGAGACGGCTTTTGGTTTCCAGGCTAGCTAGCTGAAAGACTGTTTGTGGCTATAAAAGAGCCAAACCGGGGCTCAGTACATGGATCTGAGGAGGATTACTAAGGATTCTAGGGCATTTTGCTTCTGTCCAAAATTACTTTAAGGCATAGGTGTCAGATAGCTTGGCTGTGTCTGATGGATCAAGGGGACGGAGTGAGAGTGAGAAAGAGAGGTGAAAGGGATAAGGAACGGATTGAGGACAAAAGGAAGATCAGAAAGCAGTCTGGGTAGTGAAGGGAAAGACAGGAACAATATCTTACTTGTGAACTTCTATTTCTAACTCTTTGAATACCAAAGGCAATTGAGAGCATTTCTTCAGACATATTGACACAAACTGGAGACAGGTGGCTGGCTTTAAAATTTGTCACTGATTGCAAATAATCTACATCATATTAGAATTACTGTATTTGACAGATTTTAGAAGAAGGAAATATATTCTTATTTTGAATCAGAAATAAAAATGAATCAAGTGTTTTACACTGCGCATCTATTTTCTTCCAAATTCATTCAGTTTGAGAATTCTGGAACCATTCAAACCCGCAATAAGCAGCACGTTGGGTGCCTGGCATGCTTGCGAGCTTCTACCGGGGCATCTGCGCTGCAATGCTGAAGTTCCTGGAGCTTGCCTCCCAGCTTTGATCACCAGTACCTAGTACTGTGACCTTTAGGGCATGCAGCACTGTTCTCTGGGTTTTCTGCAGAAGTAGGGCTTGAGCAGTTTTGCAAAAGGACTGTCAGGATCCCCAGGGCTGCAAAGTCTCCCTCAGCCCCTCCTTCTCTGAATAAAAATAAGACATTATTTTAGTGTAAGTGCACATGCACTGGTTTATAGCCAAATAACCAAATGTGCCAGGTCTGACTAATTTCACCATCTCACTGCCCATCTTTGAATGTACAGCCCAAAGAAAGAGTAAATTTTTGCCTTGTCACATGAATGACCTGCTAGATATCCATGAATATTACTGAACCTCTGGTTCACCCAGGGCAGAGTATGATCATCGCCATGAGGTTGGCAATAAAAGAGCCCCAGTTATTTAACGTGTATAACTGTTTTCAGAACTGAAATGATAAGGTGACTTAAAAATAGCTAAGAGGTATATACAGCTAGTAAATACAGACCGGTCTCCTAGCTATGAGTGTTTGGAACACACTGGGGAGAGGAATGCAAAGTTTGATAAAGAGGGCCAAATTTTGTCTTCATGTCTTTTGGATGTTGACTCTATTTACTGTTCTCTGTGTACTTTACTAATTGAGCTCACACACGTATGCTTTTTTCCGCTTCTATCAGCCTATAATCATATCCCTCTTTTAAACATCTGAACCACAAACATGGTAAAGTAATTTGTGTAGTGGTTTTATCGCATCCTGCAACTTTCAATGTTTTGTCTAAAACACATGAAGTGACTGTGCAACCCAGATTTTCTATTTGTAGAAGAGTACTAAAATTTATCAGAGGCTTTGATGAACAGCTTCATAATTATCTGGAAAAATGAGACTGGAGGAACCAGTGACCCATACAAAACAGAATACTGGAATCATGTTATCTGCATTTATAGGAATGTATAGATTAAAGTAATAAAGGAGTTATGGTGGAAAAATAATGAAGATGCCAGTAAACCATACTTTCAGAAGTAAATGGCTTTTTGCAGTGAAGGCCAATATGATCAAAATTTAGTCACGTTTGGCTTGTAGCTATAGAAAACACAGAACTATTTATATCAAAAATAGGTGTTGCGGGGAGGGGACAACAATAAAATAAGAGCATCAGTCTCTGAAACCTGGTAAAACTCTCTACTGAGATAGAGATATGTGTACATATAATTATGAATGCATATATAATTACATTCTATTGTGTTTCATTGATTTACTTTGATCCCAGTTCTTTGCTAGTGATATAATGAAGAAAGCTAGCTCTTTAAATTTTGTTGTTGTTGTTCAGTCCCTTATATTTGGTCAAACTGCAGTTTCATTGCTGGATAATATGGTAAAAAGATTCATTGTAAGGGTTACCTAACAACATTGGTGGTGTTGATGAATAGTTGCAATTAATACATTCCCTTAATTAGTCTGATACCCAGAAGATGCACCTGGCAGGTCATTTTAATACTACAATTGATTTATTGCTGCTAGAAATGATTTTACCAGCTATCTTCAGAGAGCACAATTAGAGAGGATTTCATTTTTTTATGCATTTTCACTGAGGAATAAACATAAAAGGTCTATGTAATTCAGAACAAAGCAGCTATAATGTACTAATGGTTTATGGATTTTATTAATATTCAGATAACATTAGAGGCAATTTTAGAGAATAGCAACCTATTTTCTATATGAAGTATTCCATTTTTAGTATCTGAGTGCTTTATTTAAAAGACAAAACCAAAGCATGATATTTTAAATGAGTTGCTATTATCAGGTATGGGATATCTAAATGGTGCAAGATTATAGATAGATATGTGTTTATCTATGCTCTGTGCTGTGTGGTATGTGTGTCAGATGCATTGAGATTTGGCAAAAATATAAATTATGTACTATTTTTGAATTATGATGAAGTCCCTCTAAACAAAGAGATGTTTTTCTGGGGTTACTATACAATGTTAGTAAGTCAATGTCAGCTTTGCCCTTCACAAAAGTATCAAATCTTATTTTCATATTTTTAAATCAGTTTTTTTGAAATTGATCTTGAAATCACCTCCTTCTCTTTTTTCCTTCAGCTTACTGTATTTTGCTCTGTTTCTAGTGCTGCAGCAGACAGCATGGCTGCCTTTTGTTAGCTTCTCTGTGCACTAATATCACCGACACTACTGTGGACACCTCCAGCAGGCTCCCTTTCTACGTCTTAGAACAAAAGGTTGTTTCTTGAATAGCAACTCTTAATTCTTAGGTGCTTATAAACAACTTTTTTTTTCATCTGTTTTCCAAGTAACAAAATGTTTTTACCTTGATATGAGGAAAACTTTTTTAGGATGTGGGCAAAAAACGTATATTCCTTGCAGTATGTGGGCAAAAAATGTATATTGCTTGCATGCTCCAAGTAATAAATAAAATCATGGGGAATTTGTTCACGCAGCAAATGCAAGATTGTTCTTTATGTTTTAGGCTAATCTGGGTTCATCTAAGCTTTGCCTGTCCTCAGAAGGCCTTTAGATTTCCCTGACAATTGAACAGACAAACCTGATTTGCAGAGTGCATCTCTGTGATCCTCAGTGCAGGGGCACAATGTGTGGGCACAAGCTGTTCCCTCAGCTTTGGCTTCTGGAATTTAGGGATCTGGATTAGGAAGCTAAGTCTTGCTTTTCAAATTAGTGCACTAGTAGAATAACTTTTGACCTTTCAATAAATGCATGAGAAAGTAATTATAGTCTAGTATTTATGAGGAGTATTTAGCCTCATGTTTTTCTACTCCAGGGTATATAAAAGGCACCAAATAGAACAAATAAAGAAAATGTTGACTCTCCAGATCTATTTGCAGCGTGAGCCAAAAAATGGTGTCAAGCTCTAACAGTAAAGTAGGAAATTGCTGCTGAACAAGGATATGATTTATAGCATGTTTAAGACCTGGTTTAAGTCTCCCTGAAGTCAAGGTCCAAGTCTGGGATCTCTGCTCAGAAAAGATCTATCTCTGCATGCTGAATTTCCTCTATTATTATTACTAAAATGTTCTGGTTGTGTACATGAATTGTTTTTCATGTGAATTACTAGTGAAGAGCGCTTGGGTGACAATCTGCTAGAAACTTTGTGACCTGAGGGCTGAGCGAATAACAGTGTGTGGAACGGGCGCTAGCGGCAGCGTTGTTGGAAGTAAGGTGGTAGTAAGACTTCATCAGGTCGCGGGTGAAGTAAGTAGGCTCTTTGGGGACGACAACAAAAATGTGGTAGCAAGAGAGCGTCTACAGTGCATGACATAGGTAATGTCAACACTTTCAGGCACTGTATCTTGGGGTGAGGAACCTGATGGAAACATTCAAAGTTGTACTTGTGTCGCCATACAGCAGGATCACCTGGACAATAGTCTGGGCTTTTCATGAGACTCGGAAAGAGGGAAATGTTTAGTGTTCATCAGGGAGCCCAGAGGAGATGAAGATGAGGTGACCAGTGATTATGAATGACTTCAAGGAATTTCTGCTAAACAGGAATCATTTTCTTTTCTTCCAATCTTAATTTTCTTTTCTTCAATCTTTTCTTCCTTGTTTAGATGTCAAGGAAGCTCATGGATATTAGAACTAATGTGGAATAATATGAGGCTGGATATGGATCTTGCAGGTTGGAAATGCAGGTTAAAGTTGAAATAGAAATTAAAAATGAGTTAGGTTTATAAGTTAAGGTAGCAGGGAAATAATACCTCTGGATGATTTCTTCTGGCAAAAAAATTATATTGGAGTCCTCGCTTTAATTTTTTTCTTCTTTTTCCTGCTCATATTGTCATTAGATTTGATACCTTAGGTGTAACACGAAGCCCTTGGATGCTATGTAGTCTTGAGGCTGTTGAAAACTGTCTTAACAAATATTCCTGTTGTTAAAATACTCTGCAATCTTTTAACATTTGTGGAGGACCCAGGGGTTTTTCTATAATTAAGACTTAAACCAATTGATTAGAAATATTGTATAACAAAGTGTAAATATAATTTAGCTTCATTTTTTTTAAGGCTCAAGATTCCTTAATTAAGGAATACAATGAGTATAGAGGAATATAAACCAATAAGAACTGATTCAAAACAAAATAATTCCAAACATCTCATTTCTGAAAAAAAAATAATCATTTTCAGCACGAAGTTAATGTCAACATTTTTTTTTTCCTCTTAGGGATTTTAGTGAAGATTTATGATTATCATAGGACTTGGTGCAGTTTGTTTGCTCCCCACAAAAGCAGAGATGATTTTTATTGACCAATCTTTGATCCGAGAGATTAAAGAAAGTACTGCAAGAGCAGTGAAAAGGATAACACCATGGGGGTCAATAGGCTTACTGCTACTTGGAAATGAAAGTGAAGCATTCCATTGGGAGAGGGGGGTAGTTTAGCGTTCTTACTGGGAACTTGTTTTCCCTTTATTTGTTTATTTCTTTTTCTGGAAAAAAAAAATAAAAATCATTTTGCTTACAGGTTTCTCCGTGACTTAATACCATGGCCATAATATGAGGTCATTTTGAGGGCACTAGATTCGCCAATATAATTCTGCACAATGCTTTTTAGCCCAAATGGCCTGGCTGTCACATACTCGCACTCTTGATTGAAATGTTTCTGGTAGACTTTTGGAATGCAGTCTGAGGGCTTAGTGACTCAATATTTTCAACATGAATACATGTCCTATCTCATAGAAAGTTTCTGTGAACTACTGCAGAGTTAATGTGTCTTTCTGTTGTTTCTTGAAGCACTGTGGGCTTTACACAAATCAGGTAGAACTGTATGAATCAAAAGGAAATGAAAGTCCTAGCTTGATACAGTTTTATTTTTTATGGCGTCATCATGGTGGTACTTTATGAGGGTATCAAAATGTCTGCTGAAAGGCAAATTTTTCTTTCTCAGTATCCCTTTTCCCTGGTGTGTGTGTGTGTTGTTCACCCACTCTCCCCTTTTTCCTCTGTATGTCCAGGTGGTATAATTTTTGTCTTCCCTTTCACTGCAGAGAATAAGTGCAGTAAGAACAACAGCTGGTCTGACTTCGACTGGGGATGCTCTGAAGTGCTTTTATTTACAGAATATTCACAGAGATGCACGAGGCCTGGAAGAGGACTCATGTCACGCTTCTTCCTCTCTTGAAAAATTGCCAGATAAATCTGATTGAAATTGGCCAGTTGTACTTCTTTTGCTGCTTACCAGAGACAGGTTTGGAGGTTTAGCGCATTTTCACATCTTATTGAGTTTCTTGCAGGTAAATAGTAAATGATTATTCAATAATTTTTTGGGGGGGAAGGAGTAAGAGGACCCTCAAAAACTTCTCAGAAAGGTTCTTGTGTCCTGTGAATCTGTGCATGATAATGCTTAAAGAGCACCACAAACATTTTATCCGGGAGATAATTTGTTTTATCACAAGGAATAATCATGCTCAATTCAACTGGTGATAGCTTGTGAAACTTGGCTTTTCTGCTGGCATTAAAACAAGGTTAAGATTCCTTTAGTGAAAAGCAGAAAAACCCTGTCTATCTGTTTCCAAGGTTGTTTCAAAAATTTAATAGAAAGGTAATTCTATTAAGAACAATGGCAGAATGCCCATGGACTTGACAGAATTATTATGTTTTTTACTTTGTTTATTTTTCCTCCCTAATTTCCTGAAGACTAGTGACTTTGAGTACTTTGTTTGTCATATGAAAATTAAAGACTTAAGCCGATTATTAAAATTCATGAAGCAGCTATATAAAATTACTATTCTGTTTACAATCAAGTCATGTGGCTTTTTTACAGTTCATTTACTATTTGCAACTGGTTGTTGGCAACATTATCTAGGTTCTTGAAACTGTCTGCTCTGTTTTTATGTACCTGGATCATGTTAGGTTTTCTAGAAAATTGTCACCAGCCCTGTTGTTATTCAGTTCTTGGTCATTGCTAGGTGTGGGTGGTTTGCATGTTTTTTTTCTTTGTGTCCCTGGCCTTGACTATTCTGGAAATTGTAGTTCTCAGTTTTGTTAATAAGCTTCGATGTAGCCAAGAGCCATTCTCAGTTAGACCATGGTGAGAAAATCAAAGCTTTCTGAAAGTTTACAAGAGATGTTTATTCCTTTCTCCTGTACTCCTTTTCAGATTCAGTGCTCTAAATTTACACCTTTCTCCTGATTCTTTTCCCTTAGGGTAACTTACAGGCTTTCATCTCTTAGCTGTGGAAACAGGCTGCTATACTTTTGTTCGTAGAAGATATTACTGGTTTCCATCCTTTCTTCTGATCATGTGTTTCACAGATCTCATACAATATTTGTTTAATTTTTGGGGGATGGGGTGGATTTTTGTTCTTTCTAAAAGCCTCAACAGGTAGAGGAATTTGATTATATGTGAACCATCAGCTTTCTATTTTTATTTTTTTTAATGGTAGGAAAGTGAAACCTAAAAACTGACTGAACTCTAAAGCTTCAGAAACCAGAAGACAAATAGAATGAATCCCATATGTGCTATGGAAAAAAAACAAAGCCCTTTTGATATGGAAGGGCCTACCTTTTTAATGCTGCTCTCTTGTGGTGATATTGAGTGAATCTAGCACCGTTGCATGGTGGTATGCTCAGGAGCAGGATATAAGAAAAAACCCCTAGTGTAGCAACAAAGATTAAAGGTTTTTCCTGGTAATGACTTGAAAATGAAACAACTTCTGTACTCAATGCTGCTTTTGGGTATAGTGGACAAGAAGTGGTATTAGCATTTGTATGCCCTGAAATCACAATATTTTCTCTAAAAGTTAAGGTTTTATTTATTTAAGTGGAAAGTTTTCTTCTCTTTTAAAATTGGAGACAAGCTGGCTATGAAAATTTGTAAAAACATCTATGCAAAATCTCTGCTGTGTTCACACTTAAGTGGCATGTTTTTATGGTTCATTTGTTGTGTGCCCTGGCTGTTGTCAACATTATCTATGTTCCTGAAACTCTACTGTGATCTGCAGAAAAAAGGCTGGGGAGAGGCGGGGGGTTGTGGAGAAAAAGAAGGAAAATAGGTAGTGCAGATTTTTGCAGCTCAGTTTTCTCATACAGTAAATTCATCACTAACATCAGGCTTGTATTTGTGCAAAAATAAACAAGTGTCTTTTTGCTGCATTTTGGAATTAAGACACGTACTTCTTTCTTGCCAGGAACATGTAGGGTTTTGGCTAAAACAAACTGAGGGATACACCCAGTGTTATCAAATACTTCCCTTCCTGTTTTTCTATTCAAAACTGAATGACTTATTTTAGCAAGACAGAAGAGTGAGAAAAATGTTAAGCTAATTGAACATTGTCATAAGCTGTGAAAGACGTAGAAAGTAGGTTAAGGATATCACTAGGATATCACTCCTTGTTTTTGTGTAGTTATTCAAGCATTTGAGTATCGAAAGATTGCTGGTTAAACTATTGATAGCAGCTAACTGAAAAATTACCAGGAATTTGTCATCTAGTCCAATTTGTTTGTCATTTTTAGACTTGTATCTGTCCACTTAGGGCTAAGAGTTTGGTTGCCATAATTTATTTAATCTTAGTTATTTTCTATTTAAACATTAAATTTTCACCAAAGGTAAATCCTCAAGGGAATGAGGGCTACTATAAAAAGGCCAAACCTAAGCGATTAGGACATACCTTAGAAATGTAGGGTGATTATTTTAGTTGATGTGAAATCTTACAGGCTGAAGTGAGTTTTTTTTTTCTTCCTAACCCCCTCCCCCAAGAAAGATGAAAAATGTCTTTTACATTCAAAAGTACTTCTTTAAGAATTCTTTTAGAACCAGGCCTTACTATTAAGTTTTCCTAAATTATTCAGCAGGTATGAACGCAGGTGTGTGTTCGGTAGTTTGGTATTCACCTTATCGCAATATCCCAGGTGCTCCAGAAGGTGGTGAGGAATAAAAGAAATATCCTTGAATGACCTGTGGGGTTACAATCCATTAAATTCTGTCAAATTAAATATATAAACCATTATTATAGCAAATATATCTTAGTCATCTCAGTGGAGTAGGCATGGGGTGGGGGCAGGGGGAGAGGAGTGTTGCTACTCAGACACTATGAGTCCCTTAGGGTGTCAACTTCAACCAAATTAAAAAATGTGTGCCAGCCTCAAGTTGGCATGCTTGAGTTCACTTCACTCCAGTCAATGAGGCACCTTAGCGCAGTAAGCACAATAGAGACAAAGAGATGCCTTGCAACTGACAGAGAGAGAAAAGAGTCCTTTGAGATGAAATGTTAACATAAGAAGTGAAAATGGTTTGTGGTAGTCTCAAGCTGGCTCTTTTGGGTTCACTTTCCTATAGTTACTGAACTATAGTGCTGTACCTTAACAGAGGAGTCTCAATAAAATTAGAAAGATATCCTAAAAAGGACAGAAGACGAGAGAGAGTAAAAGAGAAAGAGACAGAGAGAGAGAGAGAGTTCTTTTGATAAGAAGCTTAACAAAAGTGGAAAAAATGGTTTATGTGAATGTTAGTTTTCATGGCAGTCTCAAGCTGACACTTGGGCTCCCTTTATTACAGTCAGTAAGCTACTTTAGCAAACAAAGGAGAATGGAGAGAGGGATGGCTGGAAACAACAGAAAGGAAGAGAAAGAGAGACCTCTTTGACGGCAACTAACAACATGGAATCTCTGTTTCTGCTTTTCCATTTTTGAAACATTTTCTGTAAGGCAGAGAAATACAAATGTTTGAATCTTTGTGAGGTTACTTCATAGATAATTAAACAATTTAAATGCTGAGATTTTAAAATTGCTTAAGCAACATAGAAGCTTAATTGTGCTCAATAAAAGGATGGGAGAAGGGTAGTGAATTGCCTTCTTAACTCTCTAAAAAGAATTTTCTTCAGCTTGCTGTTTTCAAATATTAAGAAATAACCAGGAGATTCTACTGTAGTGTTGAATCCATTTTAAATCTTCCTCATGTTTGACAATATGTTGGAAATAAAATCAACAGAATACATATATACATATTTTTAATACAGTAGTCAGTAGTGCTTGAAAACAGAATGTGTACAGGCTTATACTTACATTGCATGACTGATAAGTGAATCTGCCTTTCTAAACAGGTGCAAGAAAAATTGCTAAACCATCTTTTCTCTGCATTCAATTCAGTCCTTTAAGTCTTATGTACTTAATTCAATCTAGTATTTCAAGTTTTAGGTATTGAAGTTCTGCCTCTGACCTCTAGTTCTCAGAATACACTGGAAAGGAAATATGTTTGATTAGCTTCCACAAATTTAAGCTTTGCAAGGTGAACATGAGAGTAAAAAAGATTTCAGGTCTATTGTACCTGTTAGGTAAATATATGAGGTAAAGTAAACCATACGCATCAAAGTTGTAATTAAAAGACCCCTGAAAATTGGCAGATTTTGAACATCTATTCACTGCAAAATGGGCCATTAGATATCTGGCTGACAAATGTTTTCCTTCTGAACCTAATGTGCACTGATCATATGTTATCTGCAAATTCTGTAGAGGCACACTTTGGAAAGGAAGGGAAGTCACAGCCACAAATTATTCTTGCCCTCCATTAGGCAAATTGTCAACTTTATAGAATCAATAGAAGATTCTTTATAATACACAAAATGGTATGCATCCATGAGCAAAAGCAACTGAACAGCCAAGGATGAAGTTTAACTAGAGCAGAACTTCCTTTAACTATACCAGATAATGAAGATGCATTTCTAAGGAAACAACATTGAAGCTTCCAGCTTCCTCATCATTTTGTAATACAAAATCCACTACGATCCAACTTCGCTTGTCTTTTAATACAATTTCATTATGGAGGGATATCATCTATTAATCAAGATGATTGTTTATAGAAGCATGATAGAAATATTCTAAAAATATACAATAAATCAAATTCACAGGTGGCATAAAGAATAGGAAAAAAAAGTACTTATGTTCACTTATGTGAACAAATTTCAGTCTGATTTTTTTTGTAAAGTGTTAGCATCAGCCTTATGCTGTTTTTCATGTTGCATGATTGTTCACTGAAGTCACTGTGATACATCTTCTACTCCCTAATGGCTTAGTTTGAAATGTTTGAACATCCCTATAACAAGTAAGAAGCAAATCACATTATTCAATAAAATAAAATTTAGTTCATGCTAACAGTCATGAAACTTCAGTAGTTCAAAGTTTTTCATTACTATTCTTCAGCTACTCAAATATTCAAGAAAAACCTTTAAGATGCGAGAAAATCCACTGATATTTCCGATTCTTCTTGGAAAAGTATTCACTGTTTTCATTAATATTCAATGAAAACCCTGTTTGGATTGGTCCCTCAGACTTAAACTTCAGTTATTTTGTTCTGATGTCTTTTTGAAAGCCTCTGTCAAAGGCTGAAGACACGTGAGAATTGAGTTCTGTGTATTAGGTCATAGCTAAGGGATTATGAATCAGTTACCTTATATTTGGATTCTGCAGAAATGTGTAGCTGTAGCCTGGCCAATATTAGTCAGGAGAATATGGGAAGTAAATAGGGGAAAAATAGGTGAAGAAGATGAACATATTTTCACCGCTGAAAAAAGTGCCTTGTTCAAGTTAATAATGGATCTCTGGGTTTTAGAGCTGATGATGGTGTTCACAAGGGGCTACCATATATTCATGGGACTCTGGTGGCAGCAACACTCATGACCAAATTTCTCTCATTTGCTTTACTAATCCCTTAAATTATGACAATGCTCTTAACTGAGTATCAGCTCATTTATTGCTAAAAAATTGAACTATTTAACTTGTGCTGCATGAAGAAACAGGAGTGAGAACACACAACTATTCACAAATGAAGAAATAAAAAAAAGGAGAAAACTAGAGACCACTGAAACAAAAGAATGGGAGATGAAAAGATTCTGGATAAGGAAAGCAAAAAAATGACTATTGCAAGGCAAAGAGGAATGTTTCCGTCCAGCCTGGCAGCACTGCTCCTGCGTTATGGATTCCACTGAATTCTTGCTCTGCATCTTATTGACATTTGTTTTAACTTGATGAATACCTCAGTCCCCTGAAGTCCCTAGAGACTAGTTCCAAAATATCCAAATTATTAACCTGTGATGTAAAAACAACTTTAGTTGGTAAGGGTAAAAACAGGTGGCAAGAGTAAACTTGCAGCACTAAATAAAAATATTCTTTTTTCTGCCTTACTGATGTGGGGGTGTGAGAGAGACAGACTGACATCCATCTGCTTGGACTACAGAGACTAAACTGAACAAACATGCAGCATAATAAATGCTCCTCCACAACCCCTCAAGAATGAGCACTTCTGTTTAGCATTATTGTATGCCATCCAGTTTTCTAAGCTAAAGAAATTCTGACCTACCCCCAGACAGTTCATGTAAATGCTGTTAATGATTACTGTCCACTCTGCCAAAAACAGTTCTGATGCTGATCCCTTTGCTTCACGTAATCAGTTCTTCCTTTTGCTACTAGTTTGTAACAAGCCTTGAGGTAAAACTGGATCAGAAAGCAGTCTCTCCCTCACCTCCCCTATATATGTTGAGTGATGACTACTTCTGACATGAAGACTCTAGCTCTTTATACTTAGATATGCTGTTAATGTGTCCTTTTCCAAAAAAGAAATCGTACTTGTCAAAGACACTTTTGGTGTCTAGACAAAGTGAAGAAAACTTCAGGGGTTTAAGGTATCTCCTCTTGGCTTAACTTTAATTTGCATTTCATGATCAACTGTATCTCTCAACAGCAAGTACGTTGAGTTACTGTTGAGGCATGTATTATGCCAGGCATGGTGCCTAGAAAACAGTTTTTCTTCCACTTCTAAGGAAGTAAGGAGAACTATGGATAATAATCAGGAATGATAGGATGAAAAGATAGTTTTTGTTCTCTTAATACTAGCATAACGGTGAGGGGGAGTGCATTTCTGGTGACCCAGGTGTCCCGCATGGCACTTCATTTCTGAGCAGGACATAATCAAGCTGTCTTGTGTGTGGAGTTGCTTGGCCATGTCTGTATCATGTTATGCCACTACTACTGTCTAATGTCCAACCTGAATTAACACAACTGGAGCAGATGCTAAATGACGATACCCAAGTCACTTGTGTCCTATTTTACACTTCATTTCATGATCGGTGTGAAACTGTGTGAACATTTGATATCCATCTTAGAGTCTCACCATATGCCCTTGCATTTATAGGCGATAAATTCATAATCAACTACTCAGTTGATTTTGGTATTGCTTCCCTCAACTGAATACATAAGTCAAAGTGTTTGGAAATGATCTTACATGAATGACCACTGAAGAATCAGAAATGTTATTTCACATAACACTGTAATAATGGGTGAAAAGAAAATGGAGGATTCACTACAGGTACTAGATACTTACGTAAACTTCTAGGAGAGCTCTCCATAGACTTGAACTTCATTCACAGGATTTGAAACTAAAGCTCCAAACGTGCATACAAAACTTGTTTCATTACTGTGTAGCTTTCTGTAAGAAAAACAATTAAAAAGCCTCTTCAGCTTTGGCTGACTTTTAAAATAGTCTTTTTTTTTTTTTTCCTGTTAAAGGTCATAAGAAACTTTTTCTGCTATGTGTTCCCTTCGCATTCGCTTCCCTTCAAACACCCTACACTTTTCTATTTGTCACCCTGCAGTTCTCACTTCCTTAATTCAGCCCTTCTACCCCCTCCCTTTCTCCTGTCTGCAAAGTAAAATATTTGATAAAACATTGCATTCAGCTCTCTGCCCCCTCTGGCCCATTAAACACATGAAATGTCATTTCAGATGACTGGCAATTCTCCATAAAGAAATTTTATTCTTTATTAGCAGTCGTTGTGGTGAAATGGGACAACTTACCCCTCTCTGAACAGACTTCTGTACGTAACACTTTTGGCAGCAGCCATGGATACTCCAAGTTAGTACCCCAGTAGTTTTGAAGCTGTACATTTCTTTTGTGTTTTACAGGAATAGGCTTTATTTAGTGGTCATAGCATAGCCCGCTCATCTGAAGTGAGCGAGCTTTGTCTTGTAGGAGGGTAATAAGGCACAGTATAAACATGAAGAAACTGCTTTGACTTTTTATTCCTCACTATGTTCCAGAAAATGGGTTTTAATACTGGCAGCCCCTCTGAAGTACTGTCGAGATTAATAGAGTGCTGAAAATGCTATTTATGTAAATATGGAAGATCATGTTATGCATCAAAGGCCTCCTCTTGGAGGACTCCATGATTAATCTTAGTTCGCGCGAGTAGCTGTGCTGATTCCAGTAGGTCAGAGTATTGTTGCAGGGCAATATTTACTTACGTACAAACAGGTTATTCATGACTCTGCTATTCACATGAATGCTTTCTTCCTCTCTGTCTCTTTAAGAAATTGAATCTTCATTGACTTACAGATGACTGTATTGGATTCATAAAATAGTCTTTCACTTCTCCCTGGGCATATGCTGTATCATGAATTGTCTCCTTAGAGACAGCAGGCCACCTCATTATAGTTACAATAGACAAATTCCTAAGCATGTGGTCTGCTTTTATGGCCTTGACTTGTACATTTTTTACCTCAGAGACTTGCCACTCATGTTGACACAGATTTGTTGTGTGTGATGAAGTGATAAAATCAATGAAGAGGACACATGTGCTTCTCTAGCTTTCAGAAAGACTATTATTTATTGTTTATTGTTGTAACTTAAATCCACTCAACAATTTTCTGCAAAGGTACATTTACTTTTTGGTTTTGTTTTATTCTGCCTGCAGCTTAGAAGTTGCTCTTAGTGCATAC
The DNA here is from genome assembly GCF_964211835.1 of Anser anser. Lineage (NCBI taxonomy): Eukaryota > Metazoa > Chordata > Aves > Anseriformes > Anatidae > Anser > Anser anser. The sequence continues at coordinate 19,012,162 of NC_139726.1, read as the reverse complement.
TGTGTGTGTTAGCTTTCCAAAAGTTACACTGGAAAAAAGTGAATATAAATCTATGTGTCTTGGTAAGAACGATACCCAAGGGAAGGTGGAGGGAGGAGAAGCATTAAGTAAACGATTTTAGAAAAACAAGCAACCTGAATGCTAAGTATTCCTGTGTTATTCTTATTTCATTTCTGCTCAGCAAAATATATTGCTATTTAAAGGGATAAAGAGAACCAAAAAATATTTTTTATTCTTCCATTTTAAGACATACCAGTAACTAGAGCTCTCTGATATTTTTTTATTATTTTTTTTGGCAATTTAAAAAAAGAAAAGAAAAAGAAAAAAATGAAAAAAATTGAAAAGACATCTGTTTACAGTAAAAAGCATACATAAAAGTTACTGTTGATAAGGGCTGAAGAATGCCAGTGTAATTTCTGAGGAAGCTGAACATCTTGCGGATCAGTATGGCACCTACAGTTACAGGCACCTGTATAGAGTACACAGTAGGCAGTTTCGGGAGTCTAAATCTTTGTGTGCTTTCAGAGTAGGGACAAGTTTTTTATTTAATTTGCAGGCTTTGTTCAATTTCTTTCTCCCTTCTCTGCCCTTTTTATTTTTATATTTTTTTTAAAGGAAAAGGAAGGAGCAGGTAAAGATCCATATGATTGACATCTAGGTAAGGAAAACAAGAATGAAGCATTTTCAGTCAAGCCTGAGCTTGTCAGTGCAGAAAGAAAACTTATTGAGACGATCTAGAATAGGCTGATGATCAAAATTATGCCATAGGCATGAAGGATATGGCCATAGAGAATTTTGCCAACCACCCTGTAATAGAACCAAAGTTTTGTTGTATGTAAGAAAAGATTTGAAAGGAACTTACTGCAGAAAGTAGGCTTCTATCTTACTTTACAGAAGACTTTGTAATATGAAAAATCTTGGATAAAGTATTTTAGTCTATAGGTTTTTGTATTAGGTATTGCCTAAGCCATTTCCCCTGGTTATGGGCTCAACCCTAAGAAACAAGGGGACAAGCTAAATTTTGGATGCATTTATAATCTGCCTAGGTTGGTGAGAGTCTCACCGATGTAGGTAAAATAAGAGTAGTAATTCACATTTTGGTGTTATTTGCAAACATTTTTTTTAAGTTATTGGCAAACTCTATAAAATGAGTAGGAACATTTTAAGCTGTTACAGACTGGTGGTCCATCTTCAAATTTACCTCTTCTTTAGGGGGTACATTAGAGCGACATTAGACAAATTACCCATCTTTTTCTTGCTTCTCACAGCTCAACTTAATCCGTATGACCTGCAGAGTCCATTCAAACATAATTTGATGGGGGCACTGAAGAGAAAAAGAAAAATCTGATTAAAGTGATTTTTGAGGCTGAATCTGACTGGCAGGCCACAGTCTTGATTCCTAGCTCTCGTATTGAGAAGGCTTTGTTTGATAAACATATAACTGATTGCACTCAGTAAGTTAGTGTGAAAATCTAGATTGTCTGGAAGAAATAAGTAAAAAGATGAAACACAACTGGCTCAATCTTAAATTCGGGGAGACAGAAGGAATGAAAAATTTGAGAGACAAGATGAAAAAAGTCAAACTTGCTTGGAAGACTGACCTCTGCCTTGATTGAGGGCGTATGACCACTGGTTTTTAAGATAGCGTGAAACATCAGTGTCCTGTTCAGCTTCTCTCTACCCCCAGGACACACATTACATCATGTTTTTATTATCTTTGATTAACTAGGATTTTTATAGTTGAGAACCTTGCTACTGAGATACAAATATAGACCACTGCAATGCATCATTTTGCTGAGGGCTGAACATGATGGTGTCCCAAAAGCAGTAACTGGTGCAGCACACAGAGGTGTGACGCAGAACCTGATTTGAGAGAGCAGCACAAGTTTGTGTTCAGTGAGCTGCATTTGTCATCTGCTTGTGTTCTTTTATTTTTTTCATATGTTTAAAATTAATCTTACCCTAAGGGCTCTTCTTTCCTTCTTACCAACCACATATAATTTATCAGCAATTCTACAGTGAAAAGGTCAAGAATAAGAGTCCCATTCAGAGGGATGGATTAGAAAGGAAATCCAGGATCTAAACACTTGCTCTGGAAAGCAATAGGCTGACACCAAATCAGCCCCTGTTCTTCTCTGTCTCTAGTCAGACACCCTGCCATCATCAAAAGATCTTCCTCCACTGTCACAGATGCCCTTTCAATTTTTTGTAAACTTATGTAAAACAATTGCTATCTCAAAAGGACACTGGTATGGAAAAATTATGCAAAGCTTTTCAATTAATTTCATTAAAAAACGTTAATTATATAAGATTTTAGGCAGATTTGGCATATCAGTGTTGGTGAAGAAAGGGTAGAAATAGGTTAGGGGATAAATTAAGATTTAATGAACAAATTAGCACTCTTCACTTTGTTTATTTCTTCATTTGCATTATCTTAGAGAAACGGTTCTTTACAGCACTGAACATTAAAAACTTGCTTTCTGTACATGGCCTTGCTGAATCTAGTGAGACTGTAACATGTAAAGTTAAGCATGTGCACACCATTTGCGAAGTCATGACATATTTTTAAATCAGTGACTGGAATACAGAGACCGTGGTACTTGATGGTGACCCCCTGTGCTTTGCTCCAGTAAGAGGAGAAGTAACTTTGTCTATGAATATCTAATAAGTTCTGAGAATAGAAATCCTGAGGTGATCAGACCCAACGCACTATGGGTTTAAGGGCGTGCAAAGTCATGCAAAACATTTCTTAAGCAAGTCAACCCTCCTCATCGCCACCCCACGCACCCCAACTGTGTGAAATATTTGAAAAGGAATATGTGCATGCTGGTTAGTGTGCTCTCAGTCCTTAAGAGGGATGTGATTATTCTCAATGGATGCACTTAATACGTAGAGAATTATGAAATATTATAATACATGCATCTTGTTTTATGTTTGTCAAGCACAATGAAGATTAGAAAAAAAAAATACAGACCTGAGTACTAAAACTCATACTAACCCTATTCTCAGCTTTGAGTGACTCGGCCCTTCAGTGTTTCACAGTATTATCCAATGCTTTTAGAATGATTTACTTATCAATGCATTTTGAAACAGTTTTTTTTTTCCCCATTGTCTCTAGCAACAGTTTTATTGAATACCCATGTTTACTTACTGAAGTGCATTTCACTTGGAATGGAAATGCAAAACATTAGTGCAGGCTTTGTGAAATTTACCACTTCTCTGATATGTGAAAAGTACTTGAGATACAGACATTGCTTCAATAGTGCTGGGAGAAAAAACCCTATAAGCTCTTCAAGCAAATATAGACTGTTTATTTGTCAGTGATGTTTGTATTTAACAAGCTCACTGATTCAGTATGCTTTTTGTCAGCGTTTAAGTCTCCTGATTCCTTCAAAGGTGATCTCTTTTTCTAGCTGTACAAATTTTTTTTCTTTACTGTTTTTGTTTGTCAATAACAAGAATGAAAAAGTGATATTTTAAGGGAGCTAAGCTATGAAGGGCTGTGCAAAACTAGAACAGGTGCAAAACTAGTATTTTACTTTTTGAAATAATATTTCACTAAATCACTTCTTAGCTTGTCCTGACTTTCCAGTTTGTTACAGTTGTACTCACTCTGAATTTTAGATTTCCATTGTATAAATAATTATTATTGTTCTTTAATACTAGGCACTAAATCTCTATGTTTTATTTAAATAATAAGTGGAAATGGCTCTTATAATCTACAAAGCATTAAAACTGCTTGAAGATTACTTATGTCAGTGGCTTATAACCTTTTTGATTTGTGGATCCCTAAGTACTTTTCAGTGGAGGCATGCATCTCTGTGCAGCAAAGGTTAACTTACTACAGTAGGCTTCCTTTTCATAGTACAGCTGTGTGAACCCAAAGAGTCTGCAGACCACATGTTGAAAATTATTGATCTACATTATTTATATATGACTTGTTCACTGCTGAAATGTTCCTGCTTTTGAGATGACTCAGTAACACCATGCAATAGTTTTCAGGAAGGAACTGGAAAAAGAAAATGTAACACTTAATAGGGGAGTTTTAGATCAATAAAATGTTTCCAGGATTCAGGAATTAAACTTTCTTCTTGCCAGTGATGATAGATCGAAAAAAATGAGGGTTGGGTGTCAGTTTCATATTTTACATCAGCGGTAGTTTGCAGTGATTCCATGACTGTAACAGTTGGACAAATTGGTTCAGTGCTTACTTGGAAGGACGTGTCATTTGATTTACTTGGTGGCTGCCAATCACAGGATTCCTTGTGAATTAAATTGCTTTAAAGATATTTAGATTATGTATTTATGTGCCTGCACCTCCCAGGGTGAGCTGGCCTTGCTGGGGGCAGCTCTACCCCAGCAAGGGACCTGGGGCATCTGAGGCTTCCACTGGTACTTCAGCAGTCAGGTAGAATAAATAAGAAGATAGTTTAAGATACTTCAATGTGAATATCAGATACTAGGGTATAAAAATAACACTTTTTTCTTGTCCATATTCATGTGACCAAGCAGCTAATTGGCCTGGTATATTTTTAAGATTACATTGAGTAGCCTCAGAGATGCTGAGTTTCATACATTAGTGAAGCTGTTGTTTTTCTCAACAGTATATAGTTTATCACTTCTGGAGATGTTCTTCTTCCCTCTACTTTCTGGGTTTCCTAGTGTGCAGTGTTGTGACATAAAATTCTTTTAAATATTAAGAAAACACATTTTTTTGTTTGGCTTTGTTCTTTGCTCACTTGCCATCAGTTTCAGCAGGCAATAAAAATGGGAAGCTTGAGGCTTAATGACTCTTTAAGGAAGAGCAAGGATAAGAAAAATGCTTATTCTTTATATATTTTTAAATTTTGTTTATACTAACAAAAGTTAATATAAAATGTAGTAATTTGTCCCTGAAAAGACCAAATGATTTGCTTACAACTATAGCATACTTTTGGCATATTGCTTTTATAAAAGGTTTAACTTCTAGATTTTGTTTATATATAAGCTTTCCCGAGGGCCTTGCTGCATAGGATCCTGTCTGTAGGCCACACTCTTTCACAGAAGTGTCTATATAAGCAGTCGATCTGAAGTGCTGATTCTGTTATTTGATTTGGGATTAAGCAGTCTGTTGCAAGCCATCTGTTTCCCTATGCACGTGTCCTTGAGAGGTTAGATTTCCACAGATACTGCCCCATAACTTTAGCCAGTGCCAGAAAGATCAGAATTAGCCAAAGACATATGCCACTGAAATTATCTGTCGTATCCTAGAGGACTGGCTGACATCAGTGCCCATGTTGGAGGAAAGATTACTCTCTCCAATTGCTGCTGATTGAGAACCCTGCTGCTTTTGGCCAGGTGCCACCAGGCTCAGGATTGTATCCTTTGAGGACGGTTGAACAGTTGATTCTCAGTGAGTGCACATAAAGCTCCAGCAGCTTTGTAAGCGGTAACTCTCCTCAGGAACCCGTTCCTCTGGTGGATGCCGTATTGACCTGGGACAAACCCAAACTGCTGCCATCGGCCACACAGCTTCTTTGATAGTCTCTGTGACAATTAAGGTTAGAAGACACATTTTGGTGCAGGTCCAGGGTTCAGCGACTCTGGAGGCTTACAGAAACCTTAAGTGGCTGTGCCTCACTCTTACGTGCAACGTTTCTTTGCTGGGTGCCTGTTCAGGTATCAGCGTGTGAGTGCTGGCTGTATGTGCGATGCACATATTGCTAGGCAGGGACTAGTGCTGCGGGAGAGCTCACACCCAGGCGGTGGGTTTAGGTGTTGGAAGGAGCTCAGGCCAGAGGGTGGCTGCTTGAAAGCACTGCAGAAGCCAGAGTGATAAGCTGCCTCTCAGCACCGTGTTCGCACAGCTGCAGTCTCTGTGGCTGCTCGAGCCTGGGATGCCCAGGATACAACAGTGTCACAAGCCACACGTCACTGCTCAGGTCTGTGCCAGCCCTGTCTGGCAAACCAGTCACAAAATGCCACTTCTGCATCATAAGTCCTCTTTGTTACAGCTCAAGGATGAAGCAAACTCAGGTTTTGGTTAGCTTTGGTGTTCCCTAGGTGTGACTGTCTCAGGGCTGGTTTCACACCACACTCTGCAAATTTATGTTGCAGCCTGCACTACAAACTAATTGTCTACTAAAAATGTCAGAGTTCAATAATGTTGTTCAGCCAACAGGGTGGACAGTCTTGTCCAGCATTATTTATTTGTGATTTTTTCTAGTTTTGAGTGAGTTTGTTTCAAGTCTTGCTTTAAATCCTGATTTCTGAGAGTTCTGGAAGATATGGGTTCATAATGGGACATTGTTGAACTAAGTCCTATTGAATCTTGAGTCATTTTTGTGGGATTCTTTGTTCTGTAATGTCACAGACAACTTTAGAAATGTTTTCACTTTTACTCATCAATCCGGCTACAGAAATATGCTGGTGTTTCTATAATTTTGGGTGGAAATTTGCTAGCTCAGACATCATATACCCAGTAAATATGCATTTCTACACGTGAACCAGATGACTGGTCAAGTTAGTATTTGCAAATTGCTCTGTTTATTCACACAAATGCAGTTTTTATTTGTGCAAAACCGATGTGCTTGCAACTTTTGTGGATTGTATTAAGGGAAACTTGCTATAAATGTATCCCCTAAAATTTAGTTTTTGATTAAAAATACTTACTAGGCAATCCTCCTGATAGAGTTTCCCAATTTACATTTCCAGGTGAAAAGGAGGCTTTTAAAAGCAGCCATGGAAACAGAGGCTGCACAGAGCTAGGCAGTGACACAGGGCATCACATCTAAGAGGCACATGTAAGGGGGGAGCTTGTCAAGAGCAGAAAATGATGCTCGCTCGCTCTTACTGCAGAAATAGTACTAGACTGCTGATGTGACCCAATACTAGAAATATGAGGATCCAAGAAAAATGAGGAATTTACGTGAAAAATATGTCTTCCACCTTTTTTGTCTTCCCCCTTCCTCCTCCCAGAAAGGGATTTTAGCAAGAATGGAGCAACTCCTTTTATAAGCAATAATTTAATTTCCAAATTAGCAGTGAAATAGTCTCTGAAGTTATTGTTTAAAATTATATTTCTCCTGAATTTCAGTACTGCAGAACACACACCACAAAAAATATTAGTATATATTTTGAAAGATGTAGTCCTAGGCCTTAAGAATTCCTGCACCTGGGATGCCTGGGCATGTTTGTATACAGGCATACATGTGCCTACCTGCAGGTATTTGGACCTAGTTCAGTCATGCTAACTAAAAAAGTGGAATTGTTGAATTTCACAAGATGATCCCTTTTGTTAGGGGGTTTAGTAAGGCTCTACTTAAAAAATCAAGTTTCTGTAAAAGTCTGGTTTTGGTATCTCTGTTATTGCTAATCTCTTATAGCACTATATTACCTGTATTATGAGGAATAGGGAAAGGTTATGAACTTTTTTTTTTTTTTTTTTTTTTTTTTTTTTTTGGAGGAAGTGAATTTTCCACTACTGTAGAAGCCCAGCGGTGTACTGCTTCTAAACTGCATGTGCCCAGCTTTCCGGTTGGTTTATGCTACAAGAAAGCTTTCTGTTAATGGTCCAACTTTTCCATAAGGCCTTATATGATCTTCAAGTGTGGTGTTTCTAATAAATTAAATTAAATTTAATTTTGGGGAGCAAACAATCCTTCATTTTTTTTTCCTTAAATGTCCAGATTTATGCAGATTGGGACAAAAGAGACCATTTCCTTCCACTTTCTAAATTTCCATGATATTGTGTAGCAAGAAAGGATTTATTCTTTTGCCTCCTGCCAGGAAGAGCATGGGTGAATGTGGTGTAGTGGTGACAGCTTTATTCTTGTTTCCGGAGGACACATTCACAATCAAATGCCAAAACGTCTATGTTCTGGATTCCTGAGGCATCACGCTCCAAGGATTTGTATGTTTGTCTTGTAAGTAAGGAAAACAGCTTGGCAATTCAAAACAATTGTGAGAGGACTTAGCACAGATGAGATCTTGTGGCTCATCTCGTAATATTGCTGATAGGGAACATCAAAAGCCTTTTTTCCCAAATACATTAGTGCATTGAAAGTTTATTTTAGAGGAGCTTGATTAATCTGAAGGAAAGGACACATTTCCAAGCAAAACCATCGCATTTAAGAAGAAATGCTCAGTGTTAAAAAAAAAAAAAAGAAAAGAAAAGAAGAAAAGAAAAGAAAAAAAGGCCTTTAAAGAAATCATTTCATCTGTGCTGTACTCCAACAGAAAAATGATTCTACTCAACTTGTCTATCCTCATGATTCTTTTCCTGTCATCCTGGATTTAGTGGAATAAACTGTTTCACCTCTCATGCCTTAGAGCTCATTCTAATTTAGTTGAACTTGATTTCTTAGATTTCAGCACGTTCAGGCTGGAATTTTCTCTTACTGGTGTTTTTTTTTTTTTTTTTTTGGCCACTTCCTAGCTTTTTCTAAAGCAATTTCTTCTAATTTGTAGGAGTAAAAAAAAGAAAAAGAGATGATGTTCAGCTAAATGCTAGATAGACATAGATTCTATAGGGGAAATTTATATCTGTGCAGCAAGTCAGCATGAAGTCTGTTCTGTATTTATGCCTGACTTGGTAGACCAAAATAGGAGGAAAAGCTGTTACCCGACCTTTGTGTAGGGGTTAATGTCCTCCCCCTTAAAGTATATGTAGGCCACTGCAGAAAGTTGTCCTTCAGAATATACACGTGTATTAAGAAATCTTCAATAATCACATACCAAACTGGTAATGAGACTCAAGTAAGAAAATATAAAGTCATTTCAGTGTCGTTCTTTTATTTATTTTATTTTTCATATACTGAGTATAGTAAGAATTAAAACAATACTTAATGTAGATCTTTTCCATTCCTTTTAGTATTCCATTTTAAAATTCTCTCTACTTTTAGTGCAGTTTATATACATAGCACTGATTTCACATACAAAAATACTCCTCACCATCTTTGCTGCTAGTGTTCATTTACAATAATGCAGAGCACTCTCTCTCTATTTTCTGGAGATATTTTCATCAATAACTCTCTCAAGTTTAGTCTTAATATCTTTTGTGTGTTTTCATCTCTGCATTTGATTTATTGAGGGAATGGAAGGAAACATGACTCACCATTCTATCCCTTTGCACCTCTCTTGTTTCAGTTGGTAGGGAGCATAGAAACGATGTTTATAAATTCCCTCTTTATTCTTAAAGATGTCATTGCATTGTTCTTCTCCTGAAATGATCGTTGAGAATATTAAGTGACTATCTTCAAAATCAAGCCCGTTAGGATATGCAGAACAAATTCTTCTATGGTAAAAACAAGCCCCAGAAAGCCGTTCTCTGGAAAGATTCTCTACCTTGAATTTAACTTGCAACTAAGACCATGAAAAAAAAAAGAAGAAAATTCAGTTCCAATAAAGCTGCAACCTGAGAGACTTTTACAGTGTTTTAAAGGGGAGAGTATGTTGTTTAATACCAACAAGTGATTGTTTCTACTGTTTGCACAGCTTCAGTAGGCAGTCAAAACCACTTTAACTGTGTATTCCCTTCTCAAGATGATTATGGCTAAGAACGATTTCTCCAACTTTTGCTCACCTTCTCCAAAAGTGCCTACATCAGATGGATGTTTGTCATAAGTTTTTCTTGTGTTTTAGTTTTGTCAGTCTTCATGGCCCCATGCCTCTTGGCATGTAGCACAAGCGCTGCTGGATGACCCAATGTTTTAACTGTCAGTCACTGTGAACTGTGCTATGAAACAGGCTTACCAGCTCATAAACTGAAAGCAATCCTATTTACTGCCACTTCTAGATTCATAGATTGCTTGCAGCTTGTTACTGTTCTAGCAATGCTTAAGGCCAGACACCAACAGTACTATTGGTTTTGCTTTATGTTTCTCGGGTAGGGTTAGTCTTGTATGAATGCCTATAGTGTTTCATCCAATATAATGGGATTAGACCTGAGGGTGACTATACCAGAGCTCCTGACAGGTTTCTGCAATATATTCTGCATGAACAGGTCCAATATATTTTTCAACTTCCGGATTAGTAGATTTACAATCATTACAGTTGTTCCTACCGTGGCAAATTTTGAAGAAAATGTAATTAGTTTGCTGTTCAAATAATTTTTCTGATTTCTTAATTTTGTTCTTTCAGTAGCCTGTTTTACTTATTGGTCGCTGTCTCTGTCAGCATTTTTATTCTGTTTTTGCTTTGCAGTTTGCTGAAGGTAGATGTATATTCTGAAAATAAACTTGAATCTATTAAAGTGGCTAACATACAGTGATGTCTCTGTTTTGTAAATTGAGTTCAAGCATAGGCTATCTATCTGTTTGGCAGCAGTGGAGGTGCCTTTTTGCTTGAATTTTACTGTTTAAGCTTTTAGAGTTGCTTTCGAAGGTGGAAGAGGGGTCAGGGTAGCATCAGATTCACACATTACTGTCTTTACTGAATTTATATGAATGACCTCCTTTGAAGATTGAAGAATGTGGCACGAGTATGCATAAAGCCTCTCAGGCTCTGAGGAGTGTGATCTTTTGTCTTTCGTGCATGATCTTCTAGTTGGCTATTGATGTGTTTTGCTATTCAGGGATGATGAATTTAGATACATTTGATTAAAGAAAGAAATTAAAATTCAATAAAAAAAATTCAAACCTCCACTTAGTGTCAGTGCACCTCTGCTGAGGACTCTCTAATGTTACTAAAATTGCGGTGAGGTTAACTTGCTAGTTTTGTTTTATTTTGTTTTGGCCATGTCACCTAGCTCTGGAAAGGAGCCAACTGATGCTGATTACTGCCTCTTTCTAATCTGTCTAGATTGCATCCCTCAGCAGGGAGTGTGGCTGCTTATTCAGAAAAGCTTATCCAATAGACTCCAGCACAATTAATATATATTTTCTGCTTTTCTCTAAGAATTGTAATACCTACAGGACAATCAGCTTACTCATGAAATTGCAGGCACCAAGGGGGACAATGCAAAAGCAAGTGTATCCCATTATCTCTTTCTCATTCTGCATATGACAGCTAAAGCTCTGAGAATTTAAATGCTGCACTTATGGCCTAATCCAAACACTAGTCAGTGGTGAGTCTTCTGATCCCTAGTTAGTATGGTCAAAGCAATGAAAAAAAAAAAAAAAGCCAGTTTTCTCCATTTACTCTTTACTGGAAATCAATGGTGGATGTGTGAGTAAGAAAAAAAGTTAGAGAACGAAGGGCAAGTACATTTTTTCTTTATCTAATTATCCTCTTGCCTTTGTCTCTAATGAATCTTTTTTCCCAATGCAACTAAAGCAGAACACCTAACATAGTCTTTTCTGCAGCTGGAGCAGAAGTAGCTTTCTTCCAGATGAGTAACTGCCATATGGGAGTGATTTTGTTTATTTATTGTAAATACTAACTAGCTCAGTTTATTGAAAGATGGCTCATAAATTTATTGCTCTTTTATCCCAAAGCATTTGATCACAGTAGTAATAAATATCCTCTGCAACTGCTTTGGTGATTTCTTTCAAATATCTATTTAACCTACCCAAAGTTGAATAAACAATTCACATATAAAACTCTTACTAAAAAGTATAGGCTGTACATAAAAAACACTTTCTCATCCTGTGCCATGACAATTTATAATAATGGAACACTTGTGATATTTTATTTTCCTATCAAAAAGGAAATGTGTTACTCCCCAGGCAAGTCAAATTTTGAGAAGTGGAAGTGATTATTGAGTTCTCCCTTTCCAATAGAAATCTGGATGGAAAAGGAGAGCTCCTGTTGGCTCAAATATGAAATGAACCAAAGGTTTCCATTTAGCTGGGTGGGGAAGCCCCTGAATGTATAAATCCTGTTAACAGTAGCAGGGGTGGTGTCATTTTAAAGCTATGCAAATAACTGCTTTTGTGCTTTTTTCCTGATACTGTTGTAACTGAATATACGTGTGTGTGTATATATATATTTTTTTTTTTCTTGTGTGTGTGTGTTGATCATGGCAGATGGAGAAAGTGTGAAAGAGCCCAGCTTAAGGAGAAGTGACAAAAGACATTTGTCTGGGGGGTGTTTTATGTCTCTTTCCTCCTTCTCTGGCTCCCACTGTCCCAGGTTGGCTTTTCCATTCAGCCGGGTAGTGCTCTTGGATGGCATCACCTCCTTGGCCAGCAGCTGCCCAGCCTCAGTCAGTCTTGTTTATATCATGTGGGCAGAAATCTTTGCATCAGGCTTGTGAATCTGTGAGTCTAAGATTATTTTATTTTTATTTTTTGCAGTGAGAGAGCATAGATAATCCTGGTCATTTTCCTGTTTAAAAAAAAAAAAAAGGGGCAAAATAAAAATAGAATAAGTAGAAAATATACTGGAATATAAGGGACATTTTTTTTTCATTATTTTGTAAATGTCACGATTCTTAAGAAATACTTTTTTTATTTTATTTTTCACCTATAAGCAAACATGAACATCATGAGGCAGTTCTGATGCACAGCTGGCAGCTTGCAAAACATACAATATGGGCAGTAAGATAAGGTGCAGACTCATTAACTTAAGAAACTAATATTAGATGCCTGGATTTTAAATAGAAAAACGCAGCAAACATTTTATTTGAACCTCTGAAATATACACAAACACAGGCATATATGATATACAATTTATGTATATCTATATGCATATGTGTGAGTATAAAAATATATTAAGCACTGCATTTTTATAAGCTCTTGCTATGTCTGTATTAAAAATCAGTATTTGATGTTTTCCTTACTTGCATCTTTTTTCTTTTTACGTTAAAATTAATTCTTTTTGTCTTGACGGATAAAGATAGGACTCTTTTCCTTGGTGTGGTTCCAATAGAAGATAACTTGATGCTTATAACAGCTTGTCAGTCTGAGAACTGTTAAAATAAGGCTGAAAGAAAGAAAAGCTCCATTTACTGTGGAAACCCCTAGTGGGATGAAAACTATAGTTCGTTTCTTTGGATAACAAAAGACACTTCCATGTCCTCCTCGCTAGCAACTTTTTTTTTTTTTTTTTTGACACAAAAGGCGGAATGAGGGGGCAAGCGATACCCTTAATTATAACCTCCTTTTCCTGAGAATTTTATCCTACTCTGCTTGCTCTGGCTTAGCGGGACATCCTGCTCTATTTTACTTGAGTAATAAGAAATATCATTAGGGACCATGAGTAAAGGGTTAATTTTCCCCCTCTTGATGCTGTGCGCAGGGCTTGAGGAAGGACAGCAATATGCAATGTGGCTCTGACCTTCTCATTGTTCCATAATGTCATTGGCGGGTTGCTCCTGCGCGCTTCACAGCCACAGCAACTCGCGCTGTGGCAAGGAAGGGTCACCAGTGACCAGGCAGTGCATGGGATATCTTGAAGGATTAATAATAATTATAAAATACAGATCATTCTAGGCCTTCAAATTGGCATATTGTTCTTTTACAAAGACAAGAAAAGAATGTGGCATTCACCTGTTTTCACAAGAATTTGTTGGTTGAAGGAGCAAAGCTAACAGAATTTGCTGCTATAGGAGTAAATCTTGCCTTACAAAAATATAAGTGCCTTATATACCTGCGTGTACGTGTATTGTTGTTATTGCTGAAGGTGTGTATTTTGTCACCACCTTTAATGTTGTAAAATGAAGTTAACATCTTGAGCCTGCTGAAATAATAGTCATATTTCCTGGGGAAAAAAAGGTGGTCTGTTTTGTGTCTTTTAACAATCTTTATATCATTGTTAAGCTCTTCAACGTGCTTGCTGCTACTGCTCCTTTTTTGTTCTCTTTTAATGTTGGTGTCATTGTCATGAAGGGGTAGGATAAAACATACACTGAGATCAAGGTAGGGGGTGGAGAATTTTTTTCTTACACCTCTGTTCTGAGGCCTGAGCAATGATCAGGAAGGGTTTTTCTTAATCTTTTAAGAAAGGGCATTATGCGTCAGGGGATGGGTTGAGTGGGAAGCCCAAAATGCTGCAGTGGAAACGGAAGCAACCCTACAACTTCACTTTTAATAATCTGAGTTTGTACAGTTACAGGTTTGCCATCAGATATTTATATGCACATGCTATGTATTATTTCTAATGACAGAAATTGCAAACACAGCATTGCTGTACATTAATCATTCTGGGGTAGGAGTAAGAAGAAAATCTTTGGTGGTTAAGGAAAACCTTAAAGGAAAAGGGTAGATTTCTCCTGGTCTGATACTGAAGGACAGACAACTTCCTTCTTGTGAAATGTGAGTTTTAGTCATCTATCCAATACACGCATTGCTTGTTTGCTCACAGTTTTCCATGCAAAACCAAACTATTTCATGCTGGTATGAAAATATCACAAAGATCTAGGATCACCAGTGTGCTTTGAGTAGATGTACGTACTTATACTTGCCTGTTTTTTTTTCTTGCTTGGTTACACTTCTGCAGTTTATCCGCCATCTTTGTGGATCTCATAAGACCTTTCCTCTTTTGGAAGGTTTCATGTATGGCTTCACCTAGATGGTGTAAAAACAAGTGCATCTTCAAAGGAAGGTGATAGTTAGAAAGCGATAAAGTTTTATATGCCTTATATTTTGAATAGTCTGTGTTTCTAGTATTGTTCTGAGAAAATGTTCCCTATCCATGTATAAAAAGCTATATTAGCACCAAGTGCAAACATAGGCACTCAGGTGAATTTTGAAGCAAAAAGATGGAAAAAACAAAACAAAACAAGGATCAGCTACTCCTTCCCTTTGTCAATTCAAATTTCTGGAGTAGGTTTTCTGGTTGATTTAAATATATGAAAAGAGAAATCTTCAGTTGTTGTCTGAAAAATATACACACAACTTATTCTTTTTGGGAAACAGTATATTGAAGACATGTAGTTTCATATAAATCCCAGTTACAGCAATTTGGTAATGACAATTTGAGTGACGGGTTCTGTCTTTTGGTTTATATGCAGTGCTTATTAGTAATATGATGCACTAATACAACACGTGCAAATTTTTTTAGTTAGGGCTACTTCCTAACATCTTCTTAGAAATCAGAGCTACCAAACGCACCATCTGAAAAGATTCAACTCCAAGACATGAAAAAGCAGTAGCTTTGGAGCACGAGTGTTCTCTCCGGTACTTCTTGCTCAGTTGGTTTGTGATCTTTATTCTACTTTCATAAAAGTAAAGGTATTTCCTATCAAGTCAAAGGTGTTCTAGAATTACGGTTAATGCTGTTTATTTTCTGCTAATAGTAATTTAAGATATACTTATTCCTCTCAGCTGGTGGAATGCATAACACTTATGAGAGACTGAAGATGTGGTTCTTTCTCTATGAAGACCTTAAGCTAATATGCATCATGCC
The DNA here is from genome assembly GCF_964211835.1 of Anser anser. Lineage (NCBI taxonomy): Eukaryota > Metazoa > Chordata > Aves > Anseriformes > Anatidae > Anser > Anser anser. The sequence goes on along the minus strand of NC_139726.1, from coordinate 18,996,895 downwards.
TGGAGTAGAAATTTGGTTCAAAATAGATTGTGCATTTTAGTTGATGGGGCAGGAGTGAATCTAATAAGCTAACTGAAGTTATGGCAAGTGACTCTGCCTTCATGTCTGATTGTGAAATTAGGCAAAAGACATTCAAGTGTAGTGACAGAAATCTGACCATATATGAAATTTCCTGGAGAAGAAGCTTATCTGAGAAGTTGTCATACAGCCAATTCAGTTGGTTTGTGACAGTAACCAGAAAGACACTTAGGACTGCAGGTAGCTGCTCTATGGTGACCTTTATTATGTAGAATTATTATTATTATTATAACATTCTGCAGTATCATTCAGGAAAGCTACATTACCTTCTTCAAAATTTGTGACAGTTTTGGAATATACAGTCATTGATGTACTCTGTTAAATGCAGTCTAGAGGGCAGCTTTCTCTTACAGGATAATCTGCCTTGCATGCAGTTTCTCAACCACAACTCGCTGAGTTAAAAATGAGCCTGAAATTATTATACATTTGTACCTGGTGTACCAGATATCTGTAGAGTGTCCAAATTTGTTTTATCTGAGAGAGTTTGAATTATGTGTTCCTGGGGGGGGGGGGGGAAGGCATTTGAAATATTTAACCTTGGATTTTATGCTATTTTACCTGTTTGATTTATGATGTTACACTTTTGAATGTTAAGATTAATTAGTCACAGATTATGCACAAGTTATCCTAATATCTATAGACTCTGGACTCTCCATTATGACCTTCAAAAAAGTTGCATTTTGCTCATTGACATCAGCCAGTCATCATTAAGATATACTAATGATGGTACTGTAAGCTGTCACCACTAGTGTCCAAATGAACTTAGTGTTATGTGCATGTTGTTAAATATCCTATACTTGCACACAAAATTCATTTGTACTCTGGACTTTTATAGCTAAGTAATCCACGGTTGCTCATTTACCAGAAGTACATCTACAGATGTGTTTGAATGAGAAGATACATGAAATTTGGGCCTACAGAACATGAAAGGTATTGCTGTCTGTCTTGCTTAAGGTTGAAACTTTTATCTGGCTTACCAATTAGCAGTAGTAGGTGTTTGGAAATTTGGAGGAGAGTTGCACTAAAATGAGGAAAAAGGGGCAGGAAATTTGAGTTTAGAATAGAGGAATATATGCAGAAAATCTGGTTAGAATTTCCATTATAGGCAAAGTCTGTAGAGCCAGAAACATGTAAGGGTTAACTTTCATCCACGCAATAGTGGCTCTTGTTTGCTGGAGAATCGCAGATCCAAAACCATGGTAAGTCTCCTAAAGTTGCTGTGAGAAGTCTCCAAGCATGAACACAATATAGGAGCTGGGGTACAGGTTCCACATTATGAAGTGCAGATTTTAATGTAAAGTGAATCACTATACTTGGGGAAATCATATAATCCTTTGTGATTTTTTTTTCTTTTCTGCCATCTGATCATGGTTCCTGTTGGAATCTGATGTGTAAGAACTGCAGACAGCGTTATTGCAATCACAGGTACAAATGCTTATGATATCATTTACAATTTTTTTTTTTACAGTCTGCTGATGTGTGCTCTGTAACTATATTTTGGTTCTGTCCTATGACTTATAACAGCATAAACCGTGCAAAGTTTTGGCTGATAATTGCTAAAGTTCACAATCGCAATAGTTTTATGCTTGGTGAGGAAACTGGGGGGGAAAACGAAGGATTTTTCATGTCTCTCAGATATATTGGCCTATTCTCCAAATGACAGGTTCCTGACTGATCAACTATACCACCTGCTACTAAAGCTCAGTAATATTAGTCTGTGCAATGGTTTCATTCTCATCTCACACCTCAGAGATCTTGAGCTCAACCCCAGGCATCCCCTGTGTGTTTAAATCAGCTTAACGGTTCATACAGTGTGCTGATTTCCTTGTAGGCCTCTGTTTTCTCAAAAAGTGATCACCTTTTGCCAATGCCCTCAGGATTAAACAGGGCAGTCCGGTTTTCCTTTTCTGCATTGGCTATACCTTTGTAGTCAATAAAAGACTAACTAGAAAAGAATCAGCTGATGAGAGAATCAATCTTCTGGAAGCCTCCCCACAGTTTTCTCATCATTTTTGTGCCGTCTGTCATCTCAGATTGTAAAATGGAAACCAAAACTCAGTATGTGGGAAGACTTTTAGTGCTCCTTGTTAACAAAAACAGTAAGACCAGGGGTTTTGATCTTATGAGTGTATAGGTAAACAGTAAGCTGTAAGTGTGCACTCTTGAAGTAGCTTTTCCATGTTTCTAATGGAGGTCTGCAAAAAATTATCAAAGAAGTATCACAAAGGTCTCATAACATACTGTAGTGTGGATATCCATTCTGAGTAGGTCAGGTTAAATCTGAAGTTCTTCTATATAACAATACAGGGGTATCTTACAGAACAGCTGCACCATTTACCATGGTATAAAAGCCGTATAAATAGAAAAGGATTGTAAAGTATAAGTGAACTTTTTTTTTTCTTTAGCTGCTTGCTAAGATAAAGCAGTGGTCTGTCTTGATAACTAGTACTGCACAACAAATTTTAAGTTTTTCGAATAATAGCCTACTTCAAGATGGTTTAAAATGACAGATGGACCAACTTAAAAAAGAATTGAAGGATCATCATAATCATCATTCTTTACAGTTCTACATTTTTCATTCAAATGTATCACAGTAATTTACAAATATTAATTCAGTGTTATAATCACCCACCCACGAAGCAGGTCAGCATCCCAGTTTTGCAGAAGTTCAGAGTAGGTTACCAAGAGGTTAAGAGCTGCGAGGAATTCAAAGGTCTGCTGGTATGCACCATAAGGCTGGTGCTGGAGACTCTATTTTTTCCACATCATAATTTAAACTTCATTTTAAAACTGATTTCCTTCCCTGGACTCAAAATCCAGGGATGGGTATCACGGAGTGTGCAATGGGGTTGTGTTAGTGACTGGTTGACAGTCACTGCAGCAGTGCTGAGAGGCCGAAGTGTTAAACTGGTGTCGATAGTTTAACTGGTTTAACTGGTGATACCATCACCACCTTCAGCAGTGAATGTCCTCCTCTTCAACTGCAAGGGCTCTGGGCATTGGGATAATGTTCCCCATACAAGGGAAGCTCTGAAGCTTCGCATGTTCTGCAAAACCCCTGGCATGCATCACCGCCTTATGGAGAAAGTCTACGGCAGACCTCAGCCACTCTCATTTGCCTGACAATTGGACAGCATATCTAATGCTACTGAAAAGGTTTAAACATATTACTTCTACTTCCTTATTTTACTGGCAGTGCAAAAAAATAAAATACAGATCTCTGTCCAATAAAGACAGCAAGAACAGTAAGAATTGAGACACAACTCTCCTGCAGCTTATAGTTAGCTAAATCACAGCAAATAGTTAGGAAGCTACTAAGATCAGCAGTATCAAATACAGCTAATCAACAGCTGCATGTTGCAATATTTTTAAGTTAAAAAGAGGTGAAGAAATGGGCCTTTCCCTTGTGAAAGAAGGTGACATGGTTTGCAGTTTTCTCTGGTTTCCAGGGGAGTCCATTTCATGGCATTGAACCTGAGAAATTCAGAAACATGGTAAAGAGGTACCTGTCTCTGTTCCTCCTCCAGCAGAGATGTGGTCTCTGAAATATTTAGCATGTTCTGACTCAGAAGCCCAGGAGACATCATTCCAGAGCAGATGAATCTCTCCATTACAACAAAACAAAAAAACAAACAGAAGTCTGAAAGCTTTCAAATGAACCTTCATTTATGTCAGAGCTATAGAGATATGGATGGTTAGATCTCAGTGATGGATTTCAGAAATATGCGGGCACCCCTTTGCTTGGGCCATGGTGCCACCAAGTTGAGCATAAGTGTGATGGTTTTTCGTAGTAATCATGGATTGCTTTATTCCCTGGCAACTGCAGATGGTCATGCAGGGTTGCTTTAATGTCTGTTTCAGAGACTTTTGCTAGAAAATTTGTTCTAGAGAACATATCTACTGAATGATACCCGTGTTTGGCAATCACTTCAGGGCTCTTTTAGAGTGGAAGGAGGGAAAAGAAAACACACTGCTGGTTTCCTTATTGTCACAATTATTTTTAAAGACAGAAGAAACAGGAACTGTAACAATTGCAGGGGCTTCAGGGGCAAACCAACACAGTTTGGGCTGCTGTGTGTGTTGTTTCTGCTTCTGATCCAGCTGTCACATTGATGATACCTACTCTAATAATGCCAACTAGCAAGCCCCATGGTACCTGGCAGGTATGTACAATGCAGGTTTTGATTATAAAGATCCATTATCTTTTAAATTAAAAAAAAAAAGTCTGCTGTCATTCAGCATTATTAGAAGCTGTTTTGCGATCTTCTCAGCTTGCCATCTGCCAGGTGGCTGCTCTCCTTACCCCCACTGAATCAAAGTTTCTCAAAGGATTGTTACCGATTTAACTACTGGTCAGAGAGTCTCTCTCTTTAGGGCCACTTCATCAAGTTCACAGCACTACAGTTATGTTCTGGATTGCCGCCTAGATCAGCTCCTTTGGAAGACAATCTGTTTATGTGGGTTTACATGATGGTTGTACACTGTGCTGCAAACTTTTTAGCTGACTTAATCTCAAAATTTTATCTACATGCTGAATTTACAACTTACCAAATCCATTTTCTGGGAGAAAATGTAATCATATGTGCTAAGTACACCCCCTGCAAAGTTGTTCAGCTTACATTAAATATTTCCAGATATAGCCAAATATTCTAGATAAATAATTTATTTTGAAGAGTTCCTTCAGAACAAATCAAAAGAAGTGCTACAGTTTATTTCTTTTGGTAACAGATTAACTAGTATACTACTCTAAGCATCAAACATTGCTTTATCGGAGTGCAAATAGTATGTTCTTGCACCAAGGATCAACATCAGAACTTTCAAGGAAGTGTCAGAGAATACCTCACCAACCTCTTTACCATAAATATGTAGGACATGTAATTGTTGTAAAGTATAGTGAAAACATAAGATACTTATTTAAGCCTACATAGTAGACTCAAAAGGACAGGTTTTCCTTAAAGGTGCAGCTATGATTGTTGGACCATAATACTACAAGAAATTTTATGTTTTTGTGATGCTGTCTTCATAGTTCTGTTTCTAGTCTGCTGAAGTTGTTATCTTCTTCCCTATCTGTAAAACAAGACACAAGAAACCCAAACTCCAAAGCAAAACAGTGGGAGGTGCAAACTGCCCAGGTCCATGAACTGTTGTTGGCTCAGCTCACCCTTTCCAGAGGAGTGTCAAAATTTAGATACAAAGGATGGAGTGGGATCATAACCTACACACCACTTCCTTTGTCTGTTTGTTTGATAGCAGATCATGGTTATATGTGTATTTCTGACTTCTGTACAAAAGTCCTGGAAACATTTAATATAAGATTTTCTTGTCACAGCTTTTACCATGTTTTTCTGCTATAAATTGGTTAGTCTTATACAAGTTGTTAAGCTTAGCTTTCTCTCTGTGTGCAACATGAAACCAACTTGTTCAGGGCAGAACTTAAGATGAAAAATATTCTCAAATCAAAACCCCTTCCAGATTTGCTTTTGGTTGTCCCAAGGTAATTTTCCCACTGCAAATGCATTTCTTAGATAGCTTACTCAGAATCTGCTATCTTCTTACTGCTAATCTAACACTATGTGCCATGGCATCAAAGCCCCCCGCAATTCACTCCTTGGAACGCGTGGAAGCTAACATCCAATTAAACCCAGAAAAAGTCTTCCATCTCCTGAGCACACATATCGTGGAGGACCTAATTTAAAACAGGCTGGAGTATAGGTTTATATTGTGAGGCATCTTTTCTGCATGCAAAGCAGCCTTGATAAAATGAGATACCTACATAAGCACACAAAATCTCTAGGTATAGCTCAATTAATTGCAGCTAGGATTATTCTTTGGCTCCCCACGAGTCACATATCATGGCTTTTACTAGAGGGCATTTGCTACAATGGCTATCATTTCTGCAGTCTCATCAGAGAATAGTTGTCCAGGTGTGTTCATTGCAGTCTGGTGTCCATTGGCACAAAGGCATAGGATTAGGAGTGCAACAAACAAGTCATTCCTACACTGGAGGGAAAAAACTGAATAATGTGAAGAAACAACTGAATGGATAAGGATTAGCATTTATTCTGTGTAGCAGTCAGTCCAGATTGCAGAAATAATGGTGTACCTGTCAATCACTGGTTTAGCTAAAGCGTTGCATGCATCAACATCTGCCAGCATTGTCATGTGGAACCTTTCAGAACATTATGTAAAGAATAGAAATCATTGCTTAAAGTGTCTTTATTTTTCCCTTGTTTGAATATTTCTCACGTATAGTAAATACAAAAAGACAAACTTGAACGAACGGAATGCAATAAGGATGGGGGAATAGAATATAAAAGACAGGCTAGAGAATACAGAGTCTCTACAGCACAAAATGAATGATGGATTATGAATTTGTTAAAACTGTGTCATGCAGAGTTGAAATATACTGAACTGCTTCTGTGTGTAAGGTAGACATAGTTTAAGTTAATGTCAGGATTGCATCATTGCAGCCTTTGGGAGCAGAAGCATATTTTAATGGGATATAAGGAATATGGGTGTTTTGCAGACTCCTAAGTGCAGTGGATGATCTGCAAACACGCTCCCTTAGCAGACGGGCAAACGGACTTGTTAGCAGGATGAGCTCTTGTGTGCTGAAGTGCGTGACACTCCTCAGAGCACCCCATCTACTCAGTAATAAATAAGCATGGGCTCGTGGATGTTTTCACATGAGGCAAAGTAGCAATCAAGAAAGAATATTCTGGGTCAAATCATCGTGTATAAAATTTGTCAGGAAACTGCATTTCGATGAAATCAGTTTTGTGAAAAAGTTTTACTTTCACATTCTCATTTTGGAGGGAGAGAAAATATTTTGTCAAGAATAAAACAAAACAGTTTTAGTTAAAAAAATAGACATCATTTAAAAAGACCGACTAGTTATAGTAAAAAGGCAAAAACACATACTAGATATTTCAAATTATTAAAACAAGGAACTTTTCAAATAAGTAAACCTGATTTTTTTTTTTTTTTAATATATATATATATATATTTATTATTCTGATTTGGGAACCAGAAAGAGTCTGATCTGAAAAAAGAAAGAAAGAAAAGAAAAAAAACTTGGAAGTTCTCTCAGGGTAAGGAAACAGCTTTCTACCAACTTCTTCCTATTATAACATGTTCTATTTTGGGTGCAGGTTGCTTTCTGGTTTTATGCCACCATTTCCACCAATAAATGCAGAGACAGACTGTTGCTTCCCCTTTCCTCTCAGGTTTAATACCGAGTATTAATTAAAATATGGTTAACCTTTAAAACGAATTCATGTGTCAAATTTCAGAGCTAGAAAAAGCTGCTTAATGCAAAAGCAAATTTTGTTTTCCAGTTGTTTCTGAAAGGTATTTCTGTCAACGAAAATGTGGTAATTTGATGCATGCGACAGTGATGCCTAAGGAACAACTGAACCACAAACATCCATGATGCAGCTACTTTTCAAAATTAAAAAGTCTTTATTGTCACAGTCCAATCCGTCTGTGCCCCTCAGCCCTTGTCCGTGTAGTGACCTGATGGGCCATTAACAGGAAAAATCTTTGCAACGAGTGTGGGTGGTCTTCTGGGATGTGAGGGAAGGCTGCTCATCTCTTCCCAGCTGCCTTACTCCCTCCACTCCTTCCTTTCTACTTCTCTGGCTTTCAAGATGGAAAAAAATATTGAGGAGATAAAGTTAGGAAAACGGTATTTGCATCTCTTAACAGTTTTTGTTTTTATCTATCTATTTATTTATTTTTACTCAGCTTTATATTCCTGGTTGCTCAGTTACTTAATGATGTCCTTATTTATTTATTTATTTATTTATTTTTCTCACTCCCAGATTATTTTGTATACTCTTTTTTTATTACTGTTCTGTCTGTCATCTTCCTGGTTGTTCAGGTGGTGTTTCTTTGTGGTTTTATTTATTGATTATTATTATTACCATATTTTCCCTGGAATGAGAGTAGATTTTCTTTTCTTCTTCTTCTTTATATTTTTTTTTTTCAAAATTTTCCTGGTTTGGTCTCCTTTTCTTTCAATTCCTGTTCATTGTCCTCTGACATGAATGTGAGTAAGAGGATGCTTTGAGACATCCCTTTTGCTTTTAGCTTTCTCTTGTTCATCTTTTCTCTAAATGCCTTTGGCTTAGCCTAACCTTCTTCACTTGCCAGCTCTACCTTCTCCTGTTTCCCTCTAGCCTGTACAGAGCAGTTTCACTCCTTGGAGCTGTCCTTGCATGAGCACATTTTTTCTTTGCCTTTTTCCCACCTATTGCTGTGAAAAGAGACGGTGAGGAGGAGAAAAGAAGGGTGGCAGTCTGGATGAATCCAATACAATGAAACCTTCCAGGAGAAAGTAAGGTAGAAAAAGATAGGGGGTGTAGGGTATGTAATTTTGTTCCTCCCTTCTGCTTCCCCTGGTACTCAGAGCCAGAGGAAGGAAACATACACAGGGGATACATGCAGATTTGGCATGTGAAATTTTTCTTTTTCCCTGGCACACTTGCTGTCTGCTTGTGGAGTTCCGTTCTGCAAGGTCGTTTGAATGTTTTCTCAGAATTGCTGAATGGCGTATTGATCTCATAATTATTCAGTGACTGTAGTTCTGATATTTTGTAGCTTTGTATCAATTTATTTAAAATGTTATGAAGTACATGATGAAAATATTGGAGAGTGTGGTGAAGCACAGAAATAACAAAAAAGGCAGCAGTACCACCTCTGCTTGTGGCTTTGCTATTCACATGGCTTTTGCCACCTGCAACACCAGTACCAATTTCAGAGTTGGTGGCAGGTGAAGCAATCTCTTATCCTGAAATTGAATATTAAATCTGTGAACTTAGAATCACTGTGATAAGCTTAGTCCACTGGCAGTGAATAGAAACGATAGAAGAAAATAAATATTTAGTTTCAATAATTTATGTTTATGTGGTTAATAGGAATTAAAAAACTGGAGTAGTCTGATGAGAAAAGCAAAAAACATCTACCAGAAACCACAGGAATGGAGAATCATTTTTTGAACTAGAAAAGGTAGCCACCTAGAAGAGAAAACAAATATTCCTTGCCCCTGAAAAAAGGAAAGAACAAACAGTTGTGCAGTAGCTTTTGTGTGGTAAGACTTTAAAGAGTTAGGTATTAATCCACATTAAAAATGTCAAGAACTGGTTCTCACTCTTTCTTAGGAATTTATTTATGTGGCACAATTGGAAATTAAAACACATTGCTCACTATGGGTGCAAATATCATTCTGGTATTACCAGTTGGTGAATGTCTGCATGCTGCATATACACCAAGTGTTTGAGCATATAATGTGATATTTTGTGTGTTTGCTACTGCCCAGTGGTCCCAGGTGGACAGGATGTCAGATCTATTTATGTATTTCATTAGGTACTGCCCTGTTAGCCTAGCTTGGAAAGAGGCTATACCCCTATGCTGCTGTTATAGAAGGAATGTTTCTACCATGTAAGCAAAAAGATGCCCTGTGCTTTTGGAAATGAAGGTTGTGAGTCCTGGTCTGTAAGTCATATGCATATAACTAGCTGCTGACCACGTATGTATGTATTCAGCCACCGGCTTGTATACACTGGAAAACTTTTTCTCCTAAAGAATTTATTTGTTCTGTTTTTATTTCTATAAAATTACTAATGTTCCCAGAAACTCATAAGCATACACAAACCCGAACCACTTCACCTACTCTCAGAGATATGACAAGCTTATTTTCAAGTGTACAGTTCTCCTACAGCTGCTGTACAAAAGATCATATTTATAAAGCCTATCTCTTATCTGAAGGAGTAGCTTCATTATTCTGCTTCATTGCCTGATAGCCCCGACTCGGAGAGCTGTGTGAATGGTAACCACAAAGCTGTTCCATTATTTAACTCTAAGCTGCTCTCCATGACTCTCTCTGGGTGGATTTCATCATTTTCCTCCATGTAGGATTTTTTAGTTTGTTCATATTTGAAGAGAAAAATAAAGAGGCATAGGGAATAAAAAACTTGGTAAGGCCAATTTTACCAGTCTTGGAGCCCCTACAAAGCCGTTTTTTTTTTGGTGTCCTTGATTATGGTAAAAGTGGAAGTTACCATCTTCATTCTTTTTTTTTTTTCCTTAAAGGTGCTTTGTTTTGAGGGAGTGTGATGATAAAAGTCAACAGTGGCTTTCAGGTCTGAAATTCTGAGCATTTAATTTAATGTGAAAATATTTGAAGTTCTCTCTTTTTGGGAATGGGCAGACTAAAATATTTACAGGATATTTACGAGTAATGTCTATTATTTTCCCAACACATTAGCAGTACGCATTTCTGGACAGCTTGTACGGAAGAAGCAGTTTAAATCTGCCTGTTTCAGAGGTGAAAATAACAATTGAAATAAGTTAAAAGTAAATTCTTATAATGTTAAACTATAATTTTGAACAGATATGTATTTTATTACATTAACTGCCCTCTTGTTTTTATCTGATCTATACAACTGCTGCTATTTTACAGTTTTTACAAATTAGCCAATTTGCAAATTTAGGTTTGGCATTTACAAATTAAAGCAATATAAACATTATTGCCCATCATTATGACATTTGTGTGAGGAACCTTCTCAATATACTTTTTTTTTTCTCGTTTTTAGTCATCAGAATTAACTATATTCTGCTACAAGTTGTTGAATAGCCCTCATGATTATACCTTCATGTGTAATCTGATTTATGATATTTATTAGCTGTGGATTCAAATCTGTGTTTACTGGGAGAAGAAAGGGTTGATAACCTTCCATATTAGCAATTCATGATAGGCAGCAACTATGTCTTTCTCAACGGCACTGCCTTAGGCAGGGTGGGGACTCCATCCTGGGCTGCAGGACGCACTGCAGGGCTCCGTCTTCGCTGTCTTATGCTCTGGCTGCATCTGTGTTTAGTGATCCAGTCCTCTCCATGTGCCTTCTAGTCAGTGGCTCTGCTCAAAACCTCAGTAAATGTTAAATCTGAGATGGCAGGCCTTCATTAGCAGGTTACTGTCAAATAATTGCTAAGCATTACTTGAGCTGTAATTCTGACCTTTTTTCCTACAACACTAATGCAAAGGATTAAAGTCATCACTGTAACTCCTCAGCCCACACCACCATCATTTCCTAGATTTGGCAACCAGGCTTGTGAAGGGCAAAAGTAGTCCAATTTTTATCTACAACAACAAAAACATTTGTCTCACTGTCAGAAGTTCAACAACCTTCCTGATGCTGCAGTATAGGTGTTGTGAATCAAAGCTCCTTCCGCTACTGGCTCGAATCTCACAGGAGCTACCAGGATGGTGAGAAATAAAAAAATAGTTTTCACCCATGATGTGACTGCTGCGGAGTGCCACAGAGGTTTTTACTGTGTTAGAGGCCTCTGCTCATTCAGAAGAAGACAGGTAGAGGAATAAGGAGGTGGGTAGCCCAACTGCTCTGGAGATTTTCCAGGCCAGAGTATCATCAGATAGACTCAGGGAATTATAAACACCAACCTGTCATGGTAATTCCCTAACATTTGTCAGCCTCTAGGCATTATCGAAACAGTAATAATATTGATTGTGGGCTGTTTTTGCCATACAGTTCCTGCTGAAAACATCTGCCTTTGGTACCCCCCTCTTCACCTGTGAGGTTTAATTTACAGTCTTGTCAGTGAATAATTATTTTGTGCGTTGCAAATCTCTTGGGATATAAAGGGATTTCCTCTACATGTGCACTAAGTGAACTGAGTTGAGGCGAAAAATGCCTCTCTGAAAGTTGTTTTGCAGTGTTTTCAAAATGCTAAAATGTTAAAATATTTTTCCTGAATGCATAGGCTTACATAAAAGATTCTCTTAACTGTCTAGCCTTCATCCTCTGTAACTCTATTTTGATGTGTTGGGGTTTTGCCCAACAAATGCCAGCATGTCTGTGACTGGCAGCTGGAGAAGGGAACTGAATGGACTGGAATCTCTTCTGCTATGAGTATCCCCAAACTGAAAAGATTTTATCTGCCTTGTATCCAGGCTTTAGTGTCATGAGGAATGGCTGAGAACCCATGTTTTTCCCCAGATTAAAGTGGCTTCATGTGTAAAGACCTATACCATGTTGCTTTTAAGCTTCAAATTGGCTGTAGGGCATATATTAGGGAAGTTAATAATAACAACTTGAGATGGTTTTAGAAGGAATTGATTTCTTCAAGTTAGCAGAATACACCTAAACTAGCATGGACATGTTAGAGCAGGCTATGCTGAAAGGTGCTTAATGGCTGCCAAAGTCAGGCACAGACCTTGCTAAAAGCAGCAAGTTTGCCAAGCACTCTTGCAGACCCATCAGAAGAGCTCAGTGCTCCTGGGAGATGCTCCAGGAGTGGGGCTTAGTAACAGGCAGTGTTTGGGTTTTTGCATTATAGGAGAAGTTTAATGAAAACTTTTAATGCTCAATTTAAAACGTTCCTGGTCTGGGGATGTAACATTTGGCAAGTGTGTTATAGTTGTCACAAAGGACGTGATCCAGCACATGGTTAAGTCAAGGGGGCAATTTTATTGACTTCAATAGGTGTTGGACGAAGCCCAGATTTATGAGTAAACATTGATCTGTGTTTCAGTGAGTCAAAGTTAAAACTTTATATCTGTTTTAAACAAAAGCTTATCATTTTAGAAGGACTTTTTATTTTTGGAATGGACTTAAAATTAGCTGGGATTTTTTTCTTTTATATTTATGATGATAACGTTCAAGTGGCCTCACACTGTCTGTACAAAGTTGTATTTGATGCTGGTTTGGAAAATTAATTTAACTGTAAACTTGAAAGAATTTAAAGGTCAGAGAAAGCTGAAATGTTGTCAGGATGCACATTAAAAATTCAGTACAAAAACAATCGCTTCATTAACATTGTTTATATGAAAATGAATAAAGTCTATGAATTTAGACAGTAACTCTGTAGAATAAAATGGGTAAAATTGCTTTCAACAACCATTCCAATATTATATTATTTGACATTGAGTTTCAGAAAAAAAAGTGTAAACTGTTGCCTTCTCTCCAGCTATTAGACTTCTTTATTCCTATATCTAAGACAGCTAAGATAGCAGCTTTTATGCTTATTACTCTGGCATTGGAACTCTTCTCAAAATAACCCAACAGTGTTTCCTTAGTCTGCACCTCTTTTTCTTGTGCTGAGAGATTTTAAGGACTAGAAGCAAAACCTCTTATAGCTAGGCATTTCTGCTGCGCTTCTTCTGAACTTTCTCAAATGAAAAGGAAAACTATCCACTATTGACTACTTCTAGAAAACATTGTGATTGTCCTGTTAAGCTGCTTTCTTCAGTTAGAGAAAATAATTAGAGCTGGAAAATGGGTTTCACTTGTCTCTTTCCCTTGATACGTTTCTGTAAGTACAGTGTTCTGTTGTATGTTCTGCAATATTTCCATTTGTTTTCCAACAAGAAGGGTTGTAATGAGAGTGCTGTGCTCCAACCGACCTCCATTTCCAGATATAATTTCTCTTCCAGAACTCAGGAATTGTAGGATTCCCCAATTAAAATAATGTTATACTACTTCATTAGAGTTTGTCACTTGAAGGGAGCACATTTATTTTCTGATTACTTGTTATATGTTCTAGTGAGTGATCTGAATTGTACTTTAAAAAAATTTTAATGGAAGCTAATTAATTATTTATTTATTTTAAAATGTAGTCATCTGCAATCAGATTTTTTTTTTTTCCGTCACTTTCTATATTTGGAATCTGCTGATAGTTACTGGAAGCTGTTTGGGGATTGGAATACTCAGCACTATTGTATTGTGATCAATAATTAAATTTAGTGCTGACATGCATCTAGTTTATGCAGCAGCCTCTGACAATCCCATCTTGCAAAATTAATCCTTTCCAATTTATTTAATAGGAGACTTGAACAATAAAATAATTCAGATGAGTACCAATGCAGGATTATTTCTGGTCAATATTACTTTATTATAAATTGGGTCCACATACTCATTAGTAAATGAACTGTCAAACCTGAAAACAGCTTTTTTTTGTTGTTGTTTAAAGGTAATTATTGGTACTGAAGACAAGAAGGCACTTAACCTTGCTGTGCAGTTGTCCTTACCACAGTGTTTTTATTCCAGGCTATAACTACCCATCAAAGCTGCAAAGGAAAAATAATTAGAGATACTAAATGGATGGATATTAACTATTAGAAAGCCATATTCATGAAAAACTGTTAGTCTTTCGGAATCTTTGTCAATAAAGCATTTTTTCTTTAGATTTTTTTTTCCTAAATATTAAAATCAAAGCCTAAATTTAAAAAAACAACCAAACAACAACAACAAAACACTGAAAAAAAGAAAAAGAAATCAAAATGACTATCTAAAGGTAAAATTTCTTTTGTACATATTTTAAAGGAAATAAGACATTAATGAGAGAAAGTTTAAAGAAATAAAAAGTTGTTAAAATACTTTGTTTTAAATTGTAAATGTACTCTTCCAAGAATTTTACCTAGAACAATGACCATCTGTGAAGCTGGACGTTCCCCTCTCTCACTGCTAATGCACTTCAGTAGGCTACTCCTGCTTCAGAAGGTTACAGGCCTGGTAGAGAGACTGTAAAAAAACAACAACAAAAAAAAACACATCCCTAGGAGTTGTGCTAAAAGGGGCTTAGAATTTGTCCTGGTTTCAGTGCTGCTGAATGACAGCTGTTTGAATTTTTATAATTATTCCCTAAATCCAGTTTGAATCTGCAGGAATTTCCAGAGTCAAACAGAAGAGAACAGGTAGAACACTGTATTTTATTGTAGTTTTTGTTGTTCTTTTTTACATGGAAGGTATCAGAAGTTACTGTTGCATGGCCACAGGAACTTGTGGGACCCAGTTTGTATTTCAGGGCTGGCCATGAGCTGCAGCTGCATTGCAGTGGGTGGCAACACTCTCTGGGAGCCTTGGAGCTTGCAAGCAGCTTGGCAGCTTTGGTATCTGTGCTCTGAGGGGATGTTTCCTCTCTACATGGCACCTGTTTCCATCATACCAATAGGACACTAAATTCCTCTGAAATCTCTATCTTTAAATTAAATTTGGTAATAATCAGTCAACAATTTCTGAAGTTAACTGGTGGGATAGACAGACTCGCTACTCACTAATGTTTGTTTAAAATACCATTCCAATACATACACCCTTTTCATTTCCAATGCATTTTGGTGAGTGGTCATGCTGTACACTATACAGTGAATAGCAGTAAAGATACACTTGTTCAAATTCACATTACTTTGACTGTGAAAGACTGAGATTCACGTTATTTCCTTTTACACTGGAATATACCTGTCAAAGTTTAGAGAGAGAGGTGGGTATGAAGGGAGAAAACAAGCACAAAATATTCAGGAAATATTTGGCAAGAGCCTGGGAAAGTAAAAAATTGTTTACATGCTGAGTTAAAAATGTGGTAAACCACCTGAGAAGTCCTTTTAACAAATAGATTTTATAATATATTATATTATGCAACAGCTGCTTTCTAGGTACAAAGGAAATTAAGTTATCTACAGGTTGTTGGCTGAAAAAAAAACAATACTTGAGATTAAATTCATACTCTAATTTATCCATAGTTACATACTGGAAAATGCTATATGGTATGCATCCTCCATTCTTAAGTATAATTTCCAGCTGAAGGCAACATTCACTTCTTAACTCATCTGCATTACTATTTGCTGAAAAAAATCTCAATTTCTCTTCAAAGCACTGTTGGAGTTATGATCTTTTCTTCTGTATTAATTCCAGCGTAAGAAGGTAGAGCTGATGGAGAGTTAGCTAGTAAAGGAAGGGCATGGTGGTGGCAGGCACCGCTGCTGTGGTCACATGAGCATGGTGCAACAGCATGAAGGAGAGTGTGATGTGAGCGTGTACACATATGGAGGGGTCTTCAGCTAGTGTAGAAAAAACTGTCAATGTATTATATCAAAGCTAAAGAAGGATGCAAGAAAGTGGGTCACTGTGCTACTATTCTTACTCCTTGTGTTCTTGTACATGCCAAAAGCAGCAGGATGGTATATACGCAGATGAGTGCGGAAGGGGAGTGTGAAGGCTCGTGTGTATAGTTCTGCCCTGGATTTCAAAACAGCTTTGGCAGTCACACAGCCTATAGAGGTAAAAATAGTTTTTTTTTTTTTTTTTTAATTTAATTTTATTTTTTTTTTCTGACCAGACCTAAAACCAAATAGGAGTATTTATGTTATATGTGGCCCATGTTATTCAGATGCATAAAGTACACAATGGTTTGAGGTACACTTAATCATCATTTTCCTTTTTGGAGGAGCAGTGAAAAGGCCCTCTCCTTGGATTTTCTGTGGGAGGATCAAGTGGCTCTTGCAGTCGCTAAACTATTGTCTGTTGTATAAGACTAACATTCAGGTATCATAGTCTATCATTTTAGTGTAAGTATACAATCTTGTACTAAATAATGTGGACATTTTGGTCATTATGGTTTTTTGTTTGATACCAATTTTTGCAGGATGGTTAAATTTCTTTAAAAATGCCCATGAGTGCATATTTAGGATGTGCCTCTGCTTTGTCACCATGTGTGTGATCTTTGTCAATACAGCATGTAGACAGAGATCTGTGGGATAACCATTTCTGTACTTGGTAGCACAGAACAGCCTGAAAACAAACTGAGCCAGAATGCAGCTTTTTCATCTTTTGTGTAACATGTCGTAAAAATAAAATAAAATCTTCTATTAAAGCCATAAAGATGCCACTATGTGACTCTAAGATATCCCTTAGGAGGTCATTTCAAAGGGGCAAAATGATACACGTGAGTTCTGAGAAATTATTTTTGCTTCCAGTGAAATCAATCAGTGCAGAAGGGTCTTTAGTGATGAATAGACACTTCCTTTTATTGAGATAAATAATTTCCTAATAAGGGTTGAATAAATGCTGTTGTTAACCGCAAGAAATGTGTTGATTATATTAAAGGATTAAGTGCAAGAATAAAGTGAATTGCTATGCTGAATAATTGTTTGGAATCAGGCTGTTACAAATACATTATTATTAACAAATGCTATAGGTTGTCATGTTCAACTGGATTTCTTTTAAAATAAAAAAATAACTTTTATATCTGAAACCATTTACGTCACTTAATATGGACTTTCTACTTTCTCTTATCTACATTTTCTGCTGCAATCAATAAAATGAAAGTATATCTGGACTCATTAGGTAGTTGGCTATGTACTGTTTTCAGAGAGTTACTATGCAGACTACTCTGAATTACAGGGCTATATATTATTTACAAGTTGATATGGCAGCCTGCATTGAAAGATTGTAAAAGCATTTTCAGAAAGTTAAGGGTGAGCATGTGAAATATATCTTAATTGGAATCTGCTATTGTATTCTGCATGTATATTTTTAAACTGCAATTCAAAATTTTAAGTAAAGAATATTTTGGTTTTGAACCAAACTATTCATGACTAAATTTTTCCTCACCTTGGCTGTGAAGCTAATTTAAAAATATTATTAGTGGTAAATGTGATTTTAGTCAGGAAATCAAGATGTGAATTTTTGAACATGTTTCTCCAAAGGTGCACTTCTCAAATTATTACTGTGAAAGTAATTTATTTCAGCCAAACACCCTTCCCACATATTGTTAACAGGAGTCTGCACTCCAACTCATTTAACAACTTTTTAATTCAGTAGTTATTCCATTTTAATAGAGCCATTTCTTCATCATTCTGCATTTAGTGATAAATGGTGCCAGAACATATGATAAATTAAACCACAAAGAACAGTGTTAAAGTAATCTAAAGGGTTTAACTTGAAAGGAAAAAGCACCTAGTTTGCTCAGCAGAGCCGTCTGAGAGTTCATATGGAGAAAAACACTTCCTGCCAAAGCTAAACACTGAAATAAATTTGAAAGTAAAGTTTGAAACTGCCACTGCTTTCGGAAGTTCCTCCTGGCAGTAGCAACCCAGCTGCACAATTGCATAATGCCAATCGTCCCATCAGTCTGAAAAAACATCTCACAAAAGCTGTAGTCCACTTTCTTTGCTACGTTGTTTTAAAATTTAGTCATTAGAAGATACTAGTTTAAAAATCTGATATTAATACAATCTCAGGAACCCAACACACAGTTTATTGGAAGGTATCCTCAAGTGGACAACAAAACCCACCCAATAGTTTTGTAAGCTGCTAAGACAAGTAATTTTGTTTCAGATCTGAAATTCAAGCACAAGTGGATTTTTTTACACATATTAATAGACGGTGTCACTTATGCATATACAAGTGTTAGAGAACTTTAGCACAATTCAGCAATATGGGCCACTGTCCTGAGATGAGCTTTCTTCCATTTGTCTCAATCCATTGCACACTGCTCTCCTTTGCTCCCTCTGTCCTACAGAAACGCGCCAGCCATCCAACTGCAACTTCTTTGCAAACAAACCCATGCCCTTGGCTTCCTCCTTGCTTAATTAAGGACTCAAAAATTTCTGCAGAAAATAACTGGCAAAAGGGTGTAGGAACTAGCATGTAGGCATGTTTTAAAGTAGGTCATTCATTATAATATGCATAGCATGTGTTAGCTTTCTGCTCTTAGCATTTTTGTAACTAAACCTTCTTAATTCTGAGCCCTACTTGGTATGGTGAAGATAAATTCAATGGTAATGGAATGCTTAGATAAATGATAATGAGGTATGAAAACCTTTTGAATCTTTCTGTGGAGAACTAAAGTAACCATTAAGTAGATCCATGCTGTGGTCTGTGTAAAATGAATCTGAGATCTTAGTCCAGCTTCCAATGAATCTCTCTTCTTTTTTTTTTAAAGACCTCCTTACTTGAGCAGGCTCTTGTTGGTAATACGAAGTTGTGTGTGCAAAGAATCATTGAGCAGGAGCTATCTTTCCAAGGGTAGGATTGTAAGAGCTCAAAGGTATTTGAAAAACTAGTCCTGAATGCTAGTTCCATTTGAAATCAAACATCTCTATCAAAGATCCCTTAAAAGTGTTCCAAATATATATATATATATATTTAATTATTTTAAAACAGACAACAAAGCAGAAGTGTTATGACTTTAATCCTGTGGTGTGTGCTTAATTATTACTTCATGTATGCTGTCAGGACAGAATATTTGTAAACTCTTCTTTTAAAAAAATCTCTCTATGAATGACTTGTTAACCAAGTGAATTTTTAACCAAATTGGCTTAGGAAGTGAAAACATTTTGCGATCATGTGGGCAAAATGCTAGAAGATTGAAGAAGGCTCTTCAGTGGCCTCATAACAGCCTTTGCTTCTCAAAAAATCAATGAGATAATAGACAAAGACAATTTTCTGTGCTTTGAAATGTTTAGGGAGTACATTTTCCTCTTCAAATCTTTTTGTTTGTTTTCTTTTTTTCTTTTTTCTTTTTAGCTGGTAGTTAAAATAAATGCAGTCACTCACGTGCTTCAATATTGCTCTGTGTGAGACCTGCAAGTTTGTCATTCATTAGGAGCAAACCTTTAATCACTTACTATAATAATAACTGAATGAGTCCAATTGTAAAAACTTAAACTTCCAATATTAAGTTGGAGCATATGAATTATAAAGCTCAGGCTTAATGATCTCTAAACACTTTATTTTGTGGGTGGTCCTGAGACGTGCTATTTAGCAGCAGTAAATTTCACCTGTAACGAACAACGGCTTTACTGAAGTCAGAAACAAAGCTCTAATTTGTATTTGAATGTCTATGTATCTTAATATAGGCACAAAGGTCATTTATGGTCATTTTTCTTTTAAAAGGATTATAAAAAGTATGTATTATAGATGGTTTTCAAGCAGCAGTCTTCTGGGATAAAGTAGCCTATTTTAAAGTGAGGCCATAAAGGACGGCTGAGTTCTTATTAACTTGGCTTTTGCTCTGAAATGAAAATACATTTCATAATTGTCGGTCCTGTTGGCAAAATGCTCTGTGTGAACACATCAAGCGCTCGGATTTTCAAATCCATCCGACATTAAAATTAGACCTTGCATAATACTGTCAGAAGTTGACAAAGTGCAACATTAACAATGTGTTTGGATAATAATTGTTTGATTTTGGAAATATTGTAATAATGCCCAAAGTATTCTCTGGTGTGCATTGAGACCATAGGTGCAGTGGTGCTGGCTAGCCTAAAGCTGGATGTACCCCAGGGTCTTCCATGGGCTCCAGTACTGGCCCTGCAGTCGCTGTAGGAGTCTATGACTGTGTGCATCTCAGGGGAAGTGAACAAAATGCCTTGGGGAACCGAGGTGACCAAACAGAAAAGCAGGTTACCAGTGCTGCCACATGGAGTGGCTATATACAAGAGGAAATAATAATCATCAGCAGAAGTTTGTAAAAACAATCAAATTTGCTTAGGATTGATATTTTGTTTTCAGTAGGCCTGACAGTTAATTTCAGGTCAAATGCAGTATTTTACCTTAGGGGAAAAAAAAACGGCTAGACAGGAGGACGGGGAAGGGCTTTAGGAGTCTTTGGAGAAGAGGATCATGAAAACCCCCAAAATATAAAGGATTTCAGAAGTAGCTTGGTTAAAACCAATACATTTCAAAGATTCATCTTTGGTGGGGAGGAAACTTCGATATGGAAACTTCTAACACTTGGCTTTAGAACACATATCAATATCTCTTAGGGTTATATTCATTATAAGTTGGTAGTAATCCAGTGGTGCTGTCCTCTGTCTGACTTTTTTATTTTTTTGTTGGTACTTTGTGATTAGATTCTCTGTCCAAAATTCAATACCATTGGCATGACCTTTACGCTATCCTGATATTTTGGGGAGGGATACCTAGAAAAGTTTGGTACAAAAATTGAAGTTGTACTCTAAGCCTCAAAACTATAGGTTCTCTTTAAGGAATATGAGTGTAAGTTTTTTGTTTTCTTTATCTCATCTGACACCTCCCATTAGCAATTAAATTAATATAAAATCTAAGTTATGCTAGGTCTTATATTACATGGTGCATGGCATTATTGTTATTAGACTTTTGTATTTTTGAATTATATCCTAGGAATTCAAGTATTTGAGCTAGTTTATTATTATTATTATTTTCCCAAAGTGAATTAAGCGACTTAACTTTTGGAAAGCTGGGAAAGTTTCTGACAGATGGAGGGCAAAAGACCCTTACAATAGCTGCCATAGAACTTTAAATGGACAGTCACACCACAATACACTTTATTTCCTACTTGTCCAACATTTCCTTTTGTATACTTCTTATTACAATGTCTGGCCTTGGTAGGTTTTTCCACTAAGGGCAGAAGTGCAAGAAAACTCTACCTAAATTCTTTTAGTGTCCAATTCTCCCCCCAGCTGAAGTTCATAACCCCTTGTACTTTTATTTAACACCAGCTCAGATAGCCTGCAGCATCTCTCCTTTCTGTTCCCTCCAGGATTGTGTGTACCTTAATAGAGTTTCCTCTTAATCGCCTCCACTTTCCAACAACCACAAAATTTCCCTTAGCTTTATAAATAATCAAGGTTTCCACATCCCAGTTTTACCATATAAAGTTGCTCTCCTTTGTTGTACACTCAGCAATGCTAGACTATGCTTTCTTTACTGAGGTAATAACTTATTGGTGTTATGCCACACTGGCTGGACTGCTTGCTCATTATGGTGGGCTTCCCTCAATTGACTTTGCTGCTTATCCAATTCAGAATTTGTTTTGCCTTTTCACCACTGTAAATCACTACGTTATGGCGAATAATGTGTTTATACTCCAAAATACATCATATTTCATCACATTCGTATTGTTCTTTGCAAAGGAGATTAGTTTTGATCTAATGATTCTCATTTCTTGCTTGATTATTTTATTATTTTTGGTAACTTCTGGAACTTGCTTCTCTCCATTCACAATCCTAGTTTGTCCTAAGACTTTCTGATCTGTATTGCTCTTTACTTTTGTATTGACTGATTCCCTCATCCCATTTTTGTGTCAGCAAAAACTGTCTCACCTTTCTTCACATTTCTTCTGCCAGGTCATCAATATAGAAAGAGGGGGAAAAAAAAAAAAAAAAGAAAAGACACAAAAAAATCCCAGTGCAAATTCTAATGCTCACAGCATCATCTTACTTATAAACTCCCTGCATACCCACAGGTAACCTTTGTATCAGATATACAAGCCAGTTCTCTAGCCACTTTTAGTGTTCTATTTTCTGACCTTTATAGGGCAGGCTTTTCTGCAATTCTGTATTAGAAGCATTCCTTAATTCCAATGTGTTTTGCCCAAAAGTTCTCTAGTCAACACTTTTGTTTCTTTAACAAAAGAAAGAATTCTATGATTTTTCATTTTTAGTATTCATTTCTGGAATCAGTTTGGATGTTTTTATTCGCTCTTTTCTCTGTTTCTGCATCTTGGTGTGGACTTGCCATAATAATCAGATATGATTACAAATTTCATCTAGTTTGGTCCTGTACCTCCAAGGTTTCCTGCTAATCTTTGCTGTTCCATGTCACAGCATCAAGACAAAACCCTTCAACCTATACTAATATGCCTTAAAGGCACACTTTAGTGGTTGAAAGCACTTGTCGTAATTTTAGTGCCTAAAAACACATCTAGATGGATCTTTATTACACATTCATTCCCCTGAGTGTCTTAACTTTTTAATTATAATTATTATCCAACCGTACATTTTATGTCCATTTGCAGCTGTTTTTCTTCTCTCTCAGTATGAAGTTTTTCACAATGTTGTTTTGAAACAGAATAGTGTCTGGAGAACAGTGCTACATTTTGAGAGAAACATGCTGATTATGCTCTACAGGTTTTTAAAGGACAGGTATGCTAGCTACCATGTGTCTATGATTTGCCAAGAGAGCAAATTTTGGGCATTAGATTTGACATTTATTATATAACACTTATCACCATATTGGTAAACATTGTTTGGAACCATTGTGATGGCAGGGGTAAGATGATGGCACTTGTCTAAACCCCAACTGTTGTAATGATACAGATACAGAAACTGGATACAGATGGATCCATCTTTATTTTTTAATTATGCCATTACAATAACAAAATAATATATTAACATTGAGTATCTGTGTTTGCATGGTGAGTCTAGGAAGCACAAAATGAAAAATGTTGTGGTACCACATTGCTTGTTTGTGCAGAAACCTTCTGTATGTTTACACTTTATGGTACTTCCAGTGTGTTTTCTGAACATTTCTTGACAAAAGTGGATAAATGATACCTTCTAGTGTATACAGAAAACACATTGTGCACTATCTCTACAGAATAATTGCTCAGATTTTTCTCCTTTCTTTTAATAAATAATTAAGGATTTGACTTGTTGTTCTCTGAATTTAGTTTCATGAAATCTTTATATGCAACTTTTATAACTTCTTCCAAATTGCTTATGGACAATCCAAACAGAGATTTCACTCCATACTTGTGACAAGAACAGGAAATTTTTATTGAATTTTGTATAGTTTTGATGGCCTCTTCTGCTGTTCAGAGGTCATTTAAATAACCTTGCTAATTGATGCAAGGTTATTTATGCAACAGATCACTGACAGCAGAAAAAAGTTTTAGACGTAGACAAGTTTAACTTAAAAAAGGCAAAAAAAAAGTGAAAAAAAAAGAAAAAAGCTTGTTCTCTACTTTCTGAATTATTGTTGAATACAGTGGTCCATTGCAAGAATGACATGCAATGGATGTCTTCTTTTAACAGCTTTCTTTGCTCATCAATTTTTCATAGGTAGGGTCCAGAACATTAAAATTTGGACACAAGAAAACCCAGTAAAAAGGATTGCATTGAGATTCTCTTGGAGGAAGCTTTCCTGTAAAATAATACATTGATATTCAAACTATTCTTTGTTCATTTGACTAATGAGGCTTTTGTTAGTTTTGTGTGCTAAAGACAGTGGCTCTTCAACTGCTTATTAAAAAGGTCTGACTGACTGGCTTACACATTAATGACAAAGAGAAAGTCTCCTTCAAAGAGATATGCCTGTGAAGAAGAGACTAGACATCAAATCCTGGAGTTAAAGCATTTTCTGAAAAAAATAAAAACCTGTGTGAGGTTCTCTGGTGTAGTGACGGCTACAGGCCTTTGATAAGGGGGGACACTCAATACCCCTTTTATAGTATGAAGTAAAACAACAATGTCAAAAATAAGGTCAAATATTTTTTCCCCTCCTTTGTAATTAAAGTGGCTACATTCAGATGATTAATTTCTTAATGTTTTCTAAAAAACCCTTTAAGCCATTTGTAGACAAAGTATGCTTCATACTTAAAACCAAAGATATTTCACGCTACTGAAGTGTACATCATTGTTTAGAAAAGGTGTCTTTGGAAGCTTTTGCAGGTTTGCTGAAAAGTTGAGTGAGTTGGATTTCATTAATGAGAAAACTAACAATTCGGACTTAAAGAATTAAGACTAATTTTGCATCAATATATTTTATTTAGTAGCTTTTTAAAAGCTGGATACAATTGTTTTAGTCATATTGATTTCTTTATGTTAATTTTGTGCTGTATGATGATAATTCTAATCTCTTCAGCTGCTGTTGAAGGCCATTCAGAGTTTTCAGGTGTCCGAAAACTTTAACCTTCGTTTCTGGAATGGGTCAACTTGCCACCTTGAGGCTATTTGACAAAAAGCTGCTTTTCTTTGCAATAAGCAGTGAAAGTGGATGAGTTTGCTAACGCTGCCACAGGTGCTCTTGCAGAATCAATTAATGTCTGCTACCGTATCATGGATGTTACAGTGTCTTTATCCTCTAATCAATAATTTTGGGGCAGAACAAAGTGCTAGCTAAGACTTCCCAGGACCTAACAAGCCTGGGACAAGCTGATTTTTTACCTCAGGCTGTTTCTTGTAATTCATTTGGTTGTTTTGGAATCACTTTTTGCCTTTATTTCTCTCAATGAAGCTTTCAGTCTCTGTAGCAAAGTATTCATTACCAGGCATCTGCACACTCCAGGGAACCTGCAGTTTGTGGCTATCTAATAGAGTCTGTTTGTGAAACCCATCGACTTAGTCAAATCTTAGCTGAATTAGTGTTGCACAGAGGAGCAGCTGAGGATTTTGCAGTTTGAGTAACACGTAGGCCTTTTCCAGTGCTGTGTTCTGGGAAGGCGAATATCGACACTCCTCAAAGCGCTCTGATAATCTCCTTTTGTTCAAGTCCCACTAAGTGCTCACTCTCCATGGAGCCTGAGACTTGCAAACTTGCATGAATTGCATAACTTGGATTTTTTATTATAGGGAATCTATTTTTTCCACATGCTTTTGACTGCAGGTGCCAATATAAACCACTAAATATAGCTCTGAAATTGTGAGAATTGACAACTGAAGTTAGGAGGCAGTTTCTGATAATCTGATGTCATAGAAGGTGCTAATTCCTTTGTCTTCAGACGTGTTCACTTGGTCCAGGATACTTACCTTGTGTACCTGCATCTCACCTCTTTCCTTAAGTAGAGAGATTGAAAGTACAGGATTGAACTACAGGTATTTCTTCCCCTTTGGAAGTCACCTGCAAAATTATTTTTATATTTTAAAAAGGTGTTGAGCTTCCAAATCGGTGTAATCAGCATATAGAAAAGCAGGGGGGGACACGTGGACAAGGTGAACATAAGCATACAGGAGGTGTTAAAGGAAGACAATGTGCAGAATATATTGCACCGAATTCAGAAGTGTTAAGCAATTACTGTAGCCAGCAGAATTATGACAAACTGACATTCTCTTATTTCTTTCTGGAGTTTGATTTGAAATTACAGGACTGCGGATTTACTGCTAAAGATACTCTCACAATCTTTCAAATGAGGTGCCAAGGGTAATCAGCTGTATAATTTGATGGGAACTCATTGCACAGGCATCTGCATTGTTTAACAAAAATAAAAATTCTTTTTGCAGTAAATAAGCAGTATCTTCTAGAATAAACTCTGGAAATCCCCACAAGCAATGTAAAACTGCACAATGCACAATAGCTTTCCAAAATCTGAAGGCAGAAAGTTGGGCTAGCCCTGCAGAAGACTTTCTTTTATAAGTCTGCATGCTCTAAGACATAAGGCTTCTTGCAATACCCTTTGCAGATCCAAATGATGGAAGCAAGGTTCATGCTGTCCTCTGTCATACCATTTCAGAAAGCATTCCTAAAAACATGCTCAGTAAGAGAGGCTGTGAATACAAGACTTGATCGTATGAGGTGCAGTGTATCTTTGGAGATTGCACAGGCTTAGAGGGAGCCATGAATGGCCAACAGATCGTTGGCAGCAATTGCAGCCTCACTGAACGCTTTTGTGTTGTGGATCCTTTTTCGTCCTATTTATTGCTGCACTATATTTCTTTATATATAATCAGTTGCAGAAAAGCAAGCTTTCATTCATCCCTTAATTTCTTGACTTTGATAATGCTGACAAGAGCTCTGTGCCAGAGGTTTGAACTATGCTGAACAAGTCCTCCAGATGTGTGTGCTTCAGGCTGAAGATTGGAACACCATTTACCTGTTAGGCAGCGATAAAGGCCGAATCAAAGATTGAACTGCTAACTGCTCCAAGGACAAGGGCTAGCAAAGGTGCTAGCACTTCAAAGTAATTGTCATGCTCTCGTTCTGTAGTGTGTTTTTTGAGGTGGATATTTTGTGTGCGTTTATGTGTAATTCAAGGCTTGAGCATGGCGGAGAGAGAAGGTTTCCTCAAAAGAGTTCTTTTAAGAACCCCAAAGAGCAAGGATTGTTATGTCTGTTTTATCTTTAAACATCAGAAAGACTTTAATTAAGATATCCCTGGGTTCATGTGAGTTTGGAAAAACTCACTCACCGGGAGGGTTTTCTAAGCTCTTGAAACTCATTTTTAATGATACTGCTTCCAGAGAATTTTCTGAAGAGAGTCACTGAAAAATGCAATATATTGTATTATCATATCATATCATGCACAGTTACTGTTATAACCCGTCATAACTGATTTACATTAAAAATAAATATAGAAAGTCTAGTAGTCTGTCCAGAGAAATAGGAGACAAGAACATCTCTGTTTTAATTAAGACTTTGGTTCCTCTGCAACCTTGTTAAATTTACTTAAATCTCTTTGTGCCATTTTTTTTTCATCATCTCACTGATGATGACTAGAATAACTTTGTTTTAAAAGCAATCCCATTACCTTTAATGCTACCATAATTATAAAATGTGAATACGGGAATAAGAACCTCTGCACCTCAGTCTCCCATCTGTAAAACAGGGAGGATAATATTTCCTGCTTCACAGGACATTCAGAAGTGAAATTTTTTAGTGTTGGAGAGGTGCTAGATGTTATGGTAATGAGGGCAACAGGAGAACTCACTAACTTGTTAATAATTAATTATGTAATAATTGTGAGGGCAATAATAGAAAATAGAAAACACTGTACAATGAAATGCTACGTATTACTATTACCAAGAATGCGTCTTATTTTTTTATGATGACTAAGCTTCTTAAAAAATAAAAATAAACATCTCTCAGGAGAGAAAATAATGCAGAATATAAGTATTATAGTTTAAAAAGGTAAGCACAAAACCAGTTAGACTCTACACTGTATTCTTATAAAGGAACACCTTCTTATTTCAATTAATTTCCTATAAACTCTTTATCCTGGTAGGAAGTAGGTATGCAGCAGCAATTTTAGATCAAAATATTCCAGTTACTTTGAGGAAGTTGCATGACTTGTGAAATTATATTTAAATCATGCTCTTTGAAATGACACCCATATAGGTAAATAGATACATTTATCTATTTATTTTTTAATAAACCCCTGTTAAGGTTTCTTGAAATACTAGATTACTGTGTCAATGATTTACTTACATGGATATTGTTAATGTTTTCTTCTTAACACAATCATATTAAATTTTAATGACATGGATTGTAATATCTAACTGGTATCTGGAAGCTTGTGGATAGCCCAAAGCTTTTATACAAATTTATATGTATAAAGCTCTCACTGATATACTTTGCCAGTAGATATTGTACCTTGAGTAGTCAGCTCTGCAAATCCCTTCTCACAAAAGATTAAAAACATCCTCCTATTACATCTAGAGACTTCTTTTTGTTATTCAAAGGCATGAATATATTTAGAAAAACGTATATGATTTTTAATGCCTTAAACCAGAAAGCTACCTTGATTCCCATTAAAAATTGGAATATTTAATGTTTTTGCTGCTTCTGTGGCACTTTTTTGATATTGTGAAGAAGAACAAAAAAGATTTCTGAGAACATATAAAACAAAAAACTGTGTTTGAAGTATTATAATAAAACAACCTTCTTCTTTTAATGCTAAGTTCTTTTTTAATGAAGATCCTCTGGCAGCTCTTGAATGTATAACTAGTTTATATCATGGGATGAAGCTGTCTGTTCTGATGATTGACATGAGCCCACATTACAATGTGATTCTGAAAATTAGTCCATAGAGGTCCTTTTCAGGTACTACTCAGACTGAGAGCTGCCCTCCAACTACAGTAGAGCCTTTTTAACCCCACTCATTGGTATTCTAATCTGGAAGTGCTGTCCTGCTTTTTAAATAACTCAGGCATTCAGGCTAGTACCCCCCTTGACACATTACTTAGCCAAAGGATTCAAATGAGATTCAAGAAACATGCAGTACAGCACAAAGGGATTGGAATATGCACAATTAATAATCACACAGTTAATTCATTTTTAATGCAAGGAGGTTTTCTGAAATTTCACATTCAAATTTGTAACACAAAGTAGTTGCTGTCTATTCCCATTATGCTGCCAAAATACTATAATGATAAAAATTTCCTTATTTTCCTCTCTGTGTGGGTGCGTGGGTGTATGCACACGCTAAAAAAAATAAGCCTGAATAACACTGTGGTTATGATGCAAACTGATAAAAGCTAGAGGGTTCTAAGTCAAAGATGGCTTAAGTCAACCGTGAGCAAAAAAGCATAAGACCTGTGCAATAAGTCAAAGGAGGCATACCATTTAGCTTTTGGTGGCAAATAGTCTAGCTATTGCTGATTTGAATCCAAACCTGAATATGGTCTGTTCAGTTGTTTGTTTTCTTTGCTCATGGTGTTATTTGTTTTCTGTTGGTTCCTGCAGATGTTTTTGTGCAGATGATTGCAACGCCTCTTCCAAGTGGAGATAAGATTTTGTCTCAGGGGAAAATTCCGCACCGACACTGGAGGAAATAAGATGACATGAAAATTTATATTTTGCTGAGAACGTATTTTGGATCTTCTGTTTTAACTGTATATCATTTTAGGGGCACCTAGTGTTCCTCCTTTACTATATATATATTGTTTGTGGCAAATGAGCACTGAATACAGCAACTATTTAGGGAATAATAGTGATTGTGCAGTGAGGCTGCTGCTCAAGCCCTTCTAAAAATCTCTCCATAGATTACGAGCCACTGTCAGGGGGATCTGCCAGATACATACAGCGTGTACACTTTCTTATCAGTAGGAAGCTGACCTTTACCAACCGTTACCATGTTGAAGCATGATTCCCTACCCCTTCCTTTTGTGTGGTCCTCACTGCCCTTTGCTCAAGTTATTCAGGCCTTCTGTGGGTAAATTTTACCCCATGAAGAGTGCCTGAAAAAAACATGCTTAACTCCTACTTAAACCCTATTTTAAAGACTTAAGTGGTGAATAAGCTTTATGTTCTCACTGCACACAGGAATCAACTTCATACTCTGTGATTACATTTTACCAGCGTCTACTTGAAGAGACTTCTGTAAGTGCTGCTTTTAGATGTGTCTATTTTTAAAAAGAAGGGCTTGAACTATTTCCTTCCAGTAACTAAATCTCCCTAATCGTGCATGAGGTACAAACTGTGTTTTAGAACACAGAAATTGTCTAGAGTGTTCAAGAAAATTAATATCAAGAATAACGCAGCATACTTGGACTAAATATCACAGAAACAAAGCTGCAGACAAATAATTAGAATTAAAAAATAGAACTTGCTTTTCTAAATTACTATTTTACATCTAAAATAGGACATCTCTTCACAGCGAAAAGAATTGCCTTTTTTTTGTATTCAAGCAATCCCAAACCTGCCCAGGTGAGGTTTTCCATGTCTGATATCGCAATTAGCGGAAGAAGTGCAGTAAGTAAAGGACATCTGAAAGACAGCTGGAAATATTCTATTTTCAGCTACATGTGAGGCTGTCATGATCCCAAGCAATAATGATCCCTCCCAGAGTAATTTTGGGGAGGTGGGAAAGGAGTTGACAGCCATAATTTTTGGGTTGGATGGAATATATATGTCTTTTGCTAGGGCCAGACAGCGCCTGTCCTACCCCAGATGCAGGAAATGGAATTGCCAGTCCCATCTGACTGGGAAGCCTGCAGCCCTGTACCAGTCACACAGTACTCAGCGTGATCCTACGTCATCTTTTGTCTACAGGTTTTCTTTCACTATCCCTTTTGGTAAAGGAGATGGAAACAGTACTGATTGAAATGCAAGAGTGAGTTTACAAAACAGTAACTATGACCAGGGAACAATTCATAGATTTTGTTGTCTGTTAATCCATTATTAATTGTAAAATAATTGCTCTGCATGAAACTGGTAAAGCTACCCCACTTTTCATTTTTAAGCATAATTTGTCTCAGCTTAGTGTGATTGATTCTGAATATGGACAGAAATACATATTTTATTATCTTTTAGATTCTGTAAATCAATATCTCTTGCATTTTTTCTTAAAATGAAACTGCAGATGTTCATAATGGGATTCACAGTTGAACGTATTTGGACAGGGAGATACATCTTAACAGAGAGTTAATACACATTTGTAGAGGCATCACCATCAGTAGTGCTATGTTTAGTGACAGTACCTAAGGATCACATAAGAATGTGATCTTGGGCTAACCACTAGAACATAAAATAACTTCTGCCTTAAAGTACTCACTGTTCACATTACTCACTAGCATTCCATCACTAATAATTTCATTATTATACTTTTGGGGCAGGGGGGAGGTGAAGAGCTTATTTAATTAGGAAGGCATTTGCTAAGTAGAAAGTGGGAGAATAGGTGATCTTAAAAAGACATGAGGTAAACAGTACGAAGTCAGGAATGTGGTGAAGGGGATGCAAAGGAGGAAAAAAGAAGTAAATTTTAGCGGTAAGCAGCCAAGTAGAGTGGAGAAGTCAAAAAATTTTAAAATAAATAAAATTATATCTTACAAAGGTTTTCTAGTTATCAGTGATGATCAAAAGATTCCTTACTATGAAGGCTTTATTTTTAAGAGCCCTCTGTTCCCCTCAGAAACATTAACTAATATTTCTATTTTGGAAGCATCCTTAGGCAGATTGATTTCTTGCTGATTTCTCACTTGCTCACTGCAGTTTCTTTGTACTTCACTGGCACATTAGTAATATCTCAGATTTGGTATACTCACAGTGTATTATTATGGCTTGCAAAAATATGTTATATTGGTGCTACAAGTCACATGAAGTAATGTTAACCTTGGGAAGCACAACACTGAAGGGGAACACGCAAGTCAGAAGTGGTCATGTGGTGCTGTGAACCTTGCAAAGCTGCTGCTTTGCCTCACAGGTTACCACAGTCCCAAGCAGCATGGTATGGGGCGGGGGGGGTGAAGAAGACCCGTGTGGGCTGGGGGAGAGCCCTGGGCAGATTCCCCAGCAGACCCACCCAGGGCTGGACTCGGGGACTGGGGTCCTCTGCTGAGGTGAACCTTCTCATGATGCCTCAGCACTGCTCTCCCGTTTAGCATTATTTCTTACCATGCACGAGTGTGGTCCCCACCTGCAACAAAGAAAGGGGGTCCATGACTTGCACCATAGTGCAAGTACTGTGTACTGAATTGCTGTACCCCTTGGTGTGACTTCTGGGAGGACCAAAGAACCTTGTAATTTAGCTTAATTAAAAGAGAAATACTTGATTTCTGACTTTTACCCTAAAACACCCTTTAGCTGGTTCTACATGGATATTTTTTACTGTATCAGTGCAAACTTGGGTATGTATAAACGCAGGGAGGGAGGAGGGTTCTGAAGTGTGCTTTTTTTTTTTTTTTCCTCTCATTGAGTAACCTGAGAAAACCCATAAACCTTGGCTTAGCAGGATAACACACAAGCAGACTTGTCTGATTATGCTGTAAATGGTCTTTGTGGATTTAAGTTATAATTGCATTATAAATGTAACAGCTTTTCTGGTGTAAAAAACCAAGAAGGCAGATCAGGAGGCCATATGGTGTATAATGGAAATGAAATAGGTTGTATTTTGCTGATGTGGAGGGTAGAAGTAAAGGAATTGTTTTGGTTAAAATAGACAGTATAACAGAAGGATAGAGTGGAAAGGCCAAGGACATCTACCTGTTTACTATGGTGTTAATTCCTTCAGTTGCTGTTGAGTACCACTATCTGTGTGAAGCAGTTATTTTCTCAATATGCAGAAGCTGGTGTAGTCGGATATTTCAGACCTTGGCATGGCGCTTGCTCCACTTTTTCCTTTACGCTGCTGAAGAATGATACAACTCTCTAAAACATTGCCCCTCTGTGAGACCCATAACTTTAGCCAGAAGGAAATACAGTCCAGCCCCACTGTTACAACCTGAGAGCCAATTTTTTCATGGCCCTTTACCAGGTTTTGGCTATTGAACCTGTCAGCCCAGTACATCTGCTCAGAGTTGTCCTCCTGATGCCATTTTCCACTGGCAGCAAGGGGCTTACTTGCTCTTGCTTATTTGGCAATGAGGTCTTGAGCACATTTTGCCTGACAAGCATATGTATGATCAAAAAGGTCCCCCTCCTCTATGCTCATTTATGTTCACACTATAAATCTGCTTCCTGGCCTTAGAGCTGATCTCATCAGGAGTAAATCCAGACCATCACTTTCAGACAGTTATATTGAGAGTGTAACCCCGTGTGTGTATTAGGCTCTTTCTTTTGTGAAGCAAGGTTTAAACGCTACATCAACAGATTTAAATGGACAGTTATTGAAATCAGCAAGATAGTCTTATGTGAGACATCCATAAATTTTCTGGAGAATATGTTTCAAGTGTGAGGCAGTTTTCTGAGACCTAGGTTGCTATAGTGGGAAATATTTTGGTAGCTGAATTACTATTTGTTCTTGACTGCTGTTGCTTCTTTTCCTTCCCCCCCCCCCTTTTTTTTTTTTGAATGGTGATATAGCCACATCTGCAGGGGAGGCTGGGGTGCTTTGGAGTAGGTACAAAAGATTAAGAAGAGATTCTAGTTTCATTCCTCCTCATTAAATTATTGTGTATCTTAGCAAACATGAATTGACTGGTCAACATCCTGGTGCGCCGTTTAAACATTTTGTCATTATTCATCAGAGCAGTTTAACAACACAGTTTCTTCTTTCACTGTAGTAGACTTAGAGCAGTTTCAAACGTATCTCTTTTTTGTGATGGGGGGTTTTTATCTCTGAGTATTCACATCCCGCTTGTACTTCTGTGCCTTTGGTTAAGTAGAGACAGTAACTGAGTCCCTCAGTGACTAAAATGCCAAACCACACACGACACCCTCTTTGCACTCCCTATTAAAATTTTACAGGTCAAAAATCCAAAACCCACTTAATAAAAATTGTTCTTCATCGTAAGTGACAAGAGAGAACAGGTCAATCTATGGAATAATGGTGCAGTAATTAGAAACTTTGTAGTTGATAAAGTGTGACTGTTAATCAATGTTTGGCTAATTAATCAATATTTTAATCATTAGACCTTTTAAATTTGTTTTAATGAGCATTTCCTCTAATTCCCTTGATCCTGTTTCTTCCAACACTTCTATTATCTCTATTAAACAACAAAGTTAAGTGTTCATATGAGCAGAATACGCTGTGGTTTTGTAGAATTTGTAGTTTATTGCTAAGATACATAAGTGTTTCTGAATGTGAGCAAATGCGTATTCTTAAAGAGTATTCTCCTGCCATATGTCCTGTCTGTGTTTGTGTAAGAACCTTGTGAGGCATTTCAGATGAGTCTGGGCAATTTACCAGTGCACTCCATCAATAAATTTTAATATCTTACTCTTCCTTTCTTAAGAAACAATGGAGATGAGACGTTTGCTTCTGAACAAGTTACTCATGCCCTGTAAAGTCCTTCCTCTTGTCCATACCTCGCTCAGGACTAGCATGGTACTTTGAGGCTTTGTGGACAGCAACTGCTCCAACATTAGTAAAAACCAGTTCTCTCCAGGAGTTTGTCTGCCCTTTTCTTGTGTTATTTGATGGTTGCAGTTCCCTGATTTTTCATGCATGACATATGTGATGTACCACAGTTATTGCAATGGACATCTGAATGCCGTATCTGTCATTTTAGCTTTTAATCTTCCAGTAAATTTTGGAATATTTGGATCCCCCTCATAAAGAATATTCAGAGAGAGTTTATATGTCATTTGTCCTCTCAGAAATAAATACCCTTTACTACAGATTTGATTAAACTGCTTCTAATACTAATAGCTATCAGGAACTTGCTGCCCAGTCCTGTGTGCACAGGATACATCACCTGGCAGCGACAAAGATTTTGATGAATGCTGCATGGGTTGGCCTGTTACACTGATGTAGCTTTCTTGCTGGACTCCTAAACACTTGCTTTGATTCCCCTTTCTGTTTTTTGTTGATTTTTCCCTCATCGTTTACTAGGTGTCAGTGAGGGACTGGGAAATAACCTGTTCCAGACGTGTAGAAATCTGTGGTTACAGAGCTCAAGTTGATCCTTTACTTTAACTTAATCTAGAGGGCCTCTAAATCTTTCTGTGCAGGAAACGAGTGCTTCATTTGCTTGACAAAAAAAAAAAAAAAAAAAGTGGTCTCCCCAACTAATTCTACATGCTTTAGTGGTTTTGTCTTCTACTGACACAGGAGGATTTTGGCATCTCTCCAGAGCATTATCTCATTTGACAATTCTTCTCTTTAACCAAAATTTTTTCAACTGATTGGAATTTTTATTCAGTAATGTTTATTAAGTGTCAGAGTGATTCATAATATGCACTTAGGGCTTGGGTTATCACCTGTGATTTCTGGCTTTGCAATTGAATTCTGGGAATGAAAGCTTGCATTTTGGAGCCTGATTCTGCAGATTTCACTGTAGCAAATATCCAGCTTCATTCAAAGTGTGATTTTGTGTTTCTGGAATACTGAAGTGAGGTCTTGACATGTAGATAAAATAAAAGCTATTTCTTGTAACAGTTATGTGATTTATAAAGAAACATCAGAAAGGCAATTTGCGTGTTTCTTGCCAGTGCAACCAAAGCATTTGAGCATTCTGTTACCAGCTCCTGAGTATATATTGAGTGGGAAAACCTCTAAGGTTTAACTCCGATGTTATTTTCCAGGGCTTGATAATGTGGCCTACTCCTGCTGGCACCAGGGGAGGAGGGCTCAATTCCTAGCAAAACATCTCAGCTTTGCTGAAGTTAGTGCAAAGCTGTGCTTGGCTTTGTCTGGGCATAGGCCTTGCTCCTCTTAGGTTGATAAGGCCACCTTGCTAGTCATCAGACAGGCAGCTTGGTCTGGCATAGGATTAATAAATAGATAAATAAATAAACAATTGAAGGGAGTAATCTCACCTAAAGCTGGTGTTATAGCACCTGGAAATGCCTGTAAATTTTCTTTCACAGCAATGATTTAATGTATCTAGTTAATGAGGAAGACTGTTCAGAAGAGCTATGCATTGCTTTCTTGCTTTTGCCACGTGGATTTGGTGGGGAAAATAAAGATGATTTTCTACTGATGGGATCTGAAAAAATAATAGTAGTGGACAGGCAGCTTGCCGTTCAAAGCCTGCTTGGACAGGGACAGTCAGGGAAGAAACTTGCTCTGGGATATTTTATTTGAATGTTTTGTTGTTCTCTGTACTTCCTGGCCTTAGTATTCTTGTACCTGATCCTACAACTTTTTCTCGGTGAATATTGGCCATTAAATTTTTATGTCAATAATTTCTTGTCTCATTTAGTAAATCTGTGAAATCTGAATTATGAAGAGGCAACCTCTTGGACAAAGATATTATGAGGACTAGAATACAATTAAAATAATTCCTTACCAAAAGGTTATTTTTATTAAAAATATAATTATTTTTGTATTGCATTCACATAAGTTGTTAAGAAGCCATTAGTAAATTGTTATTTTGATGAGACTATTTCACTAAGGAAATTTTTTAGTTCATCATATTTTATTAGATCAGCAGTAATGAACCAAAAAAAATATCATTTATTTTTATTACTACTTTAGGTTGAATCACAATGATTCATACAGCCAGATTGAAGCTGTGACTGTAATTACTCTGTTATTGTCAACTATATATTTTTCTTAAATCAGACATTTTAACCACTTATAAAACCCATAAATACAGATACTTCTAATTTTAAAGACCCACTTAACAATATTGCTAATTTTTGCTGCAGAAGTCTCGTGTTGGTACACGTGAGATCTCATTTACCTGACTGAGTGTCTTCCTGATTTACTAGCCAAACAGTGCTTTTTGACTGTCAGGAATGACCACTTTCCATATTTCTTACTCACTATCACCTATATCCTAAACCAAGAAAATCAGTCAAAGGTTTTAATTTTATCTTTCTTCTGTTTCATTTCTCTTATTATCCTTTCTTACTAGTGAAATGAAAATATATATAGACAAATGACCAATGAGGATGTGTTAAAGTAACTTGCAGCAAAATAGTAGATTTTTGGAAGCAGTTGTTTCCCAAAGAGAGGTCCAAAAGAAGCTAAGGAGGACAGTAGAGAGTTCAGCAATCACTAAATGTAATAAAAACACAGATTATATTTAAAAATGGCAGTTTTCTAGTGGTAATAATCTTGAATTATGACCATTTTTTATTTCATTGCCTGTTGCAAGCTTCATTTACTCCGTCTCCCCAAACATTCTTGATCCATCGGACCTTAAACAGAGCATATTAATGTAGAGGTCTCAAAATAGAGCATTGTTGAGCCAAGAATCCTCTGGAAAATAAGAATTTACCTTATTGATGAATACCCTCAAGGCCTAAAACTTTTAAAGGGGGGTGGGGGGCACAGTTATAAGTCTGTTATATTTTTATTTTATTTTTTTTTCCAAACAACCTAATTCTCCATGGAGATGGAGGAGAATATAAAGCTTCTCAATAATGTTTTGGTTACTGAACCATAGAAGCGAGTGATTTTCTCTTCAAGTGAAATTCAGAACAATGATTTTCACAGCGTGCAAAGTTTTTGGAGATTCCCTTCCAAGACTAAAAATAACATTTCTCTTCCTTCTCTGTAAGTGCTCCAGCAGTTTTTTTGGAAGTCCTTTTGCTCCCATCAGTGCATCAGGAAATATCTGGTCAAAGGCTATGAGATGAGGCTTTAAAATAACATGTTATTGTAGAAAAGTTTTGACTCTTAAACTTATGTGTAAAGTGATGCCAGCTTCCTTTCCTAGTTATCCATGCTTCCTTCTTATCCATGTCCCATTTTCCATTCTCTCATTTTTTTTAGAACAAGAGTAGTATTTAAAGGCCACAGGAAAAAAGAAAAACCAACCAACCAACCAAAAACCCCAACTATTTAAATTCCTTAAAGTTGTTGGGTTTTTGTTTGTTTGTTTGTTTGTTTTCAGAAGTCAAAAGTAAAATGGGACATTATGATAAGCCAGTTGAATGTTCAATTTGTACTCAGTGTTCAGCAATGAAAAAAATACCTGAAGTGACACCTGGGCATTTTTTTTTCTCCATGACGGTTTACGGCATCAGTGACAGTAAAGAGAACTTGGCACTTTGCTGAGCACATCAGTATTCTGCTAAGCAGCAAGGCAGTGGACTCAATAGCTATATCTGCTTGCCCAATCCATTGTAGTCTAACAAGCAGCTAAAAAAGAAATGTAGAATTATGTTTATTTCTGTGTTGGGATTCTTGTTCATAGTGATGCTGGCACCTGAAATCCTAGGGCCAGTTTTGCTACATGGTGAGTACAGTCAGCTGAGAGTGCTCTGTGCTGCTCAAGAGATGCTGAATACCTTGCAGGATGGGATCCTTGGAAAGATTTGAGTGTGCTTTTGTGAGCATTTGCCTTTCCTCTACAGAACCCTTAAGAGCAATTCTAAAGACAGATAACAGAATTCTTACAAAGTTCAAATGTAAATCTCTTCAGAATTATTATGTTCTGTAGAGGAGAGTAAACAAATAAACATAATAACTACAGTAATAATATTGCACTTATGTAGAGCTTTTCTTGAGTTTTGCAGAGCTTTTCTTCTCGGGATCTCAAAGGGCTTTATAGATGGTACTTATCTAACCCTCCTAACACCTTTGTAAAGGTAGCACTTAGGTATCATCCTCATTTTCTGATCAGAAATGAGAAATGGAGGCACAAGAGATGTTAGGCTATTTTCCTGTGCTTCTCAGCTGGTCTGTGGAAAATAGGACCCAGGTCTCCTAATTTTGTGTAGTAGCATGAGATAAATTATTGTAAATGAATGGCATTTGAAAGGTCTTTTAAATACCATGTAATCTGAAGTTAATGTCAGTCTTGTCATCTTACATTTGTGTTTTCTTTGGCACACTCTCTATTTCACAAACAGTGAAAAAAAAATAATTCTTGTAGTTATTGTATATTTTTGTAGCCTTTTTTTTCCTTTTTTTTTTTTTTCTTTTTCCTGGAAATCAGTTGATTTATGACAGGCAGTCTTAAAGATTGTTGTTATTCTAGTTCACCTTTAATCATACTATAATCCGATGAATTATTAATTAATTTGTGTTATATTCATTGTACTGTCTGCAAAATAGCCATTTAATAACTGATCTTATTTTCAAAATTTTAATGAGAAGATAAATACCAAGTGGTAGAAAAGAAGAAAGAAAATAGTTTATTATTTTTTTGTGCTGAAACAATATTTATTAACATTTCTGTTATAAAATAAAATGCAAATACTTTTTCAATTTCCATTACTGTAAAACATGGAATTTGCATGCATTATTTATTTCAAGGCCTTTTCATCTTAGAATAACTAGTACATATCACATTTCACTGAAGCTTGCTGAAAAAATGCACAATTCAGATCAGAACAGGTATGTCAGCTCTTTCTTATGTTCTTTTTTAACATCCCATGCCAGTTGTAGTTTCCATTTTCTGAAACACTAGGGATGCTATTTTGCAATCTGTAAACACCAGTCCCAAGAAAATACTTGAATTCTTGTTTATGTTATTTTGTACTTTGGACAGCACTTCAGGAAGTGGTTTTTTTTTCTAATGTATGATTTTGTAGGATAAGTGTTCCTTCAACAGACACGTGTTGTCAGTCTGAGAGAACTTACATCAAGTACAGTCATTTGAGTGGATGCAATATTCAGTCATTTCAGTTATTACCCATTTGATTCTCAGTTACTTACAAAATGTAAGTAATATGTTAGAAATGGTGTTGTTACTTTTGTGTTATTGGGAAAATATTCTTAAGACTTTAAAAAGGAGAATTGTAAAAGTGAGTTTATCTGAAAGTTCTTACTAAACGCAAGTCTTACAACATTTTAAATTGTAGTGCTTGGATTATTTACTTGAGTTTTTCATGTCCTCTCTTCTGGGTCTCTGCTACCTTTGAAAGACTGGGTTTTCAAATGGCTGAGAGGCATACTCGTAATATATACATTATATACTCATAATGTAGGATATTATACTATTTGACAAAACTAGGTAGGAAATAAAGCATACTTGAGCATCACAAGGGGGCATTTTCTCACATACATCCTGGAAGTTGTGACGTGGAAGATGAATTAAAAAATAAAAATATCAGGTTTCAAGTGCAGTTCATATAAAGTTCTTCCGATAGGTTTAAAGATCTAGATACTAAGCTGAAAATGCTGAAACTCATCAGAAGTTTTAAGAGCAAGTTTCATTTGAAAAGAATTGTCATTAAACAGAACTGAAAGAAAGAACTCAATGTGGGTACAAAAAAAAAAAAAAAAGAAATGTACTGAGTACTTAGAAATAGCATTTTTATTGTTTGTAGCATGTATATGTACACAATGAATAACTTGAATTCACGGGCGATTTCAGTACATTAACAGTTACTTACACTTAGGGGTCACAAAACAGACTGAAGCTGCCGTCAAAGCAGCAGCTCAGGTATGTCCATCCAGCTTGGGCTCAGTTTCAAATGAACCAATCTGGGACCTGCTGTTAAGTCTCACAACACAGAGCCTCCCATGTGAGGCGGAGCCTAAGCCTTCATCCACCTTCACAGGTAGGTTTTGTGCTACCTACACCAAACAAGCAAGTTGTAATCTAGCTCAAATATTTCTTTAAGAGCAGTATAGACATTGAATCACAAAAAGTTTTAAACTGCGGTAATACAAGCCATATGGGTTTCTTAACTTTGATGAAATCTGATGGATCATTTCACACATGGTCATGCTGAGTTTAATGCTAAAAGAAAAGACTCGAACAATCTCTTTAATATAATTATTTCTAAATAACAGTTTGTAAAAAGCATGCACAGACTGGCTAACCATACTTTCTATGACATTAGATTTTGAAATATTAACATTTTCCTTTTGGTGATTTTTGTATTTACTTTTAATTGCATGACAGTTTGTCGTGAGGGAATAGGCACTGCTGAGTGCTCCCAACATGTTGACCCAAATAGTGATACGCCGACAGGGAGTCTGCAGGCGCTTTTCTCAAAATCACTGCCAGGTGCTGATGTAGGCCTAAATAAAATGCAAGCACCATTCAATTATCTAGCATTTTGAAAATTCAAATCTCAAGCTAGGGGATTTCACCGACATGAAATTTGGCCTTACAGAAATGAAAGTAAACTTGCAAGAGTTGTTCATCAAAGTTAGTTTGTTGAAGAAGAAAGTAAACTATTTACAGAAAGACAAAGTATTGCTATGAATCAACAATTGGCTAGAAGGATTTCATCCTAGGAAAGTGAGTAAAAGGTGCCTCAAGTTTCTCTATGAAATCTAATATTATTTATTAATGAGCTGGAAAAATAACCGAATGGAATTAGTAAAATAAAGGCATATATAGTAAATAATAAAGTCAAATTTTGTTACATGATACAGAATTCTGATGGTCAGTTGGCTCCAGAATTGTGATTGTGGACAATTTCACTACAGAGAAAAAGAAAAATCAGAATAGACATCAGTGTACTATATTGTTTATAAATGAAATAAATACTCTTCAATGAGGGCAGATAAAAGAACTATTCATACACATTCTAATTAATGTTGTCAATGCAGGAGTTAGAGAATAATCAGAGGGGACTGGCCAGTGTGCAGTTGCAATCAAAAGCAAACAGTCTTATTAGGAAGCATGTGGAAAAGAAAAGGGAGAAATATGAAAGAAATCAGAAATTCATGCATAAAATTGTACTGTCTCGTTTGGATCTCCATGTTCAGACGTAGTTCTTTGGGTTTTGACGTCAATAATGAAAAGAACAGAAGAGGTGTACAATTTAAAGTTTAGTTGAAACATTCCCTTATAGGGAAAGAGAGAAAAGCTTTAGCTGTTGACTGAGTACAAAAGAGATATAGGAAAAGATGTGGAAAAAGTATGCACTCTAAGTACATGTCTCTTTTAGGTCATCTTTTCTGTTGCATACTTATTTACAAGCATGTTCTTTCTTAATAGGAAGGGAATATTCAATTAAAATCAGTGATAGAATATTTTAAAAAAGAGAAACTATCTGTAAAAAATAAAATATAACAGTGAATCTCATTGCCACTATTAAGAAAGGAATATTTATTTACATGTATAACAGTTTATAATGGAAGGGAAGACAGTGGGAACAAAGACTTTAGGATTTAAAACACAAAATTTATAGGTTGATTTTTGGAGGAATTTTCCCTAGAAGTCAGGTTTATGCATTTCGCACTTCTCCCTCAGCCTATATAGGAGGTGTCATGGTGGATGAATATGTACTGAAAGTGTTCTTCAGTAGGAAATACTAGTGAACATATGTGGACAGCTAGATTTCTTTATTATGTAGTGGTTCAGAAAGTTTTCTATATTATGGAGTGTAGTTTTTTATACTTTTTTTTTCCCATACTTGCCATTCTGCCAGTACTCTGGACTTAAAATGAACTAATGGACAGGACCCCTCATTTTCCTCAATTCATTGGCTATAAAAGTGCTGGAGGATTGCTTTGTTGTTGTGAAGTCTATCACAGACTCGCAAAGAGAAGAAAAACGAGAAAATATTACCCTGCCAACAGAGTCAAAAAAAGATCATTTTAAAGCAGAAACAGTGGTTGATGTGCATTTATGCCAGTGCTTGATGTCATCAGTATAAGTGCTTTCCTTCTGGATAACTGCATCCCTGCTATACAACTAAATCACTGTTTTGCTCATAGGACAGAAAAGAAAGATTAACAGCCTGCGTGGTGTGCAGTGTCAAACTGCCTTTGGTATAGAAACAACGTGTTACCCTCTAGTTTATCCATTGCTTGGGTGGGGCTTTCAAGCACGAATATCATATATTTGGACTGTGATGTGGTTCAGAATGTGATGCATGGAGTGGAAGAAAGGAAAAAGTGGGGGAAAAAGTGGAAAAATGGGGCAATTTTAAAAAGAAAAGAAAATGAAAAGGCATATGTTAGGCTGTGATATTCCTAACCTTCCTTATCATCACAGTTTGTTATACCAGCGAATCATGAAAGTTCTGCATACAAACATCAATACCTTAACCTGATATTTCCAGCTCTCTCCAGACCAACTGCAGCAGTTGGCTTCACTTGTTCCTGTAAGAAAACAACCTTCATGGAGAATGAAATTCTTCTGGAATTGTGTCGTAGCTCTCTAGTAAGACAAAGTCTAGGAGTCATGGGACCTGTCCTGGAAGAGGGAAAACTGGCTCAGGTGTCAGACTGCTTTCAGACTGAATGTCTGCAAACACATACACAGTACAAATTGACAACAATGTAGGATAGTAAAAGAAGAAGTTTACCCCAAGTCCCCTTTTTCCAACAAGTCTGATTTTGTGTATGTTGCCTATGAGGATTTTTGCAGGATTTATTTTAAAGTAGTGTTTCCTTTCTAAGAGTGATGGTTACTTGAGTTCAGCTTGCACGTGGAATTAGGGCAGTTGACACATTCATTTGTTTTACTTTTTATCACTGACTTTGTCTCTTTTCCTTTAGATTCTCAAAACAAAACAACAACAACAAAAAATCCCTAAAACAGACAAAGAAATCATCTGTTTTCTAATCAGCCTCTATCCTGTAAGAGCTGGAGAAAAGAGAAAAGATTATTTTTACTTCTATATTTAAGGTATTTGGAGTTCCTTGGTTAGTGTGAAGCTTAGAAATATCCTCTGAAGTATGTCTATCCTAGCTGGATATACATATTCAAGAAATGGATACTGGGCCAGATCCCCAGCATGAAGTCAAAAGAGCTCTGTTAATGTAGGCTAGGTAAGGATTTGGCATAGAAAAATATATGAGTATACAAGTGCCATAGCTCACCGGGTGTTATTACAAAAAGTCTGTCTCTTGCTGGCATTGACTTTCAAAAACAAGCTGTGCTTAGCACCTCTGAGTTTATAAAGATCACACAGCAACCTACATGCTATCAAAGCTTCAGGAACAAATAAATAAGCGGCTT
Organism: Anser anser; assembly: GCF_964211835.1. NCBI lineage: Eukaryota > Metazoa > Chordata > Aves > Anseriformes > Anatidae > Anser > Anser anser. The sequence goes on along the minus strand of NC_139726.1, from coordinate 18,953,397 downwards.
ATCTCTCAAGGTCTTTCCCCCCTGATTTTATTATAAGTGACAATAGAGCCATAGTTGTAAAGCAGCATAAGATCTTCAACCCAAATATGTGCTGTATATATATATATATTTTTTTTACGTTTTCTGAATCCGTTGTTGGATGATTTTCCTCATCAGTTGGTAATATTTTTTACTTTTTTTTTAGATCTGTCAGAGCTTTTAAATTAACTCTCACTTTTGTTCTACAAAAGGCATGCAGCATTTTTCACACATTTGCTTCAGGAGAAAGGAACATCTATTGGGGCACACGCATGGCTTAAAAAAATTCATTTTTTTGGAAGTCTATCTTTGTGCTGTAGTCTTTGCAGAACTATCTGCATTTATACAGAAAATTTGGGGAAACTCCACTGCATTTTGACCTTTGAAGCAGATGTCCTGAATAAGCAAAAATTTAGTAATTTCCCTTGTCCCTTGAGAAACATAATGAAAAACTGAAGGCAAAAATTTGCCCACTTTCTGAGGTAGGTGTGTAAAATTTCACATAGCAAAGTTGACAACAAAATAAGATTTCTTAACTTCTTTTCTACTGTCATTCTTCATCAGCTGTAAAACAATAACAATCACACTCTTGCTCTAATTCTCCCACTCCAGTAAAATCCATCTGTAAAACTGATGGGGATGACTGAGCAGAAACAACAGGCAGCCAGGCCTTTTCAGCAGGAGGGAATCATTATAAATATGAATCACACGAACTAATATAAGCAAAAAGACTACCTTGCTCCAGGATTTAACTCAGCCTCCGCTACCTAGTGTCAGAGTCCTCTCTTTCAGCTGCAGCCCTTCAAGAAATCTTTCTCTTTGTGAGTGGTGGAGTAGGCTGTGCCTTTGCCTCCTGCCATGCGGTGCCAGACAACCCTAACATACAGTCAGCAAAGGCACAGGCTTGAATGAATTGTGTTGGAAAAGCTGATTGGAAAAATCTTTTTTTGCCTGTTTAATTCCTTTGTGTTCTGTGTTCAAATGTGAAGCAGAAAATTCATGATCTGTATTTAAGCTATTAGTGATGTGGTTAGGCCATAATTAAGTGTAAGTCATCATGGTATTTTTTATTTTTCTTCTGTTTTCCTGCTGACCTATGTCATCTTTTCCCTCTGTAACCCAAGCATATCTGGTAGCTTTCCCCAGTGGCCCTGGCCTGCAGTAGCATCAGGGGCTGCCTCTGCTCCAGCAGCATCCATTGCAGGGCTCCAGTGGGAGGTCTCACAGGAGCCCCTGCCGTCAGGCTGTTCCCTACTCCTTAGCTCAGCACATAATCAAATGGTGCATAGCCACACACTGACTGCGTGCCACGTATTTCCTCCTGCCATGTCATTACTCATTAGTGTCTGGAACCTCTGCCGCTGGCTTCTGCAAATGAATGCAAGGGTCCTAGGTGAGTTAAAATAAATAAAACCTCTTGCTGGCCTGCGAATGGACTATTGCCTGCCACCTAAGGAGGGAAGGAATCCGTCATTACCTCAGGCAGAGAAGAGGGGCTACAGTTACTCACCTGAAGTAGACTACTTATTGTCCTATCCCTGGGCTGAGTCAAATCGTACATATGTTCACCAGATGGTGGATTCCCATAGTTGTTATTCTGCAGGCTACAAGAACATGAGGGACACAAAAAAATCCTCAGCCTGAGTCTTGATAACTTTGCCCTCAAATCTACTCACATGTTAATTGAAATATATTAGCACAGTGGTACATAAAAATTTGAAATATGCTATCCCAGTAATAATCATGTATTATTAGTCTTCTTGCCAAACATTTATTTATTCTACCTGAGTATCTCAGAGAGGACAAAATCACTCCTAAATGAAATACACTAGATCACTGATAGTTAGGGCTGCCTCACCAAAATATGGAGTCCACAAACAACTTTTCCCTTCAGCTACCACTCCACACCTGATCAATCCATAGATCCTTGACACATTTTTCAATTTTAAAAGGTACTTTTAACAGACAGAGTGTTAAGCTTATCTCAAATTACAAATTTATGAAAAAGTAACAAAGTCTCTAGCTTTAAGATGAAATGTGTTTATGACACTGTGGTCATATGATGCTGGACCTGACAGAGTTTTGTATCTTCACTACTGACCTTGAAAACTCAGCCACAGCAAATCTGTGGAGGACACTGTGAGCAGTGGGCATAGCCCAGGCAGTAGAGCCTTAGTTCAGCTAAACTGAGGGCCTGAGAGACTGGACTAAAAGAAACATCAAAACCTTCAACAAGGGCAAATGCAAGGTTCTGGGGTAAAGCAAGGTTGTGTCAGCATGAGCTGGAAACCTACTGGATGCATAACATCCCTGGGAATATGGTGAAAGCCAACTGTACGCACTAATTGTAAATAACACAAACTGTACCCATGACTATAATGTTATGTGGCTAGTAGATGGATTTAGAGTATTATCACCCTCTACCTGGCACAGGTTGGGCATTACCTGAAATACTAGGTCCAGTTTCGGGTTGCCCTTGTGCAAGAAGAATACTGGGAAATTAGAGATGATCCAGTGCGGGACTCCCAGGAAGCAAAGGGCTGTTGTGCTTGACCTAAGAGGAGAGGCTGAGGTGGCTGGACTTGACCAGGCCAGCAAAAGAGGGGAAGCCAGAGGCATCCTACAACTAGGGAGAGACAACAGGGGAGAGCCAAACTCTTCTTAGTGATGGCAGATGGTTAAAGTAGGGACATTTGGTTGAAACTTTTGCCACTACGATGGTATCACAGTGATGGTCCTGGTTATCTACAGAGGATGGGCACTTTCCAATCATGGAGGTTTTTGAAACTTGGCTTGTTCCGGGGTTGCTGGTACGTCTGCTTGGGCCAGGAAGTTGGATTAAATGACTGCCAGAGATCCATCCCTGTGACTCTGGCTGTTTTTCAAGTTACAGCTATTTAACCTGTTTGAGAATATTTCTCCTATTATCCTGTGAGAGTAGCCTTGTGTAAAGCTGTGGTTTCTGCTTCATATGCTCAAGCGTCCTCACACAGACAAACAAACCTAAGAACTTTTGTCATAACAAAGCTAAGGGGGAAGCTGATCTGCAAACATACAGCATTGTCTGAAAAAACTCCAATCTATGGAGAAAGTATACAAAGTCACAATTTTTGACCTGTGGATACCAGATATTTCATTTCTTTCTCTTGAATGTTGTAGTTCACATCAGTGTCAGCATTATCATACTTGTTTCCTTTAGGAAGCTTGCTACCTGGCTTTGTCATTCTTACAAACAAAAAGATCTCTCCATGCTAACACTTTGCTATTTGAATATGGAGTTAAATTGTTGAAAGATTTAACACTGTTGTGAAGAATGCTAGAAAGTTGTTTAAAATCATGGGAGTGTTTCTCATTGAAGCACATTAAAAGTTCTCACTGAGCAATTAAAAGGAGTCAAAAACCCCAAAAAGCTGTTCGGTTTATTCCATAGTTATGGCTCAAACACTGGAACTTTTATCATTTCCAGTTGCAGATATTTTGCTTTTGGAAGTTGAGTACAATTTTAAAGCTGTCTGATGTTTTCTTTTGCTGTGCCAACTGTTGAAAAGCAGTCTGGTCTCGTAAACATGCCAGTACGAATGAAAGAGTGCTATAGTGTTAGTCTCATGGGATCTCACAGTAAAAGGGATGGAAAACTCATCCTTGAAATTCAGCAATCAGGAAACATGCAACCACATGGAATTTTATAGCTCCGACTACTTGCAGTGATTTTACTATAGCTTTAACTTTTGATGCAGAGATATTAAAACCACCTTGTACAGGTGTGAAAATACCTCACTTTTCTGGAAGGTAATAAATATCATGTTAATCAGTGGTCAGTCTCTTTGTGATATGGCAGAGCCACACTGTTATGACAAATGGCTTTAAACAAGTTCAGCACTATAATTACAGAAAAGGTTACATTGTTCTACAATTATCATTTTAATCAATCTTGCAGGATAATCATCCTGCCGAAAAATCTGTTTCTCAATACCAATTTCATTATCTAGGTGATTCTCATCACTAATCATTAGAGTGTGATTCACTATATTCTTAACAACTCCTGTTTTAACTTTAAATGGGTGATTAGACTCAATATACAGGATATTACCTGCACTATAGTCTTTATAATACATTCTCCTTCTCAACTGTCAGACCATCTCTCCACTAATAAATGTATAAAAGCATTTCTTATTAACATCCTTTTCCATAGTAAATCATATTCAAATGAACATTACTAATTAAAGAGGAGGGAGAACAGTTCTTTCCCTGACGCGCCATCCTTCCAAACATTGCATGGGAAGGCACAGGGCAAAACCAAGAAACTCCAGGCTGCCCTGTAGGGTGGACATAGCTGAAGTGAGAAGTGTGAAGGTCATAGTTACTCTTGGCCTTTGAGCTTGCACAGGGTCCTTAGATCTTCCAGCATAAAAGCAAGTAAGTTTTTTTATAGATATAGGACTACGTTTTCTTCTGTTGTGAGGTCTGACAAAATATTAAGGTTTGGCAGAAGTCTGTGTTTGGAATTTGAGGCTTCTGGGGACTCTTGTTGCATGCATTACTCACTTATACAAATCATTCAGCCTCTGGCTTTGTTTTGGACACCTGTAAAACACATATTTTTTGACCTCTTGGCTAATGAGGGCTTAAATATTTGTATTAAATGAGAGTAAGGAATTTATGTTAGTAGTTTAAATTTTTAAAGATCACCTTTGCATTTTGCATTTAATACTGAGGTCTCTAGTATCATAGCGTGCCAAATAAATGCTGCCTAGGCTAAACTTGGGCATCAGCTTCCGATGGACCCCACCTAGCGATGCAGAAAGGGATTGCAACTTTCTACTTAAAAACAACTCCTAGTTGCTTGGGAAGATAGGACTTCTGACAGCATATTTAAATTTGCATATACACATCAGAAAAAAAAATATGGCATAGGTTTTGGTGGTTTTCTTTCTTTATTTTTTTTTCTTTGTTCAAGTGCTTGAGGTGCTTCCCTAAGAAAAGTAACCAGAGAGTGTTTGATTACACTGCTTAATTGTGAAGTTCAAATTTCCTTGTAAACTCTCCAGTTCTGGCTGTTTAACAGAGACAGGATTCAGTCCTATCCAGAGCCTGTTTAACTCTGACCATGACAAGGTCCCTGTTGTGAGGGTAAACTGACTTTGGAGATGATTGCTTCTTGACATTTTGCCTGCCACTTTTGTGTGTAGATTTATGTACTATACATTTTCATTGAGCATTTAACCCTGAATCTTTATATGAGCCTGCCATAAACCACATGCCTATCATCCAGGAAATGCTTGGCAACACTTTTCCTAGACGGTAGTCATTTAAATGTGAAGATGAATTAATTGTGCTGAATTTCTAATATCCTGGGAAATAATTTCTGTCAGCTGTAAAAAGAGATTTAATTAATCTGTAATTTTTAAGTAATAATTTTCTTATTCATTCAAAATAATTCGTTACTGTGTTTAGGTATTTTTTTATTTCTTTCCCTCTTTGTTTTTGATACTATCACAGTGATCTATAGAACGGAAATGTGAAAAATAATCATCAGAAATGGTTTAATCAAATAAGTCTTATTGATGTTGGTTGGCTGAAGCTTTGCTAATATACTTACTACCTGTGAGAACAATGAGTGTATGTTTTCATTTAAAGCTGGACTCTGCCCAGTTGCTACTAAAACAGACAAAGGTTTGTGGAGAGAGAAAAAAACCGCTCTGTCACAATGACTTATACAAGCTTAAGCAGCAGACTTCCTAAACTAAGACTTATCACTTCAGGGTTATTTCCATGTGACCTGTGGAGGATGCCCATGAATAGCAGGAGAAGACATGCCGTTTTCTCTGCTGTAGGGCTGAGCCTCTCAGTGCAAGACTAGAAGGCAGTCCTGGGTGTTGTGAAGTAATCATTAAGTTACACGCTTGTCATTTCTTGTACATTCACTCAGAACTAATGCACATCACTTTTTCCAATTATAATCATTCCACCATTTAACAAGCACAAAAGGCCTTAGATTCCAATTTGCCACTGATGCTTCACTCTCACTTGCTTATTTCTTGGCATTTAGGTCAGGCTAGGTTGTGCACAGCTCCAATAATGGGGTATATTCACCCTTCATACAGCAAATGTACAAATGATGATGGCTACAACAGCTGGTCTCACAATGTGGGAAAAGATCATTTCCACTGGTATGGTAATTTCTCTATTCATAGTTTTTCTTCCAGTTATTGTAAATACGTTTTATTTTGGGGGTTTCTTATTGCTGAAGCCAGACAGAAAGCACATGATGATATAGCAAATACTGTCCTCGCCACACTTCCTTGCTGGCTAAATCAAGGTTTCTCTAGCAAGCATGTCGCACTTCATTTAGCTTCTCAAATCTTTCCACAGCTGAAAACAAACAAAAAGCCCCCAAACAAAACATGAAGCTGAAAAAAATCCCACAAAAACAAACCACCAAATCACAGCTGCTGAAATCTCTAGTCTTTAATCTTAGTTAGCCTCTCACTAATGACAAGTAACTGTAATGTGGGATCAACCAAGGCGATGTGTTAATAAACAAACTTTGGCTACACAGTAGCCAAGAATTAGAGGAGTCTAGCACAGCATGCAAAATACATTTTCTCTTCTTTCTACTGAAAATCACCTACTTCTGCTAGATTGCTTTACAAATTCTGAGCTCACATCCACTTATCTTTGTGAGAGCATTCAGTAGGAAGGGGAAACAAGGGCGTTTTCACTCCTTTTGTTCTGCTGCAGTGCTGCCCTTGCCTCCCATGTGCTCAAGCATCAGAGGAGTCCAGGTCTGCTGGTGGTGAAACAGCCAGTCCTGGCCCAGTGATGAACCAGGGCTCACAGCTGCTATTTAGGGGGAGTAAGCCTGCCTGCCTTCCCAGGCACAAATTTTGGAGAGTCTAAGAGGAACAGTGCAGGCTGCCTTCTGATTCTTGAAGGTACATTGCTGCTGCCAGACCACCACTGTCTAATGCCAGGTGAACACGTATGGCCCCTTTTTGACATGTATAAAAAGAGTAATTTCATTTATCACTTATTCTCTCATTAGTGATTTCCGGGAATAAACAACACAAAATGAGTAACAGTGCCTAAATGGAACTGAGGGACACTCTCAGCAGAAATGTATGGATACTGCCTCTGCTCTTATACACAGTAGAGGGTGGACCAGTTTCATGATCATTCACATTTTCATAAAGTCAGAATAAGGTGGTTCAACCTTTGCCTGTGGTGTCAGCTGTGGCATTGGAACTGCTGCGGTTGCTCAGTGCACTTGGGGTCCCCCTGCGATGGATCCCCTGGGTACAGCCTGATCTCAGATCTGACTCCACTGGCAGCAGGGTACAAACCAATTTGGCAGAATACTACGTTCTTAGATTTTTATTTATTTATTTATTTGTTTGTTTATTTTTATCACAGATGGATGATGGAAAAGTGATTCTAGCCCACCAAAGTGTTAGGCTCTTTCCATGTCTACTCAACTGTTTTTCACTGAATCGTTGATGCCCTGTGTTAGTTATCACCGCAAGGCTCCTCTAAACCTCCGGATGCAATTGAATTCTGCTTGTGTTCCGTCCTTTGACATAAGACTGTGAGCCTGTGGTTGTATGTTGGTATCAAAAGAGGAGATTCTCTCCGGACCTGCTGGCTGCATGGATTTAGGACAAATAACGTAGAGTCAGCAGAGATAAATTTAGGGCAATAGTGCATTTGAAAACCATGCACTGTTTGATGTTCATACACTGTCAAGTCTCAAGTCTCAGGCTTCTCTGCCTTGATCTTTTAAACTCTAAATGGAATAAGTGACACTTACTCAATGTGTCTGGGGAAGTATTTAAAGTTTTAAGTGCTTTGAATTAAAAAAAAATAAAAATAAAAAATTTAATAATGATGATACTTTCTAATTCAGTAACATAACACAAAGAAATACTGCAGTTTCCAATCTAGTAGATAATCTAGCTCCTTTTAAAACATACTACCTCTTGTTTTGAACTCAAGGTAATATGTAATTTATTGGGATTCTGAGAAATTTTCTGCTTAGAATTTTGGGAAACAAGTCAAAAAAAGTATTTCTTTTAGCTTCTTGTATAGATTCTTAGTTCAGTATAGATGAATACTATTACAGTAATAATGAGGTAGTGATACAATTACTATATAAATTAGTATGTATTTATCAATTTAGAATTTATGGATTCATTATGTTCTACGTATAGGATGGGGGTGAACTGCATAACAGAAGTTGGATTGCAGGAAACCCTTTGTCTAGATCTCTAAAGACTCAGGGATTTCTTGATAAAAGATTTGTGATTGAATTCCTCAAATGCCAAATTCTTATGGGGGCTGCGTTAGAAGCTTTCAAAACTCTCTGGAATTTTTCATTTCTAGGTAGTCTCTAAATTTAGAAAAAAAAAATAATTTAAACACTTTTTTCTAAATTCAAATTTATATCATGGATTAGAGGATTATTACTATTTAATCCCACGCTAAATGGATTGACTATCTTGAAAAATTTTTCTTGGATCTGGAATAAGAATACTTTATATAGCTTGACAACAATAAATAAACCTTCTCAGAGTAAAGTTCTTCCACTGAAGATGCTCTCTAATAATTACATAACCTACTGCTAATGCAACACTTCTGATAATGAGGAAATTGCCAATATTGCTTGCTAAATTAATGTTTGCTGTTGAATTATACCAAATGCATGTGTTCAAAAATCGTTTTACGAAAAAAAATTTTGTAAATTAATATATTTGAGGTTTTTTTTTTATTGCTTTTGAATTATCTGACTACATTCAAGTCAAATTTGTGAGGACAGAAAACTTTTAAATCAAGGATGTTATTTCTTGTATGGGGTGGGGTGTAAATATGCAGTCTTGGCTCAGCTAGCTGGATGTATCAGATTTTATTACAGAAATCAAAATAGATTTGTGATAACTGGCAACATTTAAGATATGTATGTTTTTCTGCACAGAGACATTATTCAATAGTTGGTATTCTTTTCATTGGCTGAGTAGTGACTGCTATGCATCGCTCTACGTAACAATGATGAGCGTTTTCAGGAAGTGTGCTAGTTACTGTTTTGGGGCTCTTTTTACAAAAAAAAAAGGAAATATGATATTTTCTTTCATTCTTTAAAACTAAATCTAGCATTGTCTCTTTAAATATTAGAATTTAAAAAGAAACAAATTAATTTTTTTGTATAGTTAAGTGAAATTGCAATGATTTTTTTTCCTGATATAATTAAAAAATTTCTGTGACTGCTATTCTGGAATGAGTATTTATAGAAAGGAGAATGTGCTGCTTGAGAACTGCATAACTCAGATGCACAAGACATTCTCCTCTGAAACAGCCTCTATCAAATTTCTATTCTCCCAATGTCTTATTGAGGGAAGTCTCTTTACTGAAGTTGTTGCTCTACTAAGGAAGATGTTTAAATACTAAATATACTTTAAAATAGATAATGTATTTTTCAGATTCATTTAGTATTTCTCATATTATTTTATGTCCTGTTTCACAATATCCTTTCTCAATTTGCTTTCTCAGAGCTTGGAGTCTCTGAAAAATACTTGGATAAGCTAGACGGTGCACAAACTTTTCTCTCAAACTTAATTTTAAGACATAATTGAATTGTTATCCACACAGTATTTTCCTCTCTGATTGCAAGAAAAAACAGTCTGTCTCTGTAGATAATAAATGATGGAGATGCAAACTGTGTAATGGAATTTCACATATACCTCATGCAGTCTGAAAGACGAGAATCCTCTAGATAATACGTGATTGCTTCACAAGCAGTGCTACATGCTCCCCTAAGCTTTGCCCACTACTAAGTACAGGACCATGAGTGTCATTTTTTTCTGAATTGCCAATAAAATCTGTTTGAATCCACCCAGTGAATTATGCTAAGACATCTTAAGGAAATACAGTGAAAATGTGGTGGCCCCTTCCCTTCCCTTCCCTTCCCTTCCCTTCCCTTCCCTTCCCTTCCCTTCCCTTCCCTTCCCTTCCCTTCCCTTCCCTTCCCTTCCCTTCCCTTCCCTTCCCTTCCCTTCCCTTCCCTTCCCTTCCCTTCCCTTCCCTTCCCTTCCCTTCCCTTCCCTTCCCTTCCCTTCCCTTCCCTTCCCTTCCCTTCCCTTCCCTTCCCTTCCCTTCCCTTCCCTTCCCTTCCCTTCCCTTCCCTTCCCTTCCCTTCCCTTCCCTTCCCTTCCCTTCCCTTCCCTTCCCTTCCCTTCCCTTCCCTTCCCTTCCCTTCCCTTCCCTTCCCTTCCCTTCCCTTCCCTTCCCTTCCCTTCCCTTCCCTTCCCCCTTTATTTTAATGCAAATTTCTGAAGCTTTCGTGGTATGTACATTGTGAAATTAGTTATTGTTTTGCTGTTAATATTTATATTTTCATACTTTGAATATTCATTTGCATTAAAAAAAAAAAAAACACCTTCCTAAATTTTGGTTGTAAATGAGGGGAAAACAGGAAGCAGATAAGATCAAAATTAATTCTATAGCATAGGTGAAATTAAATCCCTACCTATTTTAGTATTTCTCTTTTTATTATTCTTGTAATGAGGAAACCTAGTAACCAGATTATGTACTGTTTTCTCAGAAAACCTGGTCATATCACCAAAATTAGTAAGAACAACTTCAATTTTTCCAGTGAAAATTATCTTCAGTTCAAGAACCAGAATTTGTCCCATAAATAACTTCTATACATTAAAGATATAAAATAACATATTACAGTATATATTTATACAATTAAAAAGTTATATATATAGAATCTGGTCAAGAGATCATGGACACTATTATTAAGAAAAGATCTATGAGATATTTCGTTATGATAAGGGTTAGAACCTTGGTCTTTGGTTTTGTGACAACACCTTTGCGCAACACCATTCTGTCAGATGCGAATGCACTATGGACTCTGAAGACAAAAATGCCTCATACTTTCTTACCAACTCCACATTTCTCTGAGGTTTTTCTTTGGAGCTTTCCCATCATGTACTTACTTGGCCTGATGCAACTCTTCTAGTGAGTGAGTTAACTATGAATGACAAAAAATACTTTTATCTAAGGCACGTTAGATAAAATTAGATCACAGGCATATTTTGTCTCTAACATCTCTTAGCAGTTAGTAATGAACAAATTGATTCAGATAAATATCTCTATCCATAATATTTATATGGGCTTAAACAAGAACATGAATTTTGAAAAGTCTGACAAATCTTTAAAACATTCATGCATTTCCAGCAGGGAGTCAAGAATCAACATATAATATAATAATTAAAATAATGTAATATCACATCTTTGCCAAAACCACTTATGTAAAGGGAATTGTTTTCTTGCAAAATGGCTAAATTAGAATTCTAATCCTTCAGATGCTCAGAGGAGCAATTTTTCACATGCTGACTAATCCCATTGGATCTGGTCAAACTACTCATGTGCATGTGCTTGGTGTTCCCAAAGAATCTGAAATTTTTTACATTTTCTGGTTACTGTCTGATACTTTTTCACAAATAGTGATCGTACTGCTTTGATTTAGTCAGTATCTTTTTGTCTTTCTGTTAGATTTTCTAGTCAGACTCATCAAACGGTGCCAGAGTTATTACACAAAAAGTAAAAAACTGTTAATTTGCCATCTCCTTTATCTTCTCTGTATATATGTACACACCAGCTTAGGCCTTTGTCCACATGCTTTTAAACAGCTGCTTTAAACTTGACTAAGGAGAAGCAGAAGTGAGATAATACCATAGTGCTCTCAGTCTTCATGTAAATCTTGACCAGTTACAGTGTGGTGCTGGTGGGCTCCTTTATTGGTCAGCACTAATAATGGACAAAACTTTGCCTAGCCTTTAGGACACATAAAATGCTATTTTAGTGTTTCAGAATCTAAAATATTCAGTCCTCCTTCAAACTCTTCCTCTTCTGATTGTTCAGTTTCCAAGAGCTTTCTGGCAGAGGCAATTTCTCCTAGTAGAGTTGTGTAGTTTTGTCCCTTCTGACATCCCAGCTGGGGAGCTTTCAGGAAATCATATAGCACTGGCAAGTATGCTTTTGCCTCCTCCTATGTTCTTTCCTTTCAAAGTTTGTTTTGAGTGAAGTAGACGCAGAACACAATCCTTTTTCAGAGTGTGTTAGGGAAACACAGAGGCAAGAATACCTCTGCAAATCCCATGGAGTTGATGTTGCCATCAGAAGTGAGGAAGAATCTTTCCTGAAGGAACGACAGGGAGGCAGGGCCCATGAGAAGCTCTTTTATTACAGACACTCTCTGGGATTGAGTCTTTAAACAGCCAGTCAACTAGATTCTCCACTAAACCTTCAAATCTGGAAAGCTCTTCTTCCCATTTGTTGAGATGCCACTTTCTTGGATGAATGCCTGTAGCCATATGGCATTGAATTAACACAGATTTTCACTGAATTAACACAGATTTTCAAATTTCATATGTTTTGATATCAGCACTGTTAGCAAAGTAGAAAGTGCAAATGTTTAACATATAAACTCCTTAAAGGAATTTATAAATTTCAGTAATGAATGCTGATTCTTAAACAAAACAATCAGCTATTGTTTGGTTCCATCGCTGTAGTTTCCCTAATGTGTCTGCTGTCACCGAATAGAAGGAAATCATCTCTGTTGCTGTGCTTTGTATTTATATCAGAAAATCATAAAAAAACTCAGGCTGGGGAAGACCTCAGGAGGTCCTCTTGTCCAACCTCCTGCTCAAAGGGGAAGCAACAATGGCTGTGGGGCTTCTTCCAGGAACAGAGGTTCCATGCCTTCTCTGGGAACCCTGTTCTAGGTCACCCTTGATTCTCATTCTCCCGCATCACCCTCAGTGAGGAGCTGGCTCTGTATGTGCAGTACAGGCCACTGGCACAGGGCCTCTGCTGTGAGGTGCCCCCAAAGCCACCTCCTCCCCAGGCTGAATAAGCCCCGGACCCTCAGCCTCTCATTACAGACCAAGTGCCCTGCATCCTGAGCTGTCTCGGTGGCCTCCGCTGGACTCCCCCAGGTTGGCTGACATCTTTTGGCACTGGAGAGCCGAAGCTGGGTGTACTGTTCTGGTGTGCCCTGATGAGTTCTGAGGGGCAATCGCTGTCTTGACCCATTGGTTGAGCTCCTGATGGTAGCAGCCCAGGGTGCTGCCTGCCTAGGAGAAGCAAAGGCATAACTTCAGTTCCCCAGAACTGTTCAGATTCCTTTTTGACAATGTTTCAGAGCCTCAGTTTAGCCAAGTGATTTATGTGAGTGAAATAGCTGGATATTTGAAAGGATCTATTGATGCAAGTGGAAATTTTTACTGTGAGCTTCTGTGGATTTAAAACTCACCTTTAATCTATTTTTACTATGAGTTTTTATTTATGATAATTGACCATCTATTTGTGTGGGCTGACAGATATATCTCATTATTTTTTTAAAAAAGGTACTTGTCTTAAATGTATAATATTCTATCAGGCTACCCTAGATGTATCATGTGATCAAATATGGCCTTTACACCTTTTGATGAAATGTATGTTTGTTCTGCATTGTGATATCAGTCTAAAGGTGTCACTTCCCTTGAGGAGCAAGCAATTATCTGTAGGTAACTCATATTTTATCGCTACCTATGACAAGAATCCAGCGGCAAATCTCTGGTCACTGGCACATGATCTTTTATTTCCTAACAAACTGTGCCTCTGTGCTGCACTGTGCCTTAACAGTTTTAAATAAGATCCTGACATCCGTGTCATTGTGCTGCATTGTATCTTCACAGGAAATTATTTTTTTATTAATTTAAACGCACAATTTTTCATCAAATGACAAGCATACATTAGGGCTCTCCATTTTAACCAAGGTACTGAAGGCTATTTCAATTTGACTACAGCAGTTTTCTGCCAAATGGCTACTCTAAGTTATATTGTGCACATTACCCACCAGAAAGCACAGAGTTGATGAGAGTGCACTGTCAGCTACACCACACATCGATATGGAGGTTATTTGATTTGAAATTGGATTCTAGCCTTTCTTGATCTGTTGTATAAATGGAGAAGCATGTGTTGAGGAAATTCGCACAAAGTTTATGAAGAATGTGACATACTTTTTTTTCTTTTCTTTTTTTTTTTTTTAATTTATTCTTGGAGTTTGTTTTTTGCTTTGCTAAGATTTCAGTTCTAGGTCTAATCTCTCTGATAAATATTCAGAGATAAAGCATAAGATTTTCTACAAGGAAAGAAAACTTGCAGAAAAAAATTCAGTGCATGTATTTCTGCTCTGATATTAGTCAGTTGTAGGTTGCACACTTTTGTCACAGGATGTCTTTTTGACCCTTCTTTAAACATTTAAGACTTAGTTCGGTAGTTCATCCAGTATGATGAGATATGTTTCTTAAGTACAGTGTCTTCAAAAGTACTCTAAATATATAATATTCTCTGAGAGACATGTCAGTCATTGTCAAGATAAAAATAGTTTAAATGCTAAGTTCCTTGTAAACTGTGTCCTTGTCTTAGCGGCCTGTTCAGAGACTTAGTGTATGTGTGACACTTAAACATACTTGAAAAATAAATGGAGGTATACGATTTCATTACAGGGCAGATGGAAGTGTAGATATTATGATTCTGCTGGGGGGGGGAAGAACTTGCTGTGCAACTTGCATGCATATCGCCAGCATGTGCGTGGCCCTAAGGGCAGCACACAGAACTTCACAGAAAACATATTAAATGGGCATGAGGGAAACATCCTTTGACCTACATAAAAGAGCCTTTGTGTAGATCTCATGAGCAAAAGTTCGTATTTTCAAACAGATAAAGATGTGCAGTTTCTTTGGAATCAAAGGTAGATTGGCAATACTTTTCAGGAAATGGCAAAATCATTGTAAGTGTGTTTGGTATTCACTGCAAAACATTTATCATTGTGAAAGGTTTTGGCATCAAGGAGGCTGTAAGATGTGATCCCACATGAATCCCATTGTAATTTAGCATTAATTGATGTTCATCTGTTGTAAAGTGCTGCTACTGAGTTAAAAGGAAACAGAATGGAGAAGGAGAACACAGTGCCCTGACAAGTCCTTTGCAGCCTGACCATGTGATAGATTCAGAGGTAACTGTAAAGTGATTAGCTCAAGTCTGTGGGTTTGCCAACGAATGAGGAACATTATATTGGGGGGGTGTCTTGCAAAACTTGGCATCTGGGGTGAAATTAGCTGTATCGTTCAGAGCATTTATGAAGCTCTTTTGTGAGTACCACATCCATCTTTTGAGAATGAGATGAAATTTGGCTTTTGGAAAGCATTCTGAACAAAAGGGGTGTTCTGAAATGTACCAAGTAATATGTTCTGAACCTGAAATACCATGCCTTCATTTGGAGGATCAGAAGGATAGTTCTCACCAATAGAAAGCACCTCCTGGGTTTGTTAAGAACAACAGAAACACTTTAATATTGTAAAATGGAATATTTTGCTGTTTAGTGTTGTGTATTGTAAAATTTTTGTTTTGCAAGAAAATCAGAGGCAGTGAGACATGAATAAGATTTTTTTTACACAAACATCTTTCACCTGTCTATGATTCAAGAAATTTCAGTCTCTACTGTGCTGCTGTATTAAAATGCATTCATCAGATATGTTAGAAATAGCAGGAATTACACTTCAGTTTTATCTAAAATGTTTTCCTGCTATGCATTGTTTAGCTGTGATGGCTGAATTTTTTGTATCCTTCACAAAATTGAAACTTTCAAGTTAGCTTGCATGCTAATGAGATGGAAATAATTCTTTAGTGGGGAAGCTTGTTAGAAGATTTCTCACAATAACATAAAATAATATGCAATTTTCACTCATGTATTTCACTTACTCTGCTAACTATTGAGAATTTTTCACTGTTGAGTTTTTTTCTTGATTTTCACATATGTGTTTGAAAAATTCATGCACTTCCCTCTAAGTACCCTGCCTCTTATTATTATAATTTTATAGCAGTAGCACGCATAGGCCATGGACTCTTTGAGTTAAGCACTTTACAAACATATAACAAAGACAGTCACTGCACTGGAAAACCTACTGTGTAAGTCTACAGTTTACACTTGTACACAAAGGATGGATAAAACAGGGATAATATATGGGAACAATGAAACAGTGCTCGCCATTATGAAGAACAGTGGTCAAGGCAATGTAGCTGCTTATCGTCAGGCACTGTGGCAGGAGAGTCGTAGGATGGGGATGTGGAGGGGGACTGGTGGCTCTGGGAAAATCCCAAGGAGCCTCCCCTCCCCCCTTTTTCTTGCTTTAGGTTGTTTTTACACTGTTTTAGTATCATCTGGAGCACAAGTTAAACAAGAACTGTGTTCTGGTTAAACAGCCATCCTGCAGCACGGTTATACTTTGACCCAAGGCACAGTGCCGGCTAGGTTTTCACCCTAGCTTGAGAACAGCCCCTCGGAAGAAGTGGGTGCATTGCACTTTGCATTGCCTACTGCTGCCTAGTGCAATAATTTAGTAAAGGGAGACACATTTGCAAGTAGGGCAAGAGATGAGTGGTGGTCGCAGCAAAATCATCCCCTGCTCCAGCTCTGAATTCGGTTCCAGAATGTGTCCAGCCTAGGACAGTCAGCTCTGTGACAGAAGCTGTGACCAATATCTCCCTTGTTGTGATCTTGCCTTTTTCATTACAGTGTCATGTATTATATGGCAGTGGGCAATTCAGCGCAGGAGATGAGACTTCAGTGAGCTATAATGCACACAAAAAAAGTGTGACAAATTGCAATGACAAGGTTGCATTTGTACTACGAGGTACAGTCGGTTGTGATATGATGTAGTGGAATGAAATAATCCTTTCTTGGACAATGCTGGCTGTGGTATGTTACGTGCTGCCAAGAGCTAGGGTTACAAATACAGCTCGCCATCAGAAAACTATTTCACAGAGAATCAGAACAGCCCCTCTCTAATGAATGCATATGTTGTAATAAGATAATAGTTAATAATGCTGCTGTTGCATCAGGAGTCTGTAAATTCAGCTTCACTGCATTTTGGATCTGAAAAGATTAGAAATCTATTCCCATGTTCATTTTATACTGCCAAAAGGCTGCCAAAGAACCTCAGTGCCATGAAGTGGGCATGCTGTCTGGTTTGTAATACGTGAATATGCATTATTATCTGGCTTCTGCTGCTTGAGCTGTAACCTGCTCAAATAATTTATTGTTGTATTGTCCCAGAGCTTGCTATGAAGATGTAAGTTCCTGTATTACCTTGCATCTGGGTATTTGCAAAACTAAAAGAAGTTCATGTCAGAATTGAACTTTGCTATGTGAGTAGTGTATGTTCAAACATGGCAAGTATTTCTGAAGACAAAATGATTTTTAGTTTATGTGCTTTTGTCTTCTTACCAAGATTTTAAGGAGCTCCACAGTTACTTACGGATGTAGCATGGTATTGGGAAATTTCCCATCAGTGTCTCTCTCTTTTTTTTTTTCTTTCACCTTTTCCCTTTTCTCTTCTCCTTTTCCTCTTTATGGGAAGGAGCTTTGTGTGATGACTTAAAAACGCCATGCTTATGTTTAAAAAAAAAGTAAGCAGAAGGAATATTTCTTCAAAATTCTTCCATTATTACAAAATGTCTGTTTCAGTCTTGACTGCTATTTAAAATTATGTACATGCCTGAAAACAAAACAAAACAAAAAACTCACAAAGAAAGCAATCTTTCCTTCTCTTTTACTGAATTGTGTTCAAAACTTGTCTCGGATTCAGTGGAGAAATATGCAAAAGGTACTTATATACATTAGGTTATTTCTCTGAAGGTTTTTCTCTCCCTAACCAGCCTCCTTTGTTGATGAAACAATGAAGTCTTTAGATATAAATATGGTGATTATGTTTTTTATTCCTGAAGAAGCTGAAGGGAACTCAAGCGACACATTACTGGTCGTTTTCTAGACAGAGCAGCTCACTGGATGTCCTCTGATTTGCAAGAGAATGCAGATAAAAACAGAAATAGATTTTTTTTCTGTGTTATAAAGGCTTCTTATTTCATTTTATAATATCCAAATTCTATATTAGATAACTTAAACATAAGATATATCTAAATACAAACATCTTTTATATGGACGTATAATAATAAAGAAGAAAGAGCCCAGGCATGCCCCCAAAATGAAATTTAAATCACGTAAATTCAACAGAAAGGAAATATTGTCAATAGAACATCTACCTAAATCATCCTTCTGAGGATTAAAATATCACCATAACATTTACAAGGAAAATCTGAGACAACCTTGAAGCTAGTATGATCCCAGTCTTCCTTGCCCTCTCTCCTCCCTTCCCTCCCCTGTTGCTGGGTTCTCCTCTCCCTGTGAAGGGTCAGTAGGTTTCTCTCTCCCTTTTTTTAAACACAGCTGTAATTTTTTTTTGTTTGTTTTTGAAACTGGTTTTAAAGAAGACATTTCCTTGGTGCAATTGCAATTTTTAACAACAACTGCTAAACTCTTTGTAGCAGATCTCCACTGGCGTAGAACTAAAATCTGGAAGTAATCAGCAACCACTGAACATCAGAAATTCTTCAAAAAACATTTAAACACAGCTGGAGTCTGCTGGTAGTTGGTATAGGATTCAGGTACCTAATCCCTTGAGGTTAGTTGCCATCCCCCATCTTCCTTGTCTTATATGTGGAACTAAAAAGCCCCAGGGTGTTGATGGTTGTAAAGAAACTGCAGCATCTGACACCTGCTGGGAGCAATAAATAAAGAGCTCTGCTGCCCGTGTCAGCCTATGCTTCCTCCTGCCTGCTGCACTGCTGCTGGTGCTGGGTGCAGGAAGGAGAGGGGAGCACTACCTGTTTAGCCATGTAAACAAATCTGATAAGTAACAGAAATCACTGCTGAAAAGCCAGCAGTTTTTGACACATGTGCTTGACCTGTAATACAAGCAAGTCTGCTTAAGAAGTAAACAAAATTGTAACTTCACTTCAAAGAAATATAGTTGTAATTATCTTAGAGATTACATGGCTCTGAGAGTGCGTCTGTATCCTGCTTCATTCACTTTGCAGCATTTTTTCCCCTTTTTTTGGATTGTTTCTGATTTCCTTGCAATAGGTAGTTAGCCTGCATAATCTCTCTGGTTTGGATTATCTCATCTGTTCATACAGTTCATGAGTAACAAATTAAGGACATCCATCATTTTGCTCTGAAACGAACTTGTGTTTTTACTATATAAAGAAACAAGCAAAAAAGCCTCCCTCTCAACACCACTACTAAACATGTTTTCTCTCTCACCTCCTATACATGCAAACAGTGCTATGTGTCTAGGTGAACCGAGAGACTAGTAGCGTGGCTGGGAATTGGCAGCATGAGGAGTGAGCTTGGTTCCCTTGCACCCAGTCTGCGAGGATGCTCAAGTGCTGTAGATGGGCTTGGGCTGCTGAAGGAAAGGAGGGGACTGCTTTTCAGTGGTCTCCTGTAGCCCACTCTGAGACTCTTAGCTGTATTTATTCTAGAGGGGTCCTTTAAGGAGAAGAAGTGATGAGAAAGCATGCTACTGTGGGGATAAAACTTTAGAATTTAAATATTGGTACAGATATCTGTTAAAATATAGTTACAGTCAATTAGATGCAGCAAAAAGAATTCTATTCTTTACCCTGGCCCCTTCTGACCTCAGTAATCATTTTTCTCATCTGTTTAGGACATATGCAATTAAAGTGGTTTTGTTTGTTTGTTTGTTTGTTTGTTTCCACAAAAAAAAAGGTAGCCCTGCATATGTTGCAGTCAAATTTTAAAATTTGTGGGTAAATCTGAAAACTGTGGGGTTAAATGGTTTTGAGTTCTCTTGATGACTTGTTGTGATGATCCTTTGCACAGGAGTAAATTTTACTAGTAGAGAATAATGCTGAAGAACTGCACTTTGAGAAACGAATCCTTCCTTCCTTCCTTTCTTCCTTCCTTCCTTCCTTCCTTCCTTATGACTCATACATCTGGCTTGCAGCTGTATATTGTATTTAAGCATTACAAGCCTATAAAACTTCCAGAACAATCTAAAATCCTATCAGTGCTATAGACAAGAATTGTCATTGAGTCAAGAACGCGGAAAACCAAAAGAAAGGAATTAGTCATCAATGAAATGATTCTTATTCACACTCTATCTATCACTTCATAGGGCCATACAGTGTTAGATGGATTGATTAATTATTGTAGAAAGTCAAACTGACTGTTGGCATGGAGCAGTAAATTTTATGTCCTTGATTTTCAGGAAAATAGAAAATGTACTGCATAATTTTAGCCTAAAGAAACTGGGGTGTTTTTCTGCCCGAGTTGCAAGTTAAAAGATGTAAAATCTGTTTATGTTAATTTATATTAATTTGTTAAACACCACAAAATTTGTGATCATGACTGCCTCAAATTTATGTCGGTTCTAATCTCCATTTCCATGAAGAGGAAGAGCGTATGATTTTCCAGGGACTGCAGTCCAATTTCAGTGTAGTACCTTTGAAGTATGATGTGTATGAACAGTCGAGAAAATTAAACCTTTTCCACTACTCACCAATATAGGCAGTATCATAGGCTATTATGTCAGAAATAATTTAAAATCATTTAACTTTTAAAATAGTCCACAGAAATCATCCTAAAATGCAATTATATGGCTTTAAAATTTCAATATGATTATGTTTTATTATTTACATTTCAGTAGCTGAGACTATTTTCTGTTCCTTCCTACATGATATTTGCTTAAAGTAATTATACCAACTGAGAACAGTGGCAGATTGAAATTAAATGTTTGGATTAAATATTTTGTCAGCAAACATGCAGCAACTGCTTTACTACTGCTTCTCTTCTTCTCTGCATACTGATTACAAGAAGATTAGCTTTTATCTTGGCATGATTTTAAATTGCCTAGATAAATGTTATTTGATATTGCAGCCTAAAAAATCTAGAAAGAATCTGGATCTAAATAATAAGGGACATACAATAAGAAAATGAAAGAAAGATATGACAGGTTTATCTGTCATAGTGCCTTGCCCTATCCTCAAACAGGCTATTTTTATTGTATTTCCAATTAGTCTGGGTTGCAGTTAGGACCAAAATATGATTAACTGAAGGCTTCCACATTGCTGCTGATCTAAATATATAAACTTCTCATGGGTCTTTTCAGATGAACTAGAATTCAGGACACCTACTACTTTCTAATCTTGAAACATAGGAAAACATTTTGGTTCTGCACTAATAATGAAAAAGTCTGTTATCTCCTATCTAACAGGAATTCTCATTAACCTTAACAAGACTTTCATGTGTAGATAAGCAAATATAATACAACTTCTCAACAATGGAAGTTTCCATGCAGAAACTTACAATGAAAACTTCAAACCGATACATAATAGTTTTATTCCTCTTTTCAGCTATGTTTCACATCGCCAAGCCATAGTGCTCACTCGTGTACCCAAGGCTCATTGCATTTTCCTCCCTCCATGGACGCTACAGGGGCGGCTGTGCTGCCCGAGGGATGGAGGAAGATACTCTGTGGGGTTCCTGAACTAGAGTTCAAACCTCACATTGCTGCTTTTTCCTTCAACATGGGCCTATTGCTCCTGCTATGGGAGAGGAGGGTTTCCAGCTATGACCAGTGCTCCCCTAAAGCTTGTCCCACTTGTTTGCGTGGTTAGGTCACCCTAGGTGCTTCCATTTCTCTGCTATGTCAAGTCTTACAGGTGGGTCGAACCCACCTCACTCTACAGGTGTTTCTCCAAAAATACTACCTTCAATAGTGAGAGAACATTATTTCTGGAAGACTTTTCTATAACTGAGCTTCAATTTTAAAATATTCACATTCGTAAATACATTCTGCCTTTTCTCCTTTTCTCCTTTGCCTTCTCTATAGATACAAGGAAGGAAATGCTCATATTGGAAGTAGTACTGTGTATGGCTGTATATTCTTTTACGCTTCCTTCTGTAAAATGCCTTCCCTTCTGGTTGGGTCCTTGGCAAGCTCTTGCGTATTTCTGCTTCAGGAACAGATACCGAGATAGTAACAGTTTTTCCTCTTCTTGAGGATAGGGGAGGTGGATATAACATTCTGAGTCTTTTCAAGAAAAGGCAGTTTTTACAAGATAACAGAAGATGATTTCTCTCTGAGGGACCATGTTACCCCAGAGACTCATCCTACCTCATTTCACCGTATGTTGTGCCAACTTCTGGAGTATCTCAGCACAGGATTTTCTCCCTGTTCTGTGAGGCATTTGAATTCAATGTATTCTGTACATAGAAAAGGAGCATGTTCTCCTTCCAAGCCATTTGTTGATACTATTTTACTACTCAAGAAGGATAGAAGGTCTCTAGAATACTTTGTGTGTGCATTTAATGGTCTTTGGATATAGGCTATACAACATACTGCTAATATATAATTACTAAACAAGTTAGAAAGATGGCATGATATTGGAAAGGTTGATGGAAAAATCTTAGTAAACAGATGTATTGTTAAGGCTTCTCTGGGGCAAGTTTGAGTAGTGAAGTTTGGAAAACCATTAGCACAGCTGCACCAGCGTATGTTGGTACAATCTGTCTTTAAATATTCTGCTGGCAACAGTGTGAGTAATACAGCAGCAGAAATACACCTGACCACACGCAGTCATTTCTATTCTCATTTTAATTGCCTTTTAAGGAGCACTAAGGAATTCCAAATAATTCTAGTGTGCTTCATCAGCCAGCTGTGAAATACACTATTGCAGCTACATAAAAATAAAGACTTAAAAATAATAAGTGTGTATGCAGGCAGCTTGCTTTCTCACCCGAGGATGTTAAAGGCACTTACGTGTCATGGATGTAACAGAGCATTTGGAAAAACAGACCCAATTCATACTGGGCACATGGCATGTGATTTCCTATTGAGCTATAAAGAGGAAAACAGCATAATCAAATGCAAAAACTTTTCAGAGCTGTCAGCTAGCACAAAGCTGCTTCTGGGAAAATAAACTGCACTATTTACAAATTGTGATATCATCAGGAGCTATTTATATAGCAAAAATAATTTACACTCCAATTACGTATTTGTAGATAGTCCAGCCAGAAATGGCCACTTGTGTCATCCAGCCTGACCCCTAAACTAGAAATGAGGCTAAAGCTGGCTTTTTAATTATGAAATATACTTTCCTTGGTGATGACCGCTTTTTTTTTTATTATTATTATTACGGCATTGAAAACATCTCTGGTTTCAATAGCCAAGCACATTTCAAGAGGATCAAAAAAAGAAAGTTATTAATATGTAAAGGGTTTTTTTAGCAATTAATCATAGGCTCATAGGAGATGCTAGATCATCACCTCTATATCTTGCCAGAAGAGTAATTTTTTCAGAGTTTTTTTTCAGTCAGATTTAATTTGTGGTAAGCCATTGGGTGTGTACTACTTTACTTGGGAATTGATCTGCACTCTATCATTCATGTGGAATTTTCTCCTTTTAGCTTTCTTCAATTATTCATAATTATGTAGATTCATAAATTAGATTAAGCTGCTATATTTATTTTCTCTTTATATAACCTGCTAGCTAGATTTGATAGGTAGAGATTTCTATTTGTTTGGGTAAGCCATGAAGGGGTAACTGTTATAAGCTCTTTAATTTGAATCTACAAGGCAAGATATCCTGAATTTTGAGACATCACTTGCAAAGAACATTTTTTTAAGAATTCAAACAGCTCTTCCAACCCGATGCAAATTATCAAGGATAATTGGTTGGTAAAAAAAACAGTACCAGGGAGCAAGAGGGCACCAGGTATTTCCCAGTGCTTAGTAGCACCTGTAGTGAAAGTTCACTCATCTGCCTGAACATTATTTGATCTTTTCTTGTTAAAGGATTGAGATAACTGTTAAAGATTAGACTAAGAAGTGTATTTATCTATTTGTTTAAATCACACATTCAATAGTGACTTGTGTGATAAAGAGTTTTACTGGAGTCTCTGAAGAGACTTTCAGCTTTCCCTGTCTGTACAGCTTGCACAAACAACTGGTAAAAGCAATTAAATGTGCTGTGGAAAGATTAGTTGATTTTCTCACAGACATAGAAAGAATATTCTTGTCATGAGAATGATGATGATGTTAGCTATATTTGCAAAGCCTGGGAACTTGGGCAGCCATACTATCTAAAAGAAAATTAACACAATAATTAAAAAGATGTTCTGGGCATTAAAAAAATGCTATATTAGTTAAGAGAATTTCCCTCTATATTGTTTAAAATCATTTTCCATATGTGACATATACATCATTGAGAGCTGCCTGGTGAAAGTTACTTTCATTTCAGCACTCCTGTTCACTGAAAAAAGTTTTGAATTGAACAGAAGCTTTTCAATTTCTCTTGCTAATCGGTGTGGAAATCACTGGCTGCACTGAAAAAAAAAAGTCTTAGGAGGAAAGAAAGAGAATATTCATATATTTTCGGTTGCTAGTGAAATCTTCAGCTATCATTTGTGCATGTTTATTCCAACACTGAACTTAGAGGAAGTAGTCAAGGCATGTCAGAGTTGCAAGAGAAACGTGCATGTCAGAGCGGGCAGCTCGTTAAGAAACATCATATGTGCAGTGTGTAATGAGTACAGCTCATATAGTAATACAGCATCAGGGGTAATATGTTAGAATTCAGGAATAAGACAGAAGCGTTGCTCTTCAGTCTACCCTTCCTCTCAATGCTGGATAAGAAACAGTGCAGACACGATGCCTTCCAGGATGGTTGAATTTTGCAGGTGATCTGAGCAGCAGAGCTTTGGTATCGAAGCAGTATTGCTACCTCAGAGTGAAAAGAATGCTAATAATAGATAGCTATATCCTACTTTTTAAAGTGCTTTTCACCCTGAATTATCATGAAGACTGAATGAAAAAGCTTCTGAAGTCATCTAGACTATTCTCTATCATTGCTGAATTGTTTCTTTCTAGGTGTCAGCTTTTCACTGTTAAAAGTCTTAGCAAATGAGGTACTTCCCACTTCTGCTGAAGAGACAAGACAGAGCTCAGGTAATATAAAGATTGCCCTGAGCTCAACTAAACAATAGTGGTTCTTTGGTCAGTTGAACTTGTTGCAAGATCTTCCCTAGTTTTTCTCTCTCACTTCAGATCTCTTGACTCTTGAAAAAATCTTCTCATGTAGCATCACTTAGAAGCTCTCCAGTCCATGGCTTTGATTATAGTACCATGAGTGACTTGACCTATTATGATCTGCAAATGACCAAATTATTTCTACAGAAAGATACCAACGTGACCTTATCTGTAGCTATGAATTCTCTACCCAACATCCTACATTTTCAGTGAGTCCCACAATTAGGACAGGTAAATGTAATTTCACTGTTTTCCTAAGACTGTACTGAGATGGGAACTCAATCCAGTGCTGATGAAGTTAATGGACTTGCTCTCTGGGCCACCTAGAGTGCTCTTCATTTTACTTGTTGCCAACAATGACCTTTTTATAATCACAATCACATCTGCTAGAAGAGCGAGTTGTGAGCTTTATTCTTGAACCCCCTTTCACTGTATTCCACAGGGACATAGCAGTCCTGCATCTTTATCCCAAATTGTTACTCAGAGCTGAGGACCACCTCGATAAGACTGTCCATCTTTTCAGGCTATTGTGTCCTCTGTAATACGTTACACTCCATGCCATGGTAAGACAGGTGTTTAAGGTCTCTGTTTTCTTAAGACAAAAAAGTGAAGATGTCTGGAGTTTTAGAGCCTTCAAGGAGCAGAAGGATTGTATTTTCTAGCTATTATCAATTACCTGGATTAAGATATATTTTAGGATCTGTTTTATGTTAATTGACAGTACCTTGAGTACCTAAGACAATTTAGCAGGATTGCAGAATGGTCCTGTATTAAAGCTGTGTGGTGTCCTCCCCTAGGGCTCTATGAATATAGCTTAGACAGTAGCAGACTTTCAAAAATGTTTACTAAAATATCTCAAAATGTTTTAAATGGAAATCTCTGGCCTTCCTTTTTCTTTCTTTCTTTCTTTCTTTCTTTCTTTCTTTCTTTCTTTCTTTCTTTCTTTCTTTCTTTCTTTCTTTCTTTCTTTCTTTCTTTCTTTCTTTCCCTTTGAAAAGTTTTTGCTGCATGATACATGATTTTGATAGGGGAAACTGAAAAATAACTGTCATCCTTTTAATCTAGTCGTCTGCTAGGACTCTGAATAGAGCCCTCAAGATAGCTGGACACCGTATAGTCCTGTCTCCAAGCCCAAAAGGCACAGACACAGTGCCAGCAGGCAGGACTTCTAGGAAGTTCCTGATGCTTAATAGTTATGGAGAGCTTGTCCAAACTGTGAGAGGTTGGGAAGATATTTGGCAAAGGTTACAGTTAATATTTTAAAGAAGTCAGTCATGATGGTATTGTTTTGTTTTGTTATTTATTTATTTATTTGTTTATTTGGGTTTGATTCTGCCCCCATGCACACACACATCTAGGCATATTTTGTCTTTTCTCTTTTAAAAATGGAAAACAGTTACACGGTTACTTTTGCTGTGCCGGTCATATATGCGTCTACCATGAGGAGAGGGGTGCATTTTCTGTTCTTTGTAGACAACAGTGATACTGTCTCACTAGTGCCAATATTTTATGCTTGTAGTCCTTCTGTTATAATTAATTCTACATTAAAAGATTAATAAGATAGTGGAAAATGGTGGCCAATTTTTCCAGCTGAAACTAAGGAGGGAATATAGATGGACAGAATGTAATTAAAGAGGCTGGAATTTGGCCAAGATGCTGGCATTGTTATTTTTGCTCTTGCAAAAGTACCATGGGATCTTTAATGGCCCTGAGTGGCCTCGGTTGTATGTCTCTTTTGAAAGATGGATGCTGGTGATCCTCTACTGCTTCTTGAATGCACTGCCTAATGCCTGCCTGGCTGAGAGCTGAGAATAAGAGCAGGATGAAGAGATTCATTAAACAGTGAAAGATCAAACTGAATGAATGGTGAAACTGAGGACCCCTGCCTTCTCTAGGAAGTGTCTTGTTGCTGCCTTGAGGAACTGGTGGTCTGATCCACAACTCATTGAAATCAATGAAAAGAATCTAATTGATTTCAAAGGATTTTGGCTCAAGCCCTGAGTTCCATTTTATCTTGCTCTTTGTTCTCTTGCAAGGATTAAAGTAACCAGGAAGTCTTGCATCTGAATACGTCTTCCCAAAACATAAAATGAAATTGTCTCTATCTGTTCAAAGAGATTTTCTGTAAGAGCTGCTGCTCTAGGTCAGGAGAAAAGGGTCTGGGCAGGTTCCTGGCCTGGAGCACAGCTCCACTTGGGTTGTGGAATGAGTCAGCCCAGCACACATGGCCTTCCAGAATTCAGTTACATATATCTATGGGGTTTTTCTTTTCAATCTGAGTTTACAGGAGCTGTATACCAAAGATGGACTTGTTTACAGGAGCTGTATACCAAAGATGGACTTTGGGTTTACCTCGTTTTTCTGTAGCCATTCATGAAGAGGTAATGCATCAGAGCAGATAAACCTCACATATCTCTCATGTTGCAATGAGCTGTGTTGTAGGGGTGGTTCATAGATGTATTTTTCAAACTAGTCTCATACTGGCACCTTCTATTTGGAATTAATTTAAAGTACTTTTACATCTAGGTAATCAAAATGCCTTCTGCTACGTTACCTGGCAATTTCCATTATATGTACTGTTTTCAGACAAATAACTTCTTAAAAATTAGCTTATACAAGCATTCATTTTTTGATCTGAAATTTACTTGTGTTATCTCTGCAATATTACAAGAGTAATGGCGTGACTTCAAATAATGCTAAATTACAAAATAAAGTTGCTTATTTGATATTTGTGAGAATATTTTGCACAAAAACTGGAACATACTCTATTGATGTGAGAATACCAACATCTATGCATGATTTGAATGTCTGTTGAGCTGCACAGCTAGCGTTTGGGAACCCCAAATATCTATCTAAATAATGCTGAACTATACTGATATGTGAAACATAAAAGAAATTCTACATTTGAATACCACAAAGCCCTGGAACCATGTGTAGAGTGTGTCATATATATAGGTAGTCAACTTTGCTAAAGCTACACTTGCAAGTGTTGAAATAAGGTAGGAAACTGTCTCCACCACAATCCTACTGCTTTTTTTTCCCCCTAGAAAAAAACAGTAAAACTTTTAAAAATCAAATATTTTACCTTATGTTCCAGTGTCTTTTCAATGGGTCTTTCCCTTATTTAATGTGTTCTCTCTTTCATTAACAGCAGAATAGAGTTAACAATGTATGGTTTAGTGGGGGCCTGTTTTACAAGGCCTCTTTTATGTGAAAATTATTTTGAGAATGTAACAATCTAGGGCTTTTGCTTTTGCCTCTGCTTGTGTGCAGCTTTCCTCTTGTTTTGGTATTTTAGTGAGTGCAAAGAAATGACCCTTGAAGTTATAGTGTCAGGCCGGTAATGAACTGACATCCAGGGGAAAAAACATAAACCTTTTCTTTCATTCTCCCATCTTGTTGTGTTTTTTTTTTTTTTTTTTTCCCTTCCCTGTAATTAGACTTGCCACCATCAGGGACTGTCTTAGTTATTAACAGCATCTTGCTCACCTTTGCAGAGGGACAGAAACAGCTAAGCGAAAACATCCCCCTCAGTACCAATATGGGAGGTGGACAGAAACTGGCATTCACATTATACTGCATTTTTTTTTTTTCTCCCTATATTAACCTTTAACTCCTTAGGACCATCACCTTTTTTGAGTGTAATCTCTGTTTATTTATTTATTTATTTATTTTTGTGATTTTTCCAAAGTCATGAAATTTGAATACAAGCTTGCCATCTAAGATTTTGTTTCAGACAAAGGGCTGTGGTTCTAACCACCACTGTTCTATATAAAGATCTAAAATACAAACTCAAGATGCTTTTCTTCCTCTAAAAGTTTCTAGCTATCATATCACTTTGGTATGGGCAATGACATCACTATGAAGCTTGAAAAGAAAGCGCTGACGTTATTCATGCTTTTGCCAGAGTTGCAACTGTATTGCTACCTCTCCAAGTAATTTATTGTCCTAGAGAACCGTGAATTGTTGCTGCAGTAAAATGTGAAGAAATGTTTTTCAAGGTAAAAGGGACCAATATGTTATTACTACCACAAAGCTATCGTGGTTTTACCAAAATATCTTGAGTCTAACATTTGCGACTGTTAGAGCTACAATTGTTAAATAGCTCAACTTCTCCTTTGTCCTTTGTTTCCAGCACCCCAGTCATTCACCACTTGATCTAAAGGAGAACCTCTGTAAGATAGCAGTAGTAGTAAATCACAGATTTGATGATATTGGTAACGACACTGACCAACCTTAAACAAGTCAGAAATTGTTTACTCCATTTGCAGTTTTAGCACACTAATCTCACCATGTGTGAAAAGAATCACATTCTCACACATCTCTTACACCTGCAAGCTATGCATGATCAGCATCAAGACCAATGTTCTTGTCTGGTATCACACAGACTTGCCAAAAGCTACTCAGTAAGTTAGGCCTTTGTTAGAGCTCGGTGCTGTCCCCATGCCTATTGGGCATTGTGAGTAAAGCAAGCTGTCAGTCTGATGTGTTTACAGATAGATGGATCAGGAGTAGAAGCAATTATTTTAAATGTGACCTGACCACTGCAGAGCTGGAAAGATTTTGCACATTTATAAATGACCATCTTCATCAGACATCCCGCCAAGGATGTATTACCAAGCCAGTTGCCTGAAAGCCTTTTGTGGTAAATCAAAGAATTAGAGTTGATATTATTTAGACCTTTCCTTGCCAGTGCATGGAGCTTTCACTGTTTCTGGAAAGCTCACTTACTCTTGCTTGGAAAACCCCAAAAGCAAATATACCCCATGGTCTTCACATATTGTTCTTCTGCTCATAGGAGGACATACTAATGACACAGAAAGAACCAGGGCAGATATTATATATATACTTCTCAACTGAAACCTTTTACCTTTATTCTCTAATATTTCCGATAAAGATACCATCATGTTTCTATCACCTTTTTCAGTGTTGTTTTTTCTTTCTAACAAACCATTTCCCTCTGTAAGCCATTATCTAAAACAAAGTTTACACTTCTGATTTGCACACAGGGATGCTATTTAATGTCCAGTATTCTTCATGACCATCTCTTTACTTTATCTCATTTCAGAATAACGATAAAAGGAGCTTCGGTCCCCTGCTGTTCACTATGCCCTTCTCTGAATTTGCTTTCCCCAGCCTTTTAAAAAACCAAACTCCAAAACCCTGTTTGAAACAAAGCATGCTTAATCCTTGGATCTGCCAGAAACATGTGCATTAATGGATACTGTAGATGTGCAAAAGTGTCCATATTCCATTTATGCTACGGCTGTAGGTAGCCAGGATAAAATTTAGCCCCACACACAATTTGGACTAAACACAGAGCTCTTCAGTGTAAAGTACAGCTATGAAGTCCTGAAAGCACGTTTTTAAGCAACTGCTCTGTTGATATCCTCCCAGATCTCTTCTTGGCCAGCTGTACGTATCCTAAGTTAGGATTTGAGTAAGTTCCCTTAACTGGAAGTTACCACATGATGATTTAAACTACTTACTGCCTTTTAGCACTGCTCTAGTGGTATAGAGACAAGGTAACAATGTAGGAGGGAAAGAGGAAGGACGTAGGCTGGTTCATCCTTACAATCTGTGTTTTTACCCTTACATTTTATTTTATTTTATTTTATTTTATTTTATTTTATTTTATTTTATTTTATTTTATTTTATTTTTTGTGTGTTTTATTAAGACATGATTAATTTTTCTTCCGAAGAGACTGGCTATTTTGTCACCTCATCTTTGTTCAAATTTACATGAAATATTTGGAGGGTAATCGTGACACTTCCTAGAGACATCAGGTACAGGTTCTTTGGTGCAAGAGTGTGCTACCACTGGTCATATATCAAAGGCTGAGTCTGGTCACCTTGTGCATCATAGGGCAACATGCACATTTATTGGTCCTTAGTATTTGTCAGGTAGCTGGGCTTTGACTATAGGACAGAATTATGTCTCCTTCCCACCTTCTCCTCCTTCTGAAGTGATATTTGTAAATTATGAACCATATAATATCTCCCAGAAACTGAGATCATGGGAGCTTAAGATGTGATGGCAAAAGAAATTTTCAGTCAATGCTACTGTATACACACCAGTCACTCATGGTCTCGTGTCTCCTGCATCTCAGAAACAGGGAGGACATGGCTTGAGAACCTTTCATACTATTCTAGCTTTATTTTCCTTTCCTTCCTCTGCAATCCTTATAAGAAAAAAAAAAAAAAAAAAAAAAAGAGAGAGAGAGGAAAATAAGTTTAGGAAGGAAAAGGAAGGAAGAGGAAAGCTCTCTTTTGGAGAGATCTTGAGACCAGTCCTCTTTGGCAACAGCACCTTTCTACAGACTCACACTGTGAAATCACTGCTTGTCTGCACCCTTCTGCTGATTAAAAAAAACCCAAAACTTTCCTTCAGTTCCGCAGCCTCCTCTGTCATTTCTGTGCATGTCGGTAGAAGTGATGCTCCTTTATACCCTGCTCCCTCATGGACTGTGGCAAATCAGGGGGCTCTCTTCTAAGGCGGTTCTGGGAAGTGAGATGAGATGAACAGAGATAAATCAAAAGTTTTAAAGAGTTAACGGGCAGCAGTTAAATAACAGAATGGTTTCTAGAGGAATGTGGAATGCATGTCCTCTGAGGTATGAATAAAACAATTAGGAATATTTAGCCATTTTTTTGCCAAGGCAGGTGGTGCCAGTTTTTTAGCTTGAGTAATATTTTTTTTTTTTTGAGAGAACACGGAAGATTTCATTGTCATGGCCAGTACTACATTAAGAAGTTGAAAGAGGAGTGGACTAACTGACCTAATGGCTTTGTTCTTTTTCTAATGACTGTTGATGTACTCAGTACCCGCCCTTTTGTTTTTCAGATATCTTACTGGGGCCAAATTAATCCACTGTAAGCCTCTAGTGCACACGAATTTAGGTTAAGATCTTCAGTTTGTTAGTGCTAAGCTATGCCTAAAATTCTAAAGTATATGTCTGAGGTGGCATAATTTTTTTTTTTTTGGTATTTGAAATTTTCGTACCAAAATAACACTTATTTTCTGTAATTTATGTGTGCATAGTATTCTTAAGTCTAATATATAGGTCATTGCCTATCCAGGAGGACTTTGGCATGCTTTTGTAGATATCATTGTCTTGGCATGTATCCCAGGTCTCTTCTCCCAATCTTTTTGACTTGTCTCACCCTGAGGAATGCATACTGAGGTATCAATAATCATCTGAGTGTCTTCAGAAAAGAGAGAGTGCCTTCATAAGAGTAAAATAAAAATATACAAAATATGCTATTTTTACACCAAATACATTTGGCGTCCAGTCTTTCCCATCTGAACCTGGTGGGTTTTAAAATTGAGAAATTTCACATATTTTAACCTGTACCATAAAATAGTGTTCAGGAAAATAGAACTGAAAAGGTGCTGGGTGCTGTTAAAGTGAACAGAGAAGATGACCTGGAAGCATGACTTTTGGATTGTGTTCTGGTTCCACTAATTTTTAATCTCTTTGGACTTGGTTTATGTCTTTAAGCATGTATACCAAATTATGCTTACCTACATAGATCTTATGAAACTTGGTGAATGCAATTATGACAAGTAATTTACCTATATTTTACTAGCAGTTGTAACTCAGCACCAGGAGAGACAGTTAAAGCTCTGTATTTATCTTATTTGGTTGTTTTTTACTGTATTTTTTCAGAATTTAATTGCTTACTCCCTTTTCCCAGTCCTGTACCTATCTCTGCACCTCCTTGTGACTGCAGCTCTGTCTTTCTCTCTTTCAAGCCACTCACTCACTTTATAAATTTCCCCTTAAGCCCTTCCTTTTCTATTTAGCTTATGATTGACTCCCTTTGAAAAGCATTTTGTGCTATTGTGTGTTAACTTAAATTGTATTTTACATAAAAGGTACAGGATAAAATAAAGGGAAGGGTGGGAGATGATGCATTAGTGTGTGGGCTGAAAGTTGGAACAAAGGGTTATTTTTTAATTCATGCTGAAAATAGAAAATAAGATACTTGCTACACTTCTGTGCATGTCAACAAAACTGTGACTTTACTCACAGAATAAAAAGTATGAAAACTCTCTTTAAAATTACTGTGGTATGATAAGTTAAGAATCTAACCATGTCATTTGCTGATAAAAATAATCCTAGGCTTCTTTTTAAACGCTTGTTATAATGTTGGACAATGTGAGCAAAAGAAAATAATTTACATTATGAAGAAATCCTGTAAATATATCCACTGAATTGCAATGTGTAGCTCCAGCAGGATATTGCTAAGAGAGATTTTAAAACATTTATTGGAGGCATATATTACAGTATATCTTTTACTGGCTGGAAGCCATGCAATATGTGTCTTAAAAAAAAAAAAAAAAAAGTCAAAAAAGAAAAAAATTACCTTGTAATATGAGCCCCTCAAAGGCATAATTATATAATAAAGTTCTTATTGGGAAAACTGGAAGAAGGCCAAGTCTTGTCCAAATATAGTGAATGTCAGAGCCAAATTTATTATCCTTAGCTATTAACAGGAGAAGGCAGGTTTTGTTTACCAAGCCTAATTCTCTCCTAATTACAGCCACTATAAAATAATTACTATCCATGGGATAACAACACAAGACAGAGTGACTAACAGAAGAAACTGCAGGGGTTAGAAAACAGAGTGCAATTCTGTGTCATTTTGAACAGCTTGTGTACTGCCATGAACAAATTAACGGACTTCATTAAGGAATTATGTTTTAAGAGCGGCTTTGCAGTGAAGCAGTAAAGCAATTAATGCATCCTTTTTGGTCCTAGATCTGAGCTCTCGTGCAGATTTAGAGAGCAACATTTTTTTTTATTATTTTTATTTTTTATTTTTGATGTATCAGGTATAATAGGATGCAGCAGCATTACCGAACAAGATCAGTAATGAGTGCATGGAAAAGACTTTATTTTGGACAAATGATATGCAGTCTCCACTGACTTAAAATGTTTTATTGAATGCATTCATACTAACCTAATCTTAATTGAATAAAAACCAGAGAGCTCAAACTATGCCGTGAAATAATTTACATATTCAAATATTTTTTTCCATTACATTTTGGATAAAAACTTGTAGTAGTAAATAAATGCATATATAACGTCTGTGTTTGTATTTGAGCTAGGAATGTAGATTCTAGCAAAATTGTCAATATTTTATTGCTGCTCTCTGTACAAATCAGAATAGCGTACTTCCCAGTTGAAATCCAATACTTCATTAAATTCACAACGTTTCCATTCTCACTTTGCCTAGCCTCTTCCATCTTGTCATACAACCCCAGAGGTACACAACAGACCTAGGGCTAGGTTTTTTGCACAATTAGAGTGTATGTATCAAAATCAGCCTGTACACAACATATTCACAGTGTAAAAGGTTAGAGTTCAAGCTGTCTTCTCTCTGTAGAGGACACTTCACCCTATAGCAGGGCAAACTCCCTTATTTTAGTGACTTAGTGGGAACTGGCAAACTCAACACACTTGGGAGTCTGTTTTAGATACTAGTTTTAATAGGCCTCCAGGTGGCCGCATGAAAGCTGAAGGATTATTATAGTAGCCCCCAGCAGTGCCATTATAGATAAAGGTATATTCCAGTTTCCTTTACAAACTCCTTTTCTGAGGGTTTTATAACACCATCATAAAAATTCTCTTAACACCAGAAGTCAATGTAAAGTTCTCAGCCCACACAATATGTTTTATTTTAGAAAGAATGTGTATCAGTATAGTCTCTGTTTATCCTGTATACATAGCAGTAGTTAAGATTACTTTTAAAGGGTACTTTCTGTCACAATTTTTAAAAAGTTAATCATGAAAGTGAAATTTAAATGTGCAGACCCTCTGTTGGGGTGCATCAGCTCACTGTATTTTGAGATCAGCCAAGTGACCCATTTATATCCACTGAGCATCCTTTCCTTCAGCTATTAACCTGAAGGTAAGAGCAAGAAGAGTAGAAACTAAAGCGAAGGCATGAAACTACTAAAGTTATGGGAATAATGTTGGATACTTAATGTGAACGTCATGGTAACATCTAAGAGAGCTGGGACACAAAACTGAATCATTTTTTATACACGTCTGCAAATTTTGAAACTGTCAGAAATCTGTGTTTTGGATCAGATCCTTGCCCGTTAACACATTGGCAGTAGAGGTGGGATGCTCTTGAAGCTGTGGCAGAGGTAACTTTCATAGCTGTGTTTGTATGGTTCTCTGGCTTTGCCTTCGTTTCCAAGGGTTCTAACATCAGTCGCATTAAATGATTAGAGAAGGATTTTTGCACATTTCAAACAAAACTTCAAAATTTAATTTTATAAAACAAGTCCCCACAGGATTTTTTTGAAACAACAAGGGAAAATGCTGCAAAATACTGCAGCCAGCTTCTTTCTCTGTATGACCATAAAACCAAACTCAGGCTGTTTGTTTTTTTTTTTTTCACTGGCTTAACCAAACAATTTTTCATAGTTTGCCAAATTCTGAGCAATTTTCTGAACAGGAAACAAGGAACATGGACAGTAAACCTAAGTAATAATAAAGACACTCCCAGACATGGAGTCCCTAACTGACTTATTTCACTGGTTTTCACACTGTTTTTCTGATACTAAAACAGAAGGTGACTAATTATAATGTGTTATCTTTTCTCCACACACCACATCCTTTCAGGTTATGCTTCAAAGTCCTCAGCACAAAGACCAGTCCTGTACATTGGCATTGTAGGGCAGGAATTGTGATTGTTAGATATTGTGTCAGTAAGACTACTTATTTATGAAGCCAAATTATGAATTGATAAGATCTATCATAATGGCTCTGCCATGTCGACATCTGCATGCAAACTGTTCCATTACAGTATGGTACCATGTCAAGCACAGTTTTTCAGGAGTCTAGAATCACTGCTAAATTTTAGTCATTTATCTTCAATTGCATTAAAACTGAAAGGATAATATTTTTGCAGCATATTAAATTATGCTTGTAAGTAATACAAACAGAAATTAAGACATTGAGCATGGAAGCATTTGCCATTTTGTATGTTCGCAATGGAACATGCAAAATATCTTTCTTTGTTTGTAAAAGATTAGTATACTTCAAAAAAAAAATTAGGGATATTTTAACTTTGCTGCAAGGTATTGCATTTGCACGTTATTCTATCATGTAAAATTAAAAGCTCTACAAAGACCTACAGCTTAAATATTATAATAAAATACAACACTTACAAATTAAATTATATCTAATTTGACTTTAGATATGTGTCCCATATCTTCTTAATGGTTTCCTGAAGACTTCTGAGTTGGTAAGTAGTACATTTGAATGGGATACATGTCTTCAGATATTGCAGAAAATTCAAGTGTGAGATGTCACGTACTGTAGCAAATTTGCTACAATACCTAGGCACAAAAGGGTGAGTTAAGGATGGACTGTCAGCATGAAGGTCATGACCTGCAATGGAAGTAATGTACAGATCTAGAGCACTAATGAGGGAAACAATGACTTCCACAATAATGATGCGCAATGCTGTATAACATCCCATGTATTCCTGTATAGCCTGTAAATGTCACAGGCCTCAACTAGAAATCAGAATTTCCTTGCTTTTGATGGCTTGTCTTCAGATGTTTGGTGTGTTTTGTACCTGCAGCTATTGCTATATTTTATGTATAAGCCATTCCAGAAAGCTATCATCGCACTGATGCAACATCATGAGCATTACTCAGGCAAAGAAGTACTCGGTGATTTTGCATAAGATTCAGAGGTTAAAAATAATAATAATAAAAAATAATAATCCAAGGCTCTAATTCTAGAAGTGATATTAACTTTATTTTACTTGTGCTCTGGTAAGGTTTTCATATGTGCTTTGGCAAGATGTTCTTCATTGTTATCTGAGCCAAATCTCTGTGTATGTTTATGTTCTCAATGTTATAGTGGTTTCAGCATAGTCCGTTACAAGAAACGTACTTCTATCCAATCCTCACTGTTGTAAAATGTGATTATCTTTAGCACAGTTAAAGATACCTTAGTTTCCAGGCTACTTACGTTGTTCTTGATTGCAGACAGAAAAGATCAATGATTTGAAACGTCACAAACACAGAAACAATATTTTTCCAATTCCTGTATTCATTTTGCTCTACACTGGAGCAGAACTTAGAAGCTTTGTCCTGAAAAAAGTTGGCATTCATTGTGAACTGTATCTATACTTGTAGTTCTCTAAGAGACATTTAAGAGAGTGCTCTAGTTTCTTGAGGAAACTTCACTTCCAACTACTGCTTACGAGCTAAGTTGAACAGACCTTTATCTAAAAAGCCTTGGCAGGTAACAATATGTCCAAGTAGTCTCAGGTCTCCAGCAAAATTGCTGGAGATTCAAGATGTATTCCTGTTCTATATTGCTATGATTTATTTAAAAAACATAAAATCAGAATCATGCAGAAGAGCTGCAAAAGTCTGTTGGTAAAAGCATCAACTTTGCTATCGCTTGAGAGCTACAACCTCCAAGAAGCAGGCACCATTGTGTCAGAGTACAATTGACAGTCTGTTAAGGGATACTAAAAAACCAGTCTGGAAATAGAAATGGAACTAACTTTCAGCTTTATCAAGTGTGATGCTTCAAGGTCAGAATGAAATTCAGTGATGGGGCAGCACAAAGATGCTTGCACGGCAGGTGCCCTGGTCAATCTATAAACTCAGAGGCCATCACTCTCTGCTTGTGCCAGCCTGCATTTTAATCAGAAGGAAAAATATGTGGAACAGTTAAGCAGTTAAGCATGCTTAGTGGTTTCCAATCAAGCAAGTCCCTAAACCAGAATAGCAAAAATTCTTTGAAGGAGTTTTAAGGCTCAAAACGGATATATAAAATATTGACTGTACAAGTATTGCCAGAGGAAAAATTTGTTTAAAATTGACTAATATCTCACATTAAGTATTCCCTTCCTAATTTGCCTACAGTAATGTAAATTGATCCTAGTAAGAAATACAGACTGTCACTTTTGTTTATCCTTCTTCATTTTATCCTGCTATGGTTCACAGGCTGGTGTGATGACTGAAAAGGCATTATCAATGACAACAAGTGTACTCTGTGTTTGTGGACTTGCCCTCCTCTTAATTTGTTTGTTCAGTACCATGTGGTACTTTGCCTTGAAAGATCTGATAAGGTTTGTATAAGGAAATGTGTTAGATGTGGTCTGGTTTGAGGAGATTGGAGAGTGGTAGTCTAATTGAAAATACACAATGCTGGGAAAAGAGTAGCTGTATGAGGAGTCAGAGAAGCAGAAGGTGGTCAGAATTAGAGAAATCTTTTTATTATTGCTGTTGTTGTTTTATGGACATAAGAAATATCTGCTCATTTCATGAACCCAATATTCCTCACTTGCTTTTTCCCAGAAAAATAACAGGGAAAGGGTAACTCAGTTGACTATCTTTTTGGTTAAAATCAAACGCAAATTTGAATCCAGATAAACATGAATGTAGTAGTAAGTGAGAATGATGTAAGTGGGAATTATGTTATTTTCATCTTGCTCTGAAGTGTGATGAATTAAATGGCTTAGTGCTCAGCTGATTCTTTCCACCAAAGCACTTTGATATGTATGCTCTTTACCGAAGAGGGGGAGTTTCTCCAGCTGTTTCACTCTTTCCTTCCCACCATCTTCTTTTCCATCTTCCTTCCCTACCTCTCCTGACTGTAAGATATGGAATTTTTGTGATAATCACTATTGCTTGTGCATAGTCTGGCACAAGTAGTGCCAGAGTGGGAAGGCTGAAATATCCCCAAATATCTCCCAGATTACCTTACTTGTTGGATGTTGTAGTTTTCCTGAATATGCCTGGTCTATGAATGCAAATGCAGTAAATTCGGTATGTCCTGAACACATGGGAGTTGTTTTTCATGTCATCAGCACAGAATAAGCTGGATGCTATGATGTTTCTTCAGTGTGTCAGCTCACTGGGTATGTGCTTCACCAAAATGGCTTATGTGTGCACAGCAGACTTATCTGGGACTTTCAGATGTACCATAGCCTAGTCAGAGGTAAAGCAGCTGCTATTTTAACAAGGCTGAAGGGCATACAGACAGACATCCTAAACATATGTTCAAAGTCTCAGATTTTGCCTAGACAAGATTTCCAGACAGAAAAGGAGAATATATCCAGGTCTTCATCTGTCCTACTCTCCAAATAGCCATTTCTCAGCATGATGTTAAAAGCCTAATGACTTCTGAAGCCAGAAGAACTCAGCTTACCAGACAGACACCTTCCTCTCAGATGCATAAGCATGGCCTCCTACTCTGATGCTTTTCACTGTGAAATATATGTAAAGTATATGATGTGGCTCTGCCTGCTGTGTACCACCAATATTATCTGCAAAATTTCACAGTGAGAGTTTGGAAGCATTCTGGCTTGTATGTAATCATAAGGGTTCATCATTCAGTGATGAATTTATTAGTTTCCTGACATTTATGGCAAAATGAACCACAGATGTTGTACAACAATATTATGATAGCACAGAAGTGAAGAAACTTGAGATTCACTAATATATCCTTGCATTTAGAGAGAGGTTTTTAAAGGCATCAGCTATCCTAACTCCTATTTCCTGACAGTCCAACCTCTTACACAGTGGAAGTTCCTCATTATACTGCTGGCTTGCCTTACAGTATGGGTGGATAATTTACTGTAATGACACAGAAATAATAAAGCTGTTCCGTATCTATAATAACAGATACTATTGTGACAGTGTGTAAAGGAGCTATTTTCAAGTATTGTATGCTTATTTTTCCTAATTTTTGCACTCTCATTACCATAGGGCATTCTATTTTCTTTTTTTTCTATCACATGATATAAAGCCACAGCTTATTAACAGATGGTATTAATAAATGTACATTGCTCCTGATGTACATGCTTTTGCATATAACTTTTCTGAAAATGTGTTCCTTAATATTTGTGGTGACAGTTTGATAAGTATGAATTAAAAGCCTCCAACAGCACCTTGAAGATAATGTTAAAATAAATATACAGGAGAAGGAGCAAAAAGCCCTATGAAAACCTAGTCATCCTAACAGGTCTTGAACCATAGTCTTTCCGAATTTTACACTGTAGCACAATATGCAACTGCAGGCCAACCCACCAGCAATAATAAATGAGAAATTCTGAAGGCTACTGAGCACTGTGCACATTTTCCCAGTGGATCAGGGCATA
Organism: Anser anser; assembly: GCF_964211835.1. NCBI lineage: Eukaryota > Metazoa > Chordata > Aves > Anseriformes > Anatidae > Anser > Anser anser. The sequence continues at coordinate 18,913,235 of NC_139726.1, read as the reverse complement.
GTTTGTTAGCACAGGTGTTCTTGTAATTGTGATTCATTGGGGTAAATGCTCAGTGCTCCACAGCACTCTTCCACTTCCTTCTTCTCCTGGGGGTGTATTGATCTGATCGGTACTGACCTGCACTACTGGTGGCAACAAGTAAGCCTAAACAGATAGGGACTCTATTCAGATTCTAAAGGTAGAAAACATAGCCCTATAAAATATTAAAGGAGAGATTTTTTTCAAGTGCTCAGGAATTTCAGAGGACAAATTGCAATGACTTTCTAGAGATCATCAACTCTAAATTCCACATGTGTTTTTTGAAAATCTCTCCCTAAACCACTTGATGCCAGTAGACCGTGTAGGTAGAATTCATCTCAGTTTCATAGAAACCTGTAATATGGTCTTTGTAATATGTAATGTGGTTTGTATAGACTTATCAGGGATTTTTGTTCCATTAGTATTCTGATGAAAAATTTCCTTTCTACAAAACCATTTTTTTTTCTGCAGGGAACTGTTGGAGCAAATAGGTTTTCTTCAGGGAAATCCAAATGACAGCTCTTCATCTGCTTACTTGGATGATGTTTTATCAATTACATTTTCTGCCTTGAGGCTAAAAAGTTACAAGTTGTCCAAAGGAAGAATTTGTTTTCGAGAAATTTTCAAATTCCTTTCTCCAGAATAGACCGCCTTCCCCCCCCCCCCCCGCCTTTTTTTCCCTAGTACTTTTATTGAGCTTTAACAAAACCATTTTCAAAATATGACTACTCATAGACCCCCACACACGTGTAGTCATATGCGCTTACACACTAAGGTACAGACACACACACTCAAACATCAGTATATATATACCTGAAAGCCAAGTCTAGTTCATCTAGTTGTTTGGTGGAAGAAGAAGCTGGACCAGGATGCCCAGTTCTTGAGGGATCTCCCCTTTCCTCTGCTGCCATTGTGCTCCACTTCTGTTCCAAGAACTTGAAGAAGAGCCAGCAAAAGTCAGCACTTGGAGATGAAAATTGATCACATTCTTTGTAACCTGCAATTAATGTGGCCCGTTGTAGCCGCCTCTGCAAAGTTCATGTTAAGGCCTCTCTGCTGCATACACTGCATATTAACTGAGTTCTCTGTCTGGAATGGGGATGTTAGGAGTGCTGTCCTGTACCCTTCCCCCCCCCCCCCACCCCTTATGATAATACCATCCACTTTCCTAAAGCTTCTCTGGGTACAGCTACAGGGACTTGTGGTTTTTTTCAAGTTTCATTCTAAAAGAGATATACAGTAAGCTTTATGCCTGCAAGAAGCATGGACTATACATTGGAAATGTTTCTTTTTTTTTCTTTTTTTTTTTCATGAATTATATTATATATAGTATGATGTCTACATACAACTCATGTTCCAGCCATGCAACATACCTTTACCTGGTCAAAATATAGTTCCTGGCACTTAACTGCTTCTTAAAAGAACGTGATTATAGATGATGCCTGTTTATGGTAATGAAGACATTTCTGTGTAGTGAAACGACTGACTCATATATTTATATAAAGCATGCATAACTTCCTGTGCTTTTAAAACAATTAGAAACAGTTAGTCCATATGATCCACTGATAAAGAAAAAATATTTATTGTGAAATAGTAATCTAAGCAAAGATATATCCTGCGAAGATATAATAATTGTGTCTATTTTCACATCCCCAGTGCTATGAAATAATAAAATGCTAATAGATGCAAATTATGCATGCTCTTTTCTGCATGATAAAAAGGGGCCATTAAAAAAACTGAAGTACCTGTAGTAAGTGACTGGCAGTGGTCACTGTGTTATTGTTTTCTGTTTATACCTGGAGTCAACTGTAATGGTGAGTTTCATTTTTGGGGACTGTGCATCCACCTGTCTATTAACTGACAGGCTAAGCAAATATGAGTTCCTGATGGGTTAAAAAAATAATCCTTGAATTGAAAATAAATTCCACAAGGAAATCTTGCAAAGAGAAAACAAACATTGCCCCCAATAGGACAGTCACTATGACTTGAAGAAAAGAAAATTGAAATACATGAAAAATCAATGAGGTAATAATTAAATTTTGGAGCCCACAGTACAGTGGCCAAAGCTCAGCATGCATTTGTTAATGTATACTGGGAACTGGGATAATCAGCAGCTAAAGGAGAGCATAGAATGTCTGTCATCCTGAAGCTAATTTCATGATCAGACTCTTTAAAAACACATACCTGCTCCAGTATACTGGGATATTTATAGGAGGTTAAAGATACAAATTAAAGTCCAGTAGTCTATACATTCCTGATTACCCAGCTTTCTTAAATCAGCCCCTTCTTCATTCTCACACCTGGGCCTCAGCTGCAGCGTAGCTGTCATTTACACTATCCATGGCACAGGATTGATGACAGTCATTCGCTGATGAAGCTGTATACATCATTTCTGTCCAGGCTGCACTGGCCAGATGGACCCTGACCATCCATCGCCTGTCAGGGACGCATCTGTTCACACTCCTGCTAGGGGTACTAACAAGTCATTGGCTTTCTTTCCAAAAGGACAGTGTCAGCTGGATAGGGCACAACATAAAAACTGTTGTTGTTCTTATTTTTTAATAAGATTTCTATAGCAGTTTTTATTCTTTCTTTCTTTATTTTTTTAATGTGAAAATTATGATCTCCACTAACTTTACAAAAGAAGTAGCAAAAATCCTTCATGCTGTTGCAAATGCTTTTTGAAGTCACAGTACAGAGAGCCTGGCAAGTATTTCTGGTACGTGTTTGTTTCTTTAGACAGACAGACTGCTGGGCTAAGAATTTATTAGATGTGACTACATGGTGATCTATTGTTTCTCTCAAAACTAGAAATATATGCAGATTTCTCTGTGTATCTAGCATTGTCCATGAATATTCTTCATGTGGAATATCTTTGATATGGATTAAACTTTCCATCTCACTGAAACGAAGGAGCAGTGAAGGAATATTTTACAGTTCAATCTGCAGTGTAACCCTAGCCAACAGTAAGATAAAAATAAGCTCCTGAAATGATTGTTTTCAGCAATGGACCTTATTCACCCACACAAAAGTGGCTTTTGCTGTAGATACAAAAAAAAGTAAGTGTGTTATTTCAGGGTAAAGGCTGTAAAGAGACACTCAAATTCAAATACATTCTCGTCCCCCAACTGTCTTTGGGGCTAATATGTCCGTGACTATATAGAATCACATATTAGGGCTGTTCTCATAACTCCAAAAACAAAACTATTCTACTAAATGACAATTTGCTTGGAAGTGTTTTAGTGAGTGCTTAATCTTTGAGTAAGATTAAGAAGACTACATGATATAAGCTTTCCAAAATGTCATTGAGATGGAGCAAAAAACACGTTGGTTTCCTGAACAGCAGGTGACAGTAGGGATATTGGCACCAATGAAAGCGGTTTCTCTTGTCTTCTTGCCACCCCACTCAGGTAGACTTCTTCCTTGTTTGATGATGAGGGAAAAACATTTAACACCCACTAGATATCCTTTTTTGTTGCTTTTTTTGTTTTTGTTTTTCTTGTTTGTTTGTTTCATGTGACCTAGTAATTTATTTATTTTTTGCTTGCTTGCTTTTTAGTGTATCCAACAATATTTTGAATGGCGCATTCAATTTCATGTACATTTATGGCTGAAACAGTAGATTGAGAAGATCTTAATGATGTAGGAGAATGGGAGAATTATGAAATATGGGTTCTTCCACATGTGATACTCTACTATTGGCTATTGTGGATTAGTGATACTTTACAACTTTAACAAGAAGGCCTCTCTTGAGGTCCTCCTCTGAGTAGTGCAACATGTGATGACTTAGCAGCTCTCATACTGCTACTCATGAATTTAATCAGTTATTCACAAAGAAAGGAAGTAAGAAAACTTGAGCATTTCAATATCCCTTCATTTTAGGAAAATTATTTAAAATGTATTTAGTTTCTACTCTATATCTCTACTTCTGTTTCCTTTTTACAGCCCAACTCCATTCCTGTGTAAACATAGAATGAGAATTAAACCTTTTCTATTAAGAACGAAAGTTAAAGATATGTTGTACTGTAGTTAGTACACTGTGTTACTCTTCTAGAAAACAAGAGTAAAACTACCATTTATTTCTTGAATTACTATATAAATTTTACTGTTACTGACCTAAAGGACTATTGACTCTAATTTTAGTTATCAGCAAATTGCCAAGGCCATCTTTAGTATTTTCACTTTAACTCACTTTGTTTAATTTTTATTTATCTGGAGATCAGGCTTGATTGGATATGATTATTAACTTTTCATGTTAACATATAGTCCTCCATAAGTAAAAATAAAAATGCAAGAGAATTTTTGAGAGTAAAATATAACATTTTGTTATTCCAAAGTATTATATTTTGATGTTATTTCTAGTGTTTGAATAAAAAGACTAGTAAATTGTATCATATTTTGAATTGAAAATGAAATATTTTTACAGTGATCTTCTTTTGTTAAAGTTAGGAAAATAATTATGTATGCGGTAAAGAAACTAGTAGCTGGTGAATTGTCCTTGATGGGTATTCGTAAGAGGGGATCTGACTTCAAGGTAGTGATAAATTACCCAGTCTCTTTCTGAAATAGTGCTGGATGGGCTGTAATTCTGCAGTCAGTGTATCAGGTAGGGGCTTTGAATGCATGGACTACATAGCTTAAAGAAGGGTTAAAAAGAGCAAGGTCTGCAGATCATAGTGTAAGTTAGACAAAGGCCATCAAAACAAACCCAGGCATAAACCTCCAGCAGTTCTGGAGTACAAAAGGACAACAGTTGGATGCTGGGCATGCTCTGTGATGGCAGGATGCTCTGATATATGGGAGTTTTGTGGATTGTTTCCTGAATATCCTCAACTGCTGCAAAATCTCGTTGCAGAGACAATAGTAGTATGAAATTCACATCATTAGCAAAGCATACATTGCTATTTAATGTCAGAGTATCAGATTTTTAAAAAGCAGACATTTTATGCAAATGATGTCAGGCCTTGATTTTTTGTTTTGTTTTGTTACATTTCTTATAGATGTGTTTAAGGAATTTTTCATTTTTGAATAGCAAACTTGGTGTATTACTTGTTTGGTGATAACTGGCAGCATAACATGAACTGCAGTGTTACTGAAACTCTGTAAAATTTCTCCCTCTGAAGAACCTTATGACCTTGTACATTTAGAGCCAGAACACGAGTTCTGCTTAAATTCTTTTGGGTGCTAAGAAATTGCAAAAGGAGCCAAGGCCATTTGAATGACCTCATGTAGATCTGGGACAAGTGAATTGACTATTGATGAGGGGGGTGGGGGGAAGAAATCTAAACTAAATAGTTTGTTTCAATAGAGGTTTTGTTTGGAATTGGCCATTTGTCTTATTCTCTTTGCTATATTATTATTTAGAATAACATTTCAGTACTGCAAAACAATTAATCTTTTCATATATATATTATATATATAAAATCTTTCCATCACATTTTATAAGAAAAACAAGTTCTTCAGGCTTGAACTTTCCGGTGAGATGGAAATACCCTTTTGTAACTTGCAGAATTGCTGAGTAGAATAACTGAATGGTAGTTTGGATCATGGCAAGCAAAAATGCACTAATGCTACAGTAACATGCTATTCTTGTTGAAGTTTACACTCAGCAATATTATTGCAGATGAATTCTAAAGAGATTTAATTATTGAAGAAGATGATCTGTGTCAAGTAAAGAAGATTATTTCAATTAAATAGAAAACAGTAAATAAAAAGGAAACTTCTAACTCTGCTTGATTAAAATATGCTTTATATATATTTTAATGTAGTATATATTTATATAGTAGCATAGATAGAATGTTAATATATGAATAATGATATATGGTCTGTAAATAAAATGCTAAAAATAGGTACTTAGATGTGTTTGTGAGCAGCAAACAAATGATAGCAGAATATTGATAGCAGAGGGCTATTGAGAAATTTTATAGCAAGACAAATATTTCAACATGCATCCTGAAACGAGTGACACACAAGAGTTGAAGAAAGTGTGCTCATGCAGGAGAAAAACAGTAGGTATAATGGCATTGACTGTTAAGACTACAAGAGAAAGTAAAGAAATGCATGTCAGTTCTCTCACGACAAAAAAATACTTCCTAATCATCTCTTGTATTGACAATGTTATCACATCATATATGTTTAAGTGCTGATAGCTTAAACTCCCACTTTGTGGAACTGGCTGTAAAAGAAAGAATTAAGAAAAAGGATTTTCCCACTTATTTCAATTTATCTAATACAATAAAAGAAAAATAAATTTTACAGGCTAAATTCACGCTTATGTCCGATAGCCAAGAAATAAAAGCCAAGTCTTGGCCATATTTCAAATTCCTGCGTGATTACATGTCCATCAAAGAACAGTTCCTACACCATGTGTAGGAGCCTATGTGCTGTATTTTAACATCAGAAAGGCAGAATACCATGTGGAGCATGTACCCACCGAGCCACATAGAAGATCCACAGGATACAGAAGGGCACGTGTGAAAGCAAAAAAGATCAAAACAGGACCTCAAATACCGTATATCTTCATTTTGAAGCCCCTATTAATTAGTAACAGTTCATTTTTAGCAGTCACAGCCTTACTATGCAAGCCACAAAGCTTCAGCTTCTGAATTCCCACATAGACAATGATTGTTTGAGTAGATTTACCTTGGGTAATGACAATTTGCAATATTTCTGGGAATGCTGACACTTCATTCTAGGATTAGACACAGAACTCAAGGCTATGATTTTCTCACAGTGAAAGCTCTGTTAGGTTTGGTCATTATTTTCATGAGACTTTGTGAAGAATAACCCAGATTGATGGTTGTGGTAACCTTAGTGGGTGGCATCCTACCTTCAGAAGTATAAAACAAAAACAAACAAACAAAATCCAACATCACAGCAGCAGCTCTGTTGGCTTCTGAATATAACACACTGTTGAGATTTAGAGAAGTTGAGTTCCTGCCCAAGTAGGAGGTTAACACAAGTCAAATAATGAGTTTTTCTTGCATATTTGTGGGGTAGCTACAAAGCCTGGACTTCCTTAAAAGCAAACCGTAATCTGTAGTCTTTGCAGCAGGGTTGGGGAAAAGATTTGACATTTCATTCAGAGGTCAATACTACAAGCTATCAAAACTGCAGTGTGAGGTATCAGCTATGTACCAGTCTCAGTTCCCAGGGACCACTAGTCTTTTTGTCTAGAAGCCTGCCAGGGCAAATGATGAGTTGGGAGCATAATGTAAAATTAACCAGACTGTGATTCTTAAGCTTTTTGCTTTCAATGATCCTTCAAATACTTTCTAAGTATAAGAAAGCTGTGCTGATTTTCTTTGTTTCCTTGTCACATTGTCTCAAATGTAAATCCTGAGCACCGAGAGGTGGGTGATGCACCACAGTAGCATGGAAGTGATTTAGGTTAAGGTAATGAGCATGTAGATGAGCAGCCTTACTGGACACTGAAATGCACATTCCAAAGAACCCTTCCAGTATCTATAAAAGTGTCCAAGGCTGGGGAGGTGTAACAGGGTCTGAAAGGCAGAAGACATATTTTGACACAGTTCCAAGAAGTTGATGCCTTTTGTTAACACAGTAGTGATAGTCTGAGCCAGTGTGTAACACTGAGTTACGATACTACTCTTGTATTTGAAAAAAAGCAGGGTTTGACCTTACCATCAAATCAGGTTTGAACTAATTCAGGAGACTTCCTTGGATGAAATGAGGTATTGTTTTAGATTAGATTTACGTTCTTGCTGGGTTGGGTTCATTTCAAAACCATGATGAGGGATTAAATTCCACAAGCTTTCTTCATGCCACATGAGTGTGAATGATATCATGTGTGAGGACTTTGTTAGTATGGCTCTTCTTGCATGTTGTCAGTCTACCAATTCTGTCATGAACCTCAAACCACCCTGTATGGAGAGTTGCTGGTTGCTGCATATGCTGTTACTTGTTAAACCCAGTAGTGTGAAATTAGAAGTTAAAGATTATGAAGTATTTTAAATCTTTAGGTAGAAAATACTATTAACAATAAGTCTCAGAAATGTCAAGCATCTTAACTAGCATCTTAACACTTTATATAGATGTTTAACAACATATCAAAAGGAAGAGTCACAAAAATAGACATATTAATACTTAACTGGTAGAATTAAGTATATATCTCTATGTTAATCCCCATTTGGTACTATTTAATTGTTTTTGAGTAACTTCATTTTCTAAAAGGTTACTTCATGTATTTTATATATACACACAGACATACACATATTGGTCTGAATAGAGCAGGTTAGCTATTAGTTTTATAAAGCCACAGATCTGAATTAAATATGGCCTGTAAGATACCTAACTTTTTGGTTCTGTCAAAAATAAAAAAAATAATAATTTGGTTACCTATAAAGTATATACTATTTCAAGTATGTGGAAAACTGTTCTTTCACCTAATCATCAGGTATTATTTATACTTCACTGCTATTGCAGCTTAAATATCAAGACTTTAAAAGCATTTTTTTGAGGATATCCAAAAGCCATGATTAGTACTAATGGCTCAGAATAGTAGCTTAAATAGGTTTTATTTAAAAATATCTCTCTCCTCTAATCATGACGTGGCCGAAGAAAGACGGAATGGATGGCTACTTGTCCCTGGGGAACAGGAAGATTTCTTAGCAAGCTGAGTAAATGAAGCAGCTTGGTTTGTTGACTTGAGAGAGCTCTAGCTTGAGTCTTGTATGTTATATGTTCCAAGACTAGCTATCCTTGGGTTGTTATAATTATTAAGAAATTGCTACCTATAGGTCCAGGGGCATTTTTTAATACAGTGGATGTAGAGCCACCTATTTGACCTTGGCTGCTCTTCTTCAAACTACAAATATAAATTGTTGAGACTGAACCACAGATGATTTTTTCTTTCTTTCGTATATGAAATAAAATTTGATATGGATTCTTCTCTCATGAAAGTAATTAAGTAATTAAAATTGAGAAAACTTGGAGGAAGCCTGCCTGGTGAGCTGATGCTCCATGAAAAATAAATAACTTCTCAAACTTAGCAATTTAATTAAAGACAATAGAGAACACTTCTTCAAGAAAAGCTAGCTCTTAAAGATTTTTGTTTTATATTCTCTGCTTCCCTCATTATGACACTGACCAGGCTGTATGTAACAATAATGATTTAGATTTTTTTTTTTGTATGACTAATCTCTACAGTAGTATTTCCAGGTGTAAAATACGTTTCATTTATCTGCAAAATACTTGGTAAACTGACTAGTCTTGACCTGTGGAGGGGGAGGGAAATATTATTGTGCCTATCTCAAATGTGAGTAAGTTCCAAGAGTTAGTGTGTCTGACAGTTTAAGGTTTGTGGGGAAAAGATGAGGGTATTCTCACATTCCTCCTCCAAACCAGCTGCCATTGCAATTTTTGGTCAATGGGATAATATAGCCACAAGAGTGCCATAAAAGTAGGCTGAAGATCAGTCCAAGTGAAAGAAATGTTAGAATACAAGGTTCTTCTTAGAAAAAGGAGAAAGAACATTTACAATCAGTATCTGTCAACACGTGTTAGAAAAGTAGTGTCTATCAAATAAACCTGAGTACATTATTTGTTGTGCTTAGAAATGTAGTTTTCCATGCAGCTGCACTGTTGTACTTAAGTATTCAGCATTACTTGAGTTGATATCCACAGTATTCTGATTCAAATGGCCCTCTGTACTGTCAGCTGACAATTGGAACATCACCTATTTTCACTCAAATGGAGAGCTTTTTTTTTTCTTTAGTAGATTTTGCCAGATTTTATCCAAATCTACTTAACTTTTTTTCTTTTTTTTTTTCTCTCTCTTTTTTTTTAATCAGGAATCTAAAATAAAATATGAATTAAAAGCTGTGACAAATACAAAAGCTGGGAAAGTGATAACATATTAAAGGGCTGAAGCTATGTCATTAGTGGATAAACAGACCTCTTAGAGAATATTCTGAATGCAGGTAAACTGCACTTCTAGTAATATTTTGCCTACTTAATGTCTGAGAATGGAGGACTATGCTTTGAAAAGCAAAAGCAGAAACAAACAACTAACACACAAAAAAAACCCACAAACCACTGAAAAAGTGATAGAAGGTGAACATCGCAGTATGAGGTCCCATTCTGATTTCCATTGCAACAGAAAGATGAGTGCAAACCCTTGAATGTTTCAACTCGAGCTGGACAAGGGTGTAACAACCATTTCATAGCACCTTGGTGAGGCCACCATTTGAATAATGCAATTGCATTTGCTCCTCTGTTTGAAAAATGCTGATTGAGAAAAATTGCTTGTATAGTGGAGAAAAATTGTTCTTTGAGTAGCACAAAGTTTGATCTCTTTAGTTTAAAGTTTGATCTCTTTAGAGAACACAGGTTTCATCTTCATTTGAGAAGGAAAATATTGAGTACATCTGATGCCTTTGATCAATTGAAAACTGTTACAGGCCTCAGTGATCTTCAGCTAAATCCAAACATTGACATTAGGGGAAAAGACAAAATTATTATCAGCAAGAACTATAAGCCATGAGAATAATCTGAATACAGGAAGACAGAAT